>NC_064617.1:413588667-414838667 GCF_023898315.1 Schistocerca nitens
GAGAGCGGGCCACAAGACTACTTATCACTCGATACGAGGCAACGACCTTCAACCTAACAACAAACACGAGTCCCTTCGCCGTAATTGAAGTCTTGAAGTAAGCAGAGATTTTATTGCCAATGCCAACGTTTTGGATGAATTGCGTTTTTTCTTTGAATAGTAATTACTTTTCCAAATTTTAGATACATTTATATGTTTTATGCAAACTCAAGGTGGAGGGCGAGAAAGGCAAGGAAAGGAACTAATGAAATCAGCTGCATCGGGACTTCTGTAGTCAGTTCCTTCACTTTCAATTCCTTTCTCCTTCCTCCATCATCAGTTTACATAAGATGTATCACAGCTGCGGATTTCCCATGGTTTCTGTTCTTTGACACATGTCACCAAACATTCTGCCATTCATAGGACTATTTTATTTATTTAAGACGTATTACACCATGCTCAGTCATTAAAAGTATGTATATCAACCTAGAATGTTTAAAAAATGCAAAAGTAGGAACATGCGGCCCATCCTACGGCCACAGTATTTGACCTAGAAACAGGCGGTACGTGCCTGACCCACTTACATCCCTTTTTAAAAATGTTTCATCGGGTTATACCTTGCCATAGAATGGGCTTTGATTATCTATTCTTGCTTATGCTCTTAAAAGAAATAAACCGGTAATACAAATCTTATATCTTTTTAAGTAAAATTCAGGTTTTTTATATAACACTGTTTAAATACATTAACACAATCTCATTAGAATAATGAAAACTTTCTGTTCTAAGATGTGATGCGTGCATCAAACAGTTTGCCGGCCGCGGTGGTCTAGCGGTTCTAGGCGCGCAGTCCGGAACCGCGCGACTGCTACGGTCGCAGGTTCGAATCCTGCCTCGGGCATGGATGTGTGTGATGTCCTTAGGTTAGTTAGGTTTAAGTAGTTCTAAGTTCTAGGGGACTGATGACCACAGATGTTAAGTCCCATAGTGCTCAGAGCCATTTGAACCATTTGAACCATCAAACAGTTTGCCTTCAGGTATCACAAAAAGATTCACTAACAGTTTTTAAATTGGCCTTATCTTCTGTATTGTATGATTTTCACAATAAAATTGGTAAGGCGGCCTCTGATATTTTCCGTTTGGTTCACATTTCTTGAAAACAGTAATTTCAGTTCATTCCTCGAGTTCTTTGAAGGTCCTTTTAACCAAGATTTAGTTTAATTTATTAGTAATTACTTTCGTCCATGAAAGTTTTGTAGTGTAAACTCTCCCTCCGTTAATAAAATTATATGCAACTTCCCTTGGCATATTTACTTCAAACAAATTTGTCAGTTCAACCTTTTCTGTCATAGATTGTAAGTTTTCTGGACCACTGAGTTTAGCCAGTCTTTTCCGCTTTTAGATAGTGGCAAAATCACGGTCGCAGTTGGGGAACGAGTACCCTCGACTAAGAACTTATGTTTTATTTCTATGCGCATTTCAGTGCAAGCTAAATATACCAACAAAACTACTATCATTTCATTTTTATTCTGCTCACAGCAGTTCTCACTCCACTCTGTAAGTATATCTGTAGATAGAATTTATTTCACGGATCGAAAGACAGGATGCAATTCTACTCCTCTCTTTAATTGATACTCCATCGTGGCACATATTCATCATGCTGGGGGCACTATGGAAATGAGTACAATGGTTGAAATCTGAAAGCTGACATAGATAGTACATGTTAGTATGAGTTAACTTCAGTAAAGATAGAAATTTACTAAATCAAATGCAGATGTAATTCTAGAGTTACGAGAAATTTCAAATTCATTAAAACCTTTTATAATTCTTTCATTTTTTTCAACTTTCAAATTATGAAGTTTTTAGTTAAGTTCTGATTTCTGTTTTAGCTGTACTAAAAGATATTGCAATATGACAAGCAACAAATCATGTGTTGTAGACGTGACTGTCCTATGTTGCTAGAAGGATAGTTTGATTTTGAAAAGCTTATTAAATACCAGGTAAAAAGAAAACGGTACGACACAGATGTGTCACGATATTGTTTCTTTAAGTGCCGTAGAACCTGGATACGTTCAAATTCTGCCAAAGATATTCCTTCTCTGAACCCTGCCTGCAAAAGTGGCTTGGAAATGATTACTTGAGCTTGGAAATAAGAGAGTTCTCATTATGAGTAAATTTTCTATGAGTTTTCTCAACATACAGTGAACAGTACTTGATTCTTACAGAAACCTGGCATCTTTTACAGGACACAACAAGAACGTTACAAAAAGTTTTGTTAAAAAGCTGCACAAATCCCCTTCGAGGTTTGGAAAAGTGTGAATCAAGGTTGTCTGAAGCCTACTTTCTGCATCATTTCCATATGTACCATGTATACTAAATACTGTTTAGCTATCGTTATGGAAATCTGAGTCTGAAAACTACCCTGCATTTAACTTTATATTGATAAGAGAAATTAAATTTTTTATTCTCTTGTCATATTACCACTAATCAGTTGAGATTGCCGTTACTTATTTTTATTGTCCTTTTGCAATCGATTTCGAAATTCCAAGATTAAAGGCACACTGACCTGGTAGCTGACACGTACCTCAGGCGACAGTAACCACATCAAATGATGTTCACTTATTTAACATGTTACGCCCAAACTTTCTGTGCATAACGCAAGCAACACAATTACATAGGGAGTTGTATTTCGGAATTCTCTTCGTTTCACGTGTTCGAAAGTAAAAACTCCCACTCAAAAACCAGTATCTTACGCGTCAAACACTTCAACTTATTTTTCTCTTAGACATATTGTCTCTGAAGCAGCACATTTCGGGAAGTTTCTAAAACATGGTTCATCTGGTTGGAAATAGTTTCTGTCCCAGTACAGATACCAAACTCTGCAACGACCATATCTCAGACAGCAAGACATACTTCAGAATAAAGCATAAGTACATGAGACTTCCTCTCCAGTGTGACTCACTTTGTGTTCAACATAAATGTAGAGTATTCACGAGCACGTCTATACTTCAGTAAGCGCTAAACGGACAGAAAATTTAAACGCAATCTTTTTTTTCAGTATCAGGACACCACATATCCCGTGTATTCCACGTCTTCCTTGTTGCTGTACTGTTGTACCTAATTTAGCTTCGTACCTGTACAATTTAGACCGTAGAGTAATTTTTATGTGAGGCACTTAAAATAAACTGTGTAAATGTAACATATTTACAAATACACTTCCCGGGTTTGACGCCTGCTAATACCGTGCAAATCGTCACTGTTGCTAGAGGCGATTGATGATAATCGCACGGTGTCTAAATTTATCAAGCCAGTTTCAGAAATTACGCATGCTTGGAGAGGCGATCACATTTCGATGGAACCGAAGTTCATAGTGGCTTCTATCAGGACCTGAAGAGAAGCCATCCGTGCGAGAGCAGTGGGCAATTACGGGACTTAGGGGGCTTCCCATAAAGAAATTGTGCCGTTAAGACCGATACTAAGTGCCACTGGTTCGCCCATCTACTCGTTAGCCAAGTTTTTGACTAAGCTCTTAAAACTACATGTACGCCGTTCGGGGTCTTATATAAAGAATTCGACACATTTCATCAGCAGATTGAATGGCATAGTCGTCCAGCCGGAGGACATACTGGTCAGCTTCGATGTGGTACCGCTGTTTACCATGGTTCCACTTAATGATGTATTGGAACAGCTGGATAGAATTTTTCCTGCCGATATTTCAGAACTGTTTAAGTGTTGTTTGACGACCACATACTTCAAGTGGAATGAACAGTTTTATGAGCAAACGGATGGCGTGGCTATGGGAAGCCCCCTAAGTCCCGTAATTGCAAACTTCTTTATGAAGAAATTAGAAGAACAGGCCTTAGGTACTGCCAGCAAAAACCAAATGTATGGTTCCGATACGTGGATGACACGTTTGTGCTGTGGAGACATGGTAGAGAGGAACTATGCCGGTTCCACGAACATCTGAACAGTATAAACTCGAGAATTTAGTTTACAATGATGGAGGAGGTAGACGGCAAATTACATTTCCTCGATGTACTTGTTTTTAGAAACGAAAATGGTAATTTGGGCCACTCAGTATACCGCAAACCCACGCACACGGACCGTTATTTGCACCAGGATTCGAATCACCACCCACAACAGAAGCGGGGTGTTATCAAGACGTTAGCGGACAGAGGTAGAAATATTTGTGAACATGAGTAGCTCGACGCTGAGATGGAACATCTCCACAATGCACTAATGATGAACGGATATTCGTCCGCCGAAATAAAACGTGCGTTGAGGCAGCCACGCAGAAATCATACTGACGTACAGGCTACTGCAAAATCTAAGGTTTTCCTGCCGTTTGTTAAAACTGTAACGGAAAGAATATGGAGGATCTTGACGAAGCGGAATATTACCGTAATTTACAAGCCCACCAGGAAGATACAGTAATACCTTAAGCCTGCCAAGGACGCTCGCAAACCATTGGAGTGTATAGGATCCCATGCAGCTGTGGTGATGTTTATGTGGGTACCACTAAAAGAACTGATTCTAAACGTTTGGAAGAGCACAAGGGAAATTGTAGAAGAGGAGAAACGGAACGATCAGCTATTGCGGAGCATGCTTTCCAGCCAGGGAACCACAATATTCGTTTGGAGGAGACGGAAGTACTAGCGGCCACAAGCGGATATTACGAAAGGCTCTACAGGGAGGCAACCGAAATCGCTAAACACCCAAATAATTTCAACCGAAAGGAGGTGGGCGTGAATTTAAATGGTATATGGATGCCGGTGTTAAAGAAGATGTGTACCACCCGTCCACTACTGGGTGATGGCAACGGCGATCGTCGGTGACGGACAGCGGCCAATTGCACTGACGTTTTCAAAACACGTGACGTCACGCCGCGGCGTGGGAGCGCGTGGACACGGAATTTAGCGGCAGTCAGTAGCGAGCCAGTGGGTGTTTTGGTCCTTCCATCTAGCTACGGACCCACTTGAAGATGTCTCCCGCAGTGGGAGACGAAGCGTTGGGAATTGACACAGAATTCATCAACCGACCACGGCATAACAGTCCGGATAATTATACTGGACATGTTTCCAACATGTTTCACATAACTGGCCGTCTTTAGTTGGATATTCTCCTGGCCCAGTGTGCCTTCTGAACAAGTTGCTTCTTCGATGCGCTGTTTGAAACCATACTGGGTTGTATTGTAGAGTGTATTGTTGCAGTGCCATACAAATGACAGGTCAGTATGCACAAACAGGTGAGGTTCGGTCTGTCACGGGTATTTGCGTGGAATAAACGTAGGCATGAGCAACCAACTGGCGCATTGACATGTTGCTGAACCTCAGCGAATGCTGACACGATGCCGATGAAGCAGTCAAGGCGTATACCAGGATCAGTCTGAACTACAACAGTGCAACTTGGAGCTTTCTCGGAACGTTTAGTTTGGCCTCAGCAGCGGATCGAGGTGCTTTACGAGACAGAGCCCATACTCTTGTAGATACTATAGACTTACAAGTTGGCGTCAAGGTAGCAGCAAGTGACTGAGGTAACGTGCAGCTCTGTTCTACAGTTTCGGATTCAGGAACTCAGTGTAACAGAAGGCATACCTCCGGAGTTTTTTTTTTTCTTTTGTAGGCTTCCATATAAGCGCCACGTTAACCGTGCGTTCCAGGTGGTGTTGAGGTAACATGCAGTTTCTTTCCGCGGCACTGACTGTCCATTAACGTGGACGGATTGCAAGTTGGTGAGTGTATTCCCCTTGCTGATGATAATTACTTCACTTTGGTGTACATTGAAAGGCAGATGCCTGGGTTCTTATGTTGTCAGAGGCTTCATAGTTTGAAGATGGGTGGATGTGAGAAGAAAATCTGTTAAGGGAACCAGTGGTTAAGGTAGGGGGGGCTGCAACTGACTAAGGCCGTTGCAGAGGATTTTTTGTGGTTCGTAGTTCACTGAGACATACAGGACATGGAAGTAGGCATGTGAATGTAATGGTACACGGGTACTTGGATGGCGAAAAGAGATACAGAATATGGGTTGCTGGGACGATTTATACACTCGTACTGCGTTCAAATATGCTCTACAAAGAGAAGAAAATGCAGAGTATAGAAACGAAAGGCAGGACGGGGAAAGGTGAAAGCTGGGGTGGACTGAATGTTCCTCGAGGATTTAGAGGTTTCTGAAACACTCCTCACTTCATGTTACAGTTTCCAGCATTTAATTACATTTGTCGTTATTTCTGAGGTAGGGAAATCTGTGATGTTCTGTTCATTCCTGTTCGACATTCTCAGGGCCGTCTCACATACTGCATGCCTGGTCTAAGCCTATTTGGTTATAGTTGACAGGGTGACTCCGTGATGATGTCACAAACTTTCAGGGATGGATCCCGATCCGGAAACGACCAAGTTAAAAGTTACAGGCGAAAATGTTTCTAATATCTGTGGCAGTGGAATACAGGTACCGTACTGTTGTGGCTATGATTGTAGGGTAGGTAACTTTCACAGATGGTAGTGTGAACCAAAACAAGAGAAAAAGTGTGGTAAACAAGGACTTTGAGAGCTACGAGCATTTGTCTTCGCTACTGTGAAAGACTTCTGCTGAACTAGTGCCCCTATCTCTTTGAGTTACGCATTTTAGAGCCCATATGCACTAGATATTTTTTCTTGTTTTGACCCAAACGACCTCCTCCAAAAATATGGAAACCGTCGTGCTGCAATGTGTAGGCGGTAACGAGGAAGAATAATTACACAACATAGATAGACGTTTCTGTTAACGAATGGAGTGTTGATATCTGAATCATCCGAACTCAACGAAGTCATAAGGCAGACCATCTCTCACGACCTCGATATCGATTAAATGCTAATCTTCCTTCCTTTCTTCTGCATACCTATTTTCACATAGGGGAAGTCGGGGCAACACGGGGAGGTGGGGTAAGACGGGGAGGGGCTATAAGCTACAGTTAGAGTATTGCTATCTGTGGATAGCTACGTCAATCATCAATACACAGGTCCCAGTGTGCTGACATTGCTGAACCTTAGTTTCGCGGCGATTTCTGTGAGCATTTCAAGGTACGTACAATTGTTATGCTGATTTGCAATGTTTTACACCTTTCGAGGTCCTAAAACATGTGTTTCGTGAACATTTGTCCAGACTATATATGTAGCACTTAATAGTACGTCTTATTAACAGTAAACTTCTGTGTCAGTAGTCAATGTTCACTACATAGTGTTCATGTAGGCGTAATATAACCTGACAGAATGGTAGGTGGAAAGACGGGGTGGGGCAAGATAGGGAGCTTTCCCGTCTTGCCCATACTATTTGTCCAACCATTACGCTCTTATCGTCTCATGTGTTTACCTCGTTGCGGGTTTTGAGCATGTACGTTATACGTTGAATACAATTGTAAATAGAATGGTATTCGTTATTCCAACACTTTCCTAATTAATTACAAAGTGTGCCGAGGCTATATGGTGAATAAAAATACACAAAACGTGCAAAGTCAGTATTCTTGCCATGCTTTAACGACTGACTATTGGAAATATGGTATTTACTGTATAATATAGATTACCAGGAATGATCTGACTCAATAGTACGTTTCACGTGTTTCATTTCAGATGGTTTGCAAGTATCGGCGACAAACGTCTAGGCAAGATTGGTCATTGGGGTCAATAGAAGGCGCTTTAAATGCTGTTATGGAAGGTCATATGGGTTCTTTCAGGGCTGCTCGACAGTTCAACGTGCCACAGAAATATGTGTTTCAGCGTCGGGGTGCCCACGACACTTGTGCAGGGACAGAAAGTGATGATGACGAGGCTGTCCACACTTGCGTACTATGTGAAAGTAAGAGGCCTAAATAAAACGTAATACTTGATTCTACAATTCGCAGAACCATGCTTCGAAAACTTTTCGTCACATGATTTCGTTATTCCAGTTCTTATTTATGCTTTAGAGATGAATTCATGCTAGTTCCCCATCTTACCCCGCATATGGGGCAAGATGGGGAATTGGTAGTTTATGTTTCAAATCGAGATTTTTCTAACTAAATGTAACACGTCTGCAGGTTTCTTTGCATGCTATTGTAATTCAGTGGTTAAATAAACAAATTATAATCAGACCTACTTGAAGTTGTTTGTTTTTGTCCCGTTTGTAAGGGTTTAAAGTTAGCTTCCCCATCTTGCCCCGCCTTCGCCTATATATTAATTTTTTTCGGACACGTTACAGTCTGGGGACGCTCACAGCTTCGCTTATTTACATGATGAGCTATACTACACGTATCAGTATGTACACTCTTAATGGTTCGACGTAAGCGGTGGCCGAGATCTAAATTAATTCTGTTCTTCTTATCACATTTATCTTGATTAGACTGCACTTTCAGTATCTCCTGTGTACTCCTCGTCATAGACTGGAAAAGTACTTGCAAGAATTTTAACTGCAGTTCCGTTCAAAACATTACCAAGTAACATGGTGTACGTTTCCGAATGTCTGGCAATCTTCCACTTGAAAGAGCACTTACACTTCATTGTCAGTGTAAACTACCCATTTTGTACCATTAATAGTTAGATTTGCACAGCAGGAATTGAAAAGAATGGCCAAGAACTCAGCTGAGATCTCTTCAGCTAACCAGTCAGCTTCTTCAGCAATCAAGGTACAACACATACTGCTCACAGCAGTAGTGTATTCATATTTCTTGGAGACGCGATGAATAAAACAAACTATATTTGTGGACGCATATTGAGGACTTCCATCTATATCCTCAAATGCATCCGAGCTAACAAAATTTACATAAAGAAGTATCTCCGTTCACCGGACGGCACATGTACACCGTCTGAATAAAAGAAAAGGTTTTATGACAAAGCCACAAAAGAATAGAAATATAAAATGGTTACGATTCCGATGCTTCTAAAAAAATTCCATAGCGGGAGGGCAGGATTGCCACTCGCACGTAAAGGCGTATAAGCGGAGGATGTCATTACTTACCGCCGAATCTCTGTCTAAAGTGGCACGCTCGGCAGTATCGACAGTGTTGCTGCTGGGTTGTTTACCGTTTCGATTACCCGCTATCTGAGCAGACCTCCGTAAAATATGGTCGCCAGGTTTAAACCGTGGCCGTGCGATTCGGCGCGATTTGAGGGATTCGCGGAAGCCAATCTGCTCGCTTGGTGGGGTGAGCTGTAGCTGCGAAGTAAAATAAGCCGGACTATCCCGGACTATCCGCCGGCAGTAAAGCGACGTCCCTGGCCGAGCTGCCTTATACATAAATGCGTCGCTCGCCTCCTAAGCGCACCGAAGCGAGGAGGTTGGTAGGTGGGTGATACAACCACGGTTCCGTCGCACCAGCATTCTTCTTTACTCAACTGTAAAGTATTCCAACAAAAGGAACGCGCTTTTTGGTATGATGGGAAAATTTTGACCAGCAGATTTCAATTGTAAGCAGTGTCTGGGAGAAATATTTTGGAGGTATATTTTACAGGCATAGCATTTATTCCTTTACAATTATTTTGGTTATTTTCACTCTTGTCGTAATTAAATAAACGGAAGTTCTAGCAGGCGTAGTTCTCCCTGCTTTGATACCGTACACAGATAGCGTAGAGGTAAAATCATCTAACCGTGTATTAGTCACCACGTGGATTTATACGTGTGGAAGATGATCGGTGTTTGGTCTGGCAACCGATGACAATGTACAAGAGGTCGAGCGATCAGGATTTATGAGTGGGTATCCAGGGCTGCCGTTAAACTAGAGAACAGAAAATTAGGTTAAATAAAGAGAATATATTTTTAATGTAAGGCATACAAGACGAGCGCCTATTGTCGGAAGCTACCGGGTATAGGCCAGGATAGGAGGACGAACATCTAAATAAATGGGCAACAGAAGGGGAGGCGGTCCATGCAAAGGTATGTTGGTGGCCGTTCACGGAACGAAGAGCCAGATGATCTCCCTCCCAAGAAAGACGTCTGTTCTGCTCGAGGTCTGGATCACAACAGACAGAAGCAACCGTCTTCTGCAGTGCAGAATCCTCCAGCGGCCACACATGTTATCTGTGGCGCACGCATGCTATTGGCTGAAGCCGATGGCGGGAATTCGCTAGCAGTTTGAGCAAGAGGCTCAAGGCTTTTTTCGTCAGCAGCTTTAACTGAACAGAACTGCCTCGGTTCTGAAAGGCAGAGAACTTGTCAAGTGGACACAGCCGAAAAAAAACTTAGAAAGATTTGATTGGGGCCTTTGAATTCAATTTTTTCAACGAATTCCCTAAAATATTGCTTCTCTGGCTATCACCCAGTACATTCCTTCCCCGTTCCAGAGGAATGGTGATTCACATTGCGTACAAAAGAGTGTCAACCGTTCCCTGGAATGACAATTTTCCCTAGTAGAGGACTTAAAGCTATGAGATGGATCTGTTATAATTGTTTCCATTTAGTGTAAGTGAAAGTGGACTTAATGTAACCATCTTTATCAGACTTGTCAGATAAATATAGTAAATTATTAAATATTAAAATTCAATGCAGAAAAACAATATTTCTTTAATAATTGAAATAATCATTTCCCAGATAGTCAGATATTAAAATAAAAACATCATGACACAAAGCTTCATAAAAGGTAAATGAACTACTGTGCTGTCTGTTACGCCGAGGGAAAAATCTAAAAATATGTCATTAATATACCGTTACAGTGTTAAACTCAGTGTCACAGATAGTCGGAGCTGGCTGAACTGAACGGTTTACAGGCGCCTCTAGAAATGTGTACTTGTTTCTGTTGTGTAGTGAATATTAATCTCGCTGCCAGGTAGTGGAACAGTACCAAAATAACAATTGTATCATCAACATAACAACAAATTTAATTTTCCTAAAATCGATGCATTTGGGTGGTAACCATAACCGATCAACGTGATGTAAGCGTTAATACCCGACTTGAGTAAGAACTGGATTAAGTATATTTAAGAAAAGTAATAAAAAATTAAGATCTTGTTGTAACCTAGATATATGAGTTACGGGTAATAGTTGCACAAAGTTCCTCAGGCCACAAAACATTGTCACGATTTCAATCAAATCCAGAATTCAGTTAGGAAGACCAAGAGATGATGTACTATAAAACACATAATCCAAATCTTACCTACATCAATCCATGTTAAAATACTGAAGTGCAAAGTCTTTTCATATTCTACGTATTACGTCCAAATTTAGAATAACGATAAAATTTGTAATTACTGAATACAAGTAGGTGGTTGATTTCATTATAATGCCAACAATTTATACTCTTCCAGCATAGCGGTGAAGTACAGTAACGAAAAAGTAACAACTCATGAATATAAGTAGATTGATCCACTTGAAAGGGTAGTTTTGGTTTTTAAGATTAAAAAGCGGCTGTAAAAAATAAACCCCAAGATAAACTCTATTCAGAACGGTAACTGTATTTGCATGAAGCAATTGGATAATAGTAAAATCTAATTCATAAAAAAAATCACTGAAATATATGACTCTGGATCGGTTTAAAAGACAAAATACTGAGAAAACACTGTATCTGTGGATAACGTTAGGGGGTAGAATGGCTACACAACACAACCCACGGATTTCTAGTATTAAAATTCTAACAGTTCAACTTAAAATGTCTTTTATCACCTCATATCACATGAAGGTCAAAACTGCTCAGTAGTGTCAATTGTAAAAAGTAGCATAAACCAGCCAGAGCATCTGATAAACTGTTACTGCCTAGACTTCGGTTCATTGTTCTGAAAGGGGAATACAGCCAAATAATACTGAAAATCTCAGAAAATCTAAAGAAAAGATATACCCATTCACATAAAACCATTTTAAAGTAGCTTATAGGGTAAGAGTCCTTCTTGCACATCACATAGTTAAATTTATGCAGACGGTTTTACGTGAAGACTAATTAGGCATAACTGAGGAAATGAAAATTAGCAAGTTTGATATGTAAACGAGATGCATAGCAACAAACAGTGGTTTCATACGTAGGCAACTGTAGTCAATATGTTCCATAAGTTACTCCTTAAGATTCGATATAACATTGTCCAATTGCAAAATGAGAATCTGGTATGACCTTACATGTTTCTGGAGAATGCATTTAGTGTAAGAACTTCCCAGTCATAATACAGTTACCATCTATACTCATTAGTTATAGGGAATAGATACTCCGTTAAATGCTTATCGAATTCCTAGAACTACAAAATAAAATCGTCAACACGCCACCGCATTTCATCACAGTTATAAAAACATACAGCAAAAATACTTGAGAGAACAGACGTGGGGAAAATTGTCGATATCCATTACCTTAGGCAAGAATACTGCTTAGTAGCTCATCAAAACCATGTTACCATTTCGTAAGTCCCTTTTACAGGAAAACGCATGAAAAACTACTAATTCCCTTTTAAGTAAGGTGTAAGATACGAAAATACAGCAAGAAAGTACACGATCTAGTGCTCGTAATGCCATACAGACTTAATAATTTTCCCAGTAGTGTCAGTCAACCACAATGTTCTCCAAACCTGTTACAGTGCAGTAATTATTAACAAACTGTCCTCAGTTCCGAAGATTAAAACCAGAGAAACTGAAGGACAGGAGCAAAACGTCACTTGTTGGATTATCAGTTGAAAGTGGGAATTAGATACAACCGTATTTTTCCTTTACGATGACAAAATTCAAGATAATTATCTGTCTCGTCGCCCGCATCTCGTGGTCGTGCGGTAGCGTTCTCGCTTCCCACGCCCGGGTTCCCGGGTTCGATTCCCGGCGGGGTCAGGGATTTTCTCTGCCTCGTGATGGCTGGGTGTTGTGTGATGTCCTTAGGTTAGTTAGGTTTAAGTAGTTCTAAGTTCTAGGGGACTGATAACCATAGCTGTTAAGTCCCATAGTGCTCAGAGCCATTTGAACCATTTTTTTTTTATCTGTCTCGTCAACGTCTCTTAGAATTTACAATTTCAGATTATTAGGGGTCGATCATATATCTTGAAATAAGTTGATCTTTTAGAAGCCTCAGTTGCCACTGTGCCTATTATAAAACTAGTCCGACACATTAGGGAAATATAGAGTATCAATTTATTGGTATGGAGAAACACAAACGAAATCTCTAGAGATAGTAACTTAAGTATGTGTCTAAAAAAACTAAACCCATTTTCTTCCTGTTCATAGAAATTGACATAACAGAAGGAAAAGAATCCACTGAGTTTTTATTCGGCTCAAAAAATAGAAAAGGGTTTACGATTAGAATTCGGATCGGTGTGACAGAAGCCCACGTTTGTACACAAACTAACAGCTGTCCGAAGAAGAGTAGATGGGTTGTACGGAAGTGAAGGAGAGATGTGCGTGTGTGACGTCGAAAAACATTAATGGATGCTCAAACTCATGTGGGACAGGAAGGGAACAGCTCCGCACGGCATGGTCGTAACTGGTGCATAAGGAGATGGGCTGGGCGGGGGGGAGGGGGTGAAGAAGTGTAAACGCGGAAATACTGGAGAAGAGGGAAAGGCAATTATGCATCAAAACGAGCTTGAAGTAACCATATGTATTTTAAAGCACAACTTGTGACATGTTCAAGCGGTATGACGGTAAGTGAGCGTATAAACAGAGGGAGATGGTTCTGTCTGACAGCAGGCTGTACACCAATAACAATCTGCACATGGCGGCGGTAAATTTATACGTGAACGGATCTTAACTTTTGTATGACAAAACAAAATGCAAGGCGGCACTCTAAACGACCCCCAAGAAGGCTCAGTTAGTACAAGAGTTGTTTTAATTTTGAAACGGAAGCCGGATGACAAGAGTCCATGTCTGTCTCGATTCTCAGCAAACACAAAATTCAGATAACGCTGGCCAATGGTTGGTAGGAATTTCTTGCCTGCGTAAAAATTACAACAGAGTCACCTTAAGATGACGAAAATTCCGATACTTAACGGTCGGAGTATGATAGAGTAATGCATGGTTTAATACACTGCGTAAAAAACGTAGGTAAAAAAAAGTAAGTATTAATTTCTCTGAGCACTGGTCAGGGAAGTTTTTTGAAGACAGCTTGGAGTGAAACGGTATATTCGGCGGACATAAGAATTAAAAATGGCTTGAAAGAAAGTACCGGAAATAAATACTTCTGAACCGACAGTGGAATTAGCTTGCCTGCAAAGCTGTGGAACATTAATTACAAAAATTTGGTGAAAATTCGAAGGCTAGCGATCTATTGAACAGTAAAATACTGGAATGAACACCGCAAAGAGAGACTGCACATTTCTATATTTGACAGCAAGACGAAGCACTCACCAAGCAGGCTTGTAAAAAGTTGCATTGTAGAAAGACTGAATAAGTTAAACTTAACGCATTCTTTCGACAGGCAAAACAAAATCCTTGTCAACAAAAGAAATTTACAAGTGAAATACAGTACAACAAAGCTGAATAAGGAAAACTGCCTACTACCGTCAATTGCCGAAGGCTTATGCAATAGGCGAGATAGGGTACTTTTAAACACCTTAAAATCTTCACAAATACCTAAACTCTACAAAGAATACAAATAGGTATGCGCATAGACCACCCTTTTCACGAAACTATTAACGTTTACTTACAGCCACTTATACAGTATTATAATAGTCGACTGTGCTAATTCGTTGTTCCAAATAAATTCTTAGAGAAAAATGACAATTTTAAACACAGGCAGTAGGTAAACCTATACCATATGAAAATTAGACTTAATTACGAGAGATAAGACCCAGAACAGGGAGAGAGGAGGTGGCGTAACTGACTTATCGCAAGGTGGTCTCCGGGGACGACAGCATAAATTACACCATTTAACATCAGTCATCTTCTCTCGTACAATTAGCAGCGTAATTAGTATTCATTGTATCCTCCTCTGTTTCCATCACAAATCACTATCTGCGTAACAAAACCATCACTTGAAACAACTGACACAGCAGCTCTTGTCTGCACATTGTTACTTTCAGTCACAGGACCTCTTGCTTTCTGAAAGGTAACCTCAATAAGACACTATACATAATATACCAACAAAACATCGCTGCATCGCTCATCATATCTTCACTTAACAACTTACAAAGGTACAACAGATCAGAAAATGAATGTAGAGAGACGAGAGAGAAAATGATAACACACAAAAAAGTGAGAGTAGTCATAAAATGTTCATTCATATCACTCAGCAATCCGGGTTGCCACACAGCGTCTCAGTGATTTCAGCAACACAAGTCCTCATCGTGTAATTACGAATGTGTACGCGCTTGGAGCCTCAAGTCCCCCAGTCACATTAGTAATCTGATCAGGGTAAAAGGATTTAGTGCGCTAAACATTTCAGATGCGTTTTTGAAGCACAGGGGGTGACTGAGTCCTTAAGTCACCCACGTCTGTCGAGCAAGCAGTAGGACCCTTACTTTCATCAGAGGGCACAGACAAGAGGCTTATAGGGAAGATGAAAGGAAATTAAATGAATCAAGCCACGAAAGGTAAGCGAAAGGAAATGTCATGAACGGTTTGGAGACTCTGTGGTTTCCAATCACATTTTGCAAGCTGCATATCATTTGATATTAATAGAAAACCCTCTAAAATACAGAAATTTTCTTATCACTACAACTAATCATAGAATAGAGTACTTTAACGACAACAGAGTTTGTGTGTGAAATCTAATGGGACCTAACTGCTAAGGTCATCAGCCACTAAGCTTACACACTACTTAACCTAAATTATCCTAAGGACAAACACACACACCCATGCCCGAGGGAGGAGTCGAACCTCCGCCGGGACCAGCCGCACAGTCCATGACTGCAGCACCTCTAGACCACTCGGCTAATCCAGTGCGGCGACAACAGAGTTTAAATCAAAAATAAGAAATCCACTGCATCACTCAGGTCCATTGGAGATATGTGTCTAAATTACACAGGCATTAACGGTCCAACTTACATACATCTGAATTGCTTCTCTAGGAGCAATTATACATTGAACCTTTCTCCCAATAAACAACAATCACAAAAATTTAAAGTCCAAAAAGAAAAAAAGGCAATAACTGCATAAGATGCAAAGTTAATAGTATAATTTACTGATTTGAGAGTCCCTATTCGTTTTGTACGTCCTTCCCTAAAGATATGGCACCAGTGTCTCAGTATCGGCACGTCGCGGCATGCAGCGAGGCGGCGCAGAAAGCTTTGACCCAGGCGTTGGGAAATGCGAACGCAGCGTCTGGCGCTGCATCGTGTCCGATAAGCTGCGGCACTCAGGTAGGCAGATAGGCAAGCAGGCAGACTCAGCGCGCAGCAGAATAAAGTAAACGGCCACCCTACGGATCGAATGGTGGGAACGAATCACGCTTCTGACACCAATGTACATGTGCAGGGGAGAGGTAGGTGGGTACTGGATCTGGCTATCGGTGACAATGTACAGGAGACCGAGCGCTCAGGACTTGTGAGTGGGCACCCAGTGCTGCCGTTACATGACAGAACAGAAAATTAGATAAAATAAAGAGACTGTATTTCAATGTACGGTATATAAGGAGCGCGCCTAGGGCCAGACGTTACCAGGTATTGGTCAGTCTAGGAGAACGAACAATAGAATAAGTTCATAACGGAACGGGAGACGGTTCATGTTAAGTCATGGTGGCCGTTCATGGAACGCAGAGCCAGAGGCGCTGCCTCCTAACAAAACCTTCTGTTGTGCTCGATGTCTGGATCACAAGAGAGAGAAGCAACTGTGTTCTGCAGTGCAGAATTCTCCAGCGTCCACACACGTGACCTGTATTCCACGCACGTTATTGGGTAAAGCCGACGGCGTGAATTCGCTAGCAGTTTGAGCAGAATGCTCAAGGCGTTTCTCGTCAGCAGCTTTAACGGGACAGAACTGACTCGTCTCTGAAAGGCAGGCAACTTGTGTCATGTAGGCACAACCTAAGTTTCCCTGGGAGCAAACCTTTAAACATTTGACTGGGACATTTTAAATAATTTTTTTTTAAATCAGTTCCCTAAAATATTCCTTGACTGGTTGCCAAACTGTACAGATTGTTCCGGTGCATTGTAGCTGATGTACTACTGTAACAGGGCGCTCGCATGACCCTCCACCGTTCGGCATAAATCATAGCAGTGAAGTGGTATGTATATTACCCGATTAACGGTATCGGGAAACATATTAGTGAACATTAATAGGAGGTATATCCAACCTTTAGCATTATAACGGGTTGAAATCTGCTCGGGATACTTTTAATGGGATGTCTCAGTGTCTGTGAAGCAAAGGCTGTCCAGTTTTCCTCAAACGTCGACTGTAAAGAAGATAATAAAATAATGTTGAACGCTAGCCTCTGTACCGAAGTTGCTCTACTTTATCCCAAAATGTCCTGGATTCAAAGCGAGACTCTGAGCAGGCCACTCGATTTCAGAAATGTTTTTTCCCACAAACAAATGTCTCACAGGTGCCTTTCTATGACACGGTGTATTGTTATGCTGACAAAAACAGTCATCGCCTCCGAATTGCGCCTCTACTGCACACAACTGTTGTAACAAAATTTCTTATTCTTCCACTCTTACCGTTTTCTTAAGTACAGTGTGCAGATAACAACCTAAACACGACAAACTACTCCATACTGTAACATCGCCTCCTCCTTACTTCACTGTTGATAATACACTGGGCACTGCTCTAGGCATTCTCCGAACCCGAGCGACCCCAGTGGACTGACGAAGAATGTAGCGTGATGCATCAATTCAAATCGCTCGTTTCCTCTTCTGCACTGTCCAGTAGCTTCACTCTTTACATTACCATAAGTATCGCATAACATCGCTTTGAGAAAGCTGTGGCTTATGAGGAGCTGATCGACCACTGCACCCCATTCTTTTCACATCCCTACGTGCATTGATTGGTTACTTGATAGCACTTGGAACTCGCGAGTGATTTCTCCCGCTGATTTTACGCGATTTTTTATAACCACCATCTCACCTTGTATGGTAGACAATCTCTGTCCGTCAATACGTGAGGAATGCCAATAAAATCAGCAGTGGTTGACTTGTGCAGTTTTTTTTTTCATCCTGAGTCATCAGTTTTCTAACTAATGCAGGCTGCCATGAATTCCTCTTCTGCGGCAGCCTCTTAATTTCAGGGGACATTTCGACCCAAACTCCTCAATTATTTACTGGATGTACCCCAGTCTCCGTCGTTCCCCAGAGTATTTGCCGTCTACATTCCCTCTGGTACTAAAGTGGTTATATCCCGATACCTTAACAAGTGTCCCTTAGTTTGTCCTGTGGCTGCACGAAAAGCATTATTCAACATGGTGGCGTTGCTGTCAGGGATCCTCCGAGCCGGAGGTAACGGTAATCCACTGCAATAGTAGCCCTTGGGCGGCCTGAGCGAGGTATGTCATCGACAGTTCGTTTCTCTCTGTATCTCCACCATGTCCGAACAACATCGTTTTGGTTCACTCCGAGACGCCTGGAGACTTCCCTTGTTGAGAGCCCTTCGTGGCATAAAGTAACAATGCGGACGCGATCGAACCGCAGTATTGACCGTCTAGGCATGGTTGAACTACAGACAACCGAGCCGTGTAACTCCTTCCTGGTGGAATGACTGGAACTGATCGGTTGTTGGACCCCCTCCGTCTAATACGTGCTGCTCATACATGGATGTTTACGTCTTTCGTCGGGTTTAGTGACATCTCTGAACAGTGAAAGGGATTATGTATGTGATACAATACCCACAATTAACGTCTATCTTTAGGAGTTCTGGGAACCGGAGTAACACAAATCTTTTTTTGATGTGTGTATAATGAAATTATGAGAGGTCAGTTTAACTGGTTATATCCCGTTTATAAGGATATAGGATACACACATACCTTTAACATGTACCTATCCACCTACTGGAATCCAGTCTATTAAGTCATTGGTAAGACCTAAAGAGCGGTCCGGAGTACAAGAGAAGTGCCCTTTGTTGACAAGCGCAAATTAGTCACCACCGCATGCTTGGAAACGTAGATGGAAAAATCATTAAGGGGGAACGACAGGATGAAGATGAAATTGCAATAGGCTGCATGATCTGCAACTCCACTCCATCTTTGCAACCACGACACCATGCAGCGTGGTACAGTTGGGCCCAACATCATGCCGAATGGACCGCTGAGGATTGTTATCACGTTCTCTTCACCGATGAGTGTCTCATATGCTTCAACCAGACAATCGTCGGAGGCAACCCGATCAGGCTGAGCGCCTTAGACACACTGTCCAGCGAGTGCACCAAGGTGGAGGTTACCTGCTGTTTTTGGGTGGCATTATGTAGGGCCGACATACGGCACTGTTGGTCATGGAGGGCGCCGTAACGGCTGTACTATACATGAATGCCATACTCCTACCGATAGTGCAACCATATCGGCAGCATATTGGTGAGGTATTCGTCTTCATGGATGACAATTCACGCCTCCATCGTGCACATCTTGTGAATTACTTCCTTCAGGATAAAGACAACGCTCGACTAGAGTGGCCAGCATGTTCTGCAGGCATCAACTCTATCGAATTTGCCTGGGATGGATTGAAAAGGGCTGTCTATGGACGACGTGACCCACCAGCCACTCTGAGTAATCCACGCTGAATCGCCGTTGAGGATTGGGACAATGATGAACTTGTGTATGGTATACCATGACGAACACAGGCATGCATCATTACAAGAGGACGTGCTACTGGGTATTAGAGGTACCGGTGTGTACAAAAATATGGACCACCACCTCTGAAAGTCTCGCTGTATGATGGTACAACAAGCAATTTGTGATTTTCATGAGCAATAAATAGGGCGGAAACGATGTTTATATTGTTTTCTACTCCAGTTTTCTGTACAGGTTCCGGAACTCTCGAACCGAGGTGATGCAAGACTGATCCAATTAATTAGTGGATCAGTTCCCTAGAGGTGTTATGTTACTTTGTACCATACCGTGATAGGTTACAGGATATTCTCTGTTATTTGTGATTGTAATAAATGAACCTAGAAATGGATTAACCTGGCTATGAATCATTGTTCTTATATCATTCCACCACTACATCCCTCTTCTAGAAAATCTGTAACCAGGTAATAGGAGCAATAGAAATACGAGCTCTGATTATATTACAGAAATATTAGTCTACTTAGTACAGGTTCATATTTTTACGCTCATGACTCCTTCCCATTGTCCTTCCATACACGTCGTATGTTAGATTCAGTACTACTGTCGTTGTCCGTTGCGCTAAAGAATTATGTACGTTTTATTAATTGATCCAGATAAGCCACTCATGCAGTTTGGTTACTTAAAACCTGTCTCTTAGCATATAAAAGTACGAAAGATCACGACCCTGAGTGTGATCTGGCTTCTGAAATTGAACACGTTAGGTTCGAGGTATTATCGTTTAGTAATAGGGTTAATTTATCCCAGGCAATAGGATCCTTTCAAACTGAATACATGAGCTTTCTTGCAGCTGTTACTCCATGACTTCCTGTCCTTGATTCTACAGTGAGGTGTAGTTTGGTGGAACAGACAGTAGAAAAAATCGTGACCGAAACCCTGTCTGCTGTGTCGATTCGTTGTTGTTGTTGTGGTCTTCAGTCCTGAGACTGGCTTGATGCAGCTCTCCAAACTACTCTACCCTGTGCAAGCTTCTTCATCTCCCAGTACCTACCGCAACCTACATCCTTCTGAATCTGCTTAGTGTATTCATCTCTTGGTCTCCCTCTGGGATTTTTACCCTCCACGCTGCCCTCCAATACTAAATTGGTGTTCCCTTGATGCCTCAGAACATGTCCTACCAACCGATCCCTTCTTCTAGTCAAGTTGTGCCACAATCTTCTCCCCAATCCAATTCAATACTTCCTCATTAGTTATATGATCTACCCATCTAATCTTCAGCATTCTTCTGTAGCACCACATTTCAAAAGCTTCTATTCTCTTCTTGTCTAAACTATTTATCGTCCATGTTTCACTTCCATACATGGCTACACTCCATACAAATACTTTCAGAAATGACTTTCTGACACTTAAATCTATACTCGATGTTAACAAATTGCTCTTCTTCAGAAACGCTTTCCTTGCCATTGCCAGTCTACTTTTTATATCCTCTCTACTTCGACCATCATCAGTTATTTTGCTCCCCAAATAGCAAAACTCCTTTACTACTTTAAGTGTCTCATTTCCTAATCTAATTCCCTCACCATCACCCGACTTAATTCGACTACATTCCATTATCCTCATTTTGCTTTTGTTGATGTTCATCATATATCCTCCTTTCAAAACACTGTCCATTCCGTTCAACTGCTCTTCCAAGTCCTTTGCTGTCTCTGACATAATTACAATGTCATCGGCTAACCTCAACGTTTTTATTTCTTCTCCATGGACTTTAATACCTACTCCGAAATTTTCTTTTGTTTCCTTCACTGCTTGCTCAATATACAGATTAAATAACATCGGGGAGAGAATACAACCCTGTCTCACTCCCTTCCCAACCTCTGCTTCCCTTTCATGTCCCTCGACTCTTATAGCTGCCATCTGGTTTCTGTACAAATTGTAAATAGCCTTTCGCTCCCTGTATTTTACCCCTGCCACCTTCAGAATTTGAATGAGAGTATTCCAGTCAACATTGTCAAAAGCTTTCTCTAAGTCTACAAATGCTAGAAACGTAGGTTTGCCCTTCCTTAATCTAGCTTCTATGATGAGTCGTAGGGTCAATATTGCCTCACGTGTTCCAACAATTCTGCGTAATCCAAACTGATCTTCCTCGAGGTCGGCTTCTATTAGTTTTTCCATTCGTCTGTAAAGAAATCGCGTTACTATTCTGCAACTGTGACTTATTAAACTGATAGTTCGGTAATTTTCACATCTTTCAACACCTGCTTTCTTTGGGATTGGAATTATTATATTCTTCTTGAAGTCTGAGTGTATTTCGCCTGTTTCATACATCTTGCTCAACAGATGGTAGAGTTTTGTCAGGACTAGCTCTCCCAAGGCCGTCATTAGTTCTAATGGAATTTTGTCTCCTCCCGGGGCCTTGTTTCGACTTAGGTCTTTCAGTGCTCTGTCAAACTCTTCACGCAGTATCGTATCTCCCATTTCATCTTCATCTACATTCTCTTCCATTTCCATAATATTGTCCTCAAGTACATCGCCCTTGTATAGATCCTCTATATACTCCTTCCACCTTTCTGCTTTCCCTTCTTTGCTTAGAACTGGGTTTCCATCTGAGCTTCTGATATTCATACAATTTGTTCTCTTTTCTCCGATGGTCTCTTTAATTTTCCTATAGGCAGTATCTATCTTCTAGTGAAATAAGCCTCTACATCCTTACATTTGCCCTGTAGCCATCCCTGCTTAGCCATTTTGCACTTCCTGTCGATCTCATTTATGAGACGTTTGTATTCCTTTATGCCTGCTTCATTTGTTGCATTTTTAAATTTTCTCCTTTCATCAATTAAATTCAATATATCTTCTGTTGCCCAAGGATTTCTACTAGCTCTCGTCTATTAACCTACTTGATCGTCTGCTGCCTTCACTACTTCATCCCTCAAAGCTACCTATTCTTCTTCTACTGTATTTCTTTCCCCCATTCCTGTCAATTGTTCCCTTATGCTCTCCCTGAAACTCTGTACAACCTCTCGTTTAGTCAGTTTATCTAGGCCCCATCTCCTTATATTCTCACCTTTTTGCAGTTTCTTCAGTTTTAATCTGCAGGTCATAACCAATAGATTGTGGTCAGAGTTCACATCTGCCCCTGGAAATGTCTTACAATTTAAAACCTGGTTCCTAAATCTGTGTCTTACCATTATATAACTGTTGTGTCGATTCAACGTGTTCGTAATAATTACACGTCGCAGACTTCCGTATTGCGGAATGATCGAATTCCTTCACAAATTATTTTTTTGTTGCGAATGAAACGCAACCGATTTGAGGAGTAGCAAGTGACTGATACAGGCCATTCGTCGAGAGTGCTACGTACGAGGCTTTCATGATGTTACAATCATGGCACCATTGTTCAGCTTTTAGATTGTGTCTCTAATTAGGCATTTTAGCGAATGATTCGTATATTACACTGCTTACCTCATTAGAGCAGATTTTGAAACGGTTAATCGTTTCGAATGATTCAGTTACAGGTCACGCATTGCCTGAGCGTGTGAACCTATTGCTACATTATAGCACCTCAGTTCTTGTGGAAAAGTAAATGGGTTGAATTCATATAGTTTATGTCGAATATTTTGTAACATTACATCCAGAGATACTAGTGAAAGTGATCGAAAAGCTTTTATATGACACCATTGCACAACATATTTCGTTGGCTGAGGTAAAGGTAACTGAAATATGGATTTAGAGAATAAGGTCCTCTAATGCAGCAAAATAAAGGAGTGTTAAGCTGGAAATACAGACACTTTAAGAATTTGCTCCCTGTTGCTCTGTAAGGATTTTACAAATGAAGCGAACAGATCAAATAACAATCGAAGGGGAACTTGACACGAAATGTGAGTTGAGAGATCTACGAATATCAGTTACCAGAGGAAATGGAACGGTAATCGGACAAAGGATTCGGTGACAAGGAATTCTTTACATGTCATTGTAATGAAAACTTTGAATTGCAAATGCAGAAATATTATGTAACATGTTGTATAATCTTGTCAACTTCATAGAACAGCTTTAAAAATACATCACATGATAGAAACGGGTAAGGAGTTGAACCAGCTTCTTATTTTATTTCATTTATGATACCGATCAATGGTGCACTAACGACGGGCATTCACTCCTACTGATTATCACCATAGCACTCAGTTTGTCTAACGGAGAAACGTTGTTATTGGAATTGCTGAACGGAATATTGAAATTTGACCCAACAACATACAATTAGCGATAAATAACATGACACAAACCTGTTACTGCTGTTTCCAGTCAGTAGTTCATGTCCTTCCCACTTTCCTCAGCTATTTAGCCGTCCAAATATCAAAAACCATCTACTGCAAACAGTGGCTTGTCTCTTAATTTACTTACCTAAGAAATAACTAATTTAATTTGACTTCATTCTACTACTCCCATTTTAATTTTGTTGGCGTTAATCTTACAATCTCTATCAATATACTAACCATTGTGTTCAGCTCATCCTTCGAATCAATTGCCATGAGAAAGTTTTATTTCTTCTCCCTGAACATTAATTCCCTTTCCACATATCTCTTTTCTTTCGTTTGTTGCTTGGCCAACGTGCAGTTAGAAGACGTCGGGGCTAGGCTTCAAACCTGCTTCACACCCTCTTCATCTGCTGCCTTCCTTGTATGACCTGTGACACTTACAAGAATCGTAGGTAAACATGAGAAGCGTGTATTTTATTGGTGGTAACTATAGAATTTCGAGGAGTGTATTCATGTCAATATTGCCACAAAGTTTCTTTAAATAAGGAAATGCTATAACCTTAGGTTCACTTTTGTTAGGTCTACTTGCTAAGTCCTGTGGTCATACTGTCATGCGTAATCTTACATTCCTCCGGAATCCAAATAAATCTTCGCTGAGGTCGGCTGCGGTCTGCCCATTACTCCAATATTATTCTGTTATTTTTTCAATCATCACTTATTGTACTGATGGATCGGTAATATCCACATCTCTCAGCACCTTTCCTTTGTATTTATGATTACTGCGTTATCCTTTATGTCTTACGCCAGATAGTCTCTGTCGTATGCCTTCCATACTCGGTGAAATAGTTTTGAGGTGGTTCAGCGAAGGACTTCAATGATAATGAGGAAATTTCACTTATTCAATGCCCCATGTTTCCTCTTAGTGTTTTCGTTTCTCAGTGAAATTATTCTCGAACTACCACACTTCACCATCTACTTTCTCTGTCTTTTCTATAATAGTGATATGAAGTTTCATTCTTTATATAGGTATTCTGTGTATTCCTTTCATGTCTTTGTAAGACTGAAAGAAAAGTGCCAGGTATAAATCGGTGAAGTTGATGCAGAAGTATTTAACCAACGACTGCTAGACGATTCCGAAGGAGTACTTCTCTGAGGCCATGAATACACGACTGAAAGAAAAAGGAACATCATTAAAATTAAAAACCAGGCAAAGCGGCAAATTTCACTTATTTTTTATTTACTCTGTGACTTGTTTCGGGCCGGGATCCCTTTTCAAATTAGCGATTTTGGCTGGTTTTTCGTTGTATTGATTAACAGAAGCTGCTGACGTGCACATATTCCAGCATGCTTGAAGTTCGTAAAAAGGAAAATTCCCAGGGACAAAGTCATTTTATTGACGAGTGATGTGACAGGTAGATCATCATTGTTACATTAAAGGGTGTCTAATCTGTCGCATCAGTATACAGTACACCCCACGTTGGCGGATATGCAGGCAAGTTTTCACACGTCAATGATCATGAAGGTGGCGAGTGACAGTCTCTAGTAGACTGTCTGAAGTATTTTTATCCTCTTGTTGAAAACCGGAAATGGCTCGTGCAGGCTCTGTAGAACGAATAAATTTACGCGTCATCATATCATATACGTCTTGATCTGGTGATCTTGCTGGTCGGGCAGCTGTTTTACAACGTGGAAAGGGCACTTCGTTGCAGTAACCGTACATGGACGTGTATTATCCTGCTGAAAAAGCACATCACCTTCCTATCTCGGAAATGGAAGTAGCACAGGAGTAACCGCCTGTAACATGTAGCGGGCAGTGACTAATTTTCCCTGCATAAAAATCAGATGTGACTGCGAGTTATAACTGATGCCATACCCTTATCCCACACCATGAAACCTAGGCCATAACCTGTATGTTATGAGAATCCACTGCAGAATAGTAGCTCACCAGATTTACTCCATACACGTATACGTCAATCAGTCATATACAAGAAGAACCACACCGACGGAAAAGAAAACGCGACACCAAAAAATAATGAATGAAATTTCTGGGAATAAATATCCCGGTAATATATTTAACTGATGAACACAGCAAGATCACAGGTTAATGTTAGCACGCGATAAAGAGCAACAGATGTGAAATGCTGATACATTAACAACCGGTGTAACCACCAGGACTTTGAATGCAAGTACCCAGTCATGACTGCATTGTGTTGTACAGATACAGGCTGTAAGTTTTTGGGACAGAGTACCATGCCAGTTGCACTTAGTCGGTCAGTACAGGGTCGATTACTGCTGTTTGTGGATGAGGGTCGAGTTGTCTTCCGATAATATCGATTAACGACAGATCTGGTCATCGTGCAGCCCAAGGCAACGTGTCGACACTCTGAAGAGCACGTTGGGTTACAAAAGCGGTATGTGGGAGAGTATTATCCTGTTGGAAAACACCCTCTAGAACGCTGTTCATTAATGGCAGCACAAGTCGAATCACCACACTGACGTACAAATTTGTAGTCAGGGTGCGTAGGAAATCCACGAGAGTGCTCCTGCTGTCAGACGAAATCGAACCCCAGACCATAATTCCAGGTGTAGGTGCAGCTTCATTGGAGCCAACACATGGCCATTACTGGCACCTAGGCAGAAAGCTCAACAGACCTCCAACCTGCCTTCCAATGAGTTCTCGATAGACACCACTGTAATCGGAAATGGCGGTGGTGTAGACTCAGTGAAGCGCACATTACAGGGTGTCTGGCTAGGAGCTGTCCTTGAAGTACTAGATTTGTAATAGTTCCGTATATCAATGTGCCGCCAGCTGCTGCTCAAATTGCTGCTGCTGATGCAGTACAGTGGGCCAAAGTCGTGCGCCAAATACAATGGTCTCCCTTCTCATTAGTGCCACGTGGTCGATTGGAGCTCGGTCGTCTTGCGACCGTACATTCTCGCGACCACCGCTGCCAGCTATCATGTACAGTGGCTACACTCCTTTTAAGTCTTTGTGCTGTATCGCAGAATGAACATCCAGCTTCTCGTAAACTTATTATACGACCTCGCATAAATTCAGTGAGATGATGATAATGGCGTCTTTGTCGAAAGGCATTCTTGACTAACACCGACTCACCACGTCCACTGTTAGAGCGTTATGTAAAGCAAACATGATTTGCATCCTCACAGTGGCACTACTAACGCCACTTTTATGCTATTGGCGCGAATTATCGATAGATATCATCTTCCATCTATCGAAACATGCCTACCAGCTTTGGTTTAAGTCTCACTAGTACCTCGTGGTTTGCGATTTTTGTCTTCATCAGTCTATTTACCGCATGGGTGCCGAACGCCGAACTTAATACTAGTGATCTTCCGTCTCTGACCCGCAGGATTGGTGTTGTTAATAGGGTTAGTGTCATGACTTGCCGTTAGACACTGTTACTGTTAGGACGACACAGCGTTCAATCACAAACGTAAGCGTGAATTACAGTTGCAAAGAGTCAACGTGAGTCCGGCCAAGTCTGTTTTATCGGAAGAACGGAAAGAGAGCCGCTGCTCCTGTTGAGCATCGACGCGTTAAAGAAACACTGTTCTTAATATTTATAAATGATTTGCGAAGCCATTTATCAACAGCAGATGCAGTATTGTTTGCTGACGGCACCAGTCTATTTGTCAAAGCTACGAATGAAACTGACTTACTGGAGAGAGTCACAGTAGCCACTGAAGAAGCAAACGTGTGGTTTACAAACAACAAATTAATTGTTAATGACAAAGAAAAAACAGTCTAGATGAACTTCAGACAGAAACAAAGTAAAATCTGACCTAACTGTAAAACGTGGAATTGTGAGATAGAGCAACCCCCCAGAAAATTTTTAGTATTATGGCTAGACGAATATTTAATGTGGGAGAAACACACAGAAATGCTAAACAAAAAATTAAGTCAGTATTGTTATGTTCTTAGAATACTATAAAACTCCTGTAGTAGTGTTGATGCAGTGTTATTTTCATACTCTGCACTCATACATAGCACACTAAGATATGGTATATTTTGGGGGAATACCAGTTTGGCCAAACACTCGTTTGTGCTTCAAAAGAGGGCAATAAGAATAATCAGAGGTATGACACAAAGAGAAGCATGTAAAAAAGTTTTCAAGGAACTTCAAATCATGACTCTGCCAGGTATATATATTTATGAAAGTATATGTTTTATGAAGGCACACCAGGAACATTCTTTGTTAAACAATCAAGTTCATAACTACAAAACAAGAAATAGAGACAACTTTCATAGAGAATGTCACACAGAAGCTACGTGTCAAAAAAGTGTTCTTTATCAGACCAAAATCTTATTTAGTGCAGTACCAAAGGAAATTAAAAGTATACCAAAATTTCATACATTTAAAAAAGAACTTAAAATAATGTTAATTAGCAAGAGTTTTTATAGTGTCAAGGAATACTTAAATCACCGGCATTCAATATACAGTTGCTTATCCTTCATCGTAATGACCCAAAATGCTCATAGCAAACTAAACTGTATTCATCTATTATTATAATTTAGCAAATTATGAATGTTGTTAGGCATATGGTTCCATGTTATATGTAATAATATTTTATTTATGGAAAAAGAATTGTAAATCTTTTCATGTCTTATTTTCTATGTAAGGGAATGTATGACAAATCCTATATCATTTTTACAATGATGAGATACAAGGATGCTAAGTAAAAACAAATAAAATAAATAAATAAATAAATAGGTCCTTTTTCTGCACCAGGTTGATCCGAAAGTTCGAATTAACTGGAGATTTTGGAAACTACTGCTGGAGGAGGCCAACGACCAACTGTGCCCCAAACTGTTGAATAAGTTACTATTCACATGGCTGAGAACGCTGGACGCAGTGTGCAATATTCAAGCATTGGACGAGATGTTTCACGGCAGCTCAACATTCCATAGTCCATAGGTCGGAAAGCTCTGCGGCAAGTTGCGAAACGGAATCTCTAGTGCGGCTCCAGGCTGTTTTGGATGCAAACAGTCGTCACACTGAGCTACGTTTGTAACCTGGAAAGTAAATGTGCTACACATTTAACAAATTTTTCCCCCTCATATGTAAATTAAAATGTCTCTTTTTTCAATGGTTTATTCATTGTTTCTGTCCCACATATCTTGAAAAGTTTTATTGTCCTATGATCACACGTTTTTCATGGAGTCCCCCTCAAGTAACGAAAGTTTAGTTACAATCACCCACTATATCGATACGTCCATCCTACTTTCCACAGGCCCACAGTGTCACCCCACTGAATAGCTGAAGCTGTTCGGCAGGAGTAGGTACTCGTCTGTGGAGTTTAGTTGTACCCTGAATGAATGCTGCAAATGCTGTTCACCTCTAAACTCCGCACAGTTACTGCAAGGATAGTCAAAAGACAGGGTGCACAGACAAGGTTCTTGCTCGCCGATGGTGACAAACTAATCACTAACATTACAACCAGTCGGTATGTACATATTACACCCTGACCTACATATTTATCTACACAATTACTCTGCAATTAACAATTAAGGGCCTGAAAGCCACTTATGTACTGTTCTACTCTCGATCAGCTCGCGGGAGGAACTAAAACTTAAATCTTTCTCTGCAAGCTCTGCTTTCTCTTATTTTATTACTATGGTCATTCCTCCCCACCTGGGGGTACCTAACAAAATATTTTCAGACAGGAGAAATTTGGTGATGGCAATTTCAGAGGTCCTGTCACAGCGTAAAACGCCTTCGTTTTAATGACTGCCGCAACCTTGTATCATGTCCAAGACTGTCGGTAGGTGAAGTTTTGTGCGATGTACTGAGCACTAGTTACAGTCAGGTGCGGGTCGGATTGCAGTGAGTTACGCATACCAACAGTTGCGAAGTAGAATAGAGGCCACAGGGCCGTCAAATTGCTGAAAGAGTATACGTAGCTGTTTTGCTTGTCGCAAGTCGCAGGCAGAATGGGCCCACTGGCAAACCTAGCGTGTTATGAGTTCGTGACGCGAAGCGGCGCGCTTGGCAAAACAGAGGTGCACAGCTGATGAGCCGTTTTCTAACGAGAGTCATTCAATTGTGGCAGCTCTCCTTGACAGCAGGCCATGCCACACCACCAGATACACACAGCAGCAGATGGGGTGCCAGCATTCCAGGCCATGTCGGGTCACTGGTTCGACTCCCTGAGGCCGATGCTGTGTCTGTAGCCAACCAGCCAGTAGCGGGCCACTCCACAGCTCATTACTGCGGGCAGTTGTCCTGGCTTCCAACACACGCCGGAGGCACCCCAAGGCCAGGGCCGCAGATTTGGACGCTGGATCACTTGCGCTTGTCATCGACACAACCTCAGCCACGCTGGCGAGAAGAAGCACTGCGGCTCACATTGGGGAGCACTGATGGAGCAGGGATGCAGACCGCTGAACCAACCGTCGGCGCATCCTGACACAGTCACAATTCCGCAGCTGTCCAAGGCCGGCACGACACAGTATTGTGTTGCAGGGGCTGCTGGGGAGGGTGCTTCCTCAGCATTGCAAGGCCCTGTGACACAGACCAAGAGTAACGAGGACACTGTAGTTGGAAACCATAAATCACTCGGAAAGTTCTCACCGAGTTTTAATACGGTGCCTTCTACCTCTTCTCGCCACATTTGGTCATCCTATACATTCGGTGCAGTAACAAATATCTATTAACACCAGTATTGCTGGCCTCTGGTGTGACTACAAACAAGGTATATTATTCCTACACGTATGTCAGGGTCCTGAATATAGCGTATTAAGAAGCTAAAACAGGTTGCCCAATAAAATAACGTTGAAAATTGACGGTTTAATGGTCTTAAATATGACATCCCCTATCAGACAGTCGCATCCCGCAACCATCGCTAAGAAGATTGACATTCTCTCTCTCCCTTATTCCGCGATAATACAAAAGTAGCTGCACTTTCCTTGAACTTTTTGATGTCCTCCATGAAGCCTATCTGACACGGATCCCACACTGTACGGAAGTACTCCAGAAGAGAGCGGAAAAGCGTGTGTTTAATAGATCTGTTACATTTTCTAAGTGAAATCGCAGTCTTTGATTTGCTTTCACCACAACATTATCTGTGTCGTCGTTCCAATTTGAGTTATTCGTAATTATAATACCTAAGATTTAGTCATATTTACGGACTTTAGATTTGCGCAATTTATGGTTTAACACATTCCATTATTTAGAGTCAGTTGCCACTTTTTAGAACACAGAGATACCTTGTCTACATAATTTTTCAATTCATTTTGATAATCCGGTTACTTTACAAGATGGTAAATGACAGCACCATATGCAAAATAGTCTATGAGAGCTGCTAAAATTTTTCCCTAAATCGTTCAATTGCATCATGAAAAACAGAGGGCCTGAAACACTTTCTTGAGGATTGCCAAGTATTACTTATGATTTACTCGATCAACTGTGATCCCTCTGAAAGGAAATCACGAATTCAGTCGCACAGCGAGATGATACCCCATGGACATCCATTTTAATTATAAGTCACTTGCCAGGAACAGCATCAAAAGTCTTATGGAAATCTAAAAGTCTGGAAGCAGTTTGACGTCCCATTATGGATAGCACTCATTACGTCTTGAGAATAAAGATCTAGAACGATATTTTCGGAATCTGTGTTGGGTATTTGTCAGTAAATAGTTTTCTTTGAGGTGATTCATAACGTTCGAATATAGTATATGTTCCAAAATCCTATTGCAAATCGACGTTAGTAACATGGGTCTGTAATTCTGCAGATTGCTCCTGTTTCCTTTCTTGTGTGTTGGTGTGACTTGTGCACCTTTCTAGTTTTTGGGTACGGTTGTGTATGATTCCTAAGTATGGGGCTATGAGACTAAATACGGTCCTTGAGATTATTATTTCCAGACAATGTACATACCTACCACGTACTGAATAACGGATCGTGTCAGTTATGTCCCATTTCACGTATATATAACGCTGAAATTTTCTGTCTCGAATTTGGTATTGCTGCAGTCCATAAGCGGACCGCACATCATGAATGTCACACTTCCTCTAACAGAAATGGAACAAAGTGAAATTCGAGAGTTTCACAACGATTTAGTTACTTAGTATCAAGTTACGTCACCTGAATATGAAAGGAGTTCACTCAAAATCAAACTGGGCCGATTCGTACCTTATGAATGCTTCAATAGCTGAAGAACTTCCTGCTATGTACGCTGCGCTGTGGGACGCCATCTTAGGCAGCTTCTCAGCTAGAGAGCTGGGTCCTCTGGGGAAGCGACCCCATTCCCGCGGTTTAGCTCCACCACAGGGCCACCGCGAGCCATTCTGCGAGCGAGACAGTGCAGCCGGCCCCAGATCCCACACTGCCTCTATGTAGGTACTCATGCCCCGTGTAACACCACCCATTTTCGCCGTGTCTGGCTCCACAATTTACATGCAAATAATAACGATTAAGAGACTCTTTGAAGTACACACTTACTTCCATTTACTTCGGACATTACTCGCAGATCAGCGGACGCCACTTTAGCCACTGGACACAATATTAACTTCTTTGTGGTCTCGCGGAAATAGGAGAAGGGACGAGAGATAAGATTACTTCCACACATCTCGTCCCACTACAGTCTGGAGTACAGTAGCATGTAGTCTTGTGACAGCTAATCCAAATAATATTGTACACAGAACCTCTTGTGACAGGTAATCAAAGTACTATCGTGCATAGAATCACACACAGGCTACAGTCCTAATTATAAAATCAGTTTATTGTGAGTAATAATGTTAGGGACTCCGAAAAAGTAGATATGAGTTAGTCTGATGGAATATGTAATCATATTTGTGTTAATGATGTGTTAAGGAAGTTAACACTGGTAACAGTTGACGCAATTCAGATCGTTTTACGAGGCACAGAGCTTCGCACTCGTTTGTCGTTTCTATATTTCTATAGTGAAAAGGCTTGGTTCCGAAGGATGTGTACCAGCCTGGACTTTGAAATCTGACATGTGCTACAACAAAATCTTCTGCAGTACCACTTGATAATGCGCCAACCTCGAATTCCGACAGTGAAGAGAAATAAACAATTTTCTGCAGTTAACGGCGAAAACTCAGAATGTTGTGACTTGTCACATTTCACCCTTGCTAAACGGCTCTTGACTTTTGGGGCAATCATCAGCATATGATCGGAGACGTGTCTCCTCGTATTTTATGTCGACTTTGTCATATAGACTGATTGTGTATTCGTAGACACCATCATTATGCCAAGAACAAATCAACAGTTGAAATTTACGTCATTACTAGCATTAAACGGTAATTCTCACTGTTGCTAATGTTGTAATTTTATTGTAGCAATATCTTTACCCGCTTACAAATATCCTTGTTTGTGCATGGCATCTCTCACAGTAAGCAAGGAATGTAGATGCGAGCGAAATGGGAGGGACAAGAGTCCGCTGTCTGCTTGAAAATATCCTACTGTGGAAACAGTGTAACATCTGATACAAAAGTTTTCCAGTAGACAGAGGAAGAGTCAGAAATAAAAATATGGTAGAAAAGTCTGCATGATTATAGATTTTCAATCAGCGTTAAATATCTCCATGGATTCACTGAGAACACAAATGACTAGCGGGAACTGTGCACATGCGAGTCGAAGATTTCGAACCACTAATGAGGATACTAGACTGGTACAAAAACCAGGTCGCTACCATATTAAAAGGTACCAGAATATTAACTACCCTCTATTAGAGAGCCGATAATTTACTGATTTCAAATATTTTTAAGTAACTATGATTTGGCACAGTAGTCAAAGCGGAAGATCATTCCGTAAGAAGAATTATGTGTGAAGCGTAAGACTTCCACCGCCATACCGTAACGAAAGATCTCGACGGAAACCCGAGTAAGTTCTCCCCTTACTCAAAATCACCAAGCAGGTCGAAGGCTTCAATCCACTCACTCGGAGTCCAGTCTGAGATTGAGGTAGAAGACGGTAAAAGGAAGGCTGAAGTTCACAATTTCGCGTTTAAGGAAAGAGCATCGTGTAACGACACAGTAGTCTGACTGTCGCACGGACTCCCACATTGAGGAAATGGCTCTGAGCACTATGGGACTTAACATCTGTGGTCATCAATCCCCTAGAAAAAAAAAAAAAAAAAAAAAAAAAAAAAAAAAAAAAAAAAAAGGCACCCGATCCAGCACAAATTAACATTGTCACTGTATATTGCTGATGGTTGGCCATATTCGTAACTGCGAATACGTTTCTAGTACGTCACCAGGTCCAGACGGAATCCCATTTCGGTTTTAGGTTGAGTACCCTGCGGCACTGCCCTCTTACTTAGCATGCATTCATCGCGAATAACTCGTCCAGCACAAAGCGCCAGATCGCTAGAGAGAGAGAGAAGCGTAATTACAGACCAGTCTCCCTAGCATACGTTTTGTTGCAGAAGTCTGAAACACAGTCTAATTTACAATATCATGAGTTCCCTTGAGGTAGAAAATAGCATTAGGGTACTTACTTTAGAGTTTGTGTTCGTGTATTTGACACCGCAGTTTTATGTGAACATTGTACTGTCTTACGTTGTTGATGCTTTTTTTTTCAACTTGGAATAAAAACTGTAGCATTTGGAAAGCATGATAGGTGCAGTAGATGACTATTTTGAAGCTCTTTTGTGTCTTGCTCACTAACGTACCTATAGAACGTCCAACGTTTCACCAGTTTAGCCATCTTTTCTCAAAGACAAGCAAGACGAGCATCAAATCAGCATTGTTCTTGAAGTCTTACAAAATAATCTTAAACTATAACTCAGGATCCACGACTACATGTTACTAACTCATTAATTACAATGGACAAGCGAACGTTCGTTTTTAAGTACTTATGGAGAGTGTGTGCAATACTCTTAATATTCTCTAGCATAGGATATATAGCTTTCAGTAAAATTTTATGATGTGACTGCTGAATAAATGATTTTTCGAAGTCAGCAATGAAAATATCCTTGTAAACATTTTCGTCATTTTATGCAATTCAGATACTTTTAAGTATTTGACATATTGTTTGATTAATAGTTCATATCGTTCGGATGCATTTCAGCACAGCCCAGATGGAGCTATATTGGCTCATTTAGTGTCATGGCGCCTAAATTACTAGGGTCTGATTGGAGGAGAAGGGAGGGAGATGGCACATTATGCAGTGTGTGTTTTTACGTACATGTTGTGGAAGTAATGCAACGTAGTGTTTTGTGCCTTCTTTTAATACTACAATCTGGTTGGAGAGGAGGGCAGGGGAGTGGGGTTATAATGTATAACTGAGACACTTTCCCCATTAGGGTTTCCAATCGGCTGTTTCATTGAATGTTGGTTAGATATATTAACAGGGGTATGGGGTTGGTCATAAAGCACTGGTGATTTAGTAAGCCCATCTCTAATTTTATGTTGGATGTTTCATTTTTAATAAATAACTGTTATATGTTGGAAAGAGGAGAAGTGGACTGGTGCATTAGGCACAACTGAGCTGGTTCCCCATCTTTAATTATTTTATTCGATGGTGATAGAGAAAAGAGAGGGGTTGGAGGAGAATGATCTTAATTTCCCAGTAACACAAAGTTCAGTCATATATCGTTTTCGATCACCACTTTCATTCTTAATACCGTACTGTAACTGGTTGAAGTAGCGGGATGGTACAGGAGTGGAAGGGGAAGTGAGGAGGAAGAAAAAAAAGAATGGTTCAAATGGCTCTGAACACTATGGGACTCAACTGCTGAGGCCATTAGTCCCCTAGAACTTAGAACTAGTTAAACCTAACTAACCTAAGGACATCACAAACATCCATGCCCAAGGCAGGATTCAAACCTGCGACCGTAGCGGTCTTGCGGTTCCAGACTGCAGCGCCTTTAACCGCACGGCCACTTCGGCCGGCGAGGAGGAAGAGGGGACGTGGCTTGAAGACATGTGTGCAAGGTCAGTACCCCTGCCACTAGGTGTAATTAACACCGTTGCAAAAGTCAAGATGTGCTGGGTAGTACACTACTGGCCATTAAAATTGCTACACCACGAAGATGACGTGCTACAGACGCGAAGTTTAACCGACAGGAAGAAGATGCTGTGACATGCAAATGATTAGCTTTTCAGAGCATTCACAGAAGGTTGGCGCCGAGTGCGACACCTACAGCGTGCTGACATGAGGAAAGTTTCCAACCGATTTCTCATACACAAACAGCAGTTGACCGGCGTTGCCTGATGAAACATTGTTATGATGCCTCGTGTAAGGAAGAGAAATACGTACCATCACGTATCCGACTTTGATAAATGTCGGATTGTAGCCTATCGCGATTGCGGTTTATCGTCTCGCGACATTGCTGTTCGCGTTGCTCGAGATCTAATGACTGTTAGCAGAATATGGAATCAGTGGATTCAGGAGCGTAATACGGAACGCCGTCCTGGATCCCAGCGGCCTCGTATCACTAGCAGTCGAGATGACAGGCATCCTATCCGCGTGGCTGTAACGGATCGTGCAGCCACGTCTCGATCACTGAGTCAACAGATGGGGACGTTTGCAAGACAACAACCATCTGCACGAACAGTTCAACGGCGTTTGCAACAGCATGGACTATCAGCTCGGAGACCATGGCTGCGGTTACCCTTGACGCTGCATCACAGACAGGAGCGCCTGCGATGGCGTAGTCAACGACGTACCTGGGTGCACGAATGCCAAAACGTCATTTTCTCGGATGAATCCAGGTTCTGTTTACAGCATCATTTTGGTCGCATCCATGTTTGGCGACATCGCGGTGAACGCACATTGGAAGCGTGTATTCGTAATCGCCATACTGGCGTATCACCCGGCGTGATGGCATGGGGTGCCATTGGTTACACGTCTCGGTCAGCTCTTGTTCGCATTGACGTCACTTTGAACAGTGGACGTTACATTTCAGAAGTGTTACGACCCGTGGCTCTACCCTCCATTCGATCCCTTCCAAACCCTACATTTGAGCAGGATAATGCACGACCGCGTGTTTGCAGGTCCTGTACTGGCCTTTGATACAGAAAATGTTCGACTGCTGCCTTGTCCGACACATTCTCCAGATCTCTCACCAATTGAAAACTTCTGGTCAATGGTGGGCGAGCAACTGGCTCGTCACAATACGCCAGTCACTACTCTTGATGAACTGTGGTATCGTGTTGAAGCTGCATGGGTAGCTGTACCTGTACACGTCTTCCAAGCTGTGTTTGACTCAATGCCCAAGCGTATCAATCCCGTTATTACGGCCAGAGGTGGTTGTTCTGCGCATTGATTTGTCGTGATCTATGCACCCAAATTGCATGAAAATGTAATCACATGTCAGTTCTAGTATAATATATCTGTCCAATGAATACCCGTTTATCATCTGCATTTCTTCTTGGTGTAGATAATTTTAATGGCCAGTGGTGTACTTAGCTTTATTATTGATTACTGTTACTGTGAAATTAGAACGGTAAGTTTTAGAGATATTCTTGTTGTACATCCAGTACGCCAGTCGTAATCCAAATAAAAGTCAGCTGCGCGGCAAAACCGATTTCTTGAACCTGCTGCCGACGTTCACTACAGCATTCCGGTCTTGCATCTGTACACCTATCTTTCTTCACCACACACCATAAGCAATTTAGTATTTAGTTTCCTACCGACGAAGGACATGGTTTAGAAAACTATACACGGAATCGACTATGGTACCGGTAGAAAATTTTAAAAGGACGTGCATTTTGGGGCCTTATTGTACATTCAAAGACGTTTTTTGGCTGCCTTGTTAACAATGCAATTAAGCGTGTGAACATCAATAGAGACTTGAGGTAAATAAAGGATATTAACTTTTATAATACTTTTCGCCGAATATTTAGACGCACCTTGTGTGAAGCGAAAGAATAAATGTCATAAGTCTTAGTAGCTGTTTACTAAATGACGCTTTGTTTCTGTACTTTTATACGTATCCAAGTGGAAACATGTCTTTAAAAGATTCTGGAACCCATGACGTTGCTGTCAAGGCTTAATCTTAGCCCGTCAGCGCGCTACCCAGAGCCGACCGCCCGTTGTCAACGTTTAATTACGTTTTAACTCTGGAATACGGTCGGTGCCGGGCTGACAGCAGATACTGACGAGGGAGCTAAATGCCGCCGCTGATGAGAAAGCGCCGTAATTAAAAGCGGTCCCAGTCCCGTGTACAAAGGATGAGGGTGGTGGTGAAGGCATGGTGGTCGTGGCGTGGGGTTCGATTCGCAATACGTTGCCATATCTGCCGTTCCCGCGTTTTCAACCTCCACCATCCTCTCCAGTTGGTGCGACGAAAATAATAATAATTCGGACAATATTGAATGACGTTACTAGCAGCAGTATACTTTTATCGCTACCGTCAAAACCGTGACAATAAAGAGAACTGTTGACTAATATAAGTAAAATGATATCGTAGATTTTTTGCTTGGATGAAACTTTTCATATGACCATGCTATCTGAAGTTTCGACGACTTGGATCCTCTTCATTGTGGTGCTTAAAAAAATGTACTCACTGCGTTGCGTACATCTTCCGTGTAGTATTCCATGCAGTATCGATTAGAAATTCTGAATGCCTTGAAGATACATTATTTTCCATATTAACTTATAGTTCCGTGCCGTGACCTAATTTAGCTATAGAAACACGTGTCTCATCTTCAGGTTTTAGCGTGAGACGTGGTGTAGCCTGTTAGATTTGTGCTACAAATAATCGCCACACAATTTAAACAATAAACTGCCATAAGGAAATACCTGACATCTCCTTCATACCATCTACCGGTACCGGAACAGTGATTCTCAAGAACATGTATCCGATTTTACATAAATTAAAACTGAAGTTTAGGGTAAATTTTAACTTATGTGTACAAAAGCAAATTCCTTCCGAATGAATCTTGCAATCTGCAGTGGAATGTGCGCTATATGGTCCCGCTTCGAGTCCCGGTTCGGCACACAGTATTAATCAACCAGGAAGTTTCAGGAAAATTTTGTTTTCGAAACGCCATCTGACTGTGCAGTGGCATTCTTTTATACACATGTATATCAACCTTTGAATATGTTTTACAATTAAGGTTCAAATGGCTCTGAGCACTATGGGACTTAACATCTATGGTCATCAGTCCCCTAGAACTTAGAACTACTTAAACCTAACTAACCTAAGGACATCACACACATCCATGCCCGAGGCAGGATTCGAACCTGCGACCGTAGCAGTCGCGCGGCTCCGGACTGAGCGCCTAGAACCGCTAGACCACCGCGGCCGGCTTACAATTAAGGTTATTATCATAGTTCCCTTTTACCTTTCACAAATCTTCATGGCGCCCTCAACAGGCCACAAGACTGACATCCTTACTATGACTTGAAATACTAAGTCAGCGCAAAAGACAACAGACAGCCACATGAGAAATGGTTAGCTCCCGGTATCATGGCAATTAGACAATGTAATATATGTTCCGTCACACATGCTTTGTATTACTGTTAATAAATGTTACGAAAGAAAGAGCCTAACTAACTTTGTTTACCTCCTCAAACAATTTGTCGTAGCCTGTAGTCGTAATCTTTTGCTATTTAATGTTCACAGCAAAAACCCAGTACTCCCATTAACTGCTCTTACGGAAACCATTCTGTACACATTCATATATCTACTTCTTTATTACATCAACTCTTTCTTGAACTATCTTTGAATTTATTTCATATGGTGTGCTATACCAATGGAATTTGTATTTTTAGTATGATATCGTTTCTTAAATATAGGAAGCAATATTCCACTCAATTTCTCTCCCATACGTCAAGTTTGCAGAAAACAGCTAAAAGCGTTTAGATGGCCACCTACCTGTTATTATTTTCATTTAACCATTCCACACGCCTTGTTCGGTGTCATTTTACTCGGAGGGTGCCAGTTCTATTTCTCGTGGCGTACAAAATTTTCACCAACAGCATCTGCCCGGAAAGGTAAGGAGAGGTGGTGTGTAGTTCCTGTCCCTGAGCCTTTGCTTTCATGTCTTCAGTTGTTCCGATACGCTCCGCTGTATCTCGTAAGGTGAGGGCATGTTGCTGTTGGTAGCTGTCCGTCCGATGGATAACGACTATAAACTTTGGGGTCTCACTGGTGCCATTTGAGAAAAGTTTCCTATGTACCTGTCTGCACTGGATTTCATCTTCTCCTTTGTCTCATCATCGTATACCAGAAATATGACATACGGTATTCACGGATTCATTATATTCGCCTACACTCAGCAGATACATTACGAAACAGCCCTCACATACCGCGTGAATACCAAACTTTGTGTGCGGAGGCAGCAAACTGTTTCCACTTACGCGGTTGAATAAAGTTTTGAGTTTTCCAGTCGATACCCACACGTGATTAGTTTTCTTTTCCTTTTTACGCATTCTTGAGCATTTCTCAGAACTGATACCACCACATCTTGACGTATTTTTATGTTTTAGGGATACTAACGCTGTATTTAATCAATTTGCTGTTATTGGATCTATACCAGGTGTGAGATTTAAGACCAGCTCCTCCTCGTTTAATTCCCTTCGCACTTGTATGAACACGTGTCTCAGTAGAATATCACGTTCTATATCAGTATTTAATCCAAGTTTCTTTTACTTATAATATTAATTAAATTCTTCTACTCGCCTTGTGTAGCTTCGCTTGTTAGCGAAACCTTAACCGGTAATGACACGGTGTATGCGTTGGCCAGGCACCTAGTAGCTATGGTACAGTAGCTCATTCTAGTTAGAGCATCCACTTCTAAGCTGAGCGAAAGCCAAATAGTTATGTCCTTTTAGTTACTAATGAAAATGACTATAACTTTGATTTTAAACAGTAAGCAACTATCAGAAATCAGTGTAATGGTCTAATCGATGATATGTAGTAAAATAGAATGTGAACAGTAATTGTTTTACCAAGTGCTACACAGCGACAATCTATTAACAGATGTATAATTATACGTTATCTTCAATAAAATTCTTCAGGGTATCAGACCGCATTGTCATAATTTAAAATGCGCCAACGTTTCGGCCAGCGTAGCAGCTAGCCTTCATCAGGGCCTTACGTTAACGTATGGCCCTGATGAAGGCTAGCTGCAACGCTGGCCGAAACGTTGGCGCATTTTAAATTATGACGATGCGGTCTGATACCCTGAAGAATTTTATTGAAGAAGACAACGGCCGCGGAAGCCTACGCTTACAATTATACGTTATGTTTTGCCAACGTATGAAATTTCTATCTTACATTGATCATAATTTTGTACTTCTTCCTCATTCTTCAGCTGCGATCATGATACGAACCCGTTTCCAGAGATGACTTCCATGAACAAGTCTGTAGCATCTACTGATTGAAATTTTGTTAATAATGTACTGTAGTTGTTTGGTCTATAGCCAACAAATTTAAGTGATAACAATGCACGTTGCTTTACAGTGGAAAGGGGTGTGGAATATGAGACGAAGGAAACTGTGTGTTTGTGCAATATGACACTTCCTATGTGAGTTATCTACGTCTTTTGTTAGTCCCAGATACGGGGCGTATTTCAAATTATTTTTATAAAATGCTGTCAACACATAGCAGCGGTCTGCAACACTAATTCGGAAGCAACTAAAATTTTCCTTTCAGACAACGCTCGGTCGGCAAGAGGAAGAGAAGTAGTGGCCTAGGTTTCATGGTATTTCTGTCTTTCTCTTTTGTCCCGTCACTACCGACCACTCACAACGACACCAAACCATACAGCCACAGACTCACTACGATCACCTACGCGGTGTAAATTAGACATGATCTGCTCTCGCGATAAGGTGCTCAGTTCCTTACTCCGTTTTGGTTGTTATTCTGCTTCATACCTTCTACACTCTTTCATGCGTCGAGGTTTCTCTTTTTCGCAGAAATTGTGCCTGAACAACCTCATTTCCACAACAGTCAACAAGTATCACGAGAGTGGCTTCACCTACGTTTGATCTAATGCACCAACAAATTAAAATTGCAGCGAGTAGCCTATTACGAAATAGCTTTCCTTGCTATAATTACACAGGATAGCCCTGCGAAAGAGTAGTTAGTGCTGCCACTTCAAGATGCAGCTGCCTTTATATTCTTTAACTATGGTCTTCTCCAATGCTTTCAAATAGATACTTAGATAAATTATTTATTCCCTTATTTTGCACTGATTTGTTTAATTAAGTATTTTTGTGAATCTCTTGACATACTTACTAATTTAAAATTTCTTCTTTTCATATTTTATCTCATGATTTATTTTAACTGATTTTCTACGCTTTTAAAAACGGTGGTCTATGAGTTAAAAAGATTGTTTTGTCTCTGCACTGCTTAATTCTGGCGTACATTACGAATCCTTACAGTGCAGTTGTTCTGAACTTGTTCCCAAATTTCATTTTCACGTTTGAATTAACAATATGACGTGGACCTGGACCAATTGGCTGTTAAAATTTCTGTGTATGTTACATGCCTGGAATGCAATTAATCGTCACTTTGGAGCTGCCGCAAAAAGCTGGTAGGAGCAATACCATCTACATTCCATACTGGTGAAAAAATTAAGCAGCGGGCTTCGTGAATTTTAAGAAATTACATGCGGAGTAAATACAGCTGCGGATCGTCAACACAGGAACTTTATTTGTTTGCGTGAAACTTGTATATTGCTCGTCAGAATGCGATCCGTACCACATGGTACTGGTAAAGCAAATAGAGAAGATCCAAAGAGCAGCAACACTTTGCATTACAGATTCATTGAGTAAAAGTGAAAGCCTCACAGAGATGCTCATCCAAGTCCTGTGGCATACGCTGCAAGGGAGACGTTCTGCATCACTGCATGATTTATTGTCAAAGCTCCGAGAGCGCACGCTCTTAGAAGTGTCGACCAATATGTTGCTTCCTCCTACACGTATCTCGCGAAAAGACCAAGAAGGTAAAATGATAGATTCGAGCCCACATAGAAGCTTGTCGGAAGCTATTCTTCCCGCTAACGATAGGCCACTGGAATAGGAAAATGAGGAAGTGACAGTGGTACTCCCCTCTACACACTGTGAGGTGGCTTACTGAGCATAGATGTAGATGTAGATCGTGTTACATTTCATGTAAGGTGGAGACAAGGATTGTGACCTATCGAGCCTGCAGTTTATTATTCTAGAACCTAGCTACTTCCGCTGGTCGGAATTCCACGACGCGAGAATATCTGTGGATTCAGGTGGGTCACACGCCACGCCACACAATATATTAGCGGCCTCACGTGACTAGTATCGAGAGGACAGTCATATCGTCTACTCAGACATGAAAGATCGTACAGCCACGTCATGTACCTTGAGCCAGAAGTCGGGCTTGTTTACAACTATAAATAACCTACCCAGACAGTGCCACAACTTTTGGAACACCACGTAGTTTTGCCAGTGCGATCATTGTTTCGACTTCCTTTGCAGATGCGAGGCGACAGAAGTGCAACGAAAGACGACACTGTACACAAGAGTGGCATCACATTGTCTCCATTGACCCGGTACTGGGTGCAGTCTCACATAGAGGTATCTATGTGTGGAGAAACCGAAGTGAGTGAAGGCTGTCTCATTCCATTCTTGGTGGTCAGCTCATCACACATTGGTATTGAGCTCGTTGGGTACACTTCATGATCTCCTCTGGTTTGCTTAACCGGTAATTTGAACAGCAGCTATTGCATTTATGACCTGCTAAGACCTGTAGGTGTGCCCTACTATCCAAGACTCTGTAACACTGCTTTTCACCAAGGTAACATCAGACGGCATGTTGCTTGTGTTGGGCTGACCTCCCATGATACAGACGGTGTACGTATTCTAGATCTCTCACGTACTGGAATGAGTTACCGAGAATCTGATATGCCAACATTCGCTACACACTATGACTGACAAATACTGTCATTGAGTTGAAGCAGCATGGAATAAGTTACATGTTTGTCATTTAAGCTTCGCTCTGTTACACGCCCAATATGTTTAGGACCCTGATTCCTGCCAGAAGTGGCAGCCTTGTGTGCTCTTTATATTAAAATCTCCAACTAATTTAATCATGTATTGTTTCTCCTATAATGTATAACCAAACTAAAAAGTAATTCTCTCTTTTTTACCTTCCATCTTGATGTTGCAGTTTTAAGGGCTAGCAATTGAAATGTGTGTCATGTTGTGCAGAACACCATACATTCTCTTATTCTTGTACATGATAATAGGCAATTTCCAGCCTGGGAAGACGTGTAATAACCTGAATAGCCTGTCTGCATGATGGGGAAGGATATGTTCTGGTTGAAACTCTCAACTGTCTCGCCGAGTCATCCGATCTTTGGTGATAGCGAACCAATAGAGAAGATTGACGGCAGAATTGGTCCTCAAGGACTCGTGGCCAGCAGACACAAGATGTTTAGATCTGCTTATAGTGTTGATGCTTTGACTTGCACTAGTCAAATGGGTACATTCATTCGACTTCGATCTGCATTACGATGAGATTGCTGCGGTGTGGTCATATGCGATGCATTTAAGTGATTCTGCATTATCCAGCTTTTTATATTATTGACTATGAGATTTATTTCCATGCTATATTTTGCGGTCATGTTTCACGTGCGAAACGTTAGGTCTCTCTATGCACTTTCAACATTTTTAGAACACATAGGATCAATATCCAATTTTTATTGTGGTATTCCGGGTTTGAAGTGGCTTCTCTTACGGCTCTTCCACTTGTAAAATAATTTTACAAGCACTGATGGTAATATATGGTGATTTTATATTTGTACATGAAATATTTTGTCTTGTATTAAAAGTGGTACATAAGATCACAATTTTGGATTTTTATAAACTTATCATGCCGTCCATGGCCTTTTCAATTTATTTTTTCACATAATTCGTACTTCCACATGAGTTCATTCAAGAAGCACATTCGAAAAATGTAGCACATTTCTTTTAATTGTATTTGAAATATGTTAGAATACAACTTGTGTTAAGAAGGGCTGAAGATTAATTAAATAAAATCATCAGTTATTAAGGTAACTTTGTGCTGCTGTTGAACTCTGAGAGATGCGCCAGCTGGCACAGTGACTTTGAGATAAAATCTACTACGACACTAGCTCAGGGTTTTCCGATTATTGGTATTAGCTGATTCCAACACTAATTGAGGAAAAAATTCACTGAATGAATTCAATGTCTAAGATTCAGTTCCTCTTTCATGCTTAGGAGTAACTGCATGAGTTCTACAGTAAACATTCTAGTTCGAGTTTTGTTTTTTGTTGAGGTTTGTCTCGGTTAACTCTTGTTAACCCTCAAATGCGAGTCGACACGCCTGATAAAAGTTCCATGAAACTTTTTTTTTTTTTTAAGAGGCTCAGCAATGATAGATCATTTGGTAAGGAATAAAATGCCTATAAAACGAGGCTAAGCTAAGGAAACATTTCAACTGTTTCTTGACTGTTGGTGCTCCTGTATTCTTAACAGCACTAGTCTTCTTCCTGTCTGGTAGTATTCCAGATGTCAAGATTGAATGCCCAAGAAATTTGATTTTTGTTCATCCAGACTTAGACTTCTTAAGGTCTGAAGTAACTCAAAATCTGTCGAATTTATTTAAATTTGGAAAACTCGATGTGCCGCTCGAAAGTATGAAATGCGAGTAATAAATCATCCATAACAGAGTAACCTGTTTTCTAATTTCTGGTCCTAATACTGAATCAGAAACTGGTATGAAAACACCAAACTCACATTAAGTCGAAATGGTAAGACAGTAAAGTGATAACGTTTGCCCTCAGGTTACTGCGTCGAAAGAAACTTGCTAATATGAATCGGCATATCTATACTGGTCAAATAAATCACATCTCGAAGTTTCTCAATTACTTCTTCGAAGTAGTGGAGTCTGGTTTTAAAAGGAACAGTTACTTTCCTAACTGTCCTGACATCAAGTACATGCTGTACAGTTCCTACAGACAACAGTACTGCTAGTAGCGGACTGCAGTATGGACTACCTGAAAGCCCTATTTTATCCCCCTTGGGCATTCTGTTAACCTCTTGGTCGATGGCAGTTACAAGTGCCAATCGAATCTAGGAGTGACTGTCGCAGAATGTGTGGTGTGCTACTACACTGAGATAGTAGATGTATCCTTGCGCCATTCCCAGTTTCTCTCTGAATATTTTTGCATAATTTTGTAACAACATGAACAATTCCATCTGCTCTGAAGGCAACAATGCATTGGATTCCTGAGCTTTTGCTTAAATCGGTTCTTCTATTGCTTGCAGTTTACTTGTAGCAGGTCGCTCTTCATCTATTACCACAGTATCTACACTCATCCGTTTAATGGTTATCCCTTGACAGTATTTGCCATTTTTGTATTCCGTAATATGCAGGCTCGCTGAGACAGGATCTTCATCATTAACAATGAGGTACCGGCCTGAGGAAAAGATTATTACTCCATCCTTGTCCCTTAGCAATTCAAGTCCAATAATGTAATCCATGATAAGAATTGGTACCACTAGGCACGTGCATCCCATCACTAAATAACTGGTTTTATTTGAAGTCATGTCTGCATTTTTACGTAATGCTAGTGTCCCCAAGCAACTGCTTAATTCACCATTTTGCAAGAGGGAAGAGAGTTACATTAGCTCTTTCTTAATCTTCTGAAACAGTGCTGTAGAGATAGCGTTTTCACAAGCGCCTTTATCTAGTATCATAGTCACAGATACACCTTCGATTTTTACTACAACAACAAAGTGTGGTACATCTGATTATTGAACTTCTACAGGTTCAGATCTTGCACCAGACACTCTCTAATACCTACACTATCATTACAGTGTGTCACATGCACTGATCTGCCAGAACGCCTAACACTGTCCAAATCTAACATCTCAGGGCCACATGTGAACCACGCTAATTTAACAAAAGAATGGTTCAAATGGCTCTGAGCACTATGGGACTTAACATCTATGGTCATCAGTCCCCTAGAACTTAGAACTACTTAAACCTAACTAACCTAAGGACATCACACAACACCCAGTCGCTAATTTAACACATAGTGAATTGTACAATAAGCACTGGAGTCCATATCGTCAATGATACTTCGTGGCCAGTCTGACAGTTACAGATATTAGTGGTTGGTTCATTTCAGTATCACATTTTGCTAATATACTTCTCGAAATATTTTCTCAAAGAACCTTGCTTAAATGGTTCAAGGTTGAACACTTCCTTTTAAAATCACTCTTGTGTGGTATGTCATTACATTCTACAATGCTACGGCAAATGTCTATGTATAAGTGGCGACTGTGTAGAGATGTAGCTCGAAGGTGTAGCTAAATGAGTCAAGTAAGACTTTTTTGATTTCCTCTGTGGTTTCCGTTTCGTGACAAATCCGACAGCCTACTTGTCATTGAATTATTAGTTCATTTTGTGACATTAAGCCGAATGCATCTAATTCTGCTTTACCCATCAAGGAATTTTTTCCTTTCCTTTGAGACAGGCCTGCAGCGTAAAATAATTAGTATTGTTTTTTCATTTCTACAAGCTTATTTCGGCTATACAGCCATTCTCAGGGAAACCTGTACATGTTACAGTTGTTGAGTCTACTTAGGTTTATAAAAGTCTTGTATAAAGATAACAAAGAGCGATCAGAAATCAGTATACAGGTAACTAATGATGTAGTTGTTTCATACGCATAGGTAGAAGAAGCTGCAAATCTCTAAACTAATAGGGAGTGTCCATCGAAAAATGGGATCCCAATGAATTATTTAAGAATGGAGGATATCCACTAACTGAAAAATTAACCAAATTGGTTAACAATGTTATAACTGGTAATAAAATTCTAAATAAATGGTGAATTATTGTTACAAACCTCATGTACACAGAACGAGATAAGAAAGACTCATCCAAATACAGAGGAGTACATCTATTGAGTTCCGTTCTTAAGCTCATAACGAAAATAATAAGAAATAAAATAAATAGCATCATAAACCTCGCAGAAGTGCAGTACGGTTTCAGTTCTGGTATGTCATGCACAGATGCAATATCCAATTTTAGGCTGGCTGTAGAGAAGTTCATCGAATACAAAGACGAGTTTACTTTGTTTTATTTATTTCCAGAAGGCTTTCGAAAGGTTTCAGTTAACAGGTGGTAAACCAGTTATCTGGAACAGGGGATTCTTTGCAACTTAATAAAAGCAATTGAAAACACTTATTCCAAGAACTACATCCAGGCGAGCGTTGGTTACAAATTAACTAGCTAGCTGACTCTTTGAGCCCACCGCTTTTTAATATAGTTGTGGATGAGGTGATAAAGGTCTTGGCTGGTAGTGGTTACAGAAAGGGCAATGCCGAATATCATTTGTTATGCGGACGATGTAGTTCTGATGGCAAACAGTGAAGATAACGTGCAGAAACCTTTACTTACATTTAATGTGGCAGCTGTAAACCTAAACATAGTCATTTCTACTGACATAACCAACTCTATAACCATATTTGTTTAACCAATTAGGTTCAAACTGTAAGTGGATGGAAAATTATTCGGCAGGTAAACACATTAAACTACATTGGTATTGAACTGCCTCGTAGTGAAAATGTCGAAAAGGAAACTAGAGGACAAATTGAAGCAGCAAATAAAGTGACATGGTGTTTAAATGATCCTATTTGGAAGAACAAGTATATAAGAAAAGATGCAAAGGCAAGAATATACAAAACACTAGTGGACCATTTATGAAACATACAGCTGAGAGCAGACAGGAAACTTCAGAAACTAAGACTTTTATAAACAGCGGTAAAGACAATTCTGTGAAGAGTTATTGAGAAGACACTACCATATAGATAGGGAAGTGAAAACAATGGAAAAAAAATATATAAAGTGGACTCCATTAATGAGTGGGTACATAAGGAAATCATGAATGGAACGAACACATAAACATGATGGATGAATGGAAGACTGTGAAAATCGTAAGTAGTAAATTATCAGATGGTAGAAGAAATATTATTCGTCCAAGGAAAAGATGCAGTGACATCAGGGTAGACAGAGGGCTACTGAAGGAAACAGGGTTTAGTCTAGGAAGTAAGAAGAAGATACGTAAAGTTCAGTTTACGTATATACTTATTTGTTGTTGGAACTAGCCCACATACTGCATGAGTGAGTAAAGTGTCGACTGTCTATATGTTTCTAGATTGCTATAACTCACGTAAGTTCTATTTCTATAGTTTTTTTTCCTGAAATATCTTTGTTAACTGTAATGGCATTTTATTCTGGTAGACGCTTTATGCTTAGAATGACATCTTTGCTGGTCAGTGATGTTAGTTGTACTTCAGTTATATTATAAATTTGTTATAATTAGTATTTGTGGTTATCCTCTGTTTTCGATTATCGTGTCCTTTTTTTTATCTCTTCTGTTTTCCAAAAGTCCACGAAACTTTCTAGACAATTTTTTTATTTATGATAGATTTGTTCGTTAACACTTTGGCTACCTTCGTAACAGATTTACCCAATGAAAGGTTATGAGAGAAGCAGGTGGTATTTGCTGCATGTTATCGCTATGTGTTACTGTATCTCGTAATGGTAAACAGAAGTCTTATAATTAAAGACTGCACTGTAGGTTGTGGTGTGCTGAAATTTCATTGTTAACGCTCGTCTCCGTATTATCACATCGCACTAGTTCACACCTACAGGTATTAACCCAATTAGCAGAGTAAGCTGCCTTCACAGCTTCCCGGACACGTCGTGTCAACGACTTGCACCCACGAATTGACGCTTGCTACATCACAAAAGAGGCCCATATTGAGCACCTGTAGCATGGGTCACGACCTTAGTGAGGTGCTCTGACCACTGATGTGTTTCTGTTTTCATTATGTCTTGTAGTATTTGAGGAGTCGTCTTCTGCAGCTCTCATGTGCTTATAGTTATTTATGTATGTCCTACCCTCCCCCAGTCCCTTCAACCACCTTCGGAAACAAAACGGCTGGACGTACTCTTCTTATATTGTTACTTCTGACTAAGACATTAATTCAAATAACGGTACATTAATGTTTCTGCAGTAAAGTTGATAGTCCAAGATTTAAGAGTACCTTTTGCAAGATTTTTGTGTGTGGGTGTATGTCTCTAATTCTGGCAAGTTGTTCATAGCACATCCTCTTGGTATTTTGTGTAGTACTTGCAATACTTTTTGGATATGTTGTATTTTGTGGTTTTGCATGTCGAGTTGTATGTAAAAGCTTGATCGATTTCCGTGATCATTTCTTGTATTAGACACACTCACACACACACACACACACACACACACACAACATCGAAACGACATTGCTAATGAACAAGTCGATGCTAAAGATAAGAGTTATATTGAAAACTTTATTGACTTTTGAAAACGGAAACAGGTAAGAAACGCAATGTAAACGAAAACGGAAGATAAACATAGTTACAAATTATAACGAAATTATAATGTCAATAACAGACAGCTAACATCTCTCATTGGCAAAGAATACACTACTAACATGAAGCATTAACAATATTAAATTGTCATTTTATCTGTCAAAAGTATATCGCTAAAAATTCTGTGTACGTAGGACTTACACGACTTATAACAATCTAGCAACATATAGACAGCTGACAGCTCACTCACTCATGCAGTACGGGTGTCTGCACCAACAAGTAAGTACATATTTAAACTGACATTACACACAACTTTTATAAACTTAAACTCAGAAACTGTAACATCTACAGGGCTGCCAATATTCTTACAGCTTAGACAACCACAGCTAAGAAACTTGTACATAATATGAAGGACAATCAAACAATTTAAAATTGGAGATAGTAAAACAGTCTACATTAAGACTGAATGAAAGTCCAAATCCACAATAGCTGTTTAGTGTGTTTTCACTGTATGGTGAACTGTTTCATACCCTGGAGGTATATCTTCAGGTCATATCTGCATATAGTGTAAAACTACACAAATAAAAGAACTAATAGTCAACATAACCTATCAAACAAAGTAGTCAATAAAGGGCTATCAAGGAGTCCTCTTTAGAGATACTGAATATCTAGACAGTTCTAAAAAAATGGGTCTATTATTGAATCTCTGCTACTTATAGTCTCCTCACTGTTGATAGGGTCCACGTGTGTTTCCACTGATCCTGGATACATAACTGTTCCTGTCGTCTACATCGTCAGTTATCCTATATTCCTTCCCTATTCCACCAACCTCCACTGTCCTCCCTTCCGCGCCAATTCCCGTAGTATCTTCCCAACCCTGCCACGGGGGTATATGGCCAGTTTTGAGACGTTAGTTTTAGGCGGTTTTTGATCCATGATTCACTCTTTGTCAGTTCTGGTCTGGTTTCACTAAAATTAATCATATGATCTCTATATTTTCCATTTTAATTTGGGCTGCTTAACAAATGGTAGGCGGCGATTTTTACGTTAACTTGGTCTAGCATTACTTAGCACAATTTTAGATACTTTGTTTTCTACATTTTTTACATTTCTTAATGTTTTTATATATTTTACACATTTTATATTTTTATTGATTTTATATATTTAGCCATCAAGGGCTAGGACGTAGGTAGGGTTCCGTGATCTTGTTGTGGATGGAGCCAGGTAGTTCAGTCTCCTTAGTTTCAAGTATTTTTAACTGTATTTTACGTTTTGTGAGTATAACGGTTAGTATCTTCTATCTCTTGAAATGGATTGTTATTTAACACTGAGATCCATTTCGTTACTGTGATTCCGAAGGTCCAACCTGCGGGTCCTTTTAATATGGTTTCAGCTCGCGATGGGGTGGCGCATGCTTGGCTTCACAGCTTTCAGTGTGTGGCTTGCGCTGTAACGCGCAATTCATCCGATGCGTGCCAGCATATTTTAGTTTGTTCATGACTCCCAAGGATTTGTGCCCTTTAATTCTTTGTTTTTCCCCCAGACTTTGACAATGGTAGGTGTCTTCTCTTTTATACTCTCCCAACGCTGCGATATTCTGTGCTCGAAGGCTTTATCCTATCTTAGGTGGATTGTCATATCCAGTCCTAACTTGTCTTTTTACTGTGTTTTGGTTGAAATGGTTCAAATAGCTCTGAGCATTATGGGACTTAACTTCTGAGGTCATCAGTCCCCTAGAACTTAGAACTACTTAAAACTAACTAACCTAAGGACATCCCACACACCCATGCCGGAGGCAGGATTAGAACCTGCTACCGTAGCGGTCGCGCGGTTCTAGACTGTAGCGCCTAGAACCGCTCGGCCACCCCGGCCGGCCCACTGTGTTTAGGAAATATATTAGTAATCACGGGTGGTTCGGATCGGATGCCCATCTGTCGTTTCATTCAACGTTTTACCAGGCACTGACTTGCTTTTACGCGCACTTGTACCTTGGAATTTGTGGTACATCAAGAATTAGTATCGTGACTACATCGCTTTACCGTCTGCTTTGTTTCTTAGGTTATGTTGACTGTTAGTGCTTTTACTTATGTAATTTTATTCTGTATCAGATATGACCTGAAAATATGCCCCCACGGCATGAAACCGTTCATAATACAGATATGGACATTCACTTAGTTTTAATACAGACTATTTCACAATCTCTGATTTTAAAATGTTTCATTGTCGTTTACATTCTGTACACGATTACTTCAGAAAGGCGCAATAGTTCGAAAAAAGCTTTAATAAAGAAGACACAAAACTAAAATCATTACAAGAAGGGATTTTTTTTCTAGAGGGTCGGAAGGGGAGTTACACAAGGAATCGAGCGTTACTCCTCTGCTTGTTAGATGGTGTGTAGAAGAGGTGTGTCATTTAACTTCTCACGCACTATTTACTGCCACAATGTTGAATCCTCGGTGGGAGATCACTTCCATTTTTACTGTTATTGCATCTTCACTCGTTGTTCACAGATTCTCTCTCTTCCATTATCAGCGAAGGTATGCTTCCGTTAAGTGATAATCTTTACGAAACTGTTCATTCCACACTATGGGGTAATCCGTGTCTGTGGAGGACAGAGATGTGCTGGGAATATGTACGGTGAGCGGCCGGCAGTGGCGTCTGGCTAATCGCCGGGTGGCGGCCGTAGTCCAGCCGTTACTCATGCATGGGCATGCATAATGCACTGCCGTGGAGGCGGTGGCGGCGGTGGCGGCGGCGGAGGCGGCGGCGGCGACACGCACCGAGGCTCCCAGTGTAGGCAGCGCGGGCGCGCCAGCAACTGCCGCCGTCTTCGCCGTCCCCGCTATTGTTAATTCAGGCCGCACACTTAATTGTGCGGGACAGTCTACGTACTACGCAGCTCCCTGCACTAACAGCTTCCTCTAGGCGGTTTACTGCCTCCTTGCCGGGCAGAGTGCCGAGTTTCACAGGCCGACTATAGTGAGAGAAAGCAAACACAGTATGAGAGGCATTGAAAGCACCTTCTTTACTCATCGGAGACATTTTTCTGTTTGTGGAAGTAAGTATAACGGTGAAAACACGCTGTGGACTAGGATAGTATAAAACTGGAAACGACTGTGATACTAAGTTCTTCCATGAGAAACTAACAGAAAGCCCAAAATGCTAATTGAAAATGATAGACTTTTATCATTTTGACACAATAGAAGGAGCGATCTGTTTTACTTACGAGAAACATGCTAAAGCCAAAATCACATAAATATTTCTTTATTTAAAACAATACGTTTCAACTGAATTTGCTGATTCTTCAGGTCTTGAAACAATCTTTTTGTTATGAGATCATCGTAAGTTGGACCTCACGCCAAGTAAACATGTGGGTATGACAGCTCATTGTGTATCACATTCACCACAAGGTGAGTCAGCAAGTGGAAATGAATTGAATACATTAACGATTACTAAGGCAGGAGACGGCGCTAGGGGATGACGTATGAGGAGAAGTGCCACACTCTACAAGAAAACTCTGCGTACTGTAACTGTGGCTGCATGGTACAGCACCTATTTTACCTCATTTTCTGCAACAAAGTATGACTGAATAAATGCTTTCTAGCATGGAAACCATGCATTACAGGTATATGAATTCATTAGACAATTTTTATTCTGTGTACTCTCAACGAACAATCCCTAGAGTTTGTACAATGTCCAAAATCACCCTGCATATGCACATGGTCATTTACTCTAGCTACTATGTGTTTTTATATATTTTTGTTATGAAAAGCCTTTTATAATGTGCTGTTTTTTATCCACATGACAACTTGCCATGAAGTCCGACTTAAAAGTAACAGGTTTCATAATAAGAAGATCTTTTCAAAACCTGAAGATGACGACAAAGCCAGTCGAAACCAGTTGTTTTAAATAAAGAAAAATTTATTCGATCTTGATATCAGGTTTATTTTAATAAATGATAACGAATGAGAAAGGTATGTAAGGAAGTTGTGAAAAACATAGTTGTGGGAAAAATTTATATGATGCATCATGGAAAATGAAGAGGAATTATGGAGAAGGCAATCGCACTCAGTACAGTATCGTTAAATGGTTGCCTTATTCCTTCTCTGCTAGAAGCAGTAATTGTTTTTCATTCACAACAGCAAATTTATTTTAATTGAGTAGCAAGGAGGTATTTCTATACGACATTTAAAATTTGTATCTATTGAGGACCAAAGTACTGTTCCTGTTTTTTGTGTACTTGTAGAGTGAAGTTGTGCGATTTCTTATCTAACATAGTAACGGGTGATTCAGCTGTCCCCAATGACGTAGTTCTAAGCAATCTGCAATTTTATAACGGGCCTTCACAAACTACGCGCGAGATTTTTCATTTTCTCTCACTCGCTACCAGAAAACTAACAGTCATGCAGAAAAAATCACCAGCATCTTCTTGTAGAAAGTTTAATGAAGTTAAATTTTGTGCTAAGTTTTCAGTGAAGGCCACACTGAAAGAGTGAGCGATTATAAAATTTTCGTGTGTCGTTTTTGAAGGCCAGAAATCAAATTACAGGTTGCACAAAACGATGTCCGTAGGGGCAGCTGAATCACCCTATATAATAAGGGCAATCGTAAGTTATTGGTACCTCGGAAAAAAAGTTACCGTGTTTCACATTTTTCATACTGCCAATACCATACAGTTCGTTATGTTTCTTAAGTTGGTGGACTGTTATTGGTGGAGTCGCTCAGTAATGAGTGAGACTTTGTGATAAATCTTTAGCCAGCGTGATGGAACTTCGTCTCAAGACTTGATAGTCAGATCTGCTTTGGCAGTCTGTTTTCTATACTGATCTTTCTGACACTTTCTGCCAGGATAATGTCATAATGTGTATGATAAACTGTTTTCATTTATTAAGTGAATTGGTTTTCGGCTTACAACGCCCTCATCTGGCTCCACCTGTCTGTTGTTTGCACAGACGGTACAAGACTCGAGGAAAACATTGAGAAAGAAGGACCACGTCGAGGGTGAGGTACGATCACTTAGTAAGTTTCGCATTGGACTATGCTTAAATAGTAAATAAATATGCTAGGAAAAAAGCAGGAATTAACATTAAGCTCGAAACAGTAGTATAAAATGGAGACAGAGACAGGAGCAGATACTCTGGGAAGCACTGCCAAACAGAGTAATATGCGACGTTTAGAAGAATGGACGTATTCAGCTGCGTTTGGTCATTTAAAATTAAATAAGTAATATGTGACGGAAGTTCGTTGATTCACGGGGCTTCCAATGGACTAAGTCTTTGGCCTTTGTTTGCGAAGTGGAGGACATGAGACTGTGTCTTTTAGCTGTGGCCCTCACTGACTACATGCCGAGATAATGTGGCGTCTGAATCCTGCAACCTCCAGCTGTGTTAATGTTGAAGCACAAAAATCTTACAGCAACATTACTTAATCTGGCTTCGGTTCTTGCGGAATAATGCACCGCCATCCCTCCACAGACATTAACGCACCTGTGCAAATAACAGGGTGATATCGTCGACAACCGCCGATATTTCGTAGGTTACCACCCTGCCACTTCTAAGGCAAAACTGCAGGAAGTAAGCGCTGCACAAGTGAATGTAAATCTGGGTTTGAAGGAGAATAACACAAACTCACAGACACACACGCACACACACACACACACACACACACACACACACACACACACACACACACACACAGACACGCGCGCACTCAAGCGCGCGCACACACGCACGCACGCACGCACACACACACACACACACACACACACACACACACACACAAGCATACACAAACACTCTCACTCTCTCTCTCACACCGAGCACTGGTGTTTGAACTTCCCGCCGCGGCCTGCAGCTGAGGAGAGAGCACGCCGACGGAGAACAGCGGTTGTCCGCTGGCTGCGAAAGGGGGTGCCGTGGTGGATCACGCGCGGCAGTTCGACGCTCGGCAAGCAGCAGCGGATTTGTAGGGAGGAAGGAAGGAAGGAACGGTCCATGTACACTGACTTCAGGTCAACAGAAGACCCTTGCGGTTCAACTGAGACTGAGCACTATGGGACTTAATATCTGAGGTCATCAGACCCCTGGACTTAGAACTACTTAAACCTAACTAACCTAAGGACATCACACACATCTACATCCATGTCCGACGCAGGATTCGAACCTGCGACCGCAGCAGTCGCGCGGTACCAAACTGAAGCGCCTAGAACCGCTCGGCCACCACGGACGGCGACGCTTGCGGACTTCGGCTGTAGCGGCCGAGGTCGTGGGCATATGGTGGCAAATGGTCGGTGCAGAGGAAATCTGAATGACGATCTACTTTGTTGGAGTGAAACGTTTTATTTGCTGAAAACAGTGTTCTGCTCGCTTGAGATGATATACTGCGTCTGCTGTAAGCAGCCTGCCTTGGGTACTACACTACTGGCCATTAAAATTGCTACACCACGTAGATGACGTGCTACAGGCGCGAAGTTTAGCCGACAAGAAGAAGATGCTGTGTTATGCAAATGACTAGCTTTTCAGAGCATTCACACACAAGGTTAGCGCCGGTGGAGACACCTACAACGTGCTGACATGAGGAAAGTTTCCAACCGATTTCTCATACACAAACAGTAGTTGACCGGCGTTGCCTGGTGAAACGTTGTTGTGATACCTGGTGTAAGGAGGAGAAATGCGAACCATCACGTTCCGACTTTGATAAAAGTCGGATTGTAGCCTATCGCGATTGCGGTTTATCGTATCGCGACATTGCTGCTCGCGTTGCTCGAGATCGAATGACTGTCTGTAGAATATGGGATCCGTGGGTTTAGGAGGGTAATACGGAACGCCGTGCTGGATCCCAACGGCCTCGTATCAGTAGCAGTAGAGATGACAGGCATCTTATACGCATGTCTGTAACGGAACGTGCAGCCACGTCTCGATCCCTTAACCAACAGATGGGGACGTTTGCAAGACAACAACCATCTGCACGGACAGTTCGACGACGTTTGCAGCAGCATGGACGATCAGTTCGGAGACCATTGCTTCGGTTACCCATGACGCTGCATCACAGACAGGAGCACCTGCGATGGTGTACTCAACAACGAACCTGGGTGCACGAATGGAAAAACGTCATTTTTCGAAAGAATCCGGGTTCCGTTTACAGCATCATGAAGGTCGCATCCGTGTCTAGCGACATCGCTGTGAACGCACATTGGAAGCGTGTATTCGTCATCAGCATACTGGCGTATCACCCGGCGTGATGGTATGGGGTGCCATTGCCTACACGTCTCGGTCAACCCCTTGTTCGCATTGACGGCACTTTGAACAGTGGTCGTTAAATTTCAGATGCGTTACGACCAGTGGCTCTACCCTCCATTCCATCCCTGCGAAACCCTACGTTTCAGCAGGATAATGCACGACCGCATGTTGCGGGTCAAGTATGGGCCTTTCTGGATACAGAAAATGTTCGACTACTGCCCTGGCCATCACATTCTCCAGATCTCTCACCAATTGAAACCGTCTGGTCAATGGTTGCCGAGCAACTGGTTCGTCACAATACGCCAGTCACTGCTCTTGCTGAATTGTGGTATCGTGTTGCAGATGCATTGATAGCTGTACCTGTACACGCCATCCACGCTCTGTTTGACTCAATGCCCAGGCATATCAAGGCCGTTATTACGGCCAGAGGTCGTTGTTCTGGGTACTGATTGCTCAGGATCTAAGCACCCAAATTGCGTGAAAATGTAGTCACATGTCAGTTCTAGTATTATATATTTGTCCAATGAATACCCAATTATGATCTGCATTTCTTCTTGATGTAGCAATTTTAATGGCCATTAGTACAAACATCTGTTTGTTTCTGAACATCTTCTCCTAGACGCTGAGGGTTTTGTGCATTCGCTCTATATTGATGAATTTTTCTGCCGCGGGAGTACGAGTGTTTTGAACTTCTAGGGCTTTCTTACCGCTGGTGTTGCACGGTACCCCTGTTTCTACGTACGTGGAAAAAGAAACCTTGAGCGCACTGAAAATAAAATTGAAGCCTTTACCGTACGTGTCAGTTGCGCTGAAGAAGTGACTTGGTTCAAATGATTCAAATGGTTCTGAGCACTATGGGACTTAGCATCTGAGGTCATCAGTCCACTAGAACCTAGAACTACTTAAACCTAACTAAGCCAAGGACATCACACATATCCATGTCCAAGGCAAGATTCGAACTTGCGACCGTAGCAGTCGCGCGGTTCCGGACTGAAGCACGTAGAACCACTCGAAGTGACTTGATGGACGGAAATTGTCGTCAAATATGTTAAGTGTTTAGGTTGTTATTCCAACCGAGCTTTCTATTTAAGTCATTGCGCTGTTGTGGTCGTTTAATTTGTCAGACACTGACTAGATATTGTTGCTTATCCCTTGGCGTAAAGTACATAAGAAGTGTTGCTTCTACGTGTCTTCGTGACCTTTGTGGCTAGGTAAAGTTAAAGACGTTAACGTACGTGTCTGCCACTGTACAATTTAGGCGGTGCAGAGGCCTGATCAAGGAATTTGTGATTTTGAGTGCTCCTAGCACATGACTTGCGTTGAGCGGTTAGGGTTTATATGATGTGTTCTTGGTTCGGCCGATCAGTGGTTAGGGTGCAATTAGAAACGTTGGCTCAGGTCGCTTTGTTAGCCACGAATGAAATTCAGACCAAATCATTGTTGTCAGCTAGTCATTTGTAACCACCTTTTCCTGCCAGTATTGGTAACTGCGCAAGAGTTGAAAATCTGTACTGTCGAATGTGTATTTGTAATGACGTTTTGTTTTGGCATTAGCGGGCATTTGTAACAGGCTTCGGAAAAATGTATAGAGCGAGTTGACAAGATATTTGAAGTTGTTAGAGTGTGTGAAATCCTATGGGACTTAACTACTAAGGTCATCAGTTACTAAGTTTACACACTACTTAACTTAAATTATCCTAAGGACCAAAACACACACCCTTGCCCGAGGGAGGACTCGAACCTCCACCGAGAGCAGCCGCACAGTCTATGACTGCAGCGCCTTAAACTGCTCGACTAATCCCACGCGGCTTGAAGTTGTTTGAAGGAAAGCTGTTGCGTACCAAATAGTATGGTACAGGCTTTGAACTTTGTGTGATGTATATTGTAATATTTTGGCGATTGGTGTCTGATGCTGCTAAATTCTAGTGCCTGTTGGTTTGTAAGAAGGAATACAAGTGATTAATACTTCATCGGTATTCTGGATATTCATTGATATGTATTTTGTTCTTTATTTTTAAATTATTGAAAGTATTTCGGATGCTATGCTATTAGCCGCGTATTCTATCTGTCTCTTACGCCTTCCTGGAAGGAATTGTTGTCAAAAGAAAATAAATGAAAGTTGTTTGAACACGTACTCTCCTCTCAACACAGTACAACCCCCTACACCATCCCGGCTCTCCCTCCCCCCTTTCCCCCTTATGACCGTGCCTAGACATTGTTCAGAAATAGTCGATGAGCTCGGCTGTTGTAAGCGTGTGTTGCTTTGGTCAGGACTCCGGTCCTCCACGGTTCTGTTAGTCCGACCAGTTTACGCTATGCCTCAGCTGCGAGGATTATAATGGACACCCTCCTTATGTAAAGCACGGTCATCCTTAACGGAACGTAAAAGGACCCTAGTCTTAGATGGAGGTCGGAAAACACATTTCACATTACATTTCCGTAAAATAAGAGGTATCTTGTTGGAGAAGCTCTGTGCTTAAGACAGGGAAGCCATAGATCGTGGTACCAGTTCGGTATTACGTTCACCCACCGGGTGCACGATTGGTCGATAGTTCAACCCACGTTTGATGCGTATTTCACTTTATCTATTCTGTGTATCGATAACTTCTGGGGTCGATCACCTTTGGTTTTGTGGTAGCGCTAACGTCTACAGTGTGTGTGTGTGTGTGTGTGTGTGTGTGTGTGTGTGTGTGTGAGGGAAGGGGGCGGCGGTCGTGCGAGCTTGTGTGTTTTATCTTTCCGGAATTTTTCTGCGTACTGGAGTTCTAAATTCAGTTGTGAACTGCTCACTTGCTGCGGTTTTGCCTGGAAAATGACAGGGCGGTTACTTGTCGAAGTATCAACGTTGCCGACGACGTCAACAGCCTGGATTCGTGTAAGTTATTTCAACATTGTATACGCCGAGAGAATCTTAGGTCTGATATTGTTCACTTCTTCGTTGATTGCGACTGTTCGATAAACTTTGCAGAATTGGCTAAGATTGTAGTGGTCGTTGTCATTTCTGATGAAGTTACGTGATCAACATATTGTTCCAACATTTGCCATAGTTGTTCGTCTTATAAATTCTCCTGCCGGCAATCGCATCAAGCAACGCTCTGGCCTAACTCTTGTTCGTGAAAGATCCATTACACTTGTCGACAATTGAATTTTGTTTTCAAGGAATAGTTTCATCTTGATTTAATTATTGCTCCAAAATGTCGGCTTTTCTCCTGGGTTTGGCTGGATGGTGTTCCAATGTCGAGGTCTGACTGGAAATTTCGTAACTGCCCGGTATTTGGCGAAGTTTGAACCTGTCCGTGGCTCAGAGTCTAATACTACATCCAGATGTTCTGTGGGAAATCTCACGGAAAAAGCTTTTGGCTAACCTGCTTCATCCGTGCTTGGGACGTATTTTGCAACGGCACCCAAGCGTTTGCCAGTGGCGGATTTTATTTGTTTTATTGAACAGGCTGTTTTAAACTAGCCCCTGAAGCTGCAGAAGATACCAGGATGGAGGCGTGTCGTGTGTTGAGTGGAGTACGTCCACCCAAGAGTAATATTACAGCAGCAGAAATGGCTGCTTTACATTCACGTAGAGTTGACCCGGATATTGTTATTTTACACGCTGACAAGGGCACGGCTGCAGTGGTTCTGGACAAACGGGATCACGTTCAACAGACGCAACGTCTACTCAGAATCATGGTATCGCAGGATTGTTGCTGACCGCACAAAAAGAGTTGGAAGACTAACAGCCTCCTGAAGAAAAGTTCGTTGTCGCAGGAGACTTTCAAGAATCTTAATTTTTATTGTGCTGCTTCCCCTAGGTTATACAGCCTTCTGAAGAGCTTCAAAGAAGCCGTCCGCTTCGTCTGATTATGAGTAACACTGGGGCTCCGACACATCGTATAGCAAAACACCTTGCTACTCTGCTGAGTTCACTAGTTGGTCAGTGTGAACATCACATTAAAAACTCGGCGGATTTGTTTTGTCGACGAGAGAGAATGCACCTCAATGAATCTGATATACTAGTAAGTTTTAATGTCGCGTCTCTCAACACTCGTTCTCCTCAGTCTGATTCGTTACAGTTAACAGAGGCTAGGTTTGGTGTAGAGTTAACAAACACATGTCGACTCCCACCTCCTTTTTATTCAGTAGCTAGTACTATGAGCAGACAGATGGAGTTGCAATTAGAAGCCCATTTACACCCATATTGCCAGTTTGCTTATGGAAGACTTTTTCTTTCACGTATGTAGACGACACTTTTGTTCAGTTGGCCTCATAGCGGTGAGAATTTCGACGCCTTTTTAGAACATCTGAAGTCAAGCCACCCGAATAAGTTTCGTGATGTAAATGGAAGAGGATGACTGCCTTTCACTCCTTGATGTGTTGGATAGGAGGAAGGTTGATGGTACGTTGGGGCATGCTATTTATAGGACGCTAACTAAGACTTACTTGCATGAGTATCAGCAGGGTGGTAATTGTCACCAGCCGGTTCAGCACCAACGGGTACTTCGTGCCTGGTCATTTCAGACCCTGAGCGTTTTCCAGCTCAGTTATCTTGCTATCACCTTCGGTCAGGATGGATTTGATGAAAGACATATCAGACCTGAGTTGTTCTATCTACCAACCGGGCACCGGATGAGTGGTGATAATACCGAGTTGGTACCAAGGTCTACAGTCTTTGTGCCTAAAGCAGGGACTTCTCAAACGGATTCGTTCTATTTCAAGAATCTACGATGTAAAATATGTTTTCTGACCTCCGTCTAACGTTAGAGTCCTTTCAGGTTCAGTTAAGGATGGTCTTGGTTTGCGTAAGGCGTGTATCTATCATATTCCTTGACTTGAGGCACGTCATGTTCAAAATGGTTCAAATGGTTCAAATGGCTCTGAGCACTATGCGACTTAACTTCTGAGGTCATCAGTCGCCTAGAACTTAGAACTAATTAAACCTAACTAACCTAAGGACATCACACACATCCATGTCCGAGGCAGGATTCGAACCTGCGACCGTAACGGTCACGCGGTTCCAGACTGAAGCGCCTTTAACCGCACGGCCACACCGGCCGGCTCAAAATGGTTCAAATGGCTCTGAGCACTATGGGACTCAACATCTGTGGTCATAAGTCCCCTAGAACTTAGAACTACTTAAACCTAACTAACCTAAGGGCATCACACACATCCATGCCCGAGGCAGGATTCGAACCTGCGACCGTAGCAGTCCCGCGGTTCCTGACTGAGCGCCTAGAACCGCTAGACCACCGCGGCCGGCTGGCACGTCATGTATTGGTCAGACTATCAGGACCGTGGAGGACCGGTGTCCTCCCTGAAGCATAACAGAAGCTTACAACAGCCGAGCAAATCAGCTGTTACAGATCATTGTCTTGGCGCTGATCATCGTAAGGAATATAACAATACGGGTACTCTGAGATTCTGGTATGAATTCAGCTGTTCGGATAATGTTATTAGGAAGCAGTTGAGGTTAAATTATCAGTAATCCTGTAGGAGGAGCTGGCGGATTTTGCTTAAATATGAGTGGAACCATGCTCTCGCCCTTGCCAAAAAACAAGAGTGGTAGACGTAATGCTACCTCAGCCGTTTTTCAATAGTTCTCACTATCAGTAACTTCTGGACTAGGTCATTCTTGTTTGTGTGGAGGAGCTGGTGTTCACATTGTGTGTGTGTGTGTGTGTGTGTTTGAACTTTCCGGGAGCTTCTCTGCAAACACAAATATAAATTCATTTGCTCAGTGCCTACTTCCTCCAGTTCTACCTTGAAAACGACACGGTTGATCTGCAGCTGACGACATCACCCGGCGGTATTCCCATAATTTATTTGAACATTGTACAAGCAGGGAGAAAATGAGGCCTCACATGCAAACTTCATTGGAGGTGCCCCCTGCAGTCTTCAAACCGTCATAAAGGCGAAGTGTGAACAATAACGCATTAGTGTCCACTATTCTTAGATCGTATCCTTATTATAACATAGGTTATATCTTCAGAGTAATCCTCAATCCGGGAAAGATGCGGAAAGGAATTAATCTTTCATTATTTACGCTTCTTCACACAGTATACGATTTTCACTCAGAGCCACGTATTATTCTATCAGATCTATAGTTCATTAGCATGCTCGCAACGTCACGTTTCACTATAGTTTATCCCAGCTACAAGAGGAAAACAATTGATACAAACAAATTCTTCTGCTTGTCAAAAATGAGTGAGTACTATTATCTGCCTGCGGTATTTGTACTACTGCAGCCGACTGTTCTCGCTCCATGTCGATGACGCCCGCAGGAGTGTTCGTTTCATGCCTGCTTTTGGCCCTTGTTGCGCCTAACTGACACAAGATACTGCTTCATCGTTCTCATTGCTACCACTGTTTCTTTGATTATACAGTGCACACAGAATATTGGAACTCAGCGAAGCGATCGTTACGACAACCGCCGCGTTAGCAGATACTGTTACACATAGGGAGAAGGATTTTTATAGCAATGTCTACAATACTCTCATACCCTGCGATGTCCAACATCACAGAAGAACCTCCACTGATTGTCATTCAACATCTGTCCCTCACGGCACTGCTGTTGTGCACTTGTTCTGCTGAATTTATGAGCGGCGATCAAAACGTTTCTGTTTGAGGGCGTTGTAACAACGTTCTTGCAACGTAGCGCGACTCTGAAGCATGTATATAGGTCCATGACATGAGATTTATGTGGCCTTCATGTATTTCCGCCTTGCTCACCGTAAATGGAGAAACATGAACCATGGTGACGTTATTACCAATTATGTCGAAACTCGATCGACATGCTATTATTCTTTTCTTGGCTACTGAAGGACAAACACCGGTTGACATCCTTCAGATAATGAAGAATGTGTATGGGACAGCATGCCTGTCGGAAACTGCCATTGTAGAACGGTGCTTCATTATAATGCACGTCCCCATATTGCAAATGTCGTAACGCACAAGTTATGCCAACTCAAGTGGGACCCTATAGTCATGGTCTCTCCCCACGCGATTTTCACGGATTCCGTCCCTTACAAAAAGCCTTGAAAGGTCGATAATTCTTGTCGGCCGGGGGGTGGATGGTGGGTTGGGGGGGGGGGGGTTGCAGCATCGGATACGCAGCAGGACGCAGTGCTTTACCTAATGGTGTGTCGTTGGTGACTTCCTCAGTTCTCACGACGATTTTGCCACATTGGCATAACGATTCTGGAGCGTTCGGCCTTCGATGGAAAACTTTTTGATAGTCCCAAAGCATTGTAGTGTCGTGACCCAAAGCAACGCAGGGCAGAAAGTGAATCCTCTGAGCGAATATCACGCTGAAATTAATCTCCGGTGACAGAAAGCTGTTCTAATTGTAGATCTAGCACGAGGTGAATACAGTATGTGGGACAAACTAGTTAAACCGTACACATACACATTAGGAAGTAATTCGTGTCAGAGTGCGATAAGGCACCTGGAAGTGGTTTTGGTGAGCAGGAGTATCAGAAGACCAAGTACCTTTAGGAGAATTCAGATTCTAGAGATTGCTACAGTGAAAAAAGTAAGTTGGACTACCTGTCGAAGTGTTGTGAGTGGGAATACAGTCTGCAGTAAGGGTACTTTCGGGAGTATGTTCTCTTGATAAGTAGAAGGAGAGATTTTGTTGCAAGGACAAAGTTCTTTTGAGTCTGATGATATTCTTATTTAGGCACGCGTGGCAAAGGCTGGAACGCTTTATTTTATTTTTGGCGTGAGCATAGGTGCTCTAAATTCGGACCATTGCTTTTTCGCAATTTAATTTTATAACTTTATGAAAATTTCGTTATGATGAAGACACCCTTAGTAGATGTCGGAACAAACGTCTGGGTACCAAACAATAAGTTACAACTGGCTGACTGTGTAATCCTATGTTGAAAGTTCCATGAGTTGCTCCAAAGCAAAGAATTAAGTAACCACGGACAGAAATGTGAGATGCCATGTATAGGAGTTTAATGAAGCCATGCCATGTCTTGTTGAAGTTGATAGCTACAGATAATTTATTAAGAAAGATAAAGAGTCATTTTAGCTTGCAAGTGTGGAAGAGAGAATTAAAACATATTGTGCTTCTGCAAAACAGGAGGAAAAAGGATGCAATAAATCTGGTCTAGGAGTAGCGTCTTTTATTAGTGATCAATACTTCCTCGGTCCAAGTTCGAAACCCATCACCGCTTACATCTTAATTGATAATGAGCATTGGAGGCTGGAATAAGAATTCACCCTCATCCTGCCAACGGCCTTGTCAAAGAGGATGAGGAAGAGGACTGTGATTCAGGCTACTCTCTTGTCCTTGGGATGGGAAACCGCCCCTAAAAGCGGAAGAAAGAGCAATGGTCACTTTCATCAGGATGCAGAAGGCTATGGAAATCTCCTGTAACTGAAAAAGTGTCATGATGATCTCTCCTTTGGCAATAGATTCCAGAATAGTCCACCATTCAGATCTGCGGGAGAGAACTGCCAATGGGGAGGTGACTATGAGAAAGAGATTGAATAACCAACGAAAGGATAAAGTTCTACGAGTCGGGCCGTAGAATGTCAGAAATTTAAATGTGGTAGGGCAGCTAGAAAATCCGAAAACGGAAATGCAAACGCTCAGTCTAGATATAGTACGGGTCATTGAAGTGAAATGGAAAGAGGAAGATCTCTGATGAGATGAGAATCAGTACACAAGGAAGTGGAATACAGAAGTACTAAGCAAAGGCGAGATACGCTTGAGTTTGTCTAAGGCTGTAGATACGGCAACAAGGAATAGCTCAGATGGTAGTACAGTTGAAGAGGAATGGACATCTCTGAAAAAGGCAATCACAGACGTTGGATGTAAAAAACATAGGTACAAAGAACCTAACCGCGAAGAACCCATGGGTAAAAGAAGAAATACCTCAGCTAATCGATGTAAGAAGGAAGTACAAAAACGTTTATGGAAATTCAGGAATACAAAAACTCAAGCCATTGAGGAATTAAATAAATAGAAAGAGCAGGGACAGGAAGGCGAAGTGACTGCATGAAGAATGAGAAATCTAAAAAGAAATGATTGTCGGAAGAACTAACTCAGCGTATAGGAAAATCAGAAAGCCTTCGGTGAAATAAAAAGCAAGGGTGGTAACATTAAGAGTGCAATGGGAATACCACTGTTAAATGCAGAAGAGAGAACGGATAGGTGGAAAGAATACATCGAAGCTCTCAATGAGGGGAACGAGTTGTCTGATGTGTAGGAAGATAAAACCGAAGTCGATTTAGAGGAGGCAGAGGATTCAATATTAGAACCAGAATTTACAATACCTTTTGAGGACTTAAAAGCAAATAAGGCCGAAGGGATGGATAACATTTATAGGATTTATCGACCTATAAAAGGTTTTCGACATTGTAAAGTGTTACAAGGTGTTCGAACTTCTAACAGAAGTACTAAGAGAGGACGACCAAGAACTAAGTGGTGAGATTAAAAACAGTGTAAGACAGAAATGTCAGCCGGCCGAAGTGGCCGTGCGGTTAAAGGCGCTGCAGTCTGGAACCGCAAGACCGCTACGGTCGCAGGTTCGAATCCTGCCTCGGGCATGGATGTTTGTGATGTCCTTAGGTTAGTTAGGTTTAACTAGTTCTAAGTTCTAGGGGACTAATGACCTCAGCAGTTGAGTCCCATAGTGCTCAGAGCCATTTGAACCATTTTTGAACAGAAATGTCGTCTTTTGAATCTACTGTTCAATCTGTACACCGAAGAAGCAGTAACGGAAATGAAAGAAATGTTCAGAAGTGGGATTAAAATTCAGTTTGAAAGGATATCAATGATATTGACGATATTGCTACCCTGAGTGAAAGTGAAGGAGAATTACATGATCTACCGAATGGAATCAGCAGTCTAATAAGTACACACTGTGGATTGATAGTAAATCGAAGAAAGACGAAAGTAATGAGAATCAGCAAAAATGAGGACAGCGAGAAACTTAAAATCAGGACTGATAGTCACGAAGTAGATTCAGGAATTTTGTTACCTAGGCAGCAAAATTAACCACTGACGAATGGAGCAAGGAGGAAATGAGAAGGAGAATAGCACTGCCAATAGGAAGTCTACTAGTATCAAACATCGGCCTTAATTTTAGGAAGAAAGTTCTGAGAATGTATGTTTGGGGCACAGCCTGGTATGGTAGTGAAACATGGATTTTGGGAAAACCAAAACTGAAGACAATCGAAAAAATTTGAGAATTAGGTGGACTGATAAGGTGAGGAATGAGGAGATTCTTCGCTGAATCAAAGGAAAGCAATATGCAGAAAACACTGACAAGGAGCAGGAACAGGATGATAGGACATTTGATAAGACATCAGGGAATGACTTTCATGATACTAGGGGGAGGTGAAGAAGGCAAAAACAGTAGAGGAAGACAGGGACTGGAACACACCCAGCAAATAATTGACGACGTACGTTGCAAGTGCTACTCTGAGGTGAAGAGGATGGCACAGCAGAGGAATTCGTGGCGGGCCACATCAAACCAGTCATGAGCCTGATGACTGAAGGAGAAGTATCTGAATCAGTGAACGGTTCAGGTGACCTGGGAGAGATGTGAGATATAGCAGTACGAATGAGAATTGGAAGATAGATTCATGGCGTCAGGGATTAATACAGTGATCTGCGTAGGAGTTAAAAGTAGCCGATGCAGTGTTGTGTATTTCTTTTATTAATTAAGGGTGGAAGTAATAACAGAGAGCTGCGTTGGAGTAAGACTCCAGGGACTCGGTCTTCTCTGTATGTAGAGGAGGGCAGTGTGGTAATAACAGTAAGGAGAAGTAGCAAGGAATCTCCGTAGAGCAGTGCGTTACCAGTAGTAGCCAGTCTGCTGACATGTGGGTGACAATAACAGACAAGCCAGGGGATTGAGCAGCGAAGAGCTCAGATAGGAGCTCAGCAATAAACGGCGCCGCTTTTTTGTAACCCTTTAGCAAGTTGTGTGCTGTCGTGATGCTAGAGTGAGTTCTTGTTACGGTAACGTGACTAGGCGCTGGGTGTTAATGAAATTAATAGGGACTGATGGCATACAAATAAGCCTTGATTTTAAGGACACAGGGATCACTTGTCATTTACAGAAGCCAGCAGTATCACTCTGACACCAGAGCGACCCCGGACAGCAAAACGACAGTGCTCCACCAGCTGCAGACATGGTTTGGAGACCGGGCTGCGTCTGCCATCTGCACTAAGTCCTTCGTGGAACTTAGTGACGCGGCACTACCGACGTGCTGTCTGTGCTTGCCGCCTGTGACGCTGAGTTCATAATGGGATTTGGCACCACAGCACCAGCCTCTAGCCACCACCTGTCTGAGGGCAGAATATTAAGTACCGCACACAGCAAACTGCTGTGTCAGCTTTAGCAAAACATTCTAAATATAATATCTCCTTACATCTGAATTTCGTATCCTATTTGTTTAGCTCATCAGACATTATGTGGGCCATCAAAACATTTGTTAGATCTAACCATGCATTCTACATATTTTACATTATGTTCATTATGACCCACTTACATTCAATGTGGGACTTAACACCTAGAAACAAGTAGAACGTAAGTGTAGGAATGGTAATAACTATGATAGAAAACTTTCAGTTTACATTCGACCATAAAAGGAAAAAAGGGGAACAGGTGTTAATTTGGGGGGGGGGGGGACGTAAAGGTTCACGAAAGGAGGTACTTCAGTTATTTATTAAATGCAACAGGTCACTGAATTGTATGTGGTATTGATAGTAGTGTATTCCAGAGGCCAACTGCAGTCACAGAAGTGTATTATGAGAATGTTATTAGAACACGAGACAAATGAGATGCTACCACGCGATGAAAGAAGGATGACAAGTGTTTGTTCTCTGATGCGAGATACTAGCATGCATGTGCGCTAAGGAACTGTTGAAACTGATAAAGTGTTTGGTTTGCACGTAACCTGTCTGGTCGCAACCATCCTAATTCTCGCATGATGCAGTAACGTATTATAATAGCCGGGTGTTGCAGGTGTAACACACATTAGGATTCATGGTTATCTGTACCCGCCAAGAGTTGCACTGCTCATGCTTTTATGGATTACGTCACAACAGAGGTTCGATAGAACGAGTGATTCCACTACTTACATTCCATTTTCTGTTGGAATAAGTTCCTCAATTTATGGAATGTGTAGAGGTACGTGGAAGACTTCGTACATTTGGAGACAGTATTTTAAGCTGAGTTAAGCTGCTCTTTCAAAGTTACATTCGAGACCTTGACCGTTCTTAATACGTTTTATTAGGTCCCTTTTTTGGCTACCTGTTTGAATTTGTAGTTGATTTTAAACTAATTTCCTGAAGAGCTAAGGACTTGAAACATAGCTCAGGAATAGACGGAAATGCAATATTAACTCGCTTTCGAGTCGCTTTGTTCGGTGGGCTGGGTGGGGGGAAATGTTTTGTAATGCGTGGTAATGCCCTGCAGCCCTGGCGTGTTGTGCGGGTAGTATCCGAATTCATTCTAAGGGGCGTGTGAGTCGAGGGCATGACTGAGCGGAGAAAAGGCAGGTAGAGGATATAAACTGGGAGAGGGGGAGGAGGAGATGTTGGCAATATATGTGACGCCCCCATAGATGGGCGAAGGTGCGGTAGAAGGTAGTAAATATATAAATACATATTTAAATGAAAGTATCTCATCAAAATGTTTATAATCCTTTGGGAAATTTCAAGCAGAATGCTAGAAAGCGGAAAATAATTATTTAAATAAAACTAAAATTTTAATATAACACTATTTTTAACTCTCACTGAGAAGTATACAATAATTTCGCCTTCCCAAATACAGTTTCTTAAAACTATACAGGTGTCCTGAAAATGTCTCATAGTGAATTTTCAATACCTATGATTTTTAACGAAAAACGTGCGGTACGCGTAAGTGATGATAGGGTGCGAACTGCTCAGGCATCATGTATATTTTTTATATAAATCTTACAGGTATTTTCATATCTATTAATAATTCACAAGCACAAATATTCAGGACTATATGTGCGGTCTTAGGAAATTGTATGGAGCTATGAGAAATTATTTTATATTTCTTAGTCCGATATAATATCTTGTTGTAATAAAAATTTATTTTTAGTTAAATATTTAACTGATGTACTATTTGTATACTGTCTATTAGAATGGGATGCAATTAATCCCAGAACTCAAAATAAATTAATTTTTGATGGGAGACTGAAATTATTTGAGATTTTTTCTCATTTAGTTTAAGTCACAGATTTTTCACCAACCTGTCCACTTAACATGTAGTGTCACTAACCTTGACGATGGCATTACTGATATTTTCAGATATGGTACATATTCTAAGTAATTAAGCTGCCTGCTCTGATAAATTTTTCAAGCTAGATTCAGTTTTCATCACAGTTTAAGCGTGGAGATTTGATTACTTCTTTCTGTGAGTACTTTTCAGATCGAGATAAGAGTGTAATAACAATTTTTCGTGATTTAACCCATTTGTATTGATGTTTACTTCTACTATACATTGAATCCAACAGCTAGAATAAGACGGTACAAAATAGCAGTTTGCTTCACATTGAAATAGTAGGGACAGTATGCATTATATCAGTGGTATTACAGCCTTTTGTTTACACTGATGTTTAACAGGAACACCGAATGAATGACTCGGTGTACAGTATTTAAAAGAATTGAAAATATCTGAATTTAAACTGCAATTAATGTAATGAAGTACGAAAGTTCCTTCATTGTTGCAGAATACATCTTTCAATAAATAAATCTACTTTCTATACATTTCATTACAATTCTATCGATCGTGAAGTACCCATTTGCCGTATGACCTAAGTGATGGTGAAGAGAGTATTTTACAAACGGACGGAGTCATCGTGATAACAAAAATAAAAGTGTGACTAGCTGACACTCGAAATGCTAATAACGCGATCATCCAGACTGGTTTATCATACAGAAGCGAGAACAAGATGAGGATAGAAGTCAACTTGCTTGTTATTGCAAAGAGTTCTTAAATTTCTTATTCTACCACGGCCAATTTATGGGCTACCTTCCCCATCCTCAGACGCATCTGCCCTCTCTCTCTCAGTCTCTCTTCTCTCTCTCTCTCTCACTCTATCTCTCTCTCTCTCTCTCTCTCTCTCTCTCTCTCTCTCTCTCTCTCTCTCCCTCTGAGGCGCCGTGCACGCACAATCAATTTATTGTTTTGTGACCCTAAAATCTGTGTTTTTGTCACAACGCTGAATCAAACTGACTGTTTCTGTTTTCCAGAGAAGTATCATTCAACATATCTTTACCCAGTTTGTTTATATACTGCTGGAAAATAAGTTAGTACACACTTTTACAGGTTTCCCCTTTACTCAATATTTATTGTTGCAACAGTCCGCATGGAGTACATGAAATGAATACATTTACAGGTCAATAGTACTAGCTGCTCTAAGGTGCCGGGTATCGATCCACGCTCAAACACCCTTATTTGTACGTGGTGTGGCCTTCACGGATAGCAATGCAGACGCTGACTCTGGCATCGAGTCGATCGTATAGGTGGCGAATACTATCCTGGAATACATTATGCCATACCTGCTCGACCTCTTCACGTAATTCAGTAAGAGTTGTTGCTTGACGAGTCGCACGAGTCACTTCTCGCCCCATAGTACCAAATACTCGCGCGACTGGAGTCATGTCCAGAGATTGTGCTGACCAGCGAAGTTGCTGAGCGCCCTGCAGAGCACGTTGAATTTCACGCGAAGAATGTGGGTGGTCAGTATCCTGTTACAAGAACGGCGAAAGAGCGGATCTAACAACATTCTGCACGTATCGAGCGCTGTCTGTCGACCCCTCTAGAAACACCAAAGGTGAATGACAGTTGTAGTTTATCGCAACGCAGACCATAAGCCAGGGGTGCGGCGACTGTGCTCTGCGAGACAACGCTCACCAGTTCTTCGTCGTAAGCGCAACTGATCATCACTTGCGTGCAGGAATCATGTGCTTTCATCTCTGAAAACCACTGTGCACCATTTTATCTTTGAAGTGTTCTTCTGATGGCACCAGTCTAACTACGGCACAGTATGTGCAGACATCGATACTGTGGCGTGGTTGGACGCCGGGCTGGAAGTGTGCTTGCCCATACTCCCACTGACAGCAATCGGTTAACAACGAACTGACGAACTGACACGTCTTGGCTCGCAAGCACTCTTATTTGTGCTTAGGTAGTGGTACGACCTGCCACTGCTGCCCTTACAAAACGACGATCCTGGTGGGCAATTGTGCTGCATGGACGTCCAGAATTTCGTGTACAGGTGTGAGAATGTTCGCGTGACCACTGATACTAGCATGATTATGCACAGCTGACGCAGCAGCTTTTCCTTGTGTGGCAATTCTTCGAAATTACCATCCCGCTACTAGGAAGGCCACAATTTGACCTGTTTCAATTTCGCTCAGTTCTCTCTACGGTGTGTGATTGCGTCTCTGTGTATGTGACGTGCTTGCTTCATACGTCTGCACCAAACTGAGAATTCTGACTGTGAGCATTCCCTATTGGAGAGTAAACACAGATGGCACTGTGGCAGTTACGTCACCACTTTATCTGTTGGGGGACGACACTGAAACCATTACCAATACATCTGATATCCTCCAGGTGGCATATGGCATCATCATTTCGAAATCGACGTCGTCTTTCCAGGTGGATTAGCTTCTTCCCAGCCGTCTATATTCAGTGTTTTTCGACTTGTAGGCCAATGTCTCCATTTCTTCCAATCGTGCACTATAATTTCAACTTTTCAAAATAACTAATCGTGGCTACCACAATAATTAAGCTATAAGTGCTTTGGTCTGTTATCACAATCAATCGGATTTTTTTCAATTTCTGGTTAGGATTCTCCACATCATTCACCTTCATTCTTCCTTTGCTTTTATCTATATTTTACCTGTTCTCTTTACTTAACTTTGCATCTTTCTGGAATATTAGTCTGCTATATCTGTCGCTCCCTTCTCTAAATTTGTGTTTCACACATAACTCTGTAAGCACTTTGACACAAGCGAAGAAAGAGGTCTTGAATTAAGATGGTCTAGTGCTGTCAAATATTAATATGGAAATTAGGAAAAAGATACAGAAAGTTTATGTGCAGATGAGGAACAAGGACCCGAGAAAATCCGGATAATAGGACACTGAAGGCATTTAAAATATTGAGCTAAGGGAGAATGTAAATCATCTATAGCGATCCATACCGATGAAGGGCCAGGTTAGTGGGATGTGGGTGATGACGTTCAAGGATAGTGAACTTGTCGGCCAACGGAACAGTAGACCGAAGAAATTACAGGGGTAGACAATGACTGGAATATGTAAAACATAACGTAGAGCATATTAGGTATACATGTTACGTAGAGATGAAATGATTACCGCTGGATAGGAAAATACAAATGACAGTACCAAACCAGATGAAAAAGTACACTAAGAAGAAATAAAATGCAGCCAATCTTGCTGCCGACTTTATATTCAAATTTCGTGATGAATACGTGGTTTCTGTTTATTCCCCCATTCATCATGGGGTGCAATGTCAGGATATAATTACTGATGGCGTCGCTTATTCAGAAGACTTTTTCAGGTTCACTCAGTAGCAGATCAGTCCGTTCCGTTCTTGATAATATTATTCCACGCGCCTATCTTACTTGGCAATAATTCAGCGTTGCTACTTAATAATGTAAATCTGGCATGAGACGTGTGCCGTCCGTAGAAAAGTTTCCGATATTGATTCTATTCCTGGCATTTAAGCGACATTTGCGCAGCAAGTATGGTGTCAGCATTGAGTAAAAACAGTTAAGAACAGAAGTACATTTGACAAGTCAGTTGCGAACAGGCAGTGTTAAATAGTGGAAGTGAGACCATAGTGTGTCAACGTTGTTGTGTCACAAATCGGAGTTTAGCTAAGTCTATAAATCAAGTGTTCAAGACATTCTCAAGAACGTCGTTCGCGCCTTCCGTGACTTGAATGAAATTCACAACGCGATTTATTTTTATCTGGATAAAAGTCATCACTGATGACGAAACTTGTTGCTATCAGTATGAACCTACCACGAAATGGCAAAGTGCAGAAATTCACACAAAGGATCAACGCCTTGACGACGAAACCGACATTCAAGCCGTAAGTTGAACAACACTTAGAAGAAGGACTCCTGTCAGTTTCACATGGATATATGAACGTTCTGTACGTTGAACACCTAGTTGTGTTGGGGGGGGGGGGGGGTGAGGGAACTGTGTAGAAGGGACTAAAACCACCGTCTAAAATGGTCTCTATTTTCTGTTTATAGGCTTGAAATTTTCTGGACTGGCAAGATATCACATGTTCAGCAAACATGTGAAGCATCACCGGCCGGCTAGTACCTACAGAAAACAAATGTAGAACATGTGGACGAGAATTTCATTTTCGGACTATTGTTCCAAGTAAAACGCTGAACAACGGAGAAATTTTGTGATTCGCTAAGTAACCCAATAATTTGGCTGTACTTCGGCTCAACTTGGATCTTTGATGTGTGACGTGCAGTCACGTAAGAGGCACGTAAGGATATTATAAATTTGAAGGTTTTTTTATACACCGTTATTATTGTCGTTCGAGAAATATTTCGTCACTTTATTTTCAGTAAGCCAATTTTATTTACGCCTTTTGTTTAAACTCATCTACAGAACAGCAAAGGAGGTAAGGAGAACCACACACACGCTACGGCGTCACGTACAACTGTCCAATTTCAGAATAAAACTCTATTCTCTAAAACTGGTTACTTGTACTTGAGGTCATTCCATGTATACGAAGCCCGTTTACCTCCTTTGAGGTTAAGTTTAGGAAGTTCTATGAAGAAATGGCGAGGGAAGGAATATCCGAAAACAATGACAAGAAGAAGGAACATAATGATAGGGCGTCTTTAAGGACATCAATAAATAACTTCGACGGAACTAGGGATAGACCAAGACTGGAATACATTCAATAAATAACTACGGACCTGGGTTGCAAATACTACTCTGAGATGAAAAGTCTGAAAGGAATTCGTGGCAGGCTACACCAAACCAATACGAAGACTCATGACTTAGAAAAGGAAAAAAAAATGCTCTGAATGATTGTGAGGGCGAAGTAGACCATTGGATTCCCAAAGGCAGATGTGTCCGATGCGGAATGCGAATTGACACTTCAAGTACAGTAAACAACAGCAGCGATGATTACATTTCCATTCAGACTACGTGACTACAGACTTTTACTTGTACAACGAAAGAAGTAATCTCGCGTCAAGGGTCATATCACGTTTTGGTAGACTGCCATCGTCGGATTCTTTCATAATTACATTCGCGAAATCTTACAAGACGCTTTCATAGGGGTTGTTTGATATATTTGCAGACGCTACTATGCAGCAAAAATTTTGGCGAGGTACCTTTTTTACTATTTCCTTCTTCCACGTATGAGCTATGCCTTGCTTTCTCATGCACTGTAATGAAAAGCTGTCAGAATCTAAACACAGTGAGTTGCCAAAATGGGCTAAAACAGTTGATGTAGGACGCTAAATAGTATCTAGATTGTTCATTCTACGCAGAAAACCGAAAGAAACTGGTGAACATGTCTGATATCGTGTAGGGCCCCTTCGAGCACGCAAAAGTGCCGCTACACAAAGTGGCCTGGACTCGACTAATGTCTGAAGGGGTGCTGGAAGGAACTGATACCATGAATCCGACAGGGCTGTCCATAAATATGTAAGAATACGAAGGGACGGAGATCTCTTCTGAACAGCGTTGCAAGGCATCCCAGATATTCTCAATAATGTTCATTTCTGGAGAGTCTGGTGACCAGCGGGAGTGTTTAAACTCAGAAGTGTGTTTCTGGAGCCAGTCTGTAGAAATTCTGGACGATTGGTATGTCGCATTGTCCTGCTGGAATTGCCCAAGCCCGTGGGAACGCACAATGGACTTGAATGGATGCAAGTGATCAGACAGGTTGTTTACATACGTGTCAACCGTCAGAGTCGTATCTAGATGTAACAGGGGTCCCATATCACTCCAACTACACACGCCCCATACCATTACAAAGCCTTCATCAGCTTGAACAGCTCCATGGATTCGTGAGGTTGTTTCCGTACGTGGACTTGAATGGATGCAAGTGATCAGACAGGTTGTTTACATACGTGTCAAGCGTCAAAGTCGTATCTAGATGTAACAGGGGTCCCATATCACTCCAACTGCACACGCCCCATACCATTACAAAGCCTTCATCAGCTTGAACAGCCCCATGGATTCATGAGGTTGTTTCCGTACGTGTACACTTTCATCCGCTCGATACAATTTGAAACAAGACTCTTCCGATCAGGCAATATGTTTCCAGTCATCAACAGTGCAAGGTCGAAGTTGATGGTCCCAGGCGAAGCTTAAAGCTTGGTGTCGTGCAGTCGTCAAGGATTCACGAGCGGACCTTCGGCTCCGAAAACCTATGTCGATGATATTTGGCTGAATGGTTAGCACGCTGACACCTGTTGACAGTCTAGCAATGAAATCTGCAGCAATTTGCGGGAGTATTGAACTTCTGTCACGCTGAAGGATTCTCCTCAGTCGCCGTTGGTCGAGTTCTTTTTCTTCCCGCAGCCATATCGGAGATTTGGTGGTTTACCGGATTCCTGATATTCACGGTACACTCGTGAAAGTGTCCTTTGGGAAAATCCCCACTTCATCGCTACCTCGGAGGTGCTGTGTCCCACCACGTTCAAACTCAGTTAAATCTCGATAACCTGCCATTGTAGCAGTAGTAAAAGAGCTAACAGTGGTGCCAGTCACTTGTTGTCTTAAGTAGGCGTTGCCGACCGCAGTGCCGTTTATGCCTATTTACGTAACTCTTTATTTGAATACGCATGCCTGTACCAGTTTCTTTGGTGCTTCAGTGTATAAGAGGAATGTAGCGTCTGCTCATTATAAGGCTCTCTGTCACAACAACCAAATACATACTCAGTGCCATTTTACAGATTTTTTTGGAAAAGCGCGTTGGATTTACTCCCTCAAAAAGACTGAGTTACGTTAACTCACTCTAATCTACAGACAACTCGAAAGTTACCACTGTCTCATAATCAATATTATCTGCACAAATGGAACTTCCTGGCAGATTAAAACTGTGAGCCCGACCGAGACTCGAACTCGGGACCTTTGCCTTTCGCGGGCAAGTGCTCTACCATCTGAGCTACCGAAGCACGACTCACGGCCGGTACTGACAGCTTTACTTCTGCCAGTATCTCGTCTCCTACCTTCCAAACTTTACAGAAGCTCTCCTGCGAACCTTGCAGAACTAGCACTCCTGAAAGAAAGGATATAGCGGAGACATGGCTTAGCAACAGCCTGGGGGATGTTTCCAGAATGAGATTTTCACTCTGCAGCGGAGTGTGCGCTGATATGAAACTTCCTGGCAGATTAAAACTGTGTGCCCAACCGAGACTCGAACTCGGGACCTTTGCCTTTCGCGGGCAAGTGCTCTACGATCTGTGCTACCCAACCACGACTCCCGCCCCGTCCTCACAGCTTTACTTCTGCCAGTACCTCGTCTCCTACCTTCCAAACCTTACAGAAGGTCCTTTCTATCAGGAGTGTTAGTTCTGCAAGAGCACTTCTGCAAGAGCACTTGCCCGCGAAAGGCAAAGGTCCCGAGTTCGAGTCTCGGTCGGGCACACAGTTTTAATCTGCCAGGAAGTTTCATATCAGCGCACACTCCGCTGCAGAGCGAAAATCTCAATCTGCACAATTGTTTCTTCTGAAGTCAACTACTATACTAGTTCTGTATCTTTAGTAGACGAACTGTCGAACTTTTTAAAACAACCGAAGGAAAGAGAACGCGAGATTTGTACCGTGTTTTTCAGCGACGCAAATTTATGTTCAAATCCGTTTCGGTACTTCGGTTTTGTTGCAGAAACACTTCGCAATGACAGAAGGCTCTTCGTTTTAACGGTGACGAGGTTGAATTGGATGCTTACACTATCGACGTTTACGTACGTCCACAGATCTTCATCAGTGCGATAGTAAGGAAAGAACGAGAGCATACATTCTCTTGCAGGCAATCATTGCTGTGCAGCCACCAGTGCACACTACGAACATTTGGTTCAAAAATGGTTCAAATGGCTCTGAGCACTATGGGACTTAACATCTGTGGTCATCAGCCCCTAGAACGTAGGACTACTTAAACCTAACTAACCTAAGAACATCACACACATCCGAGGCAGGATTCGAACCTGTGTCGTAGCGGTCACGCGGTTCCAGACTGAAGCGCCTAGAACCGCTCGGCCACACCGGCTAGCACACATTTGGTAATAGGATCACACATAAGCATTAGGGGACTAGATATACCGGTAAATACAGCCCAAAAGAAAAGCAGGTTCCAGTGGATATGTGTAGTAGGTGGTGATATGAGAACCTTCTCTATCTGCTGCAGCTGACGCCACAGATTCACAGCCGCTAAGTCCTTGCCACCAGGTGAGTTGGAATCCTGATAGTGAGTCTCGTACCAGCATTTACGAAATACGTTGCGTGTCAATCGAGAGTGGCAATTTGCACTGTAATCTTAAGTAGCGCCGCGCTCTCGAACCTCTGCATCTGAAGACGGTTATGCATAGGTTGAGTCCATCACTGCCACTTACTGTGTCTCACGAAACCGGGCAACATTTCCAAAACCGTTACTGCCACTGAAGCCATGCGAGCTTTCCATTACATAAGTTTGTTGCCACCTTGCTAACATATTAATGTCTGATATCTCAATGTTTTTCAAGCAGATTCATTCAATTTCACAATACAAACTCACGAACACAAGAGAAGGTAGAAAAATAGGATCAGTTTTAACTTATGCATTGGAATTCTGCCGTGTATAGCGGAACATTTGTCTTTCCTGCTGCTTGTGGGGCTGTTCGATTTGCTTCTGTAGCGGGATACGTATGACTTGGCCAGAACCACGTCGAGTGCCGCGAACACCCCCTCTGGTTGATGACAGGAGGTATGGTGGAGCAAATTAGTAGGTGATATCCGCAGGGGAAAGCAAACTCATCCTGGAGGCTGTTTACCACTGCCGCCTGGAGTTGGAGCACGTAGCATGGAAGTGGCAATTCAACAGGGTTATGGGTCTGGAGCGCTGCACATTACCTGCTGCTCACGCGTCGTTTGGCTGGAACCGCAGACAGTGTCTGCCCCCATATAAATAGGGGTTAAGGTACCTGGGAGTCAGGGAGCCCTTGCAAGAAGAGATAACTACGTTACAATGATGGGAAGACAGAACGTAAGGGTGACTCGCGACAAGTTGTTGTGCTGGTCTTTGAGTATGTTGGAGGAATATCGCCAGAGTTTTGAATTGACGATACACGGCCGGGCTTCTATTGGTGGTGTATTCTGAGGAGCAATGCATTTTATACGTGTATTGTAATTTGATGAAATACAGTGTGACAGTGGGGGGGCCTGAATGACGAAAAGCAGTGAATTATCTGAGGAACTGTATTTTGGCGATAAGCTTCTAGTGATTCTAGTTCCCTTCCTATCTTAATAGCTGACGTACATTTTCTTATTGTATCACAGCAGATCATATATTTTTCCATGAGGTCTGTCTGTATTTGATTAAGGTATCAGTCATAATGTGGTGTAATTCTGCTACCTTGTTGACTTGCATAGCTTCTTGTATCGTAAGCGGTGATCAAAGGTTTCAATTTGAAGGTCGTACAGTCCAGAATCAGTATGCCCATTAGGCAAAATCGCCATGAGGATTGAGGCAATGGTGTCATCGACTCAGCAGGTTGAAGATACCCGTTTGATAAAACATAGCGTCCTGCTGCCTGAAGAGGTCCGTAACTGCCTGCTGCACGCCCTTGTCCGACAGGAATCACCGACCCTTCAAGGCATTTTTTAAGTTACCGAAGGCTTTATCGCATGGGGAGAGAACAGGATTATAGGGCGGGTGCTCAAGTGTTTTCCACTCCAGATGGCGTAACTTATCCGTTCACGTCTCAGTTTTTACAGCATACATGTCGGAAAGACGCGAATTCCACTATAATCCCTTGCCTAGATGCCGATGCGTATAAACCCACATCGGAGTCGTGCTACGCTGCATGTACACTGCAGAAATGTCCCAAACGGAAACATTTCGATCGCTCGTTTTAGATTATATTGTATACCCGCTTTTGTAAACTTTCGTAGGTGAAGTATTTATATTGGATGATATAAGCATATTAGGTGCAGATTTTCTGATTTCGTAGGTGAAGTATTTATATTGGATGGAATAAGCATATTAGGTGCAGATTTTATGATTGTCTATTAGTTTCTACTTCGTTAAGGATCTTGTTTATATTATGGGAAGAGAGCTTAGTTCCATAAATTTTTACATTGTTGTATCAGATGATAAGTCATTTGTAAGACTAAACTCGAAATCCTGGTTTGATTCATATACATCTACATCTAGATAGATTCTCTGCAAATCCCATTTAAGTGCCTGGAAGAGGGTTCACCGAACTACCTTCAACATAATTCTGTATTATTCCGTTCTGGTAAAGCACGCGGAGAGAACAAATGCCTATATCGTTCCGTGCAAGGTCTGATTTCCCTTGTTTTATTATGATAATCGTTTCTTCCCATCTAGATCGGCGTCAACAAAATCGCATCCGGAGGAGAAAGTTGGTGATTGAAATTTTGTGAGAAGATCCTGCCGCAGCGAGAAACGTCTTTATTTTAACGATGTTCATCCCACATGGTGTATCATGTTCGTGAATCTCTCTCCCATTTCTCGGTAATACGAAACATGTTGCCATTCTTTGAACTTTCTCGATGTATTCCTCTAATCCGGCATGACGAGGATCCCACACGAAGTACTCCGAAAGAGGACGGACAAGCGTATGGTAGGAACTCTCTTTAGCACATTTGTTGTATCTTCTAAGTGCTCTGCCAATAAATTCCAGTCTTTGGCCGGCCGTGGTGGCCGAGGGGTTCTAGGCGCTACAGTCTGGAACCACGCGGCCGCTACGGTCGCAGGTTCGAATCCTGCCTCGGGCATGGATGTGTGTGATGTCCTTAGGTTAGTTAGGTTTAAGTAGTTCTACGTTCTAGGGAACTGATGACCTTTGAAGTTAAGTCCCATAGCGCTCAGAGCCATTTGAACTATTTGAACCCAGTCTTTGGTTGCCTTTCCCACAACATTTCATAATGTTACTTCCAATTCAAGTTGTTCGTAATTGTAATTCCTAGATATTTAGATGAAGTTACGGTCTTTAAATTTCATTGACTTACTGTGTAACGTATGTTTAACGGATTACTTTTAGCTCTCATGTGGATGACATAACGGTTTTCATTATTTAGGGTCGACTGCAAATTATCGCACCATACAGATATTTTTCCTAAATCGATTTGCAATTTGTTTTAATATTCTGATTACATAACAAGTCGATAAACGACGGCATCATCTGCAAAGAACGTAAGACGGCTACTGAGATTGTCCCCTTAAACATTTACATAGATAAGAGACAGCGGAGGGCCTATAACACTACCTTGGAGAACACCAGAAATCACTTCTGTTTCACTCAATGACTTTTCATCAGTTACTACGAACTGTGGTCTCTCTCTGACAGGAAATCATCTATCCAATCACATAAGTGAGGCGATATGCGATAAGCACACAGTTTGATTACAAATCACTTGTGAGGTACAGTGTTCATCTTATGAACGTGCTTTAGGAACTGTATGGTGCGTATTGTTAACAAAAATTATATTTGGTTAAGAGTCCATACTTGGACAACTCCGCAACCTCCGAAATCCTACACCAGGGCAAACTAAAAATTGGTATTTTTAAAGCAGGAACTCGACTTTCCAGAGGCATATCTTTCATATCCGTGCACGTACAACCTTAGGTTATATTTTACAATCGACACGAGTCAGACTTGTTCAGTACTTTGGCCTGCTTGTTTAGGGTTACTACATTTACTGCTCTTTCTATGAGGCGTCACATTTTAGCGACCGAGACATACCATGAGATCAGCAGGCCAAGGGGACAATTCCAGACCTTAAGCTTCTTAAGGCGGACCTATCGTCGAGGCAGTCAGGTGGTAAGAAATTCTCTTACGCCCACGTGCCGTTAAGATTCATTCCTGTCTTATAGAAATACGAAATTTTTGGCAAATTGTCGCAGTTTTGGAAAATCATATAAAATCATATAAACGTGTGGGGTTCTCGAGCTACTTGCGTGAGAGAGACCCCTGCTCCTCACAGGCAACTTGTAATCAAATTGCGTGCATGTCATGTATCGCTTCAGTTGTGCTACTGATTTGGTAATTTGCTATCGGAAAGATCATAGTACTTAGTAAACAACGGAAAATCGTCGTATAGAATAAAAGTGAATCCGGCGTGCCCAAGGAAGTGTTACAGGCTCTCTGCTGTTCCATATCTTCGTAAACGATTTAGTGGACAATCTGAGCAGCTCTCATAGATCGTTAGCAAATGATGCTGTCATTTACCGTAGTAAAGTCATCCAAAGACCATAACCAACTCTAAAATGACTTCAACACTATGTCAGTATAGTTGGAAGGTGGCAATTGTTTCTCAATAACGAGAGTACTAGAAGAAACCCGTTAAATTTCGATTACACGGTAAATCAGAAAATGGAAAGGCCACCAATTGAAATGAATACCTAGGAACTACAATGAGGAACAACTTAAGTTTGAACGATCACATAGATGCTGTCGTGGGGAAGACAAACCAAAGACTATGTTTTATTTTCAGAACACTTAGAAGGTGCAACAGATCTACTAAAGAGACTGCCAACACTACACTTTTTCGTCCGCTGCTGGAGTGTTCGTGTGCGAAATGGGATCCTTACCAACTAGGAGTGACGGAGGACATCGAAGAAATTGTAAGGAGGGCAGCTCGTTTTGTATTATAGCGAAGTGCGGGAGAAATTTACGGATATGATAAGCAAGTTGGGGTAGCAATCGCTAGAACAAAGGCGTTTTACTTTTGGGAAAGACTTTTTCGCGAAATTTCGGTCACCAACTTTTTCCTCTCAATTTGAACGTATTTTACCATCGTCAACTAAATCAGGGCTATCAGAGAAATTAATTTTTGCCACGTGCTGTTAGAGAGTGGAACGATAGGGAAATAGTCTGAAGGTGCTTCGAAGAATCCTCTGCCAGTATTTAACTGTGAATTATTGAATAGTGTGTGGGTGTAGATGTCGATCGGACGTGGTTTGGCAACTGAAAACTAGCGCCAAGGAAGTCCATTACTTTCCATGTGCGAACTAAAATTCATACCACAATTCTTTCTTTAGTTATGTTGAAGATATAGGCCTTTGAAATTGTATGGATCCTTTTTGGACTGGGTAGTGTAATGAAATAAACAAATTACAATTAGTTATCAATTTACTAAACTTTGAATACTCTTCTGTAATAGATTCGTAATATATTCGTCTCCGATGATAAAAGTGTTATGGAAGAAGGTAGACCATAGCTTGTTTTTAATTTTTTTTCGCAGTTGGTAGTGGTATCACGCTAAGAGGGTATGCTTGGTTTCCCACTCTTAGAAACACGAACCTCTCATTATCGAAGCGAAACATAATTTCCTGTGCTCATGCATAAAAGAAGAAAATTAATGGAGTCCTTCTCACTTACTGCTGTCCGCTTTTGGAACATGAAACAATTCAGTGCCTTATTATACATGTAATACAATCTTGAAGCTCTTCTTTTTATTCACTTCACAACTTTTCGTTGAAAGAACCAACACCTGTGGCAAGCTTCTCTGTGTCAAAGAGTAGAAGAAGCACTTACAGCAGCTCTTATTCTTCTTTCTCTATTCGTCCCTGAGACAGTCCGGCCTCTTCCTTACACCATCTCTTCAGTACTCGTGTTGCATCCTTTTCCACTTTCTTTTCCTCGCCGGCCGCTCCTCTCACGTCCTTTGCTGCCAGTGGCCTCAGTTTAATCTTACGTGACTGGAATCTTCGTTGTTCTGCATTTGATGAATGAATATAAACTCCTTTTTTAAGCTATACGTATTGCAATTTTCCATTAACTGTAGTACTTTGTTGTGTCTCATATTCTTTTCTTTTTTCTGTAATCTATCGCTACGGACATTAAGTAAAATAAGTCAGATGTCTGGTTATAGGTAACAAAAGGACAGAAATCCCTAACTCTCCCAGGATAAACAAATAAATAAGAAGGTAAACAAATAAAGGGATTTATCTTCCAAAGACTGACCTACTGATGGTTAATGAATACTGATGGTTAATGAATGATAGCAGTTTTTCCCTTCTGATATCCTCAAATTTACTAGCGATTCAACGGCTTGAACGCACAATTAGACTCCAGCGACTCAGGGTGTTTCAAAACGGGTATCAAGGTTTTAAGGCTTTGTAGCATTTATTACATTCAACTTACATCTGGAAAGAATACATCAAATGAATGAACAACTCAAACAACTTTGCTTGTATACCTGTGCACAAAGGGAAGAGTAAGGAACGACAAAGAGTGAAGAACGTTCTGAACAAGTGAGAGTGTTTCAAGCATAGCTCCAAGAAACCAGTTCTGAAAGCTATCCGGGTTTTAAGGTTCCAGTGTCGTCTGTGTGTAAGGAGACACTTATGACTACGTCCTTATTGTTTGTAGTTGTTACAAGTTCTGAAGCCTAGAGACTACGGTTTACATACCAACTTTGCAAAGAAATGTTGCTTCATGACAATGAAGTTTTCTGGTGCGAGTCATCTTCATTGATGAATGTGCGCACCTGGGGATAAGATCGCCAAACAACACTACATGATACAGTTGCAATAAGATTCCCCTAAATTGATTTTTTTGTGACATATTTCCTGAATTGGAAGAATCTGAACCTCAGAACTTTATTTGGCAGCAAGATGGCTTGCCGTCTCAGTGGCATAAGTCACAAGGAAACATTCGCAAGTGCCAGTAAACAATCTTGATATAGAATGAGAATTTCACTCTGCAGCAGAGTGTGCGCTGATATGAAACTTCCTGGCAGATTATAACTGAGTGCTTGACCCGGACTTCAACTCGGGACCTCTGACTTCCGCGGGCAAGTGCTCTTGATATAGCTTTCCGGGTGTGTAGAGGGAGAAAGATACTGCCAAACGTATTTTTTGTTTTGCATCCAATTCAACCTTTAAGGGGTAAAACATGCTCCAAAAGGTAAATGGATCAAATGGCTCTGAGCACTAGGGGACTTAACATCTGAGGTCATCAGTCCCCAAGAACTTAGAGCTACTTGAACGTAACTAACCTAAGGACATCACACACATCCAAGTCCGAGGCAGGATTCGAACCTGCGACCGTAACGGTGGCGCGGTTCCAGACTGAAGCGCCTAGAACCGTCCGGCCACTCCGGCAGGCTGCGAAAGGTAATTTGGCATATAAGGCTTAAGGAGAATCTCTTCGAATTGATGATATATAAAAAGTGTTTTTCGTATAAAAGTTGATACATAATAAACATTCCTGAAAACTGTGTAATCGAAGTTTGTAACAATTTGAAATTTTGCAAAATACTACACCACCATTAATTAATTTTGAATAATGAAATATTTTCTTACAGCCTAAATTAAGGAAGCTTTCAAGCTACGTTCATTCATGTCTAATAAAGCTGTTTTATGAAATACAAGTTTAGGGAAATAATCTGTACATAACGTGTTGTCAGAGTCCTTTCAACACACCTAATTAAAATACAATCTAAACATTCATCATTAGTGTAGTTATTTATTTTAATTGTATTTGTTTTATAATATAAATTATTGTTCAACATTTTTCATTTATTTTTCTCTTTTGTTTCTTTTTAGTTTACCGTTTCACATAGTTCTGTTTTGTAAATTGACAATAACATATAGCTCATTATTTTGATTGAAAATGTTACAGTTGTGGTTAACTGTAAATAAATGATTTAAACGTAACATTTTCTTACAACATGGACTAAAAATGAACGATATTTCTTCACATAACATTCATGACGGAGAACACTATATAAAAGCAAATTCAATGTGATTTCAAATTGTCGCAGGTGGGTCAGTAAATATCCTGATTTGTATCAGGATTATTTCAATACATTGGTAAGACATGGCAAACGAATTGATTATTTACTAGTGACAGCAGCTTAATTTTACTGTTTATCAAGTGGAGACTGACATCATGAACGCTTAACAGAACTAGATCTGAAAATCATCTGACGAAGTTCTTCCAACATCAAAAGCCATGTACATCTCACGACTGTACCTGTGCCGTCAAGCTCTTTGGGATCATCAGATGAACAAGTTCCTTGTCCTCGGGTTCGATGCTCTATACGGTTCTTTCACAATGACAGCCCTAAGAATTTAACAATGAGTTACAGGTTTTTCTTCCTCAATCGGAAAGAAAACGTATTTTAACTATCTCTTGACCTGTTCAGACGTTTGTTTATCATATTTCGATACTGTCACAAGGACGTTTGTTGCCTCATAAAGAGATTGCCGAATTCTCAGTATCTTTTAAAACTATGAAACGGCAAGTGATCACTGTGAAAAAAGAAACCGGTTTTGACTATCGTATCCGAGGACAAGAAACTTGTATATCTGGCGATCCCAAAAGACTCGAAGGCACAGATACAGACGTGGTACAGTATAAGTAAAATAAACTAACTATGAATGTTTAGGTATTCCAATTATGTTGATAATAGCTTCAATGACGATAATACGCTGACAGCACATGTTGTACAACTTTTTTTCCAAACATGGTATTCATTACTCATGGATGTACGTAGCATGAAAGCTTCTTTAATTTATTTTATCGCAAAATTAATCAGTGGGGTTGGGGTATTTAGCAAAATTTTTGATTCTTACGAAATTCGATTATACAGTTTCCAAGAACGTTAATTACTTATCAGTTTTCATATGACAAACTTTTAAATACAGGTTGTATCAAAAAGGATGGATCAAACTTAAACGGCTGAACGTACACGATAGTGGAAGCGCAAATTTCAAGTAAACATGGGCTCTGAAACGCATACCGTAAGAGCTATAAGATATTATTGATTTTAAATATTGTGAAAAAAATCTCTTCTACTGCAAGCTCTTTGCTTTCCATATGTTGGGAAGTGGTAGTACGGACCAAAACAAGAAAAAAATGTCCGCTAACCATGTGCTCCAAAATTCATATCTCAAAAGTTATGACCATTTGTTCATTGGAAGAGTTGTGTTCCAAAGTACCGAAGATGAAAAAATGGTTCAAATGGTTCTGAGCACTATGGGACTCAACTGCTGAGGTCATTAGTCCCCTAGAACTTAGAACTAGTTAAACCTAACTAACCTAAGGACATCACAAACATCCATGCCCTAGGCAGGATTCGAACCTGCGACCGTAGCGGGCTTGCGGTTCCAGACTGCAGCGCCTTTAACCGCACGGCCACTTCGGCCGGCTACCGAAGATGAACAAGTGGTCATAGCTGTTAAGGTATTCATTTTAGAGGACATGATTACTGGACATTTTTTTCTTGTTTTGGTCCGTACTACCACTTCCTAGCATATGGAAAGCAAAGATCTCGCAATGAAAGAGATTTGTTTTACAATATTGCTAATCAAGAATATCTCATAGCTCACTTCAGTCGTGTAAGTTTGTGTCATCCTTTTCGATACACCACAAAGCTGTTCCTAAAGTCGAGTAGATCAGCCGGTAGCGGAAGCACCTACACATGAGCCTTCATGAACCCCGGGAACCCCTAAGCGTAAAAATAGCCTGGCGTCAGATCGTGTGTGACCGTGACGGTCATGCGAAACAATCTCTCACCCCTCCCTTTCTGGCCGTTCCAGCCATCGGGTGTCGGGTACAACGTCATTTAAGCAATCGCGTGCTGAGTAGGGAACATTACCCAAGTGCCAATACACGATATATACACTCCTGGAAATGGAAAAAAGAACACATTGACACTGGTGTGTCAGACCCACCATACTTGCTCCGGACACTGCGAGAGGGCTGTACAAGCAATGATCACACGCACGTCACAGCGGACACACCAGGAACCGCGGTGTTGGCTGTCGAATGGCGCTAGCTGCGCAGCATTTGTGCACCGCCGCCGTCAGTGTCAGCCAGTTTGCCATGGCATACGGAGCTCCATCGCAGTCTTTAACACTGGTAGCATGCCGCGACAGCGTGGACGTGAACCGTATGTGCAGTTGACGGACTTTGAGCGAGGGCGTATAGTGTGCATGCGGGAGGCCGGGTGGACGTACCGCCGAATTGCTCAACACGTGGGGCGTGAGGTCTCCACAGTACATCGATGTTGTCACCAGTGGTCGGCGGAAGGTGCACGTGCCCGTCGACCGGACCGCAGCGACGCACGGATGCACGCCAAGACCGTAGGATCCTACGCAGTGCCGTAGGGGACCGCACCGCCACTTCCCAGCAAATTAGGGACACTGTTGCTCCTGGGGTATCGGCGAGGACCATTCGCAACCGTCTCCATGAAGCTGGGCTACGGTCCCGCACACCGTTAGGCCGTCTTCCGCTCACGCCCCAGCATCGTGCAGCCCGCCTCCAGTGGTGTCGCGACAGGCGTGAATGGAGGGACGAATGGAGACGTGTCGTCTTCAGCGATGAGAGTCGCTTCTGCCTTGGTGCCAATGATGGTCGTATGCGTGTTTGGCGCCGTGCAGGTGAGCGCCACAATCAGGACTGCATACGACCGAGGCACACAGGGCCAACACCCGGCATCATGGTGTGGGGAGCGATCTCCTACACTGGCCGTACACCACTGGTGATCGTCGAGGGGACACTGAATAGTGCACGGTACATCCAAACCGTCATCGAACCCATCGTTCTACCATTCCTAGACCGGCAAGGGAACTTGCTGTTCCAACAGGACAATGCACGTCCGCATGTATCCCGTGCCACCCAACGTGCTCTAGAAGGTGTAAGTCAACTACCCTGGCCAGCAAGATCTCCGGATCTGTCCCCCATTGAGCATGTTTGGGACTGGATGAAGCGTCGTCTCACGCGGTCTGCACGTCCAGCACGAACGCTGGTCCAACTGAGGCGCCAGGTGGAAATGGCATGGCAAGCCGTTCCACAGGACTACATCCAGCATCTCTACGATCGTCTCAATGGGAGAATAGCAGCCTGCATTGCTGCGAAAGGTGGATATACACTGTACTAGTGCCGACATTGTGAATGCTCTGTTGCCCGTGTCTATGTGCCTGTGGTTCTGTCAGTGTGATCATGTGATGTATCTGACCCCAGGAATGTGTCAATAAAGTTTCCCCTTCCTGGGACAATGAATTCACGGTGTTCTTATTTCAATTTCCAGGAGTGTATATATAGTGTATTGCAACGGCCTTGCCACAGTGGATACACCGGTTCCCGTAAGATCACCGAAGTTTTGCGCTGTCGGGCATGGTCGGCACTTGGATAAGTGACCATCCAGGTCGCCATGCACTGTTGCCATTTTTCGGGGTGCACTCAGCCTCGTGATGCCAACCGAGGAGCTACTCGACCGAATATTAACGGCTTCGGTCAAGAATACCATCATAACGAACGGGGGAGTGGTGTGCTGACCCCACGCCCCTCCTATCCGCATTCTGCACTGAGATGACACGGCGGTCGGATGGTCCCCGTAGGCCACTCGTGGCCTGAAGACGGAGTGCTTTTATACATCGTGTATTGACACTTGGGTAATGTTCCCTACTCAGCACGCGATTGCTTAAATGACGTTGTACCCGACGGCTGGAATGGCCGCAAATGGCCGCATGACCTTCACGGTCACACACGATCTGACCTTTAGGGGTTCCCGGGATTCATAAAGGCTCATGTGTAGGTGCTTCCTCTACCGGCTGATCTACTCGACTTTAGGGACAGCTTTATGGCAACAGTTACTCCCGACACTGATCAAGATTTTGGAAGAATTCACCTCTCGAATCGATGTATACCGTCTGACCACTGAAAGTGACAGTTATAATACGATCGGAAAAGGTGTGCATGAGTTTCAAAAACTGGTAACGCTAATTGAAGACAATATACCCTATTTACCTGTACCATATAAAACAGGATAAGTGGATGGCCAACTATTATTCAACGCTTAAACATACGGCAGGTGGCAGAATTTCGTTACCAGCAGTTCTGTTGCATATTTCCATATTGGTCACTTATGTGTCCTATGGACACATTTCAATTACTACCCTTCTCTTGGTTCTTTTCTTTCTATGTTCATTTCAGCATGTCATATTTTTTCCCTCGGAAGGATTTTCATGTTTTTTATCTCTGGGTTGGAATACTTTTTCTTACAATACTCTTTTATATTACTTATATTTAATTCCTTTTTAGTTGCTCACATGCACTTAGAATACCTTTTTTGTTTTTGGTTTGGTGCGGTTCGTCAGTGCTACGTTATTTCCAGTCTGCTGTGTTTCTTGTTGAAGATACAATTTTCTCTGTTGCTTATTTCACTAATACTTTTTGTATGACGTATATTTCAGTGATAAGTATCCTCTTCGATGGCGTTATTCAACAGTCACAGCAGCGCTGTTATTTACTATTTTGCAGCTCTACATAAGTGCTTTTCATTCTTAATATTAATTCCATATACTCTTTCCATTTTGAACGAGAATTTTTCCAACTCTTTCATAGTTTCTGTCCTAGATGCTTGATCTTGTTTTCTTCCTCATGTCTAATGTGCGCTGCAACAACTTCTGGTTCGTTTACGTAAGAATGAATTTACTAATGGTAAAATTTTTAGAGTTGCGGCTTCTGGGATAAGCACTTCAGAATGTCCATTTCTGTACATATCGATCCGCCTATTATGATATTCTTCTGGAGTCTTGTTGTCTCATAGGTGGCTTAAAACTGCCGAAAAAAGGGCTGTTTACCAGCGCTTTTCTGGAGAATTGTGGTTACTAAGTAAAACTGTTGTGGCCATCAAGGGCATGCAGTTATCATTGTGTATATGACTACAGCCACTCGTGAAAGACAAAAGGCATTTTATGAAAATAACATTACTATCGTGCTGTCGAGATCGTTTCTAACAGTTGTTTACGTTCGTGGCATGCAGTGGCTGCGTGCTACCTTCCGTAATTGCGGAAGCCGCGAAGCCGGAAGGCAGAGTAATTTATTTGATCATTTGTGCATTTGGAATCTGTCAAAACAAAATAGCCGAAACTGTCAGCACAACATCACATACCTTTCTAAATACCCTGGGACTATGTGATGAACATATGACGACCCCAAACCTGACTGCAGGCGCTCCACTAGAGGTTCGCCTTGGCAACTGCAGCCGACGCCCCTGAATAGCAGGCAGCCCACACGGCTCTCCTGCTCGCCGGGAAGGCACGCGGTGACGAATGGCGGCGTATCGAGAGGACCACTCAGCGGGGCTTTTGCCTCCCACGTGATGGATAGCTGCGCCTTATAAATGCAAATTATGAAATCAGTACGGGAGGTGCAGCGGGAGGGAGAGCACCCGAGAGGGGTTGCGGCAACAGGAAAGACGAACGGCGTGAATCTGTCAGAATATCCGAGCGCGGAAGATAGCAGCGAAAAGGAATCTGTGAAGACGAACCAATACGTCGCTGCACGGTGTCGCTGTCACAGCCATAAATTGCCTACACTTTGCACACATATAGGTTTATAACAAGCATTTTTTTTACGTGACGGAACACGACGATCAGCCCTTTTGTCAGATACATACAAATGCAGAAACAGGCTATTATACGCAATCTCTCTAAGAAAATAGATTGAATCGTCTTCTGAATTTATCCTTCCGATCGTAATACTAGCACAGCGACAATCTAAATTGCCTCTTGTCGACTTCAGTGATCACCACCGTTGACATTACAAGTACAGTACGAATTCTGGAACCATTTTTCGGTATAGGAGAGTGTTGTATCTCAGTACTCTTTTCCATTCTGTGGATTCTTTATAAGAGAAGCTCAACATAGTTTCTCTTTCTGTTTCTAAATGATGACATTCGCTTTTAATGTACTGCAGCCTTCCTCTAAACTTACGTAAATTTCCCCAGAATATTATGGGTATTCGATATGCGAAAACATATTCCAAAGTGTTTCTCCTGAAATTCAAACACGTAGCAATGGAGCAAATCTTGCCAATACTGTATTTGTTCGTTTCTTACATTATTACCGTACTACACACCAATCATCAGTAGGTGAAATCAAATTACGCAGAAGTTCTATCAGTTACTAGTTATACATTGTGAAATAGAAGCTACCGGAAACTGACAAAAAATTTCATTTCCAAGACAGGTAAAATTGTTAACGTATTAAAGAAACTCAGTTCATTTGCAGCTGTCATATGTTGCACGGTGAAAAATCTTTCCCGTTTCGAGGTACAAGATTGTGCGCAACCAACGAAGTATGGGTTCACTGTCCATGAGGTACATAAATCGCACTAAAAATCTATAGCATTTTACTCACCTAAAATTATGAACCTGAAGAATAAACATTATACTCCAATTAGCTTTAAAATGTTGTACAGCACTTAAATGTGTAGAACGTGTAACATCTACTAATGCTAAACAAAATAAAACGTCATGTCTAATAGTACAGACCAGTACAACACGGCAGAAACGGATTATGTCGGTCTCTGGTGCGCAATCCTCAATGCGATTCTAAAGTCAGATTGAAATCCCAACCAAAAATTATATAGTGTTATTAGGTAAACTATCCTCTCTTTAGAACACACTCCCCTGCGTATTTTCTATACGCCCCCAACACGATAATCGAATACAATTTTAAACGTCAGGAAACAGTTTCTGGGGGAATGTATTGTTAGTGCCGGAAGTGAAAGGCGGTATGCAATCAGTTTAGACAAGCGGAGAAAAGACATTCATGGTCCAACCCTGAAGCGAAGGAACGGTCTTTTGATAAAACTGTGCAGCGAATACAATGGTTGACTACAGAAAATAGGTTAAAGTCAGTGTAGGTTTCAGTTGTTTTGCAGACATGAATGGTTTTGCACAGAGTGGATTAACGTGGAGAGCTGCATAAAATCTGTCTTCAGACTAAAACCACAACAACAAAGCTTAGATAAACACAATCTGTATGGGGCTAGGCTTTTGCAGCCGGAGTCCTGTTTCAGTAAACATTTTGTAGGCGTACGGCGGCGTCATATGTAGCTTCACTATTAACATTGTGAGTGCTGTGGCATGCAGCGGTAATCACAGTAACGCCACGATACGTCTGTAATTTGTCTGTTTCAATAGTTACTCATCTACATCAGAAGTAGACACTAAAATAATTTCCACAAAACGTAGCTACGTTTCCCTTAACTCTAACTCGATGATCTATTGTACTCACCTTAACTTTTCAAGTTATAAAACACTACTTTCTTGTTCTGTATATTCCATCTTCATTTATTTGTTTTATTTGTTATGTGAGTCATGTATATGATGAAAGTAAGTTATGCGTTACAATAGTAGAGTAAGCTGTAGTAATGTGACGTTTCGAAGTGTAAAACTCACCTGCTGCCACTGTTCTTTTCCCGGTTGGCTAAAACTACTTACCGCAGTAAAACATTTTGAACCTGCTTTGAAAATTTTAAGGTTGTCGCTTCAAACAAGCTCCACTCAGTCTTCGGTAGCTTCACAATTCAGTCAGCCACTGTGCAAAAGCTGGTGTAGCAATACATGCCAATTACAATCAGGCAGTAGTAGCGACGGAGACACAAGTAACAACAGTGAACTAACCGCTTTTGTGACATTTACGAGTTCCTAACCAGGAGAGAATTTTATAATATCATCTGTGTGCTTTAAAAACTTAGTTTCTTGAGTTTCTGCATGTAAATTTAATATCTAAAAGCCACAGTTCTCGAGTTTTCGTTTGAATCGGAAAAAAGTAAGACGATTTTGTAAAATACAACAAGTTCCTAACGAGGAGCGAATTATCTAGTTTCACCTGAGTGCTTCTGTAATTTGGTTTTTGAATATCTGCGTATTATTAGACACAGTTCCTGCATTTTTGTCAGGGTCTACAGTAGATTTCTGTAGCGCGAGTCGGTAGCTGGTTTATCTGCATAGTTTAGTTTTCCACGGTCTTTAGTATGGACAGGGACTGCGATTGTTGTATGCGGATGCGAGCCGAGTTGGTGACATTACACTCTCAGCTTCAGGCTGTGATGGCTTCGGTTACACATCTTGAGGCTTATAACTGCCCATGTCGTGTTGTGCCGACTCCACTGTAGCTTGAATGGATTTTTAAGTTTGTTTTATATGCCCGACTTCTAATTTCACCACACAAGTCTCCAGGCTTGAGCAGTTACTGCCCGATGACGACACGCAATACAGTTTGTTAAAGCGGGGTTCGCCGTTATTAGTTATGTTTTTAGATTTGATTTTATTACTCTTACTGAGACTCAACATTCCTTTGTTTAACAACACGTCGTCAAAATAAGTATGAAATGCTAATGTCTTTGAAATACATAATGTCGACTATTAAGTTAAAGTTCCTACCTATTTTGCCATTTTAGAGAAGAGAAACCATTACGGCTTCTGCTTCTATAGTCTCAGTATCAAATGTTCACTAATTTCAATTTACTTCCTATCTCAGTTCAGTATTTAACACAAATTATGTGTCAATGTCATTTCAGAGATATTACGTTGGTTCCACACTAACGGAATAACACGTAATTGTCATTTAGCATCACTTTTATTAATAGTCTTTTCTTATGACTATAATGTTAATGTTTGATCACTATCTAGGAGGAAAGAGGGATTATCATGAGATAATAGCTTTTAACGAGCCCGCAATCGTTAATTAAATAAAAAGCCACGTTCAAGGATGATATGCGAACAACTTTAGTTACGTCCGTTTTCACGTATCTGTCGAAACTAATCCTGTCGCCCACAATTCAAATTAACACTGACGTTAACCCTTTTTGTCGGAACATCGAATCGTAACTATTATATGAAAGTTTATTATAGACCCCGAATTAATTACTTTCAGATACGGGCACGACCGAACAACAGAATTGAACCCAAACAACTTGTTTTAACAACCGAACAACGCAATGACGTTACATTACGACAATGTCCGCCCAATGAACATCTCTTTGACTTTATCTTTTCTACTCTGCTTAGTTAAATTATTCCTAATTACAATTTATTCAACTATTTAACGAAAACATCTAACAAAAAACAAAATAAATGTAACCCAACGTAAAAAATCCGTTATAGGCTGCAATGAACGGGCACCTCTGTTGTGGGCCGGCGTGAGGATCAAATGGCTCTGAGCACTATGGGACTCAACTGCTGTGGTCATAAGTCCCCTAGAACTTAGAACTACTTAAACCTAACTAACCTAAGGACATCACACACATCCATGCCCGAGGCAGGATTCAAACCTGCGACCGTAGCGGTCGTGCGGTTCCAAACTGTAGCGCCTTTAACCGCTCGGCCACTCCGGCCGGCGCGTGAGGATCCCACGGTCGACGAGTACGTCTGAGTCCTCTGATCGGTCCTCACCGGTGGCCAACCCAGTTACTGCTCGCACTGAGGTTGACTCCTCACCTGTAGTCGAGTAGGAGGTCGCCCCGGGGCGAAACAGGAGGCGAAAGACTTCCCAGGCGGCCGCACGTAAGGCCTCCCCGGTTTGTCTGACCAACAGGTGCTGTCTGCGGCTGACACTGTCGTTGAGCCAGATGCTGTCACCTGTCCTGTTTCAGAGGAAACCACTCAGCCTGCAAGATCTGGCCGGCCGGAGTGGCCGAGCGGTTAAAGGCGCTACAGTCTGGAACCGCACGACCGCTACGGTCGCAGGTTTGAATCCTGCCTCGGGCATGGATGTGTGTGATGTCCTTAGGTTAGTTAGGTTTAAGTAGTTCTAAGTTCTAGGGGACTTATGACCACAGCAGTTGAGTCCCATAGTGCTCAGAGCCATTTTTTTGCAAGATCTGGACAATCACAGAGGGTGGGGTTATTGGTAGTTGGGAGCTCCAATGTTAGGCGCTTTATGGGGCCCCTTAGGGATAAGGGCCGGCCGGTGTGGCCGAGCGGTTCTATGCGCTTCAGTCTGGAACCGCGCAACCGCTACGTTTGCAAGTTCGAATCCTGCCTCGGGCATGGACGTGTAATGTCCTTAGTTTAGTTAGGTTTAAGTAGTTCTAAGTTATAGGGGACTGATGACCCCAGATGTTAGGTCCTGTGGTGTTCAGAGCCAATTAGGGACAAGGCTGCCAAGAAGGGAAAGAAAACCAATGTGCATTCCGTATGCATACCAGGTAGAGTCATTCCAGGTCCTCCCGGATGCCATGAAGAGCACAGGGTGCAGCCAACTACAGGTGGTTGCTCACGTTGGTAACAATGATGTGTCTCACTTTGCATCAGAAGAGATTCTCCCTGGTTTCGAGCGGCTAAGAGACGTGGTAAAGGCTGCCAATCTTGCTTGCAAGAAGAAAGAGCTGACCTGTTGCGGCATAGTCGATAGGAACGATTGCGGACCGCTGGTACAGAGCCGACTGGAGGGTCTGAATCAGAGGCTCAGACGGTTATGCGACCGTGTAGGATGCAGATTCCTCGGCTTGCGCCAGAGGATTATCGGGTTTCGGGTTCCGCTGAATAGGTGAGGTCTCCACTAAATGCAGGAGCCGGCTACACGGATAGCAGTGGCTGTGTGGCGTGGACTGGGTGGTTTTTTAGGTCAGAGGGTCTCGGGAAAACACAAGAAGGGTGCAGGCCGAACACAGGAAGAACGTAGATACAGGAACCATTGGTATAACAGTTGTAAATGGTCGTAGCTGTGTTGGGAAAGTACCAGAGCTCCAAGCGCTAATAGAAAGCACTGATGTTCAAATCGTTATAAGCATTGAAAGCTGGCTAAAGACGGATTTCAGCTCAGCCGAAATTTTTGCGAAGAATCTGTCTTCCGAAAGGATAGGCTAAACACGCTTTCAGTGACGTGTTTGTTACTATTTGTAGTAGTCTAACTTGTTGCGAAATTCAAGGTGATACTTCTTGTGAGTTAGTATGGACAGAGATCATTGTTGGTCACCGGAATAAAACGATCAATGGATCCTTTTACTGACCTCCTAATTCAGATGATACAGTTGCTGAAAGGTTCAAAGAAAACATGAGTCTGATTTCAAACACGTACCCGAATAATAACATTATAGTTGGTGATGACTTTAATTTAGCATCGATATGTTGGCGAAAACACATGTTTCATTCTGGAGGTACGCGTAAAATATCATCCGAAATTGTGCTAAACACATTCTTTGAAAATTATTTCGAACAGTTAGTTCATGAGCCCATGCGAATAGTAAATGGTTGTGAAAACACACTTGACCTCTCAGCAACGAATAATCCTGAGTTAATAAAGAGCATAGAAAGCGATACAGGGATTCGTGAACACACGGTGGTCGTAGCGAGATTGAATATGGTAATTCCCAAATACTCCAAAAATAAACGAAAAATATACCTATTCAAAAAAGCAGATAGAAACTCACTTGACGCCTTCCTGAGAGACAACCCCCACTCATTCCAAATTAATGATATAAGTGTACACAAGATGTGTCTTGAATTCGAAGAAATAGTGTCGACAGCAATTGAGAGATTTCTACCAAATAAATTAACAAACGACGGAGCTGATCCTCCTTGCTACACAAAACGGGTTAGAAAACTCTTGCACAAGCAACGAAATAAACATGCCAAATTCAAACAGACGCAAAATCATCAAGATTGGCGATCATTTACAGAAGCTCGAAATTTAGTGCGGACTTCAATGCGAGATGCTTATAATAGTTTCCACAAAGAAACTTTGTTTCGAAACCTGGCAGATAATCCAAAGAGATTCTCGTCGTATGTGAAGTATGTTAGAGGTAAGACACAATCAATGCCTTCTCTCCGTGACATCAATGGAGATACTATCGAAGACAGTGCTGCCAAAGCAGAGTTACTAAACGCAGCTTTTCAAACTGCCTTTACAAAAGTAGATGAAGTAAATATTTCATAATTCGAAATGAGAACAGCTGCCAACATGAGTAACGTAGAAGTTGGTATTCTTGGAGTGGCGAAGCAACTTAAATCACTTAGTAAAAGCAAGTCTTCTGGTCCTGACTGTATACCAGTTACGTTCCCTTCGGACTATGCTGACGCATTAGCTCCATACTTAACAATCATATACAACCCTTCGCTTGACGAAAGATCCGTACACAAAGACTGGAAAGTAGCACACGTCACACCAATATTCAAGAAAGATACTATGAGCAATCCACTTAATTAAAGGCCCATGTCGTTAACGTCGATATGCAGTAGGATTTTACAACATATGTTTTGTTCGAAAATCATGAATTACCTCGAAGAGAAATGTCTATTGATACACAGTCAACATGGGTTTAGAAAACACCGTTCTTGTGAAACACAACTAGCTATTTATTCACATGAAGCGTTGAGTGTAACTGAAAACGAATTTCATATCGAGTCCGTATTTCTGGATTTCCGGATGGCTTTTGACACTGTACCACACGATCGGCTTATAGTGAAACTGTGTGCTTGTGGAATATCATCACGGTTATGTGACTGGATTTGTGATTTCCTGTCCGAGAGGTCACAGTTCGTAGTAATTAACGGAAAGACATCGAGTAAAGCAAAAGTGATTTCTGGCATTCCCCAAGGTAGTGTTATAGGGCCTCTGCTTTCCCTTATCAACATAAACAATTTGAGAGACAATCTGAGCTGCAGTCATAGGTTATTTGCAGATGACGCTGTCGTTTATCGACTAATAAAGTCATCATAATATCAAACAAAATTGCAAAACGATTTAGAAAAGATATCTGAATGGTGCGAAAATTAGCAGTTGACCTTAAATAACGAAAAGTGTGAGATCATCAACATGAGTGCCGAAAGGAATCCGTTAAACTTCGGTTACACAATAAACCAGTCTAATCTAAAGGCCGTGAATTCAGCAAAATATCTAGGTATTACAATTACGAACAAGTTAAATTGGAATGAACACATAGAAAATGTTGTGGGGAAGGCTAACCAAAGACTGCGTTTTATTGGCAAGACACTTAGAAAAAGTAACAGATTTACTAAGGAGACTGCCTACACTACGCTTGCCCGTCATCTTTTAGAATACTGCTGTGCGGTGTGGGATCGTTAATAGACAGGACTGACGGAGTATATCGAAAACGTTCAAAGAAAGTCAGCACGTTCTGTATTATCGCGAAATATGGGAGAGAGTGTCACAGAAATGATACAGGATTTGGGCTGGACATCATTAAAAGAAAGGCGTTTTTCGTGGCGACGGAACCTTCTCACGAAATTCCAATCACCAACTTTCTCCTCCGAATGCGAAAATATTTTTTTGACACCGACCTACATAAGGAGAAACGATCACCACGATAAAATAAGGGGAAATCAGAGCTCGTACGGAAAGATATACGTGTTCGTTCTTTCCGCGCTATGTGAGATTGGAATAATAGAGAATGGTTCAAAAATGTTCAAATGTGTGTGATGTCATATGGGACTTAACTGCTAAGGTCATCAGTCCCTAAGCTTATACACTACTTAACCTAAACTAACCTAAGGACTAACACACACACCCATGCCCGAGGGAGGACTCGAACCTCCGCCGGGATCAGCCACACAGTCCATGACTGCAGCGCCATAGACCGCTCGGCTAAACCCACGCGGGAATAGAGAATTCTGAAGGTTGCTCGACGAACCCTCTGCCAGGCACTTAAATGTGATTTTCAGAGTATCCATGTAGATGTAGATGTAGATATGAGCACTAGAATAACATCTGTTGGATGATTAGGAAAAGAGGGAAAGTGATCTCCGTTTCATGTTTTTGGCTGGGTCCATGCAGTTGCGAAGTAGCGACTGTTGGTCTTTATATTTTTTCGAATTTAATAGTAATACACAAATTTTCATCTCGAGAAACGTTTCGTAGTAAGTCAGGCTATTCACTCATGCAAAGACTCTTTTTGAGGAGTCAGAGCCATTTATGACTCTTATTTCATTGTTATCGCAGATAGGTTACCTATTACGACGACAATTCACCTTAGTTTTTCCAAACATGTACAAGTGTAATATGCTTGCTGCTGCTCACATAGTTTTCAATTCTTAACTGTCTAATAACCCATTGAAAGTGAAGCTACCCACCTTCCGAATTCTGAACTGTTTCATTATAGAAAACAGCTATAGACAAGGACCAATTTATCTAAAGACTGTAAACTGAATCAGTCGCAACATTTCATTTATAAACTGCATACTGAAAAATCAGTACCGTAGCATGCAGTCGAATCTACATGCATTACAGTCAACCCCTAGAAACATGTCACCGCAGGGTATTAATAATTATCTGTGTGATGCTTACAAGGCTGGAAATAATACGCACTATGACGAAGTTGAACATATCCGTTAATAATTAATAATGAAATATTAAATTAAATTAAATTGCACTGGAAGATAATAATGTATGACATTAAAGTCAGTGTGCACCGTTCCTTAATTGATAATTTAATAACAACTTTTCACATTGAATTAATTCAAATTTCGCTGTTAGTTATCGGTTTGCGTTAAAACTGTCATCAAACTAATTACGAGTCCACATTATGAGCCAGTGAGTGGAGTATCAGTTTCGTTACTATCGATTGCACAAAAGCAATCAGTAAGACTCAAATATGGCGATCATCTACACTCATCTTCTACGTATCTCTTCAAGAAGTCATAAATTTTACTTTCAGCGCCACAAAATATATATTCACTACATAAATTCGTCGTAAATGATTCATCGATATTTGAGAAAAATAACGATGTCAGCACCTATAAAACTAGACGAAAATATGGAAAATTGCACGTATTACTGAGATCAATGCTGCGAGTAGCTAAGACAGCAGTCCAACAAAAATGCCTGATACTTATCTGAACGTACAAAATATAGCAAGTTTGAAATCCAGCCCAAATTCATTTCTTCTGAACGACTCCTTGTATTATACAAGTATTTGAAGCAGGTAGACTGTGAAAATAATCTCGTGTTAAGTGCTCAAGTGTGACCAGGATTGAAAAACGTTCTCTTCATTAATGTTATCTTTATGCCAGTGCCTCATTTAAGAACTTATAATTTGCCAGCATCTAACTTTCCACAGAAACTAATCATGTAAGCCTATCCCATAAAATGACTCGTTTCACAATACTCTGATAAAAATAATCATTCAAATGATCCACAATCGATGGAACATATAACCAACAGAGAAAGTAATAACTTTGTCAGCATGGCCATTCTCTGCAGGCAGTATGTAAATATTTGTTTCGTAAATAAAACCGCCCTTTCTTGCTGCAATTTAATTAATATTTCCCCGAGTCGTTTCGCCTTTTTCTTATTCTGAGACGTCTTTAGTGGGATAGTTTGTTGGAGCCTGCGTTTCCTCTCATCTGATCTGGGGGTCGCACTACCACTTTATTTCCGAAACATAATAAGAATTTTATATTCTGACCTTCTTGTTACACACTGTCCGCCATGTTTCCCATTCTTCTTTGTAGTGAAGTATTATTCTTTTGACACTAGTTATAGGTATTTGTTTGAAACCTGTGCTTTTAAAGGCGTAAATAATGTGAGTTCACAAAATGAAACACATAATGAGCTCTTAACATTTATGTCTTTAAAAGCACAGTTTTTGAACAAATAAAATTTTTTTAGAACACGCTTATCCAGGTAAATGTGAGAAGAGGACACAGGGAAGAGTATGCGACAGGTGGTATAGTACTGGGAATGTGATGAAAAATGAACTATTTAAGTTGGCTGGTAGAAAATGCTAATCATAAAACTGTACAGGAAGTGAAGGGTGACAAAAGTTAAATAAGAGGAATAAAAAGAAAGGGACATAGATTTAAATATAAAACATATACTTAGTCCGACCGTCTTTTAAAGATCACGCTTCATTTCGCAGATAGTAACAACTTTTATGGACTTCATATTGACGACAACAGACTGCATAATGTGGGGAACCAGTGGCTAATATTTGTTATTTGTTGAGCAACCAGCGAGACTCCTAGCCTACACTATGTGATCAAAAGTATCCGGACACCCACAAAAGCATAAATGTTTCATATTAGGTGCAATTTACTGCCACCTACTGCCAGCTACTCGATATCAGCAACCTCAGCAGTCATTAGACATCGTGAAGAGAGAATGGGGCCTTCCGTGGAACTCACAGACCTCGAACGTGGACAGGTGACTGGTAGTCACTTGTGTCGTACGTCTGTTCGCGAGATTTCCACACTCATAAAAATCCCTAGGTCCTCTGCTTCCGATGTGATAGCGAAGTGGAAACGTAAAGGAACACGTACAGCATAGCAGCGTACATGCCCACCTCGTCTGTTGACCGACACAGACCGCTGACAGTGGAAGAGTGTCGTAATTTGTAATATGCATACATCTATCCAGACCATCACACAAGAATTCCAAAGTGCATCATGATCCACTGAAAGTACGGTGAGAGTTAGGCGGGAGGTGAGGAAACTTGGATATCATGGTCCAGCGGCTTGCTCATAAGCCACACATCACGCCGGTAAATGCCAAACGACAAGTCGATTAGTGTAAGGAGCACAAACAGTGGACGATTGAACAGTGGAAAAATGTTGTGTGGAGTGACGAATCACGGTACACAATGTGACCATCCGATTTCAGGGTGTGGATATTTCGAATGCCATTTGAACGTCATTTGCCAGCGTGTGTAGTGCAAACAATACAATTAAGAGGCGGTGGTGTTATGATGTGGTCGTGTTTTTCATGGAGTGGGCTTGCACCCCTTGTCGTTTTGCGTGACAATATCACAGCACGGGCCTACAGTGATACTTTAAGCACCTTCTTGCTTCCCACTGCTGAAGAGAATTTCGGATGTGGCGATTGCATCTTTCAGCACGATCGTGCACCTGTTCGTAATGCACTGTGTGTGACGTAGTGATTACACGACAATAACGTCCCTGTAATGGACTGGTGTGCACAGTGTCCTGACCTGAATCCTACTGAACACCTTTGGCAAGTTTTGGAACGCCGACTTCGTGCCAGGCCTCTCCTCAGCGCAGCACTCCGTGAAGAATAAGCTGCCATTCCCCAAGAAAACATCCAACTCGTAATTGAAAGTATGCCTGCGAGTGTGATAGCTGTAATCAAGGCTAAGGATGGGCCTACACCATATTGAATTCCAGCATTACCGATGGAGGGGGCCACGAACTTGTAAGTCATTTTCAGCCAGGTGTCCGGATACTTTTTATCACTTGGTGTAGGTGGGAGAGTGTTTCGAGAAAGTCCACGGATTTTTGTAATCTGTGAGGAGGACTACTCACATTTAAAAAAGAAATTTACGGAAATTATTAATGGGGGCCCAGAGGAATATAACCAAAAAGCAACTTAGAAAAAATACAGTTAAATTAAGCCAGGCAATTCCAAGGATGCGGAACTATATCTGGAGAAAGGAAAATTGCCGACACAGTCAGAGCTTATGAAAAGAACAGCCAAGAGCAACACACCATACGACATCGTAGTTGGCAGCGTGGGCAGGGGTTGAGTAAGTTACAGGCCAGGACTCATGAGCGTTAGACGTGTTCCATGCTAAGTAGCATGACTTTCGTTAAATATACCGAAAAATGATGAGCGAAGGAAAACAAGTGCAGTATTTATTGTAAACATGCACCTCAAACACTGTTAAAACTACCTTACTCATGAAAATTGAAACGAAGAGCCGTGTTGTGTTGCTTGAGGCTTTCCCGACGGACATGTTGTATATATGGTTCTCGGGCGAGACGTCGGATGTCATAGTGAAAACTCCACAATATTTCGTCAGCGCAATTGGCCGACATCTTCAGGTGCGACGAACACACTGCTAAGGCAGGACCAGGGCTCCCCATTTATGCCAGTTTTAGGCAGGAAGTGCGCATGCGTGGAGGCACCAAATTCGATGGCCAATAGCGACGATATCAACTGATAGCTGGAAGGACAGTAACGCCACCTACAGGATGAAGAACCAAATACTTCGGCGCACGCGCGGAGGCTGCCACCGCTGCTCTGCGCTGCCATCGGCAGCCCCAGCGACCTCTGTCGGAAGCCGCAAGCAGTACTGCGCGTCCACGTAGGCGCCTTGATTATCCTCCCGTTGTCAACAGAATATTTATGTTGCTGGCGAATCGTCGTCCGTCTTATGACCAAAAGTATTCCTCTCTGCTCGAAGCGACTTCAATATGGCCAGTGCTGGATCCCATGCTGAACTAAGCTGAAAGCCCGTGTCTCTGTTTACAAGATTCGTCGAGCTACGTATTTCCACTGCTTCCTTAATAACACTGTCCCAGTACGAACTCGTCGATGCGAGAATTTTTGTATGTAGGTAATTCATAGAATGGCCTGTACTGAGACAATGCTCGGCCACTGCAGACTTTTCTGGTTGCTCCAGACGAGTGTAGCGTCGGTGTTCAGTGCATCTCTCTTCTACAGTGCGACAAGTTTGTCCGATGTACGACATACCGCAGCTACAAGGAATCTCGTAAACACCGGGTCTTCTTAGGCCAAGGCTGTCCTTAGATGAGCCCAAGAGAGCTCTGAGTTCTGCCGGCGGACGAAAAACACATTTAACTTTATGCCTCTTCAATAGTCTTCCTATTTTTGAAGAGACACCGCCGATGTATGGCAAGATGACCATTCCCCTTTGTTCTTCGCCTTCTTCCACTTCCTCACGTTGGGTAACCCGCTTTGGTTGTAAGGCACGGCGAATCTCCCGTTCGGAGTATCCATTTTGTTGGAAAATGGTACGCAGATGGAGTAGCTCATTGGATAAGCTGTCTGAGTCTGATATGGCTCGTGCTCTGTGGACCAACGTCCTCAGTACGCCACTTCGTTGCGAAGGATGGTGACAGCTGGTGGCCTGTAAGTATAAGTCCGTATGTGTTGGTTTACGGTACACTGAGTGACCTAACGTGCCATCTTCTTTTCTCCGTACCAACACGTCCAGGAATGGAAGTTCGCCGTTTTTCTCCATCTCCATCGTGAACTTGATGTTGGGATGAAGCGAGTTAAGATGCCCAAGAAAAACATTCAGCGATGCAATGCCGTGAGGCCAGATAACAAAGGTGTCGTCCACATATCGCCAAAAACACGTAGGTTTCAAATCCGACGTCTGGAGCGCTCTCTCCTCGAAGTCTTCCATGAAAAGATTAGCCACAATGGGAGACAGGGGACTACCCATTGCGACGCCGTCAGTCTGATCAAAGTATTGTCCATTAAATAAAAAGTATGTCGAGGTGAGCACATGTTGGAATAACTCTAAAAGTTCCCCATCCAGCTTCTCGCTAATGAGCAACAACGATTCCTGCAATGGTACACGAGTAAAAAGTGAAACTACGTCAAAACTCACGAGTATATCTGATGGTGCGAGTCGTAAGTTCTTGAGCCGACGAATAAAGTCTTGTGAGTTACGGATATGATGCTCACACTTTCCTACTAAAGGGCTCAATTGCGCTGCTAGATGTTTCGCGAGATTATACGTTGGTGCCCCGATATTACTCACAATAGGCCGCAGTGGCACATTATCCTTGTGAATTTTGGGCAATCCGTACAGCCTGGGAGTTACGGGCGCCTGTGTACGTAGTCTCTTAGCAACCACATCGGAGATCGTGCTGTTTTTGAGGAGCTCCAAAGTTTTCCGCTGAATTTTTGCTGTGGGGTCCTTATTTAGTGTGCGATATGCAGAGTCGTCCAGAAGCTGGTGCATCTTGCTCAGATACATCGACGTGGAGAGGATAACAGTCGCATTTCCCTTATCCGCCGGCAAAATCACAATATCAGGATCTTCTCGTAGGGATCGAACCACTGACCTCTCTTCAGCTGTCAAATTGTTCTTAGGCACTTGAGCCCGTGTCAGAGCACGGCAAGTCTCCCGCCGGATCTCCTCGGCAGATTCCCTGGAAAGTTTTAGGATGCCTTGTTCGACGGAGCTAATGATGTCCAGAACAGGTGGTGTCCTTGGAGTGGGTGCGAAGTTCAATCCTTTCTCCAGGACCGATACCGCCGCGTCAGGCAAAGTTTTGTCCGCTAGATTGTATACAGTTCGTCTACGAACTTCGTTGTTCTCTTCTTGTGGTAAACGGTCACTGAAGCGATGAAACTTATCAATTTGACGTGCTGCGTCTTGTTGTCGTTCCCAGTCTGAGAACGCCCAAGTAGCGCCGTCAACCCACGTCCAAGAATCAGCGGACAGTCTTGACGATATCTTCAAATGAAGTGCCAAGAGCTCTCTGGATACGAAGTCCAGTTCTCGCCGAGTATGGTGAATCCTTTCTCTTACCAGTGCGTGACTTGCTCGAGTTTTTGTCTTTTTAGCGGCTGCAGAGGTTATGAAGTGCGTCACCTTAGCGAACGTCGGAATGACTCGATGATCTCGGCATCTTAATAAAAAGGGCACATAGCAGTCTGCTCTTCTTATTCCGGAGTTTATCAAAACTATTAACTTCTTTTACCATCTCCTCCCCGTACAGGTATCGGATGTGTTGCTTGAGGCTTTCCCGACGGACATGTTGTGTATATGGTTCTCGGGCGAGACGTCGGATGTCATAGTGAAAACTCCACAATATTTCGTCAGCGCAACTGGCCGACATCTTCAGGTGCGACGAACACACTGCTAAGGCAGGACCAGGGCTCCCCATTTATGCCAGTTTTAGGCAGGAAGTGCGCATGCATGGAGGCACCAAATTCGATGGCCAATAGCGACGATATCAACTGATAGCTGGAAGGACAGTAACGCCACCTACAGGATGAAGAACCAAATACTTCGGCGCACGCGCGGAGGCTGCCACCGCTGCTCTGCGTTGCCATCGGCAGCCCCAGCGTCCTCTGTCGGAAGCCGCAAGCAGTACTGCGCGTCCACGTAGGCGCCTTGATTATCCTCCCGTTGTCAACAGAATATTTATGTTGCTGGCGAATCGTCGTCCGTCAGTTGATATCGTCGCTATTGGCCATCGAATTTGGTGCCTCCACGCATGCGCACTTCCTGCCTAAAACAGGCATAAATGGGGAGCCCTGGTCCTGCCTTAGCAGTGTGTTCGTCGCACCTGAAGATGTCGACCAGTTGCGCTGACGAAATATTGTGGAGTTTTCACTATAACATCCGACGCCTCGCCCGAGAACCATATATACAAGAGCCGTATTGTAATTCAAACACCGTTTGGCTTCAATTTTCATTATTCAAGTAGTTCATCTTCGGCTGCAGTCACAGTGTCTTCGATGATATGCGAGAGAATTATTAAAACAAGTAGCGAATCAGAATCTGTAGATTGTGGGTCAGTAAAGTGCGTGTGCTTTAGGAGAGGTGAGCGTGAGTACAGTGATTCTTTCCGATGAGAATGGTTTTCAATGATATCTACTGAAACCTGTTGCTGTGTCACTGCCAAGTTACACAGCAAACATTGTGGAATTTAGCAAAAACAGTAATAATCAAAAATGTCTGTGAATAAAGGTCCCGATAATCCCAAACTCTGTGTACCAATATGTTTGATTAGCAATCTTGCAAACATTCAAGTAAAATCGATTTGTGACACTTTACACTCGCACAGTGAGTTTCAAGGACTTAGTCAATGCCAGTTTAGTTTTAGGAAAGGGAAATGTGCTTAAGTTCAATTAAACAAATATGTGCACTTACAATATTAATTGACATTTCCGTAGCATTTGGTAATTCATGATGCCCTGCGCAGTTTGTCTGGATGCGTCAACTACAGTTCAATGTGTGTCTACACTACAGTATCATCTGTTACTTCTAGGGCAGAGATGTGGAATGGAGAGGCGGCACAGAAAAGATAATAAAAGAACTGCTAAAGTGTGTCAATAGAATACGATTTGCTGACCTGTATTTTGAGATTTCGCAATCGAACCTCTCTTGTAGCAATTGGACGAAGATGACCAAGTCGATGGTGTAGTGGTATATGACGAAGATGATGTCGTAGATGTGATATGGGGGAACTCAAGAGCAGAGTTGGAGGAAACTACGAATGGTTTCTCTTCCGCATGCAGCGATGGTGCGCAGACAACAGATTAACCATAGCAGCACAGAAAACCACATACATACTCCTTAAAGGTTATCTTTCATTACGTAAATATCGTACAGGTACATTATAAGCACCTCCAACACCCGATAGTGACACGATGTCTTGGAGTCCAACTGGACGCAAAGCGTAACTTCACACAAATCATCGAGATAACCAACAGCTCTCTACTGCTGTATGCAGGAAGAAACTATCATGATACCAGTTTCACGCCCATTATAGGCTACACAGTAGATGTTTTGGCGTACAGGTCTTAGTGCAAGTGGAACAGGAAAATTTTCCATCTTGAATGGAGGTTTGTACTTGTTCGACACTCAGGGGGCTTTCACAAAACGCCAATCGATGCTTTACGAGTGATCCTCGGCATTTGCCCAGTAGACATTATAGTATAGTGTCGTGCAGCCTCTTTCTGATTATATAATGTACACGTGACAAGAGTCCGATAAATACTAGACCAAAGTTTAACATCTGAGGCTCAACTGGAAAGTAGCCACATTGGCAAGAAGCGCACCAACTTTTCATATGGATTCGAGAACGGCTAGCCCCTGGCCGTGTCACGGAATGGTTCTTTACCTAAGCCCATATCCCGTTTACTAGGGCAGCTCAATAGAAAGACAATGAAATTTGTCCGTATGGTCATACAGGAACAGCCGACTACATTACGTGTGTAGCGTATAATTGAGTTAGGGAACCTATAGAGGCTAACCAACGATAACACGAATCTTTAACAAATTATGGATGGTAGACAATAGTAGAAAATGTTGCCAACACAATTCCGTGATTTTTCAAACTTCCAGTTTATCTACTTTTAGGTAATACATACGCAACAGTCTTTCAAGTAACACTGTTATTGATAAGTTCTACAGGGTGCACACAAATTCTTTGTGATTTTGTCAATATTTATGTTACAAAAACTATAGAACCTAAAAATTTGTGAATTGTGAAAAATCAAAGAATAAATCATCAAGTTCGTTTGCATTTCTTTGTTGCAAGTAGAACCGCAGGGGAAAGCTCTATATTCGCTATTGTATTATGGCGTCATGCTAGGAGAAGTCGCAGTGTGTTCCGTGGTATCATGAGATAAAGTCTCCATTTACTGTGCAATTTTCGAAGACATTACGGAAGAGGTGAAACTGATACAAGCAGTATTGTTGCGTGGTACATGAAGTTTAAACGAGCCAGTTTTGTGTTGGATCTTCCGCAAACAGGACCACCTTCAGCCAGAGAAAGAATTGTCTGAGATGTGCAACAGACGTTCTTACGAAATCCTTCCAAATCTACTCGCCGAGGGTCCCGTGAATTAGGGATTAATAGGATCAAATGGAGAAGAATTCTACACAGCGGACTGCACTAACATGCATGTAACCTCCGGATACGAAACGCGTTATAACAAGATGATGGAACTTGAGTAGCCTTAGCGACTGAGACACTGGCACGAATTCTATTCAAGTGAAGCTACAGGGTGTTTCAAAAATGACCGGTATATTTCAAACGGCAATAAAAACTAAACGAGCAGCGATAGAAATACACCGTTTGTTGCAATATGCTTGGGACAACAGTACATTTTCAGGCAGACAAACTTTCGAAATTACAGTAGTTACAATTTTCAACAACAGATGGCGCTGCGGTCTGGGAAACTCTATAGTACGATATTTTCCACATATCCACCATGCGTAGCAATAATATGGCGTAGTCTCTGAATGAAATTACCCGAAACCTTTGACAACGTGTCTGGCGGATTGGCTTCACATGCAGATGAGATGTACTGCTTCAGCTGTTCAATTGTTTCTGGATTCTGGCGGTACACCTGGTCTTTCAAGTGTCCCCACAGAAAGAAGTCACAGGGGTTCATGTCTGGCGAATAGGGAGGCCAATCCACGCCGCCTCCTGTATGTTTCGGATAGCCCAAAGCAATCACACGATCATTGAAATATTCATTCAGGAAATTAAAGACGTCGGCCGTGCGATGTGGCCGGGCACCATCTTGCATAAACCACGAGGTGTTCGCAGTGTCGTCTAAGGCAGTTTGTACCGCCACAAATTCACGAAGAATGTCCAGATAGCGTGATGCAGTAATCGTTTCGGATCTGAAAAATGGGCCAATGATTCCTTTGGAAGAAATGGCGGCCCAGACCAGTACTTTTTGAGGATGCAGGGACGATGGGACTGCAACATGGGGCTTTTCGGTTCCCCATATGCGCCAGTTCTATTGACGAAGCCGTCCAGGTAAAAATAAGCTTCGTCAGGAAACCAAATGCTGCCCACATGCATATCGCCGTCATCAATCCTGTGCACTATATCGTCAGCGAATGTCTCTCGTGCAGCAATGGTAGCGGCGCTGAGGGGTTGCCGCGTTTGAATTTTGTATGGATAGAGGTGTAAACTCTGGCGCATGAGACGATACGTGGACGTTGGCGTCATTTGGACCGCAGCTGCAACACGGCGAACGGAAACCCGAGGCCGCTGTTGGATCACCTGCTGCACTAGCTGCGCGTTGCCCTCTGTGGTTGCCGTACGCGGTCGCCCTACCTTTCCAGCACGTTCATCCGTCACGTTCCCAGTCCGTTGAAATTTTTCAAACAGATCCTTTATTGTATCGCTTTTTGGTCCTTTAGTTACATTAAACCTCCGTTGAAAACTTCGTCTTGTTGCAACAACACTGTGTTCTAGGCGGTGGAATTCCAACACCAGAAAAATCCTCTGTTCTAAGGAATAAACCATGTTGTCTACAGCACACTTGCACGTTGTGAACAGCACACGCTTACAGCAGAAGGACGACGTACAGAATGGCGCACCCACAGACTGCGTTGTCTTCTATATCTTTCACATCACTTGCAGCGCCATCTGTTGTTGAAAATTGTAACTACTGTAATTTCGAAAGTTTGTCCGCCTGAAAATGTACTGTTGTCCCAAGCATATTGCAACAAACGGTGTATTTCTATCGCTGCTCGTATAGTTTTTATTGCCGCTTCAAATATACCGGTCATTTTTGAAACACCCTGTACTTTCCACACTCCAGGCAAAGCTAACACGTACAAAGTGAGGACATAGCGTTTATTTTTTATTTATTTATTTTAAATATTATTGAGGAGCAAATCTCCAGGGACATGGAACGTGTCGGTACATGAAATTTATGAATCCTAAAAAGATGTCAAGTTTTGTAAACGCAGTCAACAATATTACACAAGAATCAGCTTAATTTTTCAAGGAACTCCTCGACAAATAGAAGTAGTTCTTCAGTTTATATATAAAAGTGCGTGGTTTACTGGTAATATTTTGAAATTCTTGTGGTTGATTATTGAAAATGGATGCAGCAGAATACTGCATGCCTTTCTGCACAAGAGTCAGGGAGTGCTAACCAAATGCAGATTGGATTACTGCCTATAATTACCTGAGTGAAAGCTAATTCCTCGGAATAAGCTCATATTGTTAATGAGAAACGACAGTAAGGAATATATATATATATATCTATATATATATATATATATATATATATATATATATATATATATATATATATATATATATTGAGAGGCCAATGTCAGAATTCCCAGATTAATGAACAGGGGTCGACAAGAGGATCGCGAACATACACCACTTAATGCCAGAACGGCCCGTTTCTGAGGCAAAAATACCATTCGAGAATGGGAAGAGTTACCAAAAATATATTACCATACATCGTAAGAGTGCTAAAATAGACAATGTAGACTACTTTTACTGTTGAACTATCACTTACTTCAGAAATTGTTCTAACACTGTAAATGGTAGCATCAAGTCTTTGAACAAGATCCTGAACATGGAATTTCCACAACTGTGTACTATCAATGTGAACACCTAGAAATTTGAACCGTTCGGTCTCACTAATCATATTCCAATTCTATGTAATTAAAACGTCAGGTTTTTTTTTTTGACCTGTGTGTTACAAACTGAGTCTTACTGTGATTTAGCGTTAGTTTATTTTCCGCAAACCATGACTTTATACCTTGAACTGTCCAATTTGAAACATTGCCAGTATTGCACACTACATCCTTTACTACCTAGCTAGTTTTATCAAGAAACAAAAATGTTTTAGATTCACTTGTAAGACTAGAAGGAATATCATTTATATAAATAAGGAACAGGAGTGGCCCTAGCACTGTCCCTACAGCACCCGCCATTTAACCGTGCCCCACTTGGAATTCACATCAGCTATTCTCAATAGTGTGGAGAATGACCTTTTGCTACCTGTTCTTAAAATAAGTTGTGAATCAATTGTGAGCAGCTCCTCATATTACATAATAGTCCAGCCTCTGTAGGATATCTGTATTTTGTGATAACCACAATCAAACGCCTTAGCTAAATAAAGAAAGATGCCTAGCGTTCGAAATGTTTTGTTTAATCCACCCAGTAGCTCACAGAGAAAAGAGAATATAGCATTTTCAGACGTAATCAACTTCTAAAACCAAACTGCACATATGATAGCAAATTATGTTAAATGAAAAAATCAGGACACCTTCATAGGATTTGCCGACCTGGAATGAGAGTTCGACAACATAAAATGGTGCAAGAATTCCGAAATTCTGAGAAAAACTGGGGTAAGCTATAAGGAGAGACGGATGTTGTGTAATACGTACAAGACCCCGGAGGGAATGATCAGACTTGACGACCAAGAATGAAATCGTCGGATTAAAAAGGCGGCATGACTCGGATGTAGTCTTCCACCCCAACTGTTCAATCTGTACATCGAAAAGCAATGACGGAAATAAAATAAAGGTTCAGGAGAGGGTATTATAATTCAAGGTAAAAGGATATCAATGATACGAATCGCTGATATTGATATCGTGTGTGAAAGTGACGAAGAAATACATGATATGCTAATTTTACCAACAGTATAATGAGTACAGAACATGGGTTGAGAGTAAATTGAAGAATGTCAAAACTAATGAGAAGTAGCAGGAATTAAAACAGGGAGTAATTTAACCATAGGATTGATGGTCACGATGTACGCGAAGTTAAGGAATTCTGCTGCCTAGGCAGTAAAATAACCGATGACGGACGGAGCGAGTAGGACATCAAAAGAAGACTAGCACTGACAAAAAGGGCATTCCTGTCCAAGAGAAGTCTACTAGTATCAACCATAGGACTTCATTTGAGGAAGAAATTTGAGAGACTGTACGCTTAGAACACAGCATTGTACGGAAGTGAAACATGGACTGGGGGAAAACCGGAACAGAAGAGAATGAAAGCGTTAGAGATGTGGTGCTACAGACGAATGCTGAAAATTAGTTGGACTGATATGGTAAGACATTAGGAGTTTCTGGGCAGAATCGGAGAGGAATATGTGGAAAATATTGATGAGGAGAAGCAACATGTTGTTAAGACATCTGTTAAGACATCAGGGAATGATTTCCGTTGTAATAGAAGGAGCTGTAGATGGCAAAACTTTAGAGGAAGACAGAGATTGGAAAACATCAGCAAATAATTGGAAACGTAGGTTGCAAGTACTACTTTTAGTTGAAGAGTTCGGCACAGGAGAGAAATTTTTGGAGGATAGCATAAAACCAGTCAGAATACTGATGACTCAAAAAAAAAAAAAGAAAAAGAAAAAGTAAGGAAAAAGCTTTGGCAAACACTGATGACCTAGAAATAGGTCTACAATTTTCTACATTATCCCTTCCCCTCTTTATAAAGCGGCTTTACTACTGAGTACTTTAATCTTTCAGGAAACTGATCATTCCTAAAGGAAAAATTACAGTTATAGCTAAGTACAGGGCTAACATATGCAGCACAGTACTACATACTCCACCATATCCAATAGATTCCTTAGTCTTGACTGATTTAATAACTGACTCAATCTCCCACTTGTCAGTATCATAGAGGGGTATTTCAGATATCAGTCTCGAGGGGCATTTTCCAAGATAGTTTTGTGATTTCCTGTAGAAACTAAGCTTTTATTTAATATACCAGCTGTTAAGTGCTGTACATACGAGTATGTATGACTTATGAGCAACAGGAAGCGATCTGAAAGTCAACACGTTGACTGAGGTCACGTTACTGATTTCTCTAAAACATATGTGTTGCAGTTTGATGCACAACAAACTCATTAGCCCTTTATCTTTTGTCGAACAATTAGTAACGGTTAACATGTATCTGTATATCCTAGAACAATTTGTGGAACCGTAACTGAAAGATTTGCAGCCTGTGGCGATTTTCGGACAAAATGGTGCGTCAAAGTATTGGGGATTGCATGTTACAAATGTTGTGAATGAAACATTTCCTGACAGCTCTATTAGCCTTGATGGTACCACTGCCTGGCCTGCCAGATCACTAGACACGAAAACTGTAGATTTATTTTTTGTTGACATGCTGCAGGACAAAGTCTAGTCAGCGCAGGTACCTCATCTGGACACGTCAAAAACAAGGATAGCGGATAATATTGCTGGTGCTATACAAGAAATGTTGTCAAACGCATGACATGAAATCGAATATCTATTTGACATTCTGTGAGCAAAAACAGTGCACACGTTGAAGTTCACTGACACTGTTGCAAAGACTTGGCGATTCATTAATTTTGTCACAAGCCAAACCTTTGTAAGTTCTAAACTTTTGTAAAATATATCTTGAAAGCCCTCTATTGGTTAAGTTCTTACGATCGGTGTGCGGCAACATAAGATCCTAGCGGCCGACCCAACAGAGGGCGCTGTTCATTGATCTGTCTCTTTTTCAGCTGTCATATAGACATTTTATCTTTCATAAGCAATTTATAGGTTGCCACAGGCAATGTATTACGCTATATTAATTGTTCACCGTTAATACACCATAAAAACGGGTCGGACCTATACTCTTCATATATTTTCTTTTAATAATTTTACATTGGTAACTGCATTCATATTTTAATGTATCACAATTGGTTTCTACGATAATAATCGGCAGCCACGGTGGCTGAGCGGTTCTATGCGCTTCAGTCCGTAACCGCGCGACTGCTACAGTCGCAGGTTCGAATCCCGCCTAGGGCATGGATGTAAGTGATGTCCTTAGGTTAGTTAGGTTTAAGTACTTCTAAGTTCTAGGGGACTGATGACCTCAGATGTTAAGTCCCATAGTGCTCAGAGCCATTTGAACCATTTGCTAATCATCAATTTTAATAAGTCTGCTACATGCATTTTATCTAATGTGCTTTTATCAGATTATGTTTTTGCGTAAATGATATAAGCAAGCCCACAGTAGCGACATCTAGGGAGGGTGTAGGCAAACAGGTTTCTCGATGCTACTATACCTCAGTAGCTAGTTGGCAATAATCACTATGTGGACGATGTGGCCTAGTCTACACCATATTTTAAATCTATGTGACGATGCTATGCTGATTATAATGATATCTTTTGACGATGCCATTATGGCCGTATCACTTTAGGACATGGTGCAAAAAAGGTACGTTATACCATATTTATCTGTACATTTCTCTGATGTATGACAGTATATTGTGATACATATTGCTGTTTTATGTTAAAAGACACACTGCTCACTGGATGTATATATTTATATATTTTAGATCTGAGGATGGCCATTACAGACTGAAACTGGTCATCGTCTAAAGAATTCATTTGTGATCATAGACTGGAATATAAAAGCATATATTGAAAATCCTACAAAGACTTTAGGTCCACACTGTATATTTACGAATATTATTATTTACTATTTCTGTTTCTATTAGTATTTCGATTAGCTGCTGAGACACAACCTTGTAATCAGTAGAAACATGTTTCAATTTAGAAAAAAAAGGTTACAATCACTACGTATTACATAAGTAGAGAGAGAGAGAGAGTAGGTCTAAAGGAAGGAATGAAAAAAGTGAATAAACAAATAGCAAACATTCAAACGAAGACGATCGTCGGGTGTCGGGCTCTGTTCGCTTCGCCAAGCTTTTCTGGAGATATGGATTCTGTAAGGCTGGTATACTCGTATTGCACAAGAGCGGCAATCTGAAGTCAAGCGTAACTCCGGGTCGCCAAGTTTCTTAGATTGGCCCTGATAGAACACATCAGTGATTCCGATTTACGCTAGCTGCTGGAGTGGCCGACAATACGCAGCCAGCTGTATTGTCGAGCAGTGAGTAAACCACAAAAGACATCCCATGCCCAGTGATTCCGGTTATAATGCTTTAGTTAGTAAAGATCGTATGGCAAACGTCAAGCAACGTTCACAAATGTAGAGAGTTCAACAGACTTGTATTTCAATAACCTCTGTTAAAGTGTCGTAGTAGAAGGTATCTGTTACTGATACTACTACTCTGATACTCGCCTGAACGCTGGGTCACTTAATAGTTACCTTTAGAATAGGGCCTTCAATTTAGTTGCATGCATGGTTATCGAAAACTGTACTTCAACGTTTTCTCTAGGTGTTATTTACAATCAAGTCATGGCATGGAGTTGGGAAGTTGTGGTGGCTGCGTCGCTATGTAGAGTTAAATGCTACAAACTATTGTCGATAACTGAAGGCTCAAAGGAATAATCGCCGTCAGCGCATTGAGCGTTGAAACCACCAAGCTGAAGGAAGGATACTTAGAATGGGGATGGTAGCTGGGGCGTTGTGTGACGTCGGCCTATCTGAGAGCGACTGTTAGGTTGGTTGTAGAATCAGTATCGTGCGATGGTCCCGGTGCCTGTAAGGCGCCATGCATCTTGTCAATCATCGTTGAATGCGAAAGAGTTTTTACTACGGTGTGCGCAAATCGATCACGCAATCGATTTTTACACATCACTCTCCTATTGGGTCACAAAAGGATTTCTTACACTATATAATTGGACAGAGCGTTGGCTTCTCGGATGAGTTTCTTTACAATAAGTCGGATTTGCTATAGGAATTATCAGAGTACAGCCACAGAGGACGTTTAATGTACTTCAGCGCAAGTTGTTAGACAATAAATAAGATGACGCCTGGACTAACTGCAGTATCGAAGGACGGCGAAACTAACATTAAATGCAAACATTATGGGAGAGCAAAACGAGTAGCAAATGACAGAGTAGATTGGTTGTTTTGAGAAATTTAAGAAAATAATTAATGAACATTTCTCCAAGACTGAAGTCAGCTGCTACAAATCTAGTAAGAAACTACGAAATTTATTCCTTATCAATTACACTGTCAGCGTTTCTGGTCGTTTGTTGTACTCTAACATCCTTTCATCATTTATAAACAATAAATTTCCTGGAAGACAGAGTTTAAATCTAAAAAAAAAATCTCATTTCATCTGTACTATTTTGAAGAATTCTTAATCATTACGTAGAAGGCCCAAGTGTAGTACAGAACAGAACGGTACAATGTTTTCATTAAAATTATGTATGATTAAATGTACGTCAGCCTGATGACATCACTAGCATGAGTTTTTGTTAAATACAAGTATTTGTTATATATGGTGATTCTTTATAGCGTTTAAAAATTCCCAAAGCGACGTACAGAAATAATTTAATATGAGACACATGAGGCCGCAGTTAGCGGGAAACACCTCAAAAGAGGCTCACAAGTATTGAACAAGTGACGTCACCAAATGACATACCTCGCCGAATGTGCAACGAATACGCTTCTCAATCCTTCCCTCTACTGCAGTGATACACGTCGTTCCACTAGGCTACTCTGTTTTCGAACACGTCTTGTACATGAGAATTGTTGTAAACATAAAAGCTACAAAACTACTGTCCTCGGTTTCTACTACTGAGTTTCTTTCCTTTTGCCTCTTCCTTTGAAGTTATAGACCTGATGTAGTAAAGAACGGGTAGGCCATTTACTGGTCGAGGTGCAGTTAGGAAGCTTATATGTATTTTCTTGTGACGCAAAAAGCTAGGTTCTCTTGTACTGTACATCGCAGCCTACTAGCGGAGAGACTGCGTTTCCGTCAAATAAATTAACAAATCTTCCATCAACAAGTAACTGTCTAACTCAGCGCAAAGCAACATCGCCTGCGAGACGCAACACTCGAACCCTTGATTCCCATTCGCTAAAGTCGAGAATATAGGCTCGGGACCACACCGATGTGAATACTTGACTTGGGTTTGGATTATCAGGTGCGGCAGACCAATAGGCTCCACCACTCTACGTGTGGCGAGGTACGTCATACGGTGACGCCACATTCTTTGTCTTGGGGTATTTCCCGAAATTTGCAGCCCCATGTTTCTTACTTGCCTCGCGGTGGTCTTTGTATCTCCAGGGTTTCCAAACGTTAATAAGAATCACTCTGCGTAGTATTTCCACATTTTAACTTCACATAAACATATCACCAACACTCAACATATAATCAAAATTACCCTGATAATATCAGACGAAACCGTGCCATTAATGTACTAAACTAATTGTTAACTAGGTAACTACACAGGTGAGCCAGATGATTATGTCCACGTGCTTAAAACTTGTTGATCCAACTTCGAAACCCGATCACATGACCCGATTTTAGTCGTCTTAGCCTCATGTGAGTTTACTATAACGCTCCTCAAACATGTGTAGTACGATTCTGCTCTTAGGAGTCGGAAATTTGCAGTGCTGGAAGATTCCAAAGGTGAAGACATCAGGCGTGATGAGATGCAGGTGATCTTCAAAAATGTTCACTTTCTTGACAGCTGCAATGGTGACATCAGCTGTTCCAACAGCTGAATGTGCCCCACTGTACGATATAGCCCGACGAGCATGCGTTCTTCCCACGGTGCAAACTTGGCGCAGCCGTTAGTCTGGATGACGGCGCGTCCGGACACAATCATCGACCTCGGTGACAACAGATGTGATTCATCCGCAGATGCGACACATTAACATCGACCCAGGCTCCTATATCGATGATGTCATGCCTACTCCAATCACCACTGATAATGCCTTTGAGTCAACATGATAACGAGTGTCGTCTGTTGCGGAGTCCCGTGTTCAAAATGTGGTCTAAATTATGTACAGCAAAACAACTGTGCTTGCACCAGCATTGTACTTCATTATTACGTCACCGCCTATCCTAATTTGAAAACGGGGAAAAACTCCTCTCTGCTTTTTTGTGATCAGGGATAGATTCCAAGCCATGTCGCCTACTCATGGTTTCGCCGTCCTTCAGTCACTTTCATGAGTGCTCACGCCAATAGCATGCGAACAACCACTTTGTTTTGCCGTTCCCGAGACGCTCGTACCCTGCTACTACGTCGTAACAAAGAACCGTTTGTCAAAGTCGCTTGTGTTATTGATTTTTGGGTATTCGTGCTGATCTTTTTGGATCAAATCCACATTCAAATGGGGATCTTTTTTCTCGATCATTGATTAATTTCTTTGATAATATTGTTGCAAGGATTATAACAGTTATTGGAATGAGAAATCTAATAAAAACTCTTGTAGATAGAATTAGGATTGTTTTTCTTGATTAATATCAAGCTTTCTGGTTGGAAGTCAAATGTACTATTTATACTAGAAAAACAATTATCTATGGTTTTCGATTTCCGTTTTGTCACTAGAATGATTTACTGTTCGTCTGTACTTCGATTATTTTCTTTATCTACCGCGTCACGTTCCTTCACCATCACAAGCAAGCATTCAGCCCTGTGGTAGGTAATGATCACTATGCTGTGGCTATCACTTAAAACACACAACTAAGTTAAGGCAGTGACAGGACAATATTTATTCATAATAAGCGCTTATAAATAATCATTGGAACTGAACGATCAGATCATTTTCAACACTGAGTAATTGCAGAAAAATCGTAATATTTGCCTAATGAAATGTATCTTGGCTTCGTTGTGGAAATGTACAGTATAATACGCAAGAGCCTGAGGTAGCTTCCTATCTGTACTACGATATAAAGACAAGTAATTTTTTAACGTTGGTACCAAAAATTCCGAAATTGTTCGAGAAAGACATATTTAAAGTTTTCCATTTTTTACGAGCTACCATAATAAACACAGACATTATACAGGGTGGTCCATTGATCGTGAGTGGACCAAATATCTCACGAAATAAGCATCAAACGAAAAAACTACAAAAAACAAAACTCATCTAGCTTGAAGGGGGAAACCAGATGGCGCTATGGTTGGCCCGCCAGATGGCGCTTCTATAGGTCAAACGGATATCAACTGCATTTTTTTTAAAATAGGAACCCCCATTTTTATTACATATTCGTGTAGTACGTAAAGAAATATAAATGTTTTAGTTGGACCACTTTTTTCGCTTTGTGATAGATGGCGCTGTAATAGTCACAAACGTATAAGTACGTGGTATCACGTAACATTTCGCCAGTGCGGACGGTATTTGCTTCGTGATACATTACCCGTGTTACAATGGACTGTTTACCAATTGCGGAAAAGGCTCAAATGGCTCTGAGCACTATGGGACTTAACATCTATGGTCATCAGTCCCCTAGAACTTAGAACTACTTAAACATAACTAACCTAAGGACATCACACAACACCCAGCCATCACGAGGCAGAGAAAATCCCTGACCCCGCCGGGAATCGAACCCGGGAACCCGGACGTGGGAAGCGAGAACGCTACCGCACGACCACGAGATGCGGGCAGTTGCGGAAAAGGTCGATACCGTGTAGATGTATGGGTAGTGTGATCAAAATGCCCAACGGGCGTGTGCTATGTGTGCTGCTAGGTATCCTGGACATTATCCAAGTGTCCGGACCGTTCGCCAGATAGTTACGTTATTTAAGGAAACAGGAAGTGTTCAGCCATATGTGAAACGTCAACCACGACCTGCAACAAATGATGAGACCCAAGTAGGTGTTTTAGCTGCTATCGCGGCTGATCAGCACATCAGTAGCAGACAAATAGCGCGAGAATCGGGAATGCCAAAAACGTCAGTGTTGAGAATGCTACATCAACATCGATTGCACCCGTACCATATTTCTATGCACCAGGAATTTCATGACGACGACTTTGAACGTCGTGTACAGTTCTGCCACTGGGCACAAGAGAAATTACGGGACGATGACAGATTTTTTGCACGCATTATATTTAGCGACTAAGCGTCATTCACCAACAGCGGTAACGTAAACCGGCATAATATGCACTACTGGGCAACGAAAAATCCACGATGGCTGTGGCAAGTGGAACATCAGCGACCTTGGCGGGTTAATGTATGGTGCGGCATTATGGGAGGAAAGATAATTGGCCCCCATTTTATCGATGGCAATCTAAATGGTGCAATGTATGCTGATTTCCTACGTAATGTTCTACCGATGTTGCTACACGATACTTCACTGCATGACAGAATGTCGATGTCCTTCCAACATGATTGATGTTGATTGCAAATTGCTGGAAACCGTATTTACTGTAAAATATCTGGTAGTAAGTATCCAGAGCGACATTAGATTGAATGACCACATAAAGCAAATCGTAAGAAAATCAAATGCCCGTCTGAGATTCATAGGAAACATCGTAAGAAAATATAACTCTTCCACGACGGAAGTGGCTTGTAAGGCGCTTCTTCGACCGATTCTTGAGTATTGTTCATCAGTGTGGGTGCTTACCAGATCCGACCGATAAAACATGTGGAGAAGATCGCAACCAAGACCGGCGCGTTTCGTCAAGGTGTCGTTTAGTATGTGCAAGAGCGTTACATAGATGTTCAACAATCTCTAATGGCAGACTCTACAGGTAGGTGTTGTGAATCACTTGGAGGTTTACAATTGCTATTTTGAGAGAGCACTTCCCGGGAAGTGTCGGACAGCATATTACTCCCTTCCACATACACCTCGCGAAATGACCATGACGAGAAATTTCCAGACGTTAGAGCTAACACAAAGGCTTACCGTCAGTCATTCTTTCCACGTACCATTCGCGAGTGGAAAAGGGAATGTAGGGGCAATTAGTGATATCAGAAGTACACTCCACCACACTCCATTAAGTGATTTAAACATGACGATGTGGCTTACAAGGCACTTGTTTTGACCAATTCTTGAGTGTTGTCCTATCAGGTCGGATTGAGGGATGACATAGAAGCAATGCAGAGGCGGGCTGCTAGATTTATTACTAGTAGGTTTGATCATCACGCGAGTTTTACGGAAATGCTTCAGGAACTCGGGTGGGAGTCTCTGGAGGAAAGGAGGCGTTCTTTTCGTGAATCGCTATTGAGGAAATTTAGAGAACCAGCATTTGAGTCTGACTGCAGTACAGTTTTACTGCCGCCAACTTATATTTTGCGGAAAGACCACAAACATAAGATAAGAGAGATTAGGGCTCGTACAGAGGCATATAGGCAGTCATTTTTCCCTCGTTCTGTTTGGGAGTGGAACAGGGAGAGAAGATGCTAGTTGTGGTACGAGGTACCCTCCGCCACGTACCGTATGGTGGATTGCGGAGTATGTATGTAGATCTAGATGTAGAAGTACATTATATGTAGATTCACACCGGGAAATGTTTTCTAAGGTGTAAAAGGGATGTTGCATCCTCGCCGGAAAGATCTGGGGAGATTTTCTTTGCAGAACACCTGCTAAACGTCACAACAGGCTCGTTGCTCCCGAGAGCTAAGATGCTGTTTATCTCTGGCTGCTGGAGTTTTCCGGGCTCCTCGGTAGTACGAGTGGGTCTCCTCGGAATGCAAGCGTAACAGACGCATCCTGTATTGCGTAGGGGGCTATCATGAATTTAAATGCGGTGTTTATGAAAATGAGCAGTTTCCTCGCACGAAGGGCTGCGTCCCGCAGGAGAAAACATAATCTGAAGAAATGCAGTAAAGGAACTCGTAGCTGCCGTAAGGAGGTAGGTCGCAACCTTCGGAATCTGCCTGCAGTGCCATGTGCTCTTGAGATAGCACAGAGGACGTATTTCCGAAGAAAACATTGTGTCTGCAAATTTATTTAAGGAGTGCCAGGTGCCAAGTTATTCTGTTCCACTCCGCAGTACACTGAGTGTATGCTTTGTTCTTCCATGACATCACCATTTGTTGTGCATAAAATCAACAACGATGTTACTACTTTTAGCAAGCTAACGCAACAAAAGAAGGACCAACGTGATTAACTAAGTGAGTATTACGCCTGAATTTATGAGTTACTAGAGAAGTTGAATACTCGCTATTTGTGTACAGTTCAATTACACCACATTATTAACTTACGAGCAAACAATAAACATTTCCCTTGCCGCATGTGTCCGAGACACAAGGATACTGTCAATGCAGCTACATAACAAGCTGTCATTATATGACTGCGACAGAGACATCGTAATCCTAGATGGCTACCTGCATGAACTGCCGAGTCGGGAAAGATGGTTGTTTCACAGTGACATATTGAATGATCTATTTACTAAAACATTTTTGGATAATTACAAGTTATGCATTATTTATTTATTTTTGAAACTTATTTTATTTGTGCCACCAAGCACAGTGTGCCCCTCGCATCTGCTGGCGACGCCGGATCAGACGCATCGTGAACCAGATGGCTGTGGCGGTTCTCTCCCCCAAACGTCTGCCGACCACACCCTCCATTATTTCCTAGACCATATTCCCGTGAGGTGGCAGCACACTACGTAACTGCTTACAAATCAGAGCTAACACGGAGACGAAACAATCAGGAACGAAATGCCAGTACTTTAAGAACGTTATAGAATATCACAGAGAGCCAACTTGTACTCGACAAATTACACTGCACTAGCATAACATCAGCAAGAAAACGGCTCGAGGCAATGGGACTTCATTTGATGTATACAGCGGAAAATATACGAGTCTGTTACCACACTGACTACACGTAAACACTTGGTAAGATATAATTTATAATTCGTTGTTGCCTGTGGAATACTGACATAGCCCCTGCAGCAGTTCATGCTGCTTACAACCAAGTGGCTGAACCCATTACCGTATACCAAGGAATAAACTGTAATTCACAGTAGAAGCTACGGTGTTTCAATGTAAGCACTGTATGTTACAATGGTGCTATGTGCGTTTTAACGAACGCTCATACTTTGAGAACAGTAAAGCTTATCGGAAAAGCCCAACTTGTACATCACAAATCACATTCTACTAACCTAAAATCAGTAATATAACTAACTAGACGGAACAGGACTTAATTTGATATATAGGATGGACACATACACTCATGCAGAACGTGGTGTCACACAACGTGACACTACACAAAACTGTCGCTAATAGCATAAGCACATAGGGAACACACACGACACAGATCTGTAAGTCCACGGTATTGGTGATAAGTTGAGAAAACCGTCCTTAACACACGTGCTACAAAACGCCACTGTTTCCTGTGCATGTACCTTGACATCAGTATGGGATATAATCACCAAGCACACGTACACAGGCCGCACAACGGGTTGGCATACTCTGGAGCAGGTGGTCGAGCAGCTGCAGGGGTATAGCCTCCCATTCTTGAACCAGTGCCTGTCGGAACTCCTAAAGTGTCATAGGGGTTTGAAGACGTGCAGCGATACGTCGACCGAGAGCGTCCCAGACGTGCTCGAGGGGTTTAGGTCTGGAGAAAAGTGAGGCCACTCCATTCACCTGATACCTTCTGTTTCAAAGTACTCCTCCACGATGGCATCTCGGTGGGGCCGTGCGTTATCATCCATCAGGAGCAAGGTGGGACCCACTGAACCGCTGAAAAGGTGGATATACTGGTGCAAAATGACGTCCCGATACACCAGACCTGTTACAGTTCCTCTGTCAAAGACATGCAGGTGTGTATGTGCACTAATCATAATCCCACCCCACACCATAAAACCACGACCCCCATACAGGTCCATTTCAAGGATATTAAGTGGTTGGTATCTGGTTCCTGGTTCACGCCAGATGAAAACCCGGCGAGAATCACTGTTCAGGCTATACCTGGACTCGTCCGTGAACATAACCTCGGACAACTGTTCCAATGACCATGTACTGTGTTCTTGACACCAGGCTTTACGGTCACTCCTGTGACCTGGGGTCAGGAGAATGCACCTTGCACGTCCCCGGGCGAATAAACCATGCCTGTTCAGTTATCTGTAGACTGTGTGTCTGGAGACCACTGTTCCAGTGGCTGCGGTAAGGTCCCAAGCAAGCTTACCTGCAATACTCCGTGGCCGTCTGCGGGCACTGATGGTGAGATATCGGTCTTCTTGAGGTATTGTACACTGTGGACGTCCCGTAATTTAGCGCCTGGACACGTTTCCTGTCTGCTGGAATCGTTGCCATAATCCTGAGATCACACTTTGTGGCACACGGAGGGTCCGTGCTACAACCTGCTGTGTTTGACCAGCCTCCAGTCGCATGAGTATTGTACCCCGCATAACGTCGTCAATACGTGTTCTTTGAGCCATTTTCAACACACAGTCACCATTAGCACGTATGAAAACGTCTGCGCACTTACTCGCTGCACCGTACTCTGACATGCACTAACACACCTCTGCGTCTGTGGACTGCTGCCAGCGCCACCGTGCGACGACCGCAGGTCAAATGCACCGCATGGTCATATCCCGAGGTGATTTAAACCCGCAAACCACCAACCACAGCGTTGTTTCATCATATATGAGCATTATCCTTAATTTATGAGCATGACTGTATATGATTCTGTCCCCACATTGCCCATTCACGAACCATCTGCCAGCTGCAGACTTGTCATTTAAAGTAATTCCACAACTATATTTCAGCAATAATAGTCTGATAAAATGAATATGATAGCTTATAACTTCCACTTTGTTTAAAACATGTTATGGTCTACAGCACTTACACACATACAACAAACAACCTGCGCATGTTTTGTATTATCCTAAATGGGATTCCATGGCACAAAGTCAAAGTAGTTCTCACAATATTGTGTTAGTAAATTTCAGAACATTCCTTCGAAGAAAATGGGATGGAGTGTGCAGCACAGTCACCACCATACGATCGAAATGCACACTGTATTTAAAAACTCAATCTTGAGTGGCAGAAAAAAAAAAACGGAGCTCTTTTATAAAGATACTCTTTTCTTACCTTCAGTTTTGGAAAAGCAACAAAATCTCGTTGGTTAATCAATTGTACTATAGAGCCTCTAGGACAAAGTCAGATTAAACCATTATGCGGTAACGTCCTGGGAGGATGTACTGCAGGAATTAGAGTTCCTAGGCTACTGCATGGAGGAGATGAGATAAAATGCATCTGATAGCTTGATAGCTGGCATGTGCTCGATTGCATTTCTAGTCACTTCTTGCCTGCTCGTATATCTTAACGTCCAAATCCCCATGTTTTGAGGCAAGGTTATGGTGTTCAACGAGACAAGCTCACGGAATTTGCGACCATTTGTTTGCTCCACAGTCAGCCTGAGAGTTGTTTTAGGTGGTTTCTGACATCCACAGACGCACATTCTGTGCTGCTTTCTTATCTGGCAATGTAATTGATAGATATTCTGTACAACTTAAGTAATTCGCTCCGAGAATTGTAGCAAAATAATTTTGGTGATTCCTCGGAAACCTATCGTGATGTGACTGTATCATTCGATTAGATAAAAGATGTTTCGGTCTCAACCAGTCATTTACTACTTAAGCCGCAACCACAACGACAAAATAAAACACTAAAACTGCATCCAATAACCACAGCCGAGTGAGATCTCCTGTCACAGCTCCGTAAACACAATGTACAGGTATATGCCGGCAGACAACTGGTACAATTATATGGTCTAAACAATCAGTAAAGTGCATCATGGAAGTACCTGTAGCAAACCTGAAAGTAAGTAAATGTAAGGGACTGCGTTTAAAAATAGGCGAAGAAGTCAATTACTGTTAAATTATTCTGGTGGGAACAAAATAATCCATAAAAAACCTCATCAACATTATATGGGTCAGGGAGGTGACATGTCTAGTTTGTGTCAGGCATTGGGAATTATTATCACGTTCTATTTGGTCTCAGCAAACAAATATGTTTACAGCTTGCCGACAGACTTGACATTCTGAGCGGAAATACATTGTTGACTCTCTTGTACATAGAGAGAAATGACCATTGTAACCGAACAAGTGATATCAGAGGTGCTATGGAAAGATTCCGGGGTTCCTTTCTTCTCCATTTACTGTCTGAGTGTGGAATAGTCAAGAAATAGTCTACTATATTTGATCTAATAGCCAATCTTCTGTGGCGCCATTTTTTACAGTTTTTCTGTAAGATGGTGATGTTGTTGCTGTGGTCTTCAGTCCTGACACTGGTTTCATGCAGCTCTCCATGTTACTCTATCCTGTGCAAGCTTCTTCATCTCCCAGTCCCTACTGCAACCTACATCCTTCTAAATGTGCTTAGTGAATTCATCTCTTGGTCTCCCTCTACGACATTTACCCTCCACCCTGCCCTCCAGTACTAAATTGGTGATCCCTTGATGCCTCAGAACACGTTCTACCAACCGATTCCTTCATCTAGTCAATTTGTGCCACAAACTCCTCTTCTCCCCAATTCTATTCAATACGTCCTCATTAGTTACGTGATCTACCCACCTTATCTTCAGCATTCATCTGTAGCACCACATTTCGAAAGCTTCTATTCCCTTCTTGCCTAAACTATTTATCGTCCATGTTTCACTTCCATACAGGGCTACACTCCATACAAATACTTTCACAAACGACTTCCTGACACTTAAATCAATACCCGATGTTAACAAATTTCTCTTCTTCAGAAACTCTTTCCTTGCCAGTCTACATTTTATATCCTCTCTACTTCGGCCATCGTGAGTTATTTTGCTCCCTAAATAGCAAACCTCATTTACTACTTTAAGTGTCTCATTTCCTAATCTAATTCCCTCAGCATCACCTGACTTAATTCGACTACATTCCATTATCCTCGTTTTGCTTTTGTTGATGTTCATCTTATACCTTCCTTTCAAGACACTGTCCATTCCGTTCAACTGCTCTTCCACGTCCTTTGCTGTCTCTGACAGTATTGCAATGTCATCGGTGAACCTCAAAGTTTTTATTTCTTCTCCATGGATTTTAATACCTACCCCGAACTTTTGTTTTGTTTCCTTTACTGCTTCCTCAATATACAGATTGAATAGCATCGGGGAGAGGCTACAACCCTTTCTCACTTCTTCCCAAACACTGCTTCCCTTTCATGTCCCTCGATTCTTATAACTGTCATCTGGTTTCTGTAAAAATTGTAAATAGCCTTTCGCTACCTGTATTTTACCCCTGCCACCTTCAGAATTTGAAAGAGAGTATTCCAGTCAACTTTGTCAAAAGCTTTCGCTTAATCTACAAATGCTAGAAACGTAGGTTTGCCTTTCCTTAATCTTTCTTCTAAGATAAGTCGTAGGGTCAGTATTGCCTCACGTGTTCCAACATTTCTACTGATCCTCCCCGAGGTCGGTTTCTATCAGTTTTTCCAATCGTCTGTAAAGAATTCGCTTTAGTATTTTGTAGCTGTGACTTATTGAACTGATAGTTCGGTAATTTTCACATCTGTCTACACCTGCTTTCTTTGGGACTGGAATTATTATATTCTTCTTGAAGTCTGAGGCAATTTCGCCTGTCTCGTACATCTTGCTCACCAGATGGTAGAGTTTTGTCAAGACTTGCTCTACCAAGGCTGTCAGTAGTTCCAATGGAATGTTGTCTACTCCCCGGGCCTTGTTTCGACTTAGGTCTTCCAGTGCTCTTTCAAACTCTTCACACAGTATCATATCTCCCATTTCATCTTCATCTACATCCTCTTCCATTTCCATAATATTGTCCTCAAGTACATCGCCCTTTTATAGACCCTCTATATACTCCTTCCACCTTTCTGCGTTCCCTTCTTTGCTTAGAACTGGGTTTCCATCTGAGCTCTTGATATTCATGCAAGTGGTTCTATTTTCTCTAAAGGTCTCTTTAATTTTCCTGTAGGCAGTATCTATCTTACCCCTAGTGAGATAAGCCTCTACATCCTTGCATTTGTCCTCTAGCCATCCCTGCTTAGCCATTTTGCAATTCGATTTCATTTTTGAGACGTTTGTATTCCTTTTCGCCTGCTTCTCATCAATTAAATTCAGTATCTCCTTTGTTACCCAAAATTTCTGCTAGCCCTCGTCTTTTTACCTACGGTATGAAACGTCAGTAGGAAGAATGCGGAGGCATAAGCAAGCAGAAGATGACAAACGTTTCGCACTACAAGCACACCAGTGGCGTGATAACAACGCTGAAGTCACTGATGACAGTGCCAGTAAAGCAGAGTTATTAAACACGGTTTTCTGAAACTCCTTCACCAAAGAAGAGGAAGTAAATATTCCTCATTTCCAATTAAGAACAACTGCCAAGATGAGAAACATAAAAGTAGAAATCCTGGGTGTAACAAAGCAGCTTAAATCACTTAATAAAGCAAGGCCTCCGGTCATATTTGTATAAAGTCAGGTTCCATTCGGAGTATGCTGATAAAATAGCTTCATATTTAGCAATTATGTACAACTACTCGCTCACAGAACGATCCGTACATAAAGACTGGAAAATTGCTCATTCACACCAATACCCAAAAAGGGAAGTAGGAGTATTCCACTGAATTACAGGCCTATATCACTCACGTCGGTTTGCAGTAGTGTTTTGGAACATATACTGTATTAGAACATTATGAAGTACATCGAAGAAAACGACTTATTGATATATAGTCAGCTCGGATTCAGAAAATATTGTTCTTGTGAAACACAACTAGCTCTTTAAACTCACGGAGTAATAAGTGCTATCGACAGGGGATATCAAATTGATTCCATAGTTTTAGATTTCCAGAAGGCTTTCGACACCGTTCCTCACAAGCGTCTTCTAACCAAACTGCGTGCGTACGGAGTATCGCCTCAGTTGTGCAACTGGTTTCGTGGTTTCCTGTTAGATAGGTCACAGTTCGTAGTAATACACGGGAAGTCATCGAGTAAAACAGAATAGATATCCGGCCTTCCCCAAGGAAGTGTTACAGGCCCCCTATTGTTCCTGATCTGTATTAACGACATAGGAGACAATCTGAGTAGCCATCTTAGATTGTTTGCAGATGATGCTGTCATTTACCATCTTGCAAAGTCGTCAGATGATCAAAACGACTTGCAAACTGATTTAGATCTGATATAGGTATGGTGCGAAAAGTGGCAATTGACCCTGAATAAAGAAAAGTTTGAAGTTATTTACATGAATACTAAAAGGAATCAGCTACATATTGATTACACAATAGGTCACACAAATCTGAGGGCTATAAATTCAACTAAATACTTAGGGATCACAATTACAAATAACCTAAATTGGAACGATCACATAGATAATGTTGTGGGTAGAGCAAACCAAAGACTGCGATTCATTAGCAGAACACTTAGAAGGTGCGACAGACCTACCAAAGAGACTGCTTACACTGCGCTTGTCCGCCCTATTCTGGATTATTGCTGTGCGGTTTGGGATCCGCATCAGATGGGACTGACGGATGACATCGAAAAAGTACAAAGAAGGGCAGCTCGTTTTGTATTGTCGCGAAATAGTGGAGATAGTGTCAGTAATGATACGTGAATTGGAGTGGCAATCATTAAAATAAAGGCGATTTTCGTTGCGACGGGATCTTCTCATCAAATTTCAATCACCAATTTTCTCCTCCGATTGCGGAAACATTGTGTTAGCACCCACCTACATAGGGAGAAATGATCATCACGATAAAATAAGAGAAATCAGGGATCGCAGAGAAAAATTTAAGTGCTCGTTTTCCCGCGTGCCGTTTGAGAGTGGAACGATAGAGATACAGCATGAAGGTGGTTCATTGAACCCTCTGGCAGGCACTTTATTGTGAATAGCGCATTCACGTAGATGTAGATGTGGACAAGATAAATGTCTTTACCCTTGCGGGGAATTCACTGTAGTTTTATGACTGACTTTGGTATCGCTTTAACCAAACCAAGACGGGGTTTTCCCAAATAATGTAGGCAGTTTAGAGATGCGAATAACATTGGCTACTATAGTACAAAGGTCAAATTATTCTCTTTGATAAGTACACTTTAAGCTGTAATTTAGACCAGAAGTAATGTCTTGTGTTGTTTTTTGTGTTGTAGAACAGATCTTTACATTTTTGATAAACACTACACACAGTTTTTTGTTTCTCCAGTGCATGGCCCAGAGATCAAACAAACCTTACAGACAGGTGCTGTTTATCTATAAGTCGTAACAGTAGAGCCAACAAGTAAAAAGTTTGTACTTACGCCTGTACTTTTCCGTGCTATTGAAAAATTATGTTTCTGTAGTAAGTTATGAGTCCGCCGTGATCAATACAGAGGGGTGAAAAAACTTTCTTATGCTCTTCGTTGCGGGTTCATAGATGGTTTTCACACATTCCTTTATTCGCCGATTCTCCAGAGAACTTCCTCATTCGCTACCTTGGCAGAGCACCTGATTTTCAACATTCTGATGTACCACCACATCTATAATGCTTCGATTCTCTTCTTTTCCTTTGTTCCGTCAATCCGCGTTTCAGTGCAATGCAATGTTGTGCTCTGAACGTACATTCTCTGAAATTTCTTCCTCAAGACCTATGTTTGTTACTAGTAGACTTCTCTTGGCCTTGAATTCCCATTTGCCAGTGCTAGTCGGCTCTTTATGTCCTCCTTGCACCATACGTCATGGGCTATTTTGATGCCTAGGTAGCAGAATGGCTTTGCATCTTCATAGTGATCAACAATTCTGACATTAAGTTTTTCGCTATTCTCATTTCTGTTACTTCTCATGACTTTCGTCATTTTTCGATTGATTCTCAAACCATATTCTGTTGCCATTCCACCCTTCATTCCATTCAGAAAATTCCGTAATTCTTCTTCACTGCAGACGAGGTACTGGCGGAAGTAAAGCTGTGAGGACGGGTCGTGGGTCGTGCTTGGATATTTCAGTTGGTAGAGCACTTGCCGCGAAAAGCGAATAAACGCGTTCGAGTCTTGGTCCGACACACAGTTTTAATCTACCAGGAATTTTCAATTAGTCTTTCTTCCCTTTCATTCCTAGTGCCTAGTCCACAATCCTTTGTTACCTTTTCTTCTACTCCTTCTCCTACAAACGCATTCGAGTCTCTCACGACTATTATACACTCCTGGAAATTGAAATAAGAACAACGTGAATTCATTGTCCCAGGAAGGGGAAACTTTCTTGACACATTCCTGGGGTCAGATACATCACATGATCACACTGACAGAACCACAGGCACATAGACACAGGCAACAGAGCATGCACAATGTCGGCACTAGTACAGTGTATATCCACCTTTCGCAGCAATGCAGGCTGCTATTCTCCCATGGAGACGATCGTAGAGATGCTGGATGTAGTCCTGTGGAACGGCTTGCCATGCCATTTCCACCTGGCGCCTCAGTTGGACCAGCGTTCGTGCTGGACGTGCAGACCGCGTGAGACGACGCTTCATCCAGTCCCAAACATGCTCAATGGGGGACATCCGGAGATCTTGCTGGCCAGGGTAGTTGACTTACACCTTCTAGAGCACGTTGGGTGGCGCGGGATACATGCGGACGTGCATTGTCCTGTTGGAACAGCAAGTTCCCTTGCCGGTCTAGGAATGGTAGAACGATGGGTTCGATGACGGTTTGGATGTACCGTGCACTATTCAGTGTCCCCTCGACGATCACCAGTGGTGTACGGCCAGTGTAGGAGATCGCTCCCCACACCATGATGCCGGGTGTTGGCCCTGTGTGCCTCGGTCGTATGCAGTCCTGATTGTGGCGCTCACCTGCACAGCGCCAAACACGCATACGACCATCATTGGCACCAAGGCAGAAGCGACTCTCATCGCTGAAGACGACACGTCTCCATTCGTCCCTCCATTCACGCCTGTCGCGACACCACTGGAGGCGGGCTGCACGATGTTGGGGCGTGAGCGGAAGACGGCCTAACGGTGTGCGGGACCGTAGCCCAGCTTCATGGAGACGGTTGCGAATGGTCCTCGCCGATACCCCAGGAGCAACAGTGTCCCTAATTTGCTGGGAAGTGGCGGTGCGGTCCCCTACGGCACTGCGTAGGATCCTACGGTCTTGGCGTGCATCCGTGCGCCGCTGCGGTCCGGTCCCAGGTCGACGGGCACGTGCACCTTCCGCCGACCACTGGCGACAACATCGATGTACTGTGGAGACCTCACGCCCCACGTGTTGAGCAATTCGGCGGTACGTCCACCCGGCCTCCCGCATGCCCACTATACGCCCTCGCTCAAAGTCCGTCAACTGCACATACGGTTCACGTCTACGCTGTCGCGGCATGCTACCAGTGTTAAAGACTGCGACGGAGCTCCGTATGCCGCGGCAAACTGGCTGACACTGACGGCGGCGGTGCACAAATGCTGCGCAGCTAGCGCCATTCAACGGCCAACACCGCGGTTCCTGGTGTGTCCGCTGTGCCGTGCGTGTGATCATTGCTTGTACAGCCCTCTCGCAGTGTCCGGAGCAAGTATGGTGGGTCTGACACACCGGTGTCAATGTGTTCTTTTTTCCATTTCCAGGAGTGTATTTTCATCTTCATTCATATACTCAATTACCTGTTCAGTACAATTATATACTTTGTTTATCTCTTCATGTTCGGCTTGCGACGATGGCTTGTGTACTTGAACTATAGTTGTCGGTCTTGTCGTTGTTGGTTCCCTGTAAATTCAGATGAGAATAACTCTATCACTGAACTATTCACAGTAACTTACTCTCTATCCTACCTTCCTATTCATAATGAACCCTGCTCCCGTTATATAATTTTCTTCTGCTGTTGATGTTATCCTGTACTCATCTGACTAGAACTCCTCGTCTTCTTAGCATTTCACTTCACAGATTCCTTCTATAACTAGTCTAAGTATTAGTATTTTCATTTTCAGGTTTTCTAGCTTCCCTACCACATTCAAAGTTCAGACATTCCACGTCCCGACACTGAGAGTTATCCTTTCATTGATTATTCAGGCTGTTTCTCATGTTTCCTCCCGGAGATCCGAGTGATGGACTAGACCGGAATCCCTTAGCACAGGCTCGAAATGTTCCCCACTTGAGCGGGAGTTGGGGCATTTGATTGACTGATTGGTTGTTTGATTGATTTATTTAACATGGGAAGATTAGGGCATCAAGCCCTCTCTTACACCTAAATAGGCATTCTTCTTATTTTGCTCTCATATGTTTTAGTAGGCATATTAAACTACATCTAGTAGAAAAAGTCAAATAAACAATTACAAAGGTAGACTTGGTAAAATACATACACATGCAATTTATATTCGTAGATGGTAAGTACTGCTATATTTAGACATTATGATAGAGATTTTAGATAGGAGTGCTAGCAGTATGGGATATGAGGGAGAGTGATGAAGGGAGGAGAAGAATAGGGATATGATGAAACAAAGTAAAGAAATATAAAGGAAAAGAAGCTTGCGTGGCTAATGTAGATAGATTAAGAGGAAGAAGAGAAAGGAGCAAGATAGGATACACTAGAATTGCTATTTGATAGACAGTAGTATTCGCCTTGTACATTAATTTTGTCGAAAACGTTATGAGGATGATAGTAGGAAATGCTTCATCTTCTTAAAAGCAGCAGGGGATTGAATTTTACTCAGAGTAAAGGGCAGTTTGTTCCAGAGGCTGACAGCGGCAACAAAGAAGATGTTTGCAAATGTTTTTGTTTTGTGAGTGGGCACAGTTAGGATACTATATAACAGTGACCTCGTGTTTCGTTTATGATGGCATGAAAGGTGTTTAATCGCTGAATCAAGGTACTGGGGCGCTTGCGCGACGAGGAGCCGGTGAAGTAGACATAGAGTGTGGTAGTCACGCAATTTGTCCGGCCGCAGCCACCCTAGCTGGGAGTATGAAGCACTAACATGATCATATCGGCGAATGTTTCAGGTGTAACGCACACAGGCATTCATAGTTAGTTATAGCCGCCGGTTGTTTTCACTACTCATGCCTTGTTGAATTACATCACAATAGTGGAGATCCGGTAGAACGAGTGCTTGCATGAGCTGGCGTTTCACGTCCTGTGGAAATACGTTCCGAAACTTTTTGAGACCATAGAGACAATCGGACGACTTCCGGCACAATGCGACTGTATTATCTGCCCAGTTGAGATGCATCCAAAGTTACACCCAAGTTCTAAACTGTTTTCTCATATGGTATTGGAATACCGTCGAGCATAGGAGGCAGCCGTCCGCGGGAATCTGAACTTATTAATTTCTGAAGAAATATTAAGATTACTTGTGTCTTCTTTGCATTTGGTTTAAGCCCCAGGTATTTCACCCATGTCACCACTGAAGACTGATCATCATTTATCTGAGTGACCGCAGTGTTTATACACTCCTGGAAATTGAAATAAGAACACCGTGAATTCATTGTCCCAGGAAGGGGAAACTTTATTGACACATTCCTGGGGTCAGATACATCACATGATCACACTGACAGAACCACAGGCACATAGACACAGGCAACAGAGCATGCACAATGTCGGCACTAGTACAGTGTATATCCACCTTTCGCAGCAATGCAGGCTGCTATTCTCCCATGGAGACGATCGTAGAGATGTTGGATGTAGTGCTGTGGAACGGCTTGCCATGCCATTTCCACCTGGCGCCTCAGTTGGACCAGCGTTCGTGCTGGACGTGCAGACCGCGTGAGACGACGCTTCATCCAGTCCTAAACATGCTCAATGGGGGACAGATCCGGAGATCTTGCTGGCCAGGGTAGTTGACTTACACCTTCTAGAGCACATTGGGTGGCACGGGATACATGCGGACGTGCATTGTCCTGTTGGAACAGCAAGTTCCCTTGCCGGTCTAGGAATGGTAGAACGATGGGTTCGATGACGGTTTGGATGTACCGTGCACTATTCAGTGTCCCCTCGACGATCACCAGTGGTGTACGGCCAGTGTAGGAGATCGCTCCCCACACCATGATGCCGGGTGTTGGCCCTGTGTGCCTCGGTCGTATGCAGTCCTGATTGTGGCGCTCACCTGCACGGCGCCAAACACGCATACGACCATCATTGGCACCAAGGCAGAAGCGACTCTCATCGCTGAAGACGACACGTCTCCATTCGTCCCTCCATTCACGCCTGTCGCGACACCACTGGAGGCGGGCTGCACGATGTTGGGGCGTGAGCGGAAGACGGCCTAACGGTGTGCGGGACCGTAGCCCAGCTTCATGGAGACGGTTGCGAATGGTCCTCGCCGATACCCCAGGAGCAACAGTGCCCCTAATTTGCTGGGAAGTGGCGGTGCGGTCCCCTACGGCACTGCGTAGGATCCTACGGTCTTGGCGTGCATCCGTGCGTCGCTGCGGTCCGGTCCCAGGTCGACGGGCACGTGCACCTTCCGCCGACCACTGGCGACAACATCGATGTACTGTGGAGACCTCACGCCCCACGTGTTGAGCAATTCGGCGGTACGTCCACCCGGCCTCCCGCATGCCCACTATACGCCCTCGCTCAAAGTCCGTCAACTGCACACACGGTTCACGTCCACGCTGTCGCGGCATGCTACCAGTGTTAAAGACTGCGATGGAGCTCCGTATGCCACGGCAAACTGGCTGACACTGACGGTGGCGGTGCACAAATGCTGCGCAGCTAGCGCCATTCGACGGCCAACACCGCGGTTCCTGGTGTGTCCGCTGTGCCGTGCGTGTGATCATTGCTTGTACAGCCCTCTCGCAGTGTCCGGAGCAAGTATGGTGGGTCTGACACACCGGTGTCAATGTGTTCTTTTTTCCATTTCCAGGAGTGTATCTTCAGCTCTGACGCTTAGGTAAAGCTGGAAGTCGTCGGCATAGAAATGATATTTACACGACAGAACCGACTAAATATCATTGACATTTAAAGAAAACTAAAGAGACCCTAAAACTGATCTTTTTGGCACTCCTGAGGAGACATTTTGGGCAGATTTTTCATTTACACAGACAATACACTGCTGTCTGCCTTTTAAGTAACTGTCAACCCACCTCATAGCACTAGCTAAGAAATCAAGCTGTCGCATTTTTCTGAGAAATATGTCAAAGTTAACAGTGTCAAAAGCTTTGCTGAAGTCTAGTAGCGTCAATATTATTGCTTTTCGGCTGTCGATGGCATTTTTTGGGTGATCAGTTACTTTAATTAGAGCACTGTTTGTGCTGTGGTGTTTACGGAATCCGGACTGAAATTTGTCATATAGGTTGAATTCGTGCAGATGTTCGGAGATTTGATCATGAACAATATATTCAAGTGATTTGGAAACAGCAGGCAGTATGCTAATTGGTCGGCAGTCACTAGGCATTGCGGGTTTTTTAATCAAGGTTATACTGATACTGTCATAGCCTGCCGCATCAGAAGAGATTCTCGTTATTGCTTTTCATGCCATATTTATTGTTGTGTGTTCTAGATGTAAGGTATCGTGGTCAGTTTTCCAGTTAGTGAATTATTGTCGACGGTAATTATCAACGGTATGGGTACTCAGAGATGCAGAGAAGAATTCACTTACTTCGTCAGCTGAGACATGAGAAGCAGTTTCCGATTTTGCCTGTCCGACTCCCAAGCTACGGAGAATCATCCACAGAGTTGTGGGCGTCATATCGCTGCATACAAGGGAGCGGCTGTGCCTAATTTTAGCATTGCGAAAGCATTGCTTCACTCCGTTCCGTAGCTTCGAAATGCTCGGGTTTCGGATCTGCCTTGAAACGCCTATGGGCAGCATCCCTGTTATTCATCTTTCGTCATAATTCAGTTGTCTTCCATGGAGCAGAAGATTTTCTTACACGGATTGTACGTACAGGTGCATGTTTGTCATAAAGGACAGTAAGTTTATCACCAAGTTCATTAATTTTGACATCGGTTGTAGGTTCTCTGATAGTCTGATGATATGGGATTTCTGAGCAATCGGCTGTTGGAGCGTCAAGAGCAATGCGTTTCATGTTCCTACAAGTTATGTAACGCGATTTGATCTTTGGAGGCTGCACACAGCAGGCGAGGTATATTACATAATGTGCTGAGAGGCTTGTGGCCGAGATTTGACCAACATCACTTACTTTGTCAGTCTCTTTCATTACGATTGTGTTTATAAGAGTATGACTGTGTGCCGTATGATGTATAGGTGATAATGGAAGAATGTTCACGTTATTGCAGGTAAACAATCTTCTTAAGTTTATTGCGGAGGGAGTGTCTCTTAGCAGGTCTATGTTCATATCTCCCATTACGACGACATGTTCATATTGACACTGAAATGAATGGAAATCCGACTGAAAGGAGGTCATTGAGCTTATTTTGGCGGCTTGTAGACGACCACAATCAAGTACTTCCGTCTTTGTATATGTATTTCAGTGAACATGAATTCAGCCTCTTTTTCTTGAGCAGGGTTTGAAGTACATAAGATTTTCGCTTTGAGACCTGTTCTTATATACGGGCCGACACCGCGACCTCGCTTTTTTGATCTGTCTGCCCTAAGAAGTGTGAACATTGGGAGATGAATAGATGCAGAGGATATGTGTGGTTTTAACCACGTTTCGGATAAGAAGTTTACGTGGTAGTTTAGTTGGTTTAAGAGGAGGCTAAGTACTTCGTAATGTGCAGATATAGATTGTATATGTCGGTGCGCTACTAAAAGCTCTGACACGTTCCGCTGAGCAGCCTGGTGTAGGCTGGTAGACTGGTTAGTCCCTTTATTAGGCACCACCTGCCGCGAGGGGCTCTGGCCGCTGCTTCGGCGAAGTGACATTCCATGGGGGTGTCCGAGATTTTGGCCACCCTGTTTGCAACTCCGGGAGTGCAGAAAGAAAGGTGATCGCAAGAGATTTCCCGAGGTTGCAGGGGCATAGAAAACGGAGTGGCAGTATTCGGTGCGAAGGGAATATGACCGAAACAGTGACGGTTGTGTGTGACCGTGTATCCTCTGTCGTAAAAGATGTAATTAGTATATTTGAAACAGTTTAGGGTGGAAAGAAAAATAGGGGGAGTGATATAAACGGCCGATGCTGCCAGCACAGAGAAGTAAGTTTAATAACTAATAGATTGTCGTAGGAAGCTACAATTAATTTGTAATTTACTAAAGTGACACATAGTGACTTTGTTATGAAAAATTTAAAAGGAAGCGATGGGTGACTAATGAACTAAAGGAGAGACTAATAATTGCAATGGTACTATTACAGAATGGAAGGGAATAAACTAAGCAAACGAAAATAGTTTCATCTGTAACAAAAATTAATTAAACGTTACAGCTACAGGTACAAAAAGTAATACAAAGTTAATACAATTACAAAAACAATTAGTAGAAGGTACAAATATGGATAATTAAAAAGGTAATACAATTACAAGACAGTGTATCTGAGTGTAGGGGATGTTACAATTTGTCAGTGCTTAAACAAGGCAAATGGTGTTAAGTTTGCACTTTAGGCTCGAGTAGCTTCACTTAATACTATTCAGTTATGTCATGTTTGTGACTGTCTTCTTTCCAGCTGATGTCTTGATGATTACTGTGCCATCCTGTGTCCACACATTCTGAAGACCGAAATGGGATATGGAAATCTTTAGCCGTTCGCGTGTCAGATCTTGCCTTACTGTAAGCCCCGTCCCTACAAATCTCTTCTTCTGGGTAAAGATCTCTCCTCTTTTTCGGAATGAGACGAATTTAACTATTATTGGACGAGGTTTGGTAGCACCTGTTAGTTTTTGTCCCACCTGATGGCTCCTATCAATGTCTGCCTTAAACACTTCAACGTCTAATTTTTCACGTGCAACCTGTAAAAGCTGGTGGTCTGTGTCTTCTTCCTTTTTTCTGCTACGCCAAACAATGTAGGCTATTTCCTTTTGGTACTGTTCTAGCTAGTATGTCTCGGCAAATAGTTGTACTTCCAACTCTCGTGTATTTTTCTCGCACTCAGACATGGACTGTTTTAATGCTGTAATTTCGGCACTGTTAGCCTCAACAGTTTCGCTCATTTTGGCCAGTACTGCTGCCGTCACTGTATCTGCTGTAGTTCCTGGTATCAGGTCGGGATTGTCATTATCGCGAAGCGCAGCGTTTACCTCAGAGCGGACCAGCTCCGCTATACCGGGAGCCGCGGCCACACCTTCCGCCAAGAGGGAGCCCGCCGCCCCTGCTGCTTCCCCGCTGCTGGACGCGCTGCTTTTGACTCTCCTGTTAACCATTTTACCGGCGTAGATGTTAGTGGCGCACAGAAAAAAATAGCACTACTGCACAGAACCCTGTTGTCACACAATTTCCACTGGTAACAAACAAAGACACCTACGAGAGCACCTTCGAAATCAACTACATTTCGCGAGCCTAACTTAACACATGTTACACTGCAGCCGCCATCTTGCCATTTAGCCGACGGCATACCTGGGAAGCAAGCTACCTACTCAGGGAAGCCAACTCACGTGACTCTCTGGTTGTATCTGACTCAGTGGGCAGCAACTCTTCTGCAGATGCGGGTAGCCAACTGAACCTTGAACCTCCAGGTCACCGCCCTTCCCATAGCATAACTCTGTACAGAAGGCTGGAGACCAGCGGCATATGGCTGGCCGATTCTGATGGCAAAGTGTTGGCTGCCGGATTATAAAAGCACCAGATGCTCACTGGCGGTTCCTGAGCAAGCCCTGAAAAACCATTACTTTTTGGAATAGTGCCAGTTTTGGGGATGGCCACTTCTGTTATTTCTGTTCATATCTTCTTCAGGTTATATACTCGGAGAACTAGAAACTTTACTGTAAACACTATCCGATTCTGAGATACAGCGATTAAAAGTAACTGTACTTATGCAGAAAACCCCAAAAAGTGTTTTTTACCATTTTTTGCCGCCTTGGCCGCAAAGTTGTAAATAACTAAGCATTGAAAAAGGGTCAAATTTTAACTGTTGATTCCTTACACATTCATCTAAGACCGCGATTTTTCGTTTTCGAAAATCTGAACGGTTATCAAGATACGCTCATGATATCGGGTACATAAAACACAAGTTCTGGTGATGACCAGTTATGTTATTTCTGTTCACGGCGAATTGCAGACATTTGTTCCTGAGACGATGTTCTCTGAGAACCTTGAAACATTTATCGACACCATAACCCATTTCCTAGATTTAGAGGTTAATAGTTACCATGCCTATACACTTAAAATAAACAAGTAATATCTAAATGACGTGAAAAAGTAGTTTTAGCTGACGTAGTGAAAACATAACATGAGTTCTACGGTCATCGCAAAGGCTCTGTGATCATCAAGCAATGTTTATAGTCAGCACATTTTCACCAATTAGCTTTATGCCTCACTCTCTCTCTTTATTATTGGCACTACACGCCTATACTAATAAAGCCCAGAATTTTACCGCAATGACAAAAGTTGCGTAAAATCTCCTAACATGCCTGAAAGAAAATTAATATGTCTGTCAAAAGTTATGTAAAACTGGAGAGAGAGAAACATCGTAAAAATATACCTAATAACAGTTTTACTTTTTTAAGATACAAATCATAATCCGGGCTTATCTGATGACCTGCAATCCAAGAGCAAAGTATCAAGAAAAAATATATTAAATAAATGATTTTATTGTTAGCTTTTTAATGGGTACTTATTTGTTGTTTATACACTCCTGGAAATGGAAAAAAGAACACATTGACACCGGTGTGTCAGACCCACCATACTTGCTCCGGACACTGCGAGAGGGCTGTACAAGCAATGATCACACGGACGGCACAGCGGACACACCAGGAACCGCGGTGTTGGCCGTCGAATGGCGCTGGCTGCGCAGCATTTGTGCACCGCCGCCGTCAGTGTCAGCCAGTTTGCCGTGGCATACGGAGCTCCATCGCAGTCTTTAACACTGGTAGCATGCCGCGACAGCGTGGACGTGAACCGTATGTGCAGTTGACGGACTTTGAGCGAGGGCGTATAGTGGGCATGCGGGAGGCCGGGTGGACGTACCGCCCAATTGCTCCACACGTGGGGCGTGAGGTCTCCACAGTACATCGATGTTGTCGCCAGTGGTCGGCGGAAGGTGCACGTGCCCGTCGACCTGGGACCGGACCGCAGCGACGCACGGATGCACGCCAAGACCGTAGGATCCTACGCAGTGCCGTAGGGGACCCCACCGCCACTTCCCAGCAAATTAGGGACACTGTTGCTCCTGGGGTATCGGCGAGGACCATTCGCAACCGTCTCCATGAAGCTGGGCTACGGTCCCGCACACCGTTAGGCCGTCTTCCGCTCACGCCCCAACATCTTGCAGCCCGCCTCCAGTGGTGTCGCGACAGGCGTGAATGGAGGGACGAATGGAGACGTGTCGTCTTCAGCGATGAGAGTCGCTTCTGCCTTGGTGCCAATGATGGTCGTATGCGTGTCTGGCGCCGTGCAGGTGAGCGCCACAATCAGGACTGCATACGACCGAGGCACACAGGGCCAACACCCGGCATCATGGTGTGGGGAGCGATCTCCTACACTGGCCGTACACCACTGGTGATCGTCGAGGGGACACTGAATAGTGCACGGTACATCCAAACCGTCATCGAACCCATCGTTCTACCATTCCTAGACCGGCAAGGGAACTTGCTGTTCCAACAGGACAATGCACGTCCGCATGTATCCCGTGCCACCCAACGTGCTCTAGAAGGTGTAAGTCAACTACCCTGGCCAGCAAGATCTCCGGATCTGTCCCCCATTGAGCATGTTTAGGACTGGATGAAGCGTCGTCTCACGCGGTCTGCACGTCCAGCACGAACGCTGGTCCAACTGAGGCGCCAGGTGGAAATGGCATGGCAAGCCGTTCCACAGCACTACATCCAACATCTCTACGATCGTCTCCATGGGAGAATAGCAGCCTGCATTGCTGCGAAAGGTGGATATACACTGTACTAGTGCCGACATTGTGCATGCTCTGTTGCCTGTGTCTATGTGCCTGTGGTTCTGTCAGTGTGATCATGTGATGTATCTGACCCCAGGAATGTGTCAATAAAGTTTCCCCTTCCTGGGACAATGAATTCACGGTGTTCTTATTTCAATTTCCAGGAGTGTATGTATCATAGCATATGAATATGCCAAGGAATGTAAATAAGGTGTGAGTACGTTAATGGCCGGCCGAAGTGTCCGTGCGGTTAAAGGCCCTGCAGTCTGGAACCGCAAGACCGCTACGGTCGCAGGTTCGAATCCTGCCTCGGGCATGGATGTTTGTGATGTCCTTAGGTTAGTTAGGTTTAACTAGTTCTAAGTTCTACGGGACTAATGGCCTCAGCAGTTGAGTCCCATAGTGCTCAGAGTCATTTGAACCATTTTTTTTTTTTGAATACGTTAATGACCTCTAGAATTTGTGTTATACAAGCAGGATACCCTACTGTTTCAGGGAAAAGGACGGAGCCGCGAAAAAATGCTCTTGTTGGAGCAAAGAACTGATGAAAATATACCCCTTTTCGAAATACTCTGACAGAAAAGTGCGGAACCAGATGCGTCAGTCCGCATTCTTCCTTACTCACCAAAGGTTTTCGCCTGCAAGCCTTTTATTGTGCTGGGAGAGAGTAGGAGTCATACAGTGCTGGCGGAATGGAGCCAAGAGATTACCAGTGTGAGAGAAATAGAGAGTAGATAGTGATGGTGGGAGAGAGAAACTGATAGTGCAAAAGGAAGACATACGGATGAAGACACTTTCAATGGAAGCTAAAGAGAGAAGACGACCACATTCATTTTTTTTTGTACTCTGACAGGGGTATTTTTCATCTGGTGTACAGTGTGTCCTCTGCGTCAATTGCTTTCATGTGGAATGTACCACGAGATACCTTATAGAACATTAATTGTGCTATGTTGAACAGAGCAATCAAGGCCAAGAAGAAATGATGATAAACTGTGTTCTTTATGTCTGCAGTCTTAACTACTCACCTGTGAATTATGTGTGAGGTATTACCCTAGGATACAACAATCCAGGACATCCTTCTCCCCAGCACCATCAATTTGAGATGTGTCAATAGTAGGACTGCTTTCTATGATGTTTAGAAGGGAGTTAAACGTCCCCGTGTAAAAAGAAATACTTCTGGAAGTGGAGTTGATACGTTATCCATAAACAAATGAAAACGGGAAACGGAAGAGGTCGAAGTAAACAAAATGAAGGGCACTGTTATGATGGAAAGTATAAACTATTATAGAAAATGAACAAACTAACGCAGATGTGCAAGCAAGGGTTACGAATGACTTTAAACATAGCACATGGAAGAATCTGAATACGCCTCGGGAATACAGGATACCTCCATTAACTGTAAACAGCAATTTGAAGACGAAATAGCCGCGCGGGATAGCTGAGCGGTCTAGGCGCTGCAGTCATAGACGGTGCGGCTGGAACCAGCGGAGGTTCGAGTCCTACGTCGGGCATGGGTGTGTGTGTTCGTCCTTAGGATAATTTAGGTTAAGCAGTGTGTAAGCTTAGGGACTGATGACTTTAGCAGTTAAGTCCAATAAGATTTCACACACATTTGAACAAAGACGAAATACGTGGGAGTACCCGCAGAAAGTAACGGACTCGTGGATATATGAACAATCTGAAAAGACATTTGTAGAGCATAAAACTAACGAAATAACCACTTTTAATGGCAGTTCGTTCGGAGAAGCTGTAAACATAACGTTCTGCACAGTAATTTTGCAAGAATATGTAACAGAAGAGTTAAACAACATATACCCAAGAAGATTTCGAATGGTTCAACAATAGTGTGAAGCAGGAAATAAAGGACAAAATTAAAATCCCAGGATAGATACAGTTGGAAGAATTGTAAATAGGAAGACAGCTAATTGTTAAGGGTATAAGGCAGATAGTTTACAACAAAAGGATTAGATATGTACTGGAATTTGAGAACATGGCTCCATTATATTTATCGAATTACTCGTAGGAAAAAGAACAATGTGAACCACATGTAGAGATGAATTATAAATTAAAAACTAAGCTGGGTGTTGTCAGAACTACGTCAAACAAACATAATGAAAGCATTGTTTCATGTGTTTAAATATATGCAAATTTAGTAAAGATTTTGTACAAGAGTATCTGTTTCCGTTATTCGCTAACCCACCAGGTGTGTGTTGGTTTCTTTTGCATCCAACAGTGATTCGCATACCCCACCCAGGCATACTATCTACAGTGTGTTTGCAGGAGAACATCTTTATCTTCCAAATGCCTAACCAGAAATATAACTTATATCAACGCAATGCTAGCTGTCAAAACCAGCCATTATATGCACAGAAAACACAAGGATTAAGATGGAGTTTAGTTGTGTTACAATGTGAGCTAGCGCGTCGTAGTTCAGTGTGCCAACTTAAACTTACTACTTCCTACAAAATCCCGCTCCATGACCATTTAACATAGACTGAGAAAGATTTCACTTTCTCGTTTGTTGATAACACGGAGTACTCATCAACTGAAGTTGTCAAATTTTTTTACATACTGTAAGGGTCAGAGATGGAAGTAATATAGTCATAAACTCCTATCCCAGTTCCTGTAATGTTTGTGTGTGTGTGTGTGTGTGTGTGTGTGTGTGTGTATGATGACAAATCGTTGATCAGGTTGGCAGGTATAGGAGATAAGACTGACAATTTACACATCATCTGGGCTATACGCTAAAAACGTACTAACACCATCCTTTTGGACATAAATATTTTGCAGAGGTAAAGAGTCCCGCACTCCGGTCTTCGGCAAGAAGTGGCCCTGGGAAATTTCATTAAAATCTTTCTGGACTGCGGAGTAGTTTATTGTCAGATGGATTTCAGTGATCCACGATGGACGAGGATGATTACCCATTTACAGCAGTCAGGATAATTTTGTCATCAGAAGAAACAAATCTGGCGATCTGCGAGCCAGATAAAATAATGTTACACTGAAAATCTAAATAAACTGTTACACCTGCCTAATATCGTGTAGCGCCTCCGCGAGCACTCAGAAGTGCTGCAACACGAGGTGGCATAGCCTCGTCTAACATGTTGAGTAGTGCTGAAGGCAACTGGCAATGTGAATCCTGCATGGCTAATTATAAATTTGTAAGAGTATAATGGGGTGGAGGTCTCTTCTGAACAGCACGTTATAAGGCATCCCAGATATACATGATAATGTTCATGTCCAGGGAGTTTGGTGGTCAGCGGAAGTGTTTAAACTCAGAAGAGTGTTCCTGGAGCCACTCTGTAGCAATTCTGGTCGTGTGGTGCGCAGCATTATCCTGCTGGAATTGCCCACATCCGTCGGATTGCACAGTGGACATGAATGGATGCAGGTGATCAGACAGGATGCTTACGTACGTGTCACCTGTCTGAGTAGTATCTAGACGTAGCAGGCGTCCCATATCACTCCAACTGCAAACGCCCCATACCATTACAGAGCCCCTACCAGAAATAAACAGTCCTCTGCTGACATGCATGGTCCATGGATTCCTGAGACTGTCTCCATACCCGTACACGTCCATGATTTGAAACGATACTCATCCTACCGGGCAACACGTTTCCAGTGATCAACAGTCCAGCATTGGTGTTGACGAGCTCAGACGACGCGTAAAGCTTTATGTCGTGCAGTCATCAAGGGTAGACGAGAGGGAGTTCTGCTCTGAAAGCCCATATCGATGATGTTTCGTTGAATGTTTCGCATGCTGACACTTGTTGATGGCCCAGCATTGAAATCTGCAGCATTTTGCGGGTGGGCTGGTCTTCCAAAACGTTGAACGATTTTCTTCCTTCGTCGTTGGTCCCGTTCTTGCAGTATCTTTTTCCGGCCTCAACTATGCCGGAGATTTGATGTTTTGGCAGATTTCTGATATTCAAGGTACTGCCGTGAAATGGTCTTCCCGGAAAATGCCACTTAATCGCTACCTCGCAGATCCTCATTTCCCGTGCACTGACTACAACACCCCGTTAAAACTCACTTAAGTCTTGATAACCTGCCATTGTAGCAGCAGTAACCCACCTAACGGCTGAGCCAGACACTTGCTGTGGGCGTTGCCTACCGCAGCGCCGTATTCTGCCTGTTTGCATATGTCTGTATTTGAATAGGCATGCCTATACGAGTTTCTTTGGCTCTTCAATGTACCGTATATCCCTTTCTGTTGTTCTGTGGTAGTTAGAAAACTTGAAAAATAGGAGGAGATATAAAGCTAGTTAGTGAAGTGCGGTGCCAGGAAGAACAGGACCTCGAGAGTGGTGGGTACAGTGTGACCAACCGAATGTCAGATAGTTTCACCACAGACGAAGGTGTGATAATGAGTAAGAAAGTAGAAAGCTGGATGAATTATTATGAACAACAAAGTCAACACATTTATGTACTAACATTTATGTTGCACGCAAAACCAACACCTTCTACAAACGCAGAAGAAGAGGGGATGTTAAGCTAAGTTGTTGACCTCAGGTATCTCCCGAACCGTTTAAGATATCGTAAAGCTATTATTACCCAAATGAATGTTAAACAAGTTTTAACTAAATGACGTAACATGTTTTATTTACTTAGCTCTTCAAAATCTGACTTCAATATCTCCACAACTAATATAATAGATTTAAAACACACGAATCGAAGCTCATTTCGTTACACAAAATCTGACTAATAATTTAGAAATAATTAAAACACAGATCTTAGGGTTTATTTTTTTTTTACAAGGAACAGATTGCTGCCTTACGCGGAAATTCGTGTTTTTCTGCAGTTGACTACGGTAAAGGTTTTTCTTTTGTATGTCCAGAGTACTGAAGGAAAGTTGCAGGCGAAAAAGTGTATGGATTTGTAAAACTGGAAATTGATGCATAAAGATTTTCAGATTACTCCATCGGCTTATCGGTTTTATCTCAAGGTCACGGGCTGCAAAGGGCAAAGGAAGAAGTAGGTTAAAGCAGTGTAACTGAATCAAATTAGATTACGCTTAGGGAATTAGATTAAGAAGTCAGAGGTAAATGTAAAAATGGAAAAAAAAATGTTTCAAATGGCTCTGAGCACTAAGGGACTTAACTTCTGAGGTCATCAGTCCCCTAGAACCTAGAACTACTTAAACCTAACTAACCTAAGGACATCACACACATCAATGCCCGAGGCATGATCCGAACCTGCGACCGTAGTGGTCGCGCGGTTCCAGACTGTAGCGCCTAGAACCGCTCGGCCACTCCGGCCGGCGTAAAAATGGAGATTTGTTATTAGTGTAGCTAATAATTATCACTTGAGCTAATATAGCATGCAACAGCAAGAAAACGGAGATAATTAACATCTAATATAAATTTAAGTTTTATGAAGTGTTCACTAAAAGTATTTGGAACGCTGTTCTGTACATAAACGAAACCTTGGCGATAAATGGTACACTAAAAGAGGCATTGGAAGCTTTTGAGATGTGGTGCTGTAGCAGAATGCTGAAGATTAAGCATATCGGACAACTAATGGTGAACTAATCGATGAAATATGGGATAATAGAAATTTAAGGCAGAACTTGAGTATAGCAACGGATCAGTTGACAGAACAAGTCGTAAATCATCAATGAATAGTGATTGTGGAAATAAAGGAAAGTATATGGGGTAACTGTTGTAGAGGGAGACTAAGTCTTGATTGTAGTAACGAATTTCAAGTACATGTAATTTACTGTAGTTATGCCGACATGAACAGACCTGCAAAGGGTAGGCTAGCGTGAAATGCTAAATCAAAGAAGCATTCTGACAGAAGACCACAAAAACAACATAATGAAGCAAACAGATATGTCAGAATGTTACCGATAACTGATATATGTTTACCTATAAAATAAAAGACTTGCTTCTGTATTTTTTATAGTGTGACCTGTAGTTAAAACTTTCCAATAATGATGTTAGTAGGCCGGATGGAATAGAGGAAGCTACGTCACAACTCACATGTTTCGAGCAATTAAAAACCTTTAGAAAAGAGATCACTATTAATATTTTGGTCAACACTATTACCACGGTATCCTATTTGTAAACGAGAGAAAATTCAAGCTTATACATGGATTCACATCAAGAATGGATACTGGGGCTTCCTGTGAGTCAAAAAAGCTACGAACATCACTTCCTACACTTTCTCCTGTTTCACGTTTTACGGAGATATTCCCTCGCATAGGGCAACGTTCGCTTTGTAACATGCCTTACACCAATCTAAATATATCACTTTGATCCTAATAGTTTCCAGTTAATGTCTTGTATGTATGTTTATTGTTTGTACATCACTTTTCGTCCACCGCACACGAAATGTCCTACCTGAGAAGGGGCAAAGACCCTAGAAGCTAACGAATCTCTCATCGCTGACGATCCGTCATTCAGGGAGTGTTTGTGGTAGGTGACGTTTATACTCACAGCGAGATGGAGCAGCGGCGGCTTAGGCATGTTAAAAAGGAGCCTCTGCTAACAACTGGGTAAACTGTTTATTCTGGAAGTAAAGGAACATGACGCATCTAAGTGGATGAGTTCAGTAACGTCTAATCAAATTCGTACGCGTTATTTACAGGGTGCGATCTTCAATACTGCTGCAGTATCTCCGACCGGAAAATTTTGTGACATCGCAAGTGAATACCATTACTAAAATTAATCGGTAACTGGTGAATTTGACTCAAAGTTTATCCATCGTCTTACAGCATATTCGCCATGAATGAGTTACAGCCGTATATATATATATATATATATATATATATATATATATATATATATATATATATATATATATATACTTACAGACTTATCTGTGGATGTGCGACATACTTTATTCGTTAAACTTCAGCGCGCATATTAATTCTTAGGGCGAAGGTACGAGATGAGTCTTCATTTGTCCCAAACGCTCTTATCCACGCTGCAAGGAAACGTTTGGTAGTCGGACGTCAGACACTGTTGATGCCACATACATTCAGAATGGAGTACATTTTTCAGTAAACTTCATTTTGCTGTATTATTCACCAAATCGTAGCTGCAATTTTTATAAATGTGTGACAGTACTGCGTAATGGAAACGTTGACTTGCTCACTTTATTCAGTAATCATCTTTAGTAAGTTTGAATGCCATCGCTTCAACTAATGAACACGTTCAGTTATAAATTTAACGCAGAATGCCATATTTATAACTTGCGCTGCGCCAAAGATGACGATATGGTTATCAGATGAACGCCCCAAATGCCTCGTTTACGTTCTTCATAATCGTAATGGATACCACTGAAATGTTGCAGAAGTAAACAGTTATACACATTAAATATCAGATTATAATTTTATTTATGTTGAATGCTTGTCGTCGGCCGGAGTGGCCGAGCGGTTCTAGGCGCTTCAGTCTGGAACCACGTGACTGCTACGGTCCAAGGTTCGAGTTGTGCCTCGGGGATGGATGTGTGTGATGTCCTTAGGTTAGTTAGGTTAAAGTAGTTCTAAGTTCTATGCGACTGATGACCTCAGATGTTAAGTTCCATAGTGCTCAGAGCCATCTGAATCATTTTAATGCTTGTCACTATGCTTGAACCTGTGTGTTCATAGAAGTTTGAATTTGGTTTCCTGCGTCTTTTTTTTTTTTTTAATTTCGTATAGAGGAGGAACTTCCTCATAACACAAAGAATAGCAAAAACAGGGGTTTAATATTAACTGAAGCTAGGAAACAGTGAAATCACAATCCTTACAACAGATCGCATGTAGCGACTAGCTGTCTGTGTCTATGAATTAAATCTCATTGGTGTCGTTCACGGAAGGCATATGTCTTTGCAATCCGCATCGTCGAACATCTAATGAACTGAGAAGATCTGAACTATTGTGATAGCAAAATACCGATGTATGCATCGCTGCACCCACGTGCCATGAAGTTACACTGCAACCCAAACTTACCTGGGAGGCTAAAATTTCGTTTAAAAGTAGTATATTCCCTCTCAGCTTGAAACACAGTGAAAGAGAAACACAGTTCGTTCCAGAACGCAGTTCTTAAGTGAAAGCAGGTAACGTTTTCAATAAAAATCAGAAGAGTAAAAGTAAGTACGTAAGAAATCCAAATTATATAAGTACTGAATATATCTTGTTCAAAAAATGAATGCAAATTCCTCTTTTTTACTTACAAGTGCCATTTAACGGACCATGTGTCTTTATATGAAAATACACACACAAAGACAAAGAAAATCATAACATATTCATATTTACACCCATGATATAACACAACGAGTAGACAGCAATGAAATAATGAACATGCAAGCCTGGACATCTGAGCAGAAATTATATCCCACGTATTCCAACGAAACTGTGAACTCATATAGAATGTGATTGCCAAATACCCGCTTAAATATATCTGATGTTCCACTTAGCAGCACTACACAAATGTAGCGATATCGAGCAATCATCTCACCATACACTAATGCAGTGTCTGTGTTGGACAGTGTCTGTATAGTTCGATGCAGTGTTCCTTCGGACATACACGCATGTATCACAAGTGATGGTTGCAAACGTCTGTGGGGAAAAAACAAAGTTGTCGCTCTCGTATCAACGTCGGTAAAAAATTACGGTGGAACAAAATCAGTAATCGTACATTGCATCATTAATCAACAGTTTTAGCAGTACGCAAGCTACATGAAAAATCCCTGACGCGGTTTTTTGGGCTGCGAACAAAAATCGAAATTTTCTTGATGAAACGAATCCTCCTCTGGCTGAGATACAAAATAGAGGGTGGTGGTTGAAATTATCATTTTACACACATTTAACTTAATACATGAACGACCTTAATTGAAAAGCTAGAGAAGAAAACTAACTACTGCCTGTCTGTTCACTCATATTAAATCCCTTCGTCAAAAAAATTGTTTTGTTTTCGTCTCAACTGAACAGAATATGTTACACGCATTTTAAATCATGAAAAATAATCAGTAATTAATCAGAGATTCCATATCCGGTAGATTAAGCAAAGTGAAACTTTGAGAACTAAAAAAAAAAGAAAAACTAATTTTGAGTCTCATTTTGCAGATTTCGATGCAACCGCAAACAATATCCAAATTTTTCAAAATAATTTCCATGTCGATACAGAAACTCTTGTCACAGAGCTTAAAATGGAAATGGTTGATTTGCAGTCTAGCGATTCTTATAAATATCAATATTTCAATTCCTGGAATTATGTAAGAGTCTTCCAATCACACAGTTTTATAAGTTGCATAAATTTGCTTGCTGCTTCATTTCCACTTTCAGCACTACTTATCTCTGTGAAAAAACATCCTCCAAAATTAAATACACAATACCGCCTAAATAAAGAGATGAGCATTGGAAGTAATTAATGATAATTTTCACTAGCTGATTTGACCCACGACTGCAAACAACTGTGACTAGTTACAGTGACATATGTCTCATTAATCACAATTAAAATGCTTGATTTTATTATGTGAATTGCTTATTTCTGTCACTTCGGTATGGTATAAATGTTTAGGAATTCTCATAATTGGTGACTCATAAATATTCAATTACATTATGAGTGTCATTTAATGTGTGTCTTAATTGGTCATAAAATAAAAAAAATTTGATTGTGCCACTATTTTGTATGAAATTTGCATTGAAATGTTACGCTGTACAGTGTTACTTCGCTTAATGAGGAGGATTCTCTACTGAAACTTAATCGTGATCCACACTCGTTAAGTGAAACTTTTTTTCCCTAGGAATTCATTTCAAACATGTCATTGCGTTCGCTTAAAAAAGGTAGGTATTCAAACAGATTTATAATTTAGTATTGCAATTTTTTATTTATAGTACAGTTCGTCCCATTTTAGAAGATACTTGTATACAGATATTTGTTTACGCCTGTGTTTCAAGATTTGTGGAAAAAAGATGTAGCATTATCATCAGTTAAATTCCTAGCTTTAACAGCTACTTGAAAGTCTCTTGAGGTTTACTGCCGGATCCTAAAACCAACTCGATTCGATATTTCGGTGATTCAACTGGTCGCCGTCTTCAGGACAATGCTGCTTCTGATGATGAGTCCCGCTGAGAACTGACGCCCAATTGGAAATTGGCCTCCTATATAGGCTTCCGTACCGTACACTACGCATGCGCCGCCCATCACAGTTGCAGCCCTTCAAGACTGGGCAGGCGGCGCCGCCCTTAGCAGAACACTGGCGGCAACTATACATCGCACTCAGGGACGATATTCGAATACTCGGAATGGCTGCACCGAAGAACGTTCTGTTTTGATGCGGGATGGTTACAGGATTCGACGTCCTGCTGAGAGGAAACCCGTTGTTTCTGTTAATTAAATTATCCTCCAACCTAATTTCAATTGTTTCTTTGTAGACACTGTTCCAAAACCTCGAAGTGTTGGCAACTATCACAGTTGCTTCAAATTTCATACCGTGTCCCTCTTTAAGCAGCGGGACTCATCAGCAGAAGCAAAATTCTCCTGAAGATGGCGACCAGTTGGATCGCCGAAATATCGAATCGAGTTGATTTTAGGATCCGGCAGCAAATCCGAAGAGACTATCAAGATTTACTACGCCGGGAAAACCTACGATGCCACTTTAAGAGTTACTGTCTTACGGGCTTGTTTTAGGAATTTTTGTCAGAACGACAACAAATCAGAATTGGAATTAATAATGAAATACTGCAAGGTAAAGAATTACCAATCACTGGCGAAAATAACATCTTACAGCATCGTTTCAGAGAATTTGAAACATCGTCACGGAAGCCCTAGCAGTGGTACGGACAATAACTGCGATGCGAGGTACCCTGCAATAAGTACAGCTGACTAAATACAGCACCGTCGGCGATTCTTTTTTACAGAGCGGTAGTTTATAGGAGAACGCGTGACTTTATAGCTCTCATGAAGACTGATCCAGACCAGAAAATGGTTTCTGATACTGGAATTAAATGAAAAAATGACACTAAGCAGACACTTTGTATGAAATATCATTGCATAAGAGAGTCAATTTCTTTCATTTTCTTCTGCTCGTTTTGCGAGTCACTCGTCGTGGGACCTTCTCGGTAAGCAACGTTGGACTCTAATTAGAAAAAAAAAATTGTTAGGGTGGGCCAGATACTATGCACGTGTGACCCGTTACCGCACGCTGGATTGATTGACCATGCGGCCTACAGTGACCAATTCTACCCACCAAACATTTCTGTTGGATGGTTCACGTCAGAGTTCGAGGAATTTGCTTGCGACATGCCCTGCAGCCTATTTCTTTTTTTCTTTTTTTCTCTGTTGTAATTTCATTCCCTGCCCACACAGGCAGGGGAGGGCTGGCAGCGGCAGAGTCCACCACTCTTTGGTCAAAGAGCTTTACAAATACATAAGGCGAACTTTTATAGAGAAGGGGAATAAAAACAGGAACATAATAAACATTGTAAATTGATAATATTGGAGTTAAAATACACACTAATATGGAGCCGTGCACTGGGGGACAGCTAAAAAGTCAACATAAAGTTAAAAAGAACACAGCTGGCAATATGTCGTACACTTAAAAACCACTGTAGTCGATGGCCACAGTATAAAAAGCACATGAACACTAATGCACACAATTAAAACCACTGTATAACAACACTGAACACCATTAAAACTCAGCACACTTGATAATGAATAAAAGCCTGGGAGGATCTGCTGGAGGGAGGGGGGACAATGGAAAACACAAAAGGAGCAGAGAAGGAGGGGAGATAAAGGGCAATGAGGGGGGGGGGCACCGGAGGAGGGATGGGAATGGACAAGAGAGTAAAACAGCCAATTAGGGGGTGCGACGACCAAGGGGGGAAAGATAAAAACCCGCTCTTGGAGAAGGAGGGGAGAGAAAAAAGAGGTGGGGGGGGGGACAAGACCAGGCTATAGATGGTAGGTGGTAGGAAGGGTAAATGTCACAGTGAAGTTCAACATGTGGGAGGGGAAGGTGCTGGAACTTGACCTGATGAAGGGGATAGAGGATGTGAAGCTCGACTGATACAGCGATAGAGATGCGGCAATGGGTGGGGGATGGAGAGCAGGTGGTGGGGTGGATCAAGCCTGCAGACAGTGTAAAGGATGCAGAGATGTTTGAGATAAAGGAGGAGCAGTATAAGATCACACAGAAGTCGTCTGGGGAAAGGAAGGCGGATACAGAAAACAAGGTGGAGCACATGGCTTTCCAGGATTTGGAGACCTTTATAAAAAGCAGGGGCCAGGGGGGCAGAGATCTAGGCAATGCTGGCATAACAGAAGATAGGGTGGATGAGAGATTTGTAGGTGTGGAGGATGGTCGAAGGAGGCAATGCCAATGTCTGGCCAGACAGGAGTTTCAGGAAGGGGACTTTCTGCTGGATGGTCGGGAGATGAGGGCTCCAGTTGAGGTGGCAGTCGAGGGTGAGGCCAAGGTATCTCAGGGTGGGGGTCAGCTGAATGCGATGGCCATAAATGGTGAGGTAGAAATCATGGAGATGTGAGGAGCAGGTGGTGCAGCCAATGAAGATTGTCTGGGTTTTGGAGGGGTTGATACGAAGGAACCACTGGTTACATCAAGTGCTGAACTGGTCAAGTTGGGTTTGGAGGGTGAGCTGGGACTGTTGAAGGGTAGGATAGTGAGCCAGGAAACGGTGTAATCAGCATATTGGAGGAGGTGGCTGGTGGGGGTGGCTTGGGCGTATCTGTGGTGTACAGGAGATACAGGAGGGGGGAGAGGACAGAGCCCTGGGGGACGCCAACAGTGGGATAAAAGAGACTGAAACGCCCTGCTAAACCCGCAAGACATGACAGATATAAATAAATTGTGGAAAGGGGCCAAAAGAAGGGGCTGCCAGTTACACTTGAACATACAACTTATTATTTGATCAAACATTACAAGAGCCCAAAGAATTTTTTTAAACACACAGCTTTAATGTTTGGGACTTAATTAGCGGCTGAAGCCACTTTAAGAATGGCTAAATTCCAATAACTTAAAACACAAGCATAATCAGAAATTTAGAAGGCAAGCCTTATCTTAAAACCGTTCTTTACTTAGGCTGAAGTGAACAAGTTAAATTCAAATCGGCTGAAGGCCGACTTAAAAATTCAAAATTTATTTTAAAATGCCTAAAGGGTTACGTCAAACATTATTTTAAACTAGGCTGAAGGCCTTAAGAGTAAAACAACTCTAATTTAAAACACAAAGCGGCTAGAAGCCATACAAGTACCAACAACAAGAATTTAAAAAAAAATAAAGCAGTACACACAAGTGTGCCCAGATGTTCGAGGGTCGGCCTGTAATTCAAACACTAACGCTCGCTTAGGTGAGACAAGCAGACAACCCAACCGACTGGCAGCCAACAAGATAACTTCCACGAAAACTGACCAGGGCACAATAGGGAATTCAACCGAAGAGCGTAGAAGACATTGGCGCCCAAAACCTATCTTACATGGAGCTGTTAAACTGCACAACATGCAGGACAGCAACAACACGATGAGGAAACTACATTGCCAAAAATTTACGTCAACGGCCAGGGCGGGTAAGCATTACGTTAACGGCCACAAGGCAGAAGATTACGCTGATGCACTTCAGTTGAAATAACCAAGGGTGTCAGGGACATGTGGGGCCAAACATAATGCACAGGAGGTCCATATGAAAGGAGGGGAAGGGGACTTGATGAGGGCTGAGTTCCTATGGAGAATCAGTTGGGAGATGGGAGCACCAGCTAAATACTTACATATCTCCATGGTGAGGGTACAGGCATCGCTTAACTTTGGGTATGGAGTTGACAGGTCGAAGGTGTCTGTGGAATGGGTGGCACGAGGAGGGGTGGTGTCCATGGAGACAATGGTGGGAGGAGCAGGAGGTGGTGACTTTTTGTGGGAAGTGGTGGGAGCAGAGTTGGTAATGATGCACTACTGGGATTTCCTGGAGAGTGTAGGCTGGGAGGAAGGGAGATAGATTGGGAGGAGAAGGAGGTGGCAGGCGGTAGATCCCGTAGGTGGGTAAAGAGCATGGGAGGAGATAGGGGAATGGGTGAGTGGGGGGACAAGAGGCGCGGTATAAGGAGGGAGGCAAGGGGCGGCACTCTAGGGACAGTGGTAGTGGGTGAGGGAGAGGGGCGGTTGTAGATGACAGCGGAGGTGGGAGGACCGATGACAGACGGATGGCGACAACGGCGGGCGGCGACGATCGACGGTGGCAGACGGACGGACGGCAGGCGGCGGCGAGCACCGGGTGGCGGCTGCGAGCCCCGGGCGGCGTCTAACAGGCAGGCAGGCAGACGGACGGACGGACGGACAACAGCGGTGAATGGCAGGGAGCACCGGGCGGCGGCCGACAGACGGACAGAGGATAGCACCAGGCGGTGGCGATGGCGGATGGACGACAGTTCAAAATTGTTCAAATGGCTCTGAGCACTATGGGACTTAATTGCTAAGGTCATCAATCCCCTACAACTACTTAAACCTAACTAACCTAAGGACATCTCACACATCCATGCCCGAGGCAGGATTCGAACCTGCGACCGTAGGATGGACGGCAGTGGCCCGCAAGCAGACGAAACCGGCAGGTAGACGAATAAGCAGACATGCAGGCAGGCAGACAGACAGACAGACAGACAGACAGATGGCAACAGCAACAGCAAGAGGCGCTTTGAAACCGTAGATTATACGCTGAGAGTGAGTGACTAAGGTGCTTCGAGAGAGAAAGTGCTCATGGATACGTTTTATAAGGTTTCACATGAAAAAACTCGGAGCTATTAGTTTTCATCGATTCGTTGATGGGCTTCAAGGGTTTTCACGACTTCGTATGATCTGATGGCGGCATATGCAACATGGGGAATTGTAAGTTTACTGTTAATTGTTTCAACGTCACCCGCCGGCAGTGTAGTGGAACAGCTACCATAGCGCCATCTGTGTGTACCCTTTAAAAGCGAGAAGGCTCAATGAGATGTTAGCGTGTGAAGCAAGCAGGCCGGCCTGTGTGGCCGTGCGGTTCTAAGCGCTTCAGATTGGAACCGCGTGACCGCTACGGTCGCAGGTTCGAATCCTACCTCGGGAATGGATGTGTGTGATGTCTTTCGGTTAGTTAGGTTTAAGTAATTCTAAGTTCTAGGGGACTGATGACCTCAGAAGTTGAGTCCCATAGTGCTCAGAGCCATTTGAACCATTTGAAGCAAGCAGACAACCATATGATGAGGACGCGCTCGTGCTTCCTACAGCCAAATGAGCGACTTTAAAAAGCGTCAAATTGTTGCCTTCCTAGTGGCGAGATGGTTCTTTCCGAGAACTGCTATTCAAGTTGGACACGCTGTGACAAATGTGCAACGATGATCGTATCAGCGGTCACGTAAACTTTCTCACACCTGTAGACGAGGATCTGCACATAGGCGCAGCACAGACGGCCGCCCGACGTACTGTAGGGGCAGCAGCGGTACAGCGTGCGACTACAACAGCACAGATAAGATGGCTTCTGAGATCAGACTTGTCAGTCGGTTATTAGCAATGTGACAACGGGCACACGCAACTCTAGCCCGTCTCCCACTGAAGCGAACGTTCTGCGAATGTTGTCAGACCCGTTCTTTTGCCATTCTTGCAGCAGGAAGGTTATGTGTTGTCCCAACAGGATAATTCTTACCCACACACTGCCCGTGAAGCTCAACGTGCATTGCAAGAAGTGTAGCAATATCCTTGGCCAGCACGATCTCCGGATGTGTCTTCAGTTTAGCACCTGTGGAATATGATGGGACGAGAAGTGACTTATGTGAGTCGTCAACCAGCAACTCTTACAGAACTACGTGAACAGGTCGAGCGCGAGTGGCACAATGTGTCCCAGGACAGTATGCCATAGGCAGTGCCCACATCACCGCCACGTACTAATATAGATGTTTCTGCAAGTATCAAGAGCAGGTACGCCAGAACCGCTTGTGCTATTGATCTGTGAATATTATCATTTCATGTACTCCGTACGCACGATTGAAACAATATCTATATAACTATTGCTGTAAATCTTGAGTCGATTTGAAACCTCTAAAAAAGTGTACTAATTTGTACAGCAATATATATATATATATATATATATATATATATATATATATATATATATATATATATATATATATTGCTGTAAAAATAGAGGTATATATATAAAATAAAGGGTAACTGGAAGGTCAGGGGAAAGACTCAACTAAGTCAATTTTTATGAAACTGGAGAAAAAAGTGGTTTTAATGTTTGAACTGTGATCACATCAAAATGTAAGAACATATAGTACTTTTTATTTCTTAAATTAAACATCCAGGGGGATAGAGTGTGGAAATAGCGTTACTGGTATTCGGAGCGTTCCCAGAATGATATAACTTACCAAAAGGCTGTCAAAAGTACTCTGCAAAGGGAAAGCAACAAATAAGTCAAGCGAAACAGGCGTAATAATTCCGTAATAATCACTTTCAGACGAATTTCTGGTTGTGATAATACAGCGATAGTACGCAAAGCTACTGCGTACGAGTACATTTAGGTGTAGGGCAGCTAACTGAACAACTTCTCAGCACCAGTACACAAAAACGTAATCAGGTCTTGTAGATCTTTATGTTTTATCTTCGAAATTGGAATGAGCACTAGAATAAAAAACGGAACAGTTCGAGTCAGATGACAGCAAACGGAAGAGAACTGCAAATCTATTGTGCACCTGACAAGGAGGTATTCTGAAGTTAAACCTGTCATTCCAAGGAGGTATAGATAGTTCAAGATCCCAATGCACTGCTTTACATTGTCATGGTGTCCTTATGATGCTGTTGTGCATTCCCCTGTGATAAGTCATGTGAGTTTCAAAATACGGCAGTGACTATATTCATGTGATATTTGTTTAAGAGACTGAATTTTGATAGGGCATTTTTCAGCGTACGTAAGGGAAAACACAGTGATGATGAACACCGACCAGAGTCATAATAACTTGCGTGTGGATGCTTCGATAATTTCCTTGAAATCTCCAGCTGTTTCCGGCAGTAGCTTTGCGTTCTGTATTCCAACATTTTTAATGGTCCCCAGTTACGAATGAACACGTACAAGGAATGTATATTTCATCTTTGAAATGCCTGAGCTAGCAGAACAGAGGGGATCAGGTTGCGGAAAGAGGCCAAAGTAAATTGCTCTCAGTTGCAGTCAACATACAACTTTATTTATCAACACACAGTATTACAAGAAGGATGCAAAACACTCGAAACTTTAGTCGTCCTCCTTTGATTAACTTCAGATCGGATGAAGGCCACACTCAAAATCCCAGACGCAAGGCCTAAGCAAGAAGTAGAAATACCAGGTTTTTCTGGAGTTTTCACCCAAAAATATTTTCTAAATCTTCGATCTAAACAGGCTGACGGCCTTAGCAATTTAATTTTAATGCAATTTGGCTGGATGCCACGTATTAAGCAATAAGAAGAGTTTCAACCAAAATGCAGAAGGCCTTATCTTAAAATATTTCATTCAAAATACGGCTGAAGGCCCCATATAAAAAAATAACAAACTCATGCCCTAAGGGCAAGACAAGAATATTAATTTAAGAGATAGTGATACTCGGCTGAACCCAGACAGGGGAATTACTATGTAACACACAAGTAACGGCTCTCAGAAGTTTCCAAGGGTCGGCCTGGGATTGTAACACTAACGCCCGTTTAGGTGAGACAGGCAGCCTGTCCAACGACTTCTTAATGTGAAGTCAACCCAACCGACAGACAGCCTACCGACCAATCCAGAAAATCAGTTCCGCTCCACGCAACCAGCAAAACGACCACAAGATTTTAATATATCGACACACAGACTATTGGCGCCCACAACGACCAACAACACCTCAGCTGTCGAACTACACGCCGCGCTGGACAGCAGTAACACGACGAAGAAACTACACTGCCGAAAATGACGTCAACGACCAAGGCAGGTAACCGGAACGTCAACGGCCACAAGGCAGAAAATACCGTTGGCTAACTTCAATAACAGAGAATAAATTAAGTTGAGTTAAACTCCACAGGAAAACGGCTGGGCCGGCCGCGGTGGCCGTGCGGTTCTGGCGCTGCAGTCCGGAACCGCGGGACTGCTACGGTCGCAGGTTCGAATCCTGCCTCGGGCATGGGTGTGTGTGATGTCCTTAGGTTAGTTAGGTTTAAGTAGTTCTAAGTTCTAGGGGACTTATGACCTAAGATGTTGAGTCCCATAGTGCTCAGAGCCTTTTTTGAAAACGGCTGAAATCTTGGCCAACTTGAATACACACACGTTGTTGCTCGCGGGAATGTCCAGAAAGCGACAACCAGGATCAAGCGAAGAAATGTAAACAGTAGGGGCTCGATAGTAGGTTAAGTGAGATCTCAACCTTCACGTCCAAGAATGGTGGGAGACGAACTTCGTAGCACTCGTAAGCAGCACCTCGCGCTCCAACCGCATGTGCACACCGCCAGGGGCCACGGCCAGAGAACGCGTGACGGAGACTTCCTAGCTGCTCCACGCCAACCGACCGACTGCGCAGGCCCGGAAACGGTGAAAGGACCAAATGTACGTAGGCCAATGAGACGACCAACCGAACGACCAATCAACGGTCGTCCCGCTGCAATCTCCCTCCGTCGGACAGTTCATGTGTGTCGCCAGTGGTCGGCGAGCACTGGCTGTCGGCCCCTCAGCCGCGCTCTGTCCCCGACTTCACTGTTGCTGCGTCCCTGCTGCACTGCTGGTCCAACTGACTGCCAGACACATGACGACCCGGAAATTCTAACGGTCGCTCCAGAGATGGTACGACAGAGCACTTATTGATACGCGCCGCTGCTGCCGCTCACAGATAAGTAAGGCAAGAAGTTAACGACGCCAGTAAATGGAATAAGAAAACGAGGCGGCAGTACCGTAATAGAAGATGACAAACCATAAATGGCATGAACACGAGCCGTGCACGGTTCAATCTCCTACGGCCACTAATTTGGTTGAGAGTTACATTATGAATGAAGGCGAAGATGGTGATGCTTATATTTTGACCACAACCAGATACATATTGTATACAGGATGTTCGAGGACGAATGGTCAATTGTCAAGGACATAACACGAATGATCGTTCTAATGGAAAATCATTCGTAAACATTTCCTCTCAAATGCATATCTTAAGAGCTATTAGCACTTCTTCATCTGTGATATTGTGAAAAGAGGTCTCTTCTATACCAGTCTTTTTTTCAAGTGGTGCTCAGTAATGTTCACATAGTCCACACCTGTCATGATGCTTTCCACTTCTACGGCCGATCACATGGCAGCCATGGTGAATATCCCTGACATCATAGAAGGGCTATTATTGTTCAGCCCCCAGTCGGTAGTGAAATTAAAACCACATTGAAAATCTAGTAAAGCTTTGCACAACTTGTGTTGCGCAGTGCCTCAACTTTGCCCTGTCTATCGCATCGCGTCACATCTTACAGTTCTGAGTGCGCACTGAGTAGGTAATGATGGCTAGAAAGTAGTGTTTTCCGTAACGTGTAAAGTCCTGATGAGGCGTTTCGCCTTATTTCTTGAATACCACATAAAATAACTGTCAAGCGTTTGTTCACATAACACACGAGATTCAAAGCTAAAACATTGTAGTAGTCACCTCAAAAATTGCTTCGGACTGCACGGCGAAGGACCTGGCTGCATTTTTGTAATGGGTCCATCACCTGCTATTATACCGCTTCTTTTTCTATCCTACTCAGCACAGTGAAACTGCGACGCGTTTTACACGTAAATTTTCAGCACACATTTATACAGATCTCTCAAGTGTCTTTGGAGTCTGTCTATCCCAAGAACTGATGTATTACATTCGGTCGGCGCTGTTGTCTAGTTAAGTATCAGCGAAAATCCAAGCTGCCGACCGTGTCAACTATTTTCGTATCACTACGATAATGAATCCATTCTTTTGTTTGGCCTCACTGAAAGAGACCGTTATAGAAAATCACTGACCGTATGAACAGGCAGTACAAGTGAGCAGCCTCCCAAGTGTGTACACTGTTTTAAAGCCTTCCGCTCTCCCTCCGCAAATTTTTTTCAGAAGTTAACTGTCTGGACTCACTGGATTGACTGGAGTCAGAAATTTCTCACTCCAACCAGAACCATTGTTATACACTCCTGGAAATTGAAATAAGAACACCGTGAATTCATTGTCCCAGGAAGGGGAAACTTTATTGACACATTCCTGGGGTCAGATACATCACATGATCACACTGACAGAACCACAGGCACATAGACACAGGCAATAGAGCATGCACAATGTCGGCACTAGTACAGTGTATATCCACCTTTCGCAGCAATGCAGGCTGCTATTCTCCCATGGAGACGATCGTAGAGATGCTGGATGTAGTCCTGTGGAACGGCTTGCCATGCCATTTCCACCTGGCGCCTCAGTTGGACCAGCGTTCGTGCTGGACATGCAGACCGCGTGAGACGACGCTTCATCCAGTCCCAAACATGCTCAATGGGGGACAGATCCGGAGATCTTGCTGGCCAGGGTAGTTGACTTACACCTTCTAGAGCACGTTGGGTGGCACGGGATACATGCGGACGTGCATTGTCCTGTTGGAACAGCAAGTTCCCTTGCCGGTCTAGGAATGGTAGAACGATGGGTTCGATGACGGTTTGGATGTACCGTGCACTATTCAGTGTCCCCTCGACGATCACCAGTGGTGTACGGCCAGTGTAGGAGATCGCTCCCCACACCATGATGCCGGGTGTTGGCCCTGTGTGCCTCGGTCGTATGCAGTCCTGACTGTGGCGCTCACCTGCACGGCGCCAAACACGCATACGACCATCATTGGCACCAAGGCAGAAGCGACTCTCATCGCTGAAGAAGACACGTCTCCAATCGTCCCTCCATTCACGCCTGTCGCGACACCACTGGAGGCGGGCTGCACGATGTTGGGGCGTGAGCGGAAGACGGCCTAACGGTGTGCGGGACCGTAGCCCAGCTTCATGGAGACGGTTGCGAATGGTCCTCGCCGATACCCCAGGAGCAACAGTGTCCCTAATTTGCTGGGAAGTGGCGGTGCGGTCCCCTACGGCACTGCGTAGGATCCTACGGTCTTGGCGTGCATCCGTGCGTCGCTGTGGTCCGGTCCCAGGTCGACGGGCACGTGCACCTTCCGCCGACCACTGGCGACAACATCGATGTACTGTGGAGACCTCACGCCCCACGTGTTGAGCAATTCGGCGGTACGTCCACCCGGCCTCCCGCATGCCCACTATACGCCCTCGCTCAAAGTCCGTCAACTGCACATACGGTTCACGTCCACGCTGTCGCGGCATGCTACCAGTGTTAAAGACTGCGATGGAGCTCCGTATGCCACGGCAAACTGGCTGACACTGACGGCGGCGGTGCACAAATGCTGCGCAGCTAGCGCCATTCGACGGCCAACACCGCGGTTCCTGGTGTGTCCGCTGTGCCGTGCGTGTGATCATTGCTTGTACAGCCCTCTCGCAGTGTCCGGAGCAAGTATGGTGGGTCTGACACACCGGTGTCAATGTGTTCTTTTTTCCATTTCCAGGAGTGTATATTCCCTGATCTCTTTCACCACTCTTAGTCTTCTTCACATTCATTCTCCTACTGACAAGCTCTGCGCACATTGTGTTTGCGGGCCGGTCGTGGTAGCCAAGCGGTTCTAGGCCCCTTCAGTCTGGAACCGCGTGACCGCTAAGTTCGCAGGTTCGAATCCTGTCACGGGCATGGATGTGTGTGATGTCCTTAGGTTAGTTAGGTTTAAGTGGTTCTAAGTTCTAGGGGACTGATGACCTCAGATGTTAAGTCCCATTGTGCTTTGAACCATTTGAACCATTTTTTGTGTTGCTGGGGTCTGGTATCTCTTGCCTCCAAGCACAAGCATTGTTACGTATTGACTGGTCTGTTTCACCACTCTTGTCTTCTTTAAAGTCATTCTTCTACTGACAATGTTTTATTATGATTTATGACTGACCACTTTCAGGTGAATTGTGGACATGACACATAGTGTCTTAAGTTCTCGAGGGTCCTTTTCTTCAGGGCACACGTACACGTCATATGTCTCAGATTGTCGGCAACAGCTGCTCTTGCTGGCTGTGTCTCACAGTGGAACTTACTCAACTCTTGCCGCCATGTATTTTCCATTTACACTTAACACGAAACCCTGTGAAGTTCCTTCATTCAGTATATCGCTTGTTTCGTTTTTTGATCTTCGATGACGAATCGGTGACTCACTCAACAAACGAGAGAGTTAAAAGCCGTTGGTCCTGTTGAATAAACCTGTGATTATATTAATTGTGCTATTTCTGCAATCACTTTTTATTTTGTCTAGGTGGTAGCACGTACAGTGGTGGTATGAGGACATGGGCAATGTTCTAAACTATGCAATACATTTAATTGTCCTTCCAAGATCTATATTCTGCCAATAGCTGCCGTTTATCGGCTTCGGTGTGTGGTTGTAGAACGCTCTTCCTAAACTGTGCTCGGAAAGGGAGGTGGGGCTATATTCTCCTTAGGTAGATTTCCCTTACTGTATTCTTATTTGGTATGTATCGCAACGGCAATGACAAGCCCGAAACCGCGTTATTGTTTCCGAATTAGTACATAGTACATAGGCCTGTATCATCGATTTTCGTCTTATCCATAGGTATTTCTCTCAACGAGGGTAATTCTTGCAACTGGCTGTTCTGCTGTGACGTAGAATCGTATTATACGTGGAATTTGATAGGTAACCAGAGTATGTCATCCAGACCCTCCCCTGATGCTGCGATAAATGCAATGGAGATCATTAGAAATGTTTTAGCTTTATCAATTTATACAACTCTTGCAAATAAGACTGTGGGCGAAGAGATGTTCACTGTGGGAGGTAATGGTTAGAATCGAACCCGAGATCCTCTCCCGCTTTTTCATTTAAGAAAATATGTGAATCGTGGGAACTGATGGAAACCACCTACGTATTTATTTTTCGCATTCCAAGAAGAAATCTTGCGAACAGCGCAACACAGGAAAATCGTTGATGATTTGAGATGAAGTAAGAAATCTTAGTGAACAGGAACAACTTTCAGCAATGGCTAAATAACATTTTATTTCTTACGAAAGGCACAGATGGGATCGCATGATGAACAGAGGAGCAATAAATTGAAACCACTCTCCCAAGAAATATTATTGTCTATCTGATTCTGTTTGTCGCTGTTCCACTAAGCTTTGTATCTCCTTCTTTCAAATGGTTCAAATGGCACTGAGCACTATGGGACTTAACATCTGTGGTCATCAGTCCCCTAGAACTTAGAACTACTTAAACCTAACTAACCTAAGGACATCACACACACCATGCCCGAGGCAGGTTTCGAACCTGCGACCGTAGCGGTCACGCGGTTCCAGACTGAAGCGCCTAGAACCGCACGGCCACACCGGCCGGCCTCTCCTACTTTGACGGCGATCATACTGATATAGTCGATGAGTGGTGATGTATCGAGATGCAAAGTGAATGCGGTCCTTGCCTGACCGGTTTACTGAAGTTCTTGTCAAATAAGCCCAAGTCCTACTGCGAAACACGATGGCCACGTTTTGCCCACTCTCAGATGGACATAGCCCGGAGTTCAATCTGTTATCAAATAATAAGACTTGGAGCGTTGTTGTTGTTTGCTAGTGCCTTGCCTTGTTACACACAGAACATCCCAGTTCCGTTAGGACAGTGTCTACTAAAAATAACAGTAAGCGATTATATTAACAAAATCACTGTATTTATTCAAAATAGTCTCCTCTTAACCAACACACGGCTCAATCGTTTTAAAAGAGTTTAGGCTGTCCCTCCAGGCCATTTTTGGAACTGCACTTACTACTGCTGTGCAATTTTCTTTGATGTTCTTAACTGCGTCGCACTGTGTCCTTTCATTATAAACTTCAGTTTGGGGAACAACCATTAGTAGGGTAGGGCTAAACCAGCAAATACTTCTGGTGATCCAGGACTGTGATCCGTTTGCTCGCCAATATCGCGCGCACAATTTTCGCTTTTTAGGCTGGCGTTGCTAGGACCCTGCCTCTCGGTATTTTGGTCGAATTCGAGGACTTCTCGCCCATAAAAGATGGAAGACCCAAAGCAAAACTCAGAATTATCGGTTTGACTTTCTGTTACGAACGGCTTATGATCCCGAAGTGTGACTCGATTGCTCGCCAGTATCGCGGGCACTTGTGAATGATTCGTTTGGAATAGAAGAAATTGTTAACACTGTCTTCAGATGTCTGTTTTGCAAGTACTCTTCCTTTGATTTCGGTTTCTGTAGGCATTCACATCCGAGATTCCAGCAGCAATACACAGCTGTTGTTGAGACTTTAAGGATTTTTATGCGGCAGGGCAGCATCGCGGTTTGGAATTTCACACAAACACTCCTAACGGAACTGTGGCATACTGTGTAGGCAGCAGGGGAATTTGATTGACCCCCGCAAGTCCCAGATAGGACACACACCGTTAAACTCTGTGCTGACCATTACTAAACTGCGTTGCAAGTATTTCTGTTAACTGGATACAGGGGGGGGGGGGGCTGACACAGAATAATTCATGAACAATATTCCTCACAGCCTGCTCGCGACTGAACCACATCTTGGCACATCCTGCTCAATAGCTAACACAGAATTCTTGATCTTGTAGCCTGCAGTCCTAAGTTGTGCAGAATTTGCACTATGTGATGGAACTATGGATATGACTGTTTCAAAATCTGTTTCCTAAGTTTGAAATCAGTTACATTGTGCCGGCCGTAGTGGCCGAACCGTTCTAGGCGGAACAGTCTGGAACCGCGCGACCACTACGGTCGCAGGTTCGAATCCTGCCTCGGGCATGGATGTGTGTGATATCCTTAGGTTAGTTAGTTTAAGTAGTTCTAAGTTCTAGCGGACTGATGACCTCAGATGTTAAGTCCCATAGTGTTCAGAGGCATTTGAAACAATTTATTCTTATCATTGTTTTCTTCTACAGTTTTTACCCTTTGCAACTCTGTCTGGTATTGTGGCACTTATTCCTAGCTGTCTTAACAGATGTTCTACCATCCTGACCTTCTATTTTTCAGTGTTGTCCATATACATCTTTCCTGTCGGATTCTGTGCAGAACCTCCTCTTTTCTTCCCTTATCTCCCCCCCCCCCCTAACTTTCAACATCCGTATGTAGTACAACATCTCAAATGTTTCGATTTCGTTCTTTTAAAACTTTTCAACAGTTCATGTTTGTCTCTCATGGAATGGCTGTGCCCTAAAAGTACATTCTGAGAAATTCCTTTAATCTTGCTTCCATTATCAACTGCAGCGTGTGAACTGTCAACCAGGTGCCTTTACCTTTCGTGAACCCAAATTGATCGTAACCAATCATCAGTCTTCTTTCCGTTCTTCTGTATATCATCCCCATCAGCAACTTTGATGCAGGAGCTGTTAAACTAATTGGTTATAATTCCCGCACTTGTCAACTCTTGCAGTATTCAGAATTGTGCGGATGACATTTTCCCGAAATTCAAATGGTGTATCACCAGACTCATATGTTCTGCACACCGACGTGAACAATCGTTTTCTTGCCATTTATCCCTCTGGTTTTAGAAATTAGTATGGAATGTTATTTATCCCTTGTGCAGTTTTAAATCCTGATTTTAATATTGGACCCGGGAGATGACCTGGGAGAGTCGCTGCTACAACCTTGAGACTCTGGCTAAAAATGGGGATGAGATTCGAATATGAGAACTTAACAAGAGAGATCTCTTAGCCTCTCTCACCTCAATTCTCCACAGTCCTACCGACACGTGGTGTCCCTGTTAATCTGAGCAAACCAGTGGAAGGTTGGGTAACCAACGCTAGTTGGAAACTGGGTCAGCGAGCCGACAGGATGTGGAGGACAGTGGAAGACAACGGGAAACCACAACTGGAATTACTTCCCTTCACTTTCATGGGATGGACCTCTATTGTACAATATCCCCGAGGTAAAGCTTCCACTCAATCGGATATCCGGGCGGGGAATACAAGGAGGACACCAGAGATTAGGGCAAATGATAAAGGAAGGAAGGAGAAGAAGAAGGAATCCTTATTGAGGATTGGGACTTCGAATGTCTTAACCCTTCTCGAAGAAGGAAAATTAGAGAACGCCAAACATGAAATGACATGAAACAAACTGGATGTATTCGGAATGTGTGAGGTGAGATGGGGTGGTTGTGGAGACCTAGAAAATGCTGACTTCCGATTGTACTATTCAGGTGAAGATAAAAATGGAATGTATAGAATTGGAATTTTGATAGGTAAAAGACTGAAGGACAAGGTTATCAAGGTTAAATATGTTAGTGGAAGAATAATGATGACGAGACTGAAACGGAATAAGAAAGACTTAGTTATAATCCAGGTATATATGCCAACAAGTAATCATTCAGATGAAGAGGTAGAAGAATGTTATGAGAAGATAGAGGACTTATCAGACAGAGAGAAAAGGAATGTATGTATTGTTATAACGAGTGATTGGAATGCGGCAGTTAGTGAAGGACAAGAACGAAAAGCTCTGGAAAATTTGGACTGGGAGAAAGAAATGACAGAGGGCAAAGATTTTTGGAATATTGAAACGAAAATTTCATGGTAGCTGGAAATACAATATTTGACAACCACTAAAGACGACGGTATGATTGGATATCTCGATTTGAAAACACATATCAAATTGATTACATAATAACATAACAAATAAACCGAAATTGCCTAAACATTATCAAAAGTTATCCAGGGGCAGATATTTATTCAGATCATATATTGGTAGTAGGTGAGGTTCTAGTTAAATTGAATAGAACCTGGGAAGGACAGAAGAGAGAGCACATTAACTTTGAGAAACTGATAGGCAATTATGAAAAATTAGATAATGCACATTGTGACATCATGATGCAAGGACAGGAAACGGAATGCACAGGAGGAAAATGGGATCTATTTAAAAATAGGATCAAAAAGGCAGCTAAGGAAACGCTTGGAGTCAAGGAGAGGATACAAGTAAAGAAAGAATGGGTAACACCTGATATGATAACCAAGATGGATGAGCACAGGAAAAGTAAAACTGTAAACATAGAAGAAGAAAAGCGCAACTACGGGAGGTTAAATAGTGAATTAAGAAGGGAGACAGAAAAAGCAAAGGGGCAATTGCTGACGTAAAAGTGTGACAAAATGGAGAAATTAGAGAAAGAAGGAAAATATGATTTGATATCCAAATAAGCAATGGATTTGACATTCAGGGAAAGGAGAAACAACAATGGACTAAAGTAAGTAGAAGCAGGAGACGGTAAAATTGTGAGTGAACCCCAAGAAATAATGAGAAGATGAGAAGAATATATAGAATTGGGACAGAGGAAGCAGGTATAGCTGCAGATGATGAAAAATGAAATGCTATACTAACTAGTGAGATTGAAGCATCCATGAAGGAGATGAAAAGGAGGGAAAAAGGAATGTATTGAAATGAGTAATCAAATATACATGACCAGAAAATGGCCAAAGGACTTAACAGAAAGTATCTTAATACCTACAGAAAAGAAAAAGAGCAGCTACAAGTGTGAGGAACATACACATATCAAAAAAAGGTTTTCATTACCTCGGTTCCGAGAGTTCCGGAAACTGTCCAGAAAATTAGAATAGAGATAAACAAAAACATCCTTTTCTCCCTTCTTATTGATCATGGAAACCATACTTTGCATGCTGTACCACCGAACAGAGAGATCTTCAGAGGTGCCCGTCCAGTTTGCTGTACACACGGGTACCTCTAATACCCAGTGGCACGTCTTCTTGCATTGATGCATGTCTGTATTCGTCGTGGCATACTATCCACAAGTTCATCAAGGCGCTGTTGGTCCAGATTGTCCCTCTCCTCGACGGCGATTCGGCGTGAATCCATCAGAGTGGTTGGTGGGTCACATCGTCCATAAATATCCCTTTTCAATGTATCACATGCATGTTCGGTAGGGTTCATGTCTGGAGAACATGCTGGACCCTCTGGGCTAGGTGAGTCATTCATGGTGTTAGGGGGTCCTGATGAAGATGATGGCCATTTGATAAGGTTCAGCTGACGGAAACACTTCACGTTAACTGTACAAGATGTCACTAAACTGGTGACAAGAGTAACATTTTAGTGTTCTATGTCACAATCATACGAATTCATCGGAAATTATTGCACAAATTTTGTCAGTCACAACAAATTCAGATCAGTTCGACTAATGGCGCTACTGAAACGCACATTGCAATCACAATCGTTAGTCACGAATCGAACGGCCTCTACTCATTTTGAACCCGCTGCGTCAGTTACTTTCAGACTACCAACTCTTGCCGCTGTAGGTGCAATAGTTTAAGGCAATGAAACAATGTAGCATCAGTGTGTATTATGTTTCACGAAGCCCGTAAGTTTCGTTCCAAGAGAATATAACAGAACTTGCAGCTTAGCAGCACTTTCGACGTTACGTTTAGGTGAAAGGCGCCGAGAGAAATTCAAGACCAGCTGACATTCATTGTCTGTAAATCTGCTAGTGCTCAGAGAAAGGCAACAATGCTGCGCGTGAAACAATTACATCACTGCGCACCGTACCCACCCTCCCCCTTTCCCGTAACCCTGGAGACAGCTTTTGTTCGTGACGGGTGGAAAGTCTATTGTTAAATGCCAGCATCGTATCTTGCTTGCGAAAAAAGTACAACAGCATTTCCGCATAACGTTAAACGTTTGGTATTGTCAGCTTAACTGAGAGAAAGCAGACAAAGCGCCACTCGACTGCAGATTCGCTTACAATTCACAGCAGCACTGTGCTCTTGAGTTCTTGACATCCATGTCTCAAAACTACGAACGATAGTGTTTAGGAATTTTAGCGGCATTACCAGATACGGTTGGCATACTCCAACGGCCCCACATCCCCTCTACGAGCATTCCCATAAACACACACCTTCACATGGTTATAACGTGGGGGAATGTGGAGCAAAATAATTGCGGTAAGATTTTTGATTCTAGGTTATCAGTTGCCACTTGGAATTACTACGGTGATGGTTCTATTTATTTAGTTTCTTTTTTTCCCGTTCAAACTGCAACTGATGTACTAGAATCGTATAGTCTCTGCCGAAAGTAGTTTACTCATTTTCCCACTCTTATTGTCATTATTAGTGTGTGTGTGTGTGTGTGTGTGTGTGTGTGTGTGTGTGTGTGTGTGAGAGAGAGTGTTTGGGGAGGATGGGATGGGGGGGGGGAGGACAACTTCGTGCGAAGTATATCAGCATTTCAACAGATAAATGGAAACAAGTCCAGTTCACTCTTCTAGCTCCGTCGACTTTAAATAAGTTGTAAATAGTCAAATAATAGAGTACCTTATCAGTTATGTAACGTCTTGGCAATATTGATGCCTTGGTTGTCCTTTAACAAGGTTGCTGACCTGATGAAGCACAGAACAGTGAATAGCATTGCAGAGTCCACATGTGTAGTTTTAAAAATTTGCATCAGCATCTAGATGCGTACTCGACAAATCACGATGAATTGCGTAACAGAGGGTACATCCCACTGTACCAGTGATTAATTTTCCTTCCCGTTCCATTCAAGTATGAAACGAGCGAACAGCGATTGTTTACATGATTTCGTAAGAGCAATTATTAATCTAATCTTTTCCTAGCGATCCCTACGAAAGGAGTCATAGTATGAGCGACGTTCGGTAAGTAGTGCAACACATTTTTCTCTGGCAATTTCGGTTTAAAAATACGAAATTTGTTGCGAGACGTCGTAGAATATTCCTGTGTCAGCCCCTGTAATTGATAATGTTTCGATAGATGGTGGCGCGATAAGTAGCCTTTAAAATAGCGTGCGTTCCAAGCAAAGAGCTTTCATTGAGTTTGTTTCGGCGCACAACCAGAACATCTTAGATATTTATAGGCGCTAGCAGACTGTCTACCAAGACCTGATAGTGAACAAAAGCTCGTTGAGTCGTTGGGCCAGGTGTCTGTCATCATCGGAACGAGGTCGCGCAAACATATCTGATCTCCTGCGTGCTGGTTAGTTGCACATAGCTGTCACTCATTCTGTTGCGGCGTAAAGTCAAGCGCCGGCGCACTAGTCGGGAGCGAGAGAGAAGAGACGGCTGTAAGAAGAAGTCAGTCAACGAAACGCTGACCAACTCCTCTCCAACTCGACACCAGCGGCCCCTATATGATCAGGACATAATCGCCAGTTCAATAGCAGCTTCAGGATTAACGTCTTGGATAGCAGTGTCAACGCTAATCACCTCGCTTGTACTCTCTATGTAGCACAGTCTTGGGATTGTTTATAGTGAACAAAATGGATTATTTTGTATGTCGCCCTTTGCTTGCGACACATCTGTGTGATTTCCAAAGTCAGTTATTGTAATTTTCTTTTTCTAATAAAACTCAATTATAGGACTGGTTTGATTGTTTGTCCATCGATCCGAGTATGCAGGCTTTCTAGACACTACACATTTGGCGATGAGCAGGTGTACGAATACCAACGCGACAGCCCAGAGCACGGCTGCTACAGTTTTGATTTGTCATGGATGTTTGTGTTTTTCTGGTGCCTTAATTCTACCATGTCTTTTCTTTGCAGGGGTGTTTTAACATATTTCACCACTGCCCCTTAATAGTATAGTTTCAGGTGGGCGTTGCACGTAATTTCTTTGCTTATGCTTATTTACTTATTTTTATTGCTTACCTTTTCTTTTTATCTCATTTGCCTACTCCACAATGAGGAACCTACCTCTCTCTCCCCTTCCGCCGCTCAGGCGCCGCAGTTGCAAGTAATAGATGCAACGCAGCTGACACAGATGTTTCAGTTTCAGACGCAACAGATTGACTCCCTACTCAATACGGTACAGCAGTGACTGGCAGATCAGACAAATGCTGCACAACAATTAACAACTGTAGCTCCAAGTGCTATACTGCCTTTTTGTCAGTTTAACGAGAAAGGAATGGCTCTAGCGGTTGCACATGAAGCCCACATCATTGCTCACAAAGTATCAGGTACTGTGAACAAACATTACTTTTTGTCAACAGTAGGAAGTGCAGTATTTCGCCTCATTCAGAAATTTTTCCCTAACGTCATTCCGCTTCTCTAACTATTATGACCAACAAGTGAATGTGGTGGCAGCTGTGTATATATTCTTTCGTTGCAAGAAAAGGTCAGAACATACTTATCGCGTTGGAGTAAGTGATTTTAAGGGTATGACGAGAAAATGCAAATTCAAATGTGCTTGGGGTGCTTTATTAATGTTATCTGGCATGATGCGTTTGTGTACAATGTAAAAGATTTAAAACCTAGAAAACAGACTTTGAAACAGTCAGATCCATCATTTCATCACATAGTGCAAATTCTATATCTGTATTGCTGCGCTAGTGTCATTCTATTCGAGGGAAAGGGAAGTTTTATCGGAACTCAATGAAGGCGCGGTTGGTCGATGAAATCTGGGGCCGCTGGCCGAATGTGGTAATGCTCTACAGCCAACGAGCCAGGCGAGGTAAACATGGCACTCAGAGCTGTGACAGCGGTATTTCAAGCATGATTTGTTTTGAGTGGAGCAACAACAAGGCAGGAAACTGCAGCGTTGCTTGTTATTGCGATTTATGGGGCGGGGCACTAGGCCAGAGCCAAGAGTGGCGATCTGTAAGTGGATGACGTGTGGGTATTTATCCCTGCTATAGTTCTGTCTCTCTCTGACACAATGTCAGAAGCGAGGGAGAAACCAATTTTAGCTTGGGACAGAGTGTGCTAGGTCCGTCGAGTGTTGGGATGGACCTGTGCTGGTCTTCGCTTATATTGGCCAGTCTGGCAGCAATATTATAAGTATTCTGCATAAACTTGTATTTTTTTCCATGTACTTCTTTGGGCTATATTCGACCTCTGGGGACACAACACCAAGGCGGGACAGAATGGCAGCCTGGGACTTGGAGATCTTACAGTCTGCCTGAAAGAGGGCAGTGCCAGCAGTCTGCAGCGGTTCCAGGAGGGGCTCGGTTCCACTCGAGTCTACAGGCCGCCTTCGCTGCCTACCTGGTACACCGGGGTCTGCTTGAGGCGTACCCTGCGGGAGGCTGGGAGTAGTGGCGGCCTGAGGGCCACTAGTGACCAGTAAACCCACCTTCATCCAATGGTCGGACCGAGCAGGCCTGGGGTGGAGGACAGCGAGGACCAGGGACTGTAGCAGTCTCTGGAATTGTGGGCAGCAACACGGCGGAAGTCGTAACGCATCGGCAGGCGGCGACGAGAAGAGTGCGGCCGACTTCCAGCAGGGCAGCCTTGATGACGGCAGCAGTGGCGTCAGCATACCAGGAGTCTGCTGAGCTGGCTGGACTCGCAGGACAGCGTGAGGATAGCATGCCGACATTACGCTTCACCCATTGAGTACTGTAAATTAGCTGAATAAACGAATGTTACTCAAAACCACTGTATCAGTCTTCACTGCCCCTCAACGCTCTTGTACTTTCTCGGTCTCCTGACAAAATACGCCGTGGTGGGTTCCAGCTTCAGCTATGCCATCTTGAATCCCGGGTTCGACATCCCGACGCCACACCAGTATCACTCAGGTGGCGTAGCGACCAATAAATTTGAGCAGCCACCAGTCTTTCGGGTTGACTCGTCCCTTGCCCACGACTGGCCCGGTCGGCAGCAACAGCATGCACGCTCCAAGCCATGTAAACCGTTCTCTGAACAGGCGAACAGAATTGAGTCATGTCCTCGGTGTCATTCCCAGCCCAAACGTCGAGATTAACCGTCTAGACAAACACATGTTACGCTTGGGGCAAGAAAGGTCACGTACAATCCATGTGTTTGCAACGGAACAAACATACAAATTCCGTCCTCTCACAAAAATCTAGTCACAAGTTCCATGTAATCAAAGAAGTGTATTCAAAGCCTGCTATACGTATTATCAAAACAAAGAAGCCAACAGTTGCTTCAGTGCTACGCCAGACCAACAAACTCTTTCTTCATTGCATCTTAGGGGAACACGTATGAAATTTCAGTTGGATGTGGGTACCTCTGTTACATTTCTGAATTTTAGCACATATGAGCTGTTAGGCTCCCCACACCTGCCTAAAACTAGTACGCATTTGACGGCTTATAATGGACAAGACATTCCCTTTCTCGAAAGATGTACTTTGCCTCCCGTGCATCGATCGCATACACGAACGGTGACATTCACTGTGCTGCAATCAATCGATTGAGGAAGCATATATAACCTTGATTCGTTTTATTAGTTGTTGTTGTTGTTGTTGTGGTCTTCAATCCTGAGACTAGTTTGATGCAGCTCTCCATGCTACTCTATCCTGTGCAACCTTCTTCATCTCCCAGTCCCTACTGCAACCTACATCCTTCTGAATCTGTTTAATGTATTCATCTCTTGGTCTCCCTCTACGATTTTTACCCTCCACACTGCCCTCCAATACTAAATTGGTGATCCCTCGATGTCTCAGAACATGTCCTACCAACCGATCCCTTCTTCTAGTCAAGTTGTGCCACAAGCTCCTCTTCTCCACAATTCTATTCAATACCTCATCATTAGTTATGTGATCAACCCATCCAATCTTCGGCATTCTTCTGTAGCATCACATTTCGAAAGCTTCTATTCTCTTAAGGTCTAAGCTATTTATCGTCCACGTTTCACTTCCATATATGACTACACTCCATACAAATACTTTGAGAAACGTCTTCCTGACACTTAAATCAATACTCGATGTTAACAAATTTCTCTTCTTAAGAAACGCTTTCCTTTCCATTGCCAGTCTACATTTCATATCCTCTCTACTTCGACCATCATCAGTTACTTTGCTCCCCAAATTGCAGAACTCCTTTACTACTTTAAGTGTCTCATTTCCTAATCTAAATCCCTCAGCATCACCCGACTTAATTCGACTACATTCCATTATCCTCGTTTTGCTTTTGTTGATGTTCATCTTATACCCACCTTTCAAGACACTGTCCATTCCGTTCAACTGCTCTTCCAAGTCCTTTGCTGTCTCTGACAGAATAACAATGTCATCGGCGAACCTCAAAGTTTTTATTTTATCTCCATGGATCTTAATAACTACTCCGAACTTTTATTTTGTTTCCTTTATTGCTTGCTCAATATGCAGATTGAATAACATCGGGGATAGGCTACAACGCTGTCTCACTCCCTTCCCAACAACTGCTTCCCTTTCATACCCCTCGACTCTTATAACTGCCATCTGCTTTCTGTACAAATTGTAAAGAGCCTTTCGGTCCCTGTATTTTACCCCTGCCACCTCCAGAATTTGAAAGAGAGTATTCCAGTCAACATTGTCAAAAGCTTTCTCTAAGTATGCAAATGCTAGAAACGTAGGTTTGCCTTTCTTTATTCTTTCTTCTAAGGTAAGTCATAAGGTCAGTATTGCCTCACGTGTTCCAACATTTCTACGGAATCCAAACTGATCTTCCCCGAGGTCGGCTTCTACCACTTTTTCCATTCGTCTGTAAAGAATTCGCGTTAGTATTTTGCAGCAGTGACTTATTAAACTCATAGATCCGTAATTTTCACATCTGTCAACACCTGCTTTCTTTGGGATTGGGATTATTATGTTCTTCTTGAAGTCTGAGGGTGTTTCGCCTGTCTCATACATCTTGCTCACCAGATGGTAGAATTTTGTCAGGACTGGCTCTCCCAAGGTTGTCAGTAGTTCTAATGGAGTGTTGTCTACTCTGGGGGCCTTGTTTCGACTCCGGTCTTACAGTGCTCTGTCAAACTGTTCTCGCAATATCATATCTCCCATTTCATCTTCATCTACATCCTCTTCCATTTCCATAATATTGTCCTCAAGTACATCGCCCTTGTATAGGCCCTCTATATACTCCTTCCACCTTTCTGCCTTCCCTTCTTTGCTTAGACCTGGGTTTCCATCAAAGCTCTTGATATTCATGCAAGTGGTTCTCCTTTCTCCAAAGGTCTCTTTAATTCTCCTGTAGGCAGTATCTGTCTTAACCCTAGTGAGATAAGCCTCTACATCCTTACATTTGTCCTCTAGCCATCCCTGCTTAGCCAATTTTCACTTCCTGTCGATCTCATTTTTGAGACGTTTGTATTCCTTATTGCCTGCTTCATTTACTGCATTTTTATATTTTCTATTTTCATCAATTAAATTCAATATTTCTTCTGTTACCCAAGGGTTTCTATTAGCCCTCGTCTTTTTACCTATTTGATCCTCTGCTGCCTTCACTATTTCATCTCTCAAAGCTACCCATTCTTTTTCTTCTGTATTTCTTTGCCCCATTCCTGTCAATTGTTCCCTTATGCTCTCCCTGAAACTCTGTACAATCTCTGGTTCTTTCAGTTTATCCAGGTCCCATCTCCCTAGATTCCCATCTTTTTGCAGTTTCTTCAGTTTTAATCTAAAGTTCATAACCAATAGATGTGGTCAGAGTCCACATCTGCCTCTGGAAATGTCTTACAATTAAAAACCTGGTTCCTAAATCTCTGTCTTACAATTATATAATCTATCTGATACCTTTTAGTATCTCCAGGGTTCTTCCATGTATACAATCTTCTTTTATGATTCTTAAACCAAGTATTAGCTATGATTAAGTTATGCTCTGCCCAAAATTCTACGAGGCGGATTCCTGTTTCATTTCTTAGCCCCAATCCATATTCACCTACTATGTTTCATTCTCTCCCTTTTCCTACTGATGAATTCCAGTCACCGATGACTATTAAATTTTCGTCTCCCTTCACTACCTGAATAATTTCTTTTATGTCATCATACATTTCATCAATTTCTTCGTCATCTGCAGAGCTAGTTGTCTTTTAAACTTGTACTACTGTAGTAGTGTGGGCTTCGTGTCTATCTTGGCCACAATAATGCGTTCACTATGCTGTTTGTAGTAGCTTACCCGTACACCTATTTTTTTATTCATTATTAATCCTACTCCTGCATTACCCCTATTTGATTTTGTATTTATTACCCTGTATTCACCTGACCAGAAGTCCTGTTCCTCCTGCCACCGAACTTCACTAATTCCCACTATATCTAACTTTAACCTATCCATTGCCTTTTTAAATTTTCTAACCTACCTGCCCGATTACGGGATCTGACATTCCACGCTCCGATCCGCAGAACGCCAGTTTTCTTTATCCTGATAACAATGTCCTCTTGAGTAGTCCCCGCCCGGAGATCCGAATGGGGGACTATTTTACCTCCGGAATATTTTACCCAAGAGGACGCCATCATCATTTAATCATACAGTAAAGCTGCATACCCTCGGGAAAAATTACGGCTGTAGTTTCCCCTTGCTTTCAGCCGTTCGTAGTACCAAAACAGCAAGGCCATTTTGGTTAATGTTACAAGGCCAAGTCAGACAATCATCCAGACTGTTGCCCCTGCAATTACTGAAAAGGCTGCTACCCCTCTTCAGGAATCACACGTTTGTCTGGCCTCCCAACAGATACCCCTCCGTTGTGGTTGCACCTACGGTACGGCTATGTGTATCGTTGAGGCACGCAAGCCTCCCCACCAACGGCTTTCAAATTCAGTACAATGTGTTGTCAGTGACAGCATTCAATGCTGAAAGAATTCTCTGAATTCTATTCTGAAAGATTAGGCAAGACTAACAATTTAGTTGCACGTATTACTAGGTAGGATAATGCTCTGCCGAAATTTTGCCGGGCCAGAACTCTTCTCTTTGCTTTACGGGACAATGTGGCTGCTGAACTGAAAGAATTGCAAGGTAGCAGATCTATTGCGCCCACACAACCTTGTCAATGATCAAGTCCACTGGTTTTGTTCCCCAAACCTTCAAGTCGCATTCGTCTCTATGTTAACTTTAAGTCTGCAGTCAACCCACAATCTGTGATTGACATTTATCCATTACCACGCCCAGAGGATCTCATGTATCGATTAGGCGCTGGTCGCTACTTTTCAAAAATTGATTTGCGCTACGCATATCTTCAAATACCATTAGATGAAGAATCTCAAACCGAGTGTATTGTCAAAACTTATTTCAGCTTGTTTAAATATTTGCGTTTGCCTTTTGGCAGTGCTTTCGCATCCACCATTTTCGAATGGTATTTAGAACACCTGACTGATCAAATACCAAACTGTTCAACCTATTGGGACGATATTGTCGTAGCACGTCGTACACATGAAGAACACATTGAAAAATGGCGTGTTTTGTCTCGTGTGTTATCTAATGCAGGACTAAAGTGTAGACTCGACAAGTGTGATTTTTTAAACTTCACTTTCAGTATCTTGGTCGTGTCATAAATAGCCAGTGTGTACATCCTCTTCAGTCACATTTGTTGCCATACGTGACCTGCCAGTTCCTCGCAATGTCACAGTATTGCATTCAGCCTTAGAGAAAATGAGCTGTTATATTCAGTTTATACCGAATGGTGTGCATAACGCAGCACCAATGCATCGCTTGATTCGCAAGAACGCCCCTTTGTTTGGGCAGATGAGAGCCAAGAGGCTTTTTAAAAACTTAAAGATCCATTGCTCAGTGATCGATGCTTGCTTCACTTTGATCCTGAAAAACCATCTGTCTTGCCAGCTGACGTTTCTTCTTACGGAATCGCTGCAGTGCTGTCGCACGGATCTGGTGATAAAGACAGGCCTTTTGCTTTCACATCAAAAGTGTTGTCCAGAGTTCAGAGTAATTATACACAAATAGAGGAAGAGGCGTCGGCTATTGTGTATGGTCTCACCAAATTCCAACACTATTTGTATGGCAGAAACTTCTACTTAGTAACGGATGACAGGTCACTGTAGTCTCTGTTGCGTCGAGTGCAGCCAGTTCCAGTACGAACAGCCCATAAATTGCAAAGATGGCCTTTGTTTCTAGAATGGCCTTTGTTGTCGTCTCAATACCAGTACGAGATTGTGTATCATCCGACAGCTCAACATGTAATGCGGACTCACCTTCATGACTTCCGATTGGCCCTGATATCGACTTTGACGTTTCTGCTGCATCTTGTTGTCACATCGATGTTCAGGTTTCTGAATTGAAACATTTCCTCTGAACTAAAGGACTATCGCAGAGGCCATGGAATCTGATTCAGATTTGAACATATCGCTAAAATACATTGGCACATTTTAGCCTCGTTCATTGCATAGTATAAACAACTTTGTAGGGCTCCGATACTTTGCAAGTCGGCATCGCTTCTGTATACAACGAGGTGTGGTTCTTGTGGAGAGTCACGTATGTTGATCTCCAAAGCTTTGCATAAAGAAGCGTTGCAGTTACTTCACCAAGGGCACTGGGGGATTATTCATACGAAGTAGTTGGCGCATCGACACTGTACTTGGGAGGGTACTGACACCCAAATAGAACAGATATCGGTACATCTCTGCTTGGTCCAAGTCGCGATCATCATGTCAACGTGGAACATTCGTTGGTTGATGGTGGTAGACTCTTATAGCAAGTTTCCTTTTGCTGTGCCAATGAGCTCGACAAGGTCCCATAGCACAATTCAGGTGTTTATTATTTGCCTCGAAGGTTTGCCTGAAGTCATAATGTCGGAGAACGGTACTCAGTTCACGTCAAATAAATTCTGTGAACGCAATGGCATGCGGCATCTAACTTGCGCACCGTTCCATCCACAGTACAACGGCGAAGCGGAACGTTGTTAGACCCTTCAAGCACCAGATGGCCGAACTTCGCGCCGCACACACCAGGTACCAAGCATTGTAACCGTTTCTCGCCCCCACGAGACTGATCATCGCCTGTGGAAATATTTCACAGCCGGCGCCATCTGCCACTGTTCCACATGCTCCACCCTCCTCACCATCGGACGCCGAAGGAAGGCCGTAAGTCTCGCTTCGCGCCGCATGACATTGTGTTTCTCGGGGTTATTAGCAGCAGCAGACAGTGGGCGTGAGGCGAGATCCTTCGTCGACTTGGCGCATGCACGTATCTCATTTCAGGCTCAGACGGACTGTAGCGCCGACATGGCAATCAAATTTACCACCGTCAATTGCACGGTGATGCTTCTCTATCTCTTCCCCCGGATTCACGGATACCGAGGAGAGTGCAGTCACAGCAGTCGCCAGAGGGTGTCATCACGACACCGCGGGATGACCCCATGGAGCCTTCGCGTCCTCCGCCTCCTCTCGTCCTATCGATGGAGCAGGACCGCCTCCGCCACAGCGGCCGACTCCTTCTACATCTTGCTGTTGGTCTCAGGAGGTGAGCGCCTATCCTTCTTGGTGTTTTCTGTTGGACGTTTCCACCGAGTGAAGGCCAGATGGCGGGATACGAACGGAAGTCTGACGTCCCCTGCAGCCACAGCTTCCGGTCCATTTGCCCGTCTACGCTCCTGCCTACCCCCTCCTCCCGCCACTCCCCTTGTCATGCCCCATATACGACTATGGGCCGTCGATTTTGGGAATGCTAAGGCCTATAGTCAAGCGCTGGCATGCCAATTGGGAACGAGAGAGGAGAAACGGCTGTGAGAAGAAGTTAGCCAATAGAACTCTGACTGACACCTCTCCAGGACGACAAGGCGAAGGCAGCGGCCTCTGTGTGATGAGGACATAATCGCGGCGATCGACTGGTGAGGCTCCACTTCAATAGCAGCTTGAAGATTGGCGACTTGGATAGCAGCGTCAACGATAGTCACTTCGTTTGTATTCTCTATGTAGCACAGACTTGGGATTGTCTATATTGAAGAAGATTGATTATTTTTTATGTCACCCTTTGCTTGCGATCCATCTGTGTAGTTGCCAAAGTTAGGTATTGTAATTTTCTTTTTTTAATGAAACTCATTAACAGGAGTGGTTTGATTTTCTAGCGATCCGACTATGCAGGCATCCTAGACACCACACGTCCCTTGTTGGAACGTGCGGACACATTCATTCGAGGTAATCAATGGATTACAAACAAAAACCTCTCTGCTCAACTGGACGTCTGTGTTGGTCTTACTGACACTCTCTTCCACCCCGTACTCAAAAGACTGATCCTGCTGGTTCCTTACTGTGGAGGAGGAGACCATTAACAGAAAGAGAGGATCATCTGTGCCGAATGCCTTGTGCGTTACCAGGATGATCTTTATAGTCTTTTGTCGAACATAGTCACAGGCTGTGGAACGTTGGTTCATTACTTCGAACAGGAATCAAAACGGAAATGCATGGTTTGGCAGCACACCATCTCTTCTCCGAACAGAAAGTTCACAACCGGTGAGATCACAGCGAACGTCTTGTGGGACTTTGATGGGGTATTCTGTTTGATATCCTTCCTCAAGTTGAAACGATCAACTCTGAAGCGTATTGTGCTACCTTCAGGAAACTAATGAAACGATTTCAGCACTTTCGTCGCCACAAAATTGCAAACGAATTTCTCCTTTCCCATGACAACGCTAAGTGACCCACGTCTGCCCATCAGGAAGGAGCTCACAATACTTCACTGGACTGCTGCTCTTCCTCATCACCCGACATACTTGACCTCGCACCTTCCGAATTCCATCTGTTTGGTCCACTGAAGGACCCACTCCGTGAGAAAAAATACGTGAATGATGCAAAGCTTGTTGGTGCAGCAAGAATTTGGTCGACCAATGGAGTGGTACCATACGGACAAACAGGCACTCCCCGTAGAGTAAAGTGACGTAAGACGGTCGCTCCGAGAGGAGATTATGTTGAAAAATAGGGTTTTACAGCCAAACGAGCGGAGAATCAGAAAAATTTGTGGCATAACTTACTGAACACCCCTCGTACGTTCGCAGAGTCATCATTTAAAACCAGTTCTTAAAACCTAAGTACACTTTCCCGTGATGTTAAATTCGCAGTCTACGACTATGCATTGACTACAGCTATTTGCGACACATGTGCAGGACCCTGACTCGAACTCGGATTTTCCTCTCGTCGCGACCAGTCGCCTGGACCATATCTGCTATCCGAGGAATCCTCCAGGACTCACTCAAGCTTCCGTATTGCGCGTAGTCACAACTCTTATGCTCGCACAGTTCGTGATTCTCGCACACGAAGACAAATATCATAACGTCTCTCTAGCCCGTCGAGGCAAGGATAAATCTTAGATGGTTTCAATGTTCGTGGCTGCATCTTCACAATAGAATGTCCTTCAGACATCCACGGTTTTCTGAAGGGCACTGTATTGTGTAGATACAGAAACTGTGTTAACACGGGCATTGCAACCATCAACGTTTTCTCGGGATAGAGCACGTCGATCTGTAAGTACTTAACCGTTCATTTTCACGAACACCTCTGTGACACTCTCCCATGGGTCAAATAAATCTCTGACCATTCTTGATGTGTCTCTCTAAATATGTTCAACATCCGCTGTTAGTCTTATTTGGTACAGGTCACAGAGACCTGAGCAATACTCTAGGCTGGGTTGCACAAGGCACAAGTGACTTTCAAGTAATCTCTTTTGTGTCCTGATTGCATTTCCTCAATTTCCTGCAAGAAAAGATAAAAATGTCTACCACCTGATTTACACATGACTGTGTGTGTGTGTAATCATTGCATTCCATATCGCTATAAAGTGCTACACCCAGATATGAGCTGACAGATTCCAGACGTGCCTTACCGATACTGTAGACATAGGATATTACGTTTTTTGCAATGTGAAATGTTAAAGTTCACATTTCTGAACATCTTTTGCAAGTTACTAATCTTTGCACCGTTCTGAAATCTTATCAGGATTTGACTGTCTTCCAGACAGTACCTCATTGCAGATCACTTCATCATCAGTAAAATTCTGAGGTTACTAATAACGTTGCCAGAAAGCTCATTAACATGCAATATGAACAGAAATGGTACCAACGCACTTCCATGGGGAGCACCCCACGTTATCTCTACATTTGTCGATGACTTTCGATTTAAGAGAACTTGCTCCCATCCTCCCTACCAAAAGGTCTTCAGTTCAGCCACGGATTTCGCTGGTACTTTTGATATGGTTATGCGTCAAAAGCAATAAACACTGCATCAGCCTGACTACCGTGACCCTAAATCAAGAAATATTGCCTCATCTGATAGCCTTGAAGCAAAGCTTTCAGTATGTAATGCGAGGAAAGTGTTAGTCACGTATCAGATGAACGATGTTTTTGGAATGCATGCTGACTGGTATTAAGGAGGTAACTCTACTCGGGATATTACATTGATTGAACTCAGATGTTTTTGTAAGATTCTTCAACAAATCGATGTTAAAGATATTGGGCGGTAGTTTAGCGAATCACAACAGATCCATGAGAGCCACTTCTATCATTCTCTAGCATCCAAAGTCGAGTGTCTGTGACTTGACAGTGAAGTGGAAACGCGAAAGAACAATCACAGCTAAACCAAGAAGAGGCGGACATTGCCGTCAACAACCGCGTAGCGTGGTTGTTAAAAAATGGCATCAAAGCAGCGGAAAAAATTCCTGCTGAGTTTCTAAGTTTATCACCAGTTTATCTGGCACAATGAATCAACGCCGGTAGTTAAAAGAATAGGGTCCAATGGTCGAACAACTCCTCCACAGTTGCTATGCGTCGCTTAGGGCGAATGAATGGAAACGAATGAGTTTTTCTCTTCTAGCCCTTCTCCTACCACAGCGTTCCAATCCCCTCCACTGAATTACTGAGTTACCCACACAGTACACCAAATACTCTGGCATCTTCTTCTGTTGTCCTCATGTTTACCTGCACTATAGCTGTTGGCGTTAGTTTGCTTTTCTTCTTGCCTTTCACTTCGCATATACACAGCATATAGAGCCATTGCATTTTTCTTTCCAAATTTTCTAGCTTCCTTACCAAATTCAGAAATCTGACGTTGAACGCCCCGACTCGCATAGTGTCATCCTATCTCTGGGTATTCAGTGCTTTTACCGAGCGAGGTGGTGCAATGGTTAGCACACTGAACTCGCATTTGGGAGGCCAACGGTTCAAACCCGTGTCCAAACATCCTAACTTAGGTTTTCCGTGATTTCCCTAAATAGTTTCAGGCAAATGCCGGGATGATTCCTGTGAAAGGGTACTACCGATGTCGATCCTCATCCTTCCTTAATCGGAACTTGTGATCCGTCTTTAATGACTTCCTTGTCGACGCGACACTACACACTAATCTATTCAATGCTTTTATCGTGGTTGCATCTCCCCTGGCGGTGCCGGAGATACGATTGAGGAACTAACAGGGAACTTTTTGATAGCGTATTTGTTATTAAACTTTTCCAGTTACACGCCACGTGATCTCGGATAAACATTGTCTGTCTTCAGTAATAGTTTCAGTTGCTTTCTGCATCTCGGTGCCTTTGATCTTTGCTGACACTGTAACCTTTATCCTAGCAATACCAATGTCTTTCCATAATGTGTGCTACCAAGAGATGGAGTGTGGGAGAGTAATGTTTGTTCCCCTAAAAAATCGTTGGTTTTTTTAACATTTGCTAACAACACAGTTTGCAAGTAGGTACTTTTGTTACGCGTACATATAAACATAATTTTAGCAATGCCAACACATTTTCCGTTATGTGTACCAGGACGGAAAGAGTATTTTATGACCACCACAAACAAATGTTAAAAACATAAATTTCGTCAAATGTCGTTTCTTTTATTCACAACAAAATTTTGGATGTATATGGATGTGTAAACTGTTTCTGAACCTGAAAAATTGAGTATGAAATATGTTGCGAAAAGTCACATTCACTACATATTCCCTGCACTACTTATGGTTTTGGATTAAGTTCAATCGCAAATTTAAAACAGTTACGGATTCTGGTATAAGAAACCATTAAAAACAATAAATACATTTTCAACGTTTTAAAATATAAAGTGTATGATTAGATTACGATGGTTTCAAAAGTTGGGCATAAAGAATTCCCCCCCCCCCCCCCCCGACACAACCTGGGTAATGTGATTATTGACTAAGATCTGGTAGGAATGAAAGTAACTCCTTATACTGCCGTTACTGATGATGATTATTCAGAATTTAAGCACTGGCGGGGATCGGACACAGAACGTAAGGCGTTCTGATTATAATGAAAAACTGTCCGATACACCAGGGTCACTACATCGCTTACGTTATATTGTCTATTAAAACAATGTCTGCTAGATTACTCGAGATAATTGGTGCCTATCTCGAAGCAGCTCCAAGATTAGTGGTTTTAGCTCCTCAGTGGCGGTGTCCCGTCTCACTATTTCACAAACCAGTGATCATTCGTGCTTCCCATCTTCGTATATGTACAATAACCGGTCATAGCACTACTTGGCTTGAATCATATAGACCTGAACAATATTCTAGAACGGGTCACAGGTGTTTGTTGTACACAGTCTCCTTTTTAGACACTTACCACATTCCCAGCATCCAGTCAATGAACCTTCTGTCACCTGCCTTATTATTCAGCCTATCCCTACAATTTGTTAAACCCATGCGTTTACAGATTAGAATTTTGACTCGTTTACATTATAGCCAGAGATTACTGATATGTACTTATCAGCAGGAGGCAGTGCTGTTAACTTGTATCTCTTTGGCACACCGCGAGAGTGCGCTATAGCTGACGGTTTGTAATGGTACACCACGCATTCGCTGAAAAGGAGTGAATGACCTGGCAAGCAAAGACTGACGGGTATGCTAGAAGCCAGCAATATGTGAAAGTGGTCCAGGACAGTGGACAGTGCTGCTTTTGGAAGACAAGGCGTCAACTTTTACTGTTTCTAGGTGGCTACGTATGTGTAGCTATTTGTAAAGTAGTTGCTTTTCTCGTCCATCTCCATGAATAATGTTTTGGAAGATTCAGTGTTGAGTAGCCAGGTTATAATTCCACCACGAACGTACTTCGCCGAGGTTTATCCGCTGCGAGGCTGTTTAGTTTCAGACTACAGAAGTTAATGGTGAGCTCCTGTCTAGCTTGTTTCATCTAGTGGGGGACCAAAGTGAATGAACTTTATTGTTGTGATTCAATGTTGACGATGATCGCGGGAGTTCGACTGCCTCAGCATTAAATACTTTGTTTTATTTAATAAACAGAGTGTCAGTTGTAGCTGGTGTGTGCCTTGGGTATTTCTGGTAGCTATTATTAAGCACTCTCTGGAGGCAAGTTCTGCTTAAACCTCTGTCCTGCCATACAGTTTATTTGATACATTCATACATCTTCTTATATGGTAAATGAAAAGGCGGCCAGAACTGGTAACTTATTTTAGATTATGTATATTTGTTTAAGATCCTGCTTATGTCTGATAACGTTGTTACCTTCCTGTTTAAGAGTTCTAAAACTTAATTGTATTCGATCCATGCAAAAAGGTGGGGGAAGGTCTGTGGCTTCCGATGCCGAATGTGGATACTGGATTTTGAACAAGTTTTGAAGCCGGGGCTTGGCTTTCCTCGGCGGTAAATCTCGGATAGTAACTGAAACTATTTCACGATAATGGTGTTTTTAAATAATTTTTGATAAGTGATCTAAGCTTTTGGGTGTATTTATATAATTCCTTGTATTGTTCCTGACAGCCGGGTTTGTAATATTTATGTGTTGGGGGTGTTACGGTGTAGTAATTCTATTACTTTAATGAAGGTGCCCAAGTTATCGATGTATGTTTGATGTGAATTTATGGTGTTGAAATGAAGCTGTTTTATTTTTCTGCTAAGTCTGGGGTCACTAATTTATTAATCCCGAATCCTCGCATGTATAAACGGTTTCAGAATTTTTTTTTGTTTGTCATCAGTCTTCTGCCCGGTATGATGCCGACCACCATGAATTCCTCTCCTGTGCCAGCGTGTGCATCAAAGAGTAGCCCTTGCCACCTACGTCTTCAGTTAAACGGGAAAAGGAGTACGAATGTGTGGCACTGAGAGTTGTTAATAGTGAAGGTAGCAGAGTATCACATAAGTACAAAGGCCAGGCCTAGTTCACATCTCTGAATAACAGAGAAGATATAAGAACGCAGTAAATGAAGCAAGTGAAAACGAATACATATGTATACAAAGGGGATTTGCAGGAAGTGCAGAAAGGATTAGCTGGAATGGCTAGAGGACAAACGCAAGAAGCATGCACAACTGGGAGAAAGGTAACTACGACCTACAGGAAGATAAAACAGACCTCTGGAGGAAAAAGAAGCATCAGTATGAATATCAAGAGAACAATGCAATCCAATATTACCAAACAAGAAAAATATGAAAGGTGGAAGGAATATATGGAGGTTCTACTAGTATATAAGGGAAATAAACCTGAAGGAACTGTTACAGGGAAAGAGAGAGAGAGAAAGAAACAGAGAGACAGACAGACTGACAGGCAGGCAGAAGAGAGAGAGAGAGACAGACAGAGAGAGATAGGCAGGCAGAGAGACCGAGAGAGACGAATGAGGTGAAGATGAGATTGGAGATATGATACAACGAGAAGAATTAACATATCGCTGAAAGACCGAAGCGATAACAAGCCACTCAAATAAACGAAACTCCCTCAAAATTATTGTGATCCTTCAGAGAGCCAGACACGACGAAGTTATTGTAGTTAATGGGGAAGATATGCGAGAGAGATGAAATACCCTCCAGGAAAAAGGTTATAACTACAGTTTCGAAGAAGGCAGATGCCGACACTTACGAAAACTATTGAACTACTGATGCCAATTATTTAGAGAAGAATCCTAAAATTGGTGGCAGCTGACCTCTGAAATGTTCAGTCTGTATTCCGGAAGTATGTAGGTACATGCGAGACAATTTTGAACCTATGATTTATCCCAGAAGGTACATTGAAGAAAGGCAAAACTACATTTATAGCATTTGTACATGTACAAAAGGCTTCTGACAGTATTGACTGGAATACACTTTTTGAAATTTTGAGGGTAACAGGGACGAAATACAGGAAGCGAAAGGTTGTTTTCAACTTGAACAGAAACCAGACTGTCGTAGGACACGGACATAAGTTTAGTATCTATTAGAGAAACGCCACCTACAGATGGGAAAGAACATTAGGTGCAGTCAACGTGTTTGCCTTGGGACCTCATTCAGTGTTCAAGAGGCTATTCCGGCGGTTACTGAGGGAAAAACTGCAGATTATGGCACACATCGGAAGAAATGATACCTGTCGTCTGGGCTCTGGGATCATACTTGGATCATTCCACAGACTAGTCCAAGAGCTTGAGAATTCAAGCCTTGCTAACGGAGTTTTAGCAAAGCTCAGTACCCACATTACTGTCCACAGAACAGATCGTTGGTCACTGGTTTCGAGCCAAATGGGAGCCTTGAACCACAGACTGCGAATGTTCTATGATAAGTTACGCCGTGACGTCCTAGACCGGCATGAGAGTGTTGAAAACTGAAAGACCCACCTTTTCAATCAAGTGCGTATCACAAGTCAGAGGCAGCTACTCAGGTATCTGAATGTATTTTGGATGTACACAAAGCTTTTTTTCCCGTCAGGCAACATTTCGTCCAATCTGGATCACAATAGCTGCAGGAAACCCTAGAAGTATCAGTGTAAGATTCAAAGAAATGTTCCCCCTAGCAGAAGAGTAATTAAAAGCATTCACAACAAATAGCCAGCGTTTCAAGCGCTTCTAAAAGCTATGAAGCTAACATAACACTAGGTGCAGAAAACTGGTTAAAACCTAAAGCTGACAGCAGTAAGAGCTTTGGGGTAAAATATAAGCGCTCAACGAAAGTATAGAGTAATGGGAAATGGAGACAAGAAACTCAAATCTGTTGTGGTAGGAATCGAAACTGCATGCGGGATTGTTTGGCCAAAATCCAGTATCAGTTGTGGGCATCAAATTATAGTTGGATCCTTCTATCGGCCACCGGACTTACTTCCTGATGTAACTGAAAACTTCAGACGAAACCTCAGTACGCTTGTACAGGCATGCAATAATCATCGGAGGAGACTCCAACCACTGAAAAATCAATTGGGGTGATTATAGTTTTGTTGGTAATGGACCTTACAAGACATTCTGTGAAACACTACTAAATGTCAACCCCGGATACTGTCTGGAAAATATAGTTTGGAATCGCACTTCTGAAGGAACTGTATTAGATCTAAAGCCAATAAATGGAGCAGAGGTCATTGTGGATGCCCTGGTATTAGTGACAATGGGGCATTTGTAGCACAAGTGAATACCCAAGTACAAAGGGTAGTTAAAACGCGTAGAAAGATTTATATGTTCAGCAAACCAAACAAATAAGAGTAGTGTTATATCTCAGTGAAGATCTTGCAACTTTCAGCTCAGGAGAGGAGCACGCAGAGAAACTATGGCTCAAGTTTAAAAAATAGTTGACCTTGTACTGGATAACTATGTACCCAGTAAAATATGATGGGATTCACCCACCATGGTATATAGTCACTGTATTGGAACTTATAAAGACACACAGACTACTCCTTTATAGGTATAAAACGAAGCTTAGGGCTACAGATAGAGAGATGCTGAGTGAAGCGCATCTGGCTGTGAAGAGAGCAATGTTTGAAGCTATTGATGACTACCGTAGAAGAATATTGTCAAAGATGTTTCACAGAACCCATAGATATTCTAGCTGTTGGTAAAGGCAGTTATGCAACAAAGTTAGTGTCCGAAAAGTAACGGACAGAAACTGAGACAGGAACTGAAACTGAGAGTATCAAAGTAGCAGCAGAATTACCTAACTCTCTTTTCAAAAGATCCTTTACAAAGGAAAACCCAAGATCGTCACCATAAATTATTTTTCCAACACTGAAAAGATGAGTGACATGCATATCAGTGTTAGTAGCGGTCAGAAACAGCTGAAATTGTGAAAATTGGGCAAAAACATAGGGCCGAATGGAATATCGATTACATTTTATATTCAATTTTCGGCTGAGTTGGCTGCTCTGATAAATATAATCCATTGTAGATACCTAGATCAAAAAACCCTGCCCAGTAGTTGGAAAAAGCTCAGATCACACCCATCTACAAGAAGGGTAACAGAAGTGGCTTGTAAACTACCGTCTAATATCCTTGACATTAATATATTGTAGAATCTTAGAATACATTTTGAAGTCAAACATAATGAGACATCTGGAACAGAATGATCTGCACTCTATCCAGCACGGACTTTGAACCCAACGATCATGTGACACCAAGCACGTACTTTCCTCACGGCATACTAAATGCCATGAACCAAGGCAGGTAGGTAGAGGCAGTACATCTCGATTTCCGTAAACCGTTAGACTCACACCGCAGGTGCGCTTATCATCAAAAGGACGTGAGTGGGAGGTATCGAAAAATGACGGAAAATCCAAATAGACTCTGATCTTGTGCGAAATACATTAAGACCTTCACAGCGCGATAGCGAAGTTGATGTTATCGATAACAGTGCCTCTAAAGCGGAGTTACTGAATACGCTTTTTCAAAATTGTTTCAGCAAAGAAGACCAAGTAAGCACTTCAGAATTTGAATCGAGAACTGCTGACGACATCAATAACTTAGAAGTAGATATATTGGATGTAATGAAGTAGATTATCTCACTTAATAAAGGCAAGAGCTCTGGCCCAGTTTGTATACCAGTTACATTCCTTTCAGAGTACTCTGATACGATGGATTCGTACTTAACGATTTCGCACAAACTCTTGCAGGATGAAAGACTGGAAAGTTGCGCGGATCACGCCAACACTCAAATACTCAACAACAAAAAAAGGAAGTAGGAATTATCTGATGAATTACAGACCCATATCACTGAGATTTATTTCCAGAATGATTTTGGAACATATGTTGTATTCGAGAATGATGAATTACCTCGAGGAAAGCGATCTGTTGATGCACAGTCAGCACGGATTCAGAAGATGCTGTTCATGTGAAACACAACCTGCTCTTTGTTCTTATGAAGTAATGGATGCTATCGATAGGGCATATAAAACTGATTCCATATTTCTAGATTTCGAAAATGATTTTGTTGCCGTTGCTCGCTAAGGACTTAGAATAAAATTGCGTGCGTACGGAGTATCGGCTCAGTTGTGCGACTGGGTTCGTTACTTCCTATGTGAAAGTTCACCGTTCGTAGTAACTGGCGGGAAGTCGTCGTGCGAAACAGAAGTGATATCTGGCGTCTGCCAAGGAAATGTTACAGATCCTCTGCTGGTCCCTATCAATATAAACGACCTAGGAGACAGTCTGAGCAGCTACCGTTGATTGTCTGCAGATGGTTCTGTTATTTACAGTCTTGTAAAGTAATCAGTTGGTCAAAACAAATTGTAGAAAGATTTCGAAAAGGTATCTTTAACGTTCTTAAATTGGCGATTGACCCTAAATAATGAAAAGTTTGAGGTCACTGACGTTGGTAGTAAAAGGAATCCCCTGCATTTCGGTTACACTATAAAACACACAAACTTAAAGGCTGCCAATTCCACTCAATACCTAGGCACTAAAATTTCGAACAGCTGAAATTGGAACGATCCTGTAGATAATGATGAGAGGAAGGGAAACTAAAGACAGCGTTTCAATGGCAAAACACTTAGAATATGCAATAGGTCTACTAAATAGACTGCCTACACGACACTTTTCTGTTCTCTGCTAGAGTACTGCCCTACAGTTTAGGATCCTTACTAGATCAGAGAGGAGGACATAGGAAAAGTTCAAAGAAGGGCAGCTCGTTTTGCATTGCCGCGAAATAAGGGAGTGTTCACGAATATTACACTCTGGATGAGGTGGCCAACATTAAGGCAAAGGTTTTTTTCGTTACGGCAAGATGGCTTCACGAAATTTCAATGCCCAGTATTGTCCAGCGAATGCGAAAATATTTTGTTGACAAATACAGGCTTGGGGAAAAATGATCATTGCAGTAAAATAAGAGAAATCAGAGCTCACACAGACTGATTTAAGTGTTTGATTTTTCTGCGCGATGTTAGAGACCAGAACGGTAGAAAATAGTGTGGAAGTGGACAAAAAAATTTCTGACTATCGTACCACGTCATAATGTAAAAATGTACGCTGGAGAAACCAATGTTTCGGCCAAGGTTACAGAAGACCTCTTCTGGATCTACTGATGTGCTTCAGCTATGAGGAGTCGTTTACACTTCGCCATTGCTGCTCACGGAACACAACGTTACTTTACAATTTTAAAATGTTGTTCATAGGTAACTTGTTGTGGAAGCAACAGAAACTTCGTTATAATCGTTTACCACGGTGGATGGATTGCGCAACAGCTGTTCTCTATTGATTCTTGCGTTGTTTACTATGGATGGTGCTCATCGGCGAATGAGGCGTGAGCTCCTGCTTTCCTCCTACTGGAAGCAGGCAAAGCGGCCGCAGTTACTTGCCTGTAGTTCACGTGTCACATGTTGCTGGTGAGGCGAGAATGGGGCAAGCCTGACTCCATCCTCTCTGTTCTTGTTGTTAAGGCGTTCTGTTATCTCAGTGACGTCTCTGGTCTTGCGTTTCGTCAAGCCCAGCTGCCTAGTCACCGTGCGGGTTTCCTTAAATTTGATTACCTTACCGCAGTTTTGCCCGTGTTCGGCCACTACAGACTTTCTGTGATGCACCAAACTAATTTAGCATTCATGTCCTCGTGTGCGCGTTGCCATCGGCCCGCGGGTCTCACCGATGTATGCTTCTCCACGCTGGCATTCCACCTGGTACACACCTAGAGTGTGTAAAGTGTGTCTTGTCCTTTCTGGATCTTGCTGACAGACAGGCTGGACACCAACACGACACATCAGTTTTCCAGTCCTGTAAGAGACATTTTTTACTTAAGGTAAGAGCGCTGCTGGCTGCTGTTTGTTGATTTCTTCCCTATGTCGTCTACTTTTGCGTTTAGCCTTGGCTGTTTGACTCAATTAATGGTTGTAGCCATTGGTCATGAACGTTGTACACAGCTTTTTGAGCTCTTTTGCTATGTTTTGACCAGCGCTTAGGCAGTGAGCACGGATGGCCGTCGACCGTTGTGGTCTAGCGGTTCCGGGCGCTTCAGTCTGGAACCGCGGAACCACTACGGTCACAGGTTCGAATCCTGCCTCGGGCATGGATGTGTGTGATGTCCTCAGGTTAGTTAGGTTTAAGTAGTTCTAAGTTCTAGGGGACTGATGACCTCAGATGTTAAGTCCCTTGGTGCACAGAGCCATGTGAACCATTTGAACGGATGGACAATGAACTGACGACCTAGTTCTTCTGCGCTGAATGGTGGTACCTACAGCATATCAGTAGACCCAGATGAAGGCCACTGTAGTCGTGGCCTACCGTTTGTTTTACCGGCGTAGTCCCTTACATTATGGCGCAGTATGATACGCAGGAAACGTTTATGCCAACTGACTCTGCGAATGAAAGCCTACGCAGTTATAGTGTGAAAGTCGTTCGATGAACACTCTGCGAGGCACTTAAGTGTGTTGCAGAGTAGTTATGCACATTGAGATCTTGATACAGAACGTGCAAAATTTATGGCTTGATGCAGTGTTTTCTGGTAGGGAGGACGCAGCAGATTATCTTGAATGGAGAATTTCAGCAGATATTGACACAAAATCGGGTAGCCCTAGGGAAGTGTGTTGGGTCTCTTACTATATTAATGACTTTACGGACAATGTTAATAGTAACATTGGTCAATTAAGGCTAGACTCACGATCGGCACCTCATTACCTATTATGAGGATGGTAAATTGTTCACCTGATTATTGTGTGCTTTTCTGAGTAAAATTAAACTAATAAATAAGGCTCTTAATTAATCAGATAGACAAATAGTTCGTAGGTTGAACACAGGTGGACTTAATGCTAAATAAAGTATCTAAAGTACAGCTGTTAATGATTAACTCAAATGGCTCAAATGGCTCTGATCACTATGGGTCTTAACATCTAGAACATCTAGAACTTAGAACTACTTAAACCTAACGAACCTACGGCCATCACAAACATCCACACCCGAGGCAGGATTCGAACCCGCGACCGTAGCAGTCGTGCAGTTCCGGACTGAAGCGCCTAGAACCGCTCGGCCACCGCCGCCGGCAATGATTAACTAATAAAGATTTTTATCCATCAATCACAGTAACTCGTAGGCGGGTAGTAAGTTACTACATGATTAATGCACTGAACTTAGCACCAATATAGTGATTAACGTAACAACTACATACAATAAATAAATCATATAGGTGGAATGCATGATCAGTGTTCACTGCTAAAATTAATTCATATGCACCCTAACTCAATTACATGTGAGTCTAAGAAACAAACAATGCACTAGACTTATATATAGATCCTTATATAAAGAACCCCATATTGGAAAACTGAGCTAAAGATTAGACTCAGTGCAACAAATTTAGAGTCGAAATATTAATTTCACACCCAAAAGTACAAGTTCTGCTGAACTTCTGTCGGAAATAAATCAAAATGCTGACTACTGCACAAAAATCCTACGTTCCCACAGAACTCAAGTGAACATATCGAAGTCTCGCGACCGATAACGCGAAAAATTCTATCACCGCTCGGACCAGCATAGATCTTGTCTCTTCAGCCTCGCTTTTAACTGTGTAAACACACAAGGTAGCCGTTCTCCCTTTAACGCTGGAGTCCTCCACTCCACGTAATCACCCTGCATCAACGTAACTTTATTACTTCAGACTAACATCATCATGAACCACTAACTTTTTTGATGTAATTAATATAAACGTTCTGAGTGCATCATTAGCTGCGTGTGAAAGTTCTTAACAAAACTGACACCCCTCAGTTTTACCTGCAGTAGTTCGAACAAAATTTGAAGTTAAATGTTGGAGTTGTGTTGCAGCACTAAAAGTCAGTCCATATACCCTGTGTCGTCAATTATTGCAATAAATATGAAAATTACACTCAGTTTCTCACATGAATTTTCCATTACCATACTCAGAATAGCTTCGGTAGTCTTTAACCTGCTGACGAAACACTATATAAAATATAAATCTTCCGAAGAAAATGCAGGATGTGTTGCGTAATTACGGTTGGTAATGCGCACTGCTTGCTAGTAGTGTAGGTCCCTTGTATCAAATGATAGGATGGTTTTTTGATAAATTTCAATTAAAAGTTTCATCGTATGTTAATTAAAAGTGTTACAAAACAAATCAGCTGTGTTTCGATTTATGAAAAGCATTTGATTCACCACCACATCTACGCTTATTATCAAAAGGGCGATCGTGGGTAAGTATCGAAATCTGACAAAAAATCCAGAGGGATAATGGCCATATATAGAATACACCAGCGGCAAGACACAATCAATAACTTTACTTTGAGGTGTGAAGGTAATGTTATCCATAACATTACCACTAAAGCGGAGTTACTAAATACAGTTTGGGGATAAGTACCTTACAAGTAGCGAAGCAGCTTAATCACATAACAAAGCCAAGATCTCCTGTATAGACTGCATACCATTTATTTTCTTTTCTGAGTATGCCATAGCTCCATACTCAGGGAACATATACAACTGCTCCTTGGTGGAAAGATTCACACTTAAGGACTGAAAGTTGTTCAAGTCACACAAATACCCAAGAAAGGAAACAGGAATAATCTACTGAATTACAGACCCATATCATTAGCGCCGATTGGCATCAGAACTTTGGGACATATACTGTGTTTCAATATTATGAAATACCTTGAAGAAATTGATTTAATTGCAAACAACCAACACAGATTCAGAAAACACCATTCTTATGAAACATAACTACCTCTTTATGCTCACGGTGTAATGAGTGCTATCGACAGGGGATGTCAAACTAATTTCATATCTTTAGATTTGCAGAAGGTTTTGGTCGCCGTTCCTCAGAAGACAATTCTAATCAATTCTATTAGAGATGGCAAAACTGTTCTTTTCTGAGATCGGATTAGAACTGGTCACTCTCTGGAATGAACTAGCTGTTTTTCATGACTCAGCACTCACCATTCACTCACAGAAATAAAAAATACATTGGCTTTTGATTCAGGTCCCTAAACCAATATATTGATCTGATTTGATCCTTTTTTTGAATGAACATATCATGAGGAGTAATAATTTTGTGTTGTCCCTAGTAATTTTCACATAAATATTGCAACAAAATCCTAAATATTTTTATCAAGTAGAAAAGTTTTAAGAATAAATACTGATTCTTGTTATATTTTGATACTTTTACTGGAAAAAGATTGTAACAACTGTAACTGAAGTGTATCTGCAGTCTTCGTTTACAGTCATTATTAGCATATAATATATTCTTATAAAGGAAAAATTAATCAATTTTGTCGTTTATAAATAAAATTTGACCCATTTTAATGGATGTGAGTCTCTTTCTCTTCTTAGTGCACATTCGTCCTGCTTTAGAAAATATTTGTTCACTGGCCACTCAGGCTGCTGCGACAAGCAATCCAAGCTGGAAACAGATGTCAGTGAGGACAGTTCATGAGAAATGATTGCTCAAATTTCTGCGTCGATTGATGGCGATCTTGATCGGCTTCCTGACCCACATCATTTCAGAGGTACTGTACGATGCTTCGGTTTTGGATGTCTATTCAGGTTTGATGATGAGGCACAAGCCATGGCAATTATCTGCTGGCAGTAGTGGCATTTGCTTTTTCTTCCATTTTGGTAAAACGGTACCACATACCTCTTAACTCTTCTAGGCGAAACCAATTTGGATGACATACTGTTGTGCAGCACTGAAAAGTACACTGGTAAAATTAAAACATTTAATATTACCCGAGCCATTTTAACATTGTAAAAGCTGAAAGCAAGAACATACATGCAGCACAATTTGTAATCATATGTTACAGAGTAGGATGTAGAGCATTGTGATCTACGAAACCTAGACCCACGATCGGGAAGTTTGTATCACACACAAAAATGTCTGAAAAAGTTATAGTGATTAAGAAACTAGCGAACACAAGCTTGACGGTATGCGAGGATTTCACTGCTGGAAGACAAAACTTTTGAATAATTTGAGATCTGAGTTTGGGCTACAAAGCGTGTGAATAAACCAAGAAAGGATATTGGTGTGGATAAAGGCTGGAAAAAAGCAGTGCAAATGAACTCTAAAGCCTACGCTCTAGGAGCTACGAACTTGTCTACTCACGCAGTCACTAGTTCTACCAGCCTGTCTGTATTATCACTGTACAACGTAGCTAAGTATCACTATAAACTCATTTCGATGAACTCCGCCATATATTTCAGAAAATTGACATCAATATCTTTCTTCGAACGAATGTGGACACCTGGCTCAAACCGACTATGCTCTCCTGCTCTCTAACTACACTCCTGGAAATGGAAAAAAGAACACGTTGACACCGGTGTGTCAGACCCACCATACTTGCTCCGGACACTGCGAGAGGGCTGTACAAGCAATGATCACACGCACGGCACAGCGGACACACCAGGAACCGCGGTGTTGGCCGTCGAATGGCGCTAGCTGCGCAGCATTTGTGCACCGCCGCCGTCAGTGTCAGCCAGTTTGCCGTGGCATACGGAGCTCCATCGCAGTCTTTAACACTGGTAGCATGCCGCGACAGCGTGGACGTGAACCGTATGTGCAGTTGACGGACTTTGAGCGAGGGCGTATAGTGGGCATGCGGGAGGCCGGGTGGACGTACCGCCGAATTGCTCAACACGTGGGGCGTGAGGTCTCCACAGTACATCGATGTTGTCGCCAGTGGTCGGCGGAAGGTGCACGTGCCCGTCGACCTGGGACCGGACCGCAGCGACGCACGGATGCACGCCAAGACCGTAGGATCCTACGCAGTGCCGTAGGGGACCGCACCGCCACTTCCCTGCAAATTAGGGACACTGTTGCTCCTGGGGTATCGGCGAGGACCATTCGCAACCGTCTCCATGAAGCTGGGCTACGGTCCCGCACACCGTTACGCCGTCTTCCGCTCACGCCCCAACATCGTGCAGCCCGCCTCCAGTGGTGTCGCGACAGGCGTGAATGGAGGGACGAATGGAGACGTGTCGTCTTCAGCGATGAGAGTCGCTTCTGCCTTGGTGCCAATGATGGTTGTATGCGTGTTTGGCGCCGTGCAGGTGAGCGCCACAATCAGGACTGCATACGACCGAGGCACACAGGGCCAACACCCGGCATCATGGTGTGGGGAGCGATCTCCTACACTGGCCGTACACCACTGGTGATCGTCGAGGGGACACTGAATAGTGCACGGTACATCCAAACCGTCATCGAACCCATCGTTCTACCATTCCTAGACCGGCAAGGGAACTTGCTGTTCCAACAGGACAATGCACGTCCGCATGTATCCCGTGCCACCCAACGTGCTCTAGAAGGTGTAAGTCAACTACCCTGGCCAGCAAGATCTCCGGATCTGTCCCCCATTGAGCATGTTTGTGACTGGATGAAGCGTCGTCTCACGCGGTCTGCACGTCCAGTACGAACGCTGGTCCAACTGAGGCGCCAGGTGGAAATGGCATGGCAAGCCGTTCCACAGGACTACATCCAGCATCTCTACGATCGTCTCCATGGGAGAATAGCAGCCTGCATTGCTGCGAAAGGTGGGTATACACTGTACTGGTGCCGACATTGTGCATGCTCTGTTGCCTGTGTCTATGTGCCTGTGGTTCTGTCAGTGTGATCATGTGATGTATCTGACCCCAGGAATGTGTCAATAAAGTTTCCTCTTCCTGGGACAATGGATTCACGGTGTTCTTATTTCAATTTCCAGGAGTGTATAAACTCCACTGTTCTAAGACACCACAGAAGTAACAGTGAACAGGTGGAGCAGTAGCATAGAAACGATTTGGCTTATTACTTAATCACATCCATTGATAATCAAGACTAAAACGTCAAATCCCTTAAGAAAATTCGCCTAATGTGTGTCCTCTACAGACATTCTAAAAGTGACTGATAGACATATGCCCTATTCCGAATGGTTTCTGAGATATAACATATTTAAAATTACTATTGTACCTTACCTTTCAACATTCGATTCGACTTACGAGCATAAAAATAATGCTAGGAACGGTAACATAAATATTCTATTCCTTCACTGTCAAATTCCTGTGTGTAATTTCTTATTCATATGTAACAGTATTTCGGCTTGTACCTACTTATAATGCAGCCTACAGTCCGGCCGTATACATATATTTGCCACGAAATCCACAAGCGAAAAACTTCATACCTGGAATATCAGCTCACATCATATTCTACACTTACGTCCTAAAATACGGAAGGAATAAACTGTTCCAACATGCAGAGACTTTCAGAGTATCACTGTACATGAACTTGCAGCGGAGGTTCAAGAGATAATTTGGGAGTCGGCTTCCATATCATTCCTGGACGTGAATGACCAACTCCATGGGTTTACTACCAAACTAAGTCTATTGAACGATGAAAAAGTTTCCCCAAAGACCGGACACCTGAAGGAAACACCTACACCTTGGCTAACAGTGTCTAAAACATAAAGGCCAGATGGTTTATGGAAAAACTTGTGTGATTTACGAAGAGAGGGCAAAATAAAAGCTACAGCTGTTCCCATTCCCCGAACCAACGAACTAGACCAGTATCTGACTTCACCGAAAACTTTCATTGAATCGTAAACAAAACATAGGCTTACTAACTGTTTTGCGGAGGTAAATGATGGTAGTCGCGAAAAATTCTTTCTGGAGCTGACAACGCTGTCCAAAAATCCTTCAGCTCAGTATTTACTGTACAGGACGGCGTCACAGTCAAAATGATCAAGCGTATTATTGTCCCGCTACTGCTCATAATATCTACTGCTCCTTAGACCTTGAAGCTGTTGCCTGGACAAAACATCAGAAGCACTGTTTCCATAAGAATACAAGCACTAGAGATCTGATTGCTAAGAAGAATAGCTGGGTTCATTCTGTCTGATGGGACGGTAGACATTAGAAAAGAACTGATAGTATTTAAATGAGCATTTTAAAGAATACGTGAAAAGTGAAAGGATTATGTCACAAGAATGGAAGACGACAGATTACCATAATTGGTGATAATTATTAGACAATGGGTAGAAAATTATTACTATGGCCGAGGAATATCAACAACTTCAATCAAGAGGGCGTAACAGGCCAGCGCCTAATACATGCAGAGAGAAGAAGGAAAGATATCACATTACAACTATTATGATTTTTTAAGCAACTGTGAATTTAATAATTTTTGTAATTGCATATAAAAGTGTGGTCTGAAGTAAGTGGGCTCCTGCAGGCATTAATCTGTTCAGATTAAATGAATAAATTAAAAAATCAAACATAATATGCAGGTTGTCCCAGGATGAATGGTCAATATTCAGGGATATTGCAGGAACGATCACTTGAAGCAAAAACTTCATGTGGACATATCAATAATTTAATATCTCGCAAATGTATATCATATCATGAAACTATCGCAAACTGCGTTATGTACATCTCAAAGCACACATGTTTTGCAGGATTTTCTGTATTCTACAATCGCTTTCTTCACCCAATCTGTAAGTCCCTTGAGAAAAAATGAATAGGACCTTTTTAAAGGAAATTTAATGCAGTTTCATTTTGTTGTGTGAGAAGTTTTCAGGAGAGGCCGAGGATTTCGTTTTATTCAAGAAAAACGTATAAAAGTAACTTTCAATATGTTACATCTCAGAAACTATTTGGAATAGGGCGTAAGTCTATATTTAGCTTTTTGCTACAGATGATCATTCCTGTCAAATCTCTGAATACTGACCATTTCTCCTGAGACAACCTTTACACACACACTATCACATACGTTAAAATAACTATGAGTTTTACGTACCGTTATATTTTGTATCCTAGCCATCTAAAGTAATTAAAACCTGTATAAAGGCTACCAACACACTAACAATAGCAACTGTAAGTGCAACAGACAGACAGGAAGACATAAGAGTACACGTAGCAAATAACACTCACACTACAAGAAAAGAGAGGAGCAACAACACCAGAAGTTGACAACTAGAACACTTTAAATAGAGATTCAAAGAATAAAGAGATGCTCATTCAAGAAAGCACATTGGAAGTTGTTTTACTGTGCCAAGAGCACAGACAATAAAAGTGATGCCTCAAGTTGCCATGTGGTCCGCTCTGTGCGATCTCGTCCACGAGAGTGGCAGGGAGCAGTGACCTAGCTTGCAATCCTATCTGTAAAAGTGGTGGAGAGCAGTAACCTAGTGAGCTATCTTGCAAACTGATCCCTGAGAGTGGTGGGGAGCAGTGAGATGGTGAGTTGACCTTGGGTCCAACTGATGAGAGTGCGTGGGCAGCCTGACCTGTTGGGAGGGGAGAGATGCCTTGATTGCCTGATACAAGCCGACTGCACAGTGGCTGAAGACTGCAGCATGTATGATCACTGGCTACATACTCCAAGCGCGACGCTAAGTCAAAGGATAAGAAGTAACAATTCACTCACAATTATACAAATGGTAATTGAGCTTTTGAAATTTCACATGTTCTTTTGAAATCAAGAATAGAAACAAGATGCTGGAACTGCTTTCTGTCCTAAAGTAGCGCAATGAAGGGTTTCTTCTAGGTAGCCTTGGTAGCAGTGTGGTCAAATTATGGGATAGTGTAGTGAAAGGACGTTGATTCGATTTCCATTAGGGTCAAATAATCTTTTTCCCACTCGAAGATTGGATGTCGGTTGCGCTTACTTTCATATCGTCATATTTAGTATTACTATTCAGATGGTTTAATAGGTAATGCCTGACAGCCAATGAATAAAAGAAGAAATGGAGCATTCTTTACTTTCTGTTTTTATGGATGAGGAGTGCATTATGTGCTAATTAGGTATTGAAATCCACATGTGCATGTTGTCTATAAAACATTTTTGTAGCTTCGAAACCTTTTCTTAAGTATGTGAGGTGGGGCGTGGTTGCAGCAGCTAGTATAGAATTTTCAACACGCTGATTGCGGTCACCAGAGACGCATTTTTAAATGAGATGGGCTACCATTCATATTTTCGGAATCATTCATCATCCATTCTTTAGAAAGATCTGGCTCTTTGAATCATTTCAAGAGTGGACTGCCCGTCTCTAATGCCTACGGACTATCGTCTCGGTTGTGTGACTGGATTCGTGATTTACTGTTGGAAACTTCGTAGTAGCTGTTGGAAAGTCACCAAGTAAGAAGTAATATCTGGCGTTCCCCAAGGACCTGTTGTAAGCTCTCTACTCTTCACTGTTGGCAACCATGCATCAGGCGAGACGTCTGAGTTTCTGCACTCTCGTAGGGATTGGTTTTTTAGACTGGAACAACGTATCGTTGAGTACTAATTACTCATTAATTACTTGTTTTAGTATGGGTTTTAAGATTATTATTGAAGCTTATCACTTTTCTTTGCTTATTCCTCCAGAAACTGCGAAAAGATCGTAAGGTCAGATTGAAGTCATCCTTTTTCTTACATTGTGGCACAGTCAACTTAGAGAATACTGTTCAATTCTTTTGTTTTTCTTTCCATCAGTTTAAGTGGAGCGTGTCTTTTACTCAATAAGTCTATATTTCCTGAAAGTCGCGTATATCTTAATTTGATCGATTTAGAAACTTTCGCATTAGTACTTTGTTTACATACACTCCGTGTAAATTAGAGTCACAGTACAAGTACCACTAAACGATGATTCGGTTAATTAACGGAGGAGCAGCTGTGTGAATGTTGAGTTGCTTTTGTAGGCGGAAGTAATAAACTTTTTCCTGTTCATCCCACACATGAAGCCCTAACCTGTAGGCTTAGATTTTGCGGCTCGTAAATAACGAAAATTCTTGTGGTGTAAAGTGTGTTAAATGACTTAATTTAAGTTTTAAGTGTGTAATCTGTTATCCAATGCGTGAAAATTATGGATTTTCCAGTAGGATAGTCAAGGAGGGAGTGACATATATCGGCTATTGGCTGGAATTCCTCTTGGGTGAGTGTAGTGGACAACTGAACGAGGAAGTCATTGAGGTTCTAACACGGAAGTGTAGGTTGTGCAAAAATAGAAGAGAATCGCTGACCACCAAGTAAGGATGTGTGCCCCTTAGCGTAAGAACTTGCTAAATTTCGGCTAGAGAGACTGAAGTTGAAAAAAATCGCTGGAAATGGGTGAAGGTAACAAACAATGGGCGGAACGGGAACATCTCTTCAACTTCATCTACGTTTTAGCTTACAGTATCGAAGACATTTGACTTGTTACCTAAAGTGGGAAGCGACGAGCCTCATACAGTTGTAGTATACAGTAGGGTGCAGCAGACTTCTAGCAAAGGAACTCGGTGTATGTCGTTAGCAGAAGATATTAGGAAGAAAAGTGTCTTGCTACTAGGTAACATCCATGGGACACGTCTGCACAAGATGTTACGGAAAAAAAATTATAAACAGTGCACCGTGTCAAAACTATTGTGAAGCATAGTGCTAGCCTTAGCCAGCTGACAGAGAACACAGGGAGTTGGTGCAAACATGAGGATCAGGTTATTGTAGTAGGTGTAGCAGCGAACAGTAATTACAATGTCAGGAGTGACCTGGATGAAACAGGAGTAGCAACTACATACACAAATCTGAGTTTTGTGGAGATCATGCAACGCCATGGCGAGTCTTCGGTTACTAGTCTGCAGATTTTCTTAGGGATTGTGATAAAAAGAAACTGGAAACCTTATTTAGATCCTACAATTTGATCTCAGTAATTAAATTTGCAACGCAGGTGGATAACGACAATAGTATCCTAAATAATAACGATTTGGTTCAAATGGCTCTGAGCACTATGGGACTCAACTGCTGTGGTCATAAGTCCCCTAGAACTTAGAACTACTTAAACCTAACTAACCTAAGGACATCACACACATCCATGCCCGAGGCAGGATTCGAACCTGCGACCGTAGCAGTCGCATGGTTCCGGACTGCGCGCCTAGAACCGCGAGACTACCGTGGCCGGCTAATAACGATTTCTTTGGTCCAGCTAAAACTAAGGAAAGAACTGTTTACTCATAACAAATACTCTCTCTAATCATGATGCACAGTTCTGTCGGATGAATAACATAGTTCCCTTGGAATAGATAATCCTCAGTGGATATCAGTTAGAACAATTAACGACTTCATGACAACTGTTTTTAAGACTGGTTTACCTGGGATGAAATTTATAATGAACCAAATGCTAACATAATATCTAATTTATTGTATGAAAAATTCATATCAGTATCTGAAAACCTCTTTATACATAAGATGATCAGAAATGACATTAAGTAGCCATGTAAGAAACCATAGATGGTTAGATGGATTAAAGTATCTTGTGAAAGAAAAAGCGAGAATATCTCTGTTGAAAGAACAAGGAGGCAAACTGCAATGATTGCTAAAAGTACTCAAGATTACTAAGAAAGATTGTCAAAAAGTCGAGGAACTTGCATATAATGTCAGAAATCAGCAATTCCGAAAACCAACTTTAGGCTACGTGGAGTATAGTGAAACGAGAGACAGGACAACTGGCTGTGGAACAGGATGATATCACAATTGAAATGTATGGAACGGCTATACATGATGATTCACAGATAGCAAATTTATTTAATAACGGTTTCGTGAGTAGAGCGGAACGTACAGACACAAATCGTTCAAGAGAAAAGTCACAGCAGCGTGCAGAAAATGTAACTTCCGAAATTCAGTCACATGAATGCATAACCAATTTCTTTTGAAAGTGAGAAAATTACACATTCTCCAAAATTAAGAAATCATGTGAATTTGATGATGTTTCCAACAGAATACTGAAGTTTCGTCCCCATATAATAAGCCTAGTCTCATCTAAAATTTTTAATTCATAACTAACTCAAGGCATTTTTCCAGAGAGACTGATGTATGTCGTCGATAGCCCCTGTGCAAAGAGGTTGATATGACAGATGTCAATAATTATCGACCAGTTTAACTCAATAATTATCGACCTGTTTCACTGGTTACATTACTTTACTAAATTTTTGAGAAGGTGATGTACCCTAGAATACAATCGCTCCTTATCAAAAATAATATCATCAGCAGATCACACTATGGGTTTCACAAGAGTTGTTCTACTAAGAACGCCACCTACATGTATACACAATAAATTCTACAGGCATAAATAATAAAAAGGCGACGGTTGGTATTTTCTGCAAACTGTATAAAGCATATTACTGTGTGATCACAGCATTCTCCTAGATAAATTGAAATTTTATGGGATTGATGGTTTAACCAACCAATGCATAATGTCATACCTAACCAAAATAAAGCAGGAAGTTGTAGTTGGTAACTCAACCAATAAAGTCCAGCGACGTAATTCTGACTGGAGAGGAATCACGTGTGGGGTTCCACAAGGGTCATTCTTAAGCCAACTATTATTCCTCATATTTGTAAGCGAAATTAGTTCTTTTTTCAGATGACACTAGCATTGTAATCAGTATAAGGATACATACAGACAGAGAAGAAATGGAAAACAATATTCTTAAAAGCATCATTGACTGGTCTTCTTTGGATAGTTTCATCAACAGTTTTAAAAAGATGCAACATACTGAATTCTGCATATTTAGGCATACTACAGCAATTACAAAGAGGAAACAATAAATAGGGTGGAAACATAAAAATTCTTAGGTGTCCATATTAATGCGAATGTGAACTGGAAGAAACACATTTTGGAATTCCTAAAACAACTCAGTTCAGCCATATTTTCACTTACAATCAATGCATCTCTTTGGGCGAGAAGGAGCAGTAAGTTGATATATTTTTACGTATTTTCATTCACAAATATCGTATGGAATAATGCTGTCGGATAATTCATCTTTAAGAAAGAAGGTGATCTTCACTTAGAAACCTGCTATAGGGAAATAATGCGCGGTGGTCACCAACGATGTTCTTGTAGACATCTGTTTAAGGAGTTGGGCATTTACTTCACAGTATATTTATTCACTCATGAAGTTTGTTGTAAATAATCCACTATAGTTCGAAATGAACAACGATATACATAAGTATAATACCAGAAGGGATAATGGCATTCATTTCTCCGTATTAAGTTTGTCCATAACAAAATAAGGGGTGCACAATGCTGCAACAAAATTGTTGGTGATTTATCTGACAGACCGCAAAGTAAAATTTGAGAACAAACTCAAACTGTTTCTTCTTGACAACTCCTTCTATTTTGTTAAAAGAAATTCTGTTATTATAATATGTAAAAGGTGGTTAGTATATATTAAAAAGTGTTCAGCATATATCAATATTTACAATTTAATCATGAATTTGTGATGTGAATGTAAAAAGAGTCATTCCGTATCATAACGATTTATCAAGCAAAATGATCCATGGAGTTATAGCTGACTAACTAACTAACAGATCTACAGCAGTGATTTAGACGACAGGTTCGGCCAGATTCTTAGTTTGTTTACAGATGATGCTGTCATTAATCATCGTGTAAAATCATCAGATGATCAGCACCAATTGCACAATATATCTGTATGGTGCAAAAAGTGGCAATTAACTCTAAATCATGAAAAGTTTGAAGTAATTCAAATGATTACAAAAAGGAATCCGCTAAATTTCGGTTACACGATGAATCACACAATTATGAGTAATTTAAATTGTAATGATCACATAGATAATGTTTCTTGGGAAAGCAGTTAGAAAATGCAAGGCCTGTTAAAGAGTTTGCTTTCTCCTCTCTTGTCCACCCTTTTCTGGAGTACTGCTGTGCAGTGTGGGATCCGCATCAGATAAAAATGATGGGGGACATCGAAAAAGTTCAAATTAGGCAGCAAGTTTTGTTTTTTCTCGTAACAGAGGTGAGAGTGCCACAGATACGATAAGAAAATTCTTTTGGTAGTCATTAAAACAAAGGCGTTTTCCATTGCGGGAGATTTCATCTTTTGGAATTTTGTACATCAACTTTCTTCTCAGAGCGAGAAAATGTTTTGTTGGTGCCCACCTGTATAGGGAGAAAATATTATCATAACATAATAAGAGAAATCAGAACAAGCATTGAAAAATTTACGTGCTGGTTTCAAGCACTGATCGGGAGTTGAACTATAGAGAAATACCTTAAAGATGGTTCGATGAACCCTATGACAGGCACTTTATTGTTGATTGCAGAGAAACCATGTAGGCATAAATACATTTGTTGATGAAAGTGGCTACGTACCCTCAGAAAACAATGGATAAGTGGATGTTTACTACATTAGAGAATACATGAAATATCTGCCTATTAATCTCCATCTCCATTTTTATTTGATTTAAAACTGTAGCTGCATTGAATGTAAGTAAGTTAGCCTCAAAATTGGGAGTCTGCTAACAGAAAAGCCATTTACAGAGTTTAAAAGTATTGGAATAACTACATTTACGAATCACTCGCTCCCTAAAGTGACAAGTTTCTATATGGATGATTTGTCGTCTTACACCGAAAGGGTGTGGAATGTTGTAACAGTATTGCTGCGCAGAGTATGTAAGGAAAAATTCTCGTTCCGAAATGCTCATTACCCAAGGTAAGTGTTGTGCTGTGGGTATAAAAGTGCTGGTCCAGCGCTGCGCGGATTCCAGTACCGGGAAAGCATGGTGCAATCAACGTATAGAATGCGATCACATCATCATACTCTGGCAGACGGTGTACCGCTTTTGGCCGAATTAAGACGAGTTTCTGTCAAAAAGTACATGCTATTCAGATATGGAAATTACATTATAATTTGAAGGTCCATTGTACCTTGTGTAGTGTCCTGCTGTCGGCAGAAAAGAATTAACGATCAAGTTCAAACACACCAACTAAAGCACCTTCTTGGGGTGCACTAATTTCCAAACTCAAGAACAACAAGAAACACATTACTTCTTGTGGTGGCAAAAGCCAGATAAAAGGTATAAGACAATGAAATAAATAATAACATCCAATATTCTACATCACACAATTCGAAAGTGGCGTTACGCCCAACACGATAAAATTTCTACAGAGGACTACGGCGAGTGTCTACTGGGCTAGAGCTGATGTAGGTATTGACCGGAGCTGAAATATTTGTAGGTACACACTGCTGGACTGACTCTGCTGGTGTGCTTATAACACCGATTCTGTCGGGTGCTACACTTAGTCACATTATTCCAATTGGTGGATCTCTGTCACATGGCTTTTCACGAAGTAGTGCCGTGTTTATGCGGAAGGTCCGTTGATGTTTATATCACAGGCGATGTTTTGATATGAGCTCTTGAAGAGAGGTATTTGTAGTGTTGGCCTATTTCTAAGAAAGGGATTTGGTTAGGAGAGGGGGAGGGGAAGGGATGGGCAGAGATGTTAGGGAGTGGAAGGGAGGGTTTGGGGGATGGGTGGGCAAATGTGATATCACGCCCTGCCCATGTCCCTGCATGTTAAGGTCATTTTGTGTCCAATAAGTGCTTTGCTCTCCCACCCTCAATCTAGTGAATCTGAGTTTACTGGCGTTAAAGACAGTCTTTCCTACAAAAAAGGTTATGTAATATTAGTATGACAGTGTTAGTTTACATAAGGACCGTCTGCCATACAGAGCAGTGTTCTCTGCGGATCTCCTAGGGTAAAAAATTTGCCTAGTCCAATGTCTGTACCAAAAACGGAATAGACGACCTGAAACGAAGCTACGTTACGCGGACAGCATGCAGATCAGGTGAACAGAGTACAGCTCGTTTACTTTTGATCATGACAGTAAATAAGAAAAAGATTAATCGGCCCTATTGTTAGCAGTAGACACTGTTATATAATTTCGAAATATGTTTCTTAACCCATTGGCTTATACAGACGACTCACAGCAGGTCGCAGGTTTCAAGTCAGTTGTTACAATACCGGCTAAGAGACGGGAAAACCAACTATAGCTACTGCTTAGTGTTTTTTCTTCTCTGGCACGACATGTTATATAACACTGGAAAGCTGAGAACTCGATCTATTTAGTGGTGTTTAACACACTCGATTTTTTTCGAGACTTTTCGAGCTGTAATCACTCATTCCCAGCCCCATAAAGAAAACCCCATCCAGAAATTGTGTAGTGCGCAAAGCAAAGTGGTACACTGTATGAGTTTTACAAATGTCTAGTTACGTTTCACATGCCTGTATTTTTTCAGGTATACTACACCAGCAAAGTAAATAGTAAGTGTAGAGTTATAAAGAATTCTTACAAAAAGTATGTAATTTTGAGAAAAGTGTGAAAGACAAAATATGCTGATATTCGTAAATTTAAACAGTACATGTAGGTCGCAATGGAGAAAAGGAAGTCAATGGGTTAAGCTGCAGTTTTGCAGTGATATATGAGATTCTAGCACGTGCTGTAAAATAATCAGCATCCGGAAAACTAGTATTTTGACATGATTCTTCAGGAATACGTAATTAAAACAACTGAGAGGCAATGTGTGTAGTGGAGAAATATTAAATAATGATAATTTGTCCGTAGAAGACGAAAAACATAGACAAGACATGAATTCTGGCCCCGTTAGTTATTTTACGCACCCAACAGGTGAAGGAGTAACAACCGATAATTAATAGTGGATAGTATATTGCCAAGATTAGGTATTAAACATTGGTACAACGTTGAGACTGGAACAAGATGGGAAGAAAATATGGATAGTGCTAAGCAGTGATTGAACTGTGCACCGTTAATTAAATTAGGACTGAGGTAACGTGCCTACAAGTATGTTTAGACGGTGTTTATAGGGAACAGTAAAGAATTTACACTTTACTGATCTGGAGCATATTTACGTTAGAAAATAGGATCATAAGAACTGAATGCTTGTACCCCAAAAAAAGTTTGGCATAAATATTCCCTATGAGAAACGCGCCATATGAAGACTGCTTTATTGCTCATATGATTTAAATTGAAGGAAATGAATTCAAAGTATAAGAAAAACCTGAACAAAATAACACTGGAATGTGTTCTTACTTGTTAGTGTGAAACGTTTTCGAAAATGTATTAACTGATATTGCGAAGACAGTTTCGATCTTTCCATGAGATTCCGTTAATGGATAAACCAATGACTTCGATCAGAAAAGCACAACTATTGCGAAACCTACTTTTATTTGCTAAACTCGAAGAGCCATCACATAGCGTAGGACATTTTAGGAGACAGTTACGCGAAGTGACATTGGACAGCTGTGGTACCGAAAATTTCATTCTCCGTTCGTCATGTGCACGAAAAACAGTGTTGTAGTTCCAGTAATGAGATCCACATCTGGTAATGGATTGTCGTCAGAATTAGAAATGGTGTAAGTTCGAGGCCTCCGATATCGAGCGGTTCCACATGTACCGTGTAAGCATGGTTCGGGTAGCCGCTAAAAGCCTTTATCCATCGCCCAGAGAGAACATGTGTGAGCCTTTCCCACGGAGATCAGCAACAACTGGGGACCTACGTTCCCAGAACTGACAACCGCCAGTTACAAGAAACATTGAAAACATTTTCTAATAAATTGTCAGTCAGTGTTATTATAACTTTTTTTAATAAGTCAGAAAGGTGATTTCAAATTCTTGATAAAAATTAATGACTCTTTTGTCATTTTGTTTAACAAGACACAGCTCATTTTATGATTTTTCTGGCTGCCTTTGTTGCTTTGTTTCTTTATTTTAGACTTCGAATCGTTTATCAATGTACCCAAAAAGATGTTAAGTACGGAGAAACAATAAACTGATATGTTATTCCTAAATCCATGGAGTAAGTTTAAAATTAAACAACATAAAATTAACTAATTAATAGACATATATTTATGGACAGATGTAAGACTAGTGGAGAATGGTTAATAAATGGAAACCAAATTGATGAGGAAAGCCTAAGGGATCACTGTGAACGCCATTACACGGCGCCAGTCAGTAGCATAGACAGAAGGATGGATTGTGTATAATATCTCTATCTGAAGTGGCATTTAGTTTTGGACTGTCTTCATGACTGCACTTCACTAATCTGTCGATATTAAAGTGGCTGAAATGAACAGGCGTCGAAACTGACTACAGGTAAAGTGAACTACAAATTGAGTGAACAATTAATGCGAAAATAACAGGTTTGATCAAAAATAAAATAATTCACAGCTGATGACCCAACTAACCAAGCGTCATGGAAGCAAAAATTTGCTTTTTAGTCGGTACTGAACATTAATTATCTTTGAATAAGAATACTTAATAGAAAAAGTACGATTTGCGCCGCTACTTGTAAAATAGAACAGTTGTCTAAACAGAACTGAATACGCAACTGTAGCATTCTGCATACACTACAGCAATATTAAATAGTACTTCCTCTTGAGCTTAAAACGATAGTAGCTTCTTCACCCAATCCACGATTGTTATGTAGCTACATCAAGGACTCTGATGTGACAACTCACGCCGGGTGGAACTGACGATGAATGCTTATTTCCGTGCGATACGTAGGTGGCGCTCGTTATACCGAGCCCACCTCTCCTTCCTGCGGACAATTGTGGTGGCAGTGTGTAAACAAGCGTAGACATTTTCACGTCATCTGTTCACTCCACCCTTTTCTCAGTCACTACTTGTCCTTTTAGTTATCTTCAGCTCCAATACTCCCAGCTGAGCATACGCGTATGTACCATTAATTAAAGAACCATCCTTTCAAAATCATTTTCTATATCAGGAAACTGATATAGGGACAAAATTTCTCAAAATTTCGCAGACATTGTACTCTTCTGATACTTCAAAAGAGACTTAATAGGCCACTTGGTACGACACCTGTCGTTTCCACATGTACATCTGCAGCTCCCTCAACTTCCCTTCCCCATTTCGTACATAGTCGTCTATTGAACGCACCCAACTTTTTTAAAAGTTACTCTTACTATCATTTCGATCTTTTCCACTGACAATAGTCCTTCTCATTTTAATGATACAACATAACATTTCAAAGGTGTTAAACTGACTATATTGTTATCGTTGCTACTATACCGAAGAACCAAAGAAACTGCTACACTTGACTAATATCGTGTAGAGCCCACGCGAGCAAGCAGAAGTGCTGCAGCACGACGTGGCATCGGCTCGACTAATGTGTGAAGTAGTGCTGAAGGAAACTGACACAATGAATCCTGCAGGGCTGTCCATAAATCCGTAGGAGTACGAAAGGTTGGAGATCTCTTCTGAACAGCACGTTGTAAGGCATCCCATGTATGCTCAGTAATGTTCATCGCTGGGAAGTTTGGTGGCCAGAGGAAATGTTTAAACTCAGAAGAGTATTCCTGCAGCCACTCTGTAGCAATTCTGGGTATGTGGGGTGTCGCACTGTTCTGCTGCAGTTGCCAAAGTCTGTTGGAATACGCAATGGACGTGAACTGATGCACGTGATCAGATAGGATGCTTACGTTTGTGTCACCTGTCGAAGTCGTATCTAGACGTATCACGGATCCCATATCCGTCCAGCTGCACACGTTCCACACCATTACAGAGTCTCCAGCAGCTTGAACAGTCCCCTGCTGACATGCAGGATCCATGGATTTATGAAGTTGTTTCCATACCCGCACACGTCCATCCCCTCGATGAAATTTGAAACGAGAGTTGTTCGACCAGGCAACAAGTTTCCTGCCGTCAACAGTCCAATGCCGGTGTTGACGGGCCCAGAAGTGGAGTAAAAGTTTGTGTCGTGAATTCATCACGCGTACATGAGTTGGCCCTCAGCTCCGAAACCCATATTTATGATGTTTCGTTGAATTTTTAGCACGCTGGCATTGAAATCTGCAGCAATTTTTGGAAGGGTGGCAGTTCTGTCACGTTGAACGATTATCTTCAGTCGTCGTTGGTACCGTTCTTGCAGGATGTTTTTCCAGCTGCAGCGATGTCGGAAATTTTATGCCTTACCGGATTCCTGATATTCACGGTACACTCGTGAAATGATCGTTAGGGAAAATTTCCACTTCATCGCTACCTCGGAGATGCTACATCGCTCGAGCGCCGACAATAACACCACGGTGAAACTCAATTAAATCGTAATAACCTGCCACTGTAGCAGCAGTAACCGATCTAACAACTGCGCCAAACACTTGTCGTCTTATATAGTCGTAGCGACCGCTGCGCCGTACTTTGCAAGTTTACGTATGTTTTTATTTGAATCCGCATGCCTATACCTGTTTCTTTGGTACTTCAGAGTAGGTTTCACTCTCTTTTCTTGTTTTGGTCAGCCGTTGTAATGCGTAGCTCGTGCCCATGCGGTCTGTAAGCAATTTAAGATAAACGAAACAGCAAACGTAAAACAAAACCTATCGTTTCCTTGTAGTTTGCCTGTTGTTAATAAATGGATTACCGTATAGGCTAATAGATTTTTCTGTTTACCACACCCACCCTTCAGCAGACGTTTGCTCTTCACGACATGAGAGAGTCCGCATTGTACTCTAGGACACTGTTGAATGACTAGGTGAAAAACTGAGGGGAAGAAAATAGAAATCATGCCACCTTTTACAGTAATGAACACTGAGTTGGAAAATAAGTAGGTCAGTACGTTTTCCTTTCTTAACTGCAAATAATTAGTTCAAAGACAGTATTTGCTACGATTAGAACGATTTCATCTACACCTGTATCTACATTCGGCAAACCACCTTACGTTATGTTAGCAGAGATCGTCATTGCCTCTGTGTGACCTCAAATCTCTTTATGTTTACCTTCATGCTCATTACGATAGAAATACTTTCGAGGACGCAATATACTGGTTCACTGTTACAGGAGTGCTCACTCTCGAAATTTTAACGTCAAATCACACCTTGATGTAGAACGTCTCTCTTGTAGCCTTTGCTTCTGAAATTAATTAAGCATCTTTGTGACGCTGTCCTGCTTACTAAATGACTCTGAAACGGAAAGTTCTGCACTTCTTTGGAGCTTTTTTATGTCCTCCATGAATCCTGTCCTGTACGGATCCAACAGCGAAGTGAGATTTCGCGCGCTGTTTGTACGTGGTGACTTTTACTTTATAATGGATTTATTTATTTAGGAGGAGGGGGCAGGGGTACGCACACTTTCTGAGAATGCTTCCAATGAATCTCAGTCAGCATCTGGCTTACGTATTATCTGTTTTATGTTGTCGTTCCACTTTATCACTTCGTATGCATGCTCCTAGATATTCAATGGATGTGACTGCTTCAGTGATTGTTCCGGAATCATGTAATTATACAATAATGGGTTTTTATGTTCATTATGTGCACACGTAAAAAATTGCTGAAGGGCATCCGGCCACCCTCTGAAACTAACATCGCCAAATCCTTAGTAACTACGCCGACTAAGTGGATGAAATTAAGGAATTCTGCTACCTAGGCAGTAAAATAACCAGGAGGACACCAAAAGCAGACTAGCACTGGCATAAAGGGCACTCCTGGCCAAGAGAAGTCTACTGATGTCAAATATCGGATGAAATTTCTAAGAACGTACGTCTGGAGTACAGCGTTGTGTGATAGTGAAACATGGACGGTGGAGAAGCGGAACAGAAGAGAATCGAAGCATTTGAGATGTGGTGCGACGGACGTATGTTGAAAATTAGGTGGACTGATAAGGTAAGGAATAAGGAGGTTCTGTGCAGAATATGAAAGGAATATGTGGGAAAGGACAGGTTGATAGGACATCTGTTAAGACATGAGGGAATGACTTACATGGTACTAGAGGGAGATGTAGAGGGCAAAAACTGTAGAGGAAGACAGGGATTTGAATACATCCAGCAAATAATTGAGGACGTAGGTTGCAAGTGCCACGGGAGATGAAGAGGTCGGCACAGGAGAGGAACTCGTGGCGGGTCGCATCAAATCAATCAGAGTACCGATGACAAAAAAAAAGTAATGTGCATACTGTCTGCAAAATTTGTTGCGAATACAGTTAGTAGCAAATAAACAATAAATGAAAACGTCGTGCCTGATGCAACGGTTTTATGGCTGGCAGCGAGGAAAAGTTTCGAGAAGATTTGAAATGGTGTGTAAAGTTAGGTGAAAGTCGCTAAGGGCCTTTATCATTAAATACTGGACGCATAACTTCTGTGCGTCTTGCCGTCGTTAGCTACACATTGTAACGTATCATTCGTATCTGGCAGAATAAAATTCGGATAAACTATTTAGATGTTACTAAACTATATGAAGTGCGGTTAACAAAGGTTGCCTCAGGAAGGAAACTTTTCAGATCTTACGACACGACGCGGTTACGAATTTAACGCGTACCAAGTAATCTCTAATTATTCGGCTAGTTTTCATCAGCTTTAGCGTCCTTCGTATGGAACCGTTTTTTCGATGTCCTCTTGATGTATCACGTTTGTGGTTACTGTACATCTTCATTGTTTGACAGCCTTGACTGTGAAAAATATTATGTTGACATCTGCACACAGAGCGGTAAAACATAGGACCGAACTTCGTACAAAAATAAAGCAGGAGTTCGACTTTGCACGTAAGTAATATGAAACGACACGACCCTGTAACCTATCGGGCGTTTTGGTCCCAAACAGTGTGCGCTCAACCCTGGTACACACATCTGAAATAGTGAAAAATCTTAAACCAGGTTCAAGTATTTAGTTCAAAAGGATCCTAAAAACAAATGAAAACCCATTTAGTATGAAATTAACAGTTATTATACAGCAATAATTACAAATTGTCCGCCTAAATTCTGGAATTCACGGTTTGAAGACACCGGAGTTCTTGGATTCAGTTAAGTTAATTGATTAGAAATGGGGTATAATGTTTTGCGTTATTACAGATTTTTTTTACTACACTGTGCTTTACAACGGAATTTTGATGCAGTACTTTTGGGCGTTCACTTTCTCGCTTGGGAATTATGGAATTTCGGCGTTGTAGCCTCTCTCAAGTGCATGTGGAATTGTTAAAGTATCTGTGACCTGTCTGTGCCATGTCATCCTCGTAAAATCTCGTGTTTCGGGATAAGAGTACATATCCAAGATACATAATACGGTCGACATTGTGCACAGTGAACAATCAATATACAGTACGGCTCATTTAATAGCTTATATATTCCTGAGTTGATGAGCAGAAGTGATGAATCCAGGCCGGTTACTGTAGCCGAGCGGTTTTAGGCGCTTCAGTCTGGAACTGCGGGACCGCTACGGTCGCAGGTTCTAATCGTGCTTTAGGCATGGTTGTGTGTGATGTCCTTAGGTTAGTTAGGTTTAAGTTGTTCTGAGTTCTAGGGGTCTGATGACCTCAAATGTCAACTCCCATAGAGCTCAGACCCATTTTCACCATTTTTGTGAATGCAGGTCGCAGGAAAGTTCTAGCTGTTGCTTTTGTTTTTTATGTACACACATATTGCTTTTGTAGAACGAATATTTACCATCGCCGTTTTGTGTTGTAAAGTTGAAATCGTTACTTTTTGATGAGTACCTTTGTTCGGTGGGTTGTCGTGACGTCAGCCAGGTGAGGCAGCTACTGGATCGCTCCTGTTACCTCAATGGCGCCGTGTGGCTGCCCTTCTCATTCTATCACATTAAACAGTCACTCATCGGTGTTGGTTGCATGAAACAGTCGTATAGCAATATCAGACCTCTGTATTGCATAGCTTTTCTTACCACACACAGAGAAAAAGCAGTAGTACTAACGAATAAACCTTTCGTTTCTTTTATTTAGCAGAAGCTAAGGTTGTTTGTTTTTTAAGCGTCTGTTTGAACCCTTAACAGAAGAATGATTTTTATTACTTCAGAAGAAGTATGTGTCATACAGATATGGTAACAAGAAACGTTACTATTCTGGGAAAGAGGTACATTAAAATATTAGCACAACGAACAAACTGAACAATGATTTACTAATCATCCCCAACAAATAAAGATTCCTGCATTTTTTTGCTATCATGAATATGCGTATAATGGAACTCGACAAAAATACATGAACAGTGTAAAGATAAAATTAATTTAATGGATAAGCATAAAATTCAGAAATATTTTTAATTAATTAGTCTAGTAAACACTTGACACATTTTCTGGTACTTTCTGGAATAAACGTCTTTCACAATTACTTGCAGTATTCATGTTGTTCTGGTAAGGACAGAGACTACACTCCTTCTTTTATGTGACACAGATCAGTAGATCTGTAGTTAATTTGCTGATATACTTCAACCATGTTTGTGTGCTGTTGAAGTTGAACGTCTGTTTATTTCGCAATTAGTTCTATCAGTTCATCATGAAACTTCGAATACCAAATACCTCCCAACTTAACGATTACCGTCTAAATATTCAACAGCCCCTCTTACATACAGTATGTTGTCACGAAATACTCGTCTAGCTTTAGTTGGTTTCTTTGATTCCCAATAAATTCAATTTTCCTCTTTGTGAACTAAAGGAACTGAATTATCGGTCTCTGCTTAATCACCCGTGCACGGAAAGTCAACATCAGCGACATCATGTTCATCAGACGAGGACCTAGGGATTGCTATTTCAATAGGAAACGAACGATCAGTATCCGAATAGTCAGAAAATATTTCTCTACCCCCATTTCCTCTCCACATACTTCTTACTGCATGCTAGCAAGTTTCTTTTCAAAATTCGAATCATCCCCTATCAGCACTTCTGTTCGCCTTCTTTTCCGTGACACAGATGGAACCTGCTCTATTTTTCCTACCTGTATAATGGATCAAAAACTGCTAGGCCTCGTAACTTAAAACAATGTCTGAAAGAAAATGCAGTTAGCTGCATCTAAATCTACTCACCAGAAATAGAAGAGCAAGCAGTATTGTGAATTTCCAAAATAAAAATGTACGTCTTCACTCAGGCACATACTTCCTATTAACGGTTAAATTATTCTATCTGTGTTGATTAGTTAGTATGTGTATTAAAAGTCAATGTTCGTCTGTATGTATCATTATTACAACAATATCTTATTTGTGGTGAGATGTCACGTCTTTTACATATCAATTTCTGTACATCTAACAAGCACCAACGTTAGGACTTTGTGAAGTATCCTTGTAGATTTTAAAAAGAGTTTACGGTTAGTTCATAACTACACTGGCTAGCGGCGCATGTTTTAAATGTGACAGCAGATCCACGCTGTGAGGAATAGCGTCGTGCGCTGTGTTTACATTTCTGAAGTGCCTTGCGCTGTGATCCACGAAGTGAGTTACTTTACTTGAGTCCATTCGCGGTATACTTGAAACGGGATCTGCTCAACACTTAGCTGTCCGAGACCACAAGACGTAAATGATCACTTCGCTATACTTTTTCGCTTCTTTTTGCTGCGACACTCCACGCTTAACGCTTGCAATTATCGCTCATGTGAGCTTCAACAACAATTTCACGTCTATTAACACGAATACTTTACCCGCACTCTCATGCACATATCTCCCACATTTGTGTACACCTCTCGTTATATCGATTTTAGTGTCTTTTTCCCCAACGGATCGAAATTTTTCATTTTTTACAGTGATTTTAAGGATTCCATAATACGTTATATTTATTAGTTCAACTTTTTACTTACGTTGGTAATTCACCATCTGTATTGCCATGACTTTAGAATCTAGCCAGGGCGTGGTACAGAATTGTCTTAATGTTATCTTTTCCATTATTTTTGAATTGTGTTTAAACGCACACATACTTATCTGTTGGTCCTAACGAGCGTAAATAAACACAAGCAGAAGTTGCCACTCTAGCAAAAACTTTCCAGCCCTACTCGGTAAGTGTCGTTGACCTAGATTTTTTCCTGCCGCTGTGGCCGAGCAGTTCGAGGCGCTTCAGTCCGAAACCGCGCTGCTGCTACGGTCGCAGGTTCGAATCCTGCCTCGGGCATGGATGTGTGTGATATCCTTAGGTTAGTTAGGTTTAAGTAGTCTATGCCTCGGGGACTGATTACCTCAGATGTTAAGTCTCATGGTGCTTAGAGCCATTTTGAGGCTAAAGTTTTCGAGAATCATCTAGCCCATCTGGTTACATACATACGAAATAGCGTTAACATGAGAATAGAAATCTGAGATTAATAACTTACTCGCTACTTTACCTTTCTTACGTAAATATATAATTTATATACAATTCTATTTACAGTTCTCCGTGGCTTTTCACTTGTTATACTACTCAGAATAGCATTCTTCGCAGTCTCACTTTATTAAGCGATAGCCTTAACTACAGGTAGTTGGGTTCACTTGCACCATCGCCTGACGACATAGTTCATTGATTCTTGATTTTACACTGGACAGCTAGTATTGTTGTGGAACATTATTGGTGACTACGCGTCATTATGCTCAGATTTTTCGTAAGTCCCATTTTCTTTATATGCAAATGACGACATTAATCGAACAAATTTTCCTTTTTGACTTTCAGAGAAATTATTTCTTCCACATACTGCACGATCTTCTATAGCCTTACATATTACAGCTCATCTCAAACAATACTACACAAGAAAAGTGTTTAGGATATACAAGGCGCAAATTTTAAGCAGCCATACCAGAATAACTCGAAAAATAAACTTCGCACGAAAAGTGTGTAGAATCCAAAGTTGACTATTTTCGAGGGAGACATCTGCTGGTGCTAAAATTAGCCCGCCACCCCAGCCCCCTGGGGATGGCGCGGGAGGCAACTTTAAAGTTTCAAATGGGAACCACCACTTTTTATTGCAGAATCAGATTCTACATGAAAAAACTACGTACATTTTGTCTTAAACATTTGTTTTGATTCTTGGTAGTTGGCGCTGTAATTCAAGAAAATCCATGTCTCATTTTTGCGTGGAAAATGGTTACGGATAAATAAAAAATACTTATTCACTTCGTAAATTTAGATTCGCTAAAACTAAAACTCTTTATCTCTTCCCATAGGGAGGGGTTTAAGAGAGAGGAGTTTTCCGAATGTGTGGAAAAAATTTGTGTTTGAGTCAACATTTGTAAAACTCTAATTCCTCTCTATCAAACAGTACCCTGTGAGGAGAGAGGGAGACTTTTAGTTTTAGCGAATCAAAATTTACGAAGTAAATAAGTATTTTTTATTTATCCATAACCATTTCCCACGCAAAATTTAGAACATGAATTTTCTTGAATTACAGCTCCAGCTACCAAGAATCAAAACAAATGTTTAAGACAAAATGTACATAGCTTTTCGTTTGTAGAATCTGATTCTGCAATAAAAAATGGGGGCTCCCATTTGAAATTTTAAAGTTATCTCCCCACCCACCCCCAAGAAGCTGGGGTGACGGGCTAATTTTAGCACCAGCAGATGTCCCCCTCGAAAATAATCAACTTTGGATTCTACACTTTCTTTGTGTGAAGCTTTTTTTTTGAGTTATTCTGGTTTGTCAACTTAAAATTTACACCCTGTATAGTAGCTACACTAATCATCTTTGTGTTTACAAGAAAGACTTATTTCAGTTGTTCTTTTGAACATTATTCCTTAGTGTCATTCGTCTTTGTACTGTAAATCATAGCATCAGAAAAATGTCTCCTCATTACTCATGGTAACTAGTACATACCCATGATTGTATCTTTCCTTTGCTCGTTATTAATATGTAAAACTATTACCCACAAAAATATTGTCCATCTTATTTATTTTGGGTCCAGCCAGCAATATTATAGGAACTAGCAACTGGATTTTGTAGGCAGTCAGCTTTCCCGCCTCTAAAGGGTTGCAAAATATGGGCACAGATTTTTGCCACAACAACATTATTAAGCAGGTGGTCAATATATTTTGGTTTATAACAGAGTGTATTGTTTTTTTGTTTTTTTTTTTTACTTTTAAAATAATAGAGAGACGGTAGGTAGCAGCAATAGTGGTGGAGGGTATGTAAACCATGCCGAGAGGACACGAAAAACAATGCAGGCGTCGAAATGCTGAAATTGAGTGATTTATCTGACGTTATAAAGGGCGTGGTCATCGGTTTTCGAGTCAAGGGGACAAGAATTTAAAAACGGCTACGTTTGGAAACTATTCACAAGCCGCCGTGATCAAAGCACGTTGTGCAGGGCAAAACGGCGCTGTCAGAAACTAGCGTCGAGGCACAGGGCCGTTTATGACAGTCGCTAAATACGGATGCGAAGATGTGTACCGTCGAACAGGCGTGCAACTGTTAAGCATCTGACCACCCCAATAAACAGAGAGGCTAGTGACAGTGCCCCTGAGCGACCGTTCACTGAACTTTGCTGCGTATGTAAGCGCCCGTTTCATTCACCCACGCTCACCCTTGTCCATTGGCGGCGTAGACTGGAATTTGCACGCCGGTACCGCAACTGCACGTCTGCTGAATGGCGACGGGTTGCCTTTTATTTTATTTTAAGGGAGTGTTTGTATGCTTACTTCTTAATTTTGTGCCATTCAGCTTTCTTGCGATTATGTTTCTTTGGCGCTTTGTAACCGTTGTTGACTGCATGGTCATTGTAAACCGAAGATAAAATAAAGGAAAAAAAGGTGGCCTTTTTCAGATGTAACACGTTTTATGCAGCATCAGACAGATAGCCGTTGCTGAGTGTGGGGTGAAACACCTCTAAGTGAACACTCTAGATGTACAGTGTTCGGGGGAATGTTTTCGTGGCATTTCCTGGATGATCTCGTCGTTCTGCAACGCACAATGGATCAACACAGGTATGTATCTATCAATCGGGATCATGTCCAACCCTATATGTAGTTTCTTATACCTCAGCATGATGGCATCTACCTGCAGTATACTGGAAAAGGTCAGAAAGCTCGAGGAGCAGCATGATGAGTTTACCGAAATCTTCTGACCAACTGTTCGAGAATGTGTGGGACCATCTCGATCGGGCTGATCGCGACGTGGTTTCTCAGCCGAGAAGCACAGCGCAGATGGCCACGGCTCTGGAGTCGACATGGATCCACATCCCTGTCGGTACCTTCTAGAACCTCAGAGACTCTCTACCTGCACGTCTCGCAGCAATTCGAGATGCAAAAGTTGGTTATCCGTACTTTTGACATGTGATTACATTAATGTGACTGGACATTCTATACGCAGCAATTGAGCAGGACATCATGTTTACTTCATTCCTCTCCCTGTGTGCAGAGGAGGTAGCGAGCAGCTATAAATAGCGGTAGCTCGGGCATAGCAACTCAGAGCTACGTCGACAAAGCGGGACAAGCGTGATGGGGAGACACTTGATACCCACCGCTGAAAAAATGGTTCAAATTGCTCTGAACACTACGGGACTTAACATCTGAGGTCATCAGTCACGTAGAACTTAGAACTACTTAAACCTAACCTAAGGACATCACAGACATCCATGCCCGAGGCAGGATTCCAACCTGCGACCGTAGCAGTCGCGCGGTTACGGACTGAAGCGCCTAGAACCGCTCGGCCACCACAGCCGGCCCCACAGCGGAGGAAGAGGACACAAAATGCTGTGCGATTGCCGCGCAAAATGGACGATTTTAGGTAAGACCGGACCAGTTTTCCGCTGAGGTTTTATATTTTATTTAATTTAATCAACGCCACAGACTGGGTGTGGACAGTCTTATGATCAGAGGGTTGTGTATTATATCACATGGTTGAACTTATTGAACTTATCGAATGGTGATGAAGTGGCTGAACACAAGCAGTTATTACTATGAAGGCACAGAGTGTCGACAAAAGAAAGTCCCAGTTTCAGTGGTATATTGAAAACCAAAAACCAAAAAAATAAACTCCGCCCGAACAGGCCATGAAGGCTCAATGGTACCGACCGCAACACCGTGTCATCCTCAGTGCACATTATATAAATTTAATTACTGAAAATTATACGTAAAATTGAAAGTAATCTAACCTGGTTTTCCTTACAAATGTTCACACAACGCTTACAGTTCATACTGTTGAAGTTTATACCTCGGACTGTTTTTTATGGACACCCTGTGTAGTAACCGTTATCTCACATCGAGAAACTGAATAATAATAAGTTAAATGCACCTTTAGTCATAGGTCACATGTCCAATTCCCCCCACATTTTGGTCAACGATTCTGAAGTAACAGATACAACAGCATCTTCAGTCCCGTGTGTGAACTGCGGAAAATGATTAGGTAATGGCGGAACGCAGACATGATCATTTACAAAGCCTAAAAGGAAACAGTTGCATGGTGTGAGGTCAGGTGACCGTGGAGGCCAGGGGAAAAAGAGCTCACCCGTACTGGCCATTAAGACTAATCCAACGGCTACTCTATGCAACGTTCAACCACTCTCGTACAAAGTGGTGGAGATGGGTCTGCATCTTGTTGTGAAATAAAATTATTAGGTTCGTCTTCTAATCGCGGGCCGGCCGGAGTGGCCGTGCGGTTCTGGGCGCTACAGTCTGGAACCGAGCGACCGCTACGGTCGCAGGTTCGAATCCTGCCTCGGGCATGGATGTGTGTGATGTCCTTAGGTTAGTTAGATTTAATTAGTTCTAAGTTCTAGGCGACTGATGACCTCAGAATTTAAGTCACATAGTGCTCAGAGCCATTTGAACAATTTTTTTTTTTCTAATCGCGGAAAGGGCCATTCTTGCAACGTATCCAGATAGGCCACTCTTCTTACGAAGGCTTCAGCCGAAAAGTGTTTCGGACTCTTGACTTCGAGAGACAGCGCATAAAATGTTTTGTGAGGGGGTAATGTTTTGATATTTTACAGGTAAATAAAGATATTCTGACCTCTGGAAATGAACATTACGGGTGTTTACCTTCCGACTTAGATGTCAAACTGCCTCATGACTGAACACCACACGATCAAGAAAGTCATCCTCCAGCTAGAGCACTTCACTTGCAAAGTTATAATGTACACCACAGCAATCTGGCTTTAAGCATGTAACAAGTATGGATGGATGGGTGAAGGTTTCATTAACGCTGTGTTGCATGATTTCTGGTTACGAAACCAATTTTAGTGAAGCAAAAATATCTGGGTGGTAAGGCCTGACACACAAGGTACTATGTAACACAGCGACCACGGAAATTTTGATTTACTCAATATTTTAGATGTTTTGCCTCACGGTAAAAATGGAAAATATTGACTAATTGTTAATTGTTCAATTACAGAGACATGGAAACATAATCTTTGCTATCATTATGTATCACTTTAGATACATAAAATATCTAACTTAATGGATCTAAATGGCAGAAATAATTCAATCTTTCAGCTGCTTGTCCTCCTGTGCTTTCCCTTTACATGTACATCTGCTCGTTCTGCTTTGGCTATTCCACCGGTGTATGTTGTTGCCACATAGGGGCTCACAATTCAACTTTAACCGAAATGCACGTTGAACTGAAACTACCATACAGCAGAACAGAAAACACTTTATGCTCGATAGTCGACATTTTGCGTGTGTGGCGTATGTGGTGCTGCAAGCTGGAAAACAACAATGCAATAACCGCGTATGTGCTTATCTAAACTTTTGTGAGTTACTCTTAATTTGTGGCCTTGTACACACAACGCTTACAGTTCATACTGTTGAAGTTTATACCTCGGACTGTTTTTTATGGACACCCTGTGTAGTAACCGTTATCTCACATCGAGAAACTGGATAATAATAAGTTAAATGAACGTATATTTCGCTGACTTATAAAGTTAACAAAGTTGAGATCGATAAAGGTCATACTTGTACTCCATACTGAACTCGATACTTCTTTGGCGTCGTTTAACTGTTTTGCTAATTCCTCTGTATCGTTAAAGCCTGTACTTAAGTCTCATGAAATGAGTATTGGTAACTGGATGATTGTCTCTGAAAGCGTGGTTGTCTGTTGTGTGCAGTACAGTAAAAGTCTGTCGAACTCTCCTGGTTTTTACCGACGTGGTATAACAACAGCTGCCTTGCATTAAAACAGTGGAATATTATTAGATAGGTCCCGTACCAGTTTCGAGTTGGAGCGCTGACGCAGTCCCGGAGGCTGACGTGGAGCGGTGGCCTGTTGTTGCTGACAAGGAACTGTTGTGGCTGCTGACAGCGGACGGGGCCTCGCCACTTGGGAAGTAATCCCAGCGGCTGACAGTCTGTAAGCCTACGGTGACGGATAGTCCTCGGCTGCGAGATTATCAGGATTTTCCTTCAATTTGTCGACACAACTGTTCTGCCACTTGTACATAGAGGACGACCCGCATGGAAACAAACTGTGCGATCGGAGCCTAGTGATCTCCTCGGTTGTATGCTGCCGCTGCCGCTGGAAGGACAACGCAATCCGGCCATGCTAGATGGAAAGTTCTTTCTTCACATTCACGCGAAGTTGAAGGCATTCTGTAAATGAATAAACCTATCGGAATGAACTAAAATTATAAGTATTGTGTTTGTGGACACTGTACATAATATTAGCAGGGAATCGAATGATGATATGAAATATAATCATCTGACACTAAAAAACTATTACTCGTGAAGCCAACGTTTCGGCCAAGGTTACAGTGCTCTTCTTCTGCGTCATGAGCATACAAAGAGGAAGGCCGCTGCAGCCATGGCCGAAACTAACCTAGAAAGCTTTTATGTCAACTGAATCTGACCGTGGATACCAACGAAATTATATAAGAATTAGTTTATTCATTATTATATCATTTACAAAATGATATGAGATACACCATCTTATCTGACAACCGAAACTGTTATTAAAACTTTCCTAAATCATGCTTGCAGTAATGTTGTGTACGACTGCTTTAACATGGTGATTGATTAATTTTTGTGTGTTGTGTACATGGCTTATTATGTATACTTTCAGTTCATTTGGGTCTCATCACTGGTCACTAACCACACTACACACACACACACACACACACACACACACACACACACACACTTCCTACACTATACTGCACAACATCACATGGGGTTGCACTTGCATCAGGATCCTGATGATATTTCTGCCATTCCATTAAATTCTTCATATTTTTGGCATCTCTGAAGAAGCTGAATCAGCACCGAACTACAATATATGACACGATCGGCTCAAAAATTGTAAGGCTGGAGGAACCTTTTGATTACCAAAAATGGCTCTGAGCACTATGGGACTTAACTTCTGAGGTCATCAGTCCACCAGAACTTAGAACTACTTAAACCTAACTAACCTAAGGACATCACACGCATCCATGCCCGAGGCAGGATTCGAACCTGCGACCGTAGCGGTCGCGCGGTGCCAGTCTGTAGCACCTATAACCGCTCGGCCACCCCGGGAGGCTTTTGATTACCCATTAATAAATTAATCAACTTCACAGGCATTTGCTTAATTAACTTTCAATAATATGATTGCTTAGTGGGTGCACATCAGTTACTTTTGTAATGAATCTTCTTTGTCAGTATTAGTCTCATACAGTTGCTACCTCAGAGTATGGCGTATGATTGATATTATGGACCATAGGACTTTTAACACTTGAAAAAAGATGAAAATGTGTGCTGCATTGAATCAACTACGTTGTTTGCTATATGCAATGTTGTTTTCCACTGAGGTGCGAACATTTTGTATGGCATCATTAACTCATTGTGTAAAGTGATAGATTTTCTTCGAAATTTTCTGTGTTGTGCTTCATGTGAGACCAAAATGCTTTCTTTTAAAAATAGATTGTGGTGGCTTAATCGTTGTCGTTGTCGGTATGGGGATCATCGTCGTTATGGAGGCTAAGAAAATAGATTTGTTCCGTCTTATGAAATGTAAGCTATTTCAGTGGGTACTAAGTTTCAATTCGCATAAGCAGAACTATCGTACATTACCTTTGAATTATTGTAAGATGCTTTCTCAAACACCATACTTTCTAGGAAAAGAAGCTTTCACGTGTATATTGTCTGTCTTTGTATTTTATTTGCATGTGGGCCTTGTGTAAGCACAATTCCAGAAATGTCTCGTGTGGAGATTATGTTTCAGTTAAGTCGGGTTTCTGTGTAACTTTTGAATATATTCTATAAATGTGACGTGGTGAACAACCTGATGAGCCTGCACTTTGTTTCAAACAGTGGGATTGGTGTATGAAAAATTGTGGTTGTCGTTGAGTATTTTATTTATTAATACTTCGGCACATTTCTTTCAGTAGAGATTCTGAAATAATACTGTAGGGAATTTTTAGATGTGTGGTCACATTTTACTCAGGATTTAACTTCTCATTCCTTGGACCACAATCTATTTGACAGACATTTTTGGTGTCGCTGTGTGAACAGCCATTATTTTCTGGGTTACATTTTCATGTGCATGTAGTGTTCTAAGTCGGATTTTCTCAATGCGATACTGAACTGCTTTTTGGTTGTCAATTATAATGCTGCGATTGGCACGAGCAAAACCTTCGTGGTTGTTGGCAGGATACCGAAGAGTTTTCGCTCCATTTATCCAGTTCCGTTTTCGTTATCCTATGCTTTCCCAATGCAGTCGAATGCATAATCGGGTTTGTATATTTGTATATTTCATTGATGCTTAACACAGTAACAGTTAATAATTTTGTCTGATTTAATGTATTTGGAGAATTTTTGTTAAGATTGACAATTTTCTGGGATTCAGTCCTGGGCTCGCATTCGGAGGACGACCGTTCAAAGCAGCGTCCGACCATTCTGTTTTATAGTTTCCGTGATTTCCCTACATCGTTTCAGGTAAACGCCGGGCCCGTTTCTTTGAAAGAGCACGGCCGACTTCCTTCCCCATCTTTCCTTAATCCCATGGGACCGATGAACTCGCTGTTTGGTCACCTCCTCCAAATCAGTTAACCAACCAATCAGCATTGTGCATGAAGTTTGTAGGTTGAGGACATTCCCTTTAACACTGTGATATACACTCCTGGAAATGGAAAAAAGAACACATTGACACCGGTGTGTCAGACCCACCATACTTGCTCTGGACACTGCGAGAGGGCTGTACAAACAATGATCACACGCACGGCACAGCGGACACACCAGGAACCGCGGTGTTGGCCGTCGAATGGCGCTAGCTGCGCAGCATTTGTGCACCGCCGCCGTCAGTGTCAGCCAGTTTGCCGTGGCATACGGAGCTCCATCGGAGTCTTTAACACTGGTAGCATGCCGCGACAGCGTGGACGTGAACCGTATGTGCAGTTGACGGACTTTGAGCGAGGGCGTATAGTGGGCATGCGGGAGGCCGGGTGGACGTACCGCCGAATTGCTCAACACGTGGGGCGTGAGGTCTCCACAGTACATCGATGTTGTCGCCAGTGGTCGGCGGAAGGTGCACGCGCCCGTCGACCTGGGACCGGACCGCAGCGACGCACGGATGCACGCCAAGACCGTAGGATCCTACGCAGTGCCGTAGGGGACCGCACCGCCACTTCCCAGCAAATTAGGGACACTGTTGCTCCTGGGGTATCGGCGAGGACCATTCGCAACCGTCTCCATGAAGCTGGGCTACGGTCCCGCACACCGTTAGGCCGTCTTCCGCTCACGCCCCAACATCGTGCAGCCCGCCTCCAGTGGTGTCGCGACAGGCGTGAATGGAGGGACGAATGGAGACGTGTCGTCTTCAGCGATGAGAGCCGCTTCTGCCTTGGTGCCAATGATGGTCGTATGCGTGTTTGGCGCCGTGCAGGTGAGCGCCACAATCAGGACTGCATGCGACCGAGGCACACAGGGCCAACACCCGGCATCATGGTGTGGGGAGCGATCTCCTACACTGGCCGTACACCACTGGTGATCGTCGAGGGGACACTGAATAGTGCACGGTACATCCAAACCGTCATCGAACCCATCGTTCTACCATTCCTAGACCGGCAAGGGAACTTGCTGTTCCAACAGGACAATGCACGTCCGCATGTATCCCGTGCCACCCAACGTGCTCTAGAAGGTGTAAGTCAACTACCCTGGCCAGCAAGATCTCCGGATCTGTCCCCCATTGAGCATGTTTGGGACTGGATGAAGCGTCGTCTCACGCGGTCTGCACGTCCAGCACGAACGCTGGTCCAACTGAGGCGCCAGGTGGAAATGGCATGGCAAGCCGTTCCACAGGATTACATCCAGCATCTCTACGATCGTCTCCATGGGAGAATAGCAGCCTGCATTGCTGCGAAAGGTGGATATACACTGTACTAGTGCCGACATTGTGCATGCTCTGTTGCCTGTGTCTATGTGCCTGTGGTTCTGTCAGTGTGATCATGTGATGTATTTGACCCCAGGAATGTGTCAATAAAGTTTCCCCTTCCTGGGACAATGAATTCACGGTGTTCTTATTTCAATTTCCAGGAGTGTATATGCTGTAAATAATTTTTTCTTTTGATTATTAATTTAATTCATTCATGTGATTATTCACTTGAGCGTCATCAGTTTATCCTGAATGTTCTTGAAATACATACTGGTTGTGAAATTCTGTCTAGTGTTGGTGTTTTCTTTCTAGGTGAATCAGTTTTACACACGTTTTTCCACAATTTTTCTCCGTCACAGCCTTTATCTGATATGAGTAATTTGTATTGCTTTTCCATACGGTCATCTCTGTAGGACAATTTGTCACAGACATTTTTCTGATATGCTCTCTTATTTAACAAATTTCCTGCAACGATTTTGATTTTACATAAACATTGTTCGACTGTGGGAGCTCATATAGGATGACGACTTTTCTTTTGTGTATCGGGAATTTGGACAAATGATCACATGATTGGGGCAGTGATGTTCATTGTCAGATGTAACTGAGCTGTGGGTAGGAAGATTCGTATCAGATGTGTAACGCTTCTCCCTTGACGTGGAATATCTCTGCTCGAAGGACAGTCTGTTGGTGTGTTTTTCACCGACAGGCCTTAGGAGAAAACTGCATAAAGCCGGGATGGTCGAAAGACGGTCATGGCGTTGCTTATCTGGGAAAGTTACGTGGCTGTTACTATTAAAATCGTTTTCTCCTTCTCCTAATGAGTGACTTAGGCATCTTCCGGACATCACTCCATGTGGATTGAAAATTTCTCTCATTTGCAGTGTAGGAAAGCAGCTCATTGCGTGACTTGAAAAAGTAACAACTAGCTGGGAGTTTGGCTCTGATATCCTCAAAATATCATGCTTAGTCCAGCTCAACTAACTGGATGGCTTATATCAATGTAGATATTGTAGCTAAATTTGTCATGCAGCATTGTATGAACGAAAATGCACTAAACGTGAACAGGTCAGCGAAAATATTTTATGCTGCATACTTCTTAAATTCTGTGCTATGTTTTACTTAATTTCGTAACATCACAATAATACTGGTAACAGGAAAGAAAACCCGTTCATTTTCAAGCTGTGTCAGATAATAAGATTTTATGTTGAAATGGTTCCCTCAAAACTGAATAAGAAGTACTGCATAGCGGAGAACATGAGCATACCCAAAACCGTTGTATTTAGTTACACGGAAGATAGAAGACTTACTGAGAAACTAACTACAGCGAGTGATGGAGCATTGCTGCATCTCATGTAAAATAATTTTTTGAGCCACATCAGACGGTTTCAAATACCGCCACTCAATTCCTACACCCATCCCAGACTCTTCCCGTCCTGTTTATTGTATGGTAGAGTTGTACATAAGAACCTGCAAATAGAGTTGCGCCACGCGATATATTAGAGAATTGTGTTGCTGAAGTGTCACTGTCGTCTCAGTGTGAAGCAGTTAAGCTGCTTCAGCTACGTTTGTACACACTCCGATGTGGGCTGCTTCTGCGTCCTATCGGGAGATGCATCAGTTATTGTAACACATAACGTATCACCTCAGTGACACCGACACCTGAACATAATAGACAATGCAGAATTTAGTTACAAATATAACTATAGTCTTACAAAAATGAGTTTAGGTTCAATGAAAGTGGGAAAGGGGGGGGGGGGCACACACAACAGCCCCGGGCCACTTTCCGCCATTACCATGCTACCTGCAGCTGCAGCAAATCCCCACAGCAGCCAAACCTTCACCGCACACAGCAGCACCTCCTGTTTAGTCAGCTTGCTGTCCAATGACTTTCGTTTTTACGGTTGTGGGAGTTAGTGGTTTAGTTTTCGTTACCAGGGCTCCTGTAAGCCCCAAGCGACACAAGCCGTCGCTTGGGGCTCTAAGCAGAGAGGACACCAGAGGTGCTCTTAACTGTAAGATTTCTCTACGGGGACTGTCACAGTCATTAGTAACGCCCGCTTGGGGCGCCTAGTTTAGGGCAGGATTTTTATCTAATGCGTATCACAACAGCAGCGAGGTCTTCCACGGGTAAAAGTGTGCAAGGGAAAAGGGGGTGCCAATTGATAAGTCACTTGGATCCAACAGCTCGAACCGAACCTGGTCGTAACTATTATTCGTTATTAGTGTTATTATTTGTTACCATGATTTGTTCCGTGGTACTCAACACTCTTAACCTTAATTGTTGTTGTGTAACAACTAAATAGTTGGATCAGAAAAATTAATAGGATTTTCATTAGAAAGGTTTAGCGATCTCTTTGTCGTGTCGAAACCGTAAGAGCGCTCTATTAGTGGTTCTGGTTCAGATGAGAGCGGACCATTGTGTATCATATTTAACCCAAATTGTCAGAGATTAGAAATCTCCGACAGAGCTCTGGTTCCGAAGGTATGAAAGTATGATGTATTCTTAAGATTTCATTCCCATAGCGTATTCATCTAACTTCAGAAACAAAAAGCTGGCCACACGTCAACAATTCGGTAAGGTCCTCAGAAAATAAATTTTCTTAAGCTATCGATGTATCGTCTTAATAATTTGTTGCCCCAGAGGAAACGAAAAACAAAGCGTATTGTAACTCTTCCAGAACACATTGAGCAATTTCCATGTTTATGAAATGAACGACTTTCCTCTTTAAGGGGCTCCGGAACGCCCTATACTTGCAATGTTAAAATAACGCTTATAAATTACATCTTTCCTCACAAAGTATTTGAGGTAGGAAGTTGAACTTTTTACAGATTATTTATTGGAATATGGGCTGAAACTTAACACAGGGATTTTACAAAATTTTAGTTCAGTTATTAAAGATGATTTTTTTTCACTTTTAATGAAAATTCACAACATTTTTTTGCAATTTTTTATTTATATATTCAAAAATATACAGTTTTTTGGAAAAAGGCTGCGTTAAATTATGCAGAAGGGACTGTGTAACATTTACTGAAAGTTTGAAACAAATATGTTTGGAAGATCCTTAGAAAACATGTAATTAGTATGAGAAAATAAAAGTTTTGGGAATCGAGCGACAAAGATTGGATTAACTTTTTAGTGCATTCCAGGTCCATAGGATGGATTATCTTCATCCTCTGCAAACTCCTCCTCCAGCTTCCTCTTCTTCCTCCTCCTGTTTACTCTTGCTTGTATTTCTAGACTCTTTACAGCCCTGTCTGCTGCCCGAAGGCGTTCCTTGTCTAAAGCAAGTATCGCTCGTACCATGTTAGAACCTATCTTCATTCCCATATTTCTAAATACCTTGCACCTTACAATGTTGCCATCATTGAAAGTCGCAACAGCATCATACACACCAAAGTGAAGTGTTTCTATTCCAACAAATACAGTCTTGGGGATTCTCGACCATATAACACTATTTACACTTTCATTGGGGTTTTGAGTTTTTCCGTGAATACACTTTTTCAACAGTTCAGGTGCTGCTAAGTCTGTGAAAATAGGTTTTATCACCTCCATTATTGCATGAGGCAGACTATGCTTATGAGTGTACCCTTCACCAGTTAGCAATCCTTTGTTATATTTACACCAACTGTCTTCTTCTTTGGGACACAAGCTATGTTGGGGATTTTCATCATCTTTATTGCTTACAGTAATAACACATACCATTGGCTTTCCAACATTTCCCCTTTTCTTAAAAGCCTTCAGTGGATTTCTAATAACTTTACTTTTACTCATTATTATACTTCAACAAAACAGAGACTCAAGAAACAGAATTAATTACGAATATTTTCGAGATAACGACAGAGTAAATAAACATGAAACAATCGACAATCACACCAGTGATATATATTGAACCATCACAGGTTAGCCACAACACATACTTTATCTCACATCACTAAAATGTACCTGATGAACACGGACGTTAATAATAACACCATTTGACAGCAGTTTAACAGCGCCACAGTGGGTCACGCCCATGTAGAACACATTTCAAAAAAAATTTAAAAATAGTTGTAGTCTTCGGAATTGAATAAATTATACATCTATTAAAAGGTAATAGTCTGCAGATTCAGAAAACGCAAAAAAGTAAAAATTGAACTTTTCATGATTTTGAGCCTTTCCGGAGCCCCTTAAAGCTGAATGAAACACATCGAAGAGATAAAGAAACTGGTAGACCTGCCTAATATCGTGTAGGACCCTCGCGAGCAAGAGAAAGTACCGCAACACGATGTGACATGGTCTCGACTAGTGTCTGGAGTAGCGCTGGAGGAAATGACACAATAAATCCTGCAGGGCTGTCCATAAATCCGTAAGAGTACGAAGGGTCCATATCTCTCTTTAACAGCACGTTGAAAGGTATGCTAGATATGCTCAATAACGTTCACGTCTGGGGAGTTTGGTGGAGGGGTTTAACCTCAGAAGAATGCTATGTCGCATTGTCCTGCTGGAATTACCCAAGCCTGTCGGAATGCACAATGGTAATGAATGGATGCAGCTGATCAGACAGGACACTTCCGTATGTGTCACCTGTCTGGGTCCTACTTGACGTATCAGGGGTCCCGTATCACTCCAACTATACGCGCCCCACACAGCCTTTACCATCTTGAACAGTCCCCTGCTGACACGCAGGTTCCATGGGTTCATGAGGTTGTTTCCATAGCCGTGAACGTCCATCCTCTCGATACAATTTCAAACGAGACTCGTCCGACGAGGCAACATGTTTCCAGTCATCAGTAGTCCAATGTCGGTGTTGATGGGCCCAGGCGAGGCGTAAAGCTTCGTGCCGTGCCGTTATCAAGGGTACATGACAGGAAGATCGTATCAATGATGTTTCGTTGAATAGTTCGCCCGCTAACACTTGTTGATGGGCCAGCACTGAAACCTGCAGCGATCTGCGGAGGGGTTGCACTTCTGTCACGTTGAACGATTCTTTTCGGCCGTCGTTGGTCCCGTTCTGCCGGAATATTTTTCCAGCCGCAGCGATGTCGGAGATTTGATGTTTAACCGAGTTCCTGATACTCACGGTGCACTCGTGAAACTATCGCACTGTAAAATCCCCTCTTCATTGCTACTTCGGAGATGCTGTGTCCCATATCTCGAGCGCCGGCTATAACACCACGTTCAAACTCATTTAAATCTCTATAACCTGCCATTGTAGCAGCAGTAGGCGATGTAACAACTGCGCCAGGTACTGGCGTTGCCGATTGCAGTGCCGTATTCCGCCTGTTTATATATCTCTGTATTTGAATACGCTTGCCTATACTAGTTTATTTGGCACTTCAGTTTATAGTCACGTATGTGTTCCGTGCGGTTGGTGGCAAAACTATGCTACGCGCCTCCACGCCCTCCTGACGCAGTGTCAATCCTAAAGTAGTTTTGGACAGTAATTTATTTCAAGTTTCTGCTACCAGTCACTTTTTATTTTATGCTTAATCTAACATAATGCAACGCGTTCCAAACATGTTTCGTTCATCTTCAAGCGTTTGTAAATACATACATACATACGTCGAGAAATGTTACTTAAAAATATATAGTCTTAAATTAGATTAATCTAGAGCACTTTGTTTTTTACTGTTGCTGCCGGTGTGGCATTTGGGGGGAAGGAGGGGGGCAGTGTATATCTAGAAATCGAAGTCAGTGATGTCTTCTGCTGGTTTTCTTCTTTGTTATTGACTATGTATATCACAGCCTGTATCGAATGCAGACAGATTTGCATCAGTTATGTGTTACGAAAATAGTGTGAAAGGCTTTTACATCATCTTGCTGCTTCACTTGCGTCACTGATGTAGTGGTGGAGTCGTTGATTGATATTACACTATTGCAAATTATTTTTTGTCACTGATTGCCACTGCATAAGTTTCTTCGATATTACACACACAACACAAGATGGCGGACTGTAGCACGTGAGTCTCTATCAATTATGGAGGTTTTGTATCGATATTCTTGGTTCTAGTCAGTTATTTACATTGACATTTCTTGAATCTATTGCATTAGAACTCGCTTAAAACTGTTTTTAAATACGGTTATTTCATTAAGAATGATATCTCCTTGCTTTGTATTATGTACGAAAATTTCCATTTCTTCCAAGATATCAATTCTTTTACTTTTTCCTATTTTGTGTAAAATTTTGAGGTAGTCACACTGCCCCCCTCCTTCTCCCCAAATCCGACACCAGCAGCTACAGTAAAAACCAAAGTGCTCCAGATTAATCTAGTTTAAGACTGTTTATTTTTAAGTAACATTTCTCGATGTATATATGTATGTATGTACAAACGCTTGAAGATGAACAAAACATGTTCGAAACGCGTTGCATTATGTTAGATTAGAAATAAAATAAAAAGTGACTGGTAGCAGAAACTTGAAATAAGAATTTTCCCACACAGTCACGGTTCACAAACATAGTCATTATGGCTGAAAATAATTTTGGACAGATTATGACGGAACGAACGCGCCTGAACAAAATTACGAAACCCACTGCACTCTGCACTGTACTTCTAAATGGCGTACTAACTGCTAGTCATCTTGTACGGCACGTAGGGCGTTCTCGCGCGCTACGCTGCTCCCTTCCCCCAACGAACGATAAATGCTGCCCGTTCTTCTTCGGTTTACCATTTACAAACGGACTACATGTGGTGACTTAGTTCACGCAATAGACGAAGCAGACGTCACGTCTAGAGCTCAGATGCTAGTTACAGCAATCTGGCTCCACAACAAAGAATTGCATACGTACTCCCTTTTTTTTTCGAAAGCGACTGCTGAGTGGACGGGTAGTAAAAAAGCGAGCACGAGTCGTGTTCCCCGGGGCACGCCTGGGGCGGCGCCTTGTGACGTCTCTCGAAGCTCCGCAGGCGGCGGCGGCTGCCCACAAAATAAACAGGCGCCGCCTGGCTCCCGCGGCCCGACTCGCCCGCCCCGCCCAGGCTCGCTCCCACCGGGATCAGCGAGTAATCAGCGTGGCGTGGCGCTACGGGCCTGCGGCTGGTGCGGCCCGGCCATTGTTCGCCGCAGACGCCGGCAGCCGCTATCGCAGACTCCTCAATGGCCCCCGACGCGACCGCCGACGTGCAAAATAGCCCCAGCTTTATTCCCGGCCGCCATTCTGGAAATTAATTAACTCTACATAATTCGGAAGCTCCGACTGACGCGTTCCACCCGTGCGGGCACTGTCACCTACGTGACGCGTCTCTTTTGTTGCGGAGGCGCGCTCATGTTAAACTGGTGTTCTGCGAATGAATGCCGTCGACTGTCTTTGTTCTGCTTTACGACAAACCGCACGTTCGTCGGTTTTCTGTAACCTTTGACAAAATTGTGTTCTAGTCATTAAGCATCTTGGAAATTAGAAAACCGCATCAGCTGATTTTTCAGACGCATCACCCTTTTCGTGGCATTACAGCCACGTCTTCATGTGAACACCCATTCATTTTTAGGCCATATTTCCTACTGAATTCGTGGTCTTAGCTTGCAAAAAAATCTTATTCATAATCTGAAGTCCATAGTGGCTCCTCTATACAGTTCGGGAGTTTATAAAATCTAATTTAATTTTATATATATTTTGCAGCTTAAAACGTGACTGTATTAAAAACATTGGAGGTATGAATTAAACAACGGCTTCAGTCATAAATTTTTCGTGTTTCATTAACTACACAATGCATTCAGACCCTGTGGGTCCATCGTCAGGTGTAATTTGTCTTAAGACATGTTTTATTTCTTCTCTTGAAAGAGAAGAAATGCATATTCCTGTCACGAAAAGGTTTAATGTTAGCTTATGAATTTCGTAAGTTGAACGCGGAAAATATGTGCAAAATAGTGGAAATTGAATAGTTAAAACTTCCCACATAATCCATGAAAAGCGTTTTTAACGTTTTAGCACGGGCATACGTTCTTTTCTCCATGAGTTTCGTACATGTTACTTCATACAAGAGGCACATTTGCACACACATGTTTATAAACACTTCACAGATGTTTTTGTACATGTTGTTGTCAAAGATGAATTTAATAGTAGTGCTAAAGATCTAACTATTAAACAATTGACATATGCAAGAAATAACTTTAGAATAGGTCTTCAAAATTACTGAAATAAGTATGACTTGTGAAATCTGTTTGTTCATTTAACATAGTTTCTGGTTTTTCGATTTTGTGGAGGTATATCTCCAGTAGTTCTATCAGACTTAGGGTCTTACCATTGGCTTCGTTATGTAGTATTACAAAACTGTATTCTAGACTGTTGATGATATATTTGGTTTCCAACGTATGTTGTGCAATGACTGATTTTTCTGAAGTATCATGCCACAGTCATCCTGCCTACTATGTAGGGAAAACAGGCAGAACTTCAAGATCCGTTTTCAAGAACTTGTAAATGCTTTCAGGCTCAAAAGTTCCGAAAATTCAGTCACTGCACAACATATGTTGGAAATCACCAAGAGTCTAGAAAGTAATTCTTAATATTACATAACGAAGACAATGGTAAGATCTTAAGTCTGTTAGAACAACTGGAGATATACCTGCACAAAATCAAAAAAAACCTGAATCTTTGTTAAATGAACAAACAGATTTCGCAAGCCGTAGTTCTTCCAGTACTTTTAAGGACCTATCCTAAAGTTATTTCTTGCATATGTCAATTGTTTAGTAGTTAGACCTTTAGCACTACTAATAAATTCATCTTTGACAACACCATGCACAAAAACATCTGTGAAGTGTTTATAAACATGTGTGGGATGAAGTGACATGTACTAAAACGAGGGAGAAAACAATGTTTTCCTCTACTAGAACGTTAAAAACGCTTTCCTTGGATTATTTAGAACATATTTGCAGCGTTCGACTTACGAAATTCATAACCTAACATTAAACCTCTTCGTGACAGGAGTACGCACTTCACCTCTTTCTAGAGAAGCAATAAAACATGTATTAAGACAAATTACACCTGACGATGGATCCTCAAAGTCCGAAATGCATCGTGTTGTTAATAAAACACGAAAAAGTGGTGACTGAAGGCGTTGTTTAATTGATACCTCCAATGTTTAGAAAATCACTTAATACAAAGTGGAAGATCTTTCACTGTCAGCTACAAGGAATATTTCTTGGCAAAAATAGGCACCAATGTACATAATTCCATATTTGCTGATGATCTATCAATTTCCATTCACAAACATAGAAGTTTTGAAGAAATTTCCATTCTGCATAGAGAAAAGAAAGGTACTCGAAGAGCTGGAAATTTTAAAGTTTATTTCTAAGAACGGTGGCCTCATTCTCAACGAACAGTTAAAATTACGTAACAAATTTTTTTTGCAGCGGCTTTAATCCACTACTCGCGGTATTTCGATTCCTTTGCTTTCTACCGTGTTTTCCTGCCACCAGTTCCGAAACATCATTTCGTTCGAATCTCACAGCTATATGCTACTAAAGTTACATTCATGCAGATATATTTTGGCCTGTGCAGCTGTTTGTATAAATATTCTTTAATTTCCTGTGTTATACGTAGTGATATTTCTTGTGTAACGTAATAGATGACTCTGTCACACTTCATTGCACGATTTTTTTTTTTTGTATTTTCAAATGTTCATTAAGCTCTCTTCCTTTTATTTTGTTTTTATAATTATTTCTGTTTATAATTATTTCTGATATAATGTCTCAAATGGGCACATCTCACTGTCCGCGCTCGATAGGTGGCGCAATTTGTGCTTTTTCCGTGGCAGCAATGAAAGCAACTGGGTCGATCAGTATGATGTTGTTCCTAGCAAGGCATACGTGCCAAGGATTTGAACGTGTTTAATTTAAATTTTTACCTCGAACATATGTGTTCGACACTTTGATCATTACTTTCTCGCTATGTAATTTTACGGAAATGTCGTCTTGGTTAATAATTTTGTCAAATTTAATTTACTATGTATTATTTTATACGGGTTTCAGCCGTGCTCTCTGCCAACTATGCGTTTTCGTGAACGTCGCTGTCTATCTGTGTTTGGTTTCCCGTCCTTGTCGCGGTTACGTCGTGGTTCTTCTTCCTTCTACGTGTGGCAGCAGGGATGTGTATCGACATTTGTGCCGTGTACAACCTTTGATTTGGTGCATCTAGTTTCCGGCAAGGGGGTCTGGAGTCAGTCGGTCTGTTGTTGTGGACGAGGGAAGTTATCTCCGCGAGGATTCAGTCGGCTGGGGCCGCTGGCAGCCCTTGCGCAGTGTCGGAGCGTGTGTGGAGCTGTCCGATCGCTACGAGTTTCGTGGTTCACCGACCCAGGACGTCAAAGTTCAGTAGTGGTTTCAACTACCCAAGCCACGTATGTTCGTATTGTGGTGGTTCGCTTCGGTGGTTTGCTGTTGGGGAGGAGGAAAGCGCAAAGCAGTAGGATACGCAAGCACTAAGGAATGAAAACACATGCCTGAAGATCTCTGAGGCTAGATATACTGCGATAACGAATAGCTCAGTTGGTAGTTCAGTTGAAGAGGACTGGACATCTCCAAAAAGGGCAATCACAGAATTAGGATAGAAATACGAGGTTCAATGAAATCATTAGGGGACGTTACAGCAAAACGACTACTCACGTTGGTGTGTAGGATGTAGGTGTCTGGCATTGTACCAGTCGGAAAAATATTGTCCACAGAATTCCGACAATTCCGAAGACTGTTAAGAGCTGACAAGTGCGAGAATTATCGCACACTCAGGTGAACAGCTCATGCATCCAAGTTGCACATAAGAATAATATACAGAAGATTGGAACAGAATATTAAATATCTGTTAGATTACAATCAGTTTGGCTTTAGATTACTATCAGTTTGGTTTTAGGAAAGGTAAAGGCATCAGGGAGGCATATGTTGCGTTGCTGTTGCTAATGGGAGCAAGAATGAAGAAAGAGCTGTCGACGAAGAAAAATCCTTCGGCAGTGTAAACTAGGACATAATGCTCGAAATTTGTAGGAAATAGTGGTTAACTGTAGAATCAGAGGGACAATACACAAAATGTCAAGAACTATGAAAGACTGGAAGACCAAGCAAGAAGTTCTAGGATTAAAAAAGATGTAAAACATGGATTTAGTCTTTCACTTCCACATCTAAGAAACAATGACAGGAATAAAAGGAAGGTAAAAGAGTGGAATTAAATTTTAAGTTGAAAAGATATTAATGATAAGATATAATAAGATATGCCGATGAGATTACTATAATTATTCGAACAAGGAATACAGGCCTTGTTGCACAGAATGAGGAATCTAATGAGAAATGAACAATCTAATGAGAACAGAAAAGGATTTAGAGTAAATCTAAGAAAGACTTAAGTAATGAGTTGTAGCAGAAATGAGAACAGCGAGAAAATTAACATCAGGATTGACTGGCACGAAGCAGGCGAGATAAAGGAATTCATATACCTTGGAAGCTAAACAATAGGTGACGGATAGACGAGGGAGTTCGTAAAGAGAATACTAGCACTGACAAAAAAACATTCCAAAAATTTCTCTAGTAGTATCAGACATGGGGGGAAGAAATTTCTCTGAATGTACGTTTCGAGCACAGCATTTTATGATAGTTAAACACGGATTTTGGGTAGCTGAACAAATGATAATCAAATCATTTGAGATACGTTGCTACAGAAGAATGTTGAAAATTATGTGAACTGAGAAGGTAAGGAATGAGGAGGTCTCTTCAGAATCAGAGAGGAAGGGAATATACGGAATTCGTTGATAAGAAGAAGGGTCAGGAAGGTTAGACATCTTTTAAAACATAAGGGAATCACTCCTGTGGAGCCAGAAGGAGCTGTGGTGGGTACAAACAGTAGAGCAAAGCAGAGACTGGAGTTCCGGCATATAATAGAGGACGTAGTATGCAAGATCTACTCTGAGATGGAAAAGGATGGCATGGGAGAAGAATTCATCGGACGGCGTCAAACCAGCCAGAAGACTGATGACTCAAATATAAAAAAATATGTAATTGACCTCTTTAAGTGTCCACATAGTGTGGTGCGGACATTTTCCACTTCCAGAATAAATGTCTGTGAAGTTTATAAAGTGGGAGATGTACTGGCGGAAGTGAGTAGTACTTGGGTAGTTCAACAGTAATGACTTTATTCCTTCTTGATGTAACAGGAGGACTCAATTTAACCATCTGTTAGGCTGTTTGACTAACTCAGCTTTTTAATAATTATCACACGACAAGCTCGGGTTGAACGAGTGCGTACTGAACATTTAATGCAACAGAATTATGTACATGAAAACTCTTAAGGCCTTTTAAGAAAAATAAATCTTATCAACGTGCTACACCTTTATTCTTCATATCTACATATTTATCTCTCAGCATATGTAGTTGATTTTGTCATCTTAGAATGTATGACTTTTTGACGGAGTCAAAACCTAACTTCAGTTTGCACCGCTTCGTCACTATCAAAGGAAGACCTCTAAGTTTCAGGAACAAATAAAAACGGATGGTGGCAATCCTGGATTGTAGGGACGATGATCGACACACTGATCCCGAGGCGGTGGATTGTTGCGGATGTCGCTGCCTAGGTGTGTGTGGTCTGGCATTATCATGCTGAACGAGAAGGTGTTCGATGTGTGGACGAACTCTTCGAATTCCTACTTACGGTTTTCTCAGGATACATCACGTTATACAGCGGCACATTACACGATACAATTCAGGGCCCTCTAACGTGCAGGGTTGCAGTTTGCGCCAGCGAAGCGGGAAATTCGACCGAGTAAAATGCCTGACAAGTAAGTCTTCAAGCAATATCGAGAACAGAATAAACAATTCAGAGGCTTTACGTTTCAAGAAGCCCCTTATATTTGTGTGTGCGTTTATTTTTTTGTACTTTGCCCATTTTAAACACAAGATGTCAGTATAGGTGCCGTATACCACTTGTTGTGTGTAAAATACGTCTATTGTCATTAACATGTGACTGTCTTGCGAATTAAGGAGAAGGGTACAGACGGGTTGTTATTACATTCTCAAGATGAGGTCAACATAGCCTGCCTTCTATCAGAACATTTCAATAAACATCCACTATAATTTTGAAATTAAGAATTAATTATATCCTGCATAATATCTCAGGCTCATTCTATACTAAATATCTAAGTGTTTCACTGTTACGCAATTAATACTGTCACTTTCGTCAGTAAGTAAAAAAAAAAAAAAAAAAAAAAGACTATCATTCCACTTGACCTGTGGAAGGTACATAAACTTATTTGTTGTAAATATTTGTCATGTATTACTGTTTTCCTGACATTCTGGAGGACCTCCTCACAACGGATCAATTGGAATGAAAGTAAATCTAATCTAATCTAATCTTAACCTGTCTCTTAGCTCCCAGACTTCTATACAGTTGAAGCAAAGATCCGGCATATCTTCACTTTGCCCCTTCAAGCAGTTGATGTGCCCGAACTATCGGCTCACATTCCTCTGCTACAGTATGCTAAAAACCACTTCTTAATTGCCATCAGCTGAACCGTCCACGCATAAAAATATTCTTACACCCCACCCTCCATTTTCTACCTTGGTAGGCGTATAACAACAGTCAAGTGAAATATCTGCAAATATAATTAAGTCGTAAAATAGTGGTGTATGTGCTCCCGACACCGATATGTTAAATTATAAACACTCCATCAATTTTACTGAGACACTCCAATGTCATTAACTTAACTACTTCGATTAACTACCATTTCAACCCCATCTTTACTAGTTAATCGAAAATACCACAGGCTAATGCGATTGTTATCGTCCTAAATTCGGTCTACAGCTATTTCTCAGAATTATAACCAACTTTTTAGCTTTAATATGACCTATTATACTATGGACTACATTGTTTCTATAATCACAACAACGAAATAAAACCTGACCTAAAGGCACATTTCATAGCAATGTGTAGCTCTGCTTCCATCTTGCAGATCACGATATATCTTCTTTTTTACAATTGTACTCAAGAAATGAAATTAAATACATTTGGAAAACTCTTACAATTGGGGAGAGACCATTTTCTTTCGTGTGCTATAAATGTGCTCCCACGGCAAATCAAACAAACATTGGCATCCCGACTGTAACTACAAACCCACAGTTTCCTCTTAATCAAATGACACTGAAGAGAAGCACTATGAGTACATGGTCGGATGTCAGTGTAACTTCGTGCACGTACACACCACTGGTGGCTGTGTAAATAATTAGTGTGGCAGTAATCTGTGATACTTCACAAGAGTGAATATTACAGTTGTTCGCATTTAGTGGTGTTCCAAAACTTGGTTGGATACACAAGCGGCGTGATCAATGTAAAATTTCGAAGACGCGGATGTGGCACGTGCTCGAGTGAGACTGTTTTATCGGTAGTTGAAGGCTTTTGTAAGGGGTTTATTGAAGGTCTCCATCTGACGGACTGGTCTATTCGTGTAGAGCTACGCACTACATCAGCGACAGTAGTGGCCTTCAGCGCATTACGGCCCCAGGTAACAAAACACGGCCATAAGTGTGGCTACTGAAGCGTCCATGGTTGACGACATCCATGCCACTGCTACAACTGCGAAAATTTGAATTCTAACGTGTTTGAATCTTGCCACTGCGATACACGCAATATTGACGGCGACAGCTATGAGTCATCTCAGCGAAGCGCTGTAATCGACCTCCCATCTGCTATGAATTACTTATCATCCAGTTTTAAGAAAACTATTCGGTAGAAAAAATGATTGTTTTGCGTCTTACAGCGAGATACTTTCACTCGATAAAGAACAACTCCAGCATCATTCGTCATAGTTAATGTGCTGCATGAAACTTAACAACTGGCTGCTTCACATTTTTTTGTTTTTTTTTTGTTTGCAGAGGTGAAAACGCATTGCGTAGGCTTCGCATATAGTTATATTACCTTAAAGAATACTGCATATGAAACGTACGCAACATATCGAAGTTGTATTTAGAGTTGAAGTCGCAAAGATACCTCCGTAAGTTCTCTTGATTTAGGATTTAATATCTGACGGACGTGTCGCGCACGGCACATCCGATTCTGTCCCGGTGCTTAAGGAATCACGTGGTTGTAAAAATTTTCATCGTGATGAATACAGGGATTAGCGACTACAAGGCAGTTGCTGCTCGGCTAAATTCCGTAACACTTACAACCATCAAAAAGAAACGCAAGTTATATCCATTTAAAAAAGCTGATAAAATGCTCTTAACACCATTTTAAGATACAGTATTCACTCCATCCGATCTGGTCATCTCAGCGTAGGAAAGTTGTGGAATGATTTCAAAGCGGTAGTATCGACAGCAATTGAGAGATATATACCACATCAATTAATAAGTGATGGTACTGATCACACAAAACGGGTCAGATCACTGTTGCAGAAGCAGCGAAAAAAATATGCCATATTTAAAGGAACGAAAAATCCCCAAGACTGTCAAAGTTTTACCGATGTTCAAAATACAGGGCGTACTTAAATTTGAGATGCTTTTAATAATTTCCATAACGAAACTCTGTCCCGAAATCTGGCAGGAAACCCAAAGACATTGTGGTCATACATAAAGCACACTAGTGGCAAGACGCAATGAGTTCCTTCACTGCGCGATAACAACGGTGAAGTCACTGATGACAGTGCCACTAAAGCTGTGTTATTAAACACGGTTTTCCGAAACTCCTTCACCAAAGAAGACGAAGTAAGCATCCTTGAATTCCAATAAAGAACAACTGCCAAAATGAGAAACATAGAAGTAGATACCCTCCGTGTCGCAAAGCATCTTAAATCACCTAATAAAAGGAAGGCTTCTGGTCCAGAGTGTATACCAGCCAGGTTCCTCTCAGAGTATGCTGATACAATAGCTCCATTTTTAGCAGTTATATACAATCGCTCCCTTACAGAAAGATCCGTGCCTAAGGACTGGAAAATAGCTCAAGTCACACCAATACCCAAAAAGGGAAGTAGGAGTAATCCTTTGAATTACAAGCCCGTATCACTAACGTCGTTTTGCAGTAGGGTTTCGAAACATATACTATATTCGAACATTATGAAGTACCTCGAAGAAAACGATTTATTGACACATAGTCAACGTGGATTCGGAAGATATCGTTCTTGCGAAACACAACTAGCTTTTTATACTCATGAAGTAATGAGTGCTGTTGACAGGGGATGTCAAATTGATTCCAAATTTTTAGATTTCCAGAAGGCTTTCGACACTCTTCCTCACAAGAGTCTTCTAACCAAACAGCTTGCCTATGGAATACCGCCTCAGTTCAGCGACTGGATTCGTGATCTCCTGTCGGAAAGGTCACAGTTCGTAGTAATGGACGGAAAGTCATCGAGTAAAACATACGTAATATCCGGCGGACCCCAATGAAGTATTATAGGCTCTCTATTGTTCCTGATCTATATTAACGATAAAGGAGACAATCTTAGCAGCCATCTTACATTGTGCAGATGATGCTGTCATTTACCGTCTTGTAAAGTCATCAGATGACCAAAACAAATTGCAAAATGATTTAGGTAAAATATCTGTGTGGTGCGGAAGTGGCACTTGACTCTGAATAAAAAAAGTGTGAAGTTATTCACATGAGTACTAAAAGAAATCCACTAAATTTCGATTACGCAAAAAAATACACAAATCTGAAGGCTGTAAATTCAATTAAATGATTAGAGATTACAATTACAAATAACCTAAATAGGAACGATTACATAGGTAATGTTGTGGGTAGAACAAACCAAAGACTACGATTCACTTGCAGAACACTTAGAAGGTGCAACAGGTCTACTAAAGAGACTACTTACACCACATCTGATGGGACTGACGGATGTCATCAAAAAAGTACAAAGAAGGCCATCTCGTTTAGCATAATGCGAAATAGGGGAGATAGCGCCACAGACATGATACGTGAATTGGAGTGGCAGTCATTAAGACAAGGGTGTTTTCGTTGTGGCGGGATCTTCTCATGAAATTTCAATCACCAGTTTTCTCCTTCGATTGCGAAAAGATTCTGTTGGCACCGACCTACATACTGAGAAATGATCACGATAAAATAAGAGAGATTAGGACTCACACAGAAAAATTAAAGTGCTCGTTGTTCTCCGCGTGCCGTTCGAGAGTGGAACGGTAGAGAGACAGCTTGAAGGTGGTTCATTGAACCCTCTGCCAGGCACTTTAATGTCAATAGCTGAGTGATCATGTAGATGTACATGTATATGTAGGTACATCATAAACGGTCCCAGGCACCGAAACGAGGGTTTTTTGCAAGTGACAGGTTGCAAAGAGGACGTATTTTGTCTAATGATTAATGCTTGAAATGTTTTAGTCAAATGTTTGAACGGAGCGAAATAAGACTCCCTGTAAATTATACAATGGGATATTTCCCACATTTACAGAGCAAACCTCAGAGTGGAAAATGACAAATCGGGTACAAAATTTTCCAGAATGAGTCCTATTGCTGCAAACAGATATTTGGTTACTTTAAAGTAATCAGGGTAATTAAACAAGATCTAGTTGTTTGATGGAAAACTGAAATATTTCACAAACAACTGCTGTTAGCTATGTAAATGATGTATCCAAAAGTTCATCTCTTCAAGGCCTAGCTATTTTGCTTGTACAAACATAAATTGGTCTGATGTTTCACTGTCAAAAAGGCTTCCTTTGAATCAAGTAATGAATTTAGAACATTATGAGAAGATGTCTGGAGGTGTCAATAAAATTATACCTCCTGAACAAAACTTAAAAATAAAGAACAAAATCAGAAAGAAATCAGTCATAAACTTTGTACAATGATTTCTCCAAACCAAATAAAATAGACTACAGAAACATTTGACGTGTCTTTGAATTATAATTGAAATCCTGCACAGCTAATGAGGTGCATAAAATGTTCCTCTACCCTATTGTATTTATTAAATCTAGAAAAATCATTTCACAAAACAATTGACCTTTTTCCATAAATTCTTTGTACTTTACTAGTGCAGACCATTTAGATTATTTGAAACAGTTGGCATCAACACTGATGTTGATACTGCCTTCCCAACAAGTAGCAGTAAACTTTCTTGATGATTCAACGTGTTTCACTAGGAATTTCAGATATTTGATACATATGGATAGTTGTGTATGACCTTAACGCACTTTGGCAGGACCTTAAATTATACTATTACATGCAGTGTAAAGAAAATGGATGTGACTTAGTACACGGAACATATGAGAGGATAGCAACTGAATCAGATAAAATGTAAGCAGTAACTTGAACGGAACTTGTGACCAACAGAGACTCACCTTACTAGCCAAAGACATCACTGCCACAACACAGCCACTCCACGGGGGATCGCACATCTTCCCATAGCTGCCTTAGTAACTGATTCTTCCCCACTGACTGACGGTTGAATGTTTGAGGTCACATAAGAATCACATAAAAACCTTCGTCTTCAGTTCATTGATGAGATACTCGAACGTGTCTGTGCCCATTGTCGCGTCATCAAAAAACTTCTCTGGTAATGTTCCTAGCTGCTGATATAAACTGTGGAATTCTCCATAAAGTTTCCTCCCTCTGTAAATTTCACGCACAGGGCTTATTTAGCAGCTTATTTTCCTTAAGTAAAACTGTTTCGGTTGACGACGTCTCGAGCTACAACATTCTACGGCTTATGGGGACCAGTTACTCCAAATAGCTGGTCGGTTCCTGTATTAATCTTCTCGCGGGAGTTTGTCGCTCGCACGGTCACTGGAGAATGTAGCACCATGCTGCTACTTGTAGCAGGAGTGTCGAGCGTCCGTATGTTGTGCGCCGTGGAATGTTTCTATACTCCTATAGGACGTACTTAATGCACAGATTTGTGGAGCATTTGAGTGTGAAAGGGACCCGATGTATGACTGCACGGGAACATGACGGCAGACATACGCGTCCTCAGGGTTCCAACCGACCACATTTGCCCACTACAAGGCAGAACCGTTGTATTCTGCACCAAGCACCTTGCAACTTCTTCACAACTGATCCTTCCATCCGGCAACAAATAATGGCGTCCATGCAACATTTTGTGTCATCCTTCACCATTGGTCGGAGAGTAACAGTAGTCAGACTAGCGAATTACTATCTCATGCACAGGATGCCATTAACACCAAAACGCTGCGTTTGGAGTATTGTGGAAATTGGGATGACAATCGTCGGTAAATATGGCAGAGACCAGAAGAGTGGTCCAGTTTATCCAGAGCTTTGGAACAGCACAGTAGCGTTATTTCTGGCGTCGTGGAGCGGGTAACCGTTGGATATGGCTTCACGTTACGGTTGGTAGTGTTTGACGAAACTCTGAAGGCAACAACAGTACTTCATGGACACCCAGAGTCCTCAATTATTTCCTGTCATGCAACAGTACCGTAGTGCCGTTCTACGACAGTACAGTGCTCATTCTCACATGGCACGTCTCTCTATGTTGAGAGGTACTCCAGTGGCGAGCAAGGTTTCCAGGCGTGTCAGCGGGGGTCTGCTCAAGCTGTTGGAGGCTCTGTAATCGTGTGGGGCATGTGCAGTTGGAGTGATATGGGACCCCTGATACGTCTAGATGTCTGACAGGCGATACGTACGTAAGCGTACTGTCTGATCAACTGCATCCATTCATGTCCATTGTGCATTCCGACAGACTTGGGTAATTCCAGCAGGACAACGATACACAACAATCTTCTGAGGCTAAACCCCTCCACTGGCCACTAAACTCTCCAGACATGAACATTATTGAGCTTATCAGGAATGCCTTTCAAAGTGCTGTTCAAGAGGGATCTGCATCCACTCGTAATCTTACGTATTTATGGACATCCCTGCAGGATTTATGGTGTCAATTCCCCCCCAGCACTACTTCAGACATTAGTCGAGTCCATGCCACATGGCGTTGCAGCACTTCAGCGTGCTCGTGAGAGCTCTGTAATGTTGTCGCAATAATTTGTTCTGAAAGCGGTGCTGATATTCAACACCATAAAAGTGGGTTAAAAGCTGTGAGCTATCTGAGGAAGTTAACCTTGCATTACTGCGCAACTGTTTCACCAGGTATCCAGTCCAACTTACCAAATTCCCAACCAGACTAACATTAATAATAATACACTCCTGGAAATGGAAAAAAGAACACATTGACACCGGTGTGTCAGACCCACCATACTTGCTCCGGACACTGCGAGAGGACTGTATAAGCAATGATCACACGCACGGCACAGCGGACACACCAGGAACCGCGGTGTTGGCCGTCGAATGGCGCTAGCTGCGCAGCATTTGTGCACCGCCGCCGTCAGTGTCAGCCAGTTTGCCGTGGCATACGGAGCTCCATCGCAGTCTTTAACACTGGTAGCATGCCGCGACAGCGTGGACGTGAACCGTATGTGCAGTTGACGGACTTTGAGCGAGGGCGTATAGTGGGCATGCGGGAGGCCGGGTGGACGTACCGCCGAATTGCTCAACACGTGGGGCCTGAGGTCTCCACAGTACATCGATGTTGTCGCCAGTGGTCGGCGGAAGGTGCACGTGCCCGTCGACCTGGGACCGGACCGCAGCGACGCACGGATGCACGCCAAGACCGTAGGATCCTACGAAGTGCCGTAGGGGACCGCACCGCCACTTCCCAGCAAATTAGGGACACTGCTGCTCCTGGGGTATCGGCGAGGACCATTCGCAACCGTCTCCATGAAGCTGGGCTACGGTCCCGCACACCGTTAGGCCGTCTTCCGCTCACGCCCCAACATCGTGCAGCCCGCCTCCAGTGGTGTCGCGACAGGCGTGAATGGAGGGACGAATGGAGACGTGTCGTCTTCAGCGATGAGAGTCGCTTCTGCCTTGGTGCCAATGATGGTCGTATGCGTGTTTGGCGCCGTGCAGGTGAGCGCCACAATCAGGACTGCATACGACCGAGGCACACAGGGCCAACACCCGGCATCATGGTGTGGGGAGCGATCTCCTACACTGGCCGTACACCACTGGTGATCGTCGAGGGGACACTGAATAGTGCACGGTACATCCAAACCGTCATCGAACCCATCGTTCTACCATTCCTAGACCGGCAAGGGAACTTGCTGTTCCAACAGGACAATGCACGTCCGCATGTATCCCGTGCCACCCAACGTGCTCTAGAAGGTGGAAGTCAACTACCCTGGCCAGCAAGATCTCCGGATCTGTCCCCCATTGAGCATGTTTGGGACTGGATGAAGCGTCGTCTCACGCGGTCTGCACGTCCAGCACGAACGCTGGTCCAACTGAGGCGCCAGGTGGAAATGGCATGGCAAGCCGTTCCACGAGACTACATCCAGCATCTCTACGATCGTCTCCATGGGAGAATAGCAGCCTGCATTGCTGCGAAAGATGGATATACACTGTACTAGTGCCGACATTGTGCATGCTCTGTTGCCTTTGTCTATGTGCCTGTGGTTCTGTCAGTTTGATCATGTGATGTATCTGACCCCAGGAATGTGTCAATAAAGTTTCCCCTTCCTGGGTCAATGAATTCACGGTGTTCTTATTTCAATTTCCAGGAGTGTATTTTAGTACTCATCTTACGATAACCGGTGATATATACATAAAAAGACAATTTAAATGAAAAGAAATATATCAGTTTATATTTGGACATTTATTTTAATATTGATCATTGTCCCGTTAAAATTTCAGCATATCAAATTTGATTCATAACTAAACTGGTGCCTTATTTAGGATTGTGAAAATGTGAGTTTGTAATCTTACGGAAAACATCAAATAGGGAGCCAAGGTTGGGAGACTGCATACAACACTGCATTTATAAAATAACACACGAAGAACGTTGAAACATATCCAAGAGGAAATTAACCACAACCAACCGATTCAATTTCCACCCAAAGATGTTATGTTCATAGCGCAATCCTGTCCGTCATGAAATTACCAGACACTGGTATACAAAATTCATACTAACTCACTGTGAAATCTCCCCGAAAAGATTAGCTGAGGGCTACTTTGATGCTTACACCACATGCTTCACGTGGTCAACTTGATTTACACAAAGAGTGTAACTCCACAATAATTTTGATAATTAAAATAAATTACATCGAAACACAATTCACAAAAGAAAAACCTTGAATTAGTTACTATCAACTTACTATTAACCTGATTGGGCAGACAATAGTATATGCACGTGGTAGTGGTCTCACAAAGTACACCCCACGTGGGTTGAACATAAAGAAAAGTAGCTATATTGAAAAATATTGTCAAGACGAGACATTATAATCTCACACGCATTCGCATTTAAGATTAATGACCTTAGTTAGAGTTACTGATCAACACGTGGTTCCACTTTACTCACAAAGTAGTGACAAAGTAACTACCGGAAGATATTCTGAACTTCACAATCGAATCAAACTGCAATGCAATTTAAGATAACATTACATATTTTAGAGCTAAACCTGAAATAAAGGTGATTAAATTTTCAGTTAGGCTGAACTTAAGAAATCCATTGTCCTACGGACTTAGCAGACACGCACTTAGCCGGAGATCCTACCACTTCAGACGCTCGCCGCAGACCAACTGACCTGGGCCCTTACCGAGTGTGCTTAACAGATACAAACGGAAGTGACCAGAGAGGCAGCTTCCTACACCAACATGACAAGGGATGGACAGGACCACACTAAGAATAGAAACCTCTCTGCTTTTACAAAACGTAGCTACCTGTTCCGACGTTGGTCCTACTGTTCTCTAGCAGACAGGCTTGTCTACTACCATCAAACATGCACCTAGAAATACATTTGCTCATTCATCCTCTCACACAGAAGGGAAGGGGGATGACACTATCGTATCATATATAGTATATAAAAGAAAGCGGATGTAGGTTCCGTATAAGACTGTGTGACATGAATTACATATAAACTGTGTTTTAAAGTGAAGTAGTGTGACAGATCGTTCTTGTTTATGTGTAAAAGTAACACGTTTCACTGCTCAGTCTCCTCTCAGATAGAAACACCACAGTAAATTTAGAAGAGGAATTTATGCCGTAAATGACAACATATTTAAGAAATTAACATGAAAGGAATTCAACAGAGACCTTTCAGCTCTACGCCCATCAGGCAGGTGTACAAGTTTCTTTGGGTCTTCAGGTTATTTTGCATGAAAGTTCCAGTTCCATCAGTCGGATATTCTGGGTTCGAGTCTCGGTACGGCACGCAGTTTTAATCTACCCGTAACATTCTAATTTGCTATGTACCGAAAATACAGGATCTCACAAGACATTATCAACGAGACTGTATAGCTGCTAAAGGACGCGAATCTGACTGCATTAAAATGAATTATTAATACTTTAAGATGTTTACTTTTTTATAGGCATGAGGAACTCACACTCTATAGCAACAACTAAAGCTCATAGCAAGCGTTCAAACTGATAATCATGTCTCATCGCATGTTCGATGCGGTTTGGAGCCATTTCTTCCCCATATTTTTTTATTTTTTTTAATTTTATTTTAGAAGTGTATTTACTGTTGCATCAGTACTCTCTACGATGTGTACACCGAAGTGCTCATTTTACAGAAATTTGACAGAAGCTTACTGATCAACCATCTCCTACGAAATCGAACCCTATTACACGAAGTCTATCACGCCGACAATTATTCCTCGAGTACTTGGGTCAGGCCTCCACGACAGAACTACACAGTTTCTCGTACATTTTGATCTAAGATGATTAACATCTAAAGAAATAAAATCCCACTTGCTGTCTCTAGTCTCCTCGTGCATCCATTAAACGTTTTGGGCAACGCGTCCTGCTCCACCGTATATCAGTACATATCTACAAGTTCCTGTAATGTGGATCACTCCATCTCCATCTAACATTCGATGACTCTTAATCGTGGTACACTCCAGCTCCACTGTCGACACATCACAACCGGTTATTTCATATTCTTTAAGACATCGTCATTGACGTCAGTGCGGCAAGCAGTTGCTTTTATGAAAGAAATGGATCTACAAACACATTCTTCACTCATATTGCTCATCAAAGAGCTCGGAGTACCAGAAACATTTATTGCTGACCGTAGCTTCCTAAACTCACCTGTGCAGTTCTTACCTTCTGTATTATTCGACCCCGAGCCATTGGGGCAACTTGTAAGACTCAGACCTTGAGAGAGCTAATGCACCTAGCTAAAATGGCAGTGAGAAGTAATAATAATAATAGAAGTGCCACTCATGTGTGTTATTCCTACCTTGACTCATTATAAATGGGTAAATAGTAGAAGGAGAGCAAGAGATGAATACAGTAATCTAATTCAGAAGGATGTAAGTTGCAGTAGTTATTCAGAGATTAACAGTCTTACACAGGACACAGCAGCATTGAGAGATGTATCAGATCAGTCTTCGGACTGAAGACCGCAACAAGTTTCCGTATAGTGTTTTTGTAAGTAAAGCGTTAGTGGGTGTGTGTATTTCGTTACTTACCTGTAATTAACAGCAATAACTGATATTCCCGAGGAATTTAGGAGTTAATGAAGGAAGAGAAAATCCCAGGCTAATAGTTTCGGGGACTCTTCTTCTGCATTCTGGACCCTCCACCTGCCTCCTTCAAAAAGTTCCGGAAATTCGTCCTCAAAATTTTTCTACGCTTATCTTTTACTTATTATGCATGATTTTCTTCGAAATACTCTCCTTAATAATTGATCAACCGCTCCCAACGCCGTTCCTACTCCTGGAAGCAGTCTGTGTACGCCTCTTGCTGGATCGCGCGAAGCGAGGTCTGCGAATTTTCTGTTATCTTGTCTGTCGTTGCAAATCTTTGTCTTTTCAACACAAGTTTTCAACTTTTTAAATAAAAAACAGTCCGCAGTGGCCAGGTCTGGAGTGTGCGGAGGATGAGAGCACAGTGTTTCCGTTTATTGCACAGTAGTCACGTACCAACAGGGATTAACATGCTGGAGCGATATCGTGATGCAAGAACCATGAATTGCCTGGCCACATTTCAGGCCGTTTTCTTCTCACATCTTCTAGCAGGCATCGTAAGACGTACCGACAGTACCGTCGATTAACAGTTTCTCCCTGTGGCATCAATTCATGCTGAACTAATTCTTTGGTAGATGTCGAAGGGCGCCTCATCGAGACTCATCATTAACCTCCGTCCGGCCATTTTTAAACGTGTGAACCTTTCGTAACATGAGTACTGCTTAAGCACTGAACACCGTAGGCTTCCTGTAACATTTGGTGCGTCTCGTCAAGATTTTCTTGAGTTCCACTCAATATTTATTGCAGACACATTGCTCCCCTAACTCAGCCATATCGAAATTCTGAAACAGTGCGACACAACGTTCTGCTCAATAGACCACTGAACAATAACTAACAGACATACAGAGAAACTTCCGGCAGCTCCACGTTAAACACAGGCGTGTACAGGGATGCCAACAGCATTTCGCTACAACACACCATTGGCGCGAAATTCCGGAATATTTTGAATGTACTTCGTGTATGCAAGTTGATGAGAATATCTGTGAATTCCTGATCTGTAGATCTGATAAAACGTACTATGCTTTTGTACGTAATCCCTGCTACTGCACAGCAATTTACTCATTCAAACTCACGCCCAAAGAACGCAAATTTCATTTTAATTGTGCTTTACACAAGGGTAATCTTTGCGTCAACATAAGCAGTCACTTTAGATTTTAGTCGCTTTCAACATTGTTGTGTATAGTTTTTTTTTTTTTTTTGTCATCAGCCTACTGACTGATTTGATGCGGCCCGCCTAAAATTCCTTTCCTGTGCTAACCTCTTCATCTCAGATCTCAGAGTAGCACTTGCAACCTACGTCCTCAATTATTTGCTTGACGTATTCCAATCTCTGTCTTCCTCTACAGTTTTTGCCCTCTACAGCTCCCTCTAGTACCATGGAAATCATTTCCTCATGTCTTAGCAGATGTCCTATCATCCGGTCCCTTTTCCTTATCAGTGTTTTCCACATATTCCTTTCCTCTCCGATTCTGCGTAGAACCTCCTCATTCCTTACCTTATCAGTCCACCTAATTTTCAAAATTCTTCTATAGCACCACACCTCAAATGCTTCGATTCTCTTCTGTTCCGGTTTTCCCACAGTCCATGTTTCACCACCATACAATGCTGTACTCCAGACGAACATCCTCAGAAATTTCTTCCTCAAATTAAGGCCGGTATTTGATATTAGTAGGCTTCTCTTGGCCAGAAATGCCTTTTTTGCCATAGCGAGTCTGCTTTAGATGTCCTCCTTGCTCCGTCCGTCATTGGTTATTTTACTGCCTACGTAGCAGAATTCCTTAACTTCATTGACTTCGTGACCATCAATCCTGATGTTAAGTTTCTCGCTGTTCTCATTTCTACTACTTCTCATTACCTTCGTCTTTCTCCGATTTACTCTCAAACCGTACTGTGTACTCATTAGACTGTTCATTCTGTTCAGCAGATCATTTAATTCTTCTTCACTTTCACTCAGGATGGCAATGTCATCAGCGAAACGTATCATTGATATCCTTTCACCTTGTATTTTAATTCCACTCCGGAACCTTTCTTTTATTTCCATCATTGCTTCCTCGATGAACAGATTGAAGAGTAGGGGCGAAAGGCTACAGCCTTGTCTTACACCCTTCTTAATACGAGCACTTCGTTCTTGATCGTCCACTCTTATTATTTCCTCTTGGTTGTTGTACATAATGTATGTGACCCGTCTGTCCCCATAGCTTACCCCTACTTTTTTCAGAATCTCGAACAGCTTGCACCATTTTATATTGTCGAACGCTTTTTCCAGGTCGACAAATCCTATGAAAGTGTCTTGATTTTTCTTTAGCCTTGCTTCCATTATTAGCCGTAACGTCCGAATTGCCTCTCTCGTCCCTTTACTTTTCCTAAAGCCAAACTGATCGTCACCTAGCGCATTCTCAATTTTATTTTCCATTCTTCTGTATATTATTCTTGTAAGCAGCTTCGATGCATGAGCTGTTAAGCTGATTGTGCGATAATTCTCGCAGTTGTCAGCTCTTGCCGTCTTCGGAATTGTGTGGATGATGCTTTTCCGAAAGTCAGATGGTATGTCGCCAGACTCATATATTCTACACACCAACGTGAATAGTCGTTTTGTTGCCACTTCCCCCAATGATTTAGAAATTCTGATGGAATGTTATCCATCCCTTCTGCCTTATTTGACCGTAAGTCCTCCAAAGCTCTTTTAAATCCCGATTCTAATACTGGATCCCCTATCTCTTCTAAATCGACTCCTATTTCTTCTTCTATCACATCAGACAAATCTTCACCCTCATAGAGACTTTCAATGTATTCTTTCCACCTACGTGCTCTCTCCTCTGCATTTAACAGTGGAATTCCCGTTGCACTCTTAATGTTAGCACCGTTGCTTTTAATGTCACCAAAGGTTGTTTTGACTTTTCTGTATGCTGAGTCTGTCCTTCCGATAATCATATCTTTTTCGATGTCTTCACATTTTTCCTGCAGCCATTTCGTCTTAGCTTCCCTGCACTTCGTATTTATTTCATTCCTCAGCGACTTGTATTTCTGTATTCCTGATTTTCCCGGAACATGTTTGTACTTCCTCCTTTCATCAATCAACTGAAGTATTTCTTCTATTACCCATGGTTTCTTCGCAGCTATCTTCTTTGTACCTAGGTTTTCCTTCCCAACTTCTGTGATGGTCCTTTTTAGAGATGTCCATTTCTCTTCAACTGTACTGCCTACTGCGCTATTCCTTATAGCTGTATCTATAGCGTTAGAGAACTTCAAACGTATCTCGTCATTCCTTAATACTTCCGTATCCCACTTCTCTGCGTATGTCTTGAACTTCAGCTTACTCTGAGAGGTGGCATGTGCCTTCTCTCATATTTCTATCTTACGATTCTCTTCTCTAATTGCATGCGGTGGAAAGTTGCTATTCCTTCACACGCGGACTTCCCACGCAGCGTCTCTCGTCACCCAGGTGGTCCAGTGACAGGCGGGCTCCACTGATCTCGAGAGGGTTAAGCCGACGTGTGTGAGGCAGTCGAGTGAATGCTTTCCAGACGCCGACATTGTCAAGAGACACGCCCACCAGGGCCTGAAGTAGCGGCTGGGCTAGAGGTTCCGTTACTTCGCAGAAACTTAGCGAAAACACTTTCTGGCGGGCTACCAGCGTGGCGTGGGAATGACTTGTGTACCCAGGCAGTTGTGGCGGGAAAATTCCCGCGCTTTCTGCAAAATAGTAACTGTGATTGGCTTGCTCAGGGCATAGCTCCGTGACGTAGCAAAATCAGCGCAGAAATTGGCGCCAAGAATCTCCATTGGTGGAATGGTAGTGCTCCGGCAATGGAGTGGAATTTTCCGCCGGTTTTCGTGTTGCTGATTGGAACGTTTAACCACGGCCACTGTCGTGGGGGCGGGAAGGTTCTGTGTTCGGCCTGTACGGGTGCTCTTGTGGGTAGTCGGCTCTCGTCTTTCGGTCGAGGACGTCGAAGCAACCAGCCATCGCCTACGGTACGCCAGATCGTGTTCTGGCAGTTAAGAAGACAGTTTTGGTAATGTATGTCCGCAGCACCGGCAGATAGGGATTTTCCTAGGTGATAATCAGAGCTCAGCAGAGCGCGCCTGTTCGTCTTTTTCTAACTTTGTTCTGTCTTGGGTACCAGCAATTAATGTTGGGTTAGTTGTGTGTCTCTCTTATGATTTGAGTAGCAAGGAATTGGCTCCACATACCACTTCGTCTTAAACCTCACAATCTAGTTTAGGGACAACTTCACCTTTACAGTGTTTGTATGAGTATCCAATTTGAGCCAATTTGATGTATTGTAAATGTTTCATGTGTTTTGGTTTATTACTTTGTGTTTAGTCTTAATAAATCATATCGTTCTTTTGGAGAGAACTTTCATTCTGTTAATCGGTAGAGCAACCCATCATTTCTCACTATGTTAATGAAACCTTCGTTTATTCAACTTATTTATCAAATTAAATTATTGCAGGTGCCAAACTCTCTTCTACTCCACTGGCAGGGTTGATTAGAGTCAGTTCGCGTGTTTTTTTTTATCCTTGTGCAACAGCAAAAGTCGGAGTTAGAATGGGGGGGGGGGGCTAGGAGCATCATTTACATATGTAGATTCTAGAAGAATTTAGTGTTAAATACACTGCTAACTCCGGCACCTCGCATAATATGGCGACCCTTAGCCTCGGATCTTTCCTGTGAATCGCTGATAAGCAAGTATTATTAGTAGTAGGGACACTCAGAATTTTTTTTGCTTAATTTTTTTTATTGATTAATACTCAAGTTTTTTTTCTGGTAGTTCCGCGTTTAGTTTTAAGTAGCGGCGCATGATTACAGTTTTTGTTTTCTGTGTATATATTTTTGGTTTGTTCATTTTGTGTTTCATTGATGTGGTGTCTGTACCACATCGCACTTTGTCCGATTTGTGTGCGGTTTCTGTACCACATCAAATTGCGTTTGTGATTACAGCGTTGGAACAGCGTTGTTGAAATTTTATGTCTATGTGTAAAAATACAGGGAGTAGATTATTTTTACTGTGTATTTGAGATAAATTTTGTTTCTCATGAATGATCACGAGAAGTAAGGCACGACTATTAGTGAGCGAAGCTAAAACAAAAGTGGATACTATAATGGATAAGGGGCACGTTACTGACGGGGTTAGGTTCGGAGGTGAGGTGGGCACATTTTTAGCAGGACAGGACGACAGGGTCATTGATGAGGAAGGTGATTTGGACGCGATCTCAGAGCAGCATTGCGGCCGTGATTATGATAGTGAAATAGAGGATGAAACAAAGACAGGCACACAGGTCGAGACGGTAGCAGAAGTTTATAATCAAACGGACGAGAGCAGACAGGGACTATCTCGGCCACATCAGAGCTCTAGCACCCAGGTGTCCAGAGTTACATCTCCCACGTTTGAAGAGGATCAAAAAGATGACGTAAACCCAATACTGAGCTTCCTACGATCAATGAAAGAAGAAGCTGACGAACAACGTAAGAAGGAGAAGGAAGAAGATGAGAAACTACGTAAGAAGGAGAAGGAAGAAGATGAGAAACAACGTAGGAAGGAGAAGGAAGAAGATGAGAAACAACGTAAGAAGGGGAAGGAAGAAGCGGACGAACAGCGTAAGAAGGACACTGAGGCAATAATTTCGCATTTAGGAGAAATTCGTGGGGAATTACTAACAATAAGGAAAGAATGTGGAGAAGCAAAACAAATGTCAGTGGTAGCACAAAAAGTAGCAGGCCTAGCCAGAACGGCAGCAACAGGGGCAATGAAAATCGCAAAAGTAACTTCTCAACTCGCAGGTCGCTTGCGACGTGCGACACAAGCCCACTCAAAATCCCTAGCGCTCTTAAAAACCCAACGTAATATTGCGGTTACGAACATCACGAAACGAATGAAAGAAGTAGAGAGTCGGATAGCAAAACTAGAGCGAACCGGGCACACGAGCACTGCACGTTCGGATACCAATGATGGAGTACACAGAATTGTGTCTCCGAGGAAAAGCCCGCCGTGCTCTAGCCCAGTGACAGAGTGCGGAACTAACAATGCACACGCAGAAACACCTAGTAATAGCTCCAATAATTGTAACCCACTTAGGAGAGTGAATTCTGAGTGCCACTGCCACTGTGATACGGAGGTAGCACATCACAGTTATCAGCAAGATAGATCAGGACACTCAGCAGACGTGCAAGTATCGGAAACGAGTGACAACACCAGTGCGAGGATCGGACAGGATTTTGATCACAATCACTTCCTGTCGATACTAAAATTCCAAAAGTTCAGAGATAATGGAGGGTCGATGCATCCCATGAGCTGGGTGATGCAGTTTTCAAATTCATTACCGTCATCATGGCCAACCCTGGCAAAATTATAATTCATGTGTGGACACATCGAAGGCCAAGCCGCGGAAAAGATGCGGGGTGTGGCAGCGACGTGTCAGACTTATCAGGAATTTGTTGATGCGTTCCTGTGGATCTACTGGTCAAAGGAAACGCAAGACAGGATTAAAGACGAAATAATATTTTGTCCTGAACTGGAAGTGTCCGGGCATAAGAGCGCAACCAAATTTTTTGATGATTTACTCAAGAAGAATCAGTTTTTAGATAGTCCATATAGCAAGGGAGAAATCATCAAATTTTGTTTTTCCAAATTGCCTGTTAGGTATCAACAGACACTTGTCGGCAAGTGTGGATCTGACATCGAAGCATTCAAGAGTCTATTGCGCGAACTCGAAGTAGTCTTCGATAAACAAGACGCAAAGGACAGGAAGAAGGCGCAAAATAACAAATACCACGGGCCAGCAAGGGCAGACGACAACAGATCGCATAATCGCGCTCGTCAGTTAGGAAACCAGGGTTACGGAAATCAAGGTTACGCAATTCAAGATTATGGAAACCAGAGACACGGAAACCAGAACGTCAGGGAACAGGGTCAATCTAGACAAGGAATCTGGGACAGGAGGAATAACGAACGGCGAAGCGACCGTAACTGGAGAGAGCGAAATCAAGGACCACAGGAGAACCAGGAGATTGAAATTAGACCTGCAAATCCTAAGGCACGTCAGAGGAGGGGGAGTCTGACAAGGGATTGGCGCTAGTCCATAGGACTCCACCACATCTCTCACACAAAGAAGTTCGTGGAATAATAGTAGTTTAAGTGGTGTACATAGTATAATAGGCAAATATATGAACCTTTCTTCGGGGAACAATAATCGTTGCATTAATAGATTAAGATTGTTAAAGTATTAACACGCTGCGTTTTCTCGCATAAGAATTTTCTGCTGTTAACTTTTTTTGTCTATGTTCGGGATCTCCTCTGTCGTTGCGATAAGAGGCACTACCTTTCCATGAGCAATGTTTTTGTCCTTTCCTATCTGGTGTCCATGTTAAGGGATATAGATGAGTGACGAGATGTCGCACAAACGGGCGCATACAAGAACGTGCTCTTAGAAGCGTTCTGAGAAGTCGTGATACGCTCCATAGCGGCCACAACCAGTTCGTGAGACGTTCATACCAATGCTTGCAGGCAGGCGTCAGTGAACTGCAAGATTGTGGTATATTGCGTGATTTCGAGGATGAATACGGGCAGTACAGTTTTTGCAGAGCTGCGCCAGTATCGTTGTCTTGCAAGTCGGGGTGAACCTGTGAGCGTTTGACGCCAATGGTACCCTTGACGATAGAAATGCGGGCATAAAGCCTACCATGCCAATGTGCAGGTTGGGGATTTAGCGTGCTGCTCGTGACTGTCACAGATGAATAACCAAGGAATTATACTTGGAGATTCGTGACATACTCTGTAGCTGGCGTGTGTTGGGCGACTCAATCCGCAACAGGAACCAGTCCTGGCTTGGTCATATTACATTGCCTCAGGAAAGGTGTGCTTTGATCGCGAATACTGCATAACATAGAAAAAGAAGTTGCAACTATAAATTTATTGTCTTGTATAGCCATGGCTAACCCAGTCTCTGGAGTTTCAGTGAGGCGTAGTGAGAACTCGGAGGCCATGTTGTACATCACTGTCGTCAATAGCGGCGAGCAGCGAGACATCTCAACGTAACAGGAATTATGTAAGAGTATTGTATAAGGTAAAAAAAAATAATAAATAATAAATAAATAAATAAATAAATAAAAAGGGTACGATATACTAGGATAAGTTAAACTGTAGGGTTTAACAATAACTAGATTAATATTGTGGGGGTTTTCTACCACAAGTGTTTGGCGCGCGCCTGTTGGGATGTTATTTTTCAGGTCATCAAATCACAGACCCGAGATGGAGGGACGACCGGCGAGCGAACGTAGAATAGTTGCATGTTCTTTATACCTCAGTAAAACTTCAGCCTGCGTAACATAATAACATAATTTATTCCGAAGACATAGAATGTAGATCGTTGGCATATGGTAGTTAATTCTTGAGCATGTCTACTGTCGATCTAAATAAGTAATAGTAATATTGGAAAATTCCCGCACATTTAGTTGTTCATCCATTACATACCATCAGTTATCACACACCGTGTACAATACTGAGATCGGTCTCTACACATATATCAAAATAAATTATTTGCATGTCTAGATTAGATGTTATAATGATAGCTACAGATAAATAACTATAAAAGTAAAATAAGAGTGTCTGAAATGACAGACCATCAATGTGTCGTTTTGTAAATTTATTATAACATAGAAGGTCATGGGAAAAAGTTAGGCATAAGATTTTTGTCAGAACTGTGCAGATGACGGGTATCATGGCAATGCAGAGGCCAGCCAGCTCAAAAACAAGAGGTCTTCGGCTACCTGCAGGAGGGCGAGCGTCCGGTCCTGCAAGCTGACAGTCACCGGGCCGTATACCTGAGGGATTAGGCGGGATCCCCGCCGGGCCACAAGCGAAAGTGCGGCTGGCCGTTGACCCTGACACGCGGCCCACACGCGACAGCCTGCTAGCTCTCCGGACGTGGCAGCCGTTTGGAGGGATTCCCTGCGGCAGACCACGTTGTCGTGAGTACACGAAGAAGATCACATATCGTGTCAGAACCTGCACCTCATGTGCCTCAGGACAGAAAGGGACGCTCTATACTCACCTGTTTGGGTTTTTACAACTCACTAGCTTTGGCCGATCTGCATACACAAAGCAGTATCGTGCCACACTAACAAATGTATAGTCTCATTTCTAACTTCTCCTCTCTATTAGAGAGCAGTTTTAGCAATCGTCGCTCCTAGTTCGATCCTGTATGGATGACCTCACACACTTGTGGAGTCACTCCACGTGCCATCATCCTTCGTCGAACTGCAATATTGGAAAACGTAAAGTACTGTCCAGCGAGAGAAGAGACCTAGGCTAGTGATGTATCCCAACAAATAGACCTCAGAGACAATTAATCGACGTGAGGAGAGCCTATCACTGTGTCTTCCTACCGGACTGCCGTGATCATATGCGTAGGTCTTGGTGCAATCTCAACAGAGTACTGCAGATGCTCCAGAACACCCTATTGCCGTTGCAACAACGTAGTAACAACACCCGACGTTTAGCCCTATGAGATGTCTGTACTGTCGAATTTGTGAAGTGCTTCGAATATTTCTAACAATGTGATTTAGTGCCTCATTCTCAGCACAGTCGTGAACTTTGTGCAATGTGCACGCACAACTTGATGCCCCATGAACCTTGTTTTTTTCTTAAATTTCTTTCTCTAACGTTGTTTTTGTAACGTATGTTATACCTTGTATGTGTTTGTGTTTTACACTGTAATTCTTATTACAAATTACTGTATTGTTCTCCACACCATGTTTTTTTTGTATTTTGTATTTATTGTTGTGTGTATGCAAACAGTGTGCCTGAAGTCCCCATAAACTGAAGCAGATACCACCACTGTCATTGTGAAGGGACCATCAGTTCAGGGAACATTTTGTAAAGGTTATTCTTGCTGCAGGGAGACAGAATGAATCGGGGGTTGTAACTAGATTCTGAAAGCTCACAAAGAGATTGTTAACTTAAATAGTATCATGTGTGAGTGAGTTCAGGTTAGTTTCATGATTCAAATTGTTGTAAAATCTTGGGCATTTAATTACGGAGCACTCCAACTCTGATTGTAAAGAATAAACTGCTCCATGTTTGGCTCACATGCCCGGGCCACATTTAGAGCGTGAATGTCTGTGTGAATCGGTGTTTGGAAGGGGCTCCCTCGGTATGGATGTGTGATGTGAGTGTTAGTGTTCCATATTAAGAAGGTGAAGTTGGCTACATCATAAATAATCCTCCCTCTATGAGCTGCATTTTTCGGTTGCAGTGATTCTTTTATAGAGTGTGGCATGTGGAGTCAGTTTGTAAGACTGTTCTTGGGCGATTGACTCACTACCTTGCTCCTAAGTGAGCCAACCGCTCACCAATTACAATCTAAAATCGCGTAGGGGCAAAAATGAGAGGTGGCATGTGCCCCCTCTCATATTTCTATCTTACGATTCTCCTCTCTAATTGCATGCGGTGGAAAGTTGCTATTCCTTCACACGCGGACTTCCCACGCAGCGTCTCTCGTCACCCAGGTGGTCCAGTGACAGGCGGGCTCCACTGATCTCGAGAGGGTTAAGCCGACGTGTGTGAGGCAGTCGAGTGAATGCTTTCCAGACGCCGACATTGTTAAGAGACACGCCCACCGGGGCCTGAAGTAGCGGCTGGGCTAGAGGTTCCGTTACTTCGCAGAAACTTAGCGAAAACACTTTCTGGCGGGCTACCAGCGTGGCGTGCGAATGACTTGTGTACCCAGGCAGTTGTGGCGGGAAAATTCCCGCGCTTTCTGCAAAATAGTAACTGTGATTGGCTTGCTCAGGGCATAGCTCCGTGACGCAGCAAAATCAGCGCAGAAATTGGCGCCAAGAATCTCCATTGGTGGAATGGTAGTGCTCCGGCAATGGAGTGGAATTTTCCGCCGGTTTTCGAGTTGCTGATTGGAACGTTTAACCACGGCCACTGTCGTGGGGGCGGGAAGGTTCTGTGTTCGGCCTGTACGGGTGCTCTTGTGGGTAGTCGGCTCTCGCCTTTCGGTCGAGGACGTCGAAGCAACCAGCCATCGCCTACGGTACGCCAGATCGTGTTCTGGCAGTTAAGAAGACAGTTTTGGTAATGTATGTCCGCAGCACCGGCAGATAGGGATTTTCCTAGGTGATAATCAGAGCTCAGCAGAGCGCGCCTGTTCGTCTTTTTCTAACTTTGTTGTGTCTTGAGTACCAGCAATTAATGTTGGGTTAGTTGTGTGTCTCTCTTATGATTTGAGTAGCAAGGAATTGGCTCCACATACCACTTCGTCTTAAACCTCACAATCTAGTTTAGGGACAACTTCACCTTTACAGTGTTTGTATGAGTATCCAATTTGAGCCAATTTGATGTATTGTAAATGTTTCATGTGTTTTGGTTTATTACTTTGTGTTTAGTCTTAATAAATCATATTGTTATTTTGGACAGAACTTTCATTCTGTTAATCGCTAGAGCAACCCATCATTTCTCACTATGTTAATGAAACCTTCGTTTATTCAACTTATTTATCAAATTAAATTATTGCAGGTGCCAAACTCTCTTCTACTCCACTGGCAGGGTTGATTAGAGTCAGATCGCGTGTTTTTTTTTTTATCCTTGTGCAACAGCAAAAGTCGGAGTTAGAATAGGGGGGGGGGGCTTAGAGCATCATTTACATATGTAGATTCTAGAAGAATTTAGTGTTAAATACACTGCTAGCCCCGGCACCTCGCAACTCTTCATCACTACTATATTGTGATCTGAGTCTATATCTGCTCCTGGGTACGCCTTACAATACAGTATCTGATTTCGGAATCTCTGTAATCTAATTGAAATCTTCCCGTACCTCCCGGCCTTTTCCAAGTATACCTCCTCCTCTTGTGATTCTTGAACAGGGTATTCGCTATTACTAGCTGAAACTTGTTACAGAACTCAATTAGTCTTTCTCCTCTTCCATTCCTCGTCCCAAGCGCATATTCTCCTGTAACCTTTTCTTCTACTCCTTCCCCTACAACTGCATTCCAGTCGCCTATGACTATTTTCGTCCCCCTCTACATACTGCATTACCCTTTGAATATCCTCATACACTTTCTCTATCTGTTCATCTTCAGCTTGCGATGTCGGCATGTATACCTCAACTATCGTTGTCAGTGTTGGTCTGCTGTCGATTCTGATTGGAACAACCTGGTCACTGAATTCACATTAACACACCCTCTGCCCTACCTTCCTATTCATAACGAATCCTACACCTGTTATACCATTTTCTGCTGCTGTTGATATTACCCGATACTCATCTAACCAGAAATCCTTGTCCTCCTTCCACTTCACTTCACTGACCCCTACTATATCTAGATTGAGCCTTTGCATTTCCCTTTTCAGATTTTCTAGTTTCCCTACCATGTTCAAGCTTCTGACATTCCACGCCCCTTCTCGTAGAACGGTATCCTTTCGTTGATTATTCAATCTTTTTCTCATGGTAACCTCCTCCTGGGCAGTCCCCTCCCGGAGATTCGAATGCGGGACTATTCCGGAATCTTTTGCCAATGGACAGATCATCATGACACTTCTTCAATTACTGGCCACATCTCCTGTGGATACACGTTACGTGTCTTTAATGCAGTGGTTTCCATTGCCTTCTGCATCCTCATGTCGTTGATCATTGCTGATTCTTCCGCTTTTAGGGGCAATTTCCCACCCCTAGGACAAGAGAGTGCCCTGAACCTCTATCCGCTCCTCCGCCCTTACTACATCTAAAACACCGCAACAAATAAAAAGACTCTTAGAAGTGAAAATTTCACAAATATTTCTAAATTTAATGGTAGTAGCACGCAGCTGTTGGTGGTGCAATGAAGTTTGTAGCAGAAACATAATCCTTCCAGTCTTACAACGAAGAGCTCCAAGGACAGAGCTTAAATTATTACAGGCTCCAACGGTCTTTCACTGGCACGCAGCCTATTACCAAAACCCATGAAAGAACACGGGAAGCGATACAAGACATTTAAAATTTAGCCCTTGCTTCGCTCGCTATTTATGTATTCTGGCTTGCTCTCACGAGGAATTCAGGAGTTAATGAAGGAAGAGAAAATCCCAGGCTCATGGTTCCTGACTCGAGGACTCTTCTCCCACATTCCGCCCCCTCCGCCTCCCTCATCGCCCCTCCTGAGAAGAGAAGCTTACCGTCGAGCCACAGCAGCCCCTGGGATTCCATTAGTCAGCTCAGCGCTCAAGGCATTGGCGGCTCTTGAGCCTGCCGCCGCAGCCGACACCGGCCTCTCAAATTGATCACCTGCTCTATGGAAACTATTTCACGTTTACTAAGATTTGTGCTATGCGATAGTTCTCATAACACTAAAATCAAGTCCTGCTATACGTATATTCATTTTGTAACCTCCCCACAAAAATAATAGTAAATGAATGTGATCCTAATTTAATGTAACCTCTGAACAAAATTGGTTCCCATTTATATTCTCCGTGCAGAAATGCATTCACATTTGATGTACCCACAAAAATGTTTTCTCATTTAATGTTAAGTTCGAAACAGAAAAATTCCTAAACCCCGAAATAAAAAAAAATGCAGTAACCTGGTAAAATTTTATTACGGCAGCAGCGTTGCGCCACGGCCCTGTATTCTGAATAAAAAAACAAAAATTCTTACCTTAATAAAAACGGCGATATATCTGCTCTTACCTAAAAAATTTTCGACACAGCTCTGTGCGATGCTGGCCTATACATTTGTGATACGTGAAAGGAATGATCATGCGTTGGATAAATTCTTTAAATTGAAATGAATGCTTTTTTTAAAAAAAATTACTTTATATTATAATAATCATTATTAGGGCTTTTTTTTAAAAAATTGGATGACAGTTCACATACATTACTAGATATGCGCAAGACTGCTTCTTTACCTTATGCAATAATACTCATCCTCCAGAGTCCCGACCAGAGCAGACTGCATACAAGCTCAGACACGCGCAGACAACCGCAGACTACTGCAGGCTAGCGACAAGTAACAACTAACAACATACTGGTCTCTGGTCAGAGACTCTCCTATGCCTTGCCTATTGCAGGCAGCGCATACCTCTTACATAACCCTCCACTGGGGGGGCAAAAATTTGGCAGCGATGGTGAGTCAACTGGACTTGCCATGAGCAACAAATTTTTCTTAATTAACTAAGTTTACAATCACAGAATATATACTTATCTACAAGTGCAGAACATGAAAAAACATATAATGCACATGCACTGAGTACAGAACATATCAAGCAATGACAAAATGTATACGCAATGAGTACAAAACATATTAACAAATGACAAAAGTGCACACGCACTGTAGTACAGAACATATCAGGAAATCACAAAATGTATACGCAATGAGTACAAATCATATTAACAAATGACAAAAGTGCACACGCACTGAAGTACAGAACATATCAGGAAATCACAAAATGTATACGCAATGAGTGCAAATCGTATTAACAAATAATATAAAGTGCACACACACTGTAGTTTTTTTACTATTTTACAAGATCTAGGATAGGAAAGGGAAGGATTGCATCATGGTTGTAGCACATTAGGTTGCATGCAGCTGCACTGAAAGTCCATATCTTTCTACAGAAGCACAACACCAAGTGAGACAATCTGAAGTTCTTTTCCCTAAAGTATTAATCAGTGTAGCCAAGACACTGAAATGTCGTATTAATATTCCATGTTATCATTTTGGTAGTACATTAGGTACAGCAAACAGTGGGACCATAATAACATCTCCATCGCTCAAAGTGGTGGACAGCATGTCGTGTCAACACCACGTTCTTGTAAGGTACACCAACGTAGAATTAGTGCAAAAACCAAATATAGTGCTCCATGATCATGAAGATAGACTGGACAAAGGGATATTGCAGTAATTTCTGGTAATTAGGTCACAAGGTGAAGGACATTAAGTCACATGCTAGTCTTCATTGGTAATTACACTAGTCTATTAACTGATTTGAGTAATTCGTGGCACTCATCGCCCAGTTACTGAACATTTCTGTACCATGTATGAAGTATTACTGAATAATGTTCATAAGTCATCTGATTACGAAGAACATTGGCACTCATTGACCAGTTACAAACCATCACAAGTCATCATTCAAAACAGGAGCTAATGAGTGTAGCATCGAGCTACTGGTATTCATATATATAGTATGAAAGTGACGTAATACAAATTTAAAATATAAGAAACAGTGGCATTCGTTGGCCAGCAAGTATTGAATATTACAAAACATTTTTCATCATTCAAGTGACATATGGTATATTTAAAAATAATTACTGGCACTCATTGATCAGTTACAAATCATCAGAAGTCATCATTCAAAACAGGAGCTAATGAGTGTAGAGCATGCATGCATTATTACAAAATATCATTCATTATTACTCAGAACTCATCATTCAAGTGACATATGACATTTTTTTAAATGTAACACTCTCTAACTATTACTCAAAGTCTGTGATTAGAAAACATCATTCAGTATTACTCAGAACTCTCTTAAACCGGTAGCATTATTTGGGACTGGTAATACTTTTTTTGTGCTAGCAATGCATTGCGTTGGTATCGATAATTAATTGCTGGGGCATAACAATATTTGCTTTTGACTTATTGCTGCAAATGAGGATAGGTAACGTCATTCGTCATGAGTCGGCTGCAGTAAGGTTATGAAACAAATAAAGTATATGTGATCACATTCATGAATGACACACACAAATGGGTAAAAAAAAAATGCAAGTACTAGAACAGGTTTAATGACCAACTGCTTATAGCACATTAATTTCATGAATAGCTTCTCCTGGAAAAAATACAAAATGAACTATTAAGCTGAAAGAGGAAACGCATATTATGCTGAAAAGTAGTGAACTTCGAATTAACAGGTAATGAAATGTGTATTAAATATATATGTTCTCTAGCTGTCCTTCCCAAAACCTTCAGTCATCATACCATGCGATATAAGACATACTGTCAAGACGAACTGCAACAAATACTTAAATAACTACATAGCATAAATACATAAACTTCAACATTATCCTCATCTGCAAAGAAAAACTTAAAAGTGGTACGTTTAGTGGCCATATAAAGTTTATCACTATCAACACCTGTAAACAAATACTTCATTATTCATATCACCATAACTCCATTATTATCATCACCTGTAAAGAAAAACTTCATTATTCATATTACTATATTGTTCATCGCTATTCATCACCATTCATTATCATCTGCAAAAAGACACTTCATCGTACAACTATTCATAGTATAAAGTTCCTTATTTCTAGCATATTTCATCACTAAAACTAAGATGTGTAGTTCTGTCCGACAGCCTGCATCATTCGCCTCGTATTCTGAAAGAAAAAAATTAGTTAAGACTGCTATCATATGATGTGTATAGTATATTCTTGTTAATGCTTGTTAATTATGATCCATTTACTCTTCGTGACGAGGTATTGCATCTTCTTTCGTTCATTCCGAAGGTGAAATTCCCTTTTCATAGTAATCCACTGTGGTCTGTTTAATTTATTTCTTTTACACGTTATTTCTTTCTGAAAGTGATAAACAATGATTGATGTCTTGCATTTAAATCATATACCCATTAAATAAATCTGGTTTCTAGTGATATAATTGAGCATACAGCATAGCATGACAGAAAACGTAGTATGTCAAAAACATAGACAGTGTGCAGGTGCAAAAATGTACACAGAATATCATAATGTAGTAGCAAAAAAAAATGTAAAATAGTCACGACGTTGAGATATCATCAGGCAAAATGTCAAAGTCATCAGGTGTTTGTTACATCTTAAACATTTCACAGTGCATACAAACAAAACAGTAAAACAATCATACATACATGAAAAATGGAAAATGTGCACGGTCTGATGTGTAACGACAAGAAAAGCGACCTGTTAACCTTACCTTGCCGGGCACTTGCCAAGAAAAAATACGATAATCATCAGTAAGTAGTCACATACATATAATTGCATAAGTGGTCATAAAAAAAATCAGGAAATGGCGTTACAGTGTGATAAATCATAAAGTATGTTCATTCAATAAAGGGTTTAATATTGGAGACATGGTGATTACCTTTGCTTTTTCTGGTTCTCAGAGTTTCGACGTGTACTACATTGGGGTGAGGAATGCTGCGAATTAGATATGGACCTGCGTATAGAAGATCAAATTTACTACATCTACTCCTTCCTCTATTAGATAAATAATGTGTGCGTACTAATATCTTCTGTCCAATGTGAAAGTCACGGCGTGTACATACCTGTTTTTGCTGTCTTCTCCGGCGCTCTGCGGCACGTTTGATGTTGTTCAGCGCAATGTCAATTATTTCATGGTGTCGTAGTCGACGAGATGTAGGAAAGGTTGCTAATTCTTTAATTTTGTTAGGTGGTTCAACATTTTTCGGTAAAACAGACGGAGATAGCATGGTAGATTCAATTGGTATGGAATTAATTACATCCTGGAATGAGAGTATGTGTGTGTCCCAATCAATATGTTTTTTATGGCAGTATATTCTACACAGTTTACCAATTTCTTTCATTAAACGTTCACAAGGGTTCGAAGAAGCATGGTACCTGGATATATAGATCGGAGAAATGTTTCTAACTCGTAACATACGTGTCCATATAGCAGATCTAAACTGTGATCCATTGTCGGAAATTACTTTCAATACATGCCCTACATGAAATAGAAAATGTTTTACAAATGCTTTTGAAACAGTTTTAGCAGTAGCTTTGCTTAACGGAGTGAAGGTACCAAATTTTGAAGTGAGTTCAACAGCGACAAAGATGTAGCAAAACCTCTATTAGTTCTGGGAATCGGACCAAAAATATCTACAGCAGCCATGTGTCTCAATTTAACAGGTACAATGGGATGTAATGGAGGAATATGTGATGTCGCATCTGACTTAGCTTTCTGGCAGATTTTACATGACGCTAAAACTCGTCGAATACGTTTCTCCATGTTGGTAAAATAACAGTTCTGTTTCGGTAAAAGAAAACATTTTCTGGCTCCGTAATGTGCGAAACTTAAATGAGTATACCAGATTAATTTGTTAACAAGTTCGTCAGGAATGCATAATAACCAATTGTTGCTGTCAGGGTGAAAGCGGCGAAACAGAATGTTATTGCGTACAGTGTAATGGTTTCTAATGGTAACATTATTCGTATTTTGCCAAAGGTGTTTAATTTCTTTCCACACGTTATCTTTACTCTGCTCTTGCGCTATGTCTCGTAATGACGACGAAATGAAATCTCAAATGCAACTTGTTGAATGTACATGACGCTGAAATTTGCTTTGCAGAAGTTGGTTGCGATGTCTTGCTGATTGTTGCTGAGAGAACGGGATAGTGCGTCTGCTACAATATTTTGTGTACCGGGAATGTGAACAATTGTAAAATTAAATTCCTGTAAATAAAGTTTCCATCTGCTTAATCTGTCGTGTTTAAATTTAGCGGAAAGTAAAAACTGTATAGCTCTATGATCTGTGTAAACGGTCGTATGTCTTCCATAAAGAAAATGCCGAAATCTCGTAAATGCCCATACAACACATAATGTTTCAACTTCTGTAACAGAATAATTGCGTTCAGCAGGTGACAGAACGCGACTCGCAAAGGCTATGTCTTTAATTAAAGTACAACCATCTTCTTCAATTTCCTGAAGAAATGTGTACGCCTAAAGCGGTGTTAGAACTGTCGGTGGCAATGGAAAAATTTCTAGTAAGATCTGGGTATGATAAAAGAGATTCATTCAACAAGGCATGTTTCAAATAATATTTTCGTGAAAGCGGCGAAACAGAATGTTATTGCGTACAGTGTAATGGTCTCTAATGGTAACATTATTCGTATTTTGCCAAAGGTGTTTAATTTCTTTCCACACGTTATCTTTACTCTGCTCTTGCGCTATGTCTCGTAATGACGACGAAATGAAATTCTCAAATGCAACTTGTTGAATGTACATGTATCTGAAGTATTGCTTACGTTGCTGGAAGATGCAACCTGTACTGTATCTAGTCAAATTCTATCTGACGTGCTATTATTTTCGGGAGGATGCTGTGGCATTTCCACTATTTGTACTGGTCTGTTATTTCTTCCTGACGTATTACGTTCGGGATAATATCTACTGTTTAGTTCATTCATGATAATCTGTTGTTGCGGATGATTCTGCTGCTGATAAGCCCGACTGTTATTAAACGTACGCTGAAAATTGTGATCATTACCTTTACGTCTGTCATGATAGTCATTTATATACGGTGCATTGCGATAGGAATTGAAATGGTGTGTTTTCTGTACGTAGTTATTTCCTTGTTGCTGTGCGTTACTATTTGTAGGAGCTGATGCTATACGTGCAGGCGGCGAAACATTAAAGCTTGGTTGACCTTGTACATTACATTGTTGGTTAGGTATGCTAACCGGCTGGTTTTGTTGCTGTTACGGAGAAAAACCTTTATTGTTACCAAAATATGGTTCCTGTTGCTGTAATTTTGACGATACTGATAATTCAATTTTTGTCTGGTATTAAAGTTCTCGTGGTTGTCATTTCTGGAGCGTCTGATGAAAACTGTCACTTTCGGTAAAACTTGTCTTATCAGGTTTTCTTTACTCATTCATAATTATAGATAGATCGATAGTTGAAGAGCTGTTTTGATAAATATAAAGGATAGTAGAAGAGAAGTCAGCAGTGCATAAAGCTAAAGATGAAATAGCACTACTACCGCTCGGGGCCCTGTGCACGCTACGGCACATATTCATCGAAGTGTAATGAATCCGCTGAGGTCAATTACGCGCTACAAATAAATTTTAGTTTCTGCATTACAGGCCAAACTAATGAAAATACAAAAGCAAATTGTCGTATCCAGTCCAAAGCATGTACCTGTGCTCTGTCATTTTTAAATACCTTAGATTTTTTTATGGATAAAAATTGCTCGTAATCAACGTTACCGTCTCTGAATGTGTGAACAGGTTCAGGATTGCATGAGAAACTGTTTGTCTGTGTCTTTTCGGATTCTAAGTCGCGTAGTCTCTGTAAATTACTTAAGTTATACTGGCTGTGTGAGTGTGACAAATGTTCGCAAAGTGGCGTCTGCTGTGATGTGTTAAAGGCTGAAACATTTTTCATCTCTGTTACCTCTTGCTGTAAAGTTATCAATTTTCTACGTAATGTATTATTGGACGAACCTATCTCACTGATTGTCTGCTGCAAATTTTGGAATTCAGGTGTTTGATTAAACGAAATCGGTGAAGTATCGTCTGATTTGGTGTCACTATTACTTTCAATAACATCAATACGACTGGCCAATTCATCATATTTTTCAGTCAGTATTTTTACTTGATCATCGTTTTTAGTGTCACAAGCATTAATTTGTTTTTTTTATTTTACGTGTGGTTTCGTTCAATTTTTTAAAGTCTGCTTTGATGGCATTGGGATCCTGTATTAGTTCCAACTTTTCAAATCTGTTGGTCATTGTCTGAAAGTCTAATGTGTGTGTATATGTTTTTGACTTAAGATCGGAAATTACATCACGCAATTCGGTGTTCAACTGTTTAATAGTATTAATTTCGTCTGATACTGTAGCAATATTGTTATCTACGTACGTTTTCGCCTTCGTAAACAACTTACGCTTATCTTCCTGTCTCTGAGCAGTAATTGTTTCCATGACTTGTCGCTTTACTTTATTCTGTTCCTGTATGAATTTACGGTAACGCGTTTCACTGTTTTGTAGGTGGTGATTAAAGCGTTCGTGAATTTGGCTGTTCTGTTGGTCAAATTTCTCGTCTACTTTTGCATCCAGTGTGCGCGAAAGTTCTCCTGACATTAATTTAAACTCGTCGCGTAACTGTGTTGCGTTTTCAGAGCATTGTTTAGCGACTGCACTAATTTCGTCTCTAAGTAATTTAGTTGTAGCTGCATGTGTATTATTTAATTCTTGTGCCACAGATCTAATTTCTTCACTACTGTTCCTAGCACAAGCCTTAATTTCCTCACGTAATTGTTCTTTAGTATCATGACATTGCGCGGTAACGGTTGTAATCTGTTCACTCAGCTGTTTGTTCTGTTCATTAAGGTGTTTGAAATTGTTATCTTGCTTATCATTCGACTGTTTGAGACTTTCATTAATTTGTTTGTTCGATTGATTAAGGTCATCCTGTTTTTTATTCAACTGTTCGAAATTTTCATTAAGTTGTTTGTAATTGTTGTCTTGTTTTTCATTAAACTGTAGCAATAATGCTACAACTGGATCCAAGTCAAAATTACCGACTCTATTCTCTGTACTGTGTGATGGTGTATCTGCAATTGTCACGCTTTGTGAAACCATTTGGTCATTGTCTGACTCGCGAAAATGTTTGCTAATTGGACGTGCACTGTTTGTCACTACACCGGAATCACATAAATCTGACATAACTTGAGTACACTGTTCACCTTCGTCGGAAACAATTATTTGTTCGTTACGTAAATTTTGCAAATCGGGTGTGTCAAGCTGGGCAGCGTTCATTGTATCGGAAGTGCCGCGTCATCAATTGTTACATTTACTGTGGATATAATTGCATTTGTTCTCATCATTAGGATCAAAATCAATGTTAGTGATCGGTACGCACTGATTGTCTGTAAGTGGAGGACTATCATTATTATTACACAGAGTGTCGCAAGTATTATCGGTCAAACTATTCGAGTCGGCTATTTCACGCATTAAACATCGCGATGTACTGTTAACAGTTTTTCGCGGCATTTTTCACAAATCAAAATTAAGCACAAAATGAAACAAAGACAAAGCAAAAAAATGGAACAAACAATTACAACAAAGAGCAATTAATTGCCGATGATCCGTGAAAGATAGAGTGACAAATTAGTAAATGCGTTGCGCCAGATGCAAACTACGTTTAAGTAAATAAGAGCAGATACATGACTACTTCTCAGAGTTTCACAAAGAAATACGATCCTGGCCGGATGTCGCCAAGTGTAACCTCCCCACAAAAATAATAATAAATGAATGTGATTCTAATTTAATGTAACCTCTGAACAAAATTGGTTCCCATTTATAATCTCCGTGCAGAAATGCATTCACATTTGATGTACCCACAAAAATGTTTTCTCATTTAATGTTAAGTTCGAAACAGAAAATTTCCTAAACCCCGAAATAAAAAAAAAATTCAGTAACCTGGTAAATTTTAGGACGACAGGAGCGCTGCGCCACGGCCCTGTATTCTGAATAAAAAAACAAAAATTCTTACCTCAATAAAAACGGCGAATATATCTGCTCTTACCTAAAAAATTTTCGGCACAGCTACGTGCAATGCTGGCCTATACATTTGTGATTCGTGAAAGGAATGATCATGCATTGGATAAATTCTTTAAATTGAAATGAATGCTTTTTTTAAAAAAATACTTTATATTATAAAAATTATTATTAAGGCATTTTTTTTTAAAAAATTGGATGACAGTTCACATACATTACTAGATATGCGCAAGGCTGCTTCTTTACCTTATACAATAATACTCATCCTCCAGAGTCCCGACCAGAGCAGACTGCATACAAGCGCAGACACGTGCAGACAACCGCAGACTACTGCAGGCTAGCGACAAGTAACAACTAACAACATACTGGTCTCTGGTCAGAGACTCTCCTATGCCTTGCCTATTGCAGGCAGCGCATACCTCTTACAACTTACGTGCTGCGTAACTTGTGAATTTATAAATAAGGTAATGAGACACAAAGAAATGTCTTAATTAAATCATTTTCCCTTTGTAGTACTATGCGAAAGGATTTATTTAGTATTTGCTTTGATATTCAAATACTCTCTGAATTATTATCGAGTGGGTGTAGGCAGTTTTTGTTCAACTTCTTCCGTTTCCTCCCTTTTACGCCCGAACTAAACCTCTTTAAAATGTAAATACGTTTTCCAATATAAGAGTCCAGACTTTTCTAGTCTGTTATAAATGGACCCTAAGTTTTTCATTTGAGGCTTTGAGTGCGAATGGAGGAGGATTTTGGCGGAGGATGAAAGCAGAGTGACAAGAAAAAAACGCAGTTAATGATGGTAGGCAGAATAAGAATATTATGGTAAACGTAGCGTAGTTGAAAATAGAGTAGTTATTAAGACCTGAACATAGTCTTATTTGTTCTACGTGATATGAAACATTTTACTGCTGTGTAGACACTTAGTTTCTTTTCAAATCTTAAGTTCCTGCAACACATTATGTTTTTCTAAAAATGATGCGAGCCATAAAATTGTAAAGTATTGACTTACTTTTTTCACTTTTAATTTTGCCACCTGTGTTGAATAATTTTTGTCGACAAGTTTCTGTTCTTCAGTTTATCACTTATTGAAATATTCATTTATGAGTTCTAACAAGGAAATCAATTTCCCAGGCTATGTCCATACACAATTTTCTGTTTCAGATACATGTTTAAAATCTGACCGTCCATTTTATTACAGTCTCTTTTGTCATTTCTGCAGCGTATACTTCGGTCGTATTCGAGTGTATGAGATTATGACGCATTAATATCCAAATTAATTCAGTTCAATAAGTTACTATACAGGTAAAAAGCAGGAGGTACTATTAAAAATTAACCTCTCATGATCTGATACCTTCGTCCTTTTTAAAGTTTCTTGCGTATTTCTTGGAAAATGCTTCCAATGTACTTTATATTTTTTATACTACCAAATTTTAACAAAAAAAATTGCGTGTGAAAAATTTATGAATACTCGTCATTTATATGGCCTGTTTTAGTGACAACCCAATCAGTAACCCAGTTTCTTTACAGAGTATTCCAGAAATAATGTTTTGATATGCTGAAATCCTGGTATGTGAAATTTCGTCACCTAACCATAATACATGGTTGATTCTGCATGTTCAGTTGACAGTCCTATCTAACATTTGGGCACAGACACTACACTTTAAATCTGGGATGTAGTAAACTATTCTTATAATCTGTTCAAGAATGTGGATCACTAATATTCCAAGATGCCCCTCCAGGCCGGTGTAAAGTTAATATGCGCAACGGAAAATACTGAACACTAAAATGACGATTTGGCCCTGTCCGACTACCCCGTGAAGCAGGTTTCATGTTCTATTACTGGTGATATTATTTCCTCCTTATTGCTCTTTAACATATAAATTACAACATAAACGTAAATTATTGATAAACGGAACTAGTAACTACTAAATGATAAATATTGTTTCTGCTTGTACATTTATTATAGATTAAAACCCCTTTATTTATTACAAATAATTATATATCAATGTCCAAAGGACTTAAAGAGATACAAATGAATTTTCTAACTAATATTACTGATCAATTGCCCAAATCTGCCCCTTTTTAGCCCTATGCGGCCTAATATAAATAACGTGAGATGACTGACATCATCTACGTACCAATCCCTAGAATACACTACTTTCAGAGATGATCTACATTGGCGTGGAACCTCAGTGGAAATAAAACTTACGTAATCACAGCTGTTTAGCTTTATAGCCGTAACAAGCCGAAGCAGCAATATCATCGTATGTACTGCTTCCAATACATTGGAAAGACGGTTCTCGTACACGTCTGCGACGTCGAATGTACTCCAGCTACAAAAAAAAAAAATAATATAATAAAATAAAATAAAAAAATAAAAAAATAAAAAATAAATAAAAAATAAAAAATAAAAAAGAAAACTCATTCAAACACTAGGACGACAGAAGGCGGTCCTCTGACAACTATAATGTATTACTGTCTTCTCCTCTCCGTGTTCTACAGACAATAGAAACTAACTCCCAGTCACAAGTAAGGAATTCAGATAACGTCTCAACGAGAGTATAGACAGACGTGCACTCTGTCACTCAACCCTGCATACTCAATGACGTCTCCATACCCAGAGGCGAAATCCTAAATCGTATATGTTTGCAACAGTACAATGCCCAAAAGTTCTAACTATAAAATATCCTGAGAGCAAAGACAGCAAGTCCGTCTGTACCAACAATAGCTGATACTGAGCGACCGTCAAACATGGGTGCTCAAAACAGAAGATCTCTTTCTCTCCACCCCGCCGGCAAACCACATTTTAGTCTTTTGTCGTCCAGCGCGGAAAGTTTGATAGGAAATACCTATCCCTGTTAATTAGGAACTCATACAATGGTATGCTTCTCAGAGTACAGATCCTCGGGAATAACCCAGCCTGCGTGATTTCCGATGTAACGCTTCCTCGTTGCTCTCTGTGGCGTCCAAGAATTTCAGTTTCCGAAATATTATCCGGTTATCCTTCCTACCCCACTACAACGCCGGTCGGCCGCCGCTGTATTGTGGTTCAGCGTTCAGGTGCCCCGACCTTCGGTGTTGGGATACTTCCTGTGTTAAGCAGACCGACACACCTGAGCCGGCTTTTCCACCCAGGGCCGGAATTACGCCTGCCGTTTCATTTCCACTGGCGTTCCAACCTCTGCTAGTACAGGCAATCATTCATTACATTATTTTCATAATAAAGACAATCTATCAGCTTTCATTCGGTAAGCGTTAACAACTATTTACAAGGTCTGCCCTTGTGCTCTACCTCTTGCCCGCGAAAGGCAAAGGTCTCGAGTTCGATTCTCGGTCCGTCACACACTTTTAATCTGCCAGGAAGTTTCATATCAGTGCACACTCCGCTGCAGAATGAAAATCTCATTCTGGAGACGAAGCCCATTTCCATCTGACAGGATATGGCAATACACAGAATTCTCAAATATGTACAAAGGAAAATTCACACGCTAATAAACCAGTACCACTTCATTCTGAAAAGCTCACTGTATGGTGCGGGTTTTCGGCGTCAGTTATCATGGGGCCATACTTTCTCGAAGAGACAGGTACTTCTGGTCCTGTTACCTGTACCGTCACTGGTAAGCGCTATGAGTGTCTTTTGCGCAACCACGTCATTCCAGCTCCCCATCAGCGTGGATGTGTGGGTGGGACAATTTTTTATGCAAGATGGCGCACCTCCGCACATTTTAAATCCAGTTCAGCAGCTGCTGAAGGACCATTTCGGAAAAGCTACAATTATCAGCCGCCATTTCCCTACAGCCTGGGCGTCCTGATCACTTGCTCTTAATCCGTGGGACTTCTGGTTTAGGGGCTATGTGGAAGATGTTGTGTTGAAGGCACGCATTGCGCAACACAATCTGAAAGTGACCCCGGAAACACTTCGATCGGTTTCTCGATTTCAAATTGTTGCAGAAAACGGTGGACAGCATATTGAACAAGTTTTGGGCCAGTCACACGGAAACTATTAATCCGATGTGATTTCGATTCATGCTTTTATGCGGTTTTTGGCCTCAGGACAGTTATAAACCGATGTTATTGTTGGTTCTTATGCGGCTTTTGGTCTCAAGACAATTAAAAACCGATTTTTCCCATCCGATTTGATATGACCTTCTCATGGTGGATGGGCTTACATAACTAACAGTAGCACACCTATACACCCATGCACACTGAGTAATACAGTTTGTTTATCGTCGAACGTCCACCTTAGGCATTGTTGTATGATTAATGTTCAAATGGCTCTGAGCACTATGGGACTCAACTTCTGAGGTCATTAGACCCCTAGAACTTAGAACTAGTTAAACCTAACTAACCTAAGGACATCACACACATCCATGCCCGAGGCAGGATTCGAACCTGCGACCGTAGCGGCCTCGCGGTTCCAGACTGCAGCGCCTAGAACCGCACGGCCACTTCGACCGGCATGATTAATGTGTCATTTTTTGTCGACCACTATTAAATTATGATCCTTGCAGTGCCATGTATTGCGACATTTTGTAACTATTTATTTTTCTTCTGCCTTACGTTTTCCCCCTTCTTCGATAATATTCCGTTGCAGTTTGACGTCATCATGACCACTGGTGTTATTTCTACAGCGGTTTGAAAGCTTAACTTGAAGCATAATCACCTTGTATATCGTGATCGGGAGCGTTGTAACTATCTAAAACTGCTGGAACACAAATTTCCCATGTATACGGGAAGCGAGTACGTTATGTTCGTAGATCCCTTGAGATCCAGAATGAGATTTTCACTCTGCAGCGGAATGTGCGCTGATATGAAACTTCCTGGCAGATTAAAACTGTGTACCGGACCGAGAATCGAACTCGAGACCGTTGCCTTTCGTGGGCAAGTGCTCTAACAACTGAGCTACCCAAGCACGAATCACGCCCCGTCCTCACAGCTTTAATTCCGCCAGTACCTCGTCTCCTACCTTCCCAACTTTACAGAAGCTCTCCTGCGAACCCTGCAGAACTAGCACTCCTGAAAGGAAGGATATTGCGGAGACATGGCTTAGCCACAGCCTGGGGGGCGCTGATGACCACGCTGTTTAGCGCCCGTAAATCTCAAACACACACACACAGCCTGGGGATGTTTCCAGAACGAGATTTTCACTCTGCAGCGGAGTGTGTGCTGATATGAAACTTCCTGGCAGATTAAAACTGTGTGCCGGACCGAGACTCGAACTCGGGCAAGTGCTCTACCAATTGCCTGCGAAAGGCAAAGGTCCTGAGTTCGAGTCTCGGTCCGGCACACAGTTTTAATCTGCCAGGAACTTCCCTTGAGATGTTCGCGGTGGAGATATCTCAGTTATTTGTTGACAATACCTCAAGTATTTCCTACTAGAAGATTAATTGAAATAAAACGTATATGCGAACTGTCAAAATGGAATGCTCGAGCTCGGTTATGGTGTAGCGATTTAAAACGGGATCTACAGGTTGTTGGTAGACAACAATAACGGCACTTAATAGCGGATTGAGACGTCGACGGCTATAGAAGTACTCCTGAGAAGTGTTCAGACCTTTGCTGCTCATCTTGTAGTCATGAGATCGTTATCACCAGACTGTCCCGTATCTGATGTAAACCCTGAATGAGAAAGTCAGATCAGATCGCAATAAATTAATCTCTGCTGGTAGATGAAATATGACCGTCAGTACCTAACTACATGGATTACAATTTCGCATACTGAAATGCATGTGCTGGCCTCTGTGGTCGAGCGGATCTAGGCGCTTCAGTCCGGAACCGCGCTGCTGCTACGGACGCAGGTACGAATCCTGCCTCGGGCAAGGAAGTGTGTGATGTCCTTATGTTAGTTAGGTTTAAATAGTTCTAAATCTAGGGGACTGATGACCTCAGATGTTAAGTCCCTTAGTGCTTAGCGCCATTTGAATTTTTTGAACTGCATGTACACCTAAACAAGAAGCTTTTATGAAAGCATGTAGCACTTGACTGTGGACGAGGATATGCGCTGTGGGTCATAAAACTGGCCGGGGAAAGAGCCCCAGAAGGTTGTGCACAAGGTCCGACTCGCACATGTGCAAGCAACAACAGCGGAACTTCTGACCGCCGGACCTTTCCCCCCCTGACTGTTCATTGAAAGAGGAAGCCCTGGTGCCGAACAGCCGAAAGTGACAACACAGATTGTACCGCCAGACAATGCAGGGACGAAGGGGATGGATTTTAGCGTGTGGTATGTAGTCGGGGGATTCCTGCCATTTTTGCGACTTCCGGAAGTGCAGCTATTGTGAGCACAACTGAGGGAGTCAGGTTTTGTCGGGATACACGGGCCATAAAGATAACATCTTCGAGAATGGAATGGGAACACCAAACTGTAGGCCATCTTTGAGAATTGGAGGATCCGAAATCGCGTTCAGGTCCCTCAAGACATAATGTTTAACGGAACGTAGAAACAGCTGAAACTGGGTAACCTAAATAATGTGCAAGGAGCGCGGTTGTGCTCACAGAGGTCCACCTTTACTGAGCACAAAAAGAAAATAGAAAGAGTAGGCCACAGTTTTGGAACGCCAAGTATAACGAAATTTTGTAGCAGGTTTACGATATGAGAGTAAGGGAGGAAGACCAGCGTTTTTAAGACAACTTCTTAGTGGCCATAAGCCAATCAAACTTAGTTGACACCAGAAATTGTAGAGAAACGGGCCTTTCCTGTCGAATCTCACTGCGGTGGAAAGTTATTCGGATTTCAGAACCCTGACAGGCAAATATCTCTGGTAGGTTTCTCCATTAATGTACTTCAGAGACGAGAGGCTCACGTCTCACTGAGTTTAACTTAGGCAAAGATGTCACTATACTGGTACTGAGACAATGAATGATTCTGCAGGCACTTCAGCCTCCACCTGCAGATTGTGAGTATGGTGTGATCCAGACAGAACAGCGGACAACTTTAGGGAAAGTTGAATCATTTTTCATGGCATCCAGAAATTTCCAGCCTTCTCTCAGTAGATTTGGTGGCAGTTAGAGGTCTGTGGGTATCGTATTTGAACTGGTAAACAAAAAGTTCTAGGTCCCGGGTTCGAAACCACCACTGCTTAAAATTGGAATAAAAATCGTGTCTAAAGACTTCCGGCATATGATGTCTCCCTTGTTCATCCAGTGGCCTTGTCAAAGAGGGAAGTGGAGCGGGCAGAGGTTCAGGGCACTCTATTGCTCTTGGAGTGGGAAACAGCCCCTAAAAGATGGAAGATTTGTAATGATCAGTGGCGTGAGGATGCAAGAGGCAGTGGAAACCACTGTCAGCCGTGTACGGTTCGTGTTTATACAATTAATTGTTTGTCATATTCTATTACGGTTGTGCCGCCTCGTTTTCTTATTCCATTTACTGCTGTCACTAACTTCCTGCCTTATTTTCCCATGAGTGGCTGCAGCAGCGCGTATCGATAAGCGCACTGTCATAACATCTCTGGAGCGACCGATGGTATTTCAGGGTCTTCGTGTGTCGGGTAGTCAGTGAGTGGGAGACACACCAGCAGTGCAGTCGCGACGGAGCAACAGTCGTGGATGGACCAGCAGTCTAGTTGGTCGCTTGGCGTGGAGTAGCAATCAAGTCCCCGTCGCGCGGTGTCAGGCTGGAGCCGCTGTCGGCGTGCACGAGAGGTTGGAGTGTGAGGGGCTGCTTGCGATTGCTACGAAGTTCGTCGCCCACTGATCTTGGACATGAAAGTTGAGTCCTCACTTAACTTACTATCGAACCTCAACTGTTTACATTTCTTCGTTTAATCCTGGTTGTCACTTTTGGGAACACCTCAAGTAAAAACGTGTGTGTCTTTAAGTCGGCTAAGATTCCAGCCGTTTTCCAGTGAAATTTAACTTAATTTATTCCCTGTTATGGAAGTTCACCAGCGGTATCTGCTGCCTTGTGGCCGTTGACGTTCCGATTACCTGCCCTGGTCGTTGACGTAATTTAAGCAATGTATTTTTCTCGTCGTGTTTTGGCTGTCCAGTGCGGTGTGTAGTTCGACAGCTGAGGTATTGTAAGTCGTTGTTGGCGCCAATATTCTGTTCGTCGTGTATTGAAATCTTGTAGTCGTTTTACTGGTTGCATGGAGCGGAACTGATTTGGTTGATTGGTCGGTCTGCAGTATGTCAGTTGGGTTGCCTCCAGATTAAGAAGTCGTTGGACAGGCTGCCTGTCTTACCTAAACGGGCATTAGTGTTACAATCCCAGGCCGACCCTTGGAAACTTCTGAGCGCCGTTCTTTTTGTATTGTGTAGTAATTTCCCTGTTTGGATTTTAGTTATTTTGTTGATATTTGGCCTTCAGCCAAGTATTAATACCTCTTAAATTAATGACCTTAAATTGCCATTGAGGCATTTATTTTATATGAATTGTTTTAAGATACGACCTTCTGCCCTTTAAAATTGAAACTATTCTTTCTAGGGCTTAAGCCATTAAATTATTTGTTGGTGAGTGGCCTTCAGCCGAGTTTTAATCTCTTAAAATTAATCTCCTTCTCTTGCCCTTAAGGCATAAGATTGTTGTGCTTCTGAATGGAGCCTTCAGCCCAATTTGCACGAAATGATTTAATATAAGGCCTTCTGCCTTTGAATTGAAACTCTTCTTATTGCTTAATATGCGACCTCCAGCCTAGTTCCATTAAAATTAAATTTCTAAGGCCTTCAGCCGATTAGATTGAAGATTTAGGAAATATTCTTGGGTGAAACCTCCTGAAGACCTTGTATTTTAATTTTGCTTAAGCCTCATGTCTTGAATTTCGAATGTGGCCTTCAGCAGATCTAAAGTTAATCAAAAGAGCTCGGTTAAAGTTTTGAGTGTTTTGCATCCTTTTTGTAATATTGTGTGTTGATAAACAAAGTTTGTATGTAGAGTGCAACTGACATGAACTCATTTTGGCCCCTTTCCACCACCTAATCCGCTCTGTCCGGCTAGCCCAAGCATTCCACACTACATTAAATCATGTAACATATATATACAGGAAAAAGTATCGTGATGATCAATACATTGGCAAAAGATTTCGCACTACCTCGCATTCACATTTCCTGGAGCACACTTCCAATGGGCAGGTGATTATGAGGAAAACATTGAATAAGCTTCAAAGGATAACATTTTACGAACCAGACGATGGAATCTCTGAAGTCTGTACGTGATAGGGAAGGTTGGAAAAGGAAAATACTGAGGCTCGACCTAGATATAATGCGGATCAGTGAAGTAAAATGTAAAGGAGAAAATGTTCCCTGTCGGATGAATGCAGGGTAATATCTACGGAAGCATAAAATGTTAAAAAGCCAGTACGATTCGTTATGAATGTAGGAAAGAGTGTGAGTGACTGTCCACAATTCAGTGATAGGGTGGTTGTCATCAGGTTCGAAAGCCAACACCGAGGACAGTAGTTCAGGTATACATGCTGACACCGCAAGCAGAAAATAAACAGGTATGGAAGATATATGAGGATACTGAAGGATAATTTAATACGTAAGAGAGATGAAAAATCTAACAGCCATGGACAATTGGAATGCGGTTGTAGGCGAAGGAGCAGAAGACAGTGTTAGAGAAAAAATCGGCTTGGTATTAGGAATGAGGAGAAAGACTACTCAGTTCTGCCATAAATATAAGTTTTTGACAGTTGATATGTTCAAGAATAACAAGAGGAACAAGTATACTTGGAACATGCTGGGATCATGGTCAGGCACAGTTTCCGAAACCAGGTACTGGATTGTATGGCGCACCTAGGAGCCAACAGGCTCAATTCACAATTAAGTGACGATGAAGAATGGTTGAAACGGCTCTGAGCACTATGCGACTTAACTGCTGAGGTCATCAGTGGCCTAGAACTTAGAACTACTTAAACCTAACTAACCTAAGGACATCACACACATCCATGCCCGAGGCAGGATTCGAACCTGCGACCGTAGCGGTCGCTCGGTTCCAGACTGTAGCGCCTAGAACCGCGCGGCCACTGCGGCTGGCCCAGACGATGCAGAGCAGCCTGATGTTTAAGAGACTGGTCACGAGGAATCAATGCGCAAAGAAGTGAGATACGGAAATACTAAGAAAAGAAGAGGAACGCTTGGAGTGCCCTGAGGCTATACATAACACGATAATGAGTAAATCAGCATGCAGTTCATTGGAAGAGGCCTGGTCATCTCTAAAATGTGTAGTTACAGAAACTGGAGGGAAAGATACAGGTACAAAGAAGATAACTGTGAAGAAATCAAGTGTAACAGAAGAAAGAATTCAATTGATCGAGAAATGAATCTTCTGATTTGTTTGATATGGCCCTCCATGAATTTCTGTCCTGTGCCAACCATTCCATCTCAGAGTAGCAATTTGCAACCCACGTCCTAGGTTTCGAGTCCCTGTCTCCCCTGTATATTTTACCCTCAAAAAATGGTTCAAATGGCTCTGAGCACTATGGGACTTAACATCTATGGTCATCAGTCCCCTATAACTTAGAACTACTTAAACCTAACTAACCTAAGGACATCACACAACACCCAGTCGTGACGAGGCTGAGAAAATCCCTGACCCCGCCGGGAATCGAACCCGGGAAGCCGGGCGTGGGAAGCGAGAACGCTACCGCACGACCACGAGATGCATTTTTCCCTCCACAGCTCCCTCTAGTGCTATGGACGATACTACGATGTATTAATAGATATCTTATCAACCTGTCAGTGTTTCTCATATATTCCATTCCTCTCCGATTGTGCAGAGAACCACCTCATCCCTTACCTTATCAGTCCATCTAATTTTCAGCTTACTTCTGTACTACATCTCAAATGCTTCTCTGTTCCAGTTTTCACACAGTCCCTGTTTCACTACTATATTGTGCTGTACTGCAAACGTATATTCTCAGATACTTCTTCCTATGTATGGTACTAGTAAATTTCTCATGGTAAGAAAGGCATTTATTGCCACTGCCAGTGTACCTTTTATGTCCTTCTTGCTCCCTCTATCGTGGTTTATTTTAACGCTCTTGAAACTTCCTTTTATTCCTTCCATTGCATCTTTGATGTACAGACTGAACAATACAGGCGAAAAACAACATTCCTTCTTTAGACGTTTTAAATCGATTAATTCGTTCTTCGTCTTCCACTCTGATAGTTCACTCTTGGTTCTTGTACGTATTGCATATTACCCGTCTTTGCCCACAGCTTACTCCTACTTTTCTCAGATCTTCGAACGTCTTGAACCATTTTACGTTGTCAAAAAAATTTTCTAGGTCGACAGTTCGTATGGAGGTGTCTTCATTTTCTTCGGTCTTCCTTACATTAACAACGGCAACGTCAGATCTGTCTGTCCCTTTACTGTGACAAAAGCGAAACGGTTCACCGCCCGATATGTAATTATCTTTCCCGTTCTTCTGTATCTTATTCTTGTCAGCAACTTGAATACTAGAGTCGTTAAGGTGATTGTGTGATAATCCTGACAATAGGCGGCTCTTGCTATCATTGGAGTAGTGTGGATTTTTCTTTCGAAAGTCTGATGGTGTATCTCCAGGCTCATCACTTCAGACAAGTCCTCCCCTTCACAGACGCCTTCGATGTTCACTTTCCACCTATCCGCACTCTCCTCTGGTTTTAACAGAGGGAATCCCTTTTCACTTTCAATGTTACTATCCTCTCTTTTAATCCTAACGAAAGTTGTTTTGATTTTCCTGTATGCTGACTCCATGGTTTCCATTGCCTTCTGTATTCACATGCCGTTGGTCATTGCTAATTCTTCTGCCTTTTAGGGGCAGTATCCCACCTCAAGGGCAAGAGAGCGCCCTGAACCTCCATGCACTCATCCTCCATCTTTGACAATCCCGTTAGCAAAACGATGGTCACTTCTTATGCCAGACATCTTTGGCCGCCATTTATGATAATTTTTATTCAAAATTCGATCATTGCTGAGACTCGAACGCTGGTCTATTTGATATCTAGTCGAAGACGCTACACCTGGACGACGGGTGTCCCAAGAAGTGGGATACGGAAGTACTAAGGAATCAAGATAAGCGCTTAAAATTCTCTGAGGCTGTAGATAATGCGATAATGAACAGCTCAGTAAGCTGTTCAGTTGAAGAAAAATAGATATAACAAAAACTATAGTGACAGAAGTTGGAAAGAAAAACCGTAGGTATAAAGAAAGTACCCGCGAAGAAACAAAAGAAGTACTTCAGCTCATCGACGAAAAGTGTTAAGCGAATTTAAGGAATACAGAAATGGAAGTCACTTGGGAATGAAACAGATAGCAAGTTCAAGGAAGCTATGATGAAATGTCTGCATGAAAAAACATTAAGAAATGGAAAAAATATTTTCGGAAGGGCTTACTAATTATATAGAAAAGTCAAAACTACCTTTGGTGGAATTAAAAGTAATGGCGGTAACATTAAGAGTGCAATGGAAATTCCATTTTTAAATGCAGGTAGGTGAGTGGAAAGGTGGAAAGAGAAGTTTTAAGGCATCTTTGAGGCGAGAAGTTGAGTAATGACCCGGCGGAACAGGAGACGATAATGAAGAGGTAGAGGATCTTGTATTAGGTTCAGAATTTAGAAGGACTTTCGACGACTTAAAGTAAAATAACGTGGAAGGGATAGATAACAAGCGACTGGAATTTCTAAAATTTTTCACTCTGATGCAGAGAGAGTGTGAGACCGTTGACAAATCAGCATACTTTCGGAACACACAAGTGAGAGAATTATCGCACACTCAAAGAAAGAGTTTTTTCACCCACGTTACTCACAAGAATAATATATAGAACAATATCAAAGAAAACTGGGGATGATCATTTGACTTAAGGAAAGGTAAAGGCGCCACAGAGTCCATTCTGACATTTCCAATGATAATGAAGAAACTGAAGAAAAATTAAAAAAATATTCAGTGTATTTACTGAGGTGGTAAGGTTGTTCGAAAATATCAAATGGTGCAAGATGTTCTAAATTCAGAGAATAATAGGCGTAAGCTATAGGGAAAGACTCGGTAATATATAATATGCATGAGAGCAAGAGGGAAGAGTAATACTGGAAGACCAAGAGCGCAGTGCTCGGATTAAAAATGACGTAAGACGGGGATGTAGTCTTTCGCCTGTTCAGTGTATACATCGAAGAAGAAATGACGCAAATAAAAGAAAAGTTCAAGAATGGTATTCAAATTCAGTGTGAGGTAAGGCTCCCTGCTCACGTATCCTCTGTAAATGTGATGAAGAATTACAATATCCATTCAATGTAATGAACAGTCCAATGGGTACAGGTTATCGACTGAAAGTTAATCGACGAAACATGAGATTTACGAGAAGCAACAGAAATGAGAACAGAGAGAATACTGGATTACGAAACTCACGAATTTGAAGCGTTCTGCCGCCTATGCAGCAAAACTAACCATGATGGATAGGAGCAAGGAGAAAGTAAAAAGCCAAGTAGCACTGGAAAAAATGACATTCTTGGCCAAAGGAAGTCTACTACTATCAAACACAGTCTGTAATTTGAGAAAGAAATTCCTGATAATTTAGGTCAAGAGGACTGTGCGAAAGCCGTTACATTTCGGATGTGGTGCTAAAGAAGAATGTTGAAAATTTAATCGACTGAGAAGGTAAGGAATGAGGAGGTCCTCCGCAGAGTCGGAATAGATAAGAGTAGGCCCTATATAGAAAACACTGACTAGTAGAAGGAACATCATGGAATATGAAATTGCTAAGGCTTTCGTGGCCACTTGTTGACAAACTGCCCATTGGCTTCTGTGTCAGGTTCTTCGGTCGACATTCTTCTCATGATTTTTCTGACGTTTCGCCAGCACGAGTGGTTGGCATTGTCAAAGTTTCACCCTCCGTTGCTTGTGGTGGACTGTAGCCGAGCTCGCTGTGGCAGAAATCGGCTGTGGCAGAGCTCACTCTACGTGAGACCGACCACGTAGTAAAATTCGCCGACACGGAAGTTCTGGTTCTAGTGAATAACTGTCACACCCGCTTGTTCGGAGAAGCTCTAGAAATAAACACGAGAACCGCTTCAACAAGAAAGAGGAAAGCCTCAAGATAAACGGACTCTGGCTTCCCGTGCTGCAGGGAACGACCGTCGCAGATTGCAAGAAAACCTCACCGGAAATGACCACGGAGGAGCCCTCGGACGCTGTCGCACCAGGTACATATAGTCTGCGGCCGCGAGCTTGGCTACAGTCCACCACCAGCAATGAAGGGTGAAACTTTGGCAATGCCAGGCACTCGTGCTGGCGAAACGTCAGAAAAACCGTGAGACGATCGTCGGCCGAAGAACCCGAGACAGAAGCCAACGCAGTTTGTTATTATAGAAAACCTTCCATCATACTAAAGAGAGCAGTAAGGGGTAGCCGGGTTGGCCAAGCGGTTATAGGCGCTACAGTCTGGAACCGCGCGACCGCTACCATCGCAGGTTCGAATCCTGCGTCGGGCATCTATGTGTGTGATGCCGTTAGGTTTGTTAGGTTTAAGTAGTTCTAAGTTCTAGGGGACTGATAACCTGAGAAGATAAATCCCGTAGTGCTCAGAGCCATTTGAACCATTTGCACAGGGTAAAATTTGTAGTGAACGACAGTGAATGGAATACATTCAGCAAATAATTGAGGGACGTAGGTTGCAACTGCTGCTCCGAGAAGTAATGGTTTGTACAGGAGGTCTTTCGTCGCTGGTTCAGCCAACACGTTGTACCTTACACGTTACAGTTGTTTTATTTGTTTTGTTCATTTGAATCACATTCCATGTCCCTTGCCCAGGTTCGTCAAGGTATTATTCTCGATCATTACTAAACCATTTCTTTTAAATCTGCTTGTAATACATTTAGTTCAGAAATGGTTCAAATGGCTCTGAGCACTATGGGACAACTTCTGAGGTCATCAGTCCCCTAGATCTTAGAACTACTTAAACCTAACTAACGTAAGGACATCACATACATCCATGCCCGAGGCAGGATTCGAACCTGCTACCGTGGCGGTCACGCGGTTCCAGACTGTAGCGCCTAGAACCGCTCGGCCACTCCGGCCGTGTTTAAACTTAGTGATTCTTCCTTTAATTTCGTAGTAGGATGAGATCGTTACCATTTCCTGGTAAGTAGCGGTTTACTTAGATATACAGGGCTACATTCACACTCTGTTGTCATATTAATGTGACCATTTATGAAAAGCCTGAATAACAAGTTGCTGTCGCACGGACCGCTGCGAGACGTGCAGGAAGAGAGTCAGTGAGGTCCTGAAAGGCACAAACAGATATGCGGAGCCATGGCGACAGCATGCCTTGACCAGCTGCGCTAGTCTTCTCGGTTGATGATTCATTTTGCGAACAGCCCGACCGAGGTGTTCCCAGAGATTCCCGATTGGGTTTGAATCCTGTAAGCCTCGTTGTCAAAGGAGTACGGTAAACTCACTGTGGTGCTCATGAAGCCACACGTACAATGGGATCTGCGTAACGTTTTGCACTGTCCTCCTAGTAGATGACATCCTGCCAAGAAAAAATTAACTGCTTGTGGGGGTGCAGAGGGATGCATGTTGATACTTTATGCCTTGCAGAATGACGATATCCCCCATAGAATATCATGGGGACGTTCGCCATACCATAATGCCACCTGCTCTTGGCCGGTCAGTTGAAACGATTGTGCCAGGATATTTCACGCCGTACGAGCCTACCGCCCTTTCTCCAATGGAACGGGAAACGCGATTCTTATGAAAAGACTATCTGTCACCAGCCTGTGCACGTCCAGTTACGATTTTGGCGTGAAAATACCAGACCTCGTCGGAGAAGAACCGCGGTCAGGATGGATTCATGAACCAGCCGAATGCTGCGAGACTGATAAGCAACAACTTTCGCTTAGCGGTCAGTCAGAAGACAGTGTCGTTAGCTTTATGGTCAATCTCGGCAGTCACTTGCTCTATAGTTGCTCGTGTATTCTCCCGTACACAAATCTGCAGCTGCCATTCGCCGATGTCATTTATGGCCCATGGTGCACCACAGTAGCCTCAGTACCAGTATTGGATAGCGCACGTAAACAGTTTACAGTCGTAGCCGTTTTGGAAAGCCGATGATTATAACCTTTTGGACGTCAGACAAATAGTACCGGTTTCTCATTAGAACGGCTGCAGCGTTTTCCGAGTTCCCCGACATGCTTTATATACCCATCAGTACTAGTGTAGCCGTTTGATGTCTGCGAGCTTTCATTGCTCGTAGACATCGAACATAGACAGTGCTCATATTCATGTGATTGTACTACGCGTATTTATTCAAACGTTCAATATAAGAGGACCTCCCACCAAGCGAAAGCTAACATTGTGTACTAAAAGAAACCTCAGAATTTTCGCAGATGGTGCACTCTAACAAAAAGTCCTCTCTGGAGGAGGAAAGGGCTGGTGGGAGGGGGGGGGGGGGAGTATCACCAGAGGAGTTAGTGTGAGATTGGCGGTAATATGAATAGACTTGTGTTTTGGCAGCCCACAAGGATGGAAACATGGCCAGTTGTTCCTTTCAGAAACACGTTGGTCCGTTTGTAGGAGCAGAGGTATTCTCTCCGTATATATTTCTGAAAAGGATATTGTTGTTACCTTGCTGCCAGAAAGGAATGTGTTGCTGCTTGTGTTCCTGCTTGTCAGGAGTTGTCATTAGTTAAGTTGGCAATTTCCAACGTGTATTAGACCAATACAAAAGAGGACTAACACAAGATATTAAACGTATTCAAAGAAGCACAACAGGAAGGATCACTGGTTCGTATGATCCATGGGAGGACGTCTTGGAGATTTTGAAAAACCTATCAAGGAAGACGCTTCAAGATGGATACCAACAACCTCACGAAATTAATAAACGAAGTTAAGAACGGAAATTAATTTCCTGAATCAGTCCGCAAATTCAGTGAATATTTTGTGAATACAAGCCCCTAGATTGCTTAACGTCAGTCCTTAATTAAACAGTTTGGAATGGCATTATCCGTTACGAAATTAAAATGAATGAACAGCGCAAAATATATGTCTTTACCTACATCGTCATTTAAATTCAGATTCAGATCCATTCGAAGTCAGATAATGAAACACGATTTAAATAACTGTAGTACTACAATCATAAAGTTAGCTTTTCAGATGGCAGCAATTAGTAGAAGTAAGATTCACCTTAATTTGACAACTAAAAGATGGCACACCTGTGGTCTAGGGGTAGCATCTTTGATTAATCAAAGGGCTCTCGGACCTGGTTTCCAAACTCACCACCACTCAAATTTTGATTGGTAATCTTATTTCCACCAAAAGATAAGAAGTCAAACTCATTAAGCCAACGGCCTTGTCCAATAGGGCGGAGCATCAGCCAGAGATTCAGGGCATTCTCTTATCCTTAGAATGGAAAACTGCTCCTAAAGGCCGAACAATCAACAACTATCAAAGGCATGAGGATGCAGAAGACAATGGAAATCACTGCATTAAAGACACATAAAATGTATCGACAGGACATATGGCCTGTGTAACCCAGTCAACAAAGACCAGAAAATGGCGATTGGGGGAAAAAATTCGTGTAGCCGCAAATTTTTGTATAGTGATAGGGGGGAGTGTCATGAACGACATGCTAAAAAATCCTGAGCAGTTGGATGTGAACATTGGGTTGGATGGGCGTTTAAAAGTCACTTTCTAACGTTTTCCTTGAATAACTCGAAACAGTGGTTTCTAGCAAAAATGTTTCCCAGCACAAAATTAAAGTACACTGAATTTTCTACAATAGACAGCCTATTCATTATTTCTCTAGAAGCAATATTTTTCGCGTTACATGGGGTGGAAAAATAGCAAATTTATGAAAAAAAGTTTTACTGGTGTAAAAGTAACGTTTATTTTTAAATGAAGTAGATGAAGAACAAATATTAAACGGTTATAACTCATTTACGCACAATAGAACTGAGGGATAAATTTTGTTCTGAGGATGTGACAGCTAGCACGGATGAGTGGAGGGGAGGGGTAAGGGGGGGGGGGGTAGGAGGCGGGGATAGTGGAGGCTAGAAGATGATGGAAGGCATGACGCGGGACGATGTCAAGCACTTCCCTTATTTGTGCGTCTGCAAAACGCAGAGCGAGTTAGTGAGTCCTCACTCCGCCTACCACATTGCATAACAATACGCAACTGCAGGATGTTTCACCAAGTTATACCGACCCTTCCACAGCGCGCCGCGTAAATCACTGGTGATGCTGTGCGCATAATTTTTATACTGCACAAAATGCGATGTACGAGGACACGTGTTACAGGTGCAAATGCATTACCACTATATGGAATACAGATATTAGTTATTAATAGAAATACAAATACGAACAGAATCTCTCCAATCGACCTTGCACAGTTAGGCGGGAAACTGATTGCTGGGCACATTGTACGTTTGTTCCGGCATTTTTCTGCCAAATGCCCCTTCCCCCACCATGAGAACTGCTCGCTATTCAATTTACACACAGCACTTTCTGTCCAGTTCTGGTGAATGAGTAGACAGAACGTTTTACTGTTGAGTGAGTTCAGTGGTTCCCTTTACCTTTATAAGCAGTGGTGGATTTGAAAATTTGGCGGCCCTAGGCAGACCATATTATATGCGCCCCCCGAAAAAAAAACAAGTTTTAAATAATAAATATTGCCTGATCAGTTTACAATTGCCGTTTTGGGTGGGAGCCCAGTGAGCTGTTTTTACGTACTCTGCTATTCGTTGTTCTGAAGGGCCCGTAAGCGGTGTAGTCGTGCTCAATCAAAATCTAATATGGTTCCTGAACCTTGCTTGGTGTACGGCAGCGGATAAAACAGGCTTAAAACTGCGTTCCGTTAACACATTCTTCTGTCGAAAGACAGTATAAAGGAACACAAGGAAAATAACTCTTCTTTTATGGCCTAAAATTTCAGCCAAGCGTCTAGGAGACAACGGATCTTTGTTATAGATTCACTTTCAATATATTATTTCACACGAAACCGTTGAAAATGAAAATAAAAAAAATTGTGTTGCGATCTAAGAATTGAAGCGAACATGTCATAGATTAGAAGTAAATACGTATTTTTACAGAGATGCGTTCAAAATTAAAATTAAACTGTAGTTTTAAGGTCTAATAACTTGAATGTGTAGCAGATATAAAGAACACGTTCTGTATTTATACGTGAAGCCTTTCAAATTCTAAAAATGGCAGGGGTAAAATACAGGCAGCGAAAGGCTATTTACACTTAGTACAGAAACCAGATGGCAGTTATAAGAGTCGAGGGACATGAAAGGGAAGCAGTGGTTGGGAAGGGAGTGAGGCAGGGTTGTAGCCTCTCCCGATGTTATTCAATCTGTATATTGAACAAGCAGTAAAGGAAACAAAAGAAAAATGTGGAGTAGGTATTAAAATCCATGGAGAAGAAATAAAAACTTTGAGGTTTGCCGATGACATTGTAATTCTGTCAGAGACAGCAAAGGACTTGGAAGAGCAGTTGAACGGAATGGACAGTGTCTTGAAAGGAGGATATAAGATGAACATCAACAAAAGCAAAACGAGGATAATGGAATGTAGTCGAATTAAGTCGGGTGATGCTGAGGGAATAAGATTAGGAAATGAGACACTTAAAGTAGTAAATGAGTTTTGCTATTTGGGGAGCAAAATAACTGATGATGGTCGAAGTAGAGAGGATAAAAAATGTAGGCTGGCTATGGCAAGGAAAGCGTTTCTGAAGAAGAGAAATTTGTTAACATCAAGTATAGATTTAAATGTCAGGAAGTCGTTTCTGAAAGTATTTGTATTGAGTGTAGCCATGTATGGAAGTGAAACATGGACAATAAGTAGTTTGGACAAGAAGAGAATAGAAGCTTTCGAGATGTGGTGCTACAGAAGAATGTTGAAGATTAGGTGGGTAGATCACGTAACTAATGAGTATGTATTGAATAGGATTGGGGAGAAGAGAAGTTTGTGGCACAACTTGACTAGAAGAAGGGATCGGTTGGTAGGACATGTTCTGTGTCATCAAGGGATCACAAATTTAGCATTGGAGGGCAGCGTGGAGGGTAAAAATCGTAGAGGGAGACCAAGAGATGAATACACTAAGCAGATTCAGAAGGATGTAGGTTTCATTTGGTACTGGGAGATGAAGGAGCTTGCACAGGATGGATTAGCATGGAGAGCTGCATCAAACCAGTCTCAGGACTGAAGACCACAACCACAACAACAACTATAGGAAAGCGTAAGAAAAAAAATGACATACAGGTTTCGGTCCACGAATTAATAACTAAATACAGATGAACAAACACAGAACAGGATTTACTATTACATAATCTTACAGACTAGTATGGATAAATCAAATTTGTTTTATAATCTAATAGTTAACGCGTAAAACATTAGGGTCTGTGTAGCCAAATATTGCACATTAAATATACACAATACCTTTAATACTTGTAAGGGCCGAACAGTTTTGTACTGCAGCTACTGCTCTCACCATAGCTCTATCTAACGGTATTAGCAAAGCGTTTACGTATTTATCGACAGAACTGAACTATGTTATCTAATAACACTTTTTCATCTGAGCGTGCTCTCCGATAACGTTTATTTCCGCGATAACTATACATTTCAGCAGTAGCAGTATAACACAGTATCAGTATGATTTGACTGCACAGCGCCGAGACGCCTGCGTTATTCATATATTGTTTAGTATTATCGGGCGCCTTGGGTAACACCTGCACGTAAACGAGGTTTAGTTTCGCATACTGCCATCGGCAACTGTAAAATAAGCAGGTAATACGTAGTTTGTAAACCCAGTTAATGTGCTCTAAGTTCTAATAAAAATCACATTATAATCTCAAGTTTTTAAAACTAATATGAATATACACTCCTGGAAATGGAAAAAAGAACACATTGACACCGGTGTGTCAGACCCACCATACTTGCTCCGGACACTGCGAGAGGGCTGTACAAGCAATGATCACACGCACGGCACAGCGGACACACCAGGAACCGCGGTGTTGGCCGTCGAATGGCGCTAGCTGCGCAGCATTTGTGCACCGCCGCCGCCAGTGTCAGCCAGTTTGCCGTGGCATACGGAGCTCCATCGCAGTCTTTAACACTGGTAGCATGCCGCGACAGCGTGGTCGTGAACCGTATGTGCAGTTGACGGACTTTGAGCGAGGGCGTATAGTGGGCATGCGGGAGGCCGGGTGGACGTACCGCCGAATTGCTCAACACGTGGGGCGTGAGGTCTCCACAGTACATCGATGTTGTCGCCAGTGGTCGGCGGAAGGTGCACGTGCCCGTCGACCTGGGACCGGACCGCAGCGACGCACGGATGCACGCCAAGACCGTAGGATCCTACGCAGTGCCGTAGGGGACCGCACCGCCACTTCCCAGCAAATTAGGGACACTGTCGCTCCCGGGGTATCGGCGAGGACCATTCGCAACCGTCTCCATGAAGCTGGGCTACGGTCCCGCACACCGTTAAGCCGTCTTCCGCTCACGCCCCAACATCGTGCAGCCCGCCTCCAGTGGTGCCGCGACAGGCGTGAATGGAGGGACGAATGGAGACGTGTCGTCTTCAGCGATGAGAGTCGCTTCTGCCTTGGTGCCAATGATGGTCGTATGCGTGTTTGGCGCCGTGCAGGTGAGCGCCACAATCAGGACTGCATACGACCGAGGCACACAGGGCCAACACCCGGCATCATGGTGTGGGGAGCGATCTACTACACTGGCCGTACACCACTGGTGATCGTCGAGGGGACACTGAATAGTGAACGGTACATCCAAACCGTCATCGAACCCATCGTTCTACCATTCCTAGACCGGCAAGGGAACTTGCTGTTCCAACAGGACAATGCACGTCCGCATGTATCCCGTGCCACCCAACGTGCTCTAGAAGGTGGAAGTCAACTACCCTGGCCAGCAAGATCTCCGGATCTGTCCCCCATTGAGCATGTTTGGGACTGGATGAAGCGTCGTCTCACGCGGTCTGCACGTCCAGCACGAACGCTGGTCCCACTGAGGCGCCAGGTGGAAATGGCATGGCAAGCCGTTCCACAGGACTACATCCAGCATCTCTACGATCGTCTCCATGGGAGAATAGCAGCCTGCATTGCTGCGAAAGGTGGATATACACTGTACTAGTGACGACATTGTGCATGCTCTGTTGCCTGTGTCTATGTGCCTGTGGTTCTGTCAGTGTGATCATGTGATGTATCTGACCCCAGGAATGTGTCAATAAAGTTTCCCCTTCCTGGGACACTGAATTCACGGTGTTCTTATTTCAATTTCCAGGAGTGTATAAACACACTCACCAGTCAGCAAACTTCTCGTCTGGCTTTGACGGTAGAAAACTCGTTGCTTATATCTTCATAGCTCAAACGGTTATCAGTTAGGAGTTCGGCTTAGAAGTGAAGAATGGACAAGGCGTTCAATCTCTCCTCAGGCAACGTAGAACGTAGGTACGACATCAGTCATTTAATAAGAGCCGAAAGCGAGCATTGTGTTGAACAATTTGTAAGTGCCATACACGGAAATGTTCTAAGAGCAGTGTCACCATTCGGAAACACGCACTGTAACCTCTCTTTTCGTTAAAATTTACTGATAGCGACTGGTATATCACTAATCTCAGAGCATTTCAAAAGTTCCGTGAAATGCAAACATTCACTAGTGATGGAAGACTCTGTGTCATATGACGCTTGGAGTTTTGCTGCACGCTCAGTATTATCGTCAGGTGAACTGCTCCTAAGGTTATAGAAAATTGTGAAGGAGTCCAACAGTGTTCTATAGCTTTCCTTCCTCCACACTAATTCGGCGTATAAGTTGTCGAGTTTTGGGAGAAATGTTTCGACTATAAATATTTCCCTTCGAGTCAGAAAAATTTCCACTTCTTCATCATCATGAACTTTGCGTTTTAGCGATCTTTTATAGGTGCATTCAGAGTCTATAACAGTCAAAATCTCCATTGCTTTATTTACATAGTAGTTGTACATGCCATGAATAGATGCAATAAATACTGCAAGTGATTCATATAATTGATGCACCATTTTAGTATCAATATTTACGCTTTCAAATTTCAGATCTGCAGTACTAAATCTCTAGAGTAGGTCTTTCCAAACTTTCATCACGAATACTGTTTCTAGTCTTCTGAGTTGGTTCAATAAAGCTGAAGACTCATTTCCCACAAGTGGTTCTTCAAACGTGTTATTCGCAATATGTGTGATGGCACTGATAACGCAGTCCCAGTTTTTTTATAGACTTACACACGCTTCCTCTCTTGCTGGCCAATGTATTTTTGATAAACTTTTTACCGTTTTGCTTCCTGGTTTGTTTCATGAAACAAAGAGGTTTATCCTAGCGCTGTGTAGAAGCTGAGAAAAATTTATAAAAGTTTTGCACTACATTGAAAAATGAACATGTTTCCCGCCAACAGAATGCAGCACTAGTGCCAACTAAATTCAAAGAATGTGCTGCACAAGGCACATAATGCGCTTTCAGATTTCGTTCCTTAATGCGTGCCTGACATATTGCTTGCGTTGTGATACAACTGCCTCTACAGTCAGTAATATTAATGGAATTTGCACGAAGGACTTTTAGTAGAGCCTCAACGAAGTGTTCGGAGTTGTGTCCCGGGTTTGCTAAAAACAGAAGGAAACGTTCGACAGGTTCACCATTCTCGTTCACATATCTTAATATGAAAGATAATTGATCAATGTGTGAAATGTCTGCAGTAGAATGTACTATTTGAGCGAAAAATTTGGCCTGTTTTATTTCACTTTTGATAATTCCTTTTATTCGTTAAGTAAGAAGCTCTGTTATTTCATCACAGATTGTTGAAGAAAGATAACTTGATTGTCCCTGCCCAGGACTTCCATATCGTTCAATGTGCTCTGCGAGAAAAGAATGAAACACAGCTATAAGTTCAAGAGATATCATAAATTGACCATTATGTAATGAATGAAATCTTTCACCGTGTTCAAAATGGTTCAAATGGCTCTGAGCACTACGCGACTTAACTTTTGAGGTCATCAGTCACCTAGAACTTAGAACTACTTAAACCTAACTAACCTAAGGACATCACACACACCCATGCCCGAGGCAGGTTTCGAACCTGCTACTGTAGCGGTCGCTCGGCTCCAGACTGTAGCTCCTAGAACCGCACGGCCACTCCGGCCGGCACCGTGTTCACATAGAGGAAGTCCACGACTAGTTAGCTTCTTCACTACTGCAAACACACTTTTCAACACACTGCACCCCTATATTTTTTTCTGTCTCAACTTATGACTCCAAATGGTTATCCATTGTTCCAAGAGGCTTTTTTCTTGTTAAGAGTGATGAGCCATGTGCGGCTGTCGCTGGCGCCATTGGTAGGTTGGCAACGTGTAATAGGGATAGTGGCGTCTCGTTCTCTTCTTCTGTTTACTGGCACCAGTACCTTTGTTAGCGTTGTCTGTTCGCGAGTGGCAGCAGCAGCGTTTACCGTTATCCAGTACCTGTACTATCTTTGGAATGACGTGAAGTGATTTCCGGGTCAGGTGTGTCGTTATTTCGGTTGGGGCGGAGCAACAGAGAGGTCCGGCAGCGCTAAGACATGCCGGGACCACTGGCGGCACGAAGGTATTGCCGCATTGAGGGGCTGTAGTTGCGAGGGCCACAACCTCGTTGTCCACCAGATCCAGCACGTTTGACGTTCGAGTTCAGTGAACATTAACCCAGTAGTCAGAGCTCCACTTCATCACGCCGTTTATTAGTACGTTGCTGCTCAAGGGTCGCCATGAGACGAACAGCAGCAAGTGGAGCGTGTCGAGTTGGTGGAATCTATTAGCCGTCTTCTACTGCCTGTTAATAGTTTTGAATTTTGTGTTATTATTTGGTGAAGCGCAACCAGAGGTATTTTACTGCCTAGTGGCCGCTAACGCCCCAGTTACCTGCCCTAGAGGTTAGCGCATTTTTGCGGCAGTGTACTTTTCCTCGTCTTGCCGATATTGTCCGGCGTGACGTGTAGTTTGATAGCCTCCTTGATTGCGGTGTGGATTGTGGTTTCTTGGTCTACATTGGTGGTAGTGGTTCCTTCTGCCTTTCGATGTTTTAAACACCGCATTCCAGAGACGTAGTGCTGTTTGTCACTTCGCTCTCGCTTGAATTAGTCCATCGTTGTACTGGCTACCATACGTTAGGTGGAGCTGATAAGATAATTGATCGGCTTTTAAACTGTCCCTAGATTGAGTTGCCATCCTGTTAGGTGAGCATAACTCTTGGCTGCCTGTCTCACAGCTTACGCGGCTGTAGGAACTTTTCTCAGGTCGATCCTTGGAGCACTGTCTGTAGATCACTCCTTTTTTTATTTGTTCTTATTGTGTCAATAGTTTAAAAATAATATTTTTGTTTAAGTTATTCCTATTGCTAGTGGCCTTCAGCTGACAAATAATTTCAATTCTTCCTAATAAGGCATTCAGACCTCAGCGTAGCTTGTGCTACAGTCTATTATTTTAAAATGATTTTTTCAAAATTATTTTGGTATTTTTTAACGTGTAGTTGTCTTCTTCATTGTAATTCAGGCCTTAAGCCGCTAATTGTTCGGAAGTCTTGCTTGTGGCCTTCAGCGGACAAATAATTTCGAATTGTTTCGTAATAAGGCATTCCTGCCGCAGTGTAGCTTGTGTTACAGTCCACTTTTTTAAAGATTGTTTTAAAAATTATTTTGGTATTTTTAACGTGTAATTGTCTTCCTCATTTGTAATTCAGGCCGTCAGTCGTTAATTGTTCTGAAGTATTGCTCGTAGTCTTCAGCCAACAAATAATTTGAATTCTTTCTTAATAAGGTCTTCAGCCGTCAGTGTAGGTTGTGTTACAGTCAATTTTTTTTTAAATGATAGTTTTAAAAAAATTATTTCCTTAAATAAAGGGTATGTGTTTACTGTGCAAACAACGGTAACTGATTATGCCCCGTCCACACCTTTTCCTGCTTTCCCTAAGTTCCACCTTTCAAGTGACAACACAGAATTTTTGTGTTCAAGTGAATTCTCATGTTGAGATAAAATACGAGAAATATTTTTCCAATCTGCAATACCATTAGTAGCAATCAAGGCCTTACCTCCGAATAATTTACATGGTGCTCAAAAAACAGAACCGATGCTACAGGAGTGTACCTGAAAATCACGCGTAACTGATTCACCATTTAAAAGTTTATGGTAAAATGGATATTTTTCACATATTTGATATTGTCCGCCCCCGGTAGCTGAGTGGTCAGCGTGACAGAACGTCAATCCTGGGGGCCGGGGTTCGATTCCCAGCTGGGCCGGAGATTTTCTCCGCTCAGGGACTGGGTGTTGTGTTGTCATCATCATCATTTCATCCCCATCGACGCGCAAGTCACCAAAGTGGCGTCAAATGGAAAGACTTGCACCCGCGAACGGCCTACCCGACTGGAGGCCCTAGTCACACTTTTTTTTTTTTTGCATATTTATCTTCTTGAATGAGAAAAATCACAGTCACAATTTTGATTAATGCCACTTTGTAAGATAATGTCGATTGTTGATTCATTGAAACAACATTCTGCAGCATCATCACTAACGAGGTTATTTCATTTTGTAATTTCTGACACGAAGCTTAGTTTTTCGTGAAACCCTAAATTAGGGACAATTTGCTTTTCTTCATTTTTAACTTTTGTTTCGTCTGGATTTACTTCTTTTACAACAGCTGCAGTGCCAAAATATCGTCCGTACTACATGAACTCGAAGTTGAACCAGCAACATTTTTTGCAAAAGGCGTTTTTAGGAAATTGGTTTCTCGTTCTCATCTTTGCTTCCATAATTTCCGAAATTCTTCTGCACTTAATTTTGCATGTTTGCTGTTTTCACTGTTATTCAGGTTAAGGCACTTACAGAATTGTCAACCAACAGTCAAAAGAAAAGAAAAAAAAATTTGCAAAAGGAAAGAAAGAAAGACTGTATCCAGTTCCAATATTACTACACAGCACATGAGCACAAAGCTATTTACTTTAAACATGGCACACGAGTAAAAATAGATTTTAACTTTAAACACGAATCAACGAACTGACCAACTCCGATTACTCGACGTAATTTTGCTATGAAAGAACCATTCAGAATAATTTAATTTCACTATCGGCTGTTTCTCTGTTGTCGGTGAACAGTAGAAGCACACCTGCCGGCTGGAATTCGTCCTGTAAGGATAATGAGACAGTCCCTTTTTCGGCTTCTGTTTCCCGCGTCACCAGAATTGTCTCTGGGACGGAAATATCTTCAGAATATTCTTGACACTGTCTTCCTAATTTAAAAAGCAAATAATTTTTGCAATTTCTTGCAGTGAGATGTGCGGGATCGACTCTTATCCCACTTATTCTTATAACTTTTTAGCAGTTTCTGTGGGCAGAGAAGACAGACTACTAAATTTAAGTAGTCTTGTTGAAGTTGATGTAGTGTGTTGTCATTTGTGTGAACACTGCTGTTATGTCCACACGCAAATGCACCTTTTGTTCCAACTTAAAATAAAAATACTTTTCCCCGAAGAAAAAAGTTTAATTAAGAAGTTTAATATAAAATTTGCAATGCTACTTACTGTTAGATTGTACACAGTGGAATCTTTGATGTTATGCAGGCTGCAGCACAGTAAATGAGAGAAACGAAAGTTGGTTTCTTCTTCTCTTCTCGCCAAAAAAATAACTAAGTAAACAAATAAATATAAATTTTAACTCTTGTGAAGTGTATTTAACATGTTATTAGATATTCTGCTTATGTTATTTTCGTATAAATGTACGTTTAAAAATGTAAAACATTCCCAGTGTCAATATGTTTTGTTAAACGGGTGTCATTAAATCAAAGCTCAGACACTGAAGACCACAATTTCTACAAGAAATTTAAGTCGAGTCTGGTTTTACATACTGAGGCCCACATATGTTAAAGTATTGAAGAAACTGATGATTAGTTTATCACAGCTTTTCAGTACCCCAGTATTTTCATGGGAAAAATATGGTAGGGTTAAGTAGATGCCGACAATATTCTCGGAATAATAACGTTTCAAATATTGTATTGTAAGTTGCCGTCCTGACGGCTTACTTCAAAAATTTTGAACAATCATGAACATGACACCAGACAGCAAACCAATGTTTAATTTCCATTCAGTCACCAAGTAAACTATGTATATTTCCAAGCCTGTATAGTCGAATGTCGTTCTTAAGGCTTATTTAAACTAGCAGGTTTGCTTAACAAGATTAAAAATTTTTGTCGTGTGTAAGTGCAGTTAACTTAGAACCTGAAAGGTTAAAATGAGTAAAGAACAAAATATGCCGTCCCCCTTAAGATGCCGCCCCTATGCCCATGCCTAGTGGACTGGTATGTAAATCTGTCACTGTTTATAAGGTATATTTGTACCTCTCACTTTTTGTTCATTTTGTTATTTAATGGTTTGGATAGGTTCAAGAATCAAAAGTTTCATGTAATAATTAGTTCATCACTTGTTGCAGTTTATTTGATGGAGCGCTAAGAGCACGAAATGCGTTATTGATTATTACATATTGCAGCAAAGAATGTCTTATATTTGGAATTCATTTTATTAAGTTATTAGTTGTTTGCAGTGATTAAGAGAGTCTGTACATGAAATAGGTTCCCACGAACAATGGCGGAGAAATGTATGATCAGTGATTGTGATGTAGTCAGTGACCTATGCAGTGTTGGTGGGAAAGGACAATGTGGACTACTAAATGCCAGTTATTTGAGGAAAGATGGGAAAGCTGAAACTTTCAGAAACAAACCACACGATGTTGTTCATGCATCTTGCAGGAAAGAGTACACTTCATGTGATTGAATTAAAAGATATTGGAGAGGATCTCTTTCAAAGTAACAGACTTCAACATCAGCTGGAGTCAAAAGATTGCTTTCAGCTAAAGTGAAATTTTATTTTAAGACTATCTGCCTGTTTTGCGCAGAAGCAATTGATTGGTGAAGTTTTTGATAACCAGAAGAAAAAACCCAAAAAACTAGTGGCGAATAGTTTACAATGGTCGATCCTTAAGGTACGATAATACAATTTTTGTTTGTGCACTGGAGAGCAAGGATGAATGGGGAGATACTATCCAAAGACGTCTCTGTTCCGTTAGCGATCTACACACTGCAAATTCAGGGCACCACGAGGATTGCTATAAAAAGTTCCTGATACGTTCATTGCCTAAATCTAGACTTAGTGGACGCCCTGAGGATGAAGAAACTAGTGCCTCAGTGGAGGAAACATTATATTACACAGAGGAGAATGATGACTGCCAATTCACTTTAGACGAGTTGTTGGAGCAGGTTTTTGGAACATTACCTCATATAAAGACAGTCACGGATAGACTGGGAGAAAAGTACGGAGACGCTATGGTTCCTAGCACAATCCGCACCAGAAAAACTGTCTTGTGTAATCGTAGATCAGGCGAAATTTTTTCAGATAATGCATGGTAATCTTCAGAGTGCAAAGATGAACAAACAGAATGGGAAGGAATTGTAAAGGGCAGCTGCCACTATAATCTTAGAAGATGTTAAGTCAATGGCGTATGATGTTTCTGTTTCTCCACCCTGTGACAAATTCTGTAGTGAAGCTGAGGAAATGGTACCTCATACACTCCATGTCATCATAGACTGCATATCGGCGAAAAAAGGGGCAAATCAGAATATTATAAGACAGCTGACATCCATATCGCAAGCCCTAATTGCTGCCATTCACCCTCGATCATTCATATCACCTATACTATATGCTGTTGCCCAATTAATGTACTGGAAGTTTGGATCAAAAAGTTCGATCAATCTGCTGGCTGTTTTGGGATTTAGTGGAACATATTATGAAGCACAGCTACCAGCTGTCTGACACATCGAAAAACATGTGCCAAGTGGAACGTTTTGTCAGTATGTATTCGACAACGTTGATTTCAGTGTCTCCACTATCGACGGCTGCAACACTTTCCGCAGTATGGGGGCCATCAAATGCATCACCCCAGCCTCAGCTGTCCCACCATGTGAAGAGGCCCAGAAGGTAAAATCGGCTCCCTCCGCCACAGAAGTAGGAAACCTGGGTGTCATGGAGTTTCAGATATTTGAACAAAAGAGAGCCAATGCATTATGGCACTTTACTATCCTTGACTTGAACATAAGTAATTAATACCGCCGGTCTTAGTGGCCGTGCGGTGCTAGGCGCTACAGTCTGGAGCCGAGCGACCGCTACGGTCGCAGGTTCAAATCCTGCATTGGGCACGGATGTGTGTGATGTCCTTAGGTTTTTTTTTTGGTCATCAGTCTACTGACTGGTTTGATGCGGCTCGCCACGAATTCCTTTCCTGTGCTAACCTCTTCATCTCAGGGTAACACTTGCAACATACGTCCTCAATTATTTGCTTGACGTATTCCAATCTCTGTCTTCCTCTACAGTTTTTGCCCTCTACAGCTCCCTCTAGTACCATGGAAGTCATTCCGTCATGTCTTAGCAGATGTCCTATCATCCTGTCCCGTCTCCTTATCAGTGTTTTCCACATATTCCTTTCCTCTCCGATTCTGCATAGAACCTCCTCATTCCTTACCTTATCAGTCCACCTAATTTTCAACATTCGTCATCTGAACCCAGTCCTCCATCTTTCTCGCCCCACAGAAACCAATAACCCTTATTTTATCCACGTCGTAGATGCCATAGGTGTATGTCCATATTTTCCTCTTGTAAAATGCTGGACCAACTGTTAGTTTAGGTTTGGGGAACGTTTGCTGCATGTCCATTGCTATCACATTATGCTCTTTCGAAGTTTCTTTAGCCAGAACAGTTAAAGACGGAATCATATTTTGTCCTCTGTCAGCCTTTTTGAGATGCAGTTCATATTGTTGTTTCTTTTCTGTGCCTTCTTCTGCACATAATTCTGGGTTATTTATTGCAAATCCATCACCATTTGACCACTTGTCACTTTTTGGTAGTTTGAGGCCTACATTAAATTCAGATACGAAAATTTCTCTGAATTTATTTTCAGATACTGCAGGAACCTGCTTTTCCTTGCAGTATTCTGAGTATTTATCTCGAAATAAAGAAGCAATTGTGACATCAAAATCCAAATACACTTTATTGGGGTTCTGCTGCCTACTGTAAAGACTGTTATATTTCGGTATGGCGTAAAGAAATTCTCTAACAATTTGTACAACTTCGTCTTGAAATTTATGGGGGTAGTTTCCATGTTTTCCCGAAGAAAAAAAAGATGAGCATATGTCTTCTTCCTAATACAAAATTTGTATAGTACTCAGTTTGAGTACACCCCTAAATTATAGCACAGAGTGACATACAAACCTCTTTCATCTACTTTTGGCACTGCAAATCCCTGCTTCATTTGATGTTGCAAATTTCTCACTCTTCGTACATGTATCTGTAAGCCATGAACCCTTAGGAAAGCTTCCTTGCAGATCATGACTTCTATTCCGCATGTTTGTTGTTGTTGTGGTCTTCATTCCTGAGACTGGTTTGATGCAGCTCTCCATGCTACTCTATCCTGTGCAAGCTTCTTCATCTCCCAGTACCTACTGCAACCTACATCATTCTGAATCTGCTTAGTGTATTGATCTCTTGGCCTCCCTCTACGATTTTTACCCTCCACGCTGCCCTCCAATGCTAAATTTGTGATCCCTTGATGCCTCAAAACATGTCCTACCAACCGATCCCTTCTTGTAGTCAAGTTGTGCCACAAACTTCTCTTCTCCCCAATCCTATTCAATACCTCCTCATTAGTTACGTGATCTACCCACCTTATCTTCAGCATTCTTCTGTAGCACCACATTTCGAACGCTTCTATTCTCTTCTTGTCCAAACTGGTTATCGTCCATGTTTCACTTCCATACATGGCTACACTCCATACAAATACTTTCAGAAACGACTTCCTGACACTTAAATCTATACTCGATGTTAACAAACTTCTCTTCTTCAGAAACGATTTCCTTGCCATTGCCAGTCTACATTTTATATCCTCTCTACTTCGACCATCATCAGTTATTTTGCTCCCTAAATAGCAAAACTCCTTTACTACTTTAAGTGTCTCATTTCCTAATCTAATTCCCTCAGCATCACCCGATTTAATTTGACTACATTCCGTTATCCTCGTTTTGCTTTTGTTGATGTTCATCTTATACCCTCCTTTCAAGACACTGTCCATTCCGTTCAACTGCTCTTCCAAGTCCTTTGCTGTCGCTGACAGAATTACAATGTCATCGGCGAACCTCAAAGTTTTTACTTCTTCTCCATGAAATTTAATACCTACTCCGAATTTTTCTTTTGTTTCCTTTACTGCTTGCTCAATATACAGATTGAATAACATCGGGGAGAGGCTACAACCCTCTCTCACTCCTTTCCCAACCACTGTTCCCTTTCATGCCCCTCGACTCTTATAACTGCCATCTGGTTTCTGTACAAATTGTAAATAGCCTTTCGCTCCTTGTATTTTACCCGTGCCACCTTCAGAATTTGAAAGAGAGTATTCCAGTCAACATTGTCAAAAGCTTTCTCTAAGTCTACAAATGCTAGAAACGTAGGTTTGCCCTTTCTTAATCTTTCTTCTAAGATAAGTCGTAAGGTTAGTATTGCCTCACGTGTTCCAACATTTCTACGGAATCCAAACTGATCTTCCCCGAGGTCCGCTTCTACCAGTTTTTCCATTCGTCTGTAAAGAATTCGCGTTAGTATTTTGCAGCTGTGACTTATTAAACTGATAGTTCGGTAATTTTCACATCTGTCAACACCTGCTTTCTTTGGGATTGGAATTATTATATTCTTCTTGAAGTCTGTGGGTATTTCGCCTGTCTCATACATCTTGCTCACCAGATGGTAGAGTTTTGTCATGACTGACTCTCCCAAGGCCATGAGTAGTTCTAATGGAATGTTGTCTACTCCCGGGGCCTTGTTTCGACTCAGGTCTTTCAGTGCTCTGTCAAACTCTTCACGCAGTATCTTATCTCCCATTTCATCTTCATCTACATCCTCTTCCATTTCCATAATATTGTCCTCAAGTACATCGCCCTTGTATAAACTCTCTATATACTCCTTCCACCTTTCTGCCTTCCCTTCTTTGCTATTCCGCATACCCTTCCATTATTAGAAAATGTAACATCCCTGGATGATATTTTCTTGGAAGTCTTTTTTGGACAGCTCTGAAAGAAATTATGACAAATATAACAAAATGAAATAAATATACAAAATATTAAACCACTGGTATTTAAATAGTGAACAAACCTCCGCTTTTTCCGTTCCATTTTCATGCAGCTCATCAGATAATTATTCTGGGCATTAAAATTTCCTATGTCCCAAAATGAATCAAAAATGTTGTCTTCGTCTCCAAGCAGTTTTGTGAAGCATTTATTTAAGCAAGTACAGGGACTTCCTATAGGTAGCAGCCTGAACAGTGCTGTAGGTTTTAAAAGACTTATACTGCTGAACAGCATTTCGTCGACGTTTTGCTTTATTTTTCTTACACTGATCAATATTTCGCTTTTTTTCCGTGATGGCTTTGGTTTTTCGAGTGATTCTTCATTTATTCTACTTATTTCAAATAGTCTAAGAATTTGCGTGAGATATAGTCAAAAGCCACACAAAACATTAAATTTCGCTAAAATCTCATTAATAAGAATTTATTTTTTACAAGTCTTTTGCCTTTAAAACTACATTTTTGCACCACTGAGCAGTAATATAAATGTGGCCATCTAGTTGCATCATTAACACTCAGGATGGCTGTCAAATGCGTTGGCAATGTTGAGAGAAACAAAGTCAGAAGCCACAGGAAATTAATCACCAGAAATAAACCGTTTTATATACTTACCGAAACACCATCTGAGCTGGATCAGCTGGTCGATGGATGCCAAGATTCATCACTGCCAGGATCGAAAGGTTAAAGCTCTTCACTTCCACTACTGTCTGTGTCAAATATGCGTTGAAGACCCGAAGACGCTTCAGACGTTCCTGACCCACCTGCCATTTTGCCGTGGCTTGTGACTATTATCTTCTGAAACTACCACCATATGGCACAGCGTAGAACTGCACTCCGTCATAGCCTGCCATCTGTTGCAGTAACACGGAAGTTTTTCAAAACATAGTGAAGAAGACATTGTTAAGAATGCCACAACATTAAAAACTCAATTTCGTGAAAGTTGTGGCTTATGACTATATCTCTCCGAGCCCTTCATATACTAAGTTGGTATCTGTTCTTTCGGGCATGTCCTAACGAACAGATACCATCGGTGACCACGCAGCTCGTCAGAATGAAATTACAATGCAATGAACACCCTTACCTGCTTACAGGCATTGACAAGCAGCTAAGGGTGTTCATTTCATTGTAATTTCATTCTAACGAGCTGCATGGTCACCGATGGTATTTGTTATTTCGGACATGTCCGAATATATATAGTTAAGGCTCATCGGCCACTTGACCATCTTCTTCTTCTGTGTGAATGCACAAGCACAAACAGTGCAGTCGCGAGTAATGAATATAATGGGCGGGGGCACTACGAATGTAGTGCGGGACAATACGTCGAGAATGTGGGTTTCGCGGGAGTCGTGGCAGAGATAAATCCCTGCAGTCATGACATCCTGTGTTCCCGGTGGCTCAGATAGAGCCGGCACGGTAGCTCAGCGTGTTCGGTCAGAGAGCCGGTTGACATCTGTAATAAAAAACTGAGTGGAAGGATCAACCACCGAACTTGTACAGGATGTCTTGCGACGTCCGCAACGACCAAAGACAACGAAAAGATGGATAGAGCGTCTGACATGTAAATAGGAGATCCCGGGCTCGAGTCCCGATCGGGGCGCACATTTTATCTGCCCCCGTTGACGTATGTCAACGCCTGTAAGCAGATAAGGATGTTCATTTCATTGTAATAACTTCTCTGGTTACGAATCTTGTGGAACAAAGGCTTTCCATTCTTCTACAGACAATGAGAAACGTCACTGAAAGTGTGCGAAGAGGAATTCAAGATGTCATGAAGGCGAAGGAAAGACACCCCAACAGAGAGTCCACTAACAGGAGATCGAGTGCTTTTGGCGCATGTGTTGGTGGTGCCTTGGTAGTTGATATGCAAAGCTTGAAGTGTGCAAGTGCAGACAAACAGCTGTATGCACTTTGTGCTACTCGTGTGCAGCAGCTGGCGACACGGTGTCGGCTGCTACGCGAGCGGCGGGGCGCCGTCACGTGCCCCGCGGAGAGGGAAGTTGTGGCGGCCGGCCTGCCCTCCCTCCCCCACCGCCCCCCACCACTCTTCACATTGTGTCCTGCGCCGCGTCCGGCACTTAATCCCCCGCGGGGAAGGCCCACACGGCTGCGCCGCTGTGTCAACAAGCCAACGCTTTCACACGCCGCTGCGGCCGAGCCGTCGACGTCGGCGACAGCGCTGCGGCGTCCCTGGCCACCCCTTACGCGGAAGGCTGCGCGGCGCCTGCCCGCCAGCCAGCCAGCAGCAGCACTGCCCCAGTGTACACACTCTGTCCACCGTCTCTCTGTCTCAGACGCCACACTACGGCGGTAGCTGGGGAGCTGTTCTGCAATCTTCTGCAGTCTACTCATGTTCTTCTACGGTATTGCGCAATTCAAGCGTGATCCTAAGTGGGTGAATATTTACCGAACTAGAGTTCATGGCAAGGCTCTACCGTCAACCAAAGTTTTTCGACAATCTATTTACTATACGCAGGACTGAAGATTAGAACTATAAAAATTTTGGTAACTAATCTGTTTATTTATATATTTTTCTTACAAGCCATCATCATATTTTCCGCGACCTTAGAAGCTGAGTTATACAGTAAGCAAAGCATATGACACGCTTATTAAATGAAATTAAAATAATACATATTACTACATCACTTGTCGCAGTGGTAACACCGGTTCCCGTCAGATAACCGAAGTGAAGTACTGTCGTACTTGGCTAACACGTGAATTGGTGACCGTCTGGTCTGCCAAGCGCTGTTGGTGAGAGGGGTGCACTTAGCCCTTTCCAGGCAAATTTGGAGCTTCTTGAATGAGAAGTAGTGGCTCCTGTCACGAAGACTGACAACGACCGGGAGAGCGGTGTGCTGAACACGTGCCCCTCTGTTCGCAACCAGTGACGTCTATCGGCTCAGGATCACACGGTAGTCGGTCATTACCGTTAGGGTCTTCCAAATCCTGATCGGAAGGAGTCAGTAGGCTACTACATTACTTCTTAAATATTTTGTTGGTGGGAGACTGTAGGTATTTTATTTAATTGTATAACTGTGAAGCACAAAATTTTTTAATTATATACACTGCCAGAAAAAATGTTCGGGCACCATTTGAGGAATTTCCAATTCACTCAAGATCTGTTTTCGCAATAGTGTACATGGAGTAGATGAAACTATTACATTTCAGACTGATGGCATAAGCGGTTCTAAAGTAGCAGATATCTACCAGGTTGAAAATCCATAAAAGCAGGCGCTTTAGCTTGCACGGGCGACAATGCAGGTGCTGACCCTGGCATCCAGTTGATCATACAGACTGCGAAAACTGCCCTTGGACACGTTATACCGCCCCTAATCCACCTGCTCATGCACTTCTATAAGAGTTGTTGGTTGATATGTTGTCCCATCATGTGCCACACTTGCCCTATTGGAGACAAGTCCGGGCATCGTACTGGCCACGGAAGTTGCTGTATGCCTTGCAGAGTACGTTTAGTTTCACTAGCCCTGTGTGGGTGATCACTATCCTGCTGGAACAACGCATCACCTTTTGCTGTAACACGGTCAACACAATGTGTCTCACAACATTCTGCACCTACAGATCTCTGGTTAATGGCCCCTACAGAAACATCGAAGATGTATGAGAGCCATAGCTTATCGCACACCAGGCCATAAGGTCTGCGGAGGGACCAGAGTGTCTGGGACGAGTGCACTCTACGACACAGTGCTCACTAGGTCTACGTTGTATACACGAACGACTGTCACTTGCGTGCAGGCAGAATCTTCTTCAACTGCTGAACACTACGGCGAGCCATTCCATCTTCCAAGTGAGTCGCTGATGACGCCAATCGAACCGCGCACAACGACGCTGTGGCGAGAGTGGAAACGGATTACAGTTGTGCCTGACCACAGAGTTCACATGCTAAAGACCCGGTTCGCAACACTTCGTGTTGACACGTCTAGGCTCACAGGTCCCCTTATCGGTGACGTGGTAGCTGTACGATCTGCCACTGCTGCCCTTATCATATGACAATCTTCACAGGCGTCTCTGACGCGTCAGTCTCCAGACCTTCCTCTATGGGCGTGAGAATGTTCACGTGACCACTGACCACAGTATCGTGGCAAACTGACGCAGCACATCCAACTTGTTTGGAAATCCTCTACAAGGACTGTCACGCCACTCAGGCCACAATATTTCAGAGTAGTTCTCTTGGCTGTAGGGTGGCATGGTTTCCTGCTCGCTTCACATGTTTCCACCAATCTGAGCCTTCTGTCTGTGAGCGTTTCTTATTAACTGATAGACGCAGATGGCGCTCTGGTAGCTATGTACACAACATATCTGTTGGTAGACGATGTTCAAACCACTATCAGTACATTTACTATAGCTATGTACCATATGCCGTCATCGGATCACAATCGACGTTTTCCAGGCTTTATTTTCTTACCAGCCGTGTATATGATTTCTGCAAATCTTAAAACTCGACGGAGTAAAAAATATTTCTGTAGTCGGAATACTAATATATGTTTTCACCCTATATTTTTATACAATGAATTATGAAAATTATTGCTATTTATTCCTAAAAACTCCACTCGAAGCGTAAGTTCCAGAACCTCGACCAGAGGAATTTCTTTGGTATTACGGAATCAATAGCAACCGTATCGCCTATAGAAAAATTATCAGACTCATTTAATGTAATTTGGTACAGCTGCAGATCCCGTTTTGCAGATAAAATTGACTCTCTGACTGTCTGTAAAGTCTACCAATGTTTCTTCCTTCGGAAAGTTCACTTAATACATTCCTAATGGGCACCTTTACTAACTTATTAGAGAATAGAACACGATTAAAGATATTAAAATAATTCAAATGACTCTCAGTAAAACGTTGCTTTTAAATTATATTTTCAACTTAAATACCAATTCTTGAATGAGCTACGAACTATAAGAATAGTAATCCAGCAAGAAGCGTAAAGGAATGAACGGTTGTTCATTGTTTCGTCACGTTTATACTTTTAGAAAAGAAAGAATTTAAGCCTTTTACGACGAATTCTGCTTCATTTCTCTGGTTAACTTACAGTTCTTTGCTTTGTTACTTTACTGTCTCAGGCACTTTCCCCCTTTATTAATTGTGATTTCTTACTCGTAAGAAAAGGACCGTGAGGAAAAATACGAAAAAGTCTTCAATCTAACAAGGGAACCTCCCCATCGCACCCCCCTCAGATTTAGTTATAAGTTGGCACAGGGATAGCCCATGAAAAACTGAACACAGATTAATCGAGAAAACAGGAAGAAGTTGTATGGAACTATGAAAAAATAAGCAAAATATACAAACTGAGTAATCCGTGTGCACATAAGCCACATCAAGATTCGTGTACACCGGAGCACCGTGGTCCTGTGGTTACCGTGAGCAGCTACGGAACGAAAGGTCCCTGGTTCAATACTCCCTCGAGTGAAAAATTTTAATGTTTTATTTTCAGACAATTATCAAAGTTCATGCACTCAGACATGATCAACTTCGCTCTCCAAAATTCCAGGACATGTTCAGATTTGCTTGGACATATGCAGGATTTGACGGTCTACACACAGAAAAACTTGAAAACGTTAAAAACGTATGTTTTGAGAGAGCACAGGGAAAACTGTGCGACTGTGAAACTGTTGCATTCATTTGTTGCCGTTTATGTGACAAACTCTTATGTTTTCATCACTTTTTTGGGAGTGATTATCACATCCACAAGGAAACCTAAATCGGGCGAGGTAGAATAATCTTTTTACCCATTCGCCAAGTGTGCAAGTTAGGTGGGTCGACAACATATTCCTGTAATGTGACGCACATGCCGTCACCAGTGTCGTATAGAATATTTCAGACGTGTTTTCCTGTGGAGGAATCGGTTGACCTATGAATCTGCGATCAAATGTTTTCGGTTCCTATTGGAGAGGCACGTCCTTTCGTCTACTAATCGCACGGTTTTGCGGTGCGGTCGCAAAACACAGACACTAAACTTATTACAGTGAACAGAGACGACAATGAATGAACGGTCAGATCGTAACTTTGCAAAAATAAAGTAAGTAAAATTTTTTATCGGGAGAGGACTCGAACCAAGGACCTCTCGCTCCGCAGTTACTCACTCTAGCCACGGGACCACGGCGCTCTGCAACTTCCTTACTCCTTGATGTTGCATATCTTACACTTGGACTACTCTGTTTGTATATTTTGCTTATTTTTTCATAGTTCCACACAACTTCTTCCTGTTTTCTCGATTGATCTGTGTTCAGTTTTTCAAGGCCTATCCACTGTGTCAATTTATAACTAAATCCGAGGGGGGTGCGATGGGGAGGTTCCCTTGTGAGAAAGAGGCGCCCCCATGAATGATGAAAGCACGAGTGCGATATACCGTGCTTCCAACATTCAACCCGAAATGAATTATATTCTGCATTTTGTAAAGTACCGATAATTAATTATTTTAAACAGGAGGACTGAAGATTGTAAGTTTCATCATCATTGTGTGTCCATACACATTATGCTTTGTCTTCTAGTCGTTACGTGACCAGTCGTTCTTAACACACTTGTGAAGAATGTTGCTGTAGATTGTTGAGAAACAGTTTCATGCGTAGCATCCTCTGCTGAAGTTCAGCTAACAGGTTCACTTCACCAGTCATTCACTTTGTTACTCAGTTCAATGTTTCTTCAGAGAGTTACCACTTTACTCCTCAAAACTTTGACATCAATATTTAACTGGTACGGCAGATGTGTACCTACATACATATACTTCTGCGTGAGGCTACATTACACTACGTGGCTTGAGAGGTAGTACAAAACAAATACTTACAATGCCCAGAAAAATTTATCGAAAACCTAGCTCCCCTATCTGGGCATGGTTCTGGGAAAACGTGAGCTAAAGACCAAGATCGAGCTACAAGACTATGCCCTTCTCGTTTACTTCACAGTATTTCATGTCATACAGGGGTACATCAACAGCTCTTCATTGATATTTATTATTTTTCAGAAAAGTTCTCTTTAAAAATGCATGAAAACAAAACATTGTAAGGGATTTTCAACAAATCGCTTAATATATTATTTCTTGCGTAAGAGACCATGAGTATAATTCTATATTTTTTCAGTTTCTAGTCATGTTGTTCAGTTAAAAGTTCATATTACGACTTTAGCATTTCAGTCAGTTACGCGTGGTTAATGCTTTGGCAGAGCTATTGTGAAGGGTTAAAATTTCTTTATATTTTCCGCTGCCGATCGTTGTGCAGCTGGTTGGACTGGCGAGTGCAGACTGGAACATGTGTGACGTAGGTGTGACGTCGGAACCTCTGACGCGGCGGGAACCTCGTATAGTTTCGGCCGATCAGCTGCCGACAGCGAAAATTCATAGTCAATGTTGCAATGTCCTCGGAATTTTCAGAAGATCTTCCGATTTTTTAAATTAATCCAAGAAATACGAAACTTTGTGTATCTTCAGAAATTTTTCCATCTTTTTGAAATTTTGTATGAATCTTACGAAACTTTCCGATCTTTCGTCGTCGATAGGATATGTTGCCACATAGCACACATCTGTGTGCAATGAAGCATTGCGTTAGCTATTACTACCGCCGTACTTGTACGGTATTGTTTGGACGCAAAGGCCGGCAAAGTCATGAAAATCAAACGCTACCCAGCTGATGCATTCATCGTTTTGGCGATTCAACAAAGGAGCATTTGGACAACAAAGCGTGTACAAGGGACTGGGCAGTTGGAGACTGTTACAAGGTGACACCATAAGCTTGTGCAACGTAGAGGAGTCGTGTGCTTGTTTCCATATGGGTGCAGTTAGTTAGTTAGTTAGTTACATGTTCCATTAATCAGTAGCACGGAAAACCGTTATGATGCGGAACGTGTAGGAGTCGGATTCAAAATCTGTGGCGACAGCGCCCGAAAAGATGAAGTATATTATGAAATATAATCCCCAATGTGAAAAAGAAACAGTGTTGAATGGTTGGCTGAGGAGCAGCAAGAAATGTCCTTATAATACCTAGTACTGTGGATGTGATTTTGATGTAAGAATAACGTCTGGGAAAAGTGGTATAGTAAAGCATGCGAATGGTACGAATCATGAAATTAATATTTGTGCCCAGCAAATGAAGCCTAAACTTACCGATTTGTCGTCAGTTAGTGACACAGTTAAGGCCAGTGGAATTCGCCTTGGTAGTTTTGTTACAGAGAATGATTTACTAGTTCGGATTATTGAATATTTATCGCTATTTTCCTGATTCACAAGTTGCAAAACATCATTGCGGCAGAACAAAAGTATTTGGAATCAGAAATAATGTCGCAGGCGATGGAAGTTACGTGAAATTAATTGACACGCTTAAGACAAATAAATTTTAGCCTCATAAGGGGTGCGTAAAACATTTGTGTTTGGCAGTACATGTCGTGCGTGAAGGAAACGAAATAACTGATGCCTTTCCAGGACTGATTCCTCTCACAGATGCTGCTAATGATACACTGCGCCAGGAAACAGACAAGTTCTTCTCTGAGAATAATAATCCTTCCAAAGAGAATATGATTGGTCTTGCAGCGGACGGAGAAAATGCTATGTTAGGTGGCCGTTGTTCCTTACTTCTATGTTTAAGCAGGATATTCCAGAGCTGTCTGTGATGAAATGCATTTGCGATTCATGTGCACTTTTCTTTTCCTGCACTTTCTTAACCCTTCATAGTGGCATAGAAGACCTAGCGAGGTATGTGTATAACTATTTCCAGTATACCACTAAACCTATTTGCAAACTCAAAGAGTTTCAGAACCTTTTAAAAGTGAAACCTCACAAATTACTTCAGTCCAGCCAAACACTTTGGCTCTCTTTACAGATGGTTGTATTCAGGCTTCTTGAACAATAAGATTCTCTGAAACTATTTTTTACCGAAGCTGTGGCTGACGACAGACTTGTGGCAAGCAACACAATTCTGAAGAAACTAAATGATAATACTACTACAAGACCATTTCTTAGTTTTTGATTTTTTGTTGCCTATCAGCAACACACTTAATCTTAAGGTGTAATAGGGGTCCCCTCAAATCAATACCACATATCGTGAAAATGAGGCGACATTCATGGTGGCTATAGAATCTTACATGAAGGAAAATTTTCTGGAATGAATCCCCTCGGAAAAAGCTAAATTCATAATTACACTCGTTTTAAATATCTTGATGGACCGTATTTAGGGGCAAAGGTATCGCTGAATATTGATAAAACACGGATCTTACTTGTGATCAATTCAAGAACTTTAAACTTCGATGGGTAGACTTTTTGATTGAGAGTGCTCAACAGATATTCAAATGCTTTCTTTTCAGTGACAATGTTCTAAAAGATTTTGAGACACTTGACACAATTTGCGTTAGGGGCGAGAGAATTCCGACTGTTGCCAGTCATGCATGAAAATTTCCATGCTTAATTAAAAATGAAATTCAAGAAATTGACACTTAATGGTGGCTATTGAGACATACAGAGGTGGATCGAGGAGTACAGATCTGCCTGCATTCTAGAACGCTGTCCGTAAGCTGAATAAGAAAGGTGGAACACCTATGAACCTCATGTTATCAGCCATGGTGATGTCCCTGTTGTGCTTACCTCATTCGTCGGCTAGTGTGCAACGAATATTTTCGGCAATAAACAGAGTGAAGAACAAAGCAAGAAAAGGACTGAACACTAGAACGATAACAGGTCTATTACGTTCCAAATGGAATACGAGATTTGTGCCCTCTTACGACTTTCCTATTGGCACGGAATTTCTGCATCTGATGACTAATCATATACGGATGTTAGGGAGAAAGAAAAAGAAGTCTAGATTGGTAAGTGAAAATAATTTAACTTTCTCTCAACGTTGCTGTTTGTTACATTAACCTGTAACTGGTATGGTGGGGTCATGTGGACTGAAATTATTTTTGTTTATTTTTAATGTTTGTAACACTGAAGCGCTGCAGGTCTCATAAGAGAATGGTCCAACCCGACATGTCGAAACTCATCCTGAAAAGTTTTATACAGGAAGAACACTATGAAAGAAATGCACTGTAAAAATTTTAGGCGCAAAGACGCACTATAAGTGTTTAAAAAAATCTTTCATTTGCTCATTTTTGCCTAAGGAGGAGTTTAGTATAGAGTTTAGTACATACAGCTCTTCATGCCAAGGGCGCAATTCGGCCGCGACGAGACAGCATATCGCCAAGTAGTGCAAATACACTCCTGGAAATTGAAATAAGAACACCGTGAATTCATTGTCCCAGGAAGGGGAAACTTTATTGACACATTCCTGGGGTCAGATACATCACATGATCACACTGACAGAACCACAGGCACATAGACACAGGCAACAGAGCATGCACAATGTCGGCACTAGTACAGTGTATATCCACCTTTCGCAGCAATGCAGGCTGCTATTCTCCCATGGAGACGATCGTAGAGATGCTGGATGTAGTCCTGTGGAACGGCTTGCCATGCCATTTCCACCTGGCGCCTCAGTTGGACCAGCGTTCGTGCTGGACGTGCAGACCGCGTGAGACGACGCTTCATCCAGTCCAAAACATGCTCAATGGGGGACAGATCCGGAGATCTTGCTGGCCAGGGTAGTTGACTTACACCTTCTAGAGCACGTTGGGTGGCACGGGATACATGCGGACGTGCATTGTCCTGTTGGAACAGCAAGTTCCCTTGCCGGTCTAGGAATGGTAGAACGATGGGTTCGATGACGGTTTGGATGTACCGTGCACTATTCAGTGTCCCCTCGACGATCACCAGTGGTGTACGGCCAGTGTAGGAGATCGCTCCCCACACCATGATGCCGGGTGTTGGCCCTGTGTGCCTCGGTCGTATGCAGTCCTGATTGTGGCGCTCACCTGCACGGCGCCAAACACGCATACGACCATCTTTGGCACCAAGGCAGAAGCGACTCTCATCGCTGAAGTCGACACGTCTCAATTCGTCCCTCCATTCACGCCTGTCGCGACACCACTGGAGGCGGGCTGCACGTTGGGGCGTAAGCGGAAGACGGCCTAACGGTGTGCGGGACCGTAGCCCAGCTTCATGGAGACGGTTGCGAATGGTCCTCGCCGATGCCCCAGGAGCAACAGTGTCCCTAATTTGCTGGGAAGTGGCGGTGCGGTCCCCTACGGCACTGCGTAGGATCCTACGGTCTTGGCGTGCATCCGTGCGTCGCTGCGGTCCGGTCCCAGGTCGACGGGCACGTGCACCTTCCGCCGACCACTGGCGACAACATCGATGTACTGTGGAGACCTCACGCCCCACGTGTTGAGCAATTCGGCGGTACGTCCACCCGGCCTCCCGCATGCCCACTATACGCCCTCGCTCAAAGTCCATCAACTGCACATACGGTTCACGTCCACGCTGTCGCGGCATGCTACCAGTGTTAAAGACTGCGATGGAGCTCCGTATGCCACGGCAAACTGGCTGACACTGACGGCGGCGGTGCACAAATGCTGCGCAGCTAGCGCCATTCGACGGCCAACACCGCGGTTCCTGGTGTGTCCGCTGTGCCGTGCGTGTGATCATTGCTTGTACTGCCCTCTCGCAGTGTCCGGAGCAAGTATGGTGGGTCTGACACACCGGTGTCAATGTGTTCTTTTTTCCATTTCCAGGAGTGTAAATGTGAAGATACATGCTAATTTTTAGCACCTGAACCTTGCATAAACTGCATGTAGCATTAATATTTTGAATAACAGGCATTTCATATCGACAGCGAAACTGTTGCAGATGTAATTGTTACAGAGGTAGCTGGCAGAGGATACATTATAAATGACTTCCATCAATCGGGCCTTCAATTTATTAAAATTACAATTTGTTAATTTTACATCATTTTAAACGTTCCTGTCGTAAAGTTGGTATTGTAATACTTCTATGTTTTGTGACCATTCACTATTTTTTCTTACAGTTGCTGTCAAATTGACCCTACCATACCGACTAAGAGATTTTTCTAACGAAGTATTATCCTCTGTACTAGATTGGACGGTGTTACCTTCTCGTAATGAAATAGAAGTATCCGACACTAAACTCGAAGAATGCGTACAATCAATGATTCATGAAGTTGAGAGTGAGTTCAGCTCGAACCATGACGCAGATCTTGCTCTAAATTGTAGAAGCAAACACCACATTGTTGACACTGAAAATAAAAATGTGTTAGAAACAACTAGGTCAAAAGATAGGAGAACGAAAGCTTGCTATTTTAGTTGTATCATATCAACATGCAGTGACTGTCGAAAAAGGTTTGTAGAAACTGTGTGTAAAACTCTATTTCGTTTTGTTTACTACCTCATTGAGGAAGTTTACAATTTGTATTATGTCAATGGTAACGATCTTGTTCTTATAATTCAATAAAAATTGGTGATTCAACAATTCTAAGACAGTAAAAAACATACCAACTCTTTGTATACAGAATTTTAGTTATTTAAAGCTTTATTTAAGAAGAAATTGCTTACAGTTCGTTGTAAGTTACATTTTTTGAACTATGTTCACCATAACATATTAATAACTATGAAGATTAAATTGATTATAAGAGATGACTGATTTTTCACTACCGTAATTACGGGTAGAGGTTTTTCTATGTACATATAAAGACTAAATTCCGAATTTTTTTGTACATCATCCGAAATTTTTAAGCTCCATCTTCCGAAAAAGAAAGTTCGGACCTGGCAACACTGTCCGCAGTAGTTGTGTGCTGGCACCATCAGGGCAGACATGCTGGTGGGCGCTGTAAGTGAACATGAAAAACCGTACAGTAGTATCTGCGAAACGCTATCACTTTCATTTTTATATTGTTTGTCTACGGGTGCCACGAAGCAACAGCTAGCCCAGCGTCACTTCTATTGTTGCACGAGCACCAAACAATGTCTTTCGCAGTACCGACTTTGTCTGCTTCACTGAAGAATTTGTGCTGCGAGCTAAACACTGTGCTTATCCAGAGTCTCTACCACTGAAGCAGATAATACACTTACGTCTGATCGTAATAGCTCCAAGGAAAGGTCACTGACACTTTCAGCCCAGCATACTCTTCCTCAGATTTCCAAACCTTTATTTTCGAGGGAAATTCGCAGAACTCATAAGAGGGTCCGTTACACATCACTACAAACGTAATGCATTAACACACTTTTTTTATAAGGTTCACGTCAGTATCCACACACAATCTGTTTGTATTATCATTTATATTTCACAGGCAACACATTTATTTCGGAGATTAGAGTAAGTACATGTTTTGGTTACGAACGCGAAACAAAATTTTGTATTCATGTAAGATTGCTTTTAAATCGGACCATATGACCGTATGTACAAGTTAACTTTGACTTAAAGTTAAGATCTTCACATAAACAGAGTTTTGTAAGATGAGTTTTGCTTTGTGAAATTCGCGGTGCGTCAAAGCTCGAGCCTCTGATAGTGAGGAAAAATCTCCCAGAAACGGATGGAATCTCACACAATGAGAATTCTGCAGTAAAACAGCAACTACATCATGCAAGCAAAAATGCCTTAACATACGTGTTCCCAAAAAAATTAAAACGACGTTCCAAGATTGACATTGCTGTTTACTATCTATGGAACCGTCTACAATTAATCGCAAGTCATTGTCATTGCATAAACGTAGTGAATTACGTATATGACCTTTTCTTGAAAAACAGGTATCGATATTAGCGATATTAGTAACCGGTTAAAGATGAAAGAAAAATCGTAAGTTTTGCTTTTGTAATACATTTCATCTTGCAGCGTCCTTAGTATTCTGTTATAAACCAGACTCCAACTTTTGGAGACTAAATAAATCATGTGTCTTTTAGACAGATGTTCTAGATAAAACTTTGGCACTGTTACGTGCCTAAAGTTACACACAAATTTTCAGAAACTGAAACACAAATACGCTATCAAAAGACGATCTTAGCACATCAGAATAGAAATCACTAATTAATATATTATTATAAATCATTTTGATTGTATAGCTCTTTTTGTTTCCAGGTTCCTGGATATACGAGTAAGTAACATCCATTGTGCAATATATTGCTAACTGTATATATCCTGCACACAGGTGTTGTCATTTCGTGTTCTCCCTCTCGAGCCACGAAGATTTGTCGTACGTTTTTAATAGCACCTTTTCCCTTAGCTTGTATGTTTGAGTATCATGTCGGTTTCTGCCACATAATGCTTTTCTTGCTTTAGCCCTCTTACTGACACTAATGCTTTTTGTGTTTTGTCTTCCAAGTTATTCTGCGGCTATTTTTAGAAATGGATCTAAAGCACTTATTTCAGTCTTCCTGTTTCAGCATTAATTTTTCATTTTTAAATGATTGGAAAAATGTGGTAAATGATTAAGAAATTGCTGAAATCATTCTATGTGTTCTATCCATTTAATCTGTTTATATGAAGCGTAAGTTATAAGAAAAATACATACTGTCAATTGGGCTGTGGGTGAAATTTTGAAATTAAAGTTTGCTTAACCTTGTGTCGAAATGTTCTTCTTGTAGCGCATGTAAGATTTGTTGCATTGTCACAGAAGATTACCTCTGGTTTGCCGATGTATGATACATAATCGACGACTATTCTCTTTATGGTTGGTATTGCCGCTGTAGAGTAATTGTGCACAGTCTTAAGTACTTCAAAAACAAATTTTATGTAGCTACCAAATACTTAAGTACTCCCCACACAGATGGAAGACGACCTCAAACATCAGAGCAGGTTAGCTGCAAAGGTATAGATGGCATTATCCGATATAATTCAGCTTACATTAATGAATTTAGTTTTCTGAAATATGAAATGTATTCTCAGTAGCTGTAATAATGTTCAATGGATATTTGGAAAGTAATAGTATTACCCCAATTTTCTGCCTTCCTGGCTAGAACCATGTGTTGCGAGTATACAATACAAATTTCTCTAAACTGACTTCTGGAATACACAATCGCCTATTGTCTGAATACACACTACTTCTATAAAATAATACATCATGATGAATTTTGTAATGTTGGACAAGTTTGTTGTCGTGCTTTTCTGTCGCTAACGATCTTACCTTTTTCCATCCAGGATCAGCTCCCTGTATGATTACTCTATACTTTTACACATAGCAAGAAAATGTTGCCTATTCAACTGGTCTTTGATCAGCAGTACCATAAAATCAAATGATTTCTCAATTAAGGTGTCGCATTCCAGCAAATAGTGTGGTAACCTTGATAAGACATCAGCAATGATGAAGCTTCCTGGCAGATTCAAACTGTGTCCCTGACCGAGAGAGGAACTCGGGACCTTTGCCTTTCGTAGGCAAGTGCTCTATTAACTCAGCTACCCAAGGATTTTTACACATTCAATTATGAAAGATATAGCCTTTTACCTCTAACAACTCCAAGCCAAAGTTCTAGAAACCTCAGATTGTGGCATTTATTAGAAATTACGAAATGAATAATCACTGGCCATCTGTAGAAAAATTATTCGTCTCCTTTAATGTAATTTGGAAGCGCTCCAGATCCCATTTCGCAGGTAAATTTAACCTACCCGTCTGTGAAGCCGACCAAAAACTCCTCCCGTGAAAGGTTCAATTATTGCAATGCTGAAGGCCACTTTTACTAATTATTTGAAAGTGAAACGTGAATATGGATACCTAAATAATACACCAGACTTTCAGTAATACTTAGCCTTGAAATTGTATTTTCAACTTGAAAACACATACGTGAATCAGCAACAAGCCATAAGAATAACAATCTCAACAAGAAATGCAATAAGTATTATTTCGACTGAATTATACTTTTATAAGACAAACAAGTTACGCCTGTTATGACGTATTCCGCTTCGTGTCTTTGGTTAACTTATAATCCCTAGTTCTACTACTTTACTTTCTCACATTAATCTCAGGAACTTTGACTATTTATTAATTTAGTTTCTTACCTATAAGAAAGGAAACGTGAATGAAAATACAAAAAATAATTTTAATCTAGGAAAGAGACGCCACAGCTTCCAAATTTTCCTTTGATGTCCCCTACATACAGAGGATTTGAATAATAGAAGGCAAAGTCACGCATGTAGGTACAAATATTTTAAGATTTATATTAAGCACCTGCAATAAAAATGACTTCATCAGAATGAGTATTCCACAACAACAAAGCAGCTAACATCGTTTAAGGTATCACACATTTGCCACAAATGAGTTGGGCCGTCGGCAGGTGAGGAAATGAGACTCTCAACAACGGGATGTGAAAAAGATGTGAGAGTTGTTGCATACCGTTTGTATTCGTTACTGAGTATAGAGTATGCGATGAGACTCGAATTAACACTTCTCTACTGCCTTAAGCGTTACGTTACTCGCACGGATTTATTTTCGCACGTAGTCTGTACTGAGTTGGTAGTTCCCTGATTTCTCAAATTTGCTTTCCGAGTGGGCCTCGTCGGTAGTGACACGGAGTATCGAATGCATTTCCTTACTCACGGTGTTTTCTTTTCCGCATGAAGATTGTGTCCGACTGACGTCGAATCGTGGGAATTCGTAGTTCTTCAATTTCTTACTTTGGATACGTTTTGTCGAACATGTGAATTAAAACGCCGTGCGAGGACAACAGATGGCGTGTGTGACGCCTATGAGAAACTTCAAGTCTCAGACAGCATCGGGTTCGGCCTAACTAAGTTTTCCACAAAGTTTTCAGTTCTGCTGCACCGTAAAACCTTTAATTTCACTAAACGGACTGACTAGTTCTATGATACAACGATTCTTTATACTATCTTCCTTTAAGGACTTCAGATACTAACAACAAAACCAGAAAAACTACTTTTTATACTAGTGCCCAATTAGCGAAAATACTCAATATGGTTCAAATGGCTCTGAGCACTATGGGACTCAACTGCTGAGGTTATTAGTCCCCTAGAACTTAGAACTAATTAAACCTAACTAACCTAAGGACATCACAAACATCCATGCCCGAGGCAGGATTCGAACCTGCGACCGTAGCGGTCTTGCGGTTCCAGACTGCAGCGCCTTTAACCGCACGGCCACTTCGGCCGGCATACTCAATATGCTAAACAGCTACACTATTCTACGCAAATAGGAAATGAAACAGAGCATGGATGCTGTATACTGGTATTATTTCCAACATGTGCAGCGTTAGTGTCGGGCCTGAGAACCACGTATTTATCATGTACCTTCTCCCCCCCCCCCTCTCCTCCTTCAGCCCACTCCTCACAGTTCTACTTCCACTATTACCTCGTCTTTTACCTTTCAGATTTCACAGATGTCCTCCTGCGTGCCGTGCGGGTCTAGCACTTCTGGAAGAAAGACACTGCCGAAAAGTAGCTTTGCTAAATCCTAAGGAATTTCTTTTTCGGAATGAATTATCTCTTTGCAGTGGGGCGTGCGCAGATTTGAAACTTCCGAAACAAGAACATAGGATTTTGCCGTTCATGGGCAAGTGCTCTGCCTTTAGAGCCAACGGATTAATACTCATAAGCAGCCTGTCGCAATTTTACTTTCGCCACTACTAAATTCATGCTTGTACTTCCACATGCGTTGCAGGCTACTACTCCAGGAAGAAATATAAAGAAAAGGGACGTAGCAATATCTTAGGACAGTGTTTGCCAACCTTTCCGAGGGCATTACCCATTAGTGCAAACACCGATTACCAAGGACCCTCCCTCCCCTCCCCATATCACCACCCTAACGTCATCAACATCAGTGCGTAGCTAAATTACAAAATGAAAAAAATGTGTTTGAACACTTTTATTTTTAGAATGACGATGTCTGTAGATATTTTATTATATCATGAACTAATGGTTCTGTTTAATTCAAACAGCCACATTTTATAGAATAGCGAAGCACTTAGCAGTGCGCTGCTAGTGCTCCCTGTAACTCCTCTTCAGAAATAAAAGCTAACTATCTACGTTCAGGATAGACACTTGTTTCAAAATATGCTTCTTTGACCCATTCCTCTCCCTAGCGATTCTTGCTACAACCACACTCTGCACCCCAGTTTAAATGCAACCCAATCAAAATACGTGCGCTACTCTTACTGTTTGTAATTGACTTCATTGCGGGACATCTAACTTCTAAACTGGTAGAAACTGGAAGACCCTCGGGGGCCAAAGCTTTATGTCTGACAACAACTAATTATAAAAGTAATACTGGGAAGGCTCCGCAGCAGTTTAGTAAACAATAGTGGTTACTGTTGCGTCATACCGTCAATGAGATGCAGTATCTGTTGCCAAATGAGTAATGAAGCAATTTGTGGTCCATTGTGAGAACTAGCTAGAACTCAGAGAAGGAATTCTGATGAGATATTAAAGCGTATGTGATTCTAACATTTCAATTTTACTGTCATAGATGAATGACACAAAGTAAAATGTTTGTGTGTAAAAAGTGGACCATATGAGTAGATGTTCATACATCGGTTCATAAGCTTTAAGCTCAACCAAATTGCGACAGTGGTTAATGCTAGTGTTTGGAAAATGGATAAAGAAATGGATAAGGACTGGTAACTTAGAAATCAGAATTTCATTGTTACGAAATAGCGATAATGTTATTGATCTTAAAAAAAAAAAAAAAAATATAGTTCCGTAACCGAAACACAATCGAATTTTTTTGGTTTTACCACTTAAACAATTTCATTTTACCCCTCAATTGGTAATTACCACCTGGTTGGGGACCATTGTCGTAGGGGATCATTTCCAGTATGAATTTTTACTCTGCAACAGAGTGCGCGCTGATTCGAAATTTCCTGCCGGGTTAAAGCCGAGTTAAAACTGTTTGCCGGACCGAGACCTTAATTGATGGTCTTTGTCTGTCGTGGGCAAGTGCTGACCGAGTTAGCAAAGCACGACTTGCGATACGGCCTCGGTGCTTTACTTAGCTACAAGCATCTCATTGCCTACATTCCAAACTTTGCTGAAATTCTCAGTTCTCCAGCATACCTTGGAAGACTGGCTCTGCGGTATTGCTTACTTGGCTTTGCCAACTCCTACTAAGTTGTTCCTGAAGAGGTGATCACTCTGCAGAGAACTGTGTGCTGACCTGAAACTTCCTGGTAGGTTGTAACTGTTTGTTGGATTAAGACTACTACCAAGGAAATTTTCATTTCACCAACAAGTGTCATTAAGATTGTGCCAACCAACTACGACTCCCATCCTTACAGCTCAAATCAGCCAGTACATCTTCTTTTGCCCTAAAAACATCAGAGAACTTCTCGTTCGTAACTACTTGGTTCAGTAAACCTTGAAGACAGGATACTGAGGAGACATCGATTAGCCACAGCCTGGGGGATTATTCCTAGAACAAATTTAGACTCTGCAGCTGAGTTTGTGCTAATATGGCACATACTGGCACATTTTATGAAGAACCCCGACTGGACACCGAGACTTTAGTACTTCGAGGACTGTTGCTCTACCAGCTGCGCTAACCAACCACGGTCCATGACCGTTTCCCATTTTTACATCCACCTCACCTTCTGCCTTCCAAACATCACAGACGTTCTACTGTTTATCTTGCAGGATTTACACTCATGGATGAAAGATTACCGCGAAGATACAGCTTGGGGCAGCCTAGAGGATTGCATTTGGAATGAATTGTCTTTTTGCCAGATAGTGTCCTCTGATTTACATTTTACTGGCAGATTAAAACTGTGCTTACTCCCTGATTTATAGAGAAAATTCATCATGGAAGCAATCTTAGGATGAGGTACAGTATTCTTTCATCCAAGATTACTAGTACCACATTATATGAAAGGGAGCTTCAATGTGATGTTTTGAAGATAGGAGATACGAAATTGCGGAAGTAATTCCGCGAGAGCAGGTCGTGAGTCTGCAACGTTCGCTAATGGTTAGGATAATTGAATCGCGACCGATAATACATAAGGTGATATTGTCACAAAAAATGCATTTTGCTTCAGATCGCAACAGTTTTTCGACTGTAGGCCTGCCTTTTAGTTAGGGCATTCAGTATTGTGATACCTGCATGTTAGAAGCAAACTTTATTGATGACAAAAAAGTGCGTTCCATATAGTCAGCTTTAACACGTTGATCGCATTGCGCTAGGATTGGAAAATCCGTGCAAAAAGCTCTATGCCCCTGGCAACACACTGTGCTGCAAACTCATCCACTTGTACTCCCTGTAGCTTTCCCCACTTCTCCTCGCGTTTCGTTATAGCGGAACCGCTGCAAAGTACAACTTGTTATATTGAAACCACTACCACACATCAGCCTCAGTTCTGAACAAAATACGTGACCCAGTTACGCTGGAAAGCGACTCTCTTCTGCACGGAAGAGCCTGAGTCCACATGTATGTGACTGCGATGAAAGATAAAAGTTCCACATTAGTATTACTACTGAAATGTTATTGAAGGTAATTAGAAATATCTGCTCCGGCATTAAATCACTAGAGTGACAGTAATTGTCATCATTACCAGAATATGGAGTACAATATTTACAGGTTATACTTGTTTAGCTCAGTTGGTAGCGCACGAATGGCAAAGGCCCCAGTTTCGAGTCATAGTCCCACACACGTTTTTAATCTACTAGAAGTTTGAAATCAGTGAACACTGAAAGTTGCTTTCTGAACGGGTACTCCCGATTTTTAAACCGCTTTTTTTCAGTAAATCCCATACTTGTCTTTGCTGACAATTTGCAAAGGTGTTCTCCAACCATTATCTATATCTCTACGTAGATCCATTGACTTTTGTCTACAGGAGGTATTGTCGCCTCTGACACATCTGAACGGTCTCTGCTAATCAGAACTCCTACGTTTGATAGTCCATGCTTATGTTTGCCGGCCGAAGTGGCCATGCGGTTAATGGCGCTGCAGTCTGGAACCGCAAGACCGCTACGGTCGCAGGTTCGAATCCTGCCTCGGGCATGGATGTTTGTGATGTCCTTAGGTTAGTTAGGTTTAACTAGTTCTAAGTTCTAGGGGACTAATGACCTCAGCAGTTGAGTCCCATAGTGCTCAGAGCCATTTCAACCATTTGTGGATGTTTTTGAAATGCACTGGTGTACTGGGTCGTTGTTATGGATGGATGACAGTACTGTAGGTTAGATGCGGCAACAGCAAGTTTGCTATCATTTCATTCATGTGGCATTTGCATTTCACAGCTTCCTTTCCCCTAAAGATATATGATAAATTCTATATGAATTCTGAATGCGAGCTGGTATCCATGTGCGTAATGTTACGAAATTACAGTGGGTCTATGAATTCATTAGCCTTGGAACTGACTGCAGAATTGTATTCCTGTCAGTCAATGCGAAACATCATGTAGTCAATCACTCATTACTTTTCCCTAGCTCTATATTTCTCTAGGACTCGTAAACATATATTTATGTCTTCGTGATTGCTGGTACTTTCAATTCATCCGCACGTGTGTTATGGAAGCAACGTGTCTTGCGGCCGACGCTTACTTGGTTTTGGAAAGAACTGTAGAATTTAAATGCCTATACTGTTTCTCATTTTCATTTTCCTACAACATTTATTGAATGTTTAAGAACATTTTGCAGGGTACTTTGTCTACTGCCACTTCATGTTCATCTATTGTTGTGTGCTACCAATAGTCTACCTAACAGTTGCATATTACGAAGCACATGAAGCATTTGAATTCTGAAATTCTTTTCTCTCTTTGTATTACATAATCCGTTCAATCACTAACGAAACAGCCTGCATCAGAGCACAAATGTTGAGTAAATTTCAAGAAAATTGAATAATCTATTTAAAAAGACGGAAGTAAAACTAGTATTAGTAGCAATAATAATTCGAAAACAATAATACAATCTTGAAAAGTCAATGGCCGTGATTTCTCAAATTCAGAAATTTACTATGCCTCTTGCGCCAGTTGCAGAAAATTCGACATTGGACAAACGGTTGGAAATGTCAGAATAAGGGCTACATTTTACATGCACCTAACAAACCAAGAACAAAAGAGCAGAAAAAATAGAAAATGCAGAAAAAATTCTATATAGTCCAAACGACACTTAAGGACGTAAAAAGAATGTCCTGGAGGAATTCGAAATTTTCTGCCACAAAGAGGCACACCCAAACGAGAATCTAAACCAACACCGAGATATTCATCTTAGAAACACCTAGAAAACTTTATTGACATACTCAAAGGAAAGGAAAAAATTTTCAGTACTTCACAACATATAAAATATAGTAGAGTCGTAAAACACAAATATCTTTACCGGAGAGACGAGAAATTGTAATTATACTATCTTTGTAATGTATTACTACCATTGATTATCCGCGAATGAAATTCGTTTCAAACGTATAAGAATCGCTGGAGAAAACTGTCAGAATACGTAAGTGGTGTATAAATGCTATTACTAACAAGACCAATAGTTTTCACAAATAGTCAAAAAGATGCTCGACGAAACAATATCTGTTATATATCGCAAAATCTGAGGCGTAAAACAAGAAACAACTAACATTCATGAAACCCATTTAATTCTATATTATGCCAGAGGCGTAAGCAAGACAATTGTACTGCACTTGTTTACGAAAAATATACTACCATTACAGGATCACTTGAAAAGGGGAGAAATGCCGAAACGAGTTGTCGTGAGGGAAGTATACATGCTACCCCATGCTCGTAGAAGATTTCGTCGTTCTTCGAGACACGCAGATTGTAAGTCAATATAAGATGTCGAGCTGACTACTACACCTGCAGATAAGAAAAAGAAATACCTGCTAAATCAGTTGCTGCTCGTGCTATGCTTGATGGTAAATCTGTTTATGTAGGATGTGATTTGTATTTTACTTTGGATGTTAGTGATACGTTTTCTCATGGTAATGGTTGGTTTGCAGTGGCTATTGTTTGAGCGCATGGTCCTGCAGGTAATGTTCCTGGTCTTGAGACTTTTTCTTTCTGAACGTGATGTTAACTCGTTGGGGAATTTTTTATATATATATATATATATATATATATATATATATATATATATATATATATATTGTAAGGTCCATTGATAGTGACCGGGCCAAATATCTCACGAAATAAGCATCAAACGAAAAAACTACAAAGAACGAAACTCGTCTTGTTTGAAGGGGCAAACCAGATGGCGCTATGGTTGGACCGCTAGATGGCGCTGCCATAGTTCAAACGGATATCAACAGATTTTTTAAAAAATAGAAACCCCAATTTTTAATACATTTTCGTGTAGTACGTAAAGAAATATGAATGTATTAGTTGGACCACTTCTTTCGCTTTGTGACAGATGGCGCTTTAATAGTCACAAACGTATAAATACGTGGTATCACGTAACATTCCGCCAGTGTGGAAGGTATTTGGTTCGTGATACATTACCCGTGTTAAAATGGACCGTTTACCAATTGCGGGAAAGGTCGATATCGTGTTGATGTATGGCTATTGCGATCAAAATGACCAACGGGCGTGCGCTATGTATGCTGCTCGGTATCATGGACGACATCTTCCAAGTGTCCGGACCGTTCGCCGGATAGTTACGTTAATTAAGGAAATAGGAAGTGTTAAGTCACATGTGAAACGTCAACCACGACCTGCAACAAATGACGATGCCCAAGTAGGTGTTTTAGCTGCTGTCGCGGCTATTCCGCACATCAGTAACAGACAAATTGCGCGACAATCGGGAATCTCAAAAACGTCGGTGTTGAGATTGCTGCATCAACATCGATTGCAATCGTACCATATTTCTATGCACTAGGAGTTGCAAGGCGACGACTTTGAACGTTGTGTACAGTTCTGCCACTGGGCACAAGAGAAATTACTGGACGATGGCAGATTTTTTATACGCTTCTGTTTAGCAACGAAGCATCATTCACCAACAGTGGCAACGTAAACCGGCATAATGTGCACTATTGGGCAACGTAAAATCCACGATGGCTGCGACAAGTGGAACATCAGCGAACTTGGCGGGTTAAGTGTGGTGCGGCATTACAGGAGGAAGGATAATTGGGCCCCATTTTATCGATAGCAATCTAAATGGAGCAATGTGCTCTGATTTCCTTCGTAATGTTCTACCGATGTTAGTACAAGATTTTTCACTGCATGACAGAATGGCGATATACTTCCAACATAATGGATGTCCGGCACATAGCTCGCATGTGGCTGAAGCGGTACTGAATAGCATATTTCATGACAGGTGGGTTAGTCGTCGAAGCCCTATGGCCCGCAGCTTCACCAGATCTGACGTCCCGGGATTTCTTTCTGTGGGGAAAGTTGAAGGGTATTTGCTATCGTGATCCACCGACAACGGCTGACAACATGCGTCATCGCATTGTCAATGCGTGTGCGAGCCTTACGGAAGGCGAACTACTCGCTGTTGAGAGGAATGTCGTTACAAGTATTGCCAAATGCATTGAGGTTGACGGACATCATTTTGAGCATTTATTGCATTAATGTGGTATATAAGGTAATCACGCTGTAACAGCATGCGTTCTCAGAAATGATAAGTTCACAAAGGTACATGTATCACATTGTAACAAACGCAATAAAATGTTCGAACTCACCAACGTTCTGTATTTTAATTTAAAAACCCTACCTTTTACCAACTGTTCGTCTATTATTCTGAACCATATGTTTGTGACCATTACAGCGCCATCTATCACAAAGCGAAAAAGTGATACCAAATAAAACATTCATATTTCTCTACGTACTACACGAATATGTAACATAAAATGGGTGTTCCTATTTTAAAAAACGCAGTAGATATCCGTTTGCCCTATGGCAGCTCCATCTAGCGGGCAAACCATAGCGCCATCTGGTTTCCTCCTTCAAGTTAGACAAGTTTCGTTCTTGTAATTTTTTCGTTTGACGCTTATTTCGTGAGATATTTGGCCTGGTCACGATCTATGGACCACCATGTAGAGAGGGAGAGAGAGAGAGAGAGAGAGATTTTCTAACAACTGCTAACTACAACTATGTTATTTGAAATATTATCAGGTGGCTTTGTAATCACGTAGGATTACTGTAAAACATTTTTAACATGTAAAAAACTCATGTCGATAACCAAGTTGTTTCAAGTTCGGCGCAGCATGTCCGTCTTATTGGTTCACATGCATTGTTGACGAGAGCTGCTGGTTCTGGTACGTTTCTTGGTAGAGGATGCGTGTACGCCGAATCTTTCACATAACCACACACAAGAAGTGGTATGTGTTTAGGTACAGCGTGCAGGGTATGATCTAAAGTGCTGGGTAAGAACCCCGTCGGTTTTTCACTTTCCTATTTACGAACATCAAGATGGAAATGGAATGGAGCACCATTCTGTTGGTAGATGCAATCCACACCGTTGGTCTCCAGTTGTGGCATGAGCCAGTTTTCCAGCATGTCTCGATACAGGCGTCCTGTTACGGTCTTTTCGCAGAAGAGACAGGGGCCGAAAACTTTAAACCGTCAGACTCCACGGAACACATTAATTTTTGGTGAATTCCGAAAGTGCTGCACGACAGCGTCTGGATTCTCTGTTGCCCCCAATCCACAAACTGTGCCTGTTCATTGTGAAAGTCACATAACAATGTTCCTTCATCACTGAAGATGAGTTTCTCACAAAACCCATTCACTTCTGTTGGCTCTTGCAACTGTGCTGAAAATTCAAAGCGCCTGACATTGTCCTTTGGAGTCAGAGCTTGTAGCCATTGGGAGTGAAAAGACAGCTTCAGTTGTTTCCTTGACATCTTCCAAACGATAGGTTGTGTTATGTTCTCTCCTTGCTCTGTTGGTCGTCTTCTGTTGGTTGCCTTCTGTAGGCTACGTCTGAAGCTTGCTCTCACATGGTTGAACTTTTCTGCCGTCACTCCAGAACGAATCGCTGATTTCCCCATGCAGTAGCATCCTGATGCTTTATCTTGCGCTTACCATCCCCGAACGAAGTGAGCTGTTGGTGGAACTTTGTTGTACGTCGTTCTGAAATGTCATTGCAGATTTGCGGCGGACTGATGTGAATGTAACTCAAGCCAACGTACGCTTTCTCAGGTCTGTCGCCATCTTACCTAACTGCTCGCAGCTGCGCTCTCACGGCAGAAATCCGTAGTGCGGCTGCTGCAACAGAGGGTTTAGAGTTTTTGTGTGTAATTGTTGAGTTTCGTGACAATATATTGAGTATGATAGCTACAGTGAATTTGTAAAATCGGTTCAGTCATTTATAATAACCTTGCACTTTCTTTAGCACAATACTTAGGTCTTGGACGAAGTTAGTTTAAATGGACACACTTTTTCTGGCTTGTCGCTGATGGGCTGTCGATTTATTGGCGTAGTTCTATAGCGGAGCATTTGCGGAGTAAGTTTAGTATGAAATATTTTGTTCTATTTGAGGTTACATGCCCTGTTCTGATATTGTTATCGAACAGTTTTCTCCACTCAGTATGTATTATAATCTGTAGTACGTGCTATATAAAGACAAGTCGTTGTTTAATGCTACCAAAAATCTCGAAAAGTCCTTGTCTACTATACTTCAAACTTTTACATGATACGCTAATAAATGTTTGGACAGATCTAGGCTACATTTTAAATATATATGGTATATAATTACATACTATGTAAAAGGGAAGCTTTGGCAGCAAAACATTAGAGAAATTATTGACCGATTTACTTCAAGTTTTTAAACAACGTTGTAATAAACGTTTTGACAGACGTGAGTAAGAATTTGTAATGTATACGATACATAAATAAGATTATAATAATATATAAAGAGAAAACATTTTTAGCGAAAATCTCCGAAAATTGTTGACCCATTTACCCCAGATTTTTACACTATATTAAAGAAATTGAATCAAGATATGCTATATGTATGTTATACATATGTAATATATAAACGATTGCGTAATATACAATATGGAGAAAGTTGTTAGAAAAAATGTGGAAAAGTCCTTGACCGATTTACATTAAATTTTCGTATGATAGTTTAATAACTTTTCTGATGGTCTTACGCTATATATTTCTTTATAATACAATACTGATTTTCGAGCAAGGAAATGCTGTACTTCGCTGTGCGATTCCGTTTTCTTTCTCGTAGCCAGTTTAAAGTATGATATTAGGGCATTTAAAACACTAGACAAATTATTTCCCTCATTATTTTCTTTCTCCTTACATATTGTTATAAACAAAACTGTATACAGAACTATGCTCTGCTTAGTTCTCTTCATCATACACGGTTTTAACAGAAAACGCGAAGGTTATCGTCTTATTGTTACAATACTACTACAGAAACAGAATCATGTCAAACTTCGTAATCTTACTCGCTTGCAAAACCATGCGAAATATTGTCATCGAACCTATTATCCTCATAGATCCGGCTCCAGGAGATATTTTCCAAAGACCATTTCCAACCTATTTACCCTTTTATTTTAAGCAACGTCAGTTGCCAATTAAGTTTTCATTGCCTATAACAATAAATATGCCTCCTAGATCAGTGAGACGGGTGGCGGAGGGGATAAGGACTGACAGGGAGGAGAGGAGGAGTTGGAAATATAGAGAGGGAATGAGGATATGAAGAAAGAGAGAAGGGAAGAGGAGGTGCAGAGAGAGACGGGAAGGGGGAGGTGGAGTAAGAAATGAATAGGGAAAATGGATGAGATGACGAACAGAGAGGGGGGGGGGGAGGATAGCAAGATATATATATCCAAATTGGCATATATATTTAGCAATTGCGAAGCACTGCCGGGGTCGCTAGTTATGGAGAAAGGCGAACGTGCCAAGTACGACTGTGACTTTCAGAGAAGGTAAAGATGAAGCTAATTGATCTTCCTTGTGGCTGTTAGAGGCGCCAACCCTCCTGCTTCCGCACTGCGAGCGACTGACCGATGCTGTCGGCTCCCACGTCCAACGACACCATCGATCTTCTCCATCCGGGCCCACTGCCCAGCTCGTCTTCGGCTAACGGCCTCCACGGTTTCTGCCCTCCGCCGCCACTCCATTCACCGCAGCCATCATCGCTGGCTGCGGAGCAGTAGGGAAGACACACATCACGTCCCGGGCTTACCGCACTTTTCTTTCTGCCCGAGTTTTTACAGCTCGAGCCGCAGTCCTGTTCGGAGGCTCTGTTATGCTTTGTGGTCGACGAGGAGAGTAACATTACTTCCTCACTGCAATCCCATACAGCGCTGCTCTCCTACTTAAAGACAAGTTACTCTCTCCATAACCATAAAGCACATCTGTCTATAGCAGTGATAACCCTTAAAAAGTTATAAATTCTTATGTGTCCGATTACAAAATTGCTTCCGGATCATAACACTGTAGTACAAGATGTGAAATTATTACATTGTACTCGTTCGACTACAATTGTTATTCATTTTTCTATTGCCCATGTTTCAAGTGGCACCTGACGACATCGGCACAATTCCGGTAGTAGGAAGGTCAGATAAGAGCGAGAACTATTGTACTATCCCGTAAACAATTATCAAGATTTCCAGAGCCGACAAGTGCGAGAATCATCACGCAATCAACTTATTGACAAGAAAAATATAGAGAATAGTCAAAAAGAAAATGGAGGATCTGTAAGACGACGATTAGTTTGGATTCAGGTAGATAAAGCTACGCCGCTTGCGATTAGCCGAGCGGTCTAGGGCGCTGCAGTCGTGGACTGTGCGACTGGTCACAGCGGAGGTTCGAGTCCTCCCTCGGGCATGGGTGTGTGTGTTTGTCCTTAGGATAATTTAGGTTACGTAGTGTGTAAGCTTAGGGACTGATCACCTTAGCAGTTAAATCCCATAACATTTCACAAACATTTTTTTTTTTTGATAAAGCTACGAAGAGGAAGTTCTCACATTGCTCTTGATGATGGATGCTACACTGAATGTGTTTACCTAGGAAAAGAGCTCGCAGTGTAAAATGCTGCAAGATGTTCGAAATGCTGACAAAAATGGGGGTAATTTATGAAGAGAGACGAGTAACATACAACATGTACAGTCGTGGACAAAACGAGCGAGACCCCTCGCCTTTTCGTTATGCTGATCCGCACGGCTTTAAAGTCTGCTACACAGCATAACAGGCAAGGCGACGAAGTGCTACCAACATACTATGCGCAGGCGTGAAATTGACAAACTATCTGAACTTTTTTAGACTGTATTCCATAATTTGTAAGACTATATTAATGCTGATTAGTGTGTTAAATACAACACGTAAATATAAGACAGAACTGAAAGAACAAACGCTAATTGGTATGAACTGGACAAATAAAAATGAATTTCAACTTATCGAGATGACTTAACTGTTTCAGTAAGACAAAGAACCCCAGATCGTTACGAAGTAGCAAAATATTATCCGCATTCGGCCGCGAAACGGTCTGTGTCAACGTTCAGACCAGTCATACTGGATTACCGTTGCTGACCTACCATGAAAGTGTGCAAATTTAGCAATGCGTGAAGATTCATAACGAAATTCAGTTAAAAATCATTCAGTGCCACGCTTAAGTCAATTCCATTATTGACAGAAGCGGAAAAAGTAGGCAGTAACATGTATGAAATTCTACAAGAGTGTCATATTGACATGCACAGGGCGCCAGTACAGAATAAAGGTAGCGATAAAACGTATTGGGTGCGCGAGAATTTCTTAAAATTGCTTTACTGATATTCTACCTGCCTCCATAGAGATTAGAACCGAAAACAAACCAGACCTTCCTTTCACTATGCTAGCAGACAACCTAGGCAAACAGCCCTCTATTATTACCCCAGACATGAACAAGCAGGCAATTTCGAAATGAAAATCTGCAGTTTCTGTTGCATAGAGCTTTCTGGACTCAAAAACATGAATTTTCTTCCTTTATGTCACCGCTTATGTGACAATCATTCGGGATGTTTATCGAAATAACAAATTACTGTTATTAGAGAGTAAATTTTGTAGGATAATTCTGCACCACCCCAGGAAATAAACGGCTACATAGCTGCCAAACGTATTCTGCATTGTTTCGAATTCTCCACTAGACTCGCCACAGCCAGAAAACGTTCATTAGCAGAAGTGTTTCTTAAGCTAGCTAGCAATGAGAATGTTCGTACTTCTAAAACGCGGTGGCATTAATACTGGGATGTGAATTACCACGTGTATAGGCAAATACATTCTATTTGCATTCCTGTAAACGTGATTTGGATCGAAAACGTAGCTACGACTAATATGCTTATGTATCGACAGCAACTAGAACATTTCGAATAAAGAGTAGCGGGTGTTATTTATGCGGCCCTCATCTTCAGTGTTTTCGTTGTTAGGATTTCGTCACCTAAACCGGTAAAAACGGAACCCTACCAGTCTCACTTTCTTGACCGTCTATCGGTCTACCCAACCCTTAAAACCCGTTTACCTCCAGAACGGGTGGACATAATAAGCGGAAATGTATCGCACTTCTTGCTGTAACCGGTCCCATGCTGGTGTAAAAAAGTGAGCTTCTATGTCAACGCAATCAAAAGATACGACGGTTTATGTAAAGAAAATTTACGCGAAAGGTCAAAAAATGGCTTCAAGAACTATGCGACCTAACTGCTTAGGTCATCAGCCCCTAGACCTAGAACTACTTAAACCTAGCTAGCCTAAGGGCATCACAGACATCTATGCCCGAGGTAGAATTCCAACCTGCGACTGAAGCAGCCGTGCGGTTCGTCACTGAAGCGCCTGGAACCGCTCGGCCACCGCAACGCGGCGAAACCCTACTCACCTCATGTATAATGATAATATATACTGTCTAGTGAGGATAAACTGTATTCTCCAGCAACTCAGATCGTTTGATCACGGAACTTTTACGAAGCTACATTCAAACTTTGTCGAAGTCGTCTGCAATATCCATTACAAACACCCTAGGAACTTCGTATGCGATATCCACTTCCGAAGACGCTGGCAGATACTGCAGTACTATAACAAGTAGGTGGGAATTTATTGTTATTGGTCCACGCATGACACTTTATTTCAATATCAATTTAACGCGCCTAGGTGTTTGTATATGCCTGAAACTATTGAACAAAAAGTAAATAAACAACAAACGAGCCGGCCACGGTGGTCTCGCGGTTCTAGGCGCGCAGTCCGGAACCGTGCGACTGCTACGGTCGCTGGTTCGAATCCTGCCTGGGGCATGGATGTGTGTGATGTCCTTAGGTTAGTTAGGTTTAAGTAGTTCTAAGTTATAGGGGACTTATGACCACAGCAGTTGAGTCCCATAGTGCTCAGAGGCATTTGAACCATTTTGAAACAGCAAACAACTTCGATGTTTAAATCAAATGAAAGTCACATGTCGTAATTAAAACATAATTTCGTCGTTACATCTACATGACTACATCAACAGGATTTCTTGGCAATCCGGACTTACGTGCCTGGCAGAAGGTTAGGGTTATTTCTCTACCGTCCCACTCATTAACAGTGTGCGGGAAAAAGGACCACTTAAATCTTTTCTTGCGAGCCTTGAATTACATTATTACTATGGTTTCTTCCTGTGTTCCCGAGGAAATACCCCGATCTTGCTGAAACTTCGCTCAGTGAAAGCGGGGACAAAATAAGCGAACACGTGTCTCGGCTTATCTGCTTACACTCTACCGCTTCTGAGAAAACGACGGTCAAAGTTTTCAATGCGCTGTTACTATAGTGTAGACACCTCTTAGCGGGTAAGCATTCAACTGGAGCGGTGGCTCTGCGGCTACCATAGCGATTTCTGAACTTTGCGCTGCGAGTTCGAAACCCGGTTTTTCCTTTTTTTTCCCCTCACTCTCTGAATTATCTACGAATGTTTATTCCAATTTATGTTGAAACACTGTTGTCGTTATTCGTCAGTTAATTTACTGTGTAAAGAAATAAGTTAAAAAGGGAACACACAGTGCGTAGTGGGGCGATCACTCTGTTGTAGAAATAATTCAGAAGCCAAGATCGCTTAAATATTGTTTACTGGATAACCGGTTTCAACACACTAAAGGTGCCATCATCGGATCTGAATGTAGATTAACATTTATAAAATATTTGGTTATAACGATACATGAGGCAGCCCAGATGATGTTAGATCAGCTTGTCTCATTCGTTTATTACTTTTTAATTCATTAATTACACATAAAGTTAATTGGCGAATAATGACAACATTATTTCAACATAACTTAGAAAAAACATTCGTAGATAATTCTGATAGAGAGGCAGGAAAATAAAATAATTAAAAAACCCAATATGGTATCGAACACGGGAATCAGTGTTAAGAAGGAACGACGGTAGCCACCGCTTCAATTGCGTTCTCGGCTGCAGAAGGTATCTACACTAGAGCAACAGCGCGTTGATAACTTTGACCGTCGTTTTCTCGGAAACGGTCGAGTGTCTGCAGATAAGCCGAAACACATGTTCGCTTATTTTGTCCTCTCCTTCACTGAGCAAAGTTTCGGGACAATCAGCCTATGACATTTGGCGAGTTCCCCTCGCTCGTCGAGTCGCTTCTTACGCCCGGCGAGAATTATGTATGCCTCCGAGTAAACTGCGCCACCTGGAAACACGGCGAGCGGGGATAAACACGTTTTCCTTCTTATAAGGCAACCTTCTACAGATAATATTCACGAAGTGTTCTTCAGGTTGCCTCAGATATTTCAGAAATGTTTCTTGCCTCAGGCCTGCCGCATATGCAAAACGTAAACATTTCATTTCATGTAATATTTATCAGGATAAGACATGACAAGAGTGGACCAGTCACTTCTGAGAAAAATTAGAGATTCTAAGTTGCTCCACTATGTAATGACACGGGCACGGGCTTGCGATCTGTCTTTTATGCCATCGATTTCCGTGTTACACATACTTGGCCACTGCGTTGCGGCTGCCATCTTGGAGGAGGCAGTCTGTTTCCTGCCAGCGCTGTTTCCGCAGCCAATATTAACCGCGACGAATCATTCAGTCAACGCTAAATGGCCCATCTGGCTGAGGCAGACAAGGGCGCTATAATACTCCATGCAGAGGGATCTTCAAATGCCGACATAGCGAGAACTATGGGTCTTCACAAGTCGACGGTAGCCAGGTGGATCAGACGAAAGGAAGAGAGTGGTAACTTGAATGGGAGGCCTCATGGCCGTCGCCGCAAAACAACGCAAGCTCAGGATCAGCAGATACGCCGTTTCAGTGAGAACCACCCATTTGTCAACGCACGACAAATCAGCACATTCATGAAGCTTGGAATGAGTTACTTGAATCTCCTAGTTCTGTGGCTCGAGTTGTGGGCTCAATGCCCAACAGACTTCCAGCTGTTGTGGAAGCCAAAGGAGGCTATACGCGATTTTTTTTTACAGACTTATGTTTTATATAATTTCAAGGAAACGCAATAAGTGGAATGGGGACAAACAAATTAATTCACAGCAAGATATGTAATATTTAATTTGATAAGAGAAGAAATACTCACCTTATATATTCATTCAGTCTCTATAAAATACGTGACACACGTGTGTATGCAAGAAGGGTACAAAACAGTTCAGCACAAAATAAAAATGTTGAGGAGAAGCTCCCCGATGAAGACGTAATTACAGAACAAAGGTTGGGCTAGAAGGAGAGGTAAGGAGGCCCGAAAAAGCAGAACAAAATCAAATACCCAATAGACTTTGAGTAGTTGTCGCAGCAAAGGGCGGTTGGTATATGCGATTCGGAGCAACTGTACAAGAATAGTTTTATTTACTGATTTTTGAGGCTTTATTTTGTGACGGCTAAACAGTGCTGCATCATGAGACCCGCTATTTTTCCACATGTGGCTAAACATCAGAGCTGAAAAAATTTTGAGAGGTACCGAAGTTCTCTGGAAGAGTAAAGTGTTTTAGACAAGAAGATGATTTTTAATTCATTTCATTTTAACCATTCACACTATGCTTCGACATTCTAATCTTTGATTTCATTTTATTATTACGTATCTTTCCTTCAGTGAAAGTCAACGGTAGTAAGTTTCAAGATATGAAGAATAACTGGAAGTTTTTAATTTGTGGAATAGCGTATTTAACAGTTCATATTTTCAACAAATCTGTAGTTATAGGACATATTAAGAAGCAAGTAAAAATGGCACTGTGGAAAGATCAGGTTGGCCTCTAAAGGGTAACGACGGTAAAATAGCAAATACTAAACAATGGGTAACAACTATTGTTGATGGTGAGTAGCCGTAATCGATATGTCACTTTTCCGTAATTGTATTTCTGAAGTTTATCGTCAATCCTAGGACTGACATCGATACTCTGTTTTACGTAAAGAATACAACCTTCAAAATTTATTTAGCAGCGCAGAATATTAAATCACAGTTTATAGATCAGGAACCTAATCCAACTGCCTTTAATTTTATTCTCACGGATGACTTTGGGACAGTAAATAACAAGAGAAATAACAAAACTCTCAGAATCAATATATAGAATTCAAGTGTCCAGTGGATTCAAAAGTTTGCTATAATAGCGATTACTTGCTTTTACAGACTCCTTCATGCCTACATTTTCCGTCAGACAGACAATGTTTGAAACTAGGACTAAGAAGGTAAACAATTTTTGCACAAATTGTCAAATTGGAAGTCGGAGAGACAGTTACACAAATTACGATGACAACAAACGTTTTTCAAGTAAACTGATCACAGGAGGAATCCAACGCATTTATTGTGAGTTACATGCACAGTATGTAAACTGGCAACGCCACCAACACACAATACCACTAACAAGGGAACATCCCCATCGCACCGCCCTCAGATTTAGTTATAAGTTGATACAGGGGATAGGCCTTGAAAAACTGAACACAGATCAATCGAGAAAACAGGAAGAAGTTGTGTGGAAGTATGAAAAAAATAAGCAAAATATACAAACTGAGTAGTCCATGCGCAAGATAGGCAACATCAAGGATAGGGTGAGCTCAGGAGCGCCGTGATCCCGTGGTTAGCGCACGCAGCTGCGGAACGAGAGGTCCTTCCGTCAAATTTTCCCAGGAGTGAAAAGTTTAATTTTTATTTTCAGACAATTATTATCTGTCCGTCCGTCTGTCCGATGCGAGGTAACCGCGCCGTAGTATGATGACGCTACACCTAAAAAACATCGAAAGACATGACGTCAGTCGACTATAGCGCACGGAAGAGAGAGTATTCCTGCTAATGAGGCTCCCTGGCTGGCAGTTAACTGTTCGCTACTTTGGACGAGAGTGCATTAAATACGTGCGATGCATTGCGTGGGCAATATGAATCCAGCAAATATAGCTCGTGACTCCAATAACAATGTCAATGAATATTTTCCGAACTGTAAGGCATCGGAAAGTTCCTTAAGGGATCGAACGATTGTCGAACATTTGTATGATTATTTCCTACATTTGTTGAATAACAGTACGTGTGGTGATGATTGTCTGAAAATAAAAAAAATCAAACAACTAACCCGAGGGAAGACTTAAACCAACGACCTCTCGTTCTGCAGCTCCTCACGCTAACCACGCGACCACTACGCTCCCGTGCTCAAGCTATCCTTGATGTTGCTTATCATGCACACGGACTACTCAGTTTGTTTGCTTTGAATATTTTTTTCATAGGTCCACACAACTTCTTCCTGTTTTTCGAATGATCTGTGTTCAGTTTTCAAGGCCTATCCACTGTGTCAACTTATAACTAAATCTGAGGAGGGTGCGATGGGGAGGTTCCCTTGTTAGCTATGAAACAACTGTAGCAAAACGGAGCATCCTCGTTATCCATGTGATGGATAAGACGACTAATTCGCAACATAAATGTCAATGTAAGCATCAGTTTCTGTTGGAACGTGCTTCCCGGACCAAATAACATACATTTCCTACGTCTTCAATGCGAATCATGTAGCAAATGTAATTTAAAGGACATAAAAATATCGAGTGAATTTACTAAAATAATTATGAACCACTTGAATTTGCATTCAACAGGCAATGTTCAGAAGTCTGGTGTAGGAGTACTGCATGCTCTAATTCGAAACAACAAAAATCAACAGAGTAACTATTATTGAACGTCATCAGGTCACTCATCGAGCATTCCTATGCAGTACTGTTACTGGTGACGTGTTATGATGCCTTTATCGTTAACTTCCTAAGAAGAAATGAAAGGCTGAGCCCCACCAAAAGACGTAAACTCGAGGAGAGAGTTGCGTGAACATATTATTTTACATCTGATAAATCCAAAAGTGTGGTTTGGGCTACGAATTCTGCCCCCAGGGTGTGTGCAACACAGCTGGAATTTGTTGCCAACAACTGAGTCACCTTTCGGTCACAGTGTAAGAAAATCGAGCAACAAAACTACATCACCTGTGCTACTGCATGATAACGCACTATGTTGATTTGAGAAACAAAACTATCCAGGAGATTGATAGGAAAGTCGTCTCTCAGGCACATTTGTATTGATAGGGAAGTCCTCTCTCAAGCACTTGTCCCTCTCGTCATATATTTGTAAAATTTTACCTTTCCCACTCTAGATCGATCAACCGTCAAGGCAATTCATTTCTAGACGAAAATACTTTTAAAACTACTCTGGTTTATTGACATCGTTAGAACAAGTAGGTTTCTACAGGCGTAGAATTTGTAAACAACTTTAGCATTGTCATATCGTTTTAGATATCGTGAAAGAAAATTCTGCTGCTAATTAATTTCTCTTTGATAATTACTGTTGCGTTTAGTAAACTAATGGAAAATGCAATTAAAATATTCACTGTACTAATACAAACTAAAGTCAGCTTAATACAGAAGCATCACGACGGCAGTCTATCTTAATAAAGCATTAAGTTTCTGTGAGACAATTGGGCTTATTTTAACACGAATTAGTAGGATATTACAGACTTTACACTTAGAAAAGATCTGTATTTATTTCATTTCCTGTACCATTCGTAAGTGTTATGAAAATGGGGCTTTTCATAGATAAAATTATGTATTCACAACAACAACAAAATGTCGGCAGAAAACAAAAGTGGCATTATGAATCTGGCAGTACCTTAAGGTTTTCACTCTGACACTAAGAGTTACTGAAAGTAGCAAGAAGAATTTTGCTCGAGCGTTGTCTTACGATTCCCTTATTAAGTTTTTATCTGCCTGCTTGTAGCTGTGCTACAAAAGAATTAAAAATCTGGCTTTCAGCAAGTCTCGAAAGGCGAACAAAAGCAGCTTGCACCTGGTTACTAAGCATGTTACCTGGGGACTGGTTTTTTCTTAAAGCGGGAAGACATCCTTTTGTGGTTCAATTGGCAAATGTCAGTCAGACGTGTGACGTTAGTCTAAGCGTTTCGGTGTGTTGAATTTGTACCAATGATTTTTCTACACGTTTTTTCTGTCCCAAATAGAGTTGAAGTCTCCCATTAGTATTTTCACGACATCTTGGTGAATTTTGCTCATGGTATTTTCGAGTGTGTTCCAGAATTTTTCAACATTGTCGATGTTTTTCTTATTTTCGATGTTGGTGGGTTCAAATGGTTCAAATGGCTCTGAGCACTATGGGACTTAACTGCTGTGGTCATCAGTCCCCTAGAACTTAGAACTAGTTAAACCTAACTAACCTAAGGACATCGCACACATCCATGACCGAGGCAGGATGCGAACCTGCGACCGTAGCGGTCGCGCGGTTCCAGACTGTAGCGCCTAGAACCTCTCGAACACTCCGGCCGTCGATGTTGGTGGGGACACGTGCATTGATGAGTGTATATGTTTTACTGGGGCTCTGAATGACCATAGTCATAAGTCGCTTGTTGACGGGCCAGCCGCGGTGGCCGAGCGGTTCTTGGCTCTTCAGTCCGGAACCGCGCGACTGCTACGGTCGCAGGTTCGAATCCAGCCTTGGGCATGAATTTGTGTGATGTCCTTAGATTAGCTAGGTATAAGTAGTTCTAAGTTCTAGGAGACTGATGACCTCCACTGTTAAGTTCCATAGTGCTCAGAGCCATTGGAACCTTTTGATTGTCGATCGGTGTGATTTCTTTGACAGAGTTGATAGATCGGTGTTCGAGAAATGCAATGCCGAAGATTGGTACGCCTTTCGTTACCTTTTGTTGTATTCTGCTCTTGAAGATGCAATGGTTTCCCTAATGCACGGTTTCATTGTCAGTTAGTCGTGGTTCTTGAAGTGCAAGGATGAGAATTTTTTGTCGGTCCATTTCTTTTGTGAGATTATTTAGTTTTCGTGTTTGGATCAAGGTATCGATGTTTACTTTTAAATGCATGTTTTTTGCTTGTAGGGAAATTTACCAGAGATCTTCGATATTCTCTGTCGTGCTAACCTGGACTCCCCAGAATCCGAAAATCCAACTGCCGCCTGTCGACAGCCGGGTTGTGTACCACCTGGGATAAAGTTGACTTTGCTTGCATAGTTTACGTTTGCTTGTGTTTCATTGGTTGTGCTTGGGTGATACCAGGACCGGACAGGACCAGAGGGTGTTGAAGCCTTTGAAAGCAAATATTTTCAGCCAAGCTCATTGAGCTAACACGGTGACCAGAGTAACGGTGATTTTCACTCAGACGTGTCTGGATTTTGCGTTCAACGGATTGAGTAGCCGTTCAGGATTGTGTTAGTATTTGGTTCACCCCTAGTATTTGATTTCCTCGGTACCACCCATATGGGGGAGGGTTTCCACTATCCGCCACACGCGATTATTATTATTATTATTATTATTATTGTCATTATGTCTCAGCAAATCCCATATGGTGTATCTTCCCACCACTGAAATAGATGTGTATTGTTCGATTCAGTATTTCCATCACATAAATGTGGTTTATAATTATGTTACATTGCTACTAGTAGACATATTTCTCACTTTTTCTTAGACAGTTGCTACCTGTTACTCCATCATAGGAATTTACGTGCGAAGCATTGTTGAAATACAGACGTTCAAATTATCCGATTTCTGTAATTTCATTTCGATACCAGATCGTTCTAATCGGATTCAGCCAGGTAGTCTTAATGTGGATATCCGACCACGACTGTCATCATATGATTGTGTAAACCACATTCTTTATCGGACTGTTGAATATAGATCACTTATCTATGACAGGACCTGAATTCTTAAACACTGTGGAAAATAATAATCCGATGTGCTTATTACAAATACGTTATTCCAATATAAATATGTGAACTAACGAGATAACAGTTTATTTACAGGAGCAGAACTAATGTTCAAATGTTCAAATGTGTGTGAAATCGTATGGGACTTAACTGCTAAGGTCATCAGTACCTAAGCTTACACACTACTTAACCTAAATCATCCTAAGGACAAACACACACACCCATGCCCGAGGGAGGACTCGAACCTCCGCCGGGATCAGCCACGCAGCTCATGACTGCAGCGCCCCTGACCGCTCGGCTAATTCCGCGCGGCTACTAAAAGTATACTCGTCCACAAAACCCATGTGGACAATTATCTGATAATCGGTCAAGCTTTGCTTTGTCGCAGCTCTTTAGGACAAAAGAATGGACAGCTCCCTGCTTTTTGCGTTTCCGATTGCGCCTACGATAAGAATCTGGTGTCATATTATGTTTCAGAGCCGTAAACTGTTTATTTTTTCACCTCATACTAAAACAAAAGCTATGATATGAGACGAGGAAATGACTTATATGCTTCTCAGGAACTTAAGTTTTTCGCGTTAATTTTCTCACTTCATTCTAAAACAAGGACGTTAATATGAGAAGAGGAAACGAAATATACGCTTCCAAGACATATTATTTCCTTGTGTGCTACTACTGCATACATGAAAGCCCTGCAGTTAATTTTTGTATGTTGGATAAATTTTGATATCACCTCACATTCCTTTGTGAGAAGGTTCCTATTTTCTTAGGATTCAAATAGAGTGGACATTTCATCACTGGTTAATATTCTCATGACTAATGACATGATACCCGTTGCAATTGCTCCATGGCACCTGTGAGTAGAGTCTCACGTTGGTTACTATAAGAACACGCAGGCAGTGATATCCGCTCACTGCAGTCAGAGCCAAGGTGATTTCTTTCTGTTTATGGCGAAGCGTCTGCTGCAGTGTCCACGCTCAGCCAACATAAACAAATCGCGGCGGCATTGGGCAGTGCTGATCGCTGCGCTTGTCGCAGGCCTCGACAACAAGAGCGCACTCTCTGCTAACGATACTATGGAGTTAATACATCTTACTTAACGTAATATGCAGGACGTGGGTTAGATGAAAATTCAGTTTGTAACTTCCCATCGCATTAACATACTTTACAGTCATATTTGATGCCCGGTTGTCTGTCTGATGTTAATAGTATTGATTCAGATTGTGCATTAACACGAAAACTCACTCACACACACACACACACACACGCACACACTCATTGATTCCAGTGAGGGTGACAACTACTGTGTGTTGAACAACACATGCACCAGTCAGTTCCTCAGTTGGCGTCGAGTGGATGAGTTTTTTCAATTACCTTGCATTGCAAGAATTGTATGTAAGAGCCTGAAAGTAAATGGACTTGTATCCTAAAGAGCTGCGACAAAGCAAAGCTTGACCGATTATCAGATAATTGTCCACATGGGTTTTGTGGACGAGTATACTTTTAGTAGCCGCGCGGGATTAGCCGAGCGGTCAGGGGCGCTGCAGTCATGAGCTGCGTGGCTGATCCCGGCGGAGGTTCGAGTCCTCCCTCGGGCATGGGTGTGTGTTTTGTCCTTAGGATGATTTAGGTTAAGTAGTGTGTAAGCTTAGGTACTGATGACCTTAGCAGTTAAGTCCCACACGATTTCACACACATTTGAACATTTGAACATTAGTTCTGCTCCTGTAAATAAACTGTTATCTCGTTAGTTCACATATTTATATTGGAATAACGTATTTGTAATAAGCACATCGGATTATTATTTTCCACAGTGTTTAAGAATTCAGGTCCTGTCATAGATAAGTGATCTATATTCAACAGTCCGATAAAGAATGTGGTTTACACAGTCTATCATATGATGACAGTCGTGGTCGGATATCCACATTAAGACTACCTGGCTGAATCCGATTAGAACGATCTGGTATCGAAATGAAATTACAGAAATCGGATAATTTGAACGTCTGTATTTCAACAATGCTTCGCACATAAATTCCTATGATGGAGTAACAGGTAGCAACTGTCTAAGAAAAAGTGAGAAATATGTCTACTAGTAGCAATGTAACGTAATTATAAACCACATTTATGTGATGGAAATACTGAATCGAACAATACACATCTATTTCAGTGGTGGGAAGATACACCATATGGGATTTGCTGAGACATAATGACAATAATAATAATAATAATAATAATAATCGCGTGTGGCGGATAGTGGAAACCCTCCCCCATATGGGTGGTACCGAGGAAATCAAATACTAGGGGTGAACCAAATACTAACACAATCCTGAACGGCTACTCAATCCGTTGAACGCAAAATCCAGACACGTCTGAGTGAAAATCACCGTTACTCTGGTCACCGTGTTAGCTCAATGAGCTTGGCTGAAAATATTTGCTTTCAAAGGCTTCAACACCCTCTGGTCCTGTCCGGTCCTGGTATCACCCAAGCACAACCAATGAAACACAAGCAAACGTAAACTATGCAAGCAAAGTCAACTTTATCCCAGGTGGTACACAACCCGGCTGTCGACAGGCGGCAGTTGGATTTTCGGATTCTGGGGAGTCCAGGTTAGCACGACAGAGAATATCGAAGATCTCTGGTAAATTTCCCTACAAGCAAAAAACATGCATTTAAAAGTAAACATCGATACCTTGATCCAAACACGAAAACTAAATAATCTCACAAAAGAAATGGGCCGACAAAAAATTCTCATCCTTGCACTTCAAGAACCACGACTAACTGACAATGAAACCGTGCATTAGGGAAACCATTGCATCTTCAAGAGCAGAATACAACAAAAGGTAACGAAAGGCGTACCAATCTTCGGCATTGCATTTCTCGAACACCGATCTATCAACTCTGTCAAAGAAATCACACCGATCGACAATCAAAAGGTTCCAATGGCTCTGAGCACTATGGAACTTAACAGTGGAGGTCATCAGTCTCCTAGAACTTAGAACTACTTATACCTAGCTAATCTAAGGACATCACACAAATTCATGCCCAAGGCTGGATTCGAACCTGCGACCGTAGCAGTCGCGCGGTTCCGGACTGAAGAGCCAAGAACCGCTCGGCCACCGCGGCTGGCCCGTCAACAAGCGACTTATGACTGTGGTCATTCAGAGCCCCAGTAAAACATATACACTCATCAATGCACGTGTCCCCACCAACATCGACGGCCGGAGTGTTCGAGAGGTTCTAGGCGCTACAGTCTGGAACCGCGCGACCGCTACGGTCGCAGGTTCGCATCCTGCCTCGGTCATGGATGTGTGCGATGTCCTTAGGTTAGTTAGGTTTAACTAGTTCTAAGTTCTAGGGGACTGATGACCACAGCAGTTAAGTCCCATAGTGCTCAGAGCCATTTGAACCATTTGAACCCACCAACATCGAAAATAAGAAAAACATCGACAATGTTGAAAAATTCTGGAACACACTCGAAAATACCATGAGCAAAATTCACCAAGATGTCGTGAAAATACTAATGGGAGACTTCAACTCTATTTGGGACAGAAAAAACGTGTAGAAAAATCATTGGTACAAATTCAACACACCGAAACGCTTAGACTAACGTCACACGTCTGACTGACATTTGCCAATTGAACCACAAAAGGATGTCTTCCCGCTTTAAGAAAAAACCAGTCCCCAGGTAACATGCTTAGTAACCAGGTGCAAGCTGCTTTTGTTCGCCTTTCGAGACTTGCTGAAAGCCAGATTTTTAATTCTTTTGTAGCACAGCTACAAGCAGGCAGATAAAAACTTAATAAGGGAATCGTAAGACAACGCTCGAGCAAAATTCTTCTTGCTACTTTCAGTAACTCTTAGTGTCAGAGTGAAAACCTTAAGGTACTGCCAGATTCATAATGCCACTTTTGTTTTCTGCCGACATTTTGTTGTTGTTGTGAATACATAATTTTATCTATGAAAAGCCCCATTTTCATAACACTTACGAATGGTACAGGAAATGAAATAAATACAGATCTTTTCTAAGTGTAAAGTCTGTAATATCCTACTAATTCGTGTTAAAATAAGCCCAATTGTCTCACAGAAACTTAATGCTTTATTAAGATAGACTGCCGTCGTGATGCTTCTGTATTAAGCTGACTTTAGTTTGTATTAGTACAGTGAATATTTTAATTGCATTTTCCATTAGTTTACTAAACGCAACAGTAATTATCAAAGAGAAATTAATTAGCAGCAGAATTTTCTTTCACGATATCTAAAACGATATGACAATGCTAAAGTTGTTTACAAATTCTACGCCTGTAGAAACCTACTTGTTCTAACGATGTCAATAAACCAGAGTAGTTTTAAAAGTATTTTCGTCTAGAAATGAATTGCCTTGACGGTTGATCGATCTAGAGTGGGAAAGGTAAAATTTTACAAATATATGACGAGAGGGACAAGTGCTTGAGAGAGGACTTCCCTATCAATACAAATGTGCCTGAGAGACGACTTTCCTATCAATCTCCTGGATAGTTTTGTTTCTCAAATCAACATAGTGCGTTATCATGCAGTAGCACAGGTGATGTAGTTTTGTTGCTCGATTTTCTTACACTGTGACCGAAAGGTGACTCAGTTGTTGGCAACAAATTCCAGCTGTGTTGCACACACCCTGGGGGCAGAATTCGTAGCCCAAACCACACTTTTGGATTTATCAGATGTAAAATAATATGTTCACGCAACTCTCTCCTCGAGTTTACGTCTTTTGGTGGGGCTCAGCCTTTCATTTCTTCTTAGGAAGTTAACGATAAAGGCATCATAACACGTCACCAGTAACAGTACTGCATAGGAATGCTCGATGAGTGACCTGATGACGTTCAATAATAGTTACTCTGTTGATTTTTGTTGTTTCGAATTAGAGCATGCAGTACTCCTACACCAGACTTCTGAACATTGCCTGTTGAATGCAAATTCAAGTGGTTCATAATTATTTTAGTAAATTCACTCGATATTTTTATGTCCTTTAAATTACATTTGCTACATGATTCGCATTGAAGACGTAGGAAATGTATGTTATTTGGTCCGGGAAGCACGTTCCAACAGAAACTGATGCTTACATTGACATTTATGTTGCGAATTAGTCGTCTTATCCATCACATGGATAACGAGGATGCTCCGTTTTGCTACAGTTGTTTCATAGCTAACAAGGGAACCTCCCCATCGCACCCTCCTCAGATTTAGTTATAAGTTGACACAGTGGATAGGCCTTGAAAACTGAACACAGATCATTCGAAAAACAGGAAGAAGTTGTGTGGACCTATGAAAAAAATATTCAAAGCAAACAAACTGAGTAGTCCGTGTGCATGATAAGCAACATCAAGGATAACTTGAGCAAGGGAGCGCAGTGGTCGCGTGGTTAGCGTGAGGAACTGCAGAACGAGAGGTCGTTGGTTTAAGTCTTCCCTCGGGTTAGTTGTTTGATTTTTTTTATTTTCAGACAATCATCACCACACGTACTGTTATTCAACAAATGTAGGAAATAATCATACAAATGTTCGACAATCGTTCGATCCCTTAAGGAACTTTCCGATGCCTTACAGTTCGGAAAATATTCATTGACATTGTTATTGGAGTCACGAGCTATATTTGCTGGATTCATATTGCCCACGCAATGCATCGCACGTATTTAATGCACTCTCGTCCAAAGTAGCGAACAGTTAACTGCCGGCCAGGGAGCCTCATTAGCAGGAATACTCTCTCTTCCGTGCGCTATAGTCGACTGACGTCATGTCTTTCGATGTTTTTTAGGTGTAGCGTCATCATACTACGGCGCGGTTACCTCGCATCGGACGGACGGACGGACAGATAATAATTGTCTGAAAATAAAAATTAAACTTTTCACTCCTGGGAAAATTTGACGGAAGGACCTCTCGTTCCGCAGCTGCGTGCGCTAACCACGGGATCACGGCGCTCCTGAGCTCACCCTATCCTTGATGTTGCCTATCTTGCGCATGGACTACTCAGTTTGTATATTTTGCTTATTTTTTTCATACTTCCACACAACTTCTTCCTGTTTTCTCGATTGATCTGTGTTCAGTTTTTCAAGGCCTATCCCCTGTATCAACTTATAACTAAATCTGAGGGCGGTGCGATGGGGATGTTCCCTTGTTAGTGGTATTGTGTGTTGGTGGCGTTGCCAGTTTACATACTGTGCATGTAACTCACAATAAATGCGTTGGATGCCTCCTGTGATCAGTTTACTTGAAAAACGTTTGTTGTCATCGTAATTTATGTAACTGGCTCTCCGACTTCCAATTTGACAATTTGTGGAAAAATTGTTTACCTTCTTAGTCCTAGTTTCAAACATTGTCTGTCTGACGGAAAACGTAGGCATGAAGGGGTCTGTAAAAAGCAATTAATCGCTATTATAGCAAACTTTTGAATTCACATGATACTTGAATTCTCTATATTGATTCTGAGAGTTTTCTTATTTCTCTTGTTATTTACTGTCTCAATGTCATCCGTGAAAATAAAATTAAAGGCAGTTGGATTAGGTTCCTGATCTATAAACTGTGATTTAATATTCTGCGCTGCTAAATAAATTTTGAAGGTTGTATTCTTTACGTAAAACAGAGTACCGGTGTCAGTCCTAGGATTGACGATAAACTTCAGAAATACAATTACGGAAAAGTGACATATCGATTATGGCTCCTCACCATCAACAATAGTTGTTACCCATAGTTTCATATTTGCTATTTTATCGTCGTTACCCTTTAGAGACCAACCTGATCATTCCACAATGCCATTTTTACTCGCTTCTTAATATGTCCTATAACTACAGATTTGTCGAAAATATTAACTGTTAAATACGCTTTCCACAAATTAGAAACTTCCAGTTATTCTTCATATCTTGAAACTTACTACCGTTGACTTTCACTGGAGAAAAGATACATAATAATAAAATGAAATCAAAGATTAGAATGTCAAATCATAGTGTGAATGGTTAAAATGAAATGAACTAAAAATCATCTCCTTGTCTAAAAGACGTTATTCTTCCAGAGAACTTCGGCACCTCAAAATTTTTTACACCTCTGATGTTCAGCCAGATGTGGACAAATAGCGGGTCCCATGATGCAGCACTGTTTAGCCGTCACAAAATGAAGCCTCAAAAATCAGTCCACATTCCATTTACTGCGTTTCCTTGAAATTGTATAAAATATACGTCTGTAAGTAAAAAAAAAAAAAAGACGAAGAAGAAAGAAACAAAGCTTGAAACAGCTGATTGGTGAAGCCTCCTTTGGCTTCCACAACAGCTCGAAGTCTGTTGGGCATTGAGCCCACAACTCGAGGAGATTCAAGTAACTCATTCCAAGCGTCATGAATCACATCAGAAAGCTGTCGGCGAGTCGACGGTGACTGCCCTTTTCTCGTATTACTCTGACCATTTCTGCCCAGATATTCTCAATGGGATTCGTGTCAGCTCCTTTAGGTGGCCATTCCGTTACAGTAATATTACTATGGTCGTCGACCCGCCTCTTAACCACACGTGCCATATGAATAGACGAGCGATCTTGTTGGAACATGATCTGATCATCGCCAAATCTTGCTGCCACAGCAGGCAACATCACGTTCTCCAGAATTGATATGTAATTGCGCGCATCGAATCTTCCTTCCACTTCCCACAGGAGCCCACACCCTTCGGCCGATATCCACGCCCATACCGTTACCGACTACAAATGGCTCTGAGCACTGTGGGACTTAACATCTGTGGTCATCAGTCCCCTAGAACGTAGAACTACTTAAACCTAACTAACCTAAGGACATCACACACATCCATGCGCGAGGCAGGATTCGAACCTGCGACCGTAGCGGTCACGCGGTTCCAGACTGAAGCGCCTCGAACCGCACGGCCACACCGGCCGGCACCGACAACCTGCCACTCCTTCGGCAACTGTAAATATATTTTCGATTATACCTAGCACATTTAGGCCGGTAAACTAGAACTTTTCCGGATGATGCCGTAGAGAAAACTTTTTGGTGCGTGAAAATCACTCGCCTCCAAAACTGGAGAGGTTTGTCGCCATTTTCAGTAGCAAAAGCAAGGCAAGCTTCTCTTTGGGAAACAGTCAATGTCTCTTTCACAGCAGCGCTTCTTGCTCTCAGTCCACCTTCCCTTACACGAGGAGTGACGGTCTTACTGCTAACATTGAGACCCAAAGTTTGCTGAATTTGTCGTGCGTTGACAAATGGGTGGTTCTCACTGAAACGGCGTATCTGCTGATCCTGAGCTGCTGTTGTTTTGCGGCGACGGCCATGAGGCCTCCCATTCAAGTTACCACTCTCTTCCTTTCGTCTGATCCACCTGGCTACCGCCGACTTGTGAAGACCCATAGTTCTTGCTATGTCGGCATTTGAAGATCCCTCTGCATGGAGTTCTATTATAGCGCCCTTGTCTGCCTCAGCCAGATGGGCCATTTAGCGTTGACTGAATGATTCGTCGCGGTTAATATTGGCTGCGGAAACAGCGCTGGCAGGAAACAGACTGCCTCCTCCAAGATGGCAGCCGCAACGCAGTGGCCAAGTATGTGTAACACGGAAATCGATGGCATAAAAGACAGATCGCAAGCCCGTGCCCGTGTCATTACATAGTGGAGCAACTTAGAATCTCTAATTTTTCTCAGAAGTGACTGGTCCACTCTTGTCATGTCTTATTCTATTCTATTCTAACTCCGTCTACAGGCCGCAAGCGACCCATCGGGACCAACCGACCGCCGTATCATCCTCAGGTGAGGATGCGGATAGGAGGGGCATGGGGTCAGCACACCGCTCTCCCGGTCGTTATGACGGTTTTCTTTGACCGGAGCCGCTACTATTCGGTCGAGTAGCTCCTCAATTGGCATCACGAGGCTGAGTGCACCCCGAAAAATGGCAACAGCACGTGGCGGCGGGATGGTGACCCATCCAAGCGCCGGCCACGCCCGACAGCGCTTAACTTCGGTGATCGCACGGGAACCGGTGTGTCCACTGTGGCAAGGCCGTTGCCCCACTCTTGTCATGTCTTATCCTGATAAATATTACATGAAATGAAATGTTTACGTTTTGCATATGCGGCAGGCCTGAGGCAAGAAACATTTCTGAAATATCTGAGGCAACCTGAAGAACACTTCGTGAATATTATCTGTAGAAGGTTGCCTTATAAGAAGGAAAACGTGTTTATCCCCGCTCGCCGTGTTTCCAGGTGGCGCAGTTTACTCGGAGGCATACATAATTCTCGCCGGGCGTAAGAAGCGACTCGACGAGCGAGGGGAACTCGCCAAGTGTCATAGGCTGATTGTCCCGAAACTTTGCTCACAAGGGGAGGCCGCCAAATGTGAAATTCAGATTCGATTCATACTACGCATAATAAAAGCTCATGGCCAGAGGTGTAATGTGGCAAAGCACCAAGATGCACTTCTCAGCTGTTGTCGAGAAAATCGACAGTTAGAAGAAACCGTTGCGGTGAAATACTCTCTACGATTAATAATTTTCTACAGCGTCGTGGCGCAGCGGTAAGCGCTCGAGTTCGTAATCCGAAGGTCGCCGGATCGAATCTCACGCCATGCAACATTTCTTTATTATTATTATTTTTTTTGTAATTCAAATATATATATATATATATATATATATATATATATATATATATATATATATATATAAACTATTAATGAATTGCTTATGCATGTTGGTGAAGGCGGATCGCTCTCCAATTGTACCGCCTCCATTTTACCGTTTGTTTAACAGGGTGTACCAAAGCTCTCACGTCCGCACTGATTTTCGACGGTGTTATAAGTTGTGCTAGGGACCGCATCTACCTTCTTTCGAAGTTAGCAGGCAACTACGCTGTTATGCGGCGACTCGTTTCGGCCCATTCAACATCTGTCCTTGAAGTGTAACGAGCGATTAACGGAGTTTATATTTCATACCTGCCACAGCAAATTTGTGTTCGTGGGGTTTCTATTCTAATTCGAACGTTTGACTTACGCTATACGTATTCGTTTCGGAATATCGTTTCTACGTCTTCCGCTAACTATACGTGGTTAACATTATGAAGACAATTAATAACATTTGTGAAATACAAATTTGTTTGCGGAAAACATAATGATGTTCGAAGTCGCCAGTTTTTCCACGACGAACGACTTTCAACAACTTATTATATGCATAATTGTTGCAACCTGTTGCCGGGAATTATATATATATATATATATATATATATATATATATATATATATATATATATATGTGTGTGTGTGTGTGTGTTTATACACACATTTGAATTACAAAAAACAAATACTAAAAAAAAAAAAAAGTTGCATGGAGCGAGATTCGATCCGCCGACCTTCGGATTACGAACTCGAGCGCTTACCGCTGCGCCACGACGCTGTAGAAAATTATGAATCGTAGAGAGTATTTCACCGCAGCGGTTTCTTCTAACTGTCGATTTTCTCGACAACGGCTGAGAAGTGCATCTTGGTGCTTTGCCACATTACACCTCTGGCCATGAGCTTTTATTATGCGCAGTATGAATCGAATCTGAATTTCACAATTGGCGGCCTCCCCTTGTCAGTGAAGGAGAGGACAAAATAAGCGAACTTGTGTTTCGGCTTATCTGCAGACACTCGACCGTTTCCGAGAAAACGACGGCCAAAGTTATCAACGCGCTGTTGCTCTAGTGTAGATACCTTCTGCAGCCGAGAACGCAATTGAAGCGGTGGCTCAGTGGCTACCGTCGTTCCTTTTTAGCATTGATTCCCGTGTTCGAGACCATATTGGGTTTTTTAATTATTTTATTTTCCTGCCTCTCTATCAGAATTATCTTCGAATGTTTTTTTTCTAATTTATGTTGAAATAATGTTGTCATTACCCGACAATTAACTTTATGTGTAATTAATGAATTAAAAAAATAATAAACGAATGAGACAAGCTGATATAAAATCATCTCGTCTGCCTCATGTATCGTTATATCCAAATGGTTTATCAATGTTAATCTACATTTAGATCCGATAATGGCACCTTTAGTGTGTTGAAACCGGTTATCCAGTAGACAGTATTTAAGCGATCTTGGCTTCTGAATTATTTCTACAACAGAGTGATCGCCCCACTACGCACTGTGTGTTCCCTTTTTAACTTATTTCTTTACACAGTAAATTAACTGACGAATAACGACAACAGTGTTTCATCATAAATTGGAATAAACATTCGTAGATAATTCAGAGAGTGAGGGGGGAAAAAAGGAAAAACCGGGTTTCGAACTCGCAGCGCAAAGTTCCGAAGTCGCTATGGTAGCCGCAGAGCCACCGCTTCAGTTGAATCCTTAACCGCTAAGCGGTATCTACACTATAGCAACAACGCATTGAACACTTTGACCGTCGTTTTCTCAGAAGCGGTAGAGTTTAAGCTTATTTTGTCCCCTCTTTCAATGAGCGTAGTTAAAAGCAAGATCGGGGTCTGACACTTGGCGTGCCCCCTCGTAAATTGCGTGCGTTGGGATTCAGTAGACAGAATGCGTCCACTTTCCTCGACTACTCATTGACGTGTTTGGAAACTTTCTTTGTTGTAGTTGCACTTTGCATTATGAGGGCTGGTTTTCCTGATGAGGATCTACTTATGGACTTTGCTCCTAATTTACGTTACTGTGTAGTAGACCTACTGCAACTACTTAAACCGGAAACGTTTGTTTGTTTGGATACTCCGCTTCTTAGTTGCTACATTTCGCTAAAATATTTTCCTTTTTTTCAAAACGGCAAGTTAAGATGACCACTGCAACATGGTAAGATCAGTAACAATTTAATACTTTGAAACAGTTATGTGTGGTGTACGAGGAGTCTACTGTTGTTGACTGAGGAATACATTAAACACGAAAGCTGCGTCCAATAACAATAATTAACTTTCGGTTACATGACAAAACACAAGTCGAAGCACTGTCAGTTCATCTCAGTACCCAGTAAAACTTAAACTGGAAAGATCGAAAACATACTTTTGTGGGGAAGGCAAACGAATGACTGCGTTTTATTGGCCGCACACTAAGAATACGCAACAGGCCAACTGAAAACACTGCCTACACTACGTTTGTCCGTCCACTGCTATAATATCCTTGACAGACGTGATTGACTGTGCACGCAAAAACGTCCAAGGAACGGTAGCACGCTTTGTAATGTCACGAAATAGGGGAGAGAGGATCCCAGATTTGATAATCGAGTTGGGGTAACATTCATGAAAACATATGCGTTTTTCGTTGCCACGAGATCTTTTCACGAAATTTCAATCACCACCATATGTTCTGAATGCCAAAACATTATTTCCTAGGGTACTTACACAAGAAGAAACCATAGTAATAATGTAATTCAAGGCTCGCAAGAAAAGATTTAAGTAGTCCCTTTTCCCGCACACTGTTAATGAGTGGGACGGTAGAGAAATAATCCGAACCTTCTGCCAGGCACGTAAGTCCGGATTGCAAAGAAATCCTGTTGATGTAGTCATGTAGATGTAACAACGAAATTATGTTGTAATTACGACATGTGACTTTCACTTGATCTGAACATCGAAGTTGTTTACTGTTTATTTACTTTTTGTTCATTAATTTCAGCCATATACGAACACCTAGGCGCGTTAAAGTGATATTGAAATAAAGTGTCATGCATGGACCAATAACAATAAGTTCCCACCTACTTGTTATAGTACTGCATTATCTGCCAGCGTATTCAGAAGTGGATATCGCATACGAAGTTCCTAGGGTGTTTGTAATGGATATTGCAGACGACTTCGACAAAGTTTGAATGTAGCTTCGTAAAAGTTCCGTGATCAGACGGTCTGAGTTGCTGGAGAATACAGTTTATCCTCACTAGACAGTATATATTATCATTATACATGAGGTGAGTAGGGTTTCGCCGCGTTGCGGTGGCCGAGCGGTTCCAGTCGCTTCAGTGACGAACCGCACGGCTGCTTCAGTCGCAGGTTGGAATTCTACCTCGGGCATAGATGTCTGTGATGCCCTTAGGCTAGCTAGGTTTAAGTAGTTCTAGGTCTAGGGGCTGATGACCTAAGCAGTTAGGTCGCATAGTTCTTGAAGCCATTTTTTGACCTTTCGCGTAAATTTTCTTTACATAAACCGTCGTATCTTTTGATTGCGTTGACATAGAAGCTCACTTTTTTACACCAGCAAGGGACCGGTTACAGCAAGAAGTGCGATACATTTCCGCTTATTATGTCCACCCGTTCTGGAGGTAAACGGGTTTTAAGGGTTGGGTAGACCGATAGACGGTCAAGAAAGTGAGACTAGTAGGGTTCCGTTTTTACCGGTTTAGGTGACGAAATCCTAACAACGAAAACACTGAAGATGAGGGCCGCATAAATAACACCCGCTACTCTTTATTCGAAATGTTCTAGTTGCTGTCGATACATAAGCATATTAGTCGTAGCTACGTTTTCGATCCAAATCACGTTTACAGGAATGCAAATAGAATGTATTTGCCTATACACGTGGTAATTCACATCCCAGTATTAATGCCACCGTGTTTTAGAAGTACGAACATTCTCATTGCTAGCTAGCTTAAGAAACACTTCTGCTAATGAACGTTTTCTGGCTGTGGCGAGTCTAGTGGAGAATTCGAAACAATGCAGAATACGTTTGGCAGCTATGTAGCCGTTTATTTCCTGGGGTGGTGCAGAATTATCCTACAAAATTTACTCTCTAATAACAGTAATTTGTTATTTCGATAATCATCCCGAATGATTGTCGCATAAGTGGTGACATAAAGGAAGAAAATTCATGTTTTTGAGTCCAGAAAGCTCTATGCAACAGAAACTGCAGATTTTTATTGCGAAATTGCCGGCTTGTTCATGTCTGGGGTAATAATAGAGGGCTGTTTGCCTAGGTTGTCTGCTAGCATAGTGAAAGGAAGGTCTGGTTTGTTTTCGGTTCTAATCTCTATGGAGGCAGGTAGAATATCAGTAAAGCAATTTTAAGAAATTCTCGCGCACCCAATACGATTTATCGCTACCTTTATTCTGTACTGGCGCTCTGTGGATGTCAATATGACACTCTTGTAGAATTTCATACATGATACTGCCTCCTTTTTCCGCTTCTGTCAATAATGGAATTGACTTAAGTGTGGCACTGAATGATGTTTAAGTGAATTTCGTTATGAATCTTCACGCATTGCTAAATTTGCACACTTTCATGGTAGGTCAGCAATGGTAATCCAGTATGACTGGTCTGAACGTTGACACAGACCGTTTCGCGGGCGAATGCGGATAATATTTTGCTAATTCGTAACGGTCTGGGGTTCTTTGTCTGTTATCTGGATAAGCTGAAATTCATTTTTATTCGTCCGTTTCATACAAATTAGCGTTTCTTCTTTCAGTTCTGTCCTATGTTTACGTGTTGTATTTAACACACTAATCAGCATTAATATAGTCTTAGAAATTATGGAATACAGTCTAAAAAAGTTCAGATAGTTTGTCAATTTCACGCCTGCGCATAGTATGTTGGTAGCACTTCGTCGCCTTGCCTGTTATGCTGTGTAGCAGACGTTAAAGCCGTGCGGATCAGCATAACGAAAAGGCGAGGGGTCTCGCTCGTTTTGTCCACGACTGTACATGAATCAAGAGGGAACAATAAGACTGGAAGACCAAGAACTGAGAACTCAACTCGGATTAAAACAAGTGAAAGAGATGGTTGTAGTCTAATCGCCCTTAGTATTCCATCTATATATAAAATGGGCTTTCAGTAAGCAATGTAACTTATGCTCTTCTCGTCCAACATTGGTGGAAAAAATGTTAAAATTTTTGTGCACTGTCGTGCAACATCCTTGTAGATTCACGAAATTCCGAAAGGTGGTGGTGCTATATGTAGCCCTCAAAATGGCGTCTGCAACGGAGATGCGTTCCAGGCAGAGATATTTCACTGAATTTCTTCTGGCAGAGAATCAGAGGATCGCAACTATTCACAGGGGCTTCCAGATGCCAAAGGAGACGTGGCAGTGAACAAATGCACTGTGAGTTACCGATGCAGCAAGAAGTTCGCTACGACGCCGAACAGTGGTGACATGCGTGCATTCACTCCCTCACAGGAAGGTGGCGTAATTGGCTCAAATGGCTCTGAGCACTATGGGACTTAACTTCTAAGGTCACCAGTCCCCTAGAACTCAGAACTAATTAAACCTAAGTAACCTAAGGATATCTCACAAATCCATGCCCGAGGCAGCATTCGAACCTGCGACCGGAGCGCTCTCGCGGTTCCAGACTGTAGCGCCGAGAACCGCTCGGCCACCACGGCCGGCGTGGCGTAATTCATTAAACGGAGATTATGATGAAAAATAGGGTTTTCTAGCCTAAAGAGTGGGGAATAATTGGTGTATTGGAATCCTGAATAAATCCTGCCTTCAGAAAAAAAATGAGTAGCATTACTTACTGAACACACCACGTAAAAGAAACTACCCTGCCTACGCTAAATGGTGCGAAAATATAAAACCTACACAGCGTGTACCTACCTACCTACAGCAAATACAAAATCGTTTTAAAAGTAATAGCTGAAACGGAAACACCTCCAAGAATCAGTTAACGATAATAAAATAAACTATATAGACAGTTCCCGCCATGTTGTTGTTGTTGTGGTCTTCAGTCCTGAGACTGGTTTGATGCAGCTCTCCATGCTACTCCATCCTGTGCAAGCTTCTTCATCTCCCAGTACCTACTGCAGCCTACATCCTTCTGAATCTGCTTAGTGTATTCATCTCATGGTCTCCCTCTACGATTTTTACCCTCCACGCTGCCCTCCAGTACTAAATTGGTGATCCCTTGATGCCTCAGAACATGTCCTACCAACCGATCCCTTCTTCTAGTCAAGTTGTGCCACAAACTCATCTTCTCCCCAATTGTATTCAATATCTCCTGATTAGTTATGTGATCTACCCATCTAATCTTCAGCATTCTTCTGTAGCACCACATTTCTGTAGCACCACATTTCGAAAGCTTCTATTCTCTTCTTGTCTAAACTATTTATCGTCCATGATTCACTTCCATACATGGCTACACTCCATACAAATACACTACTGGCCATTACATTTGCTACACCACGAAGATGACGTGCTACAGACGCGAAAATTTACCGACAGGAAGAAGATGCTGTGATGTGCAAATGATTAGCTTTTTAGAGCACTCACAGAAGGTTGGCGCCGGTGGCGACACCTACAACGTGCTGACATGAGGAAAGTTTCCAACCGATTTCTCATACGCAAACAGCAGTTGACCGGCATTGCCTGGTGAAACGTTGTTGTGATGCCTCGTGTAAGGAGAAGAAATGCGTACCATCACGTTTCCGACTTTGATAAAGGTCGGATTGTAGCCTATCGCCATTGTGGTTTATCGTATAGTGACATTGCTGCTCGCGTTGGTCGAGATCCAATGACTGTTAGCAGAATATGGAATCGGTGGGTTCAGGAGGGTAATACGGAACGCCGTGCTGGATCCCATCGGTCTCGTATCACTAGCAGTCGAGATGACAGACATATTATCCGCATGGCTGTAACGGATCGTGCAGCTACGTCTCGATCCCTGAGTCAACAGATGGGGACGTTTGCAAGACAACAACCACCTGCACGAACAATTCGACGACGTTTGCAGCAGCATGGACTGTCAGCTCGGAGACCATGGCTGCGGTTACCCTTGACGCTGCATCACAGACAGGAGCGCCAGGGATGGTGTACTCAACGACGAACCTGGGCGCACGAATGGCAAAACGTCATTTTTTCGGATGAATCCAGGTTCTGTTTACAGCATCATGATCGTCGTATCCGTGTTTGGCGACATTGCGGTGTACACACATTGGAAGCGTCTGTTCGTCATCGCCATACAGGCGTATCACCCGGCGTGATGGTATGGGGTGCCATTGGTTACACGTTTCGGTCACCTCTTGTTCGCATTGACGGCATTTTGAACATTGGACGTTACATTTCAGATGTGTTACGACCGTGGCTCTACCCTTCACTCGATCCCAGCGAAACCCTACATTTCAGCAGGATAATGCACGACCGCATGTTGCAGGTCCCGTACGGACCTTTCTGGATACAGAAAATGTTCGACAGCTGCCCTGGCCAGCACATTCTCCACAGCTCTCACCAACTGAAAACGTCTGGTCAATGGTGGCCGAGCAACTGGGTCGTCACAACACGCCAGTCACTACTCTTGATGAACTGTGGTATCGGGTGGAAGCTGCATGGGCAGCTGTACCTGTATACGCCATCCAAGCTCTGTTTGACTCAATGCCCAGGCGTATCAAGGCCGTTATTACGGCCAGAGGTGGCTGTTATGGATACTGATTTCTCAGGATTTATGCATCCAAATCGCGTGAAAATGTAATCACATGTCAGTTCTAGTACAATATATTTGTCCAATGAATACCTGTTTATCATCTGCATTTCTTCTTGGTGTAGCAATTTTAATGGCCAGTAGTGTACTTTCAGAAACGACTTCCTGACACTTAAATCAATACCCGATGTTAACAAATTTCTCTGCTTCAGAAACGCTTTCCTTGCCATTGCCAGTCTACATTATATATCCTCTCTATTTCGACCATAATCAGTTATTTTGCTCACCAAATAGCAAAACTCCTTTACTACTTTAGGTGATTCATTTCCTAATCTAATTCCCGCAGTATCACCCGACTTAAATCGACTACATTCCATTATACTCGTTTTGCTTTTGTTGATGTTCATCGTATACCCTCCTTTCAAGGCACTAACCATTCCGTTAAACTGCTCTTCCAAGTCATTTGCTGTCGCTAACACAATTAAAATGTCATCGGCGAACCTCAAAGTTTGTATTTCTTCTCGATGGATTTTAATACCTACTTCGAACTTTTCTTTTGTTTCCTTTAATTCTTACTCAATATACAGATTGAATAGCATCTGGGAGAGGCTACAACCCTGTCTCACTCCCTTCCCAACCACTGCTTCCCTCGCATGTCCCTCGACTCTTGTAACTGCCATCTGGAACTGTAAAAATTGTAAATAGCTTTTCGCTCTCTGTATTTTACCCCTGCCACCGTCAGAATTTGAAAGAGAGTGGTCCATTCAACATTGTCAAAAGCTTACTCTAAGTCTACAAATGCTAGAAACGTGGGTTTGCCTATCCTTAATCTTTTTCTAACGTAAGTCGTAGGGTCAGTATTGCCTCTCGTGTTCCAACATTTCTACGGAATCCAAACTGATCTTCCCAGAGGTCGGCTTCTACCAGTTTTTCCATTCGACTGTAAGGAATTCGCGTTAGTATTTTGCAGCAGTGACTTATTAAACTGATAGTTCGGTAATTTTCACATCTGTCAACACCTGCTTTCTTTGGGATTTGGATTATTATTTTCTTCTTGAAGTCTGAGGGAATTTCGCCTGTCTCATACATCTTGCTCACCAGATGGTAGAGTTTTGTCAGAACTGGCTCTCCCAAGGCTAACAGTAGTTCTAACGGAATGTTGTCTATTCCCGGGGCCTTGTTTCGACTTAGGTCTTTCAGTGCTCTGTCAAACTCTTCACGCAGTATCATATCTCCCATTTCATCTTCATCTACATCCTCTTCCATTTCCATAATACTGTCCTCAAGAACATTGCCCCTGTATAGACCCTCTACATACTCCTTCCACCTTTCTGCTTTCCCTTCTTTGCTTAGAACTGGGTTTCCATCTGAGCTGCTGATATTCATGCAAGTGGTTCTCTTTTCTCCAAAGGTCTCTTTAATTTTCCCGTTGGCAGTATCTATCTTACCCCTCGTAAGATAAGCCTCTACATCCTTATATTTGTCCTCTAGACATCCCTGCTCAGCCATATTGCACTTTCTGTCGATCTCATTTTTGAGACGTTTGTATTCCTTTTTTCCTGCTTCACTTACTGAATTTTTGTATTTTCTCCTTTCATCAATTACATTCAGTATCTCTTCTGTTACCCAAGGATTTCTACTAGCCCTCGTCTATTTACCTACTTGATTCTGTGCTGCCTTCACCACTTCATCCCTCAAAGCTACCCTTTCTTCTTCTACTGTATTTCTTTCTCCATTCTTGTCAATTGTTCCCTTATGCTCTCCCTGAAACTCTGTACAACCTCTGGTTCTTTCAGTTTATCCAAGTCCCAACTCCTAAAATTTCCACCTTTTTGCAGTTTCTTCAGTTTTAATCTACAGTTCATAACCATAGATTGTGGTCAGAGTCCACATCAACCCCTGGAAATGTCTTACAATTTAAAACCTGGTTCCTAAATCTCTGTCTTACCATTATATAATCTATCTGAAACCTTCTAGTATCTCCATGGTTCTTCCATGTATACAACCTTCTTTCATGATTCTTGAACCACGTGTTAGCTATGATTAAGTTATGCTCTGTGCAAAATTCTACCAGGCGGCTTCCTCTGTCATTTCTTAGCCCGAATCCATATTCACCTACTACGTTTCCTTCTATTCCTTCTCCTACTCTCGAATTCCAGTCACCCATTACTATTAAATTTTCGTCTCCCTTCACTACCTGAATAATTTCTTTCATCAATTTCTTCATCATCTGCAGAGCTAGATGGGATATAAACTTGTACTACTGTAGTAGGTGTGGGCTTCGTGTCTATCTTGGCCACAGTAATGCTTTCACTATGCTGTTTGTAGTAGCTTACCCGCACTCCTATTTTTTTTTACTCATTATTAAACCTACTCCCGCATTACCCCTATTTGGTTTTGTATTTATAACCCTGTATTCACCTGGCACGATTCACTATCTCCCGTCACAGCTTTACTTCCAGCAGTGGGTCGTCTATTACCTTCCAGACTTCACAGAAGTTTTGCGAAAGTTGCTGGTCTAGCACTCCTGAAGAAACGATACTGCGGCGACATGGCTTAGCCGTAACCCGGATGAATCTTTTCCGCAACGAGTTTTTCACTTTGCAGCGGAGTGTGAGCTAATAAGAAACTTATTGACTGATTAAAACAATGTGCTGGACCGGAACCCGAACGCGAGACTTTGCCTTGCTTTTGCAGAGGTCACGGGTTCCATTTCTGGTTTGGCATATAGATTTAATCAGCCAGAAAGTTTCACAAATTGAAAGTTTTGTTTCAGAATTAAAACAGTCGTGACTGCCAAGTTATTTAATATCAATAACGCGTTTCACCTTTCGGGGACATCATCATATTGCCTATAAAAACAAGAAACCAATTAATGAGACACAAACAGAGGAAGCAGCATGGTCTTATCTTGTACGACTAAACAGGAAATTTTATCTTTCCCATTTCCTTTACATTAATGCTACCAAGTTTGGTCCTCGTGTGGTAATTAGTTTCCGTGAGATCACGTGTTAAAAAGGGAAAGTTTAACTAAAACCACCCGGCAGAAGTTCCTGTAAGCCATTTCTCTCGCAAGAAGGAAATAACAAGCAAAAAGAAGGCAAGAATAGAGGCCAGAAGGAGGACAACAACTTCTGTTACAATTGTATGACCTTTACTTCTGCCACCACGGTGATGACTGGATATGCTGCAACACTTGCAAAAATTGGATTTGTGGCATGTGTAACAAAGTCTCAACCAATTCTGGCGATGTGTGATGTGCTAGGGAACAGATTAATACTTATCCTGAGCGTTTTCTATTGTTATTCAAAATTGCTAAGTTTATTGCTAATGTCGTCTGTAACAATGCTAAAGTTAATCTTGATTCCACATACTGATGACATTCATGTAGTTCTACTCTAAGTACTTGCTATTATTTTGTTAAATACTTTGTAATAAAAATGAAGAACTGATTGTCAAAACTCGTTGTTTCTTATTGAATTTCCTGTATAATGTATAAAATATTAACATTCTTTTCACAATATGATGTCAAAGTAACATTTACGCTTTAAATGTTTGACGTAAGTTGGATTTCAACACTTTACTAAGAAAACCCACAATAAAAATTTGAATGGCTTCAGGTTTTCTCAACCGCTGGGAACGCCTCGTGGCAAGTTCCTTCAAGCAATCTACGTAGCATACATGAATCCTATTGGTCCATTGTCTTTCGTCCAGTAAGGATATTTCCTAGCACATCTGTTTTCTAGCTGTTTTATATTTCATTGATCTTGAGTTTCCATTAGTTACAGGAGCGCTGGCAGGCCGGTGTATCTTTGGCGGCAGCATACGTTCTAACGGTGCCGGTGCAGTCACAACGGCACTGAACCTGGTGGAGCTGTAGATATAGCTGTACGAATAAAAATTTGAAAGGTTGATCATACAGCTGGGAGGCATCTACTTTGGGTGTCGTAACCAGAAATTGATACTTGCACATAGACGGAAACGGAAGGTAATATATATACATAAAATCATAAAAAATATACCTTTTACATAACTTTTACGTGCGACATAAATGAACTATCAAAAGCAGAGCGTCATCCTATAGACCAGGGGCGGGCAGGAATCCTGCACGTGTGCGGTGATCTTGCACGTGTGCAGTAAACAGGTGTTCTGCGTGCACACAGGGGCAAGCTGGCCACCGGCTTCTCTCCCCTCCCCACCATACCGTCTCGCCGCTTCTTCCTCTGTAATAAGTTTTGTTTCCTGGCCTGCTCTATTGAATGAAGGAATAAGGTTACTACGAGTGCTTGAAAGAAATCATGGTTTGAAAGAGTACCTTTTACCTACGATACGTTGTATTTAATTATCACAGGTGGAGTTTACAATACGTTTAATGTCTGGAACAAAATTTCTATATGCAGAAAAACGCAAACAGTTACGTAAATTTTCATTACTGATGTTTGCTCTTAACCGAGACTTATTAATTTTCATAACAGAAAAAAATCTCTCGCAAACGTATGTCGAGCCTAACATATTATCTTTGCGGCTTCACGATGGAGACGAGGAAACTCTTGCTGTGGAAAGTCGTGATAAAAATCTACTACACGTCTTGCCAAAAGGAACTTGTGTCTCATACGAGAATTACTCTGTAGAATCTACAGTGTAGATCTATTAATTCCATTTGCAAACTGGGATGAATATCATATACAGAAACAGCAAATTGTCTCGAGAACTATTCAAAACCTTGGGATAAGTATGATATATCCCCAAATCGCTTGAGAAATTCCTCTTTTATTGCACTAAGTACGGGAACATATTGAAATTTATTATAATGGCGTTCAATATTAAGCTTCCGCTGTCCAGCGAGAATACTGTCACATATTATACATTTCGAATTTTCACGTTTTTGCTCAAAGAAAAAAATGATTCTCCCATTGCTTTTTAAAAGATAGCAAATCTCCACTTCTGCGTTTCCTTGATTCACTGTGCATTTTCCGGTTCTTGAAATACAACGTTCACTACGTAGTGGTCCCTTCGCTTCAACGTCCGCAGCTTAGCCTGGTACTACACTGCCGCCAGCTGCCGGCTGTCACCACTGTCCCGGTCGACGATTGCACGCGAGCAGCACACGTGCAGCGCTCTGTGCTCATGAGCCGCGTGCAACGTTTGCCCGCCCCTGCTATAGACTATAAAATATCTTGCGCTAAAGTAAGGCTTAGGACTTTAGTGAGCTGAAGGCAGAAATCAGTAGCAGCGTTTTACAAGTTTTTTTAGACATATTTATGATAACTGGCAACGTCGGTCGTAATCACTGAAATCCTTTATTTTACAGATCGAGTTCGGTCACTGTGAGACGATCTTCAGTGCGAGGCCCGTATCATAATAACACCATGTTTTCCAGGAGGTGTAACATGTACTGTTTTGAGTACTTACGTAAGCATCCATCCTGATCACCTGCATCCATTCTTATCCAGTGTCCATTCTGACGGGCAGTTCCAGCAGGACAATTCAATGTCTCACAAGTCCAGTATTGCTACAGATTGGCTCCAGAAACACTCTTCTGAGTTTAACCACATCCGCTGGCCACCAAACTCCCCAGACATGCACATTATTGAGCACGTTTGTGATGCTTTGCAAAGTGCTGTTCAGAAGAGATCTCATTCCCACGGTACTCATATGGATTTTTTTTCTACAGCCATGTAGGATTCATGGTGTCAGTTCCCTCCAGTACTTCTTCAGACATTGGTCAAGACCATGCCACGTCGTGTTGCGGCACTTCAGCGTGTTCGCGGATGCCTTACAATTTTCCAGACCCTGTCTTCTTCTCGTAAAGACTTTGGCCTACTATGGCACCCTACGGAAGCTTATTCGTTACACAGTTCTCTTAGGCCACTTGTGAGTTCATTTTATTGCTCATTTTTTATTTCGTCCTTGGCGGCCAAAACCGATTGTTACTGTATTTTTCCTTGACTGAGTAGCCCCTGGACTACTTAGATATTATTATTTAACCCTATTTTTGCTATTCTACATCTTTACATTACTACGCGTTCCATCTGTGTAGCTGAAAGGTCAGCGCCGCTGAATGCTTTGCGGAGGACCAGAGTTCGATTCCCGGTACTGCCATATATCTTTCCTTCGCGACAGACCTGGAAAGGGGTGCATTCGGCCTCGTGACTCCAAGTAGTAGCGGCTCCAGGTCACGTAAAGTGAATACGGCCGGGACAGCGGTGTGCTGGGCCCCTCGCTTTTCCGTGAGGCATTCATTTGCAGTGGATAACGCGACGGTCGGTCGTTACCAATGGTCCCGACAAGGTCTATGAATGTACCTTACGTTTACATCCTTGGCGTTAGCAAACAATTTTTCACACATTTCACTGAGCTTTTTAAAAAACAAATATTATTTTAGCTTGTATAAGGTTGTTCATGTATGAGATGCGGTATTCGATTCTTTGCCACGTTCATTGTGTAGTTCTTGGATGAGAAATCGAGAAATATCACAGATATTTTCGTCCAATAATTTTTCTTCCTATTTTTCGTCCCTGGTATCTTTATATCTTTCCCTTTCTCATAATATTACACTACCGTAAAAAAAAAAATTGTACATCCTTTTAGAGGTTACCAATTTACTCAATATTTATTTTTGCAACGGTTCATATTGCGTACATGAAATTATTACAATTACAAATCAATAGCACAAGTGGTTCTGAGGTACCAGGTATTTACGCATGCTGAAACACCCACAAGAATACGTGGTGTAGCCTCCACAAGCGGCAATGTAGGCGAGGACCCTGGCATGCAGTGTATCATACAAATGCCCAATAGTGTCCTGTGAAACGTCATGCCACGACTACTCCTCATGTTCACGTAGTTCTGTATGAGTTGTTGGATGACGAGTCGCAGGAGCTGCTCCTCATCCCATCGTATCCCACACGTGCTCGATTGAACACATGTATGGATAGTTGCTGCCCGTCCTGCAGAGCATGTTGAGTTTCACAGGCAGTTTCGGGGCGATCTTTATCTTGCTGGAACAAGACATCCCTCTCCTGTTATAAGAACGGCAGGAGCTGCCCCTCATCCCATCGTATCCCACACGTGCTCGATTGAACACATGTATGGATAGTTGCTGCCCGTCCTGCAGAGCATGTTGAGTTTCACAGGCAGTTTCGGGGCGAGCTTTATCTTGCTGGAACAAGACATCCCTCTCCTGTTATAAGAACGGCAAAAGAAAGGGCCCACAACATTCTGAAGATAGTCGAGTGCTGGTTGACGTCCCCTCCAGAAACACCGAAGGTGAACGAGGTCGCAGCTAATCGCACCCTGGCTCATAGGAATGCATTGGGGCCAGTTTGCCTTGGACAAATACATCTCTTACGCACAAACAACAATGACTTACATGCAGGCACAAGTTACTTTCATCGCTGAAGACCACGGCGCGCGTCCCGCCTTCCAAGTGATCCTCTGACGGCAGCAGTTGAGCTGTGCACGTCGATGTTAAGGTGTGAGTGGAAAATGAGACATAGGTTTGCTTTCCCATGGCCCCGCTGCTAATAACCGGTTCCCTTGCTCGCATGCACTCTTACCTGTGATGTGGTTGCTGTACTGTCTGCCCCTACCATTTCACATTCATGGCGGGCGTCTGTCCTGCGTGGACCTCCAGAACGTCGCCTACGGGTGTGATAATGTTCATGTGACCACTGAGAATAGCATCGTTATACAACTGATGCAGCACCTCCACCCTGTGGGACAATTCCCTGAAAGGACCATTATGCCAATCGGACGGTTACGGTTTGACTCTTTTCAAACTCGCTCAGTTGGCTGTTGGTAGCAAGAGTGTGTCTCTATGTCGTGGTTGCTTGATTGCTTCGCACGTTTGCACCACACCGAGCACTTTGGCTGTGAGCAATCCATATTAAATGGTAGACATAGATGGGGTCCTCGTAGCTATGCCAATTCGCTTTCTGTTGTCCGACGACGTTGAAACCATTATAATACGTCTGCTATCCCCCAGGTGGCATATGCCACCATCGGATCAAAATAGATATTTTATTTCCACTCGTAGTAAGTTCTTTTTCTAGCAGTGTTGATGTGTTTATACTGTTACCCAAAGACACTTTTCATAATTTCAAGTTCCAGTGACCTCTTCATCGGTTTTATCTTATTCCTAGTGATGCGTATTTTTAAGCATACTAGTTTGATAATTTTATTGTTATGTCCTACCTTTATTTCAGTGGAGTTTGCTTTACTATTGTTGATGATTGTTAGATGCAATCGGAGATATCTGACCCCTGTTTCATGTCTGCTCATTAGTTTACTCTATGGTGTTTAAACAGAATAACTTCCCTTTCTGTCGTTCTCTTTGTAGTTGTATTACGGGTTTCCCATAGTTAGTCTTCGCAGTCGGTGTCAACAATCCAGTTTTCGAACTTTACTTCTTGAGCACGTTAGACCATGTGATTGCCGTTCTATGTGCTATAGCACCATGAGATTTTAAGTGATTATTGCAAAGATAATAGCAGTGTTCTCTTTTGTGTAATATATTTTAATTTAGCCCTCGTTACCATTACCTTCTTCCGTAAACATTTTCTGCATGTTGACGGGAATTTGAAAAATGACTAAGACAGATCGTTCTCATCAATTGTACGTACTGATCAAATGGGGCCAAAGTACCACTCTTGAATAAATCTATTCAGGTAGCGTTTGTTCTAGTTACTTCTCTTAATAGCTGATTCTTCGTCTCCCCTATTTCTTGAGCAATGTTTCTTGAATCACTGAGCTTTACAAAAGCTTTGGAATTCAAGTATCATTCCACACATTATGCACTTTTCTAAGACCAGCATGTTGATCGTGAAATCCACGTTTGGCTAAAAATGGTTCAAATGGCTCTGAGCACTATGGGACTCAACATCTTAGGTCATAAGTCCCCTAGAACTTAGAACTACTTAAACCTAACTAACCTAAGGACATCACACACACCCATGCCCGAGGCAGGATTCGAACCTGCGACCGTAGCAGTCCCGCGGTTCCGGACTGCAGCGCCAGAACCGCTAGACCACCGCGGCCGGCAATCCACGTTTCACCTGGTCCTCTAACTACTAGATCACTGCCGTAGAGAAGATTCTGTATGTCTGTGATAGATTTGAAGTACCTCTGTAGTTATTATCCTTACTTCGGAGCCATTGTTTCTATCGTAAATGTATAGGTTTAGCTTTCCCGTTGCTGTGAATCTCGCTTGTATTACTAATTAGCATCAAATGGAACACGCTGTTGACCGTCTGTGGACTGAAACGTTTACACACCTCAGCTGTTACCCAGTACTCTCCAAGCCCCTTGTTGTTCTAGAGCTTCGTAATTAGTCTGTTTCAATCTCGTCTCGTCGTGCTGAGTCCCAGTTCAGTTGTATGCTCGATGTAGCAACTTTGTTTGTTACTCTAGGAGGGCTTTGTTGCTATCCAAAGTATTCTACCATCAGCCTGCAGTGTCAATTTTTGACAAATTAAAGTTTTGTATTCATTTTCCACCCACTTCAATACACTTGACTGCACATAAATTTTCCTTCGAAATTTCTTTTAATTGAAGTAAATTACTGCAATTCTAGTTTTATTTTACCTTGGCTGATAATATTCTCTGTTGTCTTTCCCTGATTTCTTGAAAAATTGTAGATTTATTGTTTTCATCCGACTGTACGTTCTTTCGCTAATGACCATGCGCTGTTTAGCTACCTTATCCACACTACACGAGAATATTCTTTGCTCCACCAGGGACCTTTTCATTGGAATCAATTTTCAAGATATGTTTCATCTGAATCCACTTGCTAGTCTCCATAACCTTTAATGCTAGACACTTTACTCTTTGGATATTCTGCCTATCGAAATAAAGTAAACTGCTATTCGGAAATTTTAACGGTTCGTGAGTGTTATTTAATAGTCTATATCCTCCTGTTTCGCTTTGATAGTACAGTGTTTTCAGTGAACCCCACAGAGATATAAAAGTCTTTACTTATTTTTGTTATCTCTTTCCTGAGTTGAGAGACTTTTTGCTATCTCCGGACTTCTTCTTAAGTTCTTTCCGGTCCCATTAGAACATCTAGACGAGCTCATGAGTGTGAATAAATCACTAATTGAGCCAAGCGTCAAACATTCTTGCTTATCGCCTGATTTCTTGCTATTTGTTGACATAAGACGTTGATCAGAGGGATTTATAGTTCGTTTACGCGTCGTATTGTTGAGAGTGAGTGTATGTTTGCGGATCAGACTTATACAGCCGAGACTAAAGTGTTCTTCATAAATATTATACGGAAACAGGGTTACCATTATTCCTTTCTCCACAACGCTACGCGATGTTAACATGGAAACAGGAAATAACTGCTTTGTTATGGCCAATTATTGTAGGTACTGTATCTAATACTCTACCTGTTAACGATTTTCTTCTAATATGATATACCGTACGCTTCTTCGGTAAATGGTTTCCCAAAACTGTGTTAGAACCCAAGCCAGATGAATCTTCCCTACATCTAACCTCAAATGTTCTACCCGAGTGATCGATATATTTTTACGGGCAATTCTGCAGCCACCCGGAAACTTTTTTCACTGTCTTAACCTCACCCCGATATTCCTGAGAAAAGATATGCCGGAATAGTCTTGGAAGTCGAAATTTGTTTCTCAACACGGTATGAAAGTGAACGGTTATCCTTTCATGTGTCGAAGTGTTTACAGGATTACACGACTAGTCGTACCAATATATTGGCCAAACTCGTGAAACATTTGATTTCAGATTTAGGGAAAATTCATCTGGCTCGGGTACCGAATTTTTTAAGAAGGGCCACTCTGTTACCACAAAGTAATTTCTGTTTCCTCTCGTATCCTTCTTTTGCCATTACAATCCTTTTCCTAATTTCTGTTGAGCAATACATATCATCCATTACTTCACTTCCCAAGTAACTGAAGTTATTCAATTGCTATAGTTCCTCTCTTCCTATTTTAATTCGGCATTTTCTCCCCTTTCCTCCAGTTATCATGCTTTCCGGTTTCTTCTTGTTAATCTTCATTCCATATTCCTCTAATTTTGTGTTTAGATCACCTAACATTTGTTCCATTTCTCTTGCATTCTCAGCCATCGCAACCATGTCGTCTGCGAATCTTATACACTCCGTTCTCTGTCTCCCTATACAAACTCCTTTCCCTCCATCAAATCTTTCATTAATAATTTCCTCAAGATAGATATTGAACAGCGTTGATTATAACCAACTGTGTTAGAACCCGAGCCAGATGAATACTCCCTACGTATAACCTCAAATGTTCTACACGACTGATCTGTATATATTTTACGGGCAGTCATTACACGCAATTCTGCAACTCTTCCCAGTTCAATTTCTTCACTCATCACACCTTCTATTCGTACCCTTGCTCTCTGCTTCAAATATAAATTTCTAATTTGCCGTCTATCCCTCCAGTCAACTCCATGATTCCTTAGGATTTCCATCAGTTTGTCCCATCTGACAGAGTCAACACCCTTCTCAAGTTCAATTAACACAACATACACCTTCTTTTTCTTCTCCATGTACCTCTCCCCTATCACTCTCAGTAGCCCAATGGCATATCTAGTTCCCACTGCTCGCCGGAAACCAAATTATTCATCTTCTATTACATCTGGAGCGTTGCGCTGTATGGAGGGGAGACCTGGACATTGAGGGAGGAAGATGAAAGAAGATTGGAGTCATTAGAATTGTCGATATGGAGAAGAACGGAAAAAGTGAAATGGGAAGGCCGAGTAAGGAATGAAGAACTATTAAGAAAAGTTGGAGAAGAAAGAAACATGCTGAAAGTCAATCAGAAAAGCAAACGGAACTGGATTGGACATTGTTTACGTTTCCTGCGCAAGTGTAGCCAAATGCTAGTAACTTTCTGACTCCCAGAGTCCGCCTGTTGTTTCTGCGCATGCGCCAACTCTGATGAAGATGAGATGGAGAGGTTTGTATGGGCGCACGACGGCAAGGTCTTGAGCGGCCGCTCAAAAACAGATTGGGACGGCTGCCAAGAAAATACCCAGAACATTAAGATAAAACAGAACGTAAAACACAGGTAACAAAGGTTGGAAAACTATGTGCGTACCCACACCGAATCATGGGACGAATCATGGCGTCAGCAGTAAAACATGGACAACACAGGAAGAGAGTGGTAGTAGGGGCTAAAACAATATAGCAGATGGTAGTGGCTGGCTGTCCGCAAGGAAAGAGAAAGGAGCCAGCCACTCTGAAATACACTAATACCTACAGCCTAAAAGTTTAGGCCAGAGTCCAGACACATCGCAAAACTTTAAAACCCTAATTACACTATTGTCATCATCAGCTAAAATACAGGGCAGATCTCTACCAATTTTTGCTTCTGCCCTTGCGTCGAGGTATAAAATGCATTCCGTTAAAATGTGATGGACAGAGATGTGCACACCGCAAGCATCACAAAACGGGGGATACTCCCGCCGCAAGAGAAAGCTATGTGTGAGAGGTCTTCTCATTGCCCCATATTCCGACACGACCTGGCACCCAGCAGAATGACCGCTGCTTACCCCGCCGTTGGAGCAAGTACAGTTGATCATATATCAGCTGGACCAACTCCTCAGTTGGGTACAGATTCTGCAATGACTGTAAGGCGCTTAGGGAATCTGAGCAGATGAGAACCCTATTGCCCCGAATACGATTCATCTGCTCCAGTGCCTTCAGGATCGCGTGGAGCTCCGCTGTGAAAATAGTATATTCAACAGGCAGGCGAATCCTGGTGACATGATCAGGGAACACTGCAGAGCAGCTAAGGAAATTCCCTCGTTTGAGCCATCAGTGTAAACGATGGTAAAACCGGAATGCACATCTAAAATGTTAAAAAACAGATTCGAATATAAAATCTGGCGTACTATCTTTCTTGAAATTAGTCAAATCTAAAATAAGTCTGGGTCTCTGGAGGAGCCAAGGTGTAAATCTGCTCCTACCTCGACGTGAAACATTAGGACCAGCCATATCCATCTCAGAAAGCAATCTGGGCTCGTTGCCGGTTATGAAAAAGCCGTGCCAGAGGAAGATGAGCAATGGTATGGTATGCAGGTGTGTATGGTGTGGACATGGTTTTATACGCCTGGTGCACCGTAAGTAGCTGTCGCCGCATATGAAGGGGCGTTTCACCAGCCTCTGCACAGAGGCTTGGTATGGGGCTTGTTCTGAATTCCCCAGTGGCCAGACTAATCCCTTCATGGTGCACAACGTCCAACATCTTTAAATAAGGAGGCCTCGCAGACCCATACACCATGCACCCATAATCGAGCCGAGATCGCACAAATGCCCTGTAAAACTGGAGCAGACAAGTCCTGTCTGCTCCCCATGTACTGTTGCTAACACGTTTTAAAATACTAAGTGATTGTTGTTTCAGGTCTCTAAGATGTGGTAACCACGTAAGCTTGGAGTGAAAAATGAGCCCCAGAAATCTCACTTTGTCTTTAAAAATAACGACAGTGTCCCTAATCCTCAACTCAGGAAAGGTTAAAGTCGAATGATAACGGTGAAAGAGAACACACACCGACTGCTCGGTCGAAAACTTAAAACCACTCTTCTGCGCCCATTCATCCAAACGTCGAGAGTGAGTTGCAGCTTATGTGATTTCGTGGCAAGGCTGGAAGAGGAGAAGTCATCCACAAACAAAGAACAATGGACAGGACTTCGCACTGTCTATTGTCTAGTTATACGTTACCGCGTTAGTCTGCTGTCAGTCGCAGCGCTGCCCTGTACTGCGCGCGTCGCGTCCACTAGGATCCTGGTATGGTTTTCACGGTTTATCTTTTCATTTGTTTCCTTCCGTTTCTCCTTTCCACTTTATCTGAATAGTTTACTTATACTCCCTTTTTTAGGTTAATGCTAATGTCCCGCCTTCTACGTTAGTTTACTGCGGGGTGAGACGTGATTTTTAGAATGGAATAAGATTCTAGGAACCGGAGGAAAAGTTTAATATCGAATGGACTCCAGCCTCATTTTGTAAGTATTGGTTATTGCCATATTTTATATTACATTCAGCCACTTTTGGGAGAGGTCTGGCATTCTTTTTACCCAAGGTTTTCACTTACTGACATTCATAAGCCCAAGGTATTCACTTCCTGGTATTAATTCACGGTTCCTTTCTATTCTAGCCTTTCCCTGATGGTATAAATAACGTTACAAAACCGGTTCCGCTTTTGAAATATTGTAAATATGAAACTGCAGCAAAGTTTTTTGTTCAAAATTACTTCAGGTAGGCTATGCCATCTTCAGCAGAAGGCGCTCATTGACGATCAGATCCCGTAGAGATGGCAAATTACGATGATATTGATTGCTACAGCTCACTCGCTGTTCCAAATACTCCCCCGCATTTTCTGTGACATTTTCAACGGATAGTTTAGAGGGCAGGCGAGGTACATCAAATCAGGAACGGATGTTTGAAGAACTTGAACACAGCTGTCGCCGTCTTAGAAGATGGAAGCGTCGACAGTATACTCATCTTGAAGAAGTATCAGAAATGGGGCTGTTGGAGAATGGTGAAATAAACACCGTGATTCATGTTAACTGGAAAATAAGTAGATCGAAATCATGAAACGAAAAAAAGTTCCAAAATATCGTATATCCACCCTCGGCACACCATCATTGAGCCGCCTACGGGTAAACACATTGCATTATTTGAAAAGAGGCGAAATAACAACTCGTCGAACCACATTTTACACCCAAATTTATTGTTTAATTTATGTGTTGTTATGTCCTTTGAAAAAGCACAGCAATATTTTCCGCTGTGAGAAATCGCGTTTTGCATGCAGTTCACGGTCTGACAGCGAATTTCCTCTAATGCAGCTTCTTTGTTTTCCTCTTTTAGGAAGCCTTAGCATAAAATTAAACAAGAAAAAAAAATGTCAGTGAACCCGGTTTCTCAACAAGTGCCTATAGCTTAAGAGCCATGAGCACTTGGTTTATTTTTGCTGCTGATCACTCGGAAGAAAGGTCACATAGACTTCCATTTTCTGACGTGTTTAGAACTGATTGCTAGAGGCAAGGCGAGTCACTCGTCTGTACACGCTGTACACGCTGTACACGCTGCGTCCAGTTATATTAGGTTTAAGAAGCACAACAGAGACTTTAATCGTCAGTAGTATGTTCTCCTTCAGTATTTACAACAATTTGCCAACGCTGCCAACAAACTGCTAATCTTTCCGCGACTGTACAAATCATGCGATTTTGTGCCGAAGAACTTGTCGATCCACGTTCGGAGCGTATTTTCATCGGGAAAGGAATTTCCTTGAAAGTTGGTCGACAGAGGGGGGGGGGGGGAAGGTGAAAATCTGAGGGCGCCAGATCAGATGAATAACGTGCGAATGACCGCAACCCGACTTCTGAAGAGTGCTTTTTGTCAGTTTAGCTGAATGTAGGCGTGTTTTATCGTGGAGTAGCATTACTTACCGCAATCTTCCTGGTCGTTGTTCTTGGATTATGTCTGGAACACGACTCAGTTGTTGACAGTAGATGTCAGCAGTGTTGCTTACATCTCGGGGAAACATTGATAGTACTCCACATCGTCACTGCTCCACGAGATGCATAACATTACCTTTTGCGGATGCGCACAGGTGGTAGCTGCTGCTTTGTTTGGAAACAAGCATTTCTTTCTCTTTCTTTTTTAGTTATAAAGACATCCTGTCTCGTCATCAGTAATGGTACAGAATAGGAATGTTCTGCGTCGTTCACGAGCCAACTGAAGACGAACGAGCAGAAATGCATGAAAGGCCACCCACTGATTTACGTGATTCTGGTTTAGAACAGGTGTTACACACACATTCGATTTTCGTACGTTTCTCAATGCACGCAAATGTCTCATGTTGGTGCAATGATAACAGCTCATTTCATTTGCCAGTTCTCGAGTACAGTGACGTGGATCATTCTGAGTTAATGTGTTTAAATGATATTCACCAAACCCCGAAGGTCTTCTTGAACGTGGCGAGTTACTAATGTCAAAACGATCCTCCTTAAAACTAGAAACCATTTTCTTGCCGTGTCCTGTCCAGTGTCCCATACACGGCGCAAATGTTTCTGACTGCTTCCGCTGCTGTCAGGCCTCTATTGAATTCAGACAGGTGAAAGTGTCGGAAATGTTCCGATTTCTCGACTTGCCACTCCATTTCGTAGCTTCCACAGCTGCACTCACTATCTCCAAATGACAAAATGAAAATATTCAACTCCAATAGTAACAGTGAACTACAAATAAAAAAATGACACTCTATAAAGAAACCCACAGCAACCAGAATACCTACTTACAAAACAGAATGCTACGAACTAGTGCACCAACCTAACATTACGCTGTGTTACACGGCTGCAAGTGGTACGCCACTGCTTGTATACTCGTTGGAGAAGCCACGTTGATACACCAGCAAACCAAACCGTTTCATTCACGGTGTTCTCATGGATAAGGTCAAATATGATGGTTTCTTCTTTCCTTCCGCCACATTTCCTTGTTTACACAGCTTGTCGCGCTGGTGACACAAAACAGACCACCATTTACAAAGTAGTTCAATGCCACGACTTCTGTCAGTAGTGGAGGATCAAACGATAATCTGGTAGCAGTTCTACACCTTCTACAGCCCGGGAAAGCAGCCACAGTTCTCTTTCTAGAGAGAAACTCTTCCTGTTTCTGGTGAGCTTAACTTGACTTACGACTACACCCCGTACGTTCCCATGCAGTAACTTCTGGTTCACTGGAGACAGCAACGCTCTACAAACATCCTGTACGAGCAAGTCTAATATTCTGTTTACTGTTTAAGAAATTGATTTTAATGTGACGAAACACAAACAAATACAGGAGGAAGAGGTATTTACAATGAAGAATAACAAATTTAAGGGGTTCCGGGAAAAGAGAAGTAAAAGGAAAATGATCATCAGGACAGAGGAAAGAAACAACATTGTGAATAGATTCTGTGCGGAGAAGAAAAGACTAACCAGCAACTGTTCCGTGCGGTCAACAGTATAGGAAAAAGAGAGAGAGAGAAAGAGAGAGAGAAAGAGAGAGAGAAAGAGAGAGAGAGAGAGAGAGAGAGAGAGAGGAAGATCCGCTGTGAATGAAGGGCAAGTTCTGTACGAACAGAATAAACCATTAACTACTAGTATCAAACATAATCTTTAATTTGAGAAAGAAATTTCTGAGAATGTAAGTTTGGAGCACAGCACTATATGGCAATGAAACATGGACTGTTGGACAAGCGGAACAGAGGAAAATCGAAGCATTTAAGGTCTTGTGCGACAGATGAATGTAGAAAATTAGCTGCACTGGTAACGTAAGGAACGAGGAAGTTCCCTCAAGAATCGGCGAGGAAAGGAATATATGGAAAACCCTGACAAGAAGAAGGGACGGGATCATAGGACATCTGTTGAGAAATCACGTAACAACTTCCATGGTACTAGAGGGAGCTGTAGAGGGTAACAACTGTAGTGTAAGACAGAGCCTAGAAAACATCCAGCAAATTATTGAGAATGTAGGTTGCAAGTGGTACTCTGAGATGAAAATGATGGCAAATGAGAGAAGTTGATGGCGGGGCGTATTAAAACCAGCCGAAGACAGATGACTCGAAAATAAAGAAGAAGAATAAGAACGTGCAATAGCTTAGGTTTAAAAAGAATTCTTGGTTACAGCGTTCACAGAACTTGCCCTCCGTTCAGGTAATTGATCTGACTACGTACTTCACAACGGATCTTCCTCTCTCTCTCTGTCAATCTCTCTCTCTCTCTTTACTGCAGGAAACAGTTGCTGGTTAGTCTTTTCTTCTCCTCACAGAATCTATTCAGTTTTCGCTGAGGTTGTTCCCTCCCTCTGTCGATATTATCACTTTTCTTTTACTACGCTTTTCCTGGAACCCCTTAAATTTGCCATTCTTCATTAATACCTCTTCGTCCTGTATTTGTGTGTGATTCGTCACATTACAATTAATTTATTAAACACTTAACAGAATATCAGACCATTAAAATATTTAAGCCGATAGATTTCCTCTCCAAATTAAGTATTTGAGTAAATATGAGTATGTAACACGGAGCAAATCTTATTAAATTATACAATAATGAACTCTACATAACTAAAATGAATATGAAACACAAAATTAACTTTGCAACAAAATAAAGAATACACAATAGAGAATTAAATCAAAGATGATGCATTTCATGGCAGTAAAATAACTTTATGCATAAGACCACCTAGGGATATAGCATTATTAAACATATAATAAGAAAAATATCAGCAAAGACTGTTTCAGGCTTCCGCCAAAAGAACAATAAGATTTGATTCTCCTACTTAAGAGTGGCCTGTAATCAAGTACTGTGGTGAAACAATGGAATTTATTTAATCAGGGTACTTTCAACAACAAGTGACGAGAAAAATAACTGCCACTGGAGAAATTCAGCAATATTCTAAGGCCACTTCGGCGACACATGGAAAACAGCAGCATCAAGTAAATATTGATGGAATCTCTGAAGTAATGTTTGGTGGGGTGCACACTCCTGCTGGTAGCCGTCCTATCGAACTCTCGCGGCAGAAGACTCGACCGATGGTGCGTATGTGTTCACCACTTTCATGTACGAATCAAATTTCCTTTAGGTTTTCCTAGTAAATCTGCCTCTGGCCTCGGGCTTCCCCACTGTTCACTTACATTTTTTTTCTTGTTTAATTCTATGCTACAGGCTCCTAAAATAGGAAAGCAAAGATTCATGTCGTCGTTCCACGTCACATACAGCAACTCGTATACACTTGAGCGATATGAATACCACCAGTATTTATCGTTTATCTTGCAGTATATTTTTGCAACAAAGCATGGACCTACTTCTCCGTCAATCTTAAAATGTAAATAAAATAATACATTCCATTTGTTACACAGATACTTTTGTACAACAAAACGTCCAGCGTCAGCCGGAATGGCCGAGCGGTTCCCGGCGCTACAGTCTGGAACCGCGCGATCGCTACGTTCGCAGGTTCGAATCATGCTTCGGGGATGGATGTGTGTGATGTCCTTAGGGTAGTTAGGTTTAAGTAGTTCTAAGTTCTAGGGGACTGATAACCTCAGCAGTTAAGTCCCAAAGTGCCCAGAGCCATTTCAACCATTTTTGATCGTCCAACAGAGAATATTCGTAAGTTCTTAAATTTTAAAAAATCTATTTTACTGATATATTCTGTTGTACCGGACGAAAATACACTTTTTGGTACAACTGTGGGTTCTTTACTTTCGTCTGGGCGGAGACCGATTGGATACTGTAACACATGAAGTATTAGTTCACTCTATTAAATCGTAGATAAGAAGAATTACTTAACTTTGTACAAACAATTTCCACACGAATGTCGTGAGTATTTACAACTGTCTCTAAACATTAACGTATCACTTGATACAGACTAAATACAAGTCTTTCACTCAGAGTACTTTTAATAATAACTTGGACACAGAGTTCTGCCTAATACATGGATGACAACGTTGGTCTGCTAGAAGTCGATAACTGCGGACTAGGCTGGGCAGTCTCGTGCTCGGCCATAAGTGGAAGAGCGGTTGCAGCAGCATTGCGAGACGGTTTCGTGTGTGGCTACGCCGGTGCTGCTCATTCGTCGATGTGGCTTGCGACTATTATCTTTTCCTGTGATCTCACTGCGACGTACCAACCTTGTTGATCACCTCGCTCTTCAAACGACACCACATATTCTGCGATGGAAATCAGGTGGTAAATACGGAACGGGGACCTTTCCCTTTGGGAAGCATATACTATACCGACTCAGCTATGAAGCACAACTCACGAATCGCCTCAGACCTTTGCTACCAGTACTACCTCGTTCAAGCCGCTGTCTGTCACCCAGTTTTCATCTATCAGGAGGTTTTAAATCAGCGAACACTCCGTTGCAGAGTAGAGAAGTTCACTGTGGAACAATTGGCCAAGGCTGTAGCTTAGCGATGCCTCCACAGTACTCTTTTTCCCAGGAGTCACATTCGCGCAAGAAATGCTGGAGAAACTGTGTGGAGTAGGAAAGGAAAGGAACTGACGTTCTGGGGAAACTAAAATGTCAGGGCAGGTCGTGAGTCATGTGTGGATAGTTTACTTGGATAGTTCAGTCTGTAGAGCACTTGTCTGTGTAAAGCAAAGCTACGAAGTTCGAGTCCCGGTGCGGCACTAAGTTTTAATCTGCCACATGGTTACAGAATGTAGTATTAAGATTCATTTCAAATGGCGAAAGAAAAAGGAAACGGAGAGTTAGAACTTTAGAATGGACACGAGTACCAAATAGCTACCGAAATAATTTGCAATTTGTCGTCATTCGTTTTGGGTAAGGCCATTGCTACTTTCGGGTTCTCCAGTACAGGAAATTAATTTTGGAAAAAGGTAAATCACCTTAACAAATACAAGAATTCAATATAAAGATGTGAATCAAACGAAGAAAAATGGTTCAAATGGCTCTGAGCACTATGGGACTTCAGCCCCCTAGAACTTAGAACCACTTAAACCTAACTAACCTAAGGTCACCACACACATTCATGCCCGAGGCAGGATTCGAACCTGCGACCGTAGCCGTCACGTGGTTCCAGACTGTAGCGCCTAGAACCGCTCGGCCACCATGCCCCGCCAATCAATGCAGAAAACGTAATTCTGAACCAGAGAAGCACCTGGAAACTACCACAGTTTCCGATCAAATAAAACGCATAATTAATTCCGATAATCATATACCAGTTACATTGCTCTGTGTGTGAATTTTATTGCGTAAATCATAATTAGCTCATTTCGACATATTCCCGTCGTCAGGTGTTCTGTTAACACATTAATAGGTGATAGTGTTGACACTACGTAGCTATGTGCGTAAGATATTATCTACTTAATTTATTTTTTACCTGATGTGTAATATCGATGCTGCCATTTGCTGTATTTGAAGGAATTTGTATTTAGGCGTTACTAGGAGCTTCCTTGTATGTTGTATTATATCAGATATATTACATTTATACAGATTTCTTGCGTTATTTCCCTCTTGCTGGTTCGATGGCATTGATCAGAAATATGACATGATTACATAGTTATCACTAGAAGCAGGTGATGTGTAAAAATTCGGTAATGTCTTCATTTTCTTAGATTTGTTTCTGATTATGTTCTTTTCTGAAATTTCGTCTCACTTTTATTGAGACTATCTTGTTTTCTTTATTTTTTTTATTTTTTCACGTAATAATTTTGCTATGGTTTATGATTTGTAATGTTTTCTCGGTGTTTTACCTTCGTTCTACGGTGTTTACTCTGTTCCAATGGGCGGGTGTTATTTAAATAATGAGTAATCTGGAAGTTTTCATGCGCAAAAGGGAGTAACCAGGAACATAACTGAAGAAATACACACACACACACACACACACACACACACACACAGAATAATCCTCTAAATTTACTGAACGAACAAGCCGTCCAAATGCAGAAAAATTATACTGAAAACTTTAGTGATATTATAAAACAGGAAAATGTATAATATAAATAAAAGATACTAAGTAAGACATATTCATAGCAACAGCATAAACAGCGTATAACAGAGATGTAACACCAATAATACATAATAAATCATAAACCATAACGAAATTAATACGTCAAAATAAAAAATAGAAACAAAACAGAAGAATCTCAGCACAAACAAGACGTAATTTTAGGGAAAAAGCATACTCAGAAACAAACTTAAGAAAATAATCAAAACTTCACCTAATTTCCTCACATCACCTACGTCTAGTGGTAAGCATGTAAACGTGTAATATCTGTGATGCACCGTTGCCCAAGCTGTCAAGAGGGAAAGTTACGCACAAAACCTGACTAAATTATATCTAAAAATCACATGTAATACTACGTCTACAACGAACGTCCAAATGACGTCTAAATACAAATTCAAATAAAGGCAGCATATGGCAGCGTCAATATTACACTTAAGGTAAAAGCACCAAGCGAATGTATAATAACTATGAGACTTTACCTATATGTTAAAGCGACAAATGCAGTTAAGTACATAGATATGTCATAAGTAACAGATAACTGTAAATTACAATACTGCACTGATTATGTTAAATGGAACAGAAAATTTTAAATTAAAACCGAGATAGTACAATGTGTGATAGTTTTTATTTTCGTGCACCTTTCTCATCCCGCTTACTCTAATACCTCACATTAATAAATGAAAGGAAGAGAATCCACATCTCTCGTCGATACTAGACATATTGTTTTACATAGAAAGGGCTCCTTAACACTCACATATTAAAGGGCCAGGTAGCAAAATGTGCAAGTATCGGAGATCGTAGGCAATCATTTAGAAAAGAGGAAAGAACAGTGCCTTGCAATATCAAGAGATAATACTGTCTACAAGGCAGGGATGTACGTTATTTTTCAGAGAGGAATGTATACTACCTTCATTGATTACTATATCGTGGGACTCGTTCCGACAAGATGGTGTAAAACAACATTGTACGGAATCGCTCTTCAGAATTACGGCGCTCGTCTTTGTTGTCAAGACGTAGCTTTTGGGAATACACCATTTGTCACCTGGTGTGGGACCTCTGTAGGAAGACGAATGACACCCGCCATGTAGGAGTGGCTCGTTACGTAGCCTGAGTGAGAGGGTACTTGGCGAAAACGGAACACATTTGGCCCTGCGCAGTACGACTGAGAATTCCTTCTGAAAGAGTTACACTGTTGTAGCGAGCAGTGCAGGTTTTCCCTGATGACCATCCGTAATGTCAACCGACTTTGAAAGCGGCTCTTCCTGTCGCTTAAAACATTAGGCACATGTTTTCGCATATGGGTATAACATTTACTATGTTTTCTTTCCACCAGCAGGATACAGTTTTTACAGGTATGATTTTGGTCTCTACAAACTAATGTAATTATGTACTTAGTGCATTAACTTCATGACTCAGTTTCTACACAAAAGAGCATATATTCTTTTTTTTTTTTTTTAATTCTGATTTCGTGCCAACTTGTTGCAAATCGTAAATTAAGAAATATGCAATTTAAGGTTTCAAAGTCCCGTTTAAGTGTATGAAAGGGTGTAGACACTATATTGCCACCCCACGCATTATCGCAGTACTTACAGTTCCAGTCACACAACGTGTATCGTAAAGACAGATTAGACGGGTGGAGTGGGGGGTGGGTGGTGGTGGGAGGGGCTGAGTGTTCATTGCAGTCGACATAAATATTGTCTCCATTGAGGTCGAATTCTGTGTGACTGCGAAGTTATCTGGACGCGTATAACTGATCTAGGTGAAGTGGTTGTTCAATGTTTTTACCAGACTCCCGATTCTGCAGTGTCAGTCTTAGAGTCAACTGAAGAAAGCTGGCGCCCAGCAGTGCGTAAATACCAACCTTACGCAAAATTAGTTGGAAGGGACATTAATCTACCGGTTATATACTTCGACGTCAAATGTATTCATTGTAGGGGTTCTTGTGAAGTACTTCTGAACACGTTCGAGAACTGAGTTGAGCAGCTAGTTCGAGATCTCTCACGCAATGGAATTATTTTAGACCTTGTAGCTACGAACAGGCCCGGCCTTATCGACGGTGTCATTATAGAGACTGTGATTAGTGATAATGATGTCTCCATAGCGACATTGGTTATTGAAGTTAATAAGTCAGTCAAGAAGGCTAGGACAGTATTTTCTCTAGAGAGAGCAGATAAGGAATGGAAACTCCCGAGTTCGAGTCTCGGTGCGCCACACAGTTTAATCTGGTACGAAGTTCCATTTCAGCGCACATTCCGCCGCAGACTGAAAATCTCATTCCGGAAAGATAAGGAGTTCTTAGCATACCGCTTAGACAACGAATGGATATCATATAGTTGCAACATGATGGACGTTCAGAAATTAGGGCAAAGATTAGACGCACTGTAAATTCCGCAGTGGAGAAGTATGCGCCCAGTAAGTGGACTAAAGACGGAAGATACCCACAGTGGCTTCATAACAAAATTCGGGAAATGCTGAGATAGCGAAGACTGTTACGCTATCGCTTCAAGAGAGTGCAGCAAATCATGACAGGAAGAAGGTAGGGAGATTCATGCGTCCGTAAGACGATCGATGGTCAAAGCGTACAACAACTACCAACCGCATACCTCGGCAAAAGACCTTGCAAAGAACCCGAGGAAACTGTGGTACAGCGTAAAATCTCTAAGTGGGCGGAAGATTCTATCAGGTCACTCGTTGACCAGACTGGTGTGGCATTGCAGCGTTGCAAAAGGGTGCCAGAACTATTAAATTTGGCGTTTAAGAAATTATTCACGCAAGATGTTCATACAAAATACCGTCGTTAAACTATCGCAGAGACACCCTTGTGTGTGATGTAGACTGTCCAGTCGTCGCCTAGGTTGGACTTAGACTTGCATAACCGAACCTAACCTAACCTAATCTACTCACAAATGGCAGATGGCATCAGTAAGCGTATAGGGTACAATAAAGGTTTTCAGAGGCACGCGGAAAAACAGGGGCAGTCGTTGTGAAAATGCGGACACACAGGGATGTATCTGATGTCCACAAGGGCACGATGATTGGTTTTCGTTCCAAGAGTGGAAGTGTTTCCGAAACATCTAAGTTCGTGTGCGACCGTGGTTAAGGTGCACCGTGTGTGGCAAAATGGCTCTATCCAAAAGCGGTGACGAGGAGACCGTAGTGCGTCTCGGCCAACGGCCCACATACCTAGTATATAGTGTCAGAAGTCCCATGCGGCAATTCGCGGATGATACTGTAGTATACAGAGAAGATGCAGCATTAGAAAATTGCAGCGAAACCCAGGAAGATCTATAGCGGATAGGCAATTTGTGCAGGGAGTGGCAACTGACCCTTAACATAGACAAATGTAATATACTGCGAATACATAGAAAGAAGGATCCTTTATTGTATGACTCTATGATAGCAGAACAAACACTGGTAGCAGTTACTTCTGTAAAATTTCTGGGAGTATGCGTACGGAACGATTTGAAGTGGAATGATCATATAAAATTAATTGTTGGTAAGGCGAGTGTTAGGTTGAGATTCATTAGGAGAGTCCTTAGAAAATGTAGTCCATCAACAAAGGAAGTGGCTTACAAAACAGTCGTTGGACCTATACTTGAGTATTGCTCATCGGTGTGGGACCCGTACCAGGTCGGGTTGACAGAGGATATAGAGAAGATTCAAAGAAGAGTGGCGCGTTTCGTCACAGGGTTATTCGGTAAGCGTGATAGCCTTACGGAGATGTTTAGCAAACTCAAGTGGCAGACTCTGCAAGAGAGGCGTTCTGCATCGCGGTGCAGATTGCTGTCCAGCTTTCGAGAGAGTGCGTTTCTGGATGAGGTATCGCATATATTACTTCCCTCTACTAATACCTCCCGAGGACTTAAAATTAGAGAAATTCGAGGGTACACGGAGGCTTTCCGGCAGTCGTTCTGCCCGCGAACCATACGCGACTGGAACAGGAAAGGCAGTTAATGACAGAGGCACGTAAAGTGCCCACCGCCACACACCGTTGGGTGGCTTGCGGAGTATAAATGTAGAATTTAGAATGTAGAATGACAGGGATGAACGACGGTTGCCGAGATGTGTACGGTGGATAGCAGTGCAACTATTGGGCAACTGACCACCAGATGATCCAAACGGCTACCAAAAGAGTAAGTGTGTCCTCAACGGCCGCTCAGCGAACGTTGCTACGTGTGGGATTTCGTAACAGGCGCCTGGTTCATACAGCCATGCTGACTGCAGTAGACTGGCGACGAACACTACGATTTGCACTCCAATACCGCAACTGGACGCCCGCTATGTGGCGGCAGGCGGCCTTTCCAGATGAATCATCTTTTATGCTCCATCGGACAGATGGCCATAGGCGTGTTCAGCATGAAACGTCTGAAAGCAAAATAGGAGGGTGCGTTGGTGTCTGGGTAATGCTTTCATGGCATTTCTTCTGTGATCTCGTCATTCTGGAGGGCATTGTGGATGAACACAAGACTGCCTCTCTACTTGGGGACCGTATTAATCCCTACATACAGCCTGTTTCCCGTTCGGTAATATGGCATGAAACAGCAGGATAATTCAAGGTGTCACACAGCTCGCAATGTACATGAGTGGTTCGAAGAGCGCCAGAGGAATTTACCGGATTAAAATCTAAAAAAGGATCTGTGGAACTACCTCGGTCACGCTGTTCGTTCAGCTGGCCTCGGTACTGGAGGCGTTATGGTTCCACACTCCCTTTGGTATCATCCAGAACATCATTGACTCCCTTCCTGCACGTCTCGCAGAGGTCCGCTCTGCGAGAGGTGGTTAATCAGACTTTGAGCAGGGCTCTGTGACATTTGACCCTTTCTTAGCTGGCATTTATCGCAAATCTCTCTCTAAACTCACAGTGACAAGCGACTGGAAAACAGCGCAGGTGGTTCCTTTCTGTATGAAAAGTAGGAGATCGTAGCCTCAAAAATACAGACCAATAATTTTATCATCGCTTGATACATAATTCCTTAACAAATTCACACTTGGAATACAACAAATTTGCTTGAGACGGAAAAGCTTCTGTGCTCAAATAAGCACGATTTTAGAAAACTACACTCGTGTAAAATTCAGACCGCCCTTTTCTCAAATAATATCCTGCGAAGAATAGAAGAGAGGTAACAGGCACTTGCCATTATTTTAGATTTCTGGAAAGCGTTTGACACAGCGCCCCGCTGCAGACTGTCAACGAAGCTACGAGCATGCGGAATAAAAGTGGCTTGGACGACTTTTAAGTTGCAAAACCCAGTGCATTGTCCTCGATGCTGAATGTTCATGAGACACAAGGGTACCGTAAGGGGTGCCCCACTCCGTGATCTGACGGAGACTGCGGGCACCCGTCGGCAGCTGTTTACTGATGATGCTTTGCTATACGGGAAGGTGTCGTCGTTGGTTGACTGTAGGCAAACACAAGATGACTTCTAGATGATTTCCAGTTGGTGTGATGAATGGCAGCTAGCTCTAAGTGTATAAAAATGTAAGTTAATACAGTTGATTAGGAAAAACAATTCCGCAAAGCCTGAATACAGCATTGTGGTGTCCTGATTGGCACAGTTACGTCGATTACATATATATGCGAAAGTTTGTGTAGCGTCATGAAATAGAACGGCCACGTAAGGGATATAATAGGGAAGGCTAATGGCAGATACAATAATTATAGGATCGTTTGTTTGATCTGTAAAGAAAACCATCTACAGAACACCCACTCTTGAATACTGCTCGAGTGTTTGGGATTTCTACCAGATCGGATTAAAGGAAGACATCGGATCAATTCAGAAGCGGGCTGCTAGATTTGTTACCTGTCGGTGCGATCAGTAAGCAAGTATTACGGAAATGTTTCGCGAACTCTAAAAGGAAATCCTGGAGGGAAGACGACGTTCTTGTCGAGGAGAAATTTTAGAGAACCGGCATTTGAAACTGACTGCAGAACGATTCTACTGCCACCAACAAACATTTCGTTAAGCATCATATTAGAGACAATTGTGCTCGCATGGAGGTATATAGACAGTCGCTTCTCCGTCATTCTGTTTGCGAGTGGAACAGGAAATGACACTTTTCATAGTGGTACATTGTGCCCTCTGCCACCCACTACACGATGGCATGCGTATTATGTATGTAAAGGAAGACGGATAATACCTTTCTGTACGATAGTTGTCGTTTATTTATCGCTGACGTCTTTGGTACTGGATTTTGTTGTTGTTGTTGTGGTCTTCAGTTCTGAGACTGGTTTGATGCAGCTCTCAATGCTACTCTATCCTGTGCAAGCTTCTTCATCTCCCAGTACCCACTGGATAACACATTTTAAGTTGATACACTTTTGGACACCTTTCTTCCTCAAAAATCGCTAAAAATGTCGAAGTGTAGTACTACGACAAGGCGAGTCCGCATCAGAACTAATCTAGAACACAGCGCGGTCCTGTCAACGCCTTGTCAATTGTCAGCTGCGCCGCCCAGTGACGTTTTGAGCGCATGTGGTCAGTACACTGCTACCTCACGATTCCAAACCTCGAGACTGAATCATGAGTTTGAATGTACATTCTTTTAGCTGTCCCGCAAGGTAAGATACCCGTAGCTGTATCAGAAATATAACGGTGTCCACTATGGCAGTCATAAGTGAAGCTGGCTGGTCAGCTGCGCTGCTAACTTCCTCATGCATGTTTTACTATTTACTAGTACCAAGCGATGTGCTCATGTCGACAGCACAAGTAACAACGAAAACCTTCTACATCGGGTGACAATCATTGTTTGCTCAGTTACGGTAGTACCACGCCTACATACCCCTTGAAGAGCAGAGAAAAAATTTTGCATGTAACACAACAGCCCCAAACTGTAAACGATGTTTTCTTAAACGAACCTGATTTAATTCGTATACCATATGAAATAACATACGCTAATTGAATGAAAATGTAATAAGTGAATGTAGTGGTGTTAAATACATTACTTCAGAATATAGATATCAGCAAAATTGTATGAAGCCGTGAGAAGCAGTTACAGCTTAAAGGAGTGGTAATTTACTGTTAGTGTTGGTATTAATATACAGCCAAACATATTGATTTGTGTAGTGTAAAATCTGTATACTACAGATTAACGTTTGGTGTACATTTACATCTAGGAGTACATGCGTACATTGCTATTCTGAAGCCTCATTGTACTCGAACATTGATTTGACGTCGAGTCGTTTGTTACATAGGGACATAAAAATTCTCTAACAGCACAGCGCAGCACAAATTTACTACTTACACATACGAGTTTATTTCGATGGACATTTTCTAGGACACCAGCTGTGTCTCTTCCACATTTTCCAATTTAACACATTCATGATTCAAACTTACGAAGAACTCTAAAAGCATTGAGGAACGATATACTAGCAGAGATGTGGTAATGAAATGAAACTACTTGCACGTTAATTGAGCCGTGCACAGCTCCTGTTCATCCCATTAATTGTTTTTCTTCATCTATTACGGTAGTCCAGTCTCGTTTTATTATTCCATTTACTGGCGTCACTAACTTCCTGCCTTACTTGCCCATGAGTGGCAGCAGCAGCGCGTATTGATAAGCGCACTGTCGTACCATCTCTGGAGCGACCAATAGTATTTCCGGGTCGTCGTGTGTCGGGTAGTGAGTGAGTGGGAGACGCTCCAGGAGTGCAGTCACGACGGAGCAGCAGTCGCGGACTGACCAGTAGTCCAGTCGGTCGGTTGGCGTGGAGCTGCAAGCAAGCCCCCACCGCGCGGATTCGGCCTGTAGCCGCTGGCGGCGTGCTCGCGCGGTTGGAGTGTGAGGTGCTGGTTGCGGGTGCTACGAAGTTCGTCGCCCACCGATCTTGTACATGAAAGTTGAGTCCTCACTTAAGTTACCATCGAGCCTCAAATGATTTCATTTCTTCGTTTGATCCTGGTTGTCGCTTTGGACATTCCCGCGAGCAACAATGTGTGTGTATTTTAGTCGGCTAAGATTCCAGCTGTCCTGCTGTGAAATTTAACTTAATTTATTCCCTGTTATTAAAGTTCACCAGCGGTATCTTCTGCTTTGTGGCCGTTGACGTTCTGTTTACCTGCCCTGGTCTTTGACGTCATTTTAGGCAGTGTATTTTCCTCGTCGTGTTGTTGCTGTCCAGCGTGGCGTGTAGTTCCACAGTTGAGGTGTTTTTGGTCGTTGTGGGAGCCAGTATTCTGTGTGTCGTGTTTTGAAATCTTGTGGTCGTTTTGCTGGTCGCATGGAGCGGAACCGACTTGTTTGATTGGTCGGTCGGCTGTCTGTCAGTTGAGTTGCCTCCAGATTAAGAAGTCGTTGGACAGGCTGCCTGTCTCACCTAAACGGGCGTTAGTGTTACAATCCTAGGCCGACCCTTGGAAACTTCTGAGTACCGTTCCTTGTGTGTTACGTAGTAATTTCCCTGTTTGGATTTTAGTTATTTGTTTGATGTGTAGCTTTCAGTCGAGTATCAGTATCTCTTTAATTAATGTTCATGTGCAGCCCTTAATGCATGAAATTGTTATATTTTTATATGGGGCCTTCATCCTAATTTTACTGGAGAGGTTTCAAGATAAGGCCTTCTATCTTTTAGATTGAAACTCGTTCTAGGTCTTAAGCCGTTAAACATATTTTGTTGATATGTGGCCTTCAGCTGAGTGTTAATATCTCTTAAATTAATGTCCTTGTCTTGCCATTAAGGCATGAGATTGTTATTCTTTATTTTATATGACATGTTTTCAGATACGGCCCTCCTGCCCTTTAAAATTGAAACTCTTTTTCCTAGGACTTAAGACGTTAAATTATTTGTTGGTGAGTGGTCTTCAGCCGAGTTTTAATATCTCTTCGATTAATCTTCTTCTATTGCCCTTAAGACATAAGATTTTTATGCTTTTGAATGAGGCCTTCATCCCAATTTGCATGAAATGTTTTAAGACAAGGCCTTTTGACTGAAACTCCTCTTATTGCTTAATGTGTGATCTCTAGCCTAGTTCCATTAAAATTAAATTGCTAAGGCCTTCAATCGATTAGATTGAAGATTTATAAAATATTATTGGGTGAAACCTCCAGAAGAACCTTGCATTTCAATTTTGCTTAAGCCACGTGTCTCGAATTTTGAATGCGGCCTTCAGCCGATCTAAAGGTAATCAAAAGAAGTCGATTAAAGTTTTGAGTGTTTTGCATCCATGTTGTAATATTGTGTGTTGATAAATGAAGTTTGTATGTTGAGTGTAACTGACATAAACTCGTTTTGGCCTATTTCCACAACCTAATCCGCTCTTTCCTAGTAGCCCAGGCGTTTCAGTGGACAATTTAACATTGCTCCACATTGTAATAAATACAAACAAGTCATAACACATGCTTAGTACAATACAAAAGAAACATTGGAGTAACTAATTGTAAGAAATGATCGTCAGCGGCAAAAGAATTCGTACCGCATTACAAACGGCTTCAAGCCATAAGATACAGAGAAGCGCACAGAAAATATTGGTGTCTTTTTATAGTATCATACTTCTTGTTTATTATTCATGGATGAAGTTTATAAATAACAGTAATGGGTTGAGAAAATGCTATCGGGTTTCTAGCCATGTGAATTCGTTTAAAATCCACAGTCTTTGGACTGAAAACTCCTCGCTAACTATTGTGTGGCTGCCGTTTCTGCCGTTACATAGCTGCACTATCGTCTGTGACGTCTTGGTGCTCAGTCCACAGACAAAGAACGTAATGTCTTAGCTGCAAGATCACCGCTGCAATTTCGAAAGCCAGAAGACCTAATCCCAATCTGCGCTTAACTGCAGGCCGCCGCTTTTATTGGTGTTTTTTATCTCGATCGTTTCTATTATGTTGCTGTCGCAACGAGAAATTGCCCATTTAATAACAGATGCATCGTCGAATGTAATTTGGTGTCCGTTTTCCAGAGCATGCGTTACTACCGACGATATGTCACGATGCCGTAGTCGGAAACACATAAGTTCTATATGGCGCTCTGTATCTCCCAGTCTTACAATTAAATGCGTGGTGCCCGTTCTTTCATGAGCTATATATGAAATAGGGATACTGACGTCACCTTAATGAGTGGATTAAAACACTCGGTCCAGACATATTAATGTGACCTCCGCCTATGGTCGACGTCACCTTGCAACATATATTCACAGACGGCAGATGGCAACATCAGCAGTAGAGAGTTTATGTGTCGGTGAGGGAGGGGGGTGGTCATAGTATACCGTCGTTATAATCCAGAGAAGAAGCGTTTTATCTGACGTCCTAAACGGCATGATCAAAATTGTTCAAATGGCTCTAAGCGCTATGGGACTTAACATCTGAGGTCATCAGTCCCCTAGACTTAGAACCACTTAAACCTAACCTAAGAACATCATACACATCCATGCCCGAGGCAGGATTCGAACCTGCGACCGTGTCTAGAACCGGTCGGCCACAGCGGCCGGCTACGGCATGATCGTTGGATTTCGAGCCTAGTGTAGAAGCATTTCCGAAACGGCAAAGTTTGTAAACTGATCGTGCGCCACCGTGGTTAAAGTATATCGTCCGTGGCAAAATGGCGCTATCCGAAACTGACTCCGAGTTAACTGTGGTGCACTACAGGCTACATGTAACAGGAGTGAACGGCGGTTACGGAGATGTGTACTGGCGAACAGACGTACAACTCTGAGCAACCTACCACTTACTTGAACTAATGGGCTGTGAACAGTGTCTCCTAGTCGAACGTTCAGCGAACGTTGCTGCGTATGTGCCTCCGCAGCGACCGCCTGATTGTTGGAGCTATGCTGACTGCAGTTCATCGGCGACGAAGATTGGAATTTACACGCCAAAAACGCAACTGGTTGTACAATGAGTGGCGACAGGTGATCTTTTCAGCTTAGTCACATGCTCCATCTGACACATGAACGATGTGAAAGAGTCCAGGCCGAAGGAGCGAACATTACGGTCTGGGGAATATTTTCGTGGCATTCCTGGGTCATCACGTCATTTTGGAAGGCACTATGTATCAGCACGAGTACGCATTATCCTTGGAGACAGTGTGCACCCGTAGGGGCAGTTTGCTTTTCCCTCGGAACGATGACATGTATTAGCAGGACAATTCAAGGTGTCTCACAGTACGCAGTTACGTGTGTGGTTCGAAGATCTGTGTATACCATACGCTCCTGGCCACCAAATCCTCGCATTTAAACCTAATCGAAAATATGTGGGATCACCTCGATCGGGCTGTACGCATCGTGGATCCTAGCGCAGCTTGCCGCGGTACTGGAGTCGGACTGGCTCCACATGCCTTTCGATTCCTTCACTGTCTTTAGGCGCGCCCGCACTCCAATGGGTGGTTATTCGGCTTCTGGTAGGTAGCCACATCACAGTGACGGGACCGAATAACTCAATGACGAAGAGTGAAAGTTTGTGGCGCACCGGGACTCGAACCGGAAATTTCACTTTATGCCAGTGGTTGCCTTAATCACTTCTGCTATCCGAGCCTTCAACCCGTCAACTCAAGTTCCCAAACTGTTTCACACTACTTCCGTAGTGTCCCCCTGGACACCTTCAGAGCGCAGTGGTTAACATATTGGACTTACATACGAAAGGACGACGGTTAAAACTTGCGTCCGGCCATTCTCATTTACTTTTCTTGTGATTTCCCTAAACTGCTTCAGGCGAATGAGGGGATGGTTCGTTTGAAAGAGCATGGCCGATTTATTTCTCCGACCTTCCCTAAGCCGTCTCTACCGGCATCTTTGACGACGACACGTTAAACACCGATCTCGTCCTCCTCCTCCGCCACCACCTTCAATGCTCGCAGTATTTAGGCATGAGTCCCGCAAGAGGTGACATTGGTTGTATCCCTACTGAAGATATGATGAAATGCGGGGAAGGCGTGTATATATTAATGTTAAATGTGTGGTTTCTTTTACTGAGGTTATGTCCATATGCCCATATTTCTCTTTCATCACCTTCCAGTCTGCTTCGTTTTTCTTTAGTACCTTCAATGATATTACGTCTCAGCAGATGGACAATGACTGTGTCCCTCTTTTACACATGCTACTTTATGTGAATATTCTGCAGAAGATCTTGTATCTGATCTCATAAGCCAACATACGTTTCAGCATTCTATTGTAAGATTACTTCTCAAACGCATCGATTCTTTCATTTTGAGTGAATTTACACTGCCCATCGTCCACTTATGTACAATGCAATGCTCCACGAAGACATTCTCCGAAATTTCTTATTCAAATTAAAGCCTATGTTTGATGTTAGTAGACGTCCTAAAGTACAGAAAATTCCATTCATTTCCCGTGAGCCTATTATTTGCATATTTCCGTAACACAAGATTAAAATTGCTGCGACTCTCTTCCTTTCTTGCTTTCCTCTACAGTTCATAATTTTCGCTTAGCTGCGTGTTTACATTCTAAGACCTCTTGTCCTCAATTTAAGTTTGATAACAGAGCTCCTCTTGTAACGTCTCTTAGCAAAAGACATATTATGTAATAAAGAGAAAGCATTATGTGTAATGTTTTGTTCTTGTATAGAACTATGTACTGGTTTTTTTTATTTAGATAATATCTGTGTCGGCGAGTACTGAAACCGCCACAGACGATACTTATTAAATATCAAACAAAGGTGAGAATATGTGACTAGTATAAATAGTACAGAACAAACATTAATTTCTCTGTCGTCTTCTTGTAGTTACGTGAGTAGGAAGAGCCTGTGACGTTATATTGTACGCTTGCGTAGCATTCTTTTGTCAAGATTGTGAGAGGGACGCTATTAGACATAGCTTTGGAAAGTTGTGTAATAACTTAATTTGTTTAAATGTTTTGAATAGAGTTACTTAGTGAAACCTTGCATTATGATTTGTAATAAGCTTGTCTGGTATTTTATCCCATCCCTTTAAGGCATTTCCAGTTATATAAATATTATTCGTGGTGCAGAGCTGCGCTACGAACGAACGAGCCGCTGCCGCGGCGCATTCAAACTGCATTAAATTAAATCAATCATACCGCAAAGAAGCGGGCAGGTAATAGTGAACTAAAATTATTCCTTTCAGCTTTCGGAATTGCAGAGCAGAGCAGCAGATTTTATGATGTGTTTTACAGGTTGACGCAGGCTGCTGATAATATATTATTAACAGTGCAAAAAGATAACTTACCTTCATAACATAAAGGAAATCTTGCTGTGCGTAGTTCTGGTCTGGCAAATCTTATAGTAAAAACATCTTTTTCTATGACAATAGTCTCATGTTCTCGTGTTAGTCGTGGTACTTATTGGTGTTTTACTGTTAACAAAAATCCACTGCAAAATTTTGATGTTGAACAATCATTGCGTACTGTTAACATCACTATTGATAACGAAGTAATTTTCATTAACCTTTTCAATAACTATAAAGTAAGGAAGATATGTTGAACTTTACGGCGAGTTACAGTAACTAAGAAATGTTCCTTTAATAGAAAGCCAGATCCAGAACAATAAGAACATAATCTATTTTGTTTTGTTGAAAATTAATGATCCACAGAAAGTCACAGCACTGCATCACTAAAAGGTATTTCGGGGCTCTTTTCGTAGCAACATATTTTATCTCATATATTAGTTGTTACGCGAGTAATAATAAAACAAAGCAAATAGTAAAGAGCTAGCGAAACTCTTTAGCGAGGGATATCATCTTAGGTTGTCCCCTTTTTCCGTCCGCCTTGCTAGGCCTCTATGAGACATTTTCATTCCAGGACAGGATTCCTTCGTCTGCTATGTGGTCACCAGTTTTAATGCTGATTACTTATATCATGTATGCTATTACTCATAACATTCGTCTTTCGTTTACACTGCCCGTATCATCTGCTCATAAGATGGCCCATTCGACTGAACATTTCCTGCGCGTGTCCGGATACACGATCATGCAAGCGAACGGCTGCTCGAAACATGTACCATCTGACACAGGCCGATAAGGGCTGTATTATTCTGTGGGGGACGTTCCTCTGGTCTTCCATGGGACCCGGAGAGCTGCGGTCTACTTCATCATCAGTGTGGATAATCTGGCTGCATGATGCCTTCCCGACGGTGTTGATAGTTTCCAGCACGATAATGTCGTCATCACAACGCTCCTGCTAGTGTTGTTTGACGAGCAAGATAATAAAAAATTTTATTATGTTTGTAACCAAATTCGCGTAATCAGAAACCGATGAACGCTGTTGGTCTCCCGCTACGTTCCCAAAAATCAAGGATTCATGGGAACTGTGTAACCTTAGGACAAATACCTTCGGCAGCCTACCAAGGAATTTTCGAATCCATACATCGAAGAACTGATGAGGTGTTGCTTTTCAAAGGTGTACGAACACGCTATTAAACAGGTGCTCATAGCGTTTTGGCTCAGCTGTTTTTATAAGGAGTTCTTAAAATTCTAGTACTTGTCTGCCTGTACTATAGTTTACCTCTATTTCTCTTTATAATGCCAAATCGCAACAGATGTTCCTAACCTCTCTTGTAACCGGTGTCTTTCAAGATACCTTTTCTCACTAATTTTTTTCTTTGTCCTGTTCCATTTAGTAGTAACTCTATAGCTTTTTTCGATTCCTAGCTACATCTTCTTCTATTTTTTTACTATGGTCGCCATGCCACTGCCATACAGTACTGTGCTCCAGAAAGACACTTTCAGGATCGTTCAAGTTTATGTCGATATTAACGTCCTACATGAGTACTGTTCGACTTTCTTCGTCCAAGTCAAACTATTTATTCTGGTCTAACAGCCGATAATTTACATTTAAAATTTCCGAAGATGACTTTTCTTGTTTAGATGGTGTACGGGGCAGTGATGGCGGTTACTCGCTAGCCTGCTCGCAAATCACGAATTCTTCCAGCCTCTATGCTTTTATTTCTTCTGAGTGCTCTCATTTGACGTTCGTACCTGTCAATGGGTTACAGTTTCTTTCAAATATTGGACGATTTAAAAATACTATAGCAAAGATAACATTTCGAGAGGACTAAATACCAGTTATCTCTCTTACCCTGCTTTCTTTTCTTCCTGCAGAGAAAAGGTGTATTGAAAGACACAGGATACGAGAGAGGTTTGGAACATCTGTTGCGATTTGGAATTATAAAGGGAAATAGAAGTAAAGCATAGTATAGGCAGACAAGTACTAGAGTTTTAAGAAAACCTTATAAATACAGCTCAGCCAAAACGCTATGAGCACCTATTTAATAGCGCGTTCGTACACGTTTGAAACGGAACACATCATCGATTGTTATCATTTACTTAGTGTATATCTCCCACTTGCCATCGATGCCATTTTTTGAATTTTAATCACATATGGGCTACACTTAGGTAGTCGTATTGGAAGGCATGGAGTCTCATAGAAAGGCGTCAAGCGAATTTTTATCGGCTTTCGTAGACAGATATATTTTGCATTTGCTTTCGTTAGATTTTAATGTTACAGTACGCCGTAAGTAATCTGGCATGCGATCTTCCTAGTTCTGAACGGTAGCAGTCGGGATACTCCCTGTCATATGATTTGCAGAAGTCCGTTGCAAATTGTGTAGCGTACCATTGGGCGGTGTTGACAGCACTACCGTATGCTTTCTTCTTGAGCTGTGTTTTCCCTGTGTTTTTGCGGTTGTTTCACTGTGATTTTTTCGTATATGTGTAATAACTTTGTTGCCGGCCCATCGCTAGGGTTACCTTGTACTCCATTTCCGTAAAGGAAGCCAGTTGTCAGGTGTTCGTGGAAGATCAAATCGTTAAGTTTCTGTTGCCTGCCTTCACTGCGTACTTACAATACGTGGATGCGGAGTTTGTCACCTCTCCACACCCCACCCCCCACCCCCCACCCCCCTCCTACCCCTCTCGGTCGCCACTTTACGCCCCATGCATCACTGCCCGACCCGCTCCCGGAAACACACGCTGACCATATGCCAAGTTACACTGTAGTTCGCGAGTAGTAGTCATTCTTCCTAACGTAGTCACTGATCCCTGTATCTTTCATGATGCTGAGTATTTCCTCAGCATAATTTGCTTCAAGAGGTCAAGTATTTTTTAGCAACCATCGAAGCACGTAGCCAGAAATACCCAAAAGCATAATTAAATATTTCTTTACTTGACGGTATGGCAACTTCAATCCATCGCCAAACTAATTATCGTTCTAATGTAATGCACTGTCTCTTTGCTATGAAAAAGGAAAATACATAGCTCAGTCTTAACACAAGCTTCGCTATTGCACAGCAAAGGAATCTTAACGGTGGTATGAATAATTCACAAGGTTAAACTGGTTCAAACCTCTTTTGACAATAGCTGTCTTTCTCCTACAACAGTCTTGTATTCAAATTTATATCTTATCAGAAACGAAGTCATGGTTCTTTCAGCACATGAAAACATCCTAGGTTCCTCAATTCAATCTCAAATTTCATTAAAGTGTGTTTCATTACATTGCAATTCTTCAATTTCCTTGTGTAATCAAGAACTTTTTTTCTGAAATTACCATTTCAACAGTGAACTTAAACTATAGCAACTAGATTTATATTTTAATCGAAATGAAACACACCTATGCTATGATGTACAGTTTCTGGGTCTTAACATTGATTCACTCACTGATTTCAACTACACATCTAATGTATGCGACTTCATAAATCACTTATCCGTGGTAATATGGTTATATAGTCTTGATGCTAATAAAGCTCTCCACGATGTACAACATACGTTATCGTTGGCATAACTTTTATTTACAAGTATGTTACCACTGTGAAGGTTGGACTCTCTGTTCCAAGAACGTTGCAAATAAGACATTTCACTGCAGACCATAGTTCTTGTACTAAAACACGAAGACAGGACGTAGGTCCGTGGAAGAGATGTTTGGCTCGCCTCTGATGCTTTTCTTTACATTTAAGCATCTTCAAGAGAATTGTTTTTTTTTTATGAAAGAGAGTTGGTATCTCTTAGGCAAGGCTGTGACCTGTAGTACGAGACTAACCCCGGCATTTTACTAAACTGAAAATGGGTAACCACAGGAAACTATTTTCAAAATTGGCGGCGGACGGATTCAGAGCATCTCTACTCCAAATCCAGGGTTGTTAGTTCAGTGCCTCAGCGCCCAGAGCTACACCAGTCTGTGAAGAATTTGGAAAGAACTGATTGTTGTACATTGTTTCAATATGCAATAAAGTGGTCCATGAGAGAAGTAGGATCTCTGATACTGTGCGGGTGGTTTCCATTTAATTGTCCTGTTTTGTCATTTGTTAGCCCACGAATGCACGCGTATTTTAAACTTTAAACGTGCATGCGATTTCCGCTTTCAGTAATTATAATATTATAAGAAGTTAAATAGATTTTGGCCAAAGGGGGATTTGGGGGGAGGGGGGCGCACGCCTCTGAAGAACCGAAGCAGCCCGCTGAAAAAATCTTTTAGTAACGAAGAAACGAACGAATTGTGCAATTGTCATCAAATACCGTCACCACTTCCGCTGTCCTCAAACCCCTCGACATCGTTGCGTCTCCCAACTAGTTTTCATAACTGAGTACTACCAGGGTGACTAGACTATCCGCTGTTTTCCCATTTTGGCTACTATTGGTAGAACTTTCAACAACTGTTTTAAAGAAATGAGGAGCATCGTTGTAAAACGCATTAATGCAGCTGAGGCCAAAATACCGTGTGATGCCTTTTCACCCCTCTTTTGCTTGTTGCTTCCGCTGTTTTCATCCTACAGTTGACAGTGTGGTGTTTATTACATGATTGTGCACTTTCGATCACCACGAAGGGATAATTAACCGTGGGAGATGGATCGAAGGAAAGTAGAATGAGAATTAGGGCTGCGGAAACTACAAGACAACGTGAAAAGGAATCTCTGTAAGTAATAACAACTGATGCATTTTACAAATGATCATTTTCAACGAAATTTTTAATTACAGCGCACTGATGTGTTATTCGTGCGGTAACAATTGCATAAATGCATGTTTCCCCACTCTTATTGAGCGTTGCTATCTGTAGTTAGGACCTGACATTTTTGGTACGTCAACCGATATTCACATTTAAGTAATTCTGAGCACCTTGTGATCACAAAGAATACCGATTGAAGTGTGGAAGCATCCCAGTATTCTGCCTAGCGAAAGCAAAAAATTGAGTTCGCAGCACACGGGACAATGAGGAACAAATCGCAGAATTAGTTACATTATGAAGAACTGGAAAGCATTAAGTAGGAAAGAGCAGTTGAAATTCCATTGATAAAGCGAATTATACGACGCTAAGAAACTGGCTGTAGATAAAACGTTGAATTATAGATTTGGAGACAACTCAAAGAGGCTGATACTTTGCAGTTTTATGTTTCGGCACTAGCCATTGACGAAACATCAGCTGAAACTGATAGGCCGACTCATGAGGACGATGACTGAAACTATTTGCACGAGGAAGGACTGAGTGCAACAGCGTAACACATCGATCTACCGTTAGCAACACATTAATAATTTCACTTCCTTACGTGAAAGTCTGTGTCCACAAATAAAATCAATAAAAAATTGAAACGGACGTTTCAAATCATATGTCACAAAACAAGATTACATCAACATGTATTTTGTTAAGTGATTTGTTTCAAAACGTGTGGAGTGCAAGTATCATCTTCATTCAGAAGGAAATGATTGTGATCATGAACTTCTTCTGGAACACATTTCATTTGGTAGCGTTCATTGATAAATCAAAATCGCTTTTTCTCTTATTTCAAGCAACAAACTTACCCATAATTAGAAAGTATCGCAACAAAACACTGCACGAAAACAATAAACGGGAGAATTTACATTAAATTCAACTGCAAGTAAGAGCTGAACTGATTAACAAAACAATAGCTGAGTCAAGGAAGGCCAACAATGTACAGTAGTAAATCTTGGTTGAAGCAGGGATCGGCGACAGCCGAAAATACTGCTCATGTGAAGCCCAATAAGCACTTTTCTCACATGACGTACTCAAAGTTCCATCAAGGCAGTCAGATAGATGCAGTATTCCTGGTTTCCGGAAAGCGTTTGACTCAGTACCATATCTTTGATTATCGTCAAAAGTCTGATCTTATGCGGTATCGTGTGAAATTTATGACTGGATTAAGGACTTTTCGGTAGGAAGGAAGCAAACATGTTTTCTTGGACAGAGAGTCACCGCCAGATGAAGAAATACATTCCGATGTGGCGCAGGGAAGTGTGTTGGGACTGTAGCTTTCTTTGGTGTATATTAATGACATCGCTGACAATATTAATAGTAACCTCAGACTTTTTGCAGATGATGCAGTTATATGCGATGAAGTACTGTATGAAGGTACCTGCATATACATTCTGTCAGAACTTGATAAGATTTCATAGTGGTGTAAAGATTGGCAACTTGTTTTAATTGTTCAGAATTGTAAAACTGTGCAGTTTACAAAACGAAAACACGTAGTATCCCGTGAGTTTAATGTCAACGAGTTACTGCTGGAATCGGCCAACTCATACAATTACCTAGGTGTAAAACTTTGCAGGGATATGAAATGAAAAGATCACATGGGCTCAGTTGTGGGTACAACGGTTTATTGGTAGAATACTGGAGAAGAACAATCAGTCTACTAAGGAGATTCCTAACAAGTCGCTCGTGCGAACTGTTCTAGAAAATTACTCAAGTTTATGGGATCCATAGAAAATGCATATGAGTAACAGGGAATGTTCAACGTATACAGAGAAGGGCAGCAGGAATGGTCACAGATTTGTTTGATCAATGGAAGAGTTTCCTAAAAATAATGAAGGAACTGAGGTGGCAGACTCTTGAAGACAGGCGTAAACGCTCACGAGAAAGAATTTTAACGAAGGATCCAAAATCGACTTTAAATGATGACTCTAAGAATATACTACAACTACTTGCCTACCCTCTCGCAGCTCTCGTGAGGATATGATTAGAATAATTACTGCACCCACAGAGGCATTCAAACAATCATTCTTCCCGCCCTCCATACGTGAATGGAACGGGAAGAAACCGTAATAACTGGTACAATTGAACCTACCCTCGGCCAAGCACTTCATAGTGGCTTCCACAGGTGTAGACATAGATGTTATGGATACTTTAAATCTATCGATGGCGATGTTCACCGTCGGTAGTACGTATAGAGGCGTAGCGCCATATACCGATCCTGCCTTGGAGGCGGTTAAGTGGGAGATGTGTCTGAGAGCTGAATGGTGACAGATGGTGACGCGAGACTGGACGCGCACGTAGTTTATGTATCATCCGATAGACGACAATATTGGATAGGGGGACTGTGCTTTTAGTTTCGATTGTGCCCACTAGAGCGCACTGAAGTAATAGAATGTTTATCATAAACTGTTCTAGTATTTTCATCAAGTGTTATTATGTTTTTTTGTGTATGTGAAATGTTATATACATGTTTTAGCAGTATGAATGATGCGTGAGTGTGGTTTAAGGTTAATATGAAGATAATTGTTTAAAGAGTTATGTAGTGGGACTTAGTGTAGGAACATTTCGAAGAAGTATGGATGTGGTTCAAAAAATGGCTCTGAGCACTATGGGACTTAACATCTGAGGTCATCAGTCCCCTAGAACTTAGAACTACTTAAACCTAACTAACCTAACAACATCACACACATCCATGCCTGAGGCAGGATTCGAGCCTGGGACCATAGCGGTCGCGCGGTTCCAGACTGAAGCGCCTAGTCTGGGGATGCTTGTAGAATAGATTTGTAAAGTAAGTTTATTGTAAAGGCAAAGTTAATTCAGGTAAAAATAACTACACAAAATAACTTTATGCATAAGCAAAACTTCAGCATATTAGATAATTACGTCGGTAAAAAGTGCAGTCGTTAGGTTCCTTATTTTGCGATTGGTTATTGATGAAATGAAATGAAATGTCGTGTGGCTAGGGCCTCCCATGCGCGGACTGAAGCGGGAGAGTGTTGTTTTGCTATTGGCTGTTGAGTAAACTGACCAATGGTAAATCAATATTCTTCGCGCGCCTTTCTCTGCTGTCAGAGAAGACTTAGAGCATTCTAGAGAAGAGTGGAAGCCTAGCCATGAAACAGTTAGGCCGTGGGTTGTAGTAGTTCCGATGGAAACGATAAGTTGCACGATCTAGCAGTGTTTCATGCATCAAAAGTGTTGTAAAGTGACGGCATAATTATTCCGATGAGTATGTAGAAATTTCGGAATTTTTAAGTGAATTTTGTGACGAGAAAAGACATATATTCCGCGTGGCGTATTGAGCAGGTCGGTGGCTAAAAACTGTGACTGCATTTGCTACCGACAGACTTAATATTTGGCGAGCATTCTCAATCAAAAACAATCAGTATTTTTGTAGCTACTACGTTTTCGGGAAATGCAACAACATAAACTTGCTAACTTCAGTGAAAGGGATTGTGAGTGACTGTGTTAAGACTAGCACGGGCTTGGCAGTGATACTTGTTCACCTAAGTTTCAGAATATATTAATTGAGGACAAAATTTCCAATCTTTCATTTCGTGTGAAAACTTTCTCCCGAAACATAGATTAGTGACTGTAATTACAGCCTGTTTCACGTCGAAATACAGTAGGTTTTGCTCGGATTCCCTACTGATGGTGTGCAGAGACAATGTTCACAGGTAGGTGCAGGTTCGTCGTAAAGGGATGGAAAGAACCGCGCCGCCGCAGTATCCCTTTTTCGTCGTATGACTGAAAAGCAAAATATGTTTCAGTTTCACTATACTGTTACTGGGTCGAGGGTAGTTTCATTTAGTTGATAGGAGGTGGGGTGAGAGTTCGGGCCCCGTTTAGACCCTCCACCCACCCCTTTGGCTACATCCTTGAACCATTTACGCTTTGATTGGGCTGCCGAACTAACTGTCCAATAGAGCTTTCGTAGAAAGCATTCAGCACGATTTCGGATGACATTTTATGCCTACCACCGACTTCAGATATGTAGTTTCGCCGACATATCGAGGATAAACTGAAATCATCGCTAGTTTTACATAGTATTCTGTGAGTGGAGTGTGCATTTTAAATAATACTCAAGTTTTGTTCAATAGATCTATAATTTTTGGGGGGAGGGGGGGCGGAAGTGTTTGTAAGTAGAAGGAATCAATTATTAATTTATTTATCAGGTATAACCTATACCAATACCGTTCCACGAATTTTCCCCATTTCAAACTCACTATGAGTTAAACTAGGCGACTTAGGAAACCAATGAAAAATACTCCATCAGTAATATTCAATCTGCGCTTCCTGAATACCGTTTGGTTGTTTGTAAAGTTTTGTTTGCACTTATCTTCAGCTTTAGCCAGATTTCAGTACCTATACTGACTTAAACGTCTGGCAAATGGCGTCAGAAAGTTACTGATAATTATAGTCTACATCTTACGTGCTGTAACTATTCGTGAACGGCCTCATGCAACTCGTACGTAGCAGTATCAATGACTCGTACACTAGTTGCAGTACGAGCGGAAATAATGCGCCTTCATTCCTCACGGAACCTGCATCGTACATCTGATACCTATCACCTCTTCGTAACTGTAATGTAACATACATAATGTCTGTTTCAGTGACACTGGGTATCCATACAGAAAAGTTCTTGAGCACTTCCTTCATCGCTGTCCTGGAAGCAACCACTCTGAATTACTCATTTTGTGGAGAACTATTCCGCACTTGAAAAGTAATGAACGTACACTTTAACATCATTAGAATACGTGTGGCTGTATTGAGCAAAACAGGGCGATTTCTACGTAACACAGATACGCTCAAATTTTTTCTTACGTTACCTTTCGTTGCTTCATAGATTATTTTCTTCTAAGTGTCTGTCAACTTCACATCATCAAAAAGCTGGGTAGATGTCAGTGCAGGTCTCATCATCCATACATACGCAACGGAAAGAAACCTGAAAATTTTTTCTCCATCATGAAATCCAACCAAAATTTTTATTATGTTCTCTGTGTTTTAAAGGATGCTGACCAGCTTCACTTCAACGAAATACTCAAACAAATAAAAAATTGGGTACCTAATAATCTAAATGTTCTAAGATGTGCTATATTTACAGCCGAGAAACGCGCGATGGCGTTAAGAACTAAATAACAAAATAAAATGATCTGAAACGGAAATAACGTACTTTGCGGCACAGATTAACACAGCCGAAAGAGACGAGGCAGGTTTTCTACTGTCATTTTCTAAGACATATATTATTTACTGTATATGCGTTGGTATCTTCTTCAGATTCTCCAAAGCCCATTCTTTCAAGCAACAGTGTCAAAACTGAAGGGCTTTCTAGTAGTCTAGCCTTTGAAGGGGCCTGAGACTGCATTAAAAGAAAATGCTCTTTTGTAGCCATAGGAACGTTAAGAGCCAGCATAGAAGGCTTTGTAAAGTAACATGTAATGCACTGGATTTACTTCAAAGGCGGCCTAATTAATAATAATACGTAATGGATATCTATTGCAAAGAAAGAGGTCCATTGTTCTTTTGTAGTCGTGAGAGGTAGGCACTTTGAGTATTATATTAACCAAGTTTTATCTGTTGTTCCGCTGCAACTGACAGATTAAAGCACTCCGTAATGTTTCTTTGTACTTTATGCTAGAGGAATATGAAGTTCAAAAAGAGTTTCGAGCTCATCTCCTTGAGTTAGTTACCCATTATTGGCCGCAAACCTGTTGTTGACGAAAATGGACAGCTAGTTTTACGAGTATCTTAAATGGCGCAGCAAACAAGAGTATTGAAAAAAAAAAGAAAGACACAGACAGATTCCCATATATGCAATTTGATAATGAAGAGGGAGTTAGTTAGCAGGTTAGTTAGATGGTAAATAAGCTGCATGTTCCATACATTACTTGAACGATTCTTTTATCTATACGATGTAGAACGAATCAGTTTATACTATGTCTTATGTAATTATTGTTAACATTAATGAGCATAGTTATTATTTAGTCGTATTCGTTCAAGTTCAAGTTCACTTACAAAATTATGTATCTCTTCTTTTTCTTTTTGCGGGTTACTAGTTTTTCAGCAGGAAATCGTCCATGGAAGAAAGAGTTGCACATGAAAAATAATTTTAGGTTGATTTTAAAACTTGCTTTTCTACCTTCAACGTAATTGGACAAATGAACAAAAACTTTTCTTGCTGCGTATTGAACACCTTTCTGAGACTTTTACAGCTATCTTATTGAGTAATAAAAGTAATTTTTCATACAATGATGCAGGGATGCACTATTCTTCTCAAATTGTGACTGATTAATTATGCCTATTTCATTAGCGAATATGTGTCTGTTGAAGGGCAGTTAAAATTCCTAACTGCCTGCCTGAATAGTTAAGTACATGACGACTGCAGGTGAACACCACATATTATTCTTACTGCTAATTTTTGGACAGTCAATAATTTCTTGCTACGGACTGAATTAACCCAGAAAATCATTTCATAAGAATTTGTCGAGGGGAAGCGCGTGAATTACGTCAACTGGATGATTCGTTTGTTTCCAAGACTAGCAATTATAATAAGTGCAAACGCAGCTGAACTTAATTGTTTCAGTAGTTCCGTTACATGCTTCTTCCAGGTAAAGCTTTTATCAGTACTAACGTCCAAATATTCGGAGCATTCTACTATATTTACTGACTCCTGTTCAGTCGTTGGTATAACTCTGTTTGTTGTTCAGAATTGAATACAGAGTGTTATCTCAAAATTTAGAGACTGTACAATTTCAGAAAACCTCATAATAATTCTTTGAAAACATCAACTTCTTCTATTGCTTTCATTCATTGTATTAAATAGGATTTATTACAATACATCTGTCTTTTGTAAAAGTACCAATTCTGTTGCTGAATAGAGTGGACAGTCATTCTCATATATAAAGAACAGCAGTTGACCCACAAATGAACCCTATGGGCCAGTATGTCATCTCTGAACTGGCGTGAATGAGACACAATTGTAGCCTGTCACCGACGTTATTAAATCTGTACATTGAGGAAGCAGTAAAAAGACGAAAGAAAAATTGGGAGAAGGAATTACAATTCAGAGAGAAGAAATAAAAACTTGGTGTTTGGCGATGACATCGTAATTCTGTCAGACACTGGACTTGGAAGAGTTGTTGAACGTAACGGACAGCGTCTTGAAAGATGAAAATCAAGGAAATCAATTCAGGCATAATGGAGTGTAGTCGAATTAAAGTAGGTGGAGGAGAATGGCTCAGAAAACGAGACACAAAAAGTAGTAGCAGTGTATTACTATTTGGGCAGTAAAGTAACTGTTGAAGGCAGAAGTAGAGAGGATGTAAAATATAGGCTGGCAAAGGCCAGAAAAGCGTTTCTGAAGAAGGAAATTTGTTATACTCGATTTTAGATGTGTTACGAAGTCTTTTCTGAAGACATCTGTCGGAGTGCAGTAATGTCTCGAAATGAAACACGAACGATACACAGTTTAGACCCGAATAAAATGGAAGCTTTTGAAATGTGGTGCTACTAAATAATGCTGAAAATTGTACTGGTATATCACGTATGAGGGACAAAAATAATTGTTACACAACTTGACTAAAAGCAGGGTACTATTGACAGGACATGAGATGAGACGCCAAGGGTTACCAGTTTGATACTGGGGGGAAGCGTGGAGGGTAAAAATTGTAGATGGCAACCGAGAGGTCAGTGTAGTACAGAGAACTAAAAAGATGTTCGCTGCAGTGTATTGAAGAGGCTTACAGAGCATAGTATAGCATGGAGAGCTGCATCAAACCAGTTTTCCAAGTGATGACATCAACAACCTGCTTGTAAATTAATAAATGTAAGTTGTAAATGGTTTTAGTAAAATGTTCTTTGGGTGGGGGAGGAGGCATATTCAGCACACCTCCTCTCCTTCCCTCTCCCCACCTCTTCCACAGGTGGTCCACGACTGATTTGCCGTATTTGTTAAATCATGATAAAAAAGAAAGGCATAAATAAATTATTGACAGAATGTTTTTATAGCTTCAGAAACACCTCAGTGATGCTGCTCTTGTATTTGTTATTGTGGATAACAGAACCGAAAACCACACAGCAGCCGAAGGAGTTAATGGAAGACAGTATCTCTGTACCAAAAATGACAAAAACCAATATCATCTGATGGGAACACTGTCGGCTGCCTTCTGCTGGTTGGAAGTATAATACTGCTCATTCGTTGCGAGCAAACTGTAATCATCTCCACCTCTCAAACATAGCATAACACAGGGCACCAAACGTCTACTGTTATCTGTTGGACGTATAGCTATTAACGCTCTGTGTCTCCCTCCAGTATCATAGAAGTTATTTCCTAACGAGACACGTCCTACCATCCTGTCCCTTCTTCTAGTCAGTGTTTCCAAGTATTTATATCTTCGTTGATTTTGCGGAGGACTTCCTGATCTTATCTGATCTTATGGTTCACTTCATTTTCTGTATCTTTCCGCAACATTACAAAAGCCTCGATTCTTTATTTAATTCTTTCCACAGTCTCTGATTCACCCACGCACGATGCCGTGCTTCCGTCCTACATTCTCAGAAATTATTTCCCAAAATTAGGGCAACGTTCTGTACTAGCACACTTTTCCAATTGAGGAATTCCCTCTTTCCTGGGACTTTAATATCATTGTTCTTTCGTCCACCTTCCGTTACTTTTGCTTCCATGTAGCAGAATCCCTTCACTTAGTACTTGGGTTCCAAGTTGATGGCAAATGTCATTTGTGCTACCCCTATCATCAGTAACCTAATGATAAGAAGCCATGTATACCTTTGCAAAAGAAAAAGAACAGTAATGTCATCTAGACAAAGCAAAAATCTAGGAATCTGGTCAGTAAATATGGTATTTCAAGACGCGAAATTCAGATTTATGGAATATTTCTTAGCTCCACCTACTTCTCACCTACAAATGATGTGGCTCCAGTAGGAAAATTCCTTTTTAGGCGTTACCACATCTGTAATTATGTAATTAGCTATTTTGTAATACATCTGCTACCACGTCTTACCTTTAGTGACGCAGCCACTGGTGAACTACTGGACAGATTATACTGATTTATAAGGGCAGTGCACACAAATTTATTCAGGGTGAGAGATTTCATAACATTTTGACTATCGAATGTGAAAGTATTAGATTATAATAGTTTTCAGAATGTAGCACTGGGGGTGGTTAATATTTGTCGAGTAGTTTCTCCGCAATATTTTTATTTTTACAGTATCTGCATCTTTAAATTATTAATGAAAATGAAAGGAGTAGAAGCGTAATTTTCAAAGAAACAGATGAAAGGAGATATTGTGAATATTCGGATCACCAATCTAACAAATTAATCATGTCTATAAAACGAAAAATAAATTTCATACATTCTGAAATAACTGACGGGAACAGACACATAAGGAATTTGAATTTAGTATCACACACTAGCAATGGGTGGACAGCCGGATCTTCGATCGTTTGCCGTCAATTTACTCCTTATACTTCCTTTCCTTAAATTTTCGCCTTAATTTCCTTCCACCTAAGATAATGCTCTTAATGACATATGAGAAAAGTAGCGAACGGAATTATTCCTCGTATTCCACTAAAGGCACTCCAATAACTGCATCACTGGTGGGGAGTAAGTGAAGATGTTTACCCTCCAACAGAAGAGAAATGAGACAGAACTGTGAATCTTGAACCAATCTAGGTTTAACGACATTTACTGGGGAATATTGCCAGATTTCATAGGAAAATGAGCGTTATGTATGGAATGTTGCTTCTTAGCGCTGTTGGTTTCCCCCACATCGTAGTTGGTCTAAAGACACCGTTCCTCCTATTTTTTTGCCCACAGGTTGTACCTTTATATGATTCTTGACATTGAAATGGGAAAAGAAGACCATTAAATTGCAAGTTGGTAATGCTGTGTTTTAGTGGTTAAATTAAGTATTTCAGCCCCAGCCTAGAGGAACAGTCTACTAAACGTATATTACACGGAATATTAGCTGCAACGAGATTCCGAAATAGTAACACAGCACAATCATCCACCGCGTGTTTATACATGTTTGCAAATTCAGTTTCCGGAAGTTACTAAACGTAAGGTTCAAGATTGACGATCTCACCCGATGAAAGTATCGTAGTAGGTAGGCTTTCCCTATGTCACTGTATTTTAGGGTACGGAATGGTTGTAAATTATGAATAGGATTGTTTGCTCCTGGTCGGATAACAGCTTCTCTTCTAAAGTAATATGATGGAACATGCATACACCACACCGATTTCAACTAGCTGCCACACCATTAGACAGCACTTACGTGCCTCATGTTGGCAACATCTTCTACGAAGAGGAGTACTTACAATAATGACAAAACTACATTTTAAGGGAAATAAACTGAAAACCATAATAACTGGAGATTCATCACTGGGAGCAGAAATCTGAGGGTGTCATTCCTGAGATATGCAGACAAAGGTCCCGATATAAGTTTGTGTTCTTCTAACTTTACTAGAGCCGTACGTAATAAAGTGTAAAATATAAGTCACAACGTTTATCTTCGGAATGAGTTGGATGTTTCCAGCTGTTCTTTTTGTTCTTCCTGAACTATTGTGAATACCAGTTACTTCGTTTTTTAAATCATTTCATGTGACACTCTTTAATATGAGTACATTGACTCCAAATGGATAACCTAAGTGACACAGATAGTTCAGTGACAGTGTGTTACATCGAATCGAGCAAATCTTCGTGGTTTTGGTATTTCCTGGAAGAAAATAAACACCTGTAGCAATCGACTATAGCGAAAGGATGCCAGCGCCAACGAGCAGATTCACACATCCCAAGATGATTTCCGCATGACATAGTCAAATTGAAACCTACTCAATACGATCTGTATTTTGGGTGATATCCAGAACAGAAATACATCGTATTTTGGCAAACGTCGTCGTAGCTAATGTCTTGCAGGAAGTAACAAGACCATGTATATCTGTCGCAGCTCCATGTAACAATACTACTGTCCAGCCTGACATGTGATGTAACAATTCACATATTTAATGTAAGCTACTCGGTTCAATGTAGCGATTAACTTGTTCATCGTAACAGAAACTTTATCATTAATTACTCATCATGCTGTCTACAAAACAGTAGGACGACTTATAGCGCTATTGTTTGGTGTGTGTGTGAGTGTATGTGTGTGTGTGTGTGCGGCGCATGTGCGCGTGCACGTGCGTGTGCATGTGCGTTTGTGTATGTGTGTGTTTTTGTGGACTTGTGTGAGGAGTGGTTTCATGTGGCTGGCCACGATTTCCTCCCTTGCATTAATGCCTTCACCCTATAATAGCGCCAACGCCCAAAGTACACATATTATTATTTGTGGTATGTATTCTCATCTCTGCCTTCTACTAAAATACTCCTCTTGTACGACTTTATCTACTACCACAAGGTTATTACTGAAAAGCTTAACACATCGTATCACTCTTCTTTCGTTTAGTATCCTCCAAATATTCTTGTCTCCCTAAATCTCCGGAGAATCTCCCTGTCAATCTGTATAAATCACAGCTTTCTTCTGTATCATCACATCTCAAACGAATCCATTCTTTTCTATCTTGGTTTTCTTATAGTCACGATTACCTTCCATACTATATTGCACCCCAGTCGCATGTTCACAGATATTTTCCACGTGTTAAAGAATACAGATAACACTAGTACACGTCTTTTGGTGCGAAGTGTTCTCTTTGTCTGTACTGCTGTGTTTCAAATATCATACACACCCGTCGCATGCAGAGTAGGATAATTGTTTTCTATCGTCTAATTTTTTTTTATTTTCCCTGATTCTATCTCTGCTGATCCATACAGTTTTAGGTTTTTCTTTGGTTACTCTCACTCCGTGTTACGTGTCAGTAGACCGTTGATCAGATTCAACACTCCCTGTAACTCTTTCTCAATTTTACGAATGATGGCAAAGAAATCAGAGAACCATATCACTGGTATCCACCAACCCGGAGCTTTGTTGTATCTGCTTCATTGCTTCGTGAATTTATACGTTCAACAGCAAAAGAAAGAGTCCCCATAACTGACTTTAGTCATTATTAATCCTATCACATATTTGTTGTAGTTCCAGTCTTTTAAGCTATTAGCATAGGCAGTTCTTGGTCCCTGTAGATTTATTCTCAGTCCATGTTGGTTTACCTAGCCGTTTGAGTCGAATGTGACCCGATATTATTCATACCTTTGCGCTACAGCCCTTAAAATACATGAAACATGACAGATGTCACACTGGTCTAGATCTCAGGATTCAGATCATATTTAATAATATCATAAGATACTTTGTTGTCGAAATGGGTATACAGGGTATCCCACCTAACATTTTACCACCTCATAATTTTCTGAAATGGAACAAAATGAGAAAAATGTAAATTGCCAGGAATGCATCTATGTCAGGGACTCAAACAATGGACAGGAAAGCACAATCACTATATGTAAACAACAAATTCAACACAAAGTTCCGTTTTTCTATGTAGCTTATGTATGGTTTTGCTACCAAAATGAAAAGCATAGGCACACTTGGTGTTGGCAGACTTGCTTTCAATACTCTGGAATACATAGACTTCAATAATGGGAATGGTGCCGCAGTTACCACCGTAATGCTGTAACGCCGTAATGCGAGTTGCCTGCATTGTCCAGAAGCCTAATGGAGGCAACCCTTGCTCTGCCCATTACGGCAGCAACTGCAGCGTTGTTTCCATCCTTTAAAGTCTATGTATTTCAGAAAGTATGAGGTTTAGAACATCCAAAGCTAGTCTGCCGTCACTAGGTGTACCTCTAGTTCTCATTTCAGTGGAGGAAATCTACATGTGCCACTTAGAAAAACATAACTTTCTGTTGTTTACATTTATGGACTGTTCATTTCTGCCAGATGTGTGAGCCCATGACATAGGTGCATCCTTGGCCACATGTATTTTTCAAATTTTGTTTCGTTTCCGAAATATAAGTGTGGAAAACCCTGTATTTGGGAAGATAACGGTTATTGTGAATCCAAACACTCCAGTTGCAGAACGGATGGTTCAATATTTCTGCCGAACGTCTGCTTCTTCCGATTCTAGATCAATTTCATTCAATAATGAATTTTTCTATAAAGTGTCACTCGACTTTTACAGCGCAAATACAAGGCTGTATCGCCGCAGTTGACACACTTTGGGTGATTTTATTTTCCAAGTTACCAACGGTTGCGATCACGATTGTCGTCGTACTTCACACTTCTTGACGTCACGGTGAAACATCAAATGTATGTAAGCCTGACATCTATAAATTTTGATGGTTACTTCAAGCTCACAGTTTTACTACGTTGACAGCAAGTGCTCCGAGACATTTCAGTTTGAAGACATATCAACGTTCCGAAGTGTCTTTGTGTAAGAAAACGGCTCGATGAGCTACAAGTTTTACTTGCAATCGACTCAGTCAGTACCGTTATCAAATTGTAATAACGTAGCATTCTTCCATTGCTACTGACATTGATGAAAAATCTCTTCCCGATAACATTAAAAATACATTTTCTTTTTACCATGACCTTAATTTCCTTATTGCTCGTACCGTCGGCTCAAACAACACTCGATGCAGCTGATTTCGATGCAGTCTCACAAGTTGTCCGTCAAATTGATGGATTAATTTCATTAATACCAGGCAATAATAACAATTCCTCGTAACACTGTAGACAGCTAGTAACAATGACCTTCTTAAGATCTGCGGAGAAGGGGAAAAATTACAACTGCTAGATAATATAAATTCTGTTTAGAATGAATTATGAAGTAACGAAAAGTGATTAATTTCACATACGTGCTGTTGAAGGAAGGATTTTCCAAATATGATTCAGCAGACATGAATAAAAGAGAAGGGACGTCGTATTACGAAATATGATTAACCCAAAGTGGCATCATCATAAGATAGAAATAAAGCTAGCTTGACGACGTGGAATAGGTATAATAACACCGTGCAGACCAGACCACAATCCCGGAAGACTCATGATGTTAACGAAGCCGCTTACACTGAAAACTGGGATGCAGACTGGACAGAGAAAACCGTATTTATGACGCTACTGCACACGTATTCCACAAACATCGATGTGCAATCACGTAAAAATACTAAATAAAGTAATGGTATTTCTGGGGCTTAGATTATGTTAGGAATTGTTCGGTAATAAAGATACACCATAAGTAGGAAAATGAGCCAATTTTATAAAATTATTTTTAAAAAAGGATAGGAGTTGAGTGACAATATATGTCGCTAAACAATTACAACAGTTACTTTAGATAACAGTAATAATATACCACTGCATCAGCTCTAACGACCTGGTATACAGCGACGGAAAAAGCGTTGTAACGCCAAGGAGGAGTTATTTCACAGAAAAGAAAGTTAATAGGATCGTTTAAACAACTGAAAGCTGAGGTATTTTCAAATTTGGGCTTAAGTAGTTCTAAGCTCTAGGGGACTGATGACCTCAGACGTTAAGTCCCATAGCGCTCAGAGCCATTTGAACCATATTTTTTGTAAATCAGGTTTCCTTTAAGCATTAGTTACCGTTAGCATTGCACGTCGTGGGTTGATGTCAGTCAAGAATGCCTTTAAGTTGACGAAGACATCATAATCATCACATCACGGAATTTTAACAGATCGTGAAATAGAGCTATCTGAAGCTGGATATTTCTTCTGCGATACTGCAGAAAGATTTCGCAGAGGTGTAGCCACTGTACATGATTGTTAGCAGCTTATGTACGGTCGCAAGAGGACCGGCCTCCGGACAGTCACGTGGCACTACCGAGAGTGACGAACATAGTGTTCTGCGTATGGCCCTTAAGCATCATACTGCAACTGTAGCACCAATTTCAACAGCAGTTGGCACCACAGTGACACAATGAACTGTTATAAAGCGTTCACTTCTGGGAAGGCTCCAAGATAGATGTTTTTAAGCGTACATTCCATTTACCCCAGACCATAGCCATTTACTACTTCAGTGATGTGAAGCGAGAGATCATTGAAGGTCAGGTTGGAGGTCTGTTATATTGTCTGATATAAACTTGTTCCGCCCTTCGGTGCCGGTGATGGCGTGTATTGGTTAGAAGGAGGCAAGTTCAGAGCCTGCAACTAACCTGTCTGCATGCTAGACTCTCTGATCCTGCACCTGGAGTTATGGTCTACGATGTGATCTCGTATGACCGCAGGATCACCCTCGTGCTTATCCCAACCATCCAGACTACACATTTCTGCATTAATCGGGTGATTCGACCTGTCGTGCTGTCGTTCATGAACAGAATTCCAGGAAGTGTTATCCAACAGCATAACGCTCACCCACACACCGCTGTAGTAATCCAATATGCATTACAGTGTGCTGACATGCTCCTTGGCCTTCTCGATCACCACAGCCGTGTCCAATCGAGCATATACGGATCAACTCCAGCGTCATCCACAAACAGCATTAATCGTTCGTGTACGGAATGACCAGTTGCAACAGGCGTCGAACTCAGTCCCACAAACTGACATCCGGTACAATGGATGCACGTTTCCACGCTTACATTCTACAATCTGGCGATTGCACCAGTTATTAAAGTACCAGAATTATATATTTGAGACGTTCTCTATACTGCTTTCACTAGTCTCTGATCTTGCACTATTAATCACCTAAAAAAGTTACCTATACAAATGTATAGCTGAAATTTCACTACTCTACATTAATTATTTTTTATGCTGCGATTTTTTTCCATGTATTTATGTAAATGATGTAAACAAATAACATAAAGCAGTCAAACGAACAAAAGTAACAACAGAGTAAGCAGTCAGTAATCTACACTCCTGGAAATGGAAAAAAGAACACATTGACACCGGTGTGTCAGACCCACCATACTTGCTCCGGACACTGCGAGAGGGCTGTACAAGCAATGATCACACGCACGGCACAGCGGACACACCAGGACCCGCGGTGTTGGCCGTCGAATGGCGCTAGCTGCGCAGCATTTGTGCACCGCCGCCGTCAGTGTCAGCCAGTTTGCCGTGGCATACGGAGCTCCATCGCAGTCTTTAACACTGGTAGCATGCCGCGACAGCGTGGACGTGAACCGTATGTGCAGTTGACGGACTTTGAGCGAGGGCGTATAGTGGGCATGCGGGAGGCCGGGTGGACGTAGCGCCGAATTGCTCAACACGTGGGGCGTGAGGTCTCCACAGTACATCGATGTTGTCGCCAGTGGTCGGTGGAAGGTGCACGTGCCCGTCGACCTGGGACCGGACCGCAGCGACGCACGGATGCACGCCAAGACCGTAGGATCCTACGCAGTGCCGTAGGGGACCGCACTGCCACTTCCCAGCAAATTAGGGACACTGTTGCTCCTGGGGTATCGGCGAGGACCATTCGCAACCGTCTCCATGAAGCTGGGCTACGGTCCCGCACACCGTTAGGCCGTCTTCCGCTCACGCCCCAACATCGTGCAGCCCGCCTCCAGTGGTGTCGCGACAGGCGTGAATGGAGGGACGAATGGAGACGTGTCGTCTTCAGCGATGAGAGTCGCTTCTGCCTTGGTGCCAATGATGGTCGTATGCGTGTTTGGCGCCGTGCAGGTGAGCGCCACAATCAGGACTGCATACGACCGAGGCACACAGGGCCAACACCCGGCATCATGGTGTGGGGAGCGATCTCCTACACTGGCCGTACACCACTGGTGATCGTCGAGGGGACACTGAATAGTGCACGGTACATCCAAACCGTCATCGAACCCATCGTTCTACCATCCCTAGACCGGCAAGGGAACTTGCTGTTCAAACAGGACAATGCACGTCCGCATGTATCCCGTGCCACCCAACGTGCTCTAGAAGGTGTAAGTCAACTACCCTGGCCAGCAAGATCTCCGGATCTGTCCCCCATTGAGCATGTTTGGGACTGGATGAAGCGTCGTCTCACGCGGTCTGCACGTCCAGCACGAACGCTGGTCCAACTGAGGCGCCAGGTGGAAATGGCATGGCAAGCCGTTCCACAGGACTACATCCAGCATCTCTACGATCGTCTCCATGGGGGAATAGCAGCCTGCATTGCTGCGAAAGGTGCACTGTACTAGTGCCGACATTGTGCATGCTCTGTTGCCTGTGTCTATGTGCCCGTGGTTCTGTCAGTGTGATCATGTGATGTATCTGACCCCAGGAATGTGTCAATAAAGTTTCCCCTTCCTGGGACAATGAATTCACGGTGTTCTTATTTCAATTTCCAGGAGTGTATATTGGTATAGCTATCGCAATGTAACACAGACGAGTACCGAGTAAAGGAATAAAATGGAGAGAAGGTCTCTTATACCATTGCGATACGTCGTACCAAGAAAAAGATTACAGAAGTTTGTGTCAGTGGAAGTAATAGGAAAGGCGCCCGCCCAGCTAGCCGCGTGGTCTAGCGCGCTGCTTCCCAAACGGGAAGGCGTACCTGACCCTGAAACGAAGCCGCCCTGTGGATTAGTATTGAGGTCCGGTGTGCCTGGTGCGTGGTTTTTAAGGCGGTTTTCCATCTACCTCGGCGAATGCGGGCAGGTTCCTCTTTTTCCGCCTCAGTTACACTATGTCGGCAACTGCTGTGCAAACACTTTGTCCTCGTATGCGTATACTATAATTACTCTACCACGCAAACATTTGGGTTTACACTCGTCTGGTTCAAATGGCTCTGAGCACTATGGGACTTAACAGCTGAGGTCATCAGTCCCCTAGACTTAGAACTACAATACTGGCCATTAAAATTGCTACACCACGAAGATGACGTGTTACAGACGCGAAATTTAACCGACAGTAAGACGATGCTGTGAGATGCAAATGATTAGCTTTTCAGAGCATTCACACAAGGTTGGCGCCGGTGAGGACACCTACAACGCGCTGAGGAAAGTTTCCAAGCGATTTTTCATACACAAACAGCAGTTGACTGGCGTTGCCTGGTGAAACGTTGTTGTGATGCCTCGTGTGAGGAGGAGTGATGCATACCACACGTTTCCAACTTTGATAAAGGTCGGATTGTAGCCTATCGCGATTGCGGTTTATCGTATCACGACATTGCTTGTCTCTTTGGTCGAGATCCAATGACTCTTAGCAGAATATGGACTCCGTAGGTTCAGGGGGGTAATACGGAACGCGGTGCTGGATCCCAATTGCCTCGTATCACTAGCAGTCGAGATGACAGGCATCTTATCCGCATGGCTGTAACGGATCGTGCAGCCATGTCTCGATCCCTGAGTCAACAGATGGGGACGTTTCTAAGACAACAACCATCTGCATGAACAGTTCGACGACGTTTGCAGCAGCACGGACTATCAGCGCGGAGACCATGGCTGCGGTTACCCTAGACGCTGCATCACGGACAGGAGTGCCTGCGATGGTGGACTCAACGACGAACCTGGGTGCACGAATAGCAAAACGTCTGTTTACAGCATCATGATGGCCGCATCCGTTTTTGGCGACATCTCGGTGAATGCACATTGGAAGCGTGATGGTATGGGGTGCCGTTGGTTATACGTCTCGATCACCTCTTGTTCGCATTGACGGCACTTTGTACAGTGGACGTTACATTTCAGATATGTTACGACCCGTGGCTCTACCCTACATTCGCTCCCTGTGAAACCCTACATTTCAGCAGGATAATGGACGACCGCATGTTGCAGGTCCTGTAGGGGCCTTTCTGGATACAGAAAATGTTCGACTGCTGCCCTGGCCAGCAAATTCTCCAGATCTCACCAATTTAAAAAGTTTGGTCAATGGTGGCCGAGCAACTGGCTCGTCACAATATGGCCGTCACTACTCTTGATGAATTGTGGTATCGTGTTGAAGCTCCATGGGCAGAGCTGTACGTGTACATGCCATCCAAGCTCTGTTTGCCTCAATTCCCAGGCGTATCAAGGCCGTTATTACGGCCAGAGGTCGTTGTTCTGGGTACTGATTTCTCAGGATCTATGCACCCAAATTGGGTGAAAATGTAATCACATGTCAGTTCTAGTATAATATATTTTTCCAATGAATCCCAGTTAATCATCTGCATTTCTTCTTGGTGTAGCCATTTTAATGTCTAGTAGTGTACTTAAATCTAACTAACGTAAGGACATCACATACATCCATGCCCGAGGCAGAACTCAAACCTGCGAGTGTAGCAGTCGCGCGGTTCCGGACTGAAGCACCTAGAACCTCTCGGTCACGGCGGCGGTTCACTCGTCTGGTATGGGATGTTCCGCCTGACGGGGGAAGGGGTGTCCACTGGGGGCCGAACCGCACAATAACCCTGGGTTTTGTGTTGGGTGGCGGTGGAGCCTGTGGACTGCTGTGGCCTGTTGTGGGTTGTGGACCACTGAGGACTACGGCGTGGCGAAGACTCTCCGTCGTTTCTAGGTCCCCGGTTTCATACACAGTATACGATAGGGCGTGTACTGTGATGTGACGCACAAGCATCATAATAAAATAAGCGTATACCTATGAGCAAAGTAAAATTGGCCAACAAAAATGTTAAGAAGCGTAATTACTGACTTAGCTCCGACATTCTCGTAACGTTATGTAAGACTCGCTAAGGGGGACGCAATAATGCATGTCACGGGTTTGACAAAGCTGTTATGACACCGAAAGCAAATGTAACAGAACGGAAGACTGCCGACAACTCCTAAAGAGCACCACCTCGTTAGGCTACAGTCAGTCGATCTGTGGGATCGATGGTGTTCATATCGTTCGCACCCAATATCTGACTATCACATTGTCACATCTTGTGTATGAGAATGTTCCTGTACTGGTCATACTCCTGCTGCCTTGTGAGATGACCACTAATCCGTAGCTATGGGTGGTAGAAACCAGTTTCCAGTACCAGCCACCACTGACAGTGCGTCCAGGGCCCCAACGACAATGTTCCAAACTGAGGCACAAACTGCTACAAGCTCCAGTGCAGTTTGGGACAGACGGCCTAACGGGCTGGGAAATAAACATGGCTCTGAGCACTATGGGACTCAACTGCTGAGGTCATCAGTCCCCTAGAACTTAGAACTACCTAAACCTAACTAACCTAAGGACATCACACGCATCCATGCCCAAGGCAGGATTCGAAGCTGCGACCGTAGCGGTCGAGCGGTTCCAGACTGTAGCACAAGAACCGCTCGGCCTCTCCGGCTGGCTTATCAAGCTGGGAACCTGGATCAAGGTTCAGCATCATTTCATCGCATCCGACATCGCAGCCCATCTGATTGGGCAATATGGGCATTTACCTGGTAGGAACAGGCAACACCAGAATGGTGTGCAAGACATAACACACAGATGCCGTGTTCACTATCATCTCCGCGCAGAGGTGCCAGTTGGGCGTGCCTTACACACTACAGGCGGCAAGACTTTTATTAGAAACCGCTAACGTGGGCACAGGGCTGATGCAGCGAAGTAATGTAGCCTGAGTCGACCACTGGGTTCGGCAGTTTCCTTGCTAGCTTGCTAAGCCACCTGCCGCCGCCAAATATAAGGCAACGCGTTGTATACACCTTAAGGTAGGCAACCCAATGTACCTCATCCCCCATGGTTATGGAAGATGTACATTGGGTTGCCTACCTTAAAGTGCATGAAATATTTTTGTGGAGCAGTTTTATTTTACTCATCCTGTACATAATTCTCCCTGAATGTGGCAACGATGATTAATGTAAGACACTGTAAGGCAAAGCAATGAAGGCACTAGGCATGAAATGTCTCTCTCCATTAAGTACCCAGCGAGCGCTTGCCTTTTGCTCTTGTTAATCTGTGGCTCCTCCGATAAAGTGAGAAGATAGCCCTTTCATTGCTCTGTGGAGAATACATATACTGTTGCCAGTGCTCCCTATAGTATCCTAACGGAACACTGAAAAAGTGGATTTGTAACACGTTTCCTTCCCATTGGCAGTTCGTAATTTCATTCACAAGAAATACTTTTTTACTTGTTGTGAACTCTATGGTAAACTTGCTAATCCCGTTTTATCTTTTTTTCCAAACGATGCAGCTATCAAAATTTTGACGCACGATATTATTTGGTTCTGTTTCTAATGAGTTATAATGACAGAACAGATGAAGTTTTTAATAAAACAGAGCACACAGAATTTATTCACTCGGTATGCCAAAGTTTTCCATTTCGATTGGCTACAAAGGCATCAAGCGCTAATATGGCATTGCTATAAAATGTGTCAGTCCTGTATGGAACAGATTATGAGACTTTTCCATGCCGCCGTGTAAAGCGTGATTCGTTGAGCTGAATAAAATCGAATACTTCCGTCTTACGAAATTGTTTGATTCTGATAGTTCTTAGCCAGTGGAGTGTCATTCATAATTCATTAAGGGTGTCCTAAAATTACAAGAATGCATTGAAACATAGAGATGGGGTTGTCGATGAGGGACGTACAAAATTGCAATCATACGAGAAAAAAGAAGACGGTCCATTTTTTATAAGAGTAACTATTAACATTTTCCCGAAACGTGATTCCACATTTGTTGAAGTCTTAGAGAAACTGTATGAGAAAACACGTTTCTGAGCTACATATCGAACATTATCTGTGTCCATGTTCAGAGTGTGGTTGCCATGCGGAAGAGCCAAGCTAGATTCCTGACACTGCCAACGATTTTTCCTTGCCGACAGGAGTGGCCGAGCGGTTCTAGGCGCTACAGTCTGGAACCGCGCGACCGCTACGGTCGCAGGTTCGAATCCTGCCTCGGGCATGGATGTGTGTGATGCCCTTAGTTTAGTTAGGTTTAAGTAGTTCTCAGTTCTAGGGGACTGACGACCTCAGAAGTTAAGTCCCATAGTGCTCAGAGTCATTTGAACCATTTTTTTTTATTTTCCCTTGGTGAGAGGACTGGTGCAGGTCCTACTCAGCCTCCTGAGGCCAACCGACTAACTACTTTACTGTGTAGTAGTAACCCCAACCCCTCCCCTCAGTCTGGGACGTCAGAAAAACTTCCCGGAGAGCGGTGTGCTGACCACGTGCTGGCGTGTTGGTCGTACGACACCCGCATGTCGCCGAAAGGCAGACGATGACACTACGGGCGGTCAACAACCCCTGGGCCTTCACGACCTGAACGATGTGCTCGCTACATATGCACTTATATAAGAAGATGTGGTACTGTAATTTGGCCGCTTACTGCTGGAGAAATTTGGGTTCTCCACTTCTTTAAAGAAACATAAATAAAGGCCTACCCTGGGGCAATCGATTTCATCTGCGAAATAGTTTACGGCCAATGATCCCTAAGAGGCCAAATAAATTATTGTTACTGAATCGATTCAAAAGTACACAGTAAACGTAGAGTAATACCGATGGATTTTAGAGTAGCTGGAGGAAAATACTGCGAGAGAATTTTGGGAAAATACATTGATCAGAAAAATGTAAATGTCGACAAAAGTACTTTTTAAATAAAAACTCAGTCGAATGGTAAGTGAAATTGAGTGGAATATCCACCTTTTTGAGAAATTTGGCACCATCTGACGTCTAGCTGTTACCAAATTGAAAGAAATTCTTGTCTAGGACACAGAGTCACCCAACTGGTCACACATGCTAGGCTTTGGTCTTTTTCAGACATTCAGTAATCTTCATTCAATGATTGAATTAAGGCATTCGACAGATTTCTGACTTTCGTAATTAGGCACCAAGTTCACAAATAAATACTTTCTTTATTAAGGCACAATGTTTATACAAAATCTATTTGAAGTTGCAAAACTTCTGAATCAGTGATACGGGTGTTGTCACTTATGAACTATCAGCAAACGCTGTACACTTTTTTCCACTAGATCTGTCGTATGATCCGCCATGGCTGAATTGAATTGCCTTATTCTGACACTAGCACCGAGCCTGACACAACATATGGATCAATACGAAACTGTTGAGACGGATTGTAATGAACTCCTTTGTTCAACTTCGCAGAAAAGCAGTGAAAGGCGGCTGACGATTACGTCGCTCTTGAGTAAACTGCACTGCTTTCGATACGCTGGGCATTTTGTTGTTGCTAGAAAGCCAGCTATTGTCTCAGTCTGTCCCCGTTATCGTGGAGTCGAGGAAACAATTATTCCGGTCTTATTATTTTTCTCTGATATTTGAAAATGGATTAAGTGAGATTGAAATCTTAAACCTTACCGAATATCTTAGTTTCTGCCTTCTTGGTTATGGAATTGTGATAGAATTTAGGAACTTCTTGGAACAACAAATTCAGAGGGGAATAAAGATGAGAGAGAGTTGCAGCGACTGCAGTTAAATGCTAAAATGTGCTCACATTCGAGAGTATGTTTTGTGGCAAAAAGAAATTACTAGTTAAAGGAATCGAAGAAACATTACCCAATGTTTCATTGCCTTGCGCCCTCTTCCAATACCCAAGTGGAAAGTTAACATCGGATTCTGGACTAGAAGTTCCCTTGTGCAAGCCTTGTAACACAGGGAAAATGTGGCTAAGGCCAAAAGCAGGAGCGTATAAAATTAATTGTCAAAATCGTCGAAGTACACTGGTGCGCAAGACGTATGGACGGAACTGATTATGCGTTATGTGTCACTGACAAGTAACATATCTCGATGACACTTGATGCATACGCAGAAAGAATTGTTACTGCATAGTTACAGAAGATAAGTGTGAGGTACGCAATGACCCCAACGGAAATGATTCTATTATTCAAAAATGCCAATTACAGAGCAGTTGCTGCGATTCATGATGATGCCATGGTCATAACCAAAAACTGACATGGTCCTTAATACGGTGTATGATGACAACGGACTGCAGTGCATCCTCTGCAGCGTGCTCGCATGTTGACAACAAGTTTAGTATAGAGTTCTTTTGGTAGTTCGTTCCATTCCTTCATCAAAGAACTGCCGCATGGTCCTTGGTACATTTTGCATAGCAAAAATACATCTCCTCAACGCATGCCACACTTGCTCGATGGGATTTAAGTGGGGCGAAAGGGCAGGCCTGTGTTTTAGCCGAATATCCTCCTGTTGCAAGAGCTCTCCGCCTAACATGTTCTAGGCGGCCACGTGTTGTATCTGGAAGACTGAGGTCAAGGCCAAATGTCACTCTGAACAGAAGCAATTGGTGAAGGTATTTAGTGTAGAGGTCGCCCCTTCCATGCCGGAAACCAATAACGCTGTGCCAGGATGAAGGCTGAGGAACATGTGTGGCGTCGCTAGATGCGATAAAACAGATTTAAATATTGCTTCGTGTATTTCTCTGCATACTACTGTTGCCAAATCTTCGGCGGCTACTGGTGGCTCAGCAAAGTGGCAAAGAATGTACTGAACTGCTGGTTGGCTCACGCCTGTTAGGACACTGAAAGAAATTGGTGAAGCAAATGGAGGCTACTATAGCTCACTACATCAGCCATGTGCCCGTGCTAGGGACTTCAACTACGAATATTGCGCATGCGGTGCGGAAGGCACACTAAGTTGGAAGCTTTCTGCGGAGATGGCAATGGTCACGGAATCTGTGTGTTGTGTCTTACACACCATTCTGGAGGTACCTGTTCCTATAGGGTTCATGCTCGTGTTGCCCGATTAAATGGACTCCACAGCCAAATGCCATGGGGTCGTGCTGAACGCTGATTCAGGCCCCCAGCTCGGTAGATGTCTCTCCTCAATGACGCTGGAGTCCAGAGAACTTTGTGCCTGAAGTTGTAATGATGTTGTAGGAGCCCTGGACTACCGACCAGTGGCCTTTGGTACTGTAAACTGGTTACTACCATCCATAGCTACGGATTAGTGGTCATTTCCTATGGGGTCCACAGCTTGTGGTGAGTGGCTTGCGTTGCTGCCTCTGGATCGTAGGGTCCTGAGTTATTCCCGGCAGGGTTGGGGACTATTTCTGCCCGGTGACTGGATGTTTGTGTTGTCCTCATCACTTCATCATCATCATCACCCTAAGTGAATGCAGATTGGGTGGCTATACCACAGGATAAAATACGCGCCTTATACGTAACGATGCCATCGCTCAAGGAAAAAATTATCAGGGCCTACGGTGGACCTTGTTCCTACCAGGCAACGGGACGCGTGCTGAACTACGGTGACTCAAATGCTAATCATTTCTGCAGAACATACGTATCTGTCCTGTTAATATGAACGCACTATCCCTATTCTTTCAAGGTGCTTTTTTTTTTTTAACATGATTGTAAAAGGAGCACGGCACGAACAATCGCAAGAAGTCACAGTTACTACGCTGACAGCGGGTAGGAAAGTCAATCTATCCGAGTGCCTCGTGGTTTCAACATCGAGGCAACAAACTAAGTCGCTCACCGAGCCGAATAAGCCACTGTGGTATGAGAAACAGTGGATAAACCTGCCAGGAGACGCGTGGATGACGACGAATCACTATTCGCCACCAGGCCTTTATGGCCAAAGGAATAATGCGACCACTCCCGTTTCCGGTGCACGTTCCTCGTACAGTTTTAGATACCTTTCATATCTTCATTTAGCATTTTCACTGTACTTTCCATGTACTGCTGTAACTCGGTTACTCTAAGCTTAGTTTTTGTTATGTTCAACATTACAGGTTCCACGTTCGTGATTTCTGCTTAAATTTGTGATGTTCTCATTATTTTCTGACCCTAGTACTGTTTTTAAAAGTTTTCCATCAGCATCTAGCCTATCGCCCTTCTTTTGCACTACCGTTTTTGCCAAATCTGTGTTAATTGTTGTAACTGTGACCTAAGCTTTTCGTAGTAAAGCTTCATCTCTTGATACTCATTCCGTATATGTTAGCATTCTCCTTTGGTTGCTTCAGTAGATGAGCCTATGAACATAACGTGTAACCATTGGACTTCGTTTCATACCTCCCAGATGTCAAATGTAAGTTTTAGTTTGTTTGGATATCTTGAGAATAAGATTCCGTTTTCCAATGGCTTGTTCTTTATTACATGCTCAACACATACGTGGTAAAACACCTCGCCCTCTAAACGTGTTTTACCATGACCTTCAACATCCCTTCGACACTGGGATGAAAGTGTATCTCACGAAAAATTACATATATCACAGGAAACAAAAAGTAAATAACAGTAACCTAGGTAATCGAGCTTAACGTAAAACACGAAAAACTTTGTCATTTTTCCCTAGACCTAAGTCCAGATAGTACATTCTAAACTGTTTGGTAACTTCTCTTGCAGTAATGGAAACAGTGCTTGAGGCAATGCGTCATTGATAACCTTGAAAGGTTTTATCCGGCTAACATGTACTGTCCATGTTTTCATTAGCAAGTACAGCTTGACCTGGAGTCGTGAAGTTATCGTCACTGCCTGATACAGTCCTCCAAACTTTCTCAAGAATTTCTTAGTTTTGCACTTTGGGGTATGGGAATCGACCAGGGTGACCAACTTTCCTACCCTGTTCACAGGTAACTTACCGAACCCTATCCGCGTGTTCTTGTCACTCTAATGCTTTTGTATTATAACATTTTACAGTTGATATACTGTCCTTCGCACATACACGCGTACATGCGTACTAATGAACAATACAGGCCCTGCAATATTGTGCTGCATTTAAATTTTAGTAAATTGCTTTAGATTTTCGCCCCAAGTACTTATCAACTTGTCGGTAGAGCGGACTAGTATTCAACTTCTTCACACTTGACAGATCATATAACTGCTTCCTCGGAGAAGACATAAAATAAGATCCTTATTTCCTGACTATACTTTTTGGTACTGCAGATTTACGTACGCAGTTAACCATGGCTTGAGCTACAGTGCTCGCATTTTCTTCTGGCATTGTTGTCGTTACTAGGGATTTCGAAAAATAATCTATCATAGTTGTTACATATTTATCCCAAGCAAAGTATCTATTAAATAGTGTTAACACATCAATTCCTTCCACTGGAAAAGTATTTATGATTCTGGTAACGTATGGAGTTGCACCTTTTGGTGATTTAAATCTGTTCTTCGAGCACAAGGAATGTAATTTCTAACATATTACTCCACCTCACTACATTTGGTTCTCCTCCAACATCCCTCAGCAAGTAATCTGTCACTAGCTCTTTTTCCCGAACGTGCTTTCAGTACATGGTCAAGTGTGAGTCATAGAACTTCGCTTTGGAGTGGTGTCAGAATGATGACACATGGTCCACATCTATTGATCTAAACAGCAAACTTTCCTGCATAAGGAACCATGGTTGCTTGCTGTACAATTTCCATACTTTGTATCTGCTTGTGGCGTCTTCCAGTTTATCAAACATAATGCAGATACTTCCGTGACACCTCAATTTCCTTTCTAACAGTGTTCGCATTTGTGTTTTTAACTCCAGGCTTGTGAAATCTTTCACACTGAGAGTCATTTAATTTTAATGCCCATACAGTTACTTGACTTAGAAGGATCTCCTAGACATAATAACCACTTCAAGGATGTGTGATCGGTAACTACTAAGAATTTACGACAGTATTAATAACATCGAAAAAACGGAATACCACGTTTTAAAGCAAGCATCTCTTTTTCCGTAGTCGAATAACTGCACTGAGCCATTTTTAGCTGATGAGATTCATACGCCACTCGATGTTCCTGACCATATACGTTTTGTATTAAATTAGCTTCCAAAGCAGTATTGCTTGCATCACATAACACTGAAAGTTCTTAGGTAAAATCAGGATAAACTAATACAGAATCTGGAGTTAAAACCTCTTTTACATTATAAAATTGTCTGACACTCTGATGTCCAATGAAACGCAGTTCTGTTACTATAGTCAACGGTTATGAATTTTCTACCAACCCATTCAATAATTTTTGGTAATAATTTCCTAATACAAGGAATTATTGTAGTTTCTTCTCTGCCTGAGGAGCTGCACTAATACACACAGTCGAAATGAGATGTGGGTCTGTCCTCCCTCTTACTTGACTAATAATTTGCTCAAAATAATTAACCTGTGAATGTGCAGTTGGGCACTGGCCAATACTCAGCATGAGAAAAGCAGTTCTTAATGTATCAAATACTTCTCTTAGGCATGTCTCGTTTTCATCTAAATCTTCAGCAAAAACTATTCGGTCATCCCAGTAGTCAATCTTTTATTCGGTTTTAAATCTCAAATTACCACTAACGCAGCATCGCCTTCTAAGTAGTCGCTGACCAAGCCTATTTTCTGTGCATCTGCCAGTGATATAGGCATAACTCCTTTAAAAAACGGATGACCATGACGAGGTGTGTTCTTCTTTCACCTGGTGTTAGAAATTGAAATTGCCATGGCATGTCAAATTTCTTCTAACATGAACATATTTAATAATAATAAGTTTATTGCCGCCAAATAGCCATACAAATTCAATGTACAGTGATAATAATAAGATACATTAGAAATTTCACATATTGTGATTTGCATAGTCACTTATTGTTCGTGTCCTTTTGGTACAAGGCTCTATATGGTAACGTTTACAAATTTGGTGACACAGTTTCCACTCACACATTTCGTTTGGTTCATGATATGAAGTGTTGTTGCAAATAAGGTGGTGGAAACCATGGACTGCCAATCTGGTGATCACGTGTCTCATTTCGAAGTTTTCCTTTGTCCATTTTCGGTCAGTCATGGCACCTGTAAAATTCTGGAGGTATGTCTTCCCTTTTTCTCTTCAATGTTTTAAGTAGACCTTCCAAAGCGCTGCTATTGGGTAGCATCAGGATTGTCCGAAGGTCTTCAATAAGGAGGGGTATCCTCGCCAGCAGGTATACAAGTCTCGATGGCGTTGTTTTGGACAATCCTATTGCTTTCTTTATATAGGTCGCCTACACTCTTTCTAGTGTTGTTAGATTGTTCACTGCAAGATGTGGTCCAATAATTTCTATGCCTTACGTCAGTATTGGGAAGATTTTGGCTCTGAATAGTGCCATTGCTGTCTCTAGGCTAAGGGATGTGATGTATTCTATTTCATGTATTGTCAGTATTGCTTGCACTGCTTTCTCTGTCACATGTTTTGTGAAACATTTTGCAGTTGTTTGTGTTGTGACCCCTCGGTATTTTCTTCAGTTTTCTCTCTCGTATGAAGATCCAGCTGATGCAGGTGTTCTTCCTCCATTTCTGAGCACCATCGTTTCTGTTTCCACCACATTTATTTCGAAGCCGTGTTCGACACACCAATCTTTCATATCGTTTATCGCTTCTTCTAACTTTTCAATATTCTTTGCACCTATTACAATATCGTCTGCATATGCATATGAGACCACACCCTCCCTTTGGGGTATTCTTACAATTTCTTCCGCTGCAAGGATAAATAACAGAGGCCTCAGTGGGTCTCCCTGTATACTCCGTTTCATTGGAGTATCGGCTCCGATAGGGAGAGATTGTCTGATATTCATACTTCGTTCCATTGCATTATTGCGCTTATAATTCGTGTACAGATGTTGTATTTTCCCAGGGTTTCCTCTAGTTTTTTGGTTATTAATTTTCTCTTTATAAAGTCAAAGGCTTTTGTAAAATCTATGAATACTACATATAACTTTCCTCTGTCTTCAAGGGCTTCCCATACGCTCTATAGTTGTATTGCTGTCAGAGTTGATCTTCCCTTTCTGAAGCCCATTTGGCTTTCGAGGAGGTGTTCGTCGAGTATTTGCTTTATTCTTTCTGTTATTATTTTTGTGAACACTTTGAAAGGTAAGTTTTCTAGGGCTATGCCTCTGTATTTGCCAGGGTCCTTGGGGGTCTCCTTTCCCTTTATAAAGCACTTTTACTGTTGACTGTCTCCACTTTTCCGGAATGGAAACTGTTTCTATACAGATATTCTAGAGTTTTGTCCACATTGGCGTTAGTATTTGGGCAGTGTCTTTCAGATATTCGATGTAAAGTCAATCAGGGCCTGCAGCTTTTTTACTCTTGGTGCTGTTAATGGCATCTTTGATCTCTTCGTGGTCAATGGGATCCAATCCACAGTTGTTTGCAGCATTGTATCCCTTCTGCCCTCCGGTCTCCCTCTTAGTCCTTCCTTATTCAGTGCGTTGTCGAAGTGCGTCTCCCATATTTTCAAGTCTATGTAATGTGTTTCCGCTCGTTTTCTGGGGCGTAGCACAATATATGGGTCTTTTGAGGCTTCCTCCACTAGTTTCTTCCCTTCTTTTGCCCAGAACGATCTTGTATTTTCCATTAGAGTTTTCTAATAGATGCTTCGATTTTCGACGTAATTCCTGAGGAGTGTAGGGTTCTCCGCGCACTGTTTTAGATGATGTAGGCATCCTAGTACATCTTTTTTTAGACTGTAACACTCTGTGTCGAACCATTTATTCGCTCTTCTTTTGGATCTGGGGTTGGCGGCTTGTCTTAGGAGTTCTCCTATCGCTTCCGTTGCTTCCTCTGGTTGCGAATTGTCTATTAACACTTCAATTTGTTTTATATGATCGGATTCTGCTTCCACTTTCCCGACACCTTTTGTTCTCGAGAGTGCTTCTTCCTCCTTTTCTTGCGTTTTTCGCCATGCTCCTTGGATATTTATTTCCAGAGGTATATGTTTTCGAAGTGGTGTGTGGTCTGCAGTCCAGAGAGGTGAGATACTACCCCTGGTTGGTCCCCTTATGAACGCAATGTGCTTTTGCCGTCGTTTAACAGGATAAAGCCTTCTTCCTGCAACTTTTCCACTGTTACTTTTCCTTTGTAATTTTGTACATCCATTCTGCAATTTAAGTCTCCAGCAATAATTAGTGTTTTATTATGTTTACACTGAGTGATCAGCTGGCCTATTTCACCTACTATATCAATGCATGTTTTGTTCTGTTGGAAGTATGCTGATATTATTGTAATGTGTTTCGTTTCTGTCAGGAGTGTAAGTTATTGTTTGATAGTTTCAGTTATTGGCGTTAATCCCGGTTTTATTAGCACAGTTATTCCTCCACTGGGTCATCCTCTGTCGCCTTGTTTTGCATGGAGATTATTACAGTAAAATTCTGGATGTTGCGAGTCTTCGGTTAAGAATGTTTCTGTTAAGACAGCTATGTCATATCCCTGAAGAAAGTCTGTTGGAGCTGTGTTGGTTGCACTTTTTAGACCTTCTATATTCCACAGGAGGATCTTTAAGGTTCCTACAGCCCCTACTTCTTTGCATTCTTTTGGGCTGCATTCTTGTGTCTTATGGAAGAGGGACTCCTCCGTTTTCTCGAAAAAAACGGGGAAAAAGGAAAGCGTCTGACGGTGATTCCTGCTGGCCAGAATTCGGGTTTATTCGCCAATTCTAATTTGTGAAAAGGGGATGCCTACTTTAAAAGAGTTCGTATTATTGTTGTTAGCCAGTTATTCACATTTCACGTTTTCTTTGATTCCTTTAGTTTTCCTATATTTAAGTTTTCCTATATTTAATAGCATTTGAGCACTGATGTTGCATCAATGCTCATGGAGCAATGCATATTTTCTGTGCTGCAACTGATTTAACTTTGATCAGGTATGTGTTCATCCTGTCATCCGGGACTTTTCGACTGATTATCCTTCACGAGCTCAGTCCAACTAGTTCCCTTTTTAACTCACATGTTTATTGAAGAATGGCATGCTGCCTCCTCGCAAAGTGTAGATGAATCTTTTTGTTGTGTTACACAATACAATTTCGTTTGGCTCTCCATGTAATCCTTTCCCATGATGGCATTTTCCGTAATTTTACAAACGACATCTTGAACCTGCTTGTCTATATCATGATCTACTTGTGTGCACTCTTTTCGCAAATCTACATGATGACTTGTCCTTTGGTTATCTACCCTTGTGAATAAACATTGTCAATTCCTGATGAATCAGACTGAGTCTACCTCATTCCCTTTACCTTGGCTGTTAATGCCCCAACCTCTTTCAGTAAATAGTGAGCTAAAGGATATCACTTAGTGTCTAATTCTTCCAATGTGGATGTGATAATGTCCTGATTTTGAGTCACCGTTTTCTGATTCTGTGACAACACGTATGACGTTGTCTCCCATTTTTGTGACAATAATACCAATTCGTATGACATTGCCTTCTGTTTTTGTGGCATTTTTTTCAGCTCAGATGAGAATGCTCAGATGATATTGTAACCCGGACTGTTGAATCCGTGACATCATTAAAGACATGGCTGATAACTTTTGCATAATGTATATGGTCTGTTCTCTCAATGGGTTATAACGTGAAGTGGATTCCAACACCACAGATCCCACTGCAACAATATAAAGCTCGCTCGGTTCCATTGCATTTCTCCGAGTTATTAACATATCATAAAATTTACCACGGGTCTGGAAAATAAGACACCCATTCTGCAGACACACTAAACACTGATGTTTAATCTCATTCTACAATATATTGGCAACAGTGGTTGCAACATCACGCCATCAGTACTGAGAAACATCTGAAATAACTGTCGACAGAACATGTAACTTTTCGGCAAAAATTACGAGATTTAATTCACTGAATATAACTATACATACTCCCTTCACATTACACACATGTTGACCTGGAATTTAGGTTGACCTAGATAGCTAACTGTTTGCAAATTAGCCTGTGCAGAACTGGAATTTAAACCTGCAGTAAATTTTGCGGTGTCTCTGCACCACCAGCGGATTCCTCTCTCCTGTTGTTGTACAATGTTCTAAATATAGTCCGCTCATACATTCATTTCATTTGTACTGTACTCGAACAAGAAAGTACATGCATACATGGTTAAATATCAGTTACCTTCAATTTATGTCTTGAATAGCCGTTGCCACTCTATAGTAGCGCTTGCCATGCTTTATTAAAATATTTGTTCCGCCAAGGGAGTACTGTTAAATATATTTTCTTTCCGACTGCTAGCATTCAGTACGGCATTAGCACTCGTCTTATATTACGGCAATTGAGATTGGAAATGATTGTTGTAGGCTTTAATATTCGACGTAAGTTTCAGGTTGCTACAACATCAAAATAAAATTTTGTCTGAAGACCGACTATAAAATTCTACCTTCCACATTTCACGAAAATATACGTGAGATCCACTTTTACAGAACTTTACTACATTATCTTTTCCTGTCTTAAATTCTACCTTCCACATTTCACGAAAATGTACATGAGATTCACGTTTACAAAACTTTGCTAGATTATCTTTTTCCTATCTTAAATACACCCTAAGCCAGAAAGAAATAAATAACGAAGGAATTAGGAAAATACGATGGAAATCGGTAGATGTGATGTACATGTACAGACAAAGAAATGATTACATTTTCAGTAAAAATTTGATGATTTATAAAAGAGAAGAAGCTTCACATATTGAGCATGTCAACAACGCCTTGATTCATCTCTGTACCTTACTGAAACCGTCGTTCGAGTTAGCAGTGACTGATGTAGTTGTTGGCTGTCCTCCTGAGAGACATTGTGTCAAATGTTGTCCAAGTGGCCGCGCGGGATTAGCCGAGCGGTCTGAAGCGCTTCAGTCGTCGACTGTGCGGCTGGTCCGGGTGGAGGTTCGAATCCTTCCGCGGGAATGTGTGTGTGTGTTTGTCCTTAGGGTAATTTAGGTTAATTAGTTTGTAAGCTTAGGACTGATGACCTTAGCAGTTCCCATAAGATTTCACACACATTTGAATATTTTGTCCAAGTGGCAAGTTAGTCAAAATTCGGAGCAAGTTGGAGGACCCTGTCCATAATGCTCCAAACGTTCTCAGTTGGGGGGAGATCAGATGTCCTTTCCGACGAAGAGTTTCGCACGCATGATGGCAGGTATTAGAAACTCTTGCTGTGAGTAAGTGGGTATTATTTTACTGAAACGTAAGCTCAGAACCGATTTCCATGAAGGGCATCAAAACTGGGCGTGGAATAACGTCAGCGTACTATTGTGCTGCAAGGGTACCCTGGATGAGAACTCAAGGGGTCCTGCTAGGGAGAGAAATGGCACCCCAGACTTCAACTCCCTTGTGCGGAGTTGTATGGCCGTAAGGCTGTATGGCCGGCGACAGTCAGGTTGGTATTCCTCGGCTGCTTGGGACGTTTCCAGACACGTTTTCAATGGCCATCATTGATTAATTCGAAGTAGGACTCATCACTGAAGATAATTCCGTTCCAGTCAATGAGATTCCATGCTGAATAAGTTTATCTACATGTACATCACGTCTGCTAATTTCCGTCCCATGTGGAAAATACCTTCATGGTGTGTCATTACTTTTTGCCTTAGAGAGAATTTAGGTGAAGGGGATACGTGAATAAAATATTATGGACATTTAATAACTTTTATCTGTGGTTTTATTCACAGTATTCAGAATGAGTTCTCCATAGCTACATGACAAAAATAAACATAAGCTTCTGTCCTGAAATAATTCTGAAGATATATATTATCTAATCAATGCAGTAAGCTCTGAATATCTTGTCAGGCCTACATAAATCTATCACAGAATTGGACTTTTTCAGAGAGGAACTCTAGAAAAGGAAGTGAGTTTTATAAAATGGTGATTTGGTAATAGTCAGCTAGCAGAACGAAAGTGATGACAAAGATATCCGAATTACATCTCAGGAATTTAATTCGGCTTACAGTCAGAGAAATGGGAAAAACGAAAAATGACTTGAAATGAAATGAGATATTCTATCAGGATTACAAAGCAGTTGATGAAAGATAACACAAACCTTATTATTGCTATAAACAGGAAGATAAGTGTAAGACATATTTACCAAGCATATCTAGGAAGTGACAAGTTGTTCAATGTACTTATTGCCACATACGTGGATTGCTGTAACCGAATATATTGTATCTGCTTATTGTGAAAACAAAATATTTGAATGATGGACGATATACAGAATATTTCAAAAAATTTCTTTTTAAAAGATTGCGTACCAGTGTGCAACTTCATCAGTACACTTTACAGAACGTACGTATCTGCACGTACTTCATGCTCTCATGCTGAGGGGTTGAGGTAAAGACCACAAGTGTTTATAAATTGATACAAACTTTGAAACAATTAACGTAAAGTTGATGGAATTGGATGGTCATATCAAGGCAATAATTTGAAAAGATCAAATATTGCAGAGGCTGAATGAGAGAATCCAAAATTTGAGCCATATCTCGGTGAAAAATTTGAAATAGTGGCCCTATTCAGTCAATAGCTACGAATGTTGACTTCGTGAGGGGTCCACTTGTACGTGGACATGAAATGGTTTTCACATGTAGAAGAGATTTTATCTTTGACACCACTGAACTAAAGATTTTGACTGGCAGAATTGATTGTAAGCAGGGGTGCGCGGAGCGCAGTATTAGTTGCCATTGCACTCTGTCGTAGGCAAAATGTAAGACTTAAAGCTAGTGGCTAGCTGTGAGAATTTAGCTGTTGGTCTATGAATGCAGCACAGTACAGTTTTTTATAAAATGAAGGGATAAATGATACTGTAAATCAAAGGTAAAGCAACTGGAACATGTTTTGCACGGTAACGAAATTTTGTATATTTAGTTTTAAGCATGCACCAACGCAATGTGGATTTTGCTGAATCTAACAGTAGCGACCCTTGAATGTAAGAACCAAGTATCTTCCATCAGATTTAATGTGTAGGTTGAATAGGTATACCCGATTTGTAATATATTTTGTGTTATGTAATCCTGATGCAGAGAAGTTAAATTTTGGAACCTACGTTGCCAAACGATGTCAGACTTTTTTTCATGTAACAGTCCAAGTGTTTTTAATTACGACAGCAAGTGAGAATTGTAGAACAGTTGTGAAGTTAACTGATTTTGATGTTAATGTAAAATATTTCATATCAGATTTGGTGAAAGAAAAACTTTATTTTGAATACAATTTTCAAACTGAACCATTCAGTCTTAGCATATCTCTTATCAGTACCTCATCCTCTTCCACATCGCGTTTATTTAAATCCAATGGACATTTTTTATTAGAAATGATTTTTCAATCAAAGTCAGAAAAATATTAATGTGCCAGAATCAGGAAAGTATTAATGTTTGTAACTGCTTAAATGCGAGCAGCGTTGCACAGCGCTGATCCAATATTCAGTATTTTCACTGAACATTTGTAAGGTTATTAATTTGTCAACCAATCCACTGACACTATTTGTATGAAGGTATTTTACGGCCGAATTGCACTTCACTGTGCCAAGATTGAATATTTTCTATGTCTACTGTGGAGAGAACGGAATACCAAGATCACATCCGTTGTGACTCTAGAACTAAAGAAAATCTGTTTCATTGTTAATTTGCACAGGGAATTTCATCAGTGTATTAGACAGGGCCATAGGACTCGGCGCTCACGAGAATGAGTAAATTTCAGAGGGATACCGGTTTTCCAGATTAAGTTGTTAAATTATTATTTCTTTGATTAAAGTAAATCTGATTAAGCACACAATTTGCTCAACAATACATCACACAGAAAATTTCCGTAAGACAATCATTACGTATTGCATATTCATTGGCAGACCAAAAAAATAAATCTTTTTTTAAAAAAGAACATTGCAACTTGTATCACCACAAGTAGTGTCAGAGTATGTTGAAGTTGCTTGTTTTGTTTGATATACAAAAGCGTGTCGATGAAATGTTAAGTTATCGAACGATGAGGGACACTTCACAACATGGATGTTGGCAGAAGAGATGAAGAAGTGATGAAGAAAAAGCTAATGATGATAAAGAACGAGGATACACAATTACCAGTTTCATTAGCCACCACAGGCAGATTATATAGTCAGCAGGGGTGAACTATATATTCTGGATAACCATCCTGTATGTTAAACCAAGCGATGTAGTTTGGAATAAGGAATTTGATTGGGTCTAATGTTCATAAAATTTCCGATGTAAGAGTTCCCCAAAGACATACAAACGTGAGAGGAAGTATTATCTATGACAAATACACATACTTGAAGCAACACCACAAATGGACAAACAGAAGGCCCAGATAGTGAGATATACAGGAATATTAATGGACATGCTTTTGCTGGTAAAGATGGCAAGGGAAAATATTTTTATATTCAGCATACAACAATAACGATCTACCTCTACAGTATATGATGTACAATGAAGACCGCATCGTAAAAATGGAAGCGTTATGATAGCTCTTTATATTGGGCACCATGAGAAACACGTGTCACAAAAGTACAGCCATATCGGTCATTTCAGAGTGTCATCAGAGATAGTTGTTCAGGAGCTCCACAAACCTGCATATAAAACAATCACACACTGTCAGTCGTATAACAGGGTTTAGTTTATTTATATCAGGCCACTGTCAACGATATGACACGATTTTCATCACTGAATAAAGATTTCTAATTCATTTTAATGGTCATAGATATGGATTACAAATTTGTCTGACACCTGCCTATGAAAGAAAAGACAGGCAACAAAGTTGCGCTGGCTTTTGAAAATTGTTACAGATAGGGAGAATCGGTGTCATGACAAATATGAAACTGACAACGGATGCAAATTTATAAATAGTTATTTAAATAATAATGGAACGATATGGAATAAATCACCACTCGTCATTAACCCACACAAAATTGAGTATTGTGGAATGTATGAATAGGATGATAAAAAACCGTATGTGGATGATGTTTAATCTTTGAGGTTCACACAAATGGCTACAAATTCTCCCACAAAATATTCGATGTGCAACAGAATTGAACGTCATGCGATTAAAATGAGACCAATTGATGTTATTGAATGTGGGCTCCTGAGTACAGTACACAGTTGTCTTAGGATGCACACAAGTAGATATTCAATATAGCTGGTTCAGCACATATTTAGAAATGCAAAACATAGTCGGAAAACTCTTACCTGCCCAAATGGTGAACAGAGGTAGTTGTAGTCTGTGAAGTGCTATGGAAAAACTGACGAAGTTTCAACTTAAATGACAGTGAAAGTGGAGAATTTGACGGAAATTTTTACGAAGAAGAATTACAGAAATCTGTGAACAAGATGTGCACACAGAGTGTGTCATAAGACGGTGAGAGAATATGGCTTGAATTCCCATCAAAGCACAAATGTTGATCTGAATTTACGGTCTGGTATACAACCAGGCATGCAAATCCCAAGCTGTAGTCTCAGGAATTAGATCAACAATGTCTATCGTAGGAATCATCATATTTATTGTGGTTATATGAGAAAGAATGGTTCTAAACTGAGCAATAATATTAAGTGCTAATATAAGCAGATCAGCAGAATGATTACAAAATAATCCCCCTGCACAACGTAGTTATTCAGAATTACTATTAATTTCTAGATTCTAATATGGTAGATTAGTGCAGTAGTAGAGTAACATGATTGCCAGAAAATGCACCTGCGGAGGTGGTGGCAATATTCTCGATAAGTTACCATTTGAACTGCATATCATTGGATACAACTACCGTGGACCTGGAAAGGAGCGGTCTCTGGCTCATGATGATAAGGGGATTAATGTGTTTGATGAGTCTCCAAGGAGCATGCTGCAGATAAATGTTTCGAGACTGTCCTGTTTCAGAATGAATTTTAGTTGATAAAACCAAGAAAATATACAGAAGAAGACACATAGGCATAATGCAACGTACTTCATGATAAAGAGTTCATGATATATGTGGCAAACTTAAACTGGGGTCGAGTATTAATGAGGTTTTCCACAACTGTCACTTAATCCAAACATTTCAGTACAGTACACTGTGCCAAGAAGAGACGCTAAAAAGTTGACACAATCTGACCATGTAAAACGCTGGAATTATGAGAGAATTTCGCATGAAGATGTTATGGAATAGCTTCAAATTATTCTTTTTCACATAGACAACGTTTACTAGGTCAAAGGCTATGAAACAGTTTTGTGGTTGCGTGACTCCTCAAGAGTACATCAATTCAAAATTTTGAACAATAGAACGGCCTATCAGTTCAAAAACGGAAGCAAATGTATACTAATAGCAGTCAGTGAACAAATACTGAGTAATAGGGGTATTAATAAAGGAAATTGTCTTTTAAAAAATGTCTATTTAATTTCATTCCGTACCTTCTACATCTCTTTGAGGATAAGTATTTATCCGGGAGGGGACTGCCAAGGGGGAAGTTACTATGAGAAAAAGATTGAATAATCAATCAAAGGATAGCGTTCTACGAGTCGGGGCGTGGAATGTCAGAAGCTTGAACGTGGTAGGGAAACCAGAAAATCTGAAAAGGGAAACGCAAAGGCTCAATCTAGATATAGTAGGGGTCAGTGAAGTGAAGTGGAAGGAAGACAAGGATTTCTGGTCTGATGAGGATCGGGTAATATCAACAGCAGCAGAAAATGGTATAACAGGTATAGGATTCGTTATGAATAGGAAGGTAGGGCAGAGGGTGTGTTACTGTGAACAGTTCAGTGACAGGGTTTTTCTAATCAGAATCGACAGCAGACCAACACCGACAACGATAGTTCAGGTATACATGGCGACGTCGCAAGCTGAAGATGAACAGATAGAGAAAGTGTATGAGGATATTGAAAGGGTAATGCAGTATGTAAAGGGGGACAAAAATCTAATAGTCATGGAGGACTGGAATGCAGTTAGTTGTAGGGGAAGGAGTAGAAGAAAAGGTTACAGGAGAATATGGGCTTGGGACGAGGTATGAAAGAGGAGAAAGACTAATTGAGTTCTGTAACAAGTTTCAGCTAGTAATAGCGAATACCATGTTCAAGAATCACAAGAGGAGGAGGTATACTTGGAAAAGGCCTGGAGATACGGGAAAATTTCAATTAGATTATATCATGAACAGACAGAGATTCCGAAATCAGATACTGGATTGTAAGGCGTACCCAGGAGCAGATATAGACTCAGATCACAATATAGTAGTGATGAAGAGTAGGCTGAAGTTCAAGACATTAGTCATGAAGAATCAATACGCAAAGAAATGGGATAGGGAAGTACTAAGGAATGACGTGATACGTTTGAAGTTCTCTAACGCTATAGATACAGCAATAAGGAATAGCGCAGTAGGCAGTACGGTTGAAGAGCAATGGACATCTCTAAAAAGGGCCATCACAGAAGTTGGGAAGGAAAACATAGGTACAAAGAAGGTAGCTGCGAAGAAACCATGGGTAACAGAAGAAATACTGCAGTTGATTGATGAAAGGAGGAGGTACAAACATGTTCCGGGAAAATCAGGAATACAGAAATACAAGTCGCTGAGGAATGAAATAAACAGGAAGTGCAGGGAAGCTAAGACGAAATGGCTGCAGGAAAAATGTGAAGACATCGAAAAAGATATGATTGTCGGAAGAACAACCTCAGCATAGAGGGAATTCAAAACAACTTTTCGTGACATTAAAAGCAACGGTGGTAACATTAAGAGTGCAACGAGAATTCCACTGTTAAATGCAGAGGAGAGAGCAGATAGGTGGAAAGAATACACTGAAAGCCTCTATGAGGGTGAAGGTTTGTCTGATGTGACAGAAGAAGAAACAGGAGTCGATTTAGAAGAGATAGGGGATCCAGTATTAGAATCGGAATTTAAAAGAGCTTTGGAGGACTTACGGTCAAATAAGGCAGAAGGGATGGATAACATTCCATCAGAATTTCTAAAATCATTGGGGGAAGTGGCAACAAAACGACTATTCACGTTGGTGTGTAGAATATATGAGTCTGGCGACATACCATCTGACTTTCGGAAAAGCATCATCCACACAATTCCGAAGACGGCAAGAGCTGACAAGTGCGAGAATTATCGCACAATCAGCTCATGCATCGAAACTGCTTACAAGAATAATATGCAGAAGAATGGAAAAGAAAATTGAGAATGCGCTAGGGGACGATCAGTTTGGCTTTAGGAAAAGTAAAGGGACGAGAAGCAATTCTGACGTTACGGCTAGTAACGGAAGCAAGGCTAAAGAAAAATCAAGACACTTTCATAGGATTTGTCGACCTGGAAAAAGCGTTCGACAATATAAAATGGTGCAAGCTGTTCGAGATTCTGAAAAAAGTTGGCGTATGCTATAGGGAGAGACGGGTCATATACAATATGTACAACAACCAAGAGGGAATAATAAGAGTGGACAATCAAGAACGAAGTGCTCGTATTAACAAGGGTGTAAGACAAGGCTGTAGCCTTTCGCCCCTACTCTTCAATCTGTACATCGAGGAAGCAATGATGGAAGTAAAAGAAAGGTTCAGGAGTGGAATTAAAATACAAGGTGAAAGGATATCAATGATAAAATTCGCTGATGACATTGCTATCCTGAGTGAAAGTGAAGAAGAATTAAATGATCTGCTGAACGGAATTAACAGTGTAATGAGTACACAGTATGGTTTGAGAGTAAATCGGAGAAAGGCGAAGGTAATGAGAAGTAGTAGAATTGAGAACAGCGAGAGTCTTAACATCAGGATTGATGGTCAGGAAGTCAATGAAGTTAAGGAATTCTGCTACCTAGGCAGTAAAGTAACCATTAACGGACGGAGCAAGGAGGACATCAAAAGCAGACTCGCTAAGGCAAAAAAGGCATTTCTTGCCAAGAGAAGTCTGCTAATATCAAATACCGGCCTTAATTTGAGGAAGAAATTTCTGAGAATGTACGTCTGGAGTACAGCATTGTATGATAGTGGAACATGGACTGTGGGAAAACCGGAAGAGAAGAGAATCGAAGCATTTGAGATGTGGTGCTATAGACGAATGTTGAAAATTAGGTGGACTGATAAGGTAAGGAATGAGGAGGTTCTACGCAGAATCGGAGAGGAAAGGAATATGTGGAAAACAGTGATAAGGAGAAGGGACAGGATGATAGGACATCTGCTAAGACATGAGGGAATGACTTCCATGGTACTAGAGGGAGCTGTAGAGGGCAAAAACTGTAGAGTAAGACAGAGATTGGAATACGTCAAGCAAATAATTGAGGACGTAGGTTGCAAGTGCGCCGTGCAGGTGAGCGCCACAATCAGGACTGCATACGACCGAGGCACACAGGGCCAACACCCGGCATCATGGTGTGGGGAGCGATCTCCTACACTGGCTGTACACCACTGGTGATCGTCGAGGGGACACTGAATAGTGCACGGTACATCCAAACCGTCATCGAACCCATCGTTCTACCATTCCTAGACCGGCAAGGGAACTTGCTGTTCCAACAGGACAATGCACGTCCGCATGTATCCCGTGCCACCCAACGTGCTCTAGAAGGTGTAAGTCAACTACCCTGGCCAGCAAGATCTCCGGATCTGTCCCCCATTGAGCATGTTTGGGACTGGATGAAGCGTCGTCTCACGCGGTCTGCACGTCCAGCACGAACGCTGGTCCAACTGAGGCGCCAGGTGGAAATGGCATGGCAAGCCGTTCCACAGGACTACATCCAGCATCTCTACGATCGTCTCCATGGGAGAATAGCAGCCTGCATTGCTGCGAAAGGTGGATATACACTGTACTAGTGCCGACATTGTGCATGCTCTGTTGCCTGTGTCTATGTGCCTGTGGTTCTGTCAGTGCGAACATGTGATGTATCTGACCCCAGGAATGTGTCAATAAAGTTTCCCCTTCCTGGGACAATGAATTCACGGTGTTCTTATTTCAATTTCCAGGAGTGTACCTCATGGTATGTATACTTCTCCAGCATATATTAGCTATCAAAATGCTTTGTGACACATATGTGCACTTCAAGGCAGCAGCTCATTGTCAATCTCTCTATGTCAACTGTGTCTCAAATAAGACAACGCAATGTATGATTATTACATATTGGTGTTCTGTAGACTTTCAGTCAGACCACTCCTGGCTTGCGATGAAAACAACTCAGAAAATGAAATGTACACGTACAAAACATCTACTTCATACTGGTGTTGTAAGTTCAACGGTATCTCTCTCTTGTCAAAATCCAGGACATACCAAAGTTCGAGAGACAGAAAACTCATTAATTCATTCACACTGATGGTCTGTATTTGACATTTGAGATAAAAGTAAGACACGAGAAGATATCGAGGAGCACACTGTGCAGAAAGAATTATAAGGTAGTCGTATCCCACTACTTTTCCAATGTGTGCAGTCAGCGTCGTAATCACGTAGATTTGATGCTATTCTCTGAGGATGCGAAGCACCACTACGGCTGAATCGAAAATGTACGTTTTCTACTTTCTCTCTATTGACAATGGTCGGCAACCGTAACTGAGTGGACACCGCGCTGGCTTGTCATGCCGGGGGCCCGGGTTCGATTCACAACTGTGTTGGAGAGTTTCTTAGCTCAGAGACTGGTGTTTGTGTTGCCTTCATCATCATCATTTCATCCTCATCGACGCGCAAGTCACCAAAGTGGCGTCACCTCAAAAGACTTGCGCCAGGCTATCGGGTCTACCCGCCGGGAGGTCAACGCCCCACGCCATTTCATTTCTCTATTATCAGTGAATAATGGTACAAGAGATTTTTGTCGTAGATGCCTCAACACTTTTACTACGAGTGACTATCTAGATAAGCACATAACTGATTGCTTGAGCAAGGGAACAATGTACGTGGGAAGTCTGCCGAAGTAAACAATTTCTTAAAGTTTAAAATGCACCTGATCGAGAACGTTACCTCTTCGTCGTATATGCTGATTAGTAGTGCTTACTAACTCCTCTGGTGCAGTGTGAAAGTGTTCCCACTGCCTCTCATACCTCTTTCATGGAACGTTACGTATCAAGCAGTATACTCACATTACTCTAATTTCGATCAGTTCCAGAGATAGTCGTAAGAAATTGTTGCTCTCTGACCTCATAAAAGTTGCAACGAGTACTGATTTTTAAATTTTTTTTATAGCAACAACATTAGCATGACTAAATCCTGGGAGTACGGCTCCTTACACCAGCAGGTAATACACTCCTGGAAAGTGAAATAAGAACACCGTGAATTCATTGTCCCAGGAAGGGGAAACTTTATTGACACATTCCTGGGGTCAGATACATCACATGATCACACTGACAGAACCACAGGCACATAGACACAGGCAACAGAGCATGCACAATGTCGGCACTAGTACAGTGTATATCCACCTTTCGCAGCAATGCAGGCTGCTATTCTCCCATGGAGACGATCGTAGAGATGCTGGATGTAGTCCTGTGGAACGGCTTGCCATGCCATTTCCACCTGGCGCCTCAGTTGGACCAGCGATCGTGCTGGACGTGCAGACCGCGTGAGACGACGCTTCATCCAGTCCCAAACATGCTCAATGGGGGACAGATCCGGAGATCTTGCTGGCCAGGGTAGTTGACTTACACCTTCTAGAGCACGTTGGGTGGCACGGGATACATGCGAACGTGCATTGTCCTGTTGGAACAGCAAGTTCCCTTGCCGGTCTAGGAATGGTAGAACGATGGGTTCGATGACGGTTTGGATGTACCGTGCACTATTCAGTGTCCCCTCGACGATCACCAGTGGTGTACGGCTAGTGTAGGAGATCGCTCCCCACACCATGATGCCGGGTGTTGGCCCTGTGTGCCTCGGTCGTATGCAGTCCTGATTGTGGCGCTCACCTGCACGGCGCCAAACACGCATACGACCATCATTGGCACCAATGCAGAAGCGACTCTCATCGCTGAAGACGACACGTCTCCATTCGTCCCTCCATTCACGCCTGTCGCGACGCCACTGGAGGCGGGCTGCACGATGTTGGGGCGTGAGCGGAAGACGACCTAACGGGGTGTGGGACCGTAGCCCAGCTTCATGGAGACGGTTGCGAATGGTCCTCGCCGATACCCCAGGAGCAACAGTGTCCCTAATTTGCTGGGAAGTGGCGGTGCGGTACGTCCACCCGGCCTCACGCATGCCCACTATACGCCCTCGCTCAAAGTCCGTCAACTGCACATACGGTTCACGTCCACGCTGTCGCGGCATGCTAACAGTGTTAAAGACTGCGATGGAGCTCCGTATGCCACGGCAAACTGGCTGACACTGACGGCGGCGGTGCACAAATGCTGCGCAGCTAGCGCCATTCGACGGCCAACACCGCGGTTCCTGGTGTGTCCGCTGTGCCGTGCGTGTGATCATTGCTTGTACAGCCCTCTCGCAGTGTCCGGAGCAAGTATGGTGGGTCTGACACACCGGTGTCAATGTGTTCTTTTTTCCATTTCCAGGAGTGTATTTGTGGGATTCCGTTCGATACACGACACGAAAGTTCTGTGGTGCACGCAAAATCCATGCAACTACATATATCAAATGCTACGACATATACCCGTCTCTATCCATACGTGCGGGAATGATGCTCAAATTCTGGTTAAGATCTTTGGTGATTTAGGCTTGAAAGATGAGAAGGTTAGTGTCATATCTGGCAATGTAGGAAAAACAGGTTTTCATTTTGCAATCGAATGAAGCTTATAATTACCCTCCGCTTCCTGGAATATGTTACATTATGCACTGACAGTGATGTGCGCTGGCACACATACATTTTAGAGAAATTCCGGAGTGTGTGCATGGACACACAAACTATGGAGCTTGCCTTCTATTACATCATGCCAGGGCTTTCTTGGGACATAATGTTAAAGAGACACTCGTGAGCATTGAACTGTAGACAGATGCTGACTTGTTGCTCTTCCTCGACATCGGAATTCATGGGGGACTTTGCCAGTATGCACACAGGTGTGCCAACGCTGATAACCCACGAATGAGCACTGAGAGTGCAAAACATTTGGCAAATTGAGGTACGTCTTTTACTAGGAAGTTAACAACGTCTATGGGCAAGCCATGCAACAATCTCTGCTGTTTGGAGTCTGTAGAGGGCTGTGCAAAAACGAAGTCATCAGACTGTAGAAAAGGCTACAACAACTTGCTGGGTATATGGAAGAAGGACATGTCTAGTTTGCAGATCTGGCATGTCCTGCCCATTTGTGTGTTGTGGACAGTGACTTGTCGCTGTGTCTTGAGACCCTAGTCCTGTGCAATGGTTCTATCCCCAAACTAATGACGCTGCTGGGAAATAAGTAAATATACATTCTGCACTGCAGTGTCTCAGTTTGGGGATGAAAGGTGTTATAGTGACCTATGCTATCTCCTTTAAGCAGGAGTCGTTGTTGAGGGTGTACATTGAAATAAATGCCGAAAGGAGGGTATTCATGAACTGAAATTCCTAAGACCATTTTTATAAATTAATGAATAATTCTGTTTATGACAAATCCATGGAAAATTGTGAAACCGCAGCGAAATTCATCTAGCTAGGCCATCAGGTAGAAAATGCGGTGGAGCTGAAAGCCGACTTATTGCTTCATTATGACAAATGGTACCTCTCTAAGGATGGGATCAATTGCGTCACATTCTCATTCTACTCGTTTCAGTGATTGTGTGTATGGTTTTTTATTTGGATGATTGCGTGAGTGCGTCTGAATTAGGTGGATGAATTCTTCTGTGTATGCGTGCACGTGATTGATTGCACAAAATGTGGATGCATATAGGCCTATATCCTGTGTACTATGTATGTGATATATGTATGTGTATGAGTCGTTTTCTTCACCTGCTGGAACTCGTCCCGTTTCCCATGTAACAGTGTCGTCGTAACTGCCGTCTGCGTCAATTCTGCTGTGCAGCGAGCTACGTTAATTTAAGTGTTAACTCTATTTTTCTTAGTTGTCACTTCTTCTTCCGTGTGTTTTTGCTTTTAGGAAGCTTTCATTGTCGAGTGCTAGTAATAGTGTTCCATAGATTTCGTGTTTGTTTTGAATACAGTCAGAGAGAGTCCGTTTAGTCAGCCATAGTGCCAGTAGTGCTAGTGTTTGTTTTCAATGCAGTCCAGAGACAGATAGTGCTATTTTCATTGTTATCTACAAGAAGTGTCTAGTAACCACAGTTTAGTCAACTATCAGCCGCCTTTAGTGACCTTTAGTGAATTAGCAGTCTAGTGCAGTGGGGAGTCTGGTGTGTTGCATGGTACACCCCAGGTGTTACATGCTTCACCCACTGTCCCTGCTGTCGAGACATCTTCGCGGGTACCGTGCGCGGTTGGGTCACCCTCTCCCCAAGGGGAGTGCCGGGTTCAGCGACGTTCGCGGCGCACGAGGCGGAGGGTCAATGTGGAGGCTGGCCGTGTGGCATCGCCCGCTCTGTCTGTGAGTGGACATGGCTGCTCCTTCAGCAAGGTCCTAGCAGGCACACGGGGTGAGGGGTTTATTAGTTATTGGGAGCTCCAACGTTGGGTGATGGAGCCCCTTAGGGAAGTAGCTGAAAGGTCGGGGAAGAAGGCCAGTGTTCACTCTGTCTGCTTGCCGGGGGGGTCTCATCCGAGATATGGAGGACGCCCTACCGGCGGCGATAGAGAGCACTGGGTGCACCCGACTGCAAATTTTTGCTCATGTCGGCACCAATGACTCCTGCCGTCTGGGCTCAGAGGTCATCCTCAGTTTGTACAGGCGGTTGGCGGAGTTGGTGAAGGCGGAAAGCCTCGCTCGTGGGGTTGAATCTAAGCTAACTATTTGTAGTATCGTTCCCAGAACCGATCGCGGTCCTCTGGTTTGGAGCCGAGTGGAAGGCTTAAACCAGAGGCTCAGACGATTCTGCGGAGATCTGGGGTGCAAATTTCTCGACCTCCGCTATCGGGTGGAGAAATGTAGGGTCCCCCTGAATAGGTCAGGCGTGCACTACACGCAGGAAGCGGCTACAAGAGTAGCGGAGTACGTGTGCAGTGCACATGTGGGTTTTTTAGGTTAGAGGATTCCCACCCTAGGCCCGAAAAGACGCCTCCTGAGACGCGGCAATGTAGGAGTAGGCAAATGCAACAGGGAATAACAATATTAATGCGGTAATAGTAAACTGCAGAAGCGTCTATTGAAAGGTCCAAGAACTGCTCTCATGAATAAACGGTCACAATGCCCACATAGTACTAGGGATAGAAAGTTGGCTGAAACCAGACGTAAACAGTAATGAAATCCTAAACTCAGATTGGAATGTATACCGCAGAGACAGACTGGACAGTGAAGGGAGAGGCGTGTTTATAGCGATAAGAAGTGAAATAGTATCGTAGGAAATTGACGGAGATGCGAAATGTGAAATAATTTGGGTGAAGGTCATGGTTAAAGCAGGCTCAGACATGGTAATTGGATGTCTCTATAGGCCTCCTGGCCCAGCAGCTGTTGCGGCTGAGCACTTGAAGGATAATTTGGAGAATATTTCGAATAGATTTACCGACTATGTTATAGTTCTGGGCGGAGATTTTAATTTGCTGGATATAGACTGGGAGACCCAAACGTTCATAACGGGTGGCAGGGACAAAGAATCCAGTGAAATTTTTTGAAGTACTTTATCTGAAAACTACCTTGAGCAGTTAAACAGAGGACCGACTCATGGCGATAACATATTAGACCTTCTGGTGACAAACAGACCCGAACTATTTGAAACAACGCAGAACAGGGAATCAGCGATCATAAAGCGTTTACTGCATCGATGATTTCAGAAATATTAAAAAAAAAGGTAGGAAGATTTTTCTGTTTAGCAAAAGTGACTAAAACCGGATTTCAGAGTACCTGACGGTTCAACGCAAAAGTTTTGTCTCAAGTACAGATAGTGGTGAGGATCAGTGGACAAAGTTCAAAACCATCGTACAATATGCGTTAGATGAGTATGTGTCAAGCAAGATCGTAAGAGATGGAAAAGAGCCACCGTGGTACAACAACCGAGTTAGAAAACTGCTGCGGAAGCAAAGGGAACTTCACAGCAAACATAAACATAGCGAAAGTCTTGCAGACGAACAAAAATTACGCGAAGCGAAATGTAGTGTGAGGAGGGCTATGCGAGAGGCGTTCAATGTATTCGAAAGTGAAGTTCTATGTACTGACTTGGCAGAAAATCCTAAAAAATGTTGGTCTTATGTCAAAGCGGTAGGTGGATCAAAAAAAAAAAAAAATGTCCAGACAATCTGTGACCAAAATGGTACCGAAACAGAGGATGAGAGACTAAAGGCCGAAATACTAAATGTCTTATTCCAAAGCTGTTTCGCAGAAGAAGACTGCACTATAGTTCCTTCTCTAGATTGTCGCACGGATGACAAAATGTAAATATCGAAATAGACGACAGAGGGATAGAGAAACAATTAAAATCGCTCAAAAGAGGAAAGGCCGCTAGATCTGATGGGATACCAGTTCGATTTTACACAGAGTACGCAAAGAAACTTGCCCCCCTTCCTGCAGCGGTGTAGCGTAGGTCTCTAGAAGAGCGTAGCTTTCCAAAGTATGGGAAAAGGGCACAGATCATCCCCGTTTTCAAGAAGGGTTGTATAACAGATGTGCAGAACTATAGACCTATATCTCTAACGTCGATCAGTTGTAGAATTTTGGAACACGTATTATGTTAGAGTATAATAACTTTTCTGGAGACTAGAAATCTACTCTGTAGGAATCAGCATGAGTTTCGAAAAAGACGGTGAAACTCAGCTCGCGCTATTCGTCCACGACACTCAGAGGGCCATAGACACGGGTTCACAGGTAGATGCCGTGTTTCTTGACTTCCGCAAGGCGTTCGATACAGTTCCCCGCAGTCGTTTAATGAACAAAGTAAGAGCATATGGACTATCAGACCAATTGTGTGATTGGATTGAAGAGTTCCTAGATAACAGAACGCAGGATGTCATTCTCAATAGAGAGAAGTCTTCCGAAGTACGAGTGATTTCAGGTGTGCCGCAGGGGAGTGTCGTAGGATCGTTCCTATTCACAATACACATAAATGACCTTAGGGATGACCACGGAAGTTCACTGAGGCTTTTTGCGGATGATGCTGTGGTTTATCGAGGGGTTGTAACAATGGAAAATTGTACTGAAATGCAGAAGGATCTGCAGCGAATTGACGCACGGTGCAGGGAGTGGCAGCTGAATCTCAATGTAGACCAGTGTAATGTGCTGCTAATACATAGAAAGAAAGATCTCTTACCATTTAGCTGCAATATAGCAGGTCAGCAACTGGTAGCAGTTAATGCCATAAATTATCTGGGAGTACGCATTAGAAGTGATTTAAAATGGAATGATCATATAAAGTTGATCGTCGGTAAAGCAGATGCCAGACTGAGATTCATTGGAAGAATCCTAAGGAAATGCAATCCGAAAAAAAGGAAGTAGGTTACATTACGCTTGTTCGCCAGCTGCTTACATACTGCTCAGCAGTGTGGGATCCGTATTAGATAGGGTTATAGAAGAGATAGAGAAGATCCAACGGAGAGCAGCGCGCTTCGTTACAGGATCATTTAGTAATCGCGAAAGCGTTACGGAGATGATAGATAAGCTCCAGTGGAAGACTCTGCAGGAGAGACGTTTAGTAGCTCGGTACGGGCTTTTGTTGAAGTTTCGACAACATACCTTCACCGAAGAGTCAAGCAGTATATTGCTCCCTCCTACGTATATCTCGCGAAGAGACCATGAGGATAAAATCAGAGAGATTAGAGCCCACACAGAGGCATACCGACAATCCTTCTTCCCACGAACAATACGAGACTGGAATAGAAGGGAGAACCGATAGAGGTACTCGGGGTACCCTCCGCCACACAACGTCAGGTGGCTTGGGGAGTATGGATGTAGATGTAGATGTAGATGCAGATGTAGATTTACATGTATTTTAAATATTGTATGACTTAATAGAAAAAGGAAAACTGTGATTGTGAAAAAAAATTATCCAGAGGGAAACGTAGTGTGTATATTCTCCATTAGTGTTAATGAAAATAAGTGGTATACATGTATTTCTGTAAATGATAATATTAGTTTATAAGAAATGTAAATATGATTTTTAAAGCACAAAAAGAAATATAGTAAATTATTGTTACAGCTTATGTTCTATACATACGGATTTATATCATCTTTTAATGTATTTTAAAGATTATTGGAAAATATTGTTTATAAAATGTTATTGTTAGTAACACAATTAGTTATTTTCTTATATCATTGTTAATATTTACAAAAGAACCCAATCGCTTCACTACATAGTACAAATTACTACACTCATGCAGTTACTCAAAAGAAGGATATTGGTTCCATTTGCTATAACAAAGTCCTCACTCCAACTCTTCTCACCAAATAGTACAAACGGCTAAACTCGGCCAATTACTGAAAAGGGGAAGTTGGAATTAATTTGTTACAGCAAATTGTTTGTGTGGAAATTTGAAGACCAAAACATGGTGTCAGGAAGCTAATTAATGGTTGATAATGTGCATTTATTCTGCAATATACGTGTATTTTATCTATAAGAATTGAAGGATTTAGACATCAGTTTATTTGTTCTAGGTAGTTATATCCTAATTTTGGCCTATCCCAGAAATTTACCAGTGTTACGACATGCCCTGCCAATTTGTCAGCTTTCCTGCCATTCTAGAAATTTACTGACTTAACGCCGCTCACAACTACCAAATTAATTACAATTCTCTGACTGCAGAAAACATACACTCCTGGAAATTGAAATAAGAACACCGTGAATTCATTGTCCTAGGAAGGGGAAACTTTATTGACACATTCCTGGGGTCAGATACATCACATGATCACACTGACAGAACAACAGGCACATAGACACAGGCAACAGAGCATGCACAATGTCGGCACTAGTACAGTGTATATCCACCTTTCGCAGCAATGCAGGCTGCTATTCTCCCATGGAGACGATCGTAGAGATGCTGGATGTAGTCCTGTGGAACGGCTTGCCATGCCATTTCCACCTGGCGCCTCAGTTGGACCAGCGTTCGTGCTGGACGTGCAGACCGCGTGAGACGACGCTTCATCCAGTCCCACACATGCTCAATGGGGGACAGATCCGGAGATCTTGCTGGCCAGGGTAGTTGACTTACACCTTCTAGAGCACGTTGGGTGGCACGGGATACATGCGGACGTGCATTGTCCTGTTGGAACAGCAAGTTCCCTTGCCGGTCTAGGAATGGTAGAACGATGGGTTCGATGACGGTTTGGATGTACCGTGCACTATTCAGTGTCCCCTCGACGATCACCAGTGGTGTACGGCTAGTGTAGGAGATCGCTCCCCACACCATGATGCCGGGTGTTGGCCCTGTGTGCCTCGGTCGTATGCAGTCCTGATTGTGGCGCTCACCTGCACGGCGCCAAACACGCATACGACCATCATTGGCACCAAGGCAGAAGCGACTCTCATCGCTGAAGACGACACGTCTCCATTCGTCCCTCAATTCACGCCTGTCGCGACACCACTGGAGGCGGGCTGCACGATGTTGGGGCGTGAGCGGAAGACGGCCTAACGGTGTGCGGGACGGTAGCCCAGCTTCATGGAGACGGTTGCGAATGGTCCTCGCCGATACCCCAGGAGCAACAGTGTCCCTAATTTGCTGGGAAGTGGCGGTGCAGTCCCCTACGGCACTGCGTAGGATCCTACGGTCTTGGCGTGCATTCGTGCGTCGCTGCGGTCCAGTCCCAGGTCGACGGGCACATGCACCTTCCGCCGACCACTGGCGACAACATCGATGTACTGTGGAGACCTCACGCCCCACGTGTTGAGCAATTCGGCGGTACGTCCACCCGGCCTCCCGCATGCCCACTATACGCCCTCACTCAAAGTTCGTCAACTGCACATACGGTTCACGTCCACGCTGTGGCGGCATGCTAACAGTGTTAAAGACTGCGATGGAGCTCCGTATGCCACGGCAAACTGGCTGACACTGACGGCGGCGGTGCACAAATGCTGCGCAGCTAGCGCCATTCGATGGCCAACACCGCAGTTCCTGGTGTGTCCGCTGTGCCGTGCGTGTGATCATTGCTTGTACAGCCCTCTCGCAGTGTCCGGAGCAAGTATGGTGGGTCTGACACACCGGTGTCAATGTGTTCTTTTTTCCATTTCCAGGAGTGTATATCCAATAACAGCAAAATTGCCCGAGAGCAGTGAGGTTCTGTAGCTGTTGGCAGAAAGCATAGTGACATCAGCCGAGAGCAAATCAGTGAATTAATAAAATAAATTAATGAAATATTTCAGCTATTATGTCTTGGTCAGATAAGTTATCTTTTCAAACTCGAAATTTTATCCCCATCTGCGGAGAACATTTTGTAAGGGTTTAATAGCTTCTTTGAATATCCGATTCACACCCTTGTATATACCACAGTAAAATTTCGTTTACACTTTCTTCCGCGCGGTGACGTGACGTAATATTTGGACGTAATGGCCATTGTCGGTTACCATCCTCCACCGTTACTATCACTTCACAGTGGAAGACTCTTACACATCGTCTTCTGCACCAGGATCCACATGTCATTAAATTTCACGCCCACTTCCTTCCTAATGAGTTCCAGGGGCGTTGAAGAAGCCCTATGGCCTCCCTGTGTAGCCCTTCATGGTATCTGCTTGTGGCTGTCAGTAATTGAGTCCTATAAATATGAGTGTGGTTGTCTCCTGGCTGTAGAGCATGTTCCGCATCAGCTGTTCTGTCAATCTTTCCTCTCCTATGGTCTCCCTTGTGCTCATCTGATAGTTTTTACCGCTCTTTTTGTGGTACCTACATACAGCTCCCCACAATTACACAGAATCATATAAATTTCTGTGTTTTTTTTTAAGTTCCATTTTGCCAAGATTTTTTCCATGCAGTCAGTAACGTCCTTAACGAAAGGCAGCAAAACTTCCGATTTCGTAGGCGGTTGTGCATCTCTATAATTTTTGCGCGGCGGTTTTATCACTCTTTTTACCCCAGCGGACAGATAACCATTCTTACACAATACATTAGTGAGATGTTTTAATTTCGTGTCATGTAGCTCTGGTTCATAAATGTTCCTTGCTCTATCCGCCAACGTCTTTATGATGCCTCACTTTGGTTATGGGTGTGGTAACGGTCTGCACGCGTAAGCTTTCGGTAAACTGTATGACATAAGCTACCAACTTCTTTCTTGAAAAGTAGCGCATCAAGAAAGTTTAATCTTCTGCCTGCCTCCTCCTCCTCCGTAGTGAACGGAACTTCGGATTAATACCGTTCAGATGCTTTTTACCTGGCAGTTTCCAAGCACTATTTCTCAATTTTTTTCATAAAGGAAATCGCTATAACAAGACATAACGGTCTCCGCAGAGATAGAATGTACGCCTGTTCATATAACCCACCGTTCCCTTTGAAATATGTGGCCATGGGGCAGTATTTAAACAGTCCTGTAATATCTGAAGGAAAAATCCGGTTCACCTGTTGCAGCACCTCATTGAGCAGAACCACAGTAAATCACTATTTACCAACGACAAAAATTGGGGGTCTGGCTTCCGTGGAATGTAGTGAAAGCGATGCTGTATCCGCAACTATCAGCTAACAACTTGTTAGTACCTATGGTTGCAGACACAACATCACTTTTACTCTGTCTTACAGAAGCCAGTTCATAGATCTTGGCCACTGATGGGGTCCTGTATACGATTCGAGTTCTCACCCACAGCGTCAGTTAAAACCTGAAGATGGTGTTCTGAGTCACCGAAACTGGTTGCAACGTAATAAAATTACAGAAAAATTACTGCAGCAGATGTTTCATTTAGTTAAACAATATGTGTTGTCGCAGTAATAATTATTATTTCAAGCCACCCACTGATGCTGAAGGCTGTAGCTCATAGTTTACAGCTGATCTTCCCGATAATGGCCAGAATATTAATGCATTTTTTGTGCATTATTGTATCAAGATAACACCAAATCTTCGTTTTGTTCATTCCAATTGTTCTTTGACAGTCTTTGATTTGGACAGTTGATGTGGTGATAACGGGAAAGAGGGTAAAAACTATCGATTCCTCACTTCTGAATAATAGTGATGACTGTTGCTGACTCTACTTTTGTTGTTTCAACAGATGAAGGTTTATCACGCATCAGTGATGAGAAGGAGCAACGGGAACACGGTCGAAAAAGAAAAATAAGGAAGACAAGGGCACAGATTTTTATAGCACAAGTACCGGTATTTCCGGGAACAGTAAAATTTAAGCATGCCATTTTAACATTAGGCATTTTTATTGCATGAGAGAACTCCTTACAAACTGTTGGGCAATTCTTAAATGGTTCTCCTCCCAACTCCACAGCAGGATGTAATGGTTCAAATGGCTCTGAGCACTATGCGACTTAACTTCTGAGGTCATCAGTCCCCTAGAACTTAGAACTACTTAAACCTAACTAGCCTAACGACATCACACACACCCATGCCCGAGGCAGGATTCGAACCTGCGATAGTAGCGGTAGCGTGGTTCCAGACTGTAGTGCCTAGAACCGCTCGGCCACCCCGGCCGGCAGGATGTATTGCAACACCCTCCTCAGCAGACGTATTAGAACGTGGGGTAGTGCTCAGATAATGAAAGAAATACCCGTAAAAAGGACTAGTAATCCATCCTTGTGGATAGTAAATGGAACGAAGTAATAACGCAACAGAGGCTTGGGACATAGAGCCCAAAAGAGTGCTGAAATCCAAGTCTGAAATACGTAGCCTGGATGCGATACCTACACGTGCCGCCTGAAATGTCATAATAAGTTAACCCAAGGAGACAGGTAGGATATTTATGAACAGTTTTGGAAGATGCAGGATCATAGTAGCCAGTGAGAATTCATCCCCCGACATACGAAAAATGTTTCCAGAAAACAGATCTGAACTGTGACTTAACCAAAAAGATAAATTTCAAAACTATGTTCCCTAACAATTAGTGGGAATAACATTAAGGTGTGTCAGAAAATGTTTATGTGTACCCTCTCTACATGTCTAAACTCAAAATATATACAGAAGATTCACCCTAACACTAAAAAATTCATTTTCTTTATAACAGATTACCTTGCATTTCTCAGTAACTTTGTTGTCCAAACAGCAAACTCATCTGCTACTTTAAGTGTCTCACTTCCTGTTCTAATTCTCGCAGCTCCTCTTGATTTAATTGCACTACATTCCATCACCGATTGTTTGTTATTTGTTTGATAATATATCCAAGATACTTCGTCTTACATTCTGCTAACCATCCATCTTATTTGCGGACTCTCTCGGAATTACAGTGCATCCCCAAATTTCCTTGAGAAACTTCTCCTTGTTTTCGTCTAATATGTGCGCGGTTATTAACTTCGTCATTTGTAGCAATTCGCGTATGGTCTTAAATGCCACAATAATTGAGCAGACGTCGATTCCCGAGAAAGTACCTGTTCTCTGGTAAGTGTGAATCTTCTTCTGTTTCCATATTGTCAGTTATGACATACACAACTCCAGTCTTGGGATACGCACCTCCATCACGTCTGCCTGCAGATGATACAGAACAAGAATCTACGAATCAAAAGCAACGATAGGCACGCAAAGCGGATATGTGCAATGAATTCCTGTTCGAAACCTTTGTGGAGATATCCAAGAAACTCGTCAAACGGCATCAATGGATCTCCAGGCACTCGAATGATTCTTTCATTTTAAATTTAGGAAACCACTGCCACGGTTAAAGGTAGAACTACAACAAGCCAATAACATTTTTTCTTAGGGTCACCTGATTACCTATGCCAATCTGATTTTATCCATTGTAAATGACACAACACACACAAAAAACGCATTTCATGAAACGCGTCGTGTAAAAAGTAAGTAAAGAAAATACACCTATGGCGAGTTCAAACTAAGTACACGGAAAACATGATATCGGTGAACCCCTGTATTTTAGCGAATTTAACTAGCGAGCAGCGTTTCTCCTGGCGCATACAATTTTCAAATGACTGACGGTAACGCAGTCGGGTGACGTCGTCGCCAACCCCCAATATTCCGACAGGAGTACACCCTGCCATTTGCAATACAAAACTGTAGCAAGTAAGTGCTGTGCAGGAGAATTTAAAACCTCGGTGCTCAGAGGAACTCAGAAAGATAACACACAAACACATGCATACAATGTAAACACTAGCGCCATCACAAACCGAAGATGCCCGACGTCAGAAGTCATCGGTAGTGAAATTAATAATTAGACGCTGAGGTCGGATAAACCCCGTCCCTCTGATTTCGAACGAGGAAGAGAGCAGGATTCCATGTCGAATTTAAACAAACCCGCCGTCTCTATTTACAAGGTTATTTAACTTCGACAGCTTCCTTAGTAAAACTTTCCAAACTTATGGAAGTGTATGCCAGAATTTCCGTAATGTTATATCCCAAAGGATGACCGGTGCCAAGGCAATGTTCTCCAATGGTGGAATCTGTTCGGCTGTGGCAAGGGTGTGTGCAGCTTATGCTCAATACTGCAGTCCTCCGTAGTCCCGATACTCTGGACAAAAGAAGTATGTTACATGCCGCAAGTGTAAGGAATAATGTAGACACCCGCCTTACGACCATCAGGATAATCATTTGTGGAAAATGAAAGGATCCTTATATTAGATAATAGTCGAAAAACACTTCACATCATGTTATCGCAAAATACGACCTCCTGTTGAAAATGCGCCATGATTAAGGCGAAAAGGCCGTTAACTTTGGTGTCTTGCGTAAGCGCGTTGATTCATAGGAGCAACTTTCATAGTCAGTATTTATTCTGGAGCAGTACGATTATTTCTCGCATCTCTGGATAATTTTTTACGTTTCTAGAAGTAAGATGCGTCGAGATCTTCGCAGCCGTCGACCATGTGTGATAATCCTTTCAATCTATATTTGTTTTGTTCTACTGTTATTTTCTGGCTCTGTGAACGGAATTGCTAGAATAAGAATCTGAATCACGCATGCTCACCGCATAAGCGTTTATCTATCATGTCTACAACTTTACTTCTAGCAGTTTTCTCAGAGTTTGAGGCTTTATTGTAAAGACCTTACAAAAAATTTATTGTTCAAACCGTTGACCTTCGCTGATCACTACTTTCTCCCATCTTTCATGCAGCAAATGAATCCCGCGGCGGAAGAACTGGGCGTCTTTTGAGGAGATCAATAAATGTATTTAATTTTGCATATGTTCATCGGTAAAGGTGACAGCCACCGGGAGCAATGTCTGGAGAATATGGAATGTGGGTCAGGACTTCCCATTTCGAAGTTTTCTACGTCGATGTAGATGTTTTGGCATGTTTTGCGGCGTGTGGATGAGGAATGTCACTCTGCGAAATCACTTTTCCTTGTTTGTCACAGTATGGCCGGTTTTATTCACTGCTCTACTCAAACGCATTAAATGCTTTCGATAACTATCTCCTGTGACTGTCTCCGTCGGTTTCAGTAGATTCTAAAACCAACCTCCTACCAACGTCTTGTCAATTTTCGACGTGAAATCACCATAAAGAACATAAAACCACCACTTGACTGTATGATATACCATATTACACGATCCAGGTTTCAGCCTAAAGTCATTTAAGAATGGTACAAAAATCAAAAATCGTCTGACTTGTGTGGAAGACAACTCAACCGTTAGAATGTGTATATGCGGTTATATAAGCCTGATATATGTTTGAACAATGGTTTATGTTCCACTCAAGTCAGATGACTTTTTGCCTTTGTAATACTTGAAAACAGCATAAGGCTGATTTCTAGATCGTGTAATAAGGCATGCCATACAGTCAAATGGCGGCTATATTTCCGTACGTTTTACATAACTATGTGTTCACATGACAGAAAAATCGTCGAAATCATAGTTCTTGAAGTGTTGAAGTGGTTCTTTGCAGGTTCTTTCACCAATAGGTGTCCCATCATAGGTCTTGCCCGGCATTTTATGAGCTGCTGAACCTACAGGCCTACATTCTAAAGGCTAACGCCTTGTCGATGCAACGATTCTTCTTTCATTGGCAGTTCTCTTCAGTTACGTGTAATTGCCACATCCTGTCCTTTTCCAGATGTTTTCCAAATACTGTATCATAAGGTGCCCTCTTCCTTACTTTCCCGCTCTTTCCCTTCAAGGATGTTGGTGTTGGGGTTTTGTGTCGGAGTTTATTTATCTCTTTTCATTTGCTTTTATAATCTCTCTTCGTTCACTTCTCTTAAGACGTCCAGGTCGATTTTCTTTTCCTCGCAGCTCGTTCGTGTTATAGTACACCATATCCACGTTTCTGTAGTTTCAAATCAATTCCTTTCCAACTGACGCAGAGCCCAACTTTCATTTCCATAGAGCAGTATACGCCATGCAAATGATTTTGCAAAGCATCGGCTGACATACGTATTCATAAATTTCTGGGTTAAAATGTTTTGTTGGTCATAAATACCGGTTCTGTCAATGAAATCCCTCTTTTCACCACCATTAAGTATCTGTTGTGTTCTGTGAGTGTACTACTGAGAAAACAGATTTGTTCCATGATATGAGTTCCAACTCAGAAATATTTCTTTTGGTTTTAATTTCTCCCGTATCTGTCCGTATTGCCACTAACTTTATTTTCCTGTCCACTTTCAATTACATTAATTTAAGAGTGTCTGACAGGACTTTTAACATTCTAGTCATTACTTTTTCTGAGTCTGCAACTCTCGGAATGCCGTCAGAAATCTCACACAATGTATCTTTTCAAAACAGGGTTTTTATTTCCTTTGTCTTTTCCTCCATGATGTGATCAGCTTCATTTATGCACTCGTACATAATGAATATACATAGAGATAGGGGACGTCCTTGCCCAACATCTTTTCTAATTCTTGCCTCTCCTTACTTAATTTATGTTTGTTATTGTGCTTTGATTCTGATAAAGTTGAGCATGCTGATAGGTAATTTGACCACCAAAATTCGGTTTGAGTATTCTTTGCGTCCATAGATTTATACACTCCGCAATGTCAGTTGTTTACTCGTGAATTTGTACTTAAAATATAGTAACATAACACTACATCAAAACTTCATCTTCAGGCAACTTTTTGTAGACATTGTATTATGTTGTCGGCGTTCACCAAGCAAGGTGACTGACTATATGAATTCCGTTGCTTTCATTAAACTACTGAGTACCAAGTGCTGCCTGGGCATCTATACAGGGTGGTCGATTGATCGTGTCTGGCCAAATATCTCACGAAATAAGCGTCAAACGGAGAAACTACAAAGACGGAAACTTTTCTACCTTGAAGGGGGAATTCAGATGGCGCTGTGGTTGGCCATCTAGATGGCGCTGCGACAGGTCAAACGGACATCAACAGCTTTTTTTAAAATAGGAACCCCATTTTTTATTATATATTCGTGTAGTACGTAAAAAAATATGAATGTTTTAGTTGAACCACTTTTTTCGCTTTGTGATGGATGGCACTGTAATAGACACAAACGTATAAGGGAAAATTTAAAAATGCGGCAAATGAAGCAAGCGAAAGGGAATACAAACGTTTAAGAAATTAAGTTGACAGTAAGAGCAAAACGGCTATGCAGGAGTGGTTGGAGGACAAATATAAGGATTTAGAAGCATATTTCTTTACGAAAACCTAGATGGCGCCTACAGGAAAGTTGAAGTGGCCTTTCGGATAAAGAGACGCATCTGTATGAGTATCAAGTGCTCAGATGAAAACCAGTCCTAAGCAAAGAAGGGAAAGCGGGAAGTTGGAAGGAGTGTATAGAGGAAATATACAAAGGAGGTGAACTTGAAGCCTATGTTATAGAAAGAGAAATGCACGTAGATGAAAATGGGATAGGAGATATGAAACTACGAGAAGAATTTGAGAGAGCTCTGAAAAATCTAAGTCGAAACGAGAACCTGGGGTAGACGATATTCCATCAGAACTGCTGATAACCTTGGAAGAGCCAGCCAGGCAAAACTCTTCCATCTGGTGTGCAAGGTGTATGACACAGGCGTAATAACCTCAGACACCAGAGGAAAGGAGTAATTCCAATTCGAAAGGGAATTGAGCCCCAGGGAGAATACATAAAAACTAAGGATTCGGAGGAAAAGTTGAACGGAATGAACAGTATCCTGAAAGAAAAATATAAGATGAACATCAACGAAACTAAAACAAGGATGATGGAATGTAGTCGAATTGAATCCCAGGATTCTGATGTAAATAGATTAGGAAACGAGACTCTTAAAGTATTAGGTGAATGTTGCTCTTTCGACAGCAAAATTTGTGATGATTGCCGAAGTAGAGAGGTTATAAAATGTACAGTGACAATGGCAAGAAACCATCTCTGAAGAAGAGAAATTTGTAACTTCGAATATGTATTTAAGTGTTAGAAAGTCTTTTCTGAAGTACGGAGCACTGCCATGCATGGAATCGAAACATTGTTTATACAAATAGAGAACAGAAACTTTCGAAATGTGGTCGTACAGAAGACTGTCGATGATTAGATGGACTGATCATGTGGCTAGTAAGTAGGTACAGAAGGTAACTGGGGAGACAAGAAATTTGTGGCGCAACTTGACCAGAAGACTTAATCGTTTGATAAGACACAGTCTGAGACATCAAATGATCGTCACTGAAGTTAAAATCTTCTGGATTATTAAGTCGCGTCATATTTACTCTAAAATGAACGACGTTTCGATCCCTCTGCTGGGATCTTCCTCAGTATCTTCCGGTGTCCACTACTGCTAGAACACTGTCTGGGACGAGTGTCCCGTCCTCTAATAAAGGTGACGCGGGAAAACTCCCCCTTTGTAAGAGGATGCGACGCTCGTCTCTGACAGTGTTCTAGCTGTAGTGGATACCGGACTAAATTGGTTCAAATGGCTCTGAGCACTATGGGACTTAACATCTGAGGTCATCAATCCCCTAGAACTTAGAACTACTTAAACGTAACTAACCTAGGACATCGCACACATCCATGCCCGAGTCAGGATTCGAACCTGCGACCGTAGCAGTCGAGCACTTCCAGACTAGAACTCCTGGTACCACACGGCCACAACGGCTGGCGGGACACCGGAACATCCTGAAGAAAATCCCAGCATTTGGGTCGAAACGTCGATCATTTTAGAGGAAATATGACGTGGCTTAATAACCCAGAAAATTTTAACTTCAGTGACAACGGCCACGAAAGCCTGCAGATTTACATAAACGATCTTTAGTTTAGTATTTGAGGGAAGTGTGGGGGCAAAAAGTCGTAGAGGGAGACCATGAGAAGCAGATTCAGAAGGATGTAGGTTGTTGCAGAAATTCGGAGGTCAAGAGGCTCGCACATGATGGAGTGGCATGGAAAGCTGCATCAAACCAGACTAAAGACGACATGAACAACAGATACTGAGATGGAATATGGTGCAATTGGTGAGGGTTATTTGCTATAGGATGTTGGGATCTTTCACAAGGATGTATGTTTCGCAGGATTAATGGTATGGAACGGATTATATCTTGAACGGTGGGTGGAGAGTGGACTGTTGTTAGTACGGAGTGGTTGATCAACTGTGCATAAGGGGGACGAGGGATTCGGTTTGCATTTGTGGGAGTAGGTACGGTAAGGTAGGTCGCAGGTGGACAGTTAAGTGGGGAATTTAATTTCGGGCATTGTTTACGTAGGTGGTTTTGTTTGCAAATGAGGACAGGCGCTGGGTTCCTGCAAAGTTCTGTCAGATGGTCATCGTATACGTATCACTGATATCTGTACATTTACGTAGAGGATCGAAAAGCTTCTACAGGATTCATACAGCTGTAAATCAAGGCCCCATGTTTTATGAGTGTGTCAGTGGTGTCGGGCGATTCAGAGACTACTCGTACTTAGGTCAACTATCACCCTGATTTGGGAGTGTCTTGCGCACGTTGATTCCCAGTCGCGAGTTGATTTCACTTTAGGTCTCTTCCTCGATGCACTCTAAGTTTACCTCTTTGATTACTGCTGTGACTATGAGTGGTCGGCGTGGGTTTGGGGTTGTTTATGCAATGGGATTTTGAGGGTTTTAATGGTAGAATTTGCACCAAAATTGGGAGTACTTCGGTGGAGCCATAAACAGGATTGCGGATCGTTAGTTGATGATATCTCTACCAGGAACAAGTTACTAGATTTTCATCGCCAGGATGCAGCGCTGAATGTGAGTTAGGATTGCCTTTGGTTTGAGAAATTTGGGGTCACATCTGCTGAGCAAAAAGTAAGGGGAATGTACTAGCTGCTGCTGTTCTGGGATGATTTTGACCTGCATGTCGTCAGTATCTGGGAGCGTTAGCTGCGTCCTTTAAATTACACCCTGACTACCACTGGTGCTCGGCCTTTGGTTGGTTTTAGCGATAGGTTTTTGCTGGGTGTTGAAGGGAGGTTGTCGGATGACTAGGGATAGGGAATGTTTACGTGGGTGGCGGCGCTGAAGATGCTCCTGGTAATGGAGTGGCTGCTGCTATTGCTGACGATGCTGCGGCTGATGATGCTGTGTGAGATGATGTGAGTGGTGTTGAAAGAGCTGGTGGTGAAGGTGATGGTGTTGTGTCCTGGGTAGTCAGCGGCACCGTTGGTGGCCTTGGAGTGTTGTTAACAGGTCCTGTGGAATTTCGGCAGGTAGTTGTTGCCCATAGTGTTTTCCCAACAGGCGGTGTTGCGTAGAGTGCAGATGTATTTGTAGTGCCAGAAATTCCGGGCGATGCCCTCATCTTGAAGCCTTGGTAGTCGTATAGCAGTCCGGCAATGGAGGTAGCGTCCATTCGGGGTGATGATTTTGTAAACACTGCTGGCAATGGATATCGCGGCAGCGGTAACTGTCCGATGAGATAATAGAGCGGTTTTGACTAACAGATTTCGAATCTAGGAGAGTAGCTTCTAGCGAGTCATTGCGAGTTACGAGGTTACATACTTTGCTCGTGACTTGGCAACGTTCGCTCTTTTATAACCCCGGAACAGCATCCGATTGACTGGCTTACGTCATGATGGCGGGTACAGAGGTGGCGTGCGCTATGTTCACAGATACTGCTTGCGCTCTGTATCTAGCGTTGTTTGCAGCACTATCCATTGCATCAGGCTGTGAACCGCGGGAAGTATTCATCTGGGTTTCTCTCGCTTCCATGTGTTTCTAAGTACGTAGCATACGTCTCCATGGAAGTTGTTTTCACAATGTCTGATTTCAACAGCTTCTCTGGCCCCTGTGTCGCAATTATTCGAAGCGTCAGCCAGTATAACAGTTTTTTCACAAGATCTTGTGAATATTTAACAGGCCACCACTGATTTATCCATTGACTGGCACACTCAACTCTTGCCACACTTGCAAGGAATGTTATAAATTCCCTGCACTCTCAGGCCGACATTATCTTCCAAGGATCGCAATATTTCTTTTCTTCGGTGGCTCCTGGACTGGTCTCATTTCTTGGCTATATAGGACTCTACCTACTATGTTTCCAATTGTTGTCCCGCTGAATGTGTTGTCTCTCTTGGCTTGTTTGAACGGAGTAGCGTCTTTGTTTTTTCAGCATGTTGATCTGATCTTATGGACAGAACACCCGTTCCTTCTGTACAACCTCTTCAGATGCTTAATCTCGAAACAGAGGTGGTCCCAGTCCGAAAAAGCTCTAGCTCATAGCCCTCTTCTGAGCTGAATGGTGAAAGATACGCCCTTTGAGATACAGATCCGTATTCGCCAGTCTTCTGTACACATAATGGCCAACACATGTAATGCATGTAACTTCCAGTCCTTCTGCACCTACCTATAAACTATATTTTAGGATGTGTAGCATTCAAATGATCAACCAACTGCTGCAGCGCCTCATTTCCATGCGACCAGACTAAAATTATGTCATCAGCATATCTGAAGAAGCAAGATGGCAGGAAGGGAGCACTGTTCAATGCTGGCCCTCCACAATCTTATATGAAAAAGTTAGCTACTTGTGGTCACATTGGTGAACCATTGGTTGTTCCATCAGTCATTTAATAACAGTCTGCACAGTACAAGAAATACATAGTTATCAAAGTGTGCAGAAATAATTAGAAAATTTCCGTGGAAAGTGAGGGGTCACGGGTTTAATGTGTATTTCCCTATTATACTTGTAAATAGGGAGACCACATCATGGCTAACCAAGACTTCATTAGTGTCAATCCTCATCTACTTCAACGAACATTTGCGAGTTTTTAAAATGATGTCTACAGTGACCGACTATAGCTGCCCACAGTTAAGTGGTACTTTGCCAGAAATTATGTAGGAGAGCCTATAGAAATAATGATTGTTCTTAATGAGACACCTTCTTTGCTGTTGTAGACTGACCATACAGCCTGACTGGCCTTGGTACTTTTGGCCTCAAATTATTCACGAGTTTATAGGAGAGGCCAGAATCTCTAAGTAGTTCCTGGGTCTTCCTGCAAGGCCTGAAGTGGCATTCCGTCTGAGAATTCGGTATATCTAATCTTACAATAATAGACACACTTTCTTATGATAACCTGTAGCATCGAGGATAACCACAGCATTCCGCTTTTCAGCTGGTAGGAGAAGTAACTCTCCATCCTTCTGCAATGATTACAGTCCCTGTTTTCTCGTTTTGTTAATACTGGACTTATGGGGCTTGGCTGTCGCTACAATCCTACTAGTATCAAGCATTACCTTATCTGCCGTCTCCTTAGGAAGATGCCTAAACACTTGTTTACTCCACTGATAACTTTGGCCACTGGTAAGTTTTGTGGAGCTGGAGCGACGACGTAGTGTAAGCAAGACAACCGCGGAACAGATAGATAAATCTGAGTGTAACAACCATGAACAAGGAACTACTGGGAACAGAGACGTCCACCGCACTGTCGTCAAAATTTCCGAAATGTAACTTGATCTCGGTTCTCAGTAAACGGCTGACGTTGCTCCAGCTGCACAAAAGTTATAAATTAATGTGGCCGCATTGCAGTGAGGCACTACAGCAGTTCGTTGACTGTTTGAATGGTGTACATCCCAAGACAAAATTTACAGTGGAGATGGAGAAGGATGGTAAGATGTGTTGGTCGTACGAATATCAGACAGACGACTCGGCAATTATGTATATAGAAAACTTACGCATAGGGATGTGCATCTCAATAGACGTAGATTTCACCGTCCAGCTCAGAACAGAGCTATGGTGAACACCTTAGTAGACAGCCAGAACTATTTCGGAAATGGACCGTCTTGGTTCTGAGATTAAGCATCTGAAGACAGTGTCCAGAAGGTACGGGTATTCTGTCCGTGACATTAGGTCAACGCTGGGAGAAAACCAAGATGCGACTTCGTTCAAAGAAGCCAAGAGAGCCAACACATATCGCGGCTTTCATTCTGCGGTGCAGCAACTAGCAACATAGGTAGAGTCTAATCGGGCACGGAATCAGACCGAGAAAAATTAAAGAAATGATGGGACCCGAAAAACTTAATCTCAGCCTGAGAGTGCCGGGAATTTGTAACATTCCTTCCTAGTGTGCAAGAGTTACGTCTGTCAGTCAGTACAGATGGATGTTGATCATCACTTCCAACACCAACCTATCCTTAAATACAGGCATTTGAATAATCAGCGGTGGCATAGCACAGTCTGTTAAATAAGCGCACCGAGCGAGGTGGCGCAGTGGTTAGACACTGGACTCGCATTCGGGAGGACGACGGTTCAATCCCGCGTCCGGCCATCCCTAAATCGCTCCAGGCAAATACCGGGATGGTTCCTCTGAAAGCGCACGGCCGACTTCCTTCCCCATCCTTCCCTAATCCAATGAGACCGATGACCTCGCTGTCTGGTAACTTTACCCAAACAACCCAACCCAAATAAGCACAAGATCTTGTTTGAACAAACTGGAAAGCTGGCTTTCGCTTCGAACTATAAGGGCTCCGGGGTCAGAGACACTCTGGCTATGAGCACTATGGGACTTAATTTCTAAGGTCATCAGTCCCCTAGAACTTAGAACTACTTAAACCTAACTAACCTAAGGACATCACACACATCCATGCCGGGGGAAGTATTCGAACCTGCGACCATAGCGGTCGCGCGGTTCCAGACTGTAGCGGCTAGAACCGCTCGGCCACTCCGGCCGGCGGTCAGAGAAACTCTTGAAATCAAACTTTGTGAGAATGACTTCAACAGAGACACCGCCTGTGCAGTTAGCTGTGCATGGAAACGTGCACTTGGCAACGAACAAATGCAAAGGAATACTTCCCACTGTTGTGAGCCTGATGCGAAAAGTGGAGCGGGAAGCAACGCCAGATAGAGAGCGCAAAATCTATGGACGTAGAGCGCGCCATATCTGTACCCTCCATCATGACGTAATCCAGTCAATCCGGTGTCGTTCTGGGTTATGAAAGAGGGAAGCTTCGCATCTCACAACAGTCGGTTTTAGTATTTGATGCAGATGATTGTGTGTATTATCAAAAGATTGGAATTTATTCCGAATTTGATGCGGTAAGTTAACCGAGATAATTTATGCACTTAGACAAGATAGTTTTAGTATAGCTTTGTACGATTACTTATTTTTTATTCTTTTTTTCTTTGAGATTTAGAACCCACACGATGCCCCAAACTCTGCTCTAGTTACCTGCAACACCACATCACTGTTCGTCTGGTCGTTTTGGAGCTTAGCTTGTACAAAGACAAACAGGCAGATACCAACTTTTACAGATTTATTATTAGTGTAGATCGATAATAGCATGTGATGTGTAGCATGTTCGCAATAGAGCTCCACGGATGAACTAATCTACTACTACCACTACTACTACTAGTACTCCTGCCAGTGCCTTTAACATTCTCATATTAGCTCCTCACAGGCGCGCTGAAGTTCAAACCGAGCGGTCGCATAGATCTAGAGTTGCCTGCTTCAGATCTGAGCCACTGCGCAGCCAAAGTGGGAGGTCAGGCTCGAATTCGCGGCCAAAGAGATGCCATCGGTGACGCTGGACGAGCGGCATCGGCTTTCGAGTTGGTCCCGTCTGCCGATAGAGGCGCGGTGCGGCGTGCCAGTGGAGTGGGGTGGGGAGCCGTGACGTCGCCCGCCCGGGCGCCAACTTGCTGCCGGAGTTCTGCCGGCGGAACCGGCCCGGCCATTAAAGGGCTCATTCCCCGATTAGCGAAATTACTTACTCTTTTAAAGCGCACGCTGCCGGCACTTCTGGCCCGGCAGGGGAACTCCCGAGTTCCTGCAAGAAGGAGGCGCTCGGATTCTTCTTTAATGAACGCTGTCTCTTCAGGCATTCGCCATATTTCGCTATAATAGGTCTCCGCGCTTGTTCTTTACTTGTTCCGTATAAAGGAGTTTCACTCACCGCTTTATGACAAATTTTTGTGAGTTTCTTGGCTCTTTGTGTCAGTCACTTTGAAACAGTGGACAGCTTTAGTCTTCTCACCAGTAATTACCCAAATTTCCGGCGACTGGATTACAGACACAAGTAACTAACTAACTGACGTGTAACATAAGGGACCCAGCAATAAAATTAACCAGCCATCTCTACCTTAAAGAACCCAAGCAGTCCTATTTTTCGCTTTCCGTTACTTATAACACATAAAATACAAAATATCGATACGTATGACTTCAATAAATATTAGGAATTAATTGTTTCATGAACGATTGTAGCTGCTGTAACTTACATTCTAATAGACAACATTTCAGCATCCAAGTTCACTGTACCCATCTTGTCAACATCTATTCTGGCAAATAAAGTTAAATGGATCAAAAGCAGCCATTTCTATACTAGAAAATTTGGACGAGGATTATATGACATTTACTCTGTTTTACTATACTCCGTTCGTCATAAGAATAAAACTGATGTAAGCGAATGCAAATGCGATGATTGATCAGAAGCCGTAGCACACGTCCGCTGGTGTTGTTACTCTCTTAGAAGTAGGTCTTAATTATGTATTAAGTATCTTGTTACTTTGCTACGTTGAATGAAACTTTAAGATATTCTAGTGTCTTAACAGGCGCTGAAGTTTTCCTTAATCACTCGTTAGCTATATAGTTTTTATTACAATAATCTTGTACAGTCACAGTCTCCGTACCGTTGTGCTCTGACTTGTATGCAGTATGAAAGTGGCCGAGACTACTTCCTGCTCCGTAGTAGATCACACGTTTGTGGAACACAGTTAAAAAGGGCCGAAAAATAATTTGTTCTTGATATTTTTCATAAATTTACAGAAAGAAATCGACTTTTAAATTTTCTAATGGACGGCATTTGATACAGTTCAGATGTAAATGCGCATCTTTTATGTAGCGGAATCGGTAACAGTTCGTGTTTCGCTTGGTTAAAATCTCACCGTGGTCATTTTTTCTTCATTCGATTTGAAGTACCAGCATCTCGTAATTGTAAAATTCATTATAATTTTTTATGAATGATGCACTTTTTTTGTTTCTAATTACATACTGCACGCGAAATTGCTATTTTCATTTTATATATAAATCTTATTTACCGATATTTTCTGAAATATTGTTAATAAAAGTTGCTTACATTAAGAAAACATAACAACTGAACGTTTATAACGAAAATGAAACACCAATTAGTATTTATTTAGACTATTTCCATTGTTTTATACCACAGATGTAGTCTCACACAGACCACAGTAATAAGTCTCGTAGAAAAATGAAAAACAATCATTTTCACAGTATGTAACACACATAAAAACGCTGCATTTTTACATGTGCTACTATACCATGACGATATGAGCCCAACAGAACTGACCTGGAGCCAAGTTAAGGGACATATAGCGAGAAGTAGATGGACTGTTAAGCTGCCAAACGTAGTGGAAATAACGCACGCAGCTTTTTGACATGTCACTGTCGAACGCTGGCGGGAAATAGAACTGCACGTTATAAAGGAATAGGAGAAAATACTGTGCCTTAGCGTATTCGTGGACTCTGTTGTTGATCGACTCATTATCAACATAGCTGATGACAGTTGCAGAACCGAAACGTATTCCTCGGATTCGGATAAGGAAGGATTTAAGAAATTACAATTCAACTGTTTGTAATTAATGCCTTCAGTGGCTTCAGTATTCAACAATACGGTGAAATCCCTGAAGTATGCTTTTGCATACAGATTTGCTATGTAGCGGAATCGGTAACAGTTCGTGTTTCGCTGATTAAAATTTCACCGTAGTCATTTTTTCTTCATTTCTCGGACATGAAAATTACACTGTGTTTAAGTTGTTTCTAATTAGAACACCACTTTAGGTGAGCATTTTATGCTTTCCGTATGGTCACGTAAGAAGCGTGCGGTAATACTGGGATTTTGCCAAATATTATTTCACTCCCTTTAAAAATTAAATGACATTGGAAGTTATATTTTTTCTCTCCTCGTCTCTTTCTAGGTCTGAACTGCAACCGCTCACATCATTGCGTGTTAGTTGGACCAGCTTGTTGGTCAGTGCTGTCGCAGTTAAATGCACCGCTAAAGCTGTAGTCGCGCATTATCGCTCAGTCAATGTGCGTGTAACAGAGCATAAAACGTTTCCATATGATCGTACTTGCCTGTAGTGGACACGACTCGGCTTCCGCTCCACGCGAAACGAAATCCAATGAGATTCAAACAAACGTGTAAGTATACACGGTGTAATGAAATGATAATTAAATAGACACCCTAGCTGCATACAGGCGTTGATGTACTTCATTGGCACTACGAATGTAGTGGTGTGGACATGTTGGGAATGTGGACCTCACGGGGAGCGTGCAAGGGATAAGTCCCTGCAGACGCAAAGCTGTATGGTCATCCACGGTAACTGTTCTTTCAGGAACAGATACTACCGTCATATATACACGGTGTAATGTTTAAATCAGGTTTATTCTCATGATGAACAGAGTACAGCCTGTGAAACATTGAAACATTTATTATTCGCTGAGATCCTCATTATACCAAAAGTGCAAAACTGCTGTATAACATCAACAACAACTGTTTACTAATTCATTTTAGCGCAGATTACAACCTAGAAAGTAACAGTATATGTCAAACGTAATATACTCCAATATTATTTACTCCAATACACGTTCCTCGATGTTGGGATTTGTTCTTAATTTCTGAGAGAAAAGACGTCTGAATTTTAGTGTATTACGTATGTCATACTGCCTTTAACGTAGCCTTAAGTATCAAACCACAGCAAACAATAAATATAAAGCAAAATACAATGGAGCATATTATATTTATTACCGACAGGTTTACTATTCTCACTTTCTAAAACCTTAATTGTGGTGCCATATTTTCTGAAGAAAATGCGCGCTGAACAGGTCAGCCAGCGGCGGAGCGAGGGCTGCTAGAGGTCGCCGCCCCCACGGACTGTTACATCATAAAGCTCTTCAGCCTAAATAGAACTTAAGTAAATTCAGTGCTAATCACCGACTTTCACACACTGTAACAGTGTCTAATTTTTATTCAAAAGAGAAGTACAGAACCGAAAGTACAGGCCGGTCAGAAAGTGTCTGATTTGCTAATTTCAGTGCTAAATAACTCTAGAACGGTGCAATGTATGGATTTTCTTTAACAATTATTTCTCACCACAACCACCCTCCTCCCCACCGCAACACCCTTAAAAGTGTTTCAGTCTAAGTAGCTACACAGGCCCTTGTTTCCTGCCTTCGTTTACAAGAAAATTTGGTTTCTATGCTATTTATCGTTTGTAGTGACCCGTTACTCCATACTCTACTTAGTTGTAACAAATGTTTAACGATTTATAATATAATTAAGTACTTTCCGATTGCTTACTGCAGTTTGTGAGATTCTAACACAACATATTCAAATTTAACTTTTAGTATGTTTCAGAAATTTCAAATCATTCTAGAAACAGTGTGTAACCTAAAATGTTTTGGACTTCTTCAGTTTCTGACCGAGACGAGACAAATTTTATGGTATATGGAAGTCTGTAAGCGTGAGATTGTGACTGTCTTCATAATGCGAACATGTCGTTTGAATTATTCCTTGTGGTACGGCATTGTCAATTCGTCTTGTTCGTTCATGGTGGTACGAACTGCGTAGTGGAGATGTTAAAAAGGATTAGTACATATATTATCTACTACGCTCTTCGCTTCAGTTTCTCTTCATCTTTGACTCCTTGTAGCAGGACGCTCTGGTTCGTGTAACTAGTTACATCCTGAGATAGAAGTAAGTAGCCATCTGTGAATCCCATTGGGGACGCCATCAGCGAAGGGGCACTAAGAATTGCTGTATCCTTTTGCTACGAAAAATAGCTTCAGTTGCTTTATTTTATTCAATTTCTTACATTCCTGCAATAAAGAGTTTAGAAATAAGTGTAAGTATTGTAATGAGCTTACGAACGATAATGAGCCGCTTATATTAAGCAGAGATAGCATCCCGTTCGTGTTCTCGCTTCCCGAGCACGGGGTCCCTGGTTCGATTCCCAGCGGGGTCAGGGATTTTCACCTGCCTCGAGATGACTGGGTGTTTGCGTTTTCCTCATCATTTCATCATCATTCATGAAAGTGGCTAGTTTGGACTGAGCAAAGGTTGGGAATTTGTATGGGTTTTGATAACCGTGCAGTGAGCTCCCTACAAACCGAATATCATCCTCATCATCAGAGATTGCTTCCTTTTATTTAGACGCATTAGTGGAAAGAAATAAACGTTTTGACCTTCACACATAGCACAAATGCAGGCAGAAGTAAAGGAGCCACATGAAGTGGATAGAGCATATAGGAGTAGCTGATATCATTACAAAAGACAATTATCTTATTTATTGTCGAACTACGGCTACTGGTGGTATTACCAACAAAGAAAACACCGTTCCGTAACTCCGTTGTGCGGTGAAAGCTCTTCACCAACAATGCAACTCAGAATTTTTATATCGCTTAGCGATAATCTTTATCATACTTTTTGTTTCTCAAGTATTCTAGTCTTTTTGTCCTTTCTAAAACTTAATTTTGCACTGAAATCTGATAGTTTTCTACAGAAAACTAGAAGCACTAGCATGTACGAATATTAATCAGTAAAGGCGACACCACATGTCAAGGTGAGAGTTTGACATTATTTCAAGTGATTCTTGTTCTTAAACAACATACAGAGCTTTACTTATGACTGTGACCAAACAACAATGTCAGATTTTGTTACAATTTGTGGAGAGATGAAACTAAGAAAAACAGTAGGTGAATACAAATTATGTTGAGGCATCCCCTCCTAAACTTTGTTAGTACTAATTCATGCCATTCATATTTCTATGTCGTTCTGGACTTACACATTTAGTCTCGTGTATTGAATGTGATTTTTCCTGATTTTCTCATTTGTCTCGCTGCAAAAATGCAATACTCTATATTCATTTTTTGGCAAAAATGTTTCACGCCAGCTTAGTCATCATGTTAGGCTGAATGGCTTAATGATGTAACAGTCCGTGGGGGCGGCGAGCTGTAGCAGCCCTCCCTCCGCCGCCGGCTGACCTGTTCAGCGCGCATTATTGTAGCTCTGCCGTCTGCCGAAGTAGCCCCTTTAGGTTTAGGCCCCCCGCATTCCATCTTCCGCCGGGTGAGAGGCCCAAACACCACAGAAAGAGAGTAGGGACACCGTACAGCCCCCGATGTATTGCTCTTATAGGAACTGTAGAGGAAATATTAGGTTAATTACAGCTCATGTACAAGCATTTAAGCAGACATTCTTCCCGTGCTTCTCACAAGAATTGAATGGATAGAAAGCCCAACATGTACGACGTCAAGAGCCTCTAACGTCTAGCATGCTATATCACGTAGTTCACTATGTTCTTCAGAGTATGGCTATAGACGCAAAAGTAGATAATTATATGGTCGTATATAGTGAAGGTCTCTGTCATATTCTGTAACGTACCTGAGTGTTAGATGAAACTTCTTTGCTGAGTATTAATCGCTAACGAGATTGTGTCGACTTTGATATAAGATATTTGTCTCCTTGATATGAGTAAATGATGTCAGAAATTAGATTGCGTGATACAGGCATTTATGAAAATATAGGGAAATGAAGAAGTGTAGTCTTCTAGTTCTCAAACAAAATTAATTAGTTAAACACACGCAACATAGCACAGTGATTATGAGTAACCAAAATATTTCCTAAAATACTGAACACTACGAGAAGATGTTGGAAATCTGGTATTTTGCTTGAAAATATGCCTTCCATATTAACCAACAGATAAAGCAGTCACTGGAAGGAAGCACTGTAGTTCATATACGGGAATCACAATATAGATAATAAATTTAAACGCACTGAAAGCTGCTACGCCAGGAAGCGCCCACGCGACTGTAATGAAACCCACCACCGATTAGGCACATAGCAGTAATGAAAAGAGCAGAATTTCATAACTTTTAATTACCTCCAAAGTTGATATTTCAGAGTGGTTTAAGTAGGCATACCCAGAAATTGTAGCGACTGAATGGCGTGGCACATACTGTCGGAAACTGAATTTCAACACTCACATAGAAAATGTGGGGAAGGCGAAGTAAAGATTATGTTTTATTGGCACACAACTGGACAACGCTAAAATATCTGCTGAAGAAACTGCATTTACTACGGAGGTCTGTCCTTTTCTGAAGTATTACTGAGTAGTATCGGAAGCTTAAGTAATACGGTTGACGGAAAACATCGGAAAAGTTCAGGGATGGACAGTTCGTTTTGCGCTGTCACTAAATGGGAAAGAGTGTATCACGGATATACACGTCAGTTGATGTGGAAGTCACTAAAACAATGGCATTCTTCCTTACTGCGCGATATTTCCATGAAAGTCCAATCACCCACTTTTTCCTTCAAATGAGAAAATATTTGGGTGCCTCCCACATAATTAAATAAGAGAAACCAGAGACCATGAACAGATTTAGGTGCTCATTTTTTCCACTTGCTGTTTCCGAGTGAAACGTCTAGAAATAGTTCGCCTAGCACTTTAATGTGACTTGGGAAGTAGTCATGTAAATACGTTGTCGCGCAAATTCTCTCTAAGTGTTTCGCACGTTAATCCACAGACCATCGACAATGTTAACTCCATAACGTTTGTCATACATCCGACCTTTGTATCTGCACAGTGAGTGTACTGATATATGCAAACATAGCTTACCACTTAGGGCGTAAATGGACAAAACATCTGAACAGTTTTCTCAAACCCACAGTGTCAAACAAACATTCCAAATAAATATGACCCTCACCCTGTAAGGCAGCTAATATCAGGTGTGAATCTTTACAAGGATCATTAGAAATGCTGCTGTCACGTACCTAGAATACATGAATTAATAAAAGTGAAAGTTTAGGGTTTATTCTAGAAAGACAACACAGCTATTCCCTTTTTTTATTCTACATATAATATATTTACAGTTGCTTTCAGGGGTCAAGTGATAAACAACAATCATATTCAATTACTTTTGACACTCAATAACAAAATATTTAATTCTTGGACATATTGAAATGACGATTATTAAATATTTTCCTCTACACATGAAAACTTTTTATCACAGGAAAGAATGATTATTAAAAGTCCTCATTAGCTCAGTTAAATCTACTCTGTCGTAGCTGGTCAATGCACTCACTGTGTTAGTGGAGAATGAATTTACGTTTTGAACCAATGAAAAAACTCTCATGTACTCAATGTGAGGGTAGGTTAGTATCCTACCTTTTGATGTTCAATGGTCAAAGTGTATGGAAGTGGGAGTGAGCAAAATCTAGACTCAATATTTACTGTGGTCTAATGTATAATGGTACTTTACCAAGAGGCATCTGCAGTAGCATTAACTCCATGCTGGATCTGAAACCCTAATTCCCTACTCTGGCCTTGACTGAATTTACTCAGTCGCAACTTTCCTGTGTTCCATAGAATGTTAATCTTTCCCTAGTCCAAATAATAGCTAATGCACACTCGCAATGGGCTGGAGCGACGTGCACAATTTGTTGGCCAGCAAAAATTCCCACAGGAATACTTAACTACCGCTTTGCTATCTGTCGCCACGATATGTGAAGCGTATCGTCCTGACTTCACAGAAAGCAAAGCTCTCAACGCCCTCACTTATATCCACACACTTGTGCTGTCCGCCGTGAGACGAGAGAGAGAGAGAGAGAGAGAAATAGATAGAGCCTTACTTGTAGGTCTCAAAATGCGTTTATATATTATTATGTGGATCTCCCCACTGCCATGTATACGTCGCAATTATGGCTTCAGCCAAACACCGTCTCACTAGAGATGAATACATTTCTATTTCTTTTTCTGGGTCATAGCCTAGCCCTGTAAATGAAATGCAGCCACATACCCTCGATTTACGTTAAAAGCAATAATGTGTTGTTCTGGCCTTGTCCCTTACTGAGCTGTAGCTCGCCGTCCTCTTACTAAATGGGAGTTTTACGATATCATTAACCACCCACTCGGTTCGTCTCCAAATGCGTTTTGCTTTAACTTGTTTGTTCGTGTAAGTCGATATTCATTGAGATTGTTTTGTTAGTTTTCGGTACATGAGATTAACAGCAATTCCCTTCTGTTGATGTAATATAACTATTATTTTCTGTATCGTCCTATCACTATGTATCAAGCTCATGTAAGATACAGAAAATACACGCTTGGAGCGGGAATTTTTATTTCTATTTGTGAAATAAAAATAACCTTAAAATGTGTACACATATCTCAACCCCTCTCCCCAATTACTAGTATCGCAAAAACGTCCATATGACATTTCTCAACGTCAACTGGCCCCGTGTTTTCGTCGTATTTGTGGCCCACTGCCTGATCGTTGCTGAACACAACGCAGAGCAGGGGTGCACAAGACGAATGTCGAGGGCTGCAAGCAGCCCGTCGTTGCTCATGTAGCTACCCGCGCTTCAACGTCTGTCATAACTTTTTACTCATCTACCCTTCCCTCTCCTTGTACAACTTAGTTCCTTTGCGCCATAGCAGTTTAGCTGGAATTGGGACAAGGAAATCCCAATTCTAAACAATAAATTGTATCATGGCATGTAATTTTTAATATCCACGCTTTCACAACTATGTAGTCTTGGCAACAAGAGCTACAAGTGGCCCTACAGGGAAATACATTGTTTGGTCGTCAATGGTTCATATACCCTACAGTACGTACCTTGCGTTAGTGAGCTTCATCAACCTACACATTAGTGCTTCATACGTCCTGCGATGAAAGTAAGCAACAACTGTAAATATTTCTCTGAACCTGCATGCACCAATTCCATCTTTGATTGGGCCAAGCTCCGCCTTGCGTTAACCACATCTTGTCGCTATCAGAGACACTTTGAATAATGGTGATGAAGTAATTCTCCAAATTTTCGTGTACCATTCTTTACTCAGTGTGGCATCAAGGAATAGCCACCGATAATTTCGTGAGTGGACATAGAACACAACACAGACGCCCGTTGAGGGTGATAAGACTTCTCGTTCGCGAAACGAGGATTCTCAGTCTCCCAAATTAACCAATTTTGGTTATTGACGATCCCATCCAAATGTAAGTGGGCTTCGCCACTAAATCGAATCATACGCACATCAACGTCCAGTTCTTCAGTTCTGAGGACAACAGTGTTGGAGAATCACAACCGGTGTTCCATGGCCCTGGGGCTTAATTGTTGATGCGTTTGAATTTTGTATGGGAATAGGTAGAGGTCTTCCACAACAATTTGTCGCAGTGTCTCCCGGTTGAATGCCATCTACATCTGATCGATTTGCTAGGGCTGGCTCCTTCTCGATATTTCCAGGCGTTTTCACCCTTTTTGGTTGACAGACATTGCGAACACAGTCATAACGAACATTACCCATTCTCTCAACCTCGCGAATCACATTCTTGATATTTAGCACGCTTGTACTACTTGTCTTCAGCTTGAAATCGGTCGCAAACGTCCTTAGAGCTGCAGTTGGGCTGTTATTGCTGGCGTAGTAGGCCTTCATGAGCGCTACTCGCTCAGGCAGATACTTCCGCTTGCAAATGGCCGACAACAACAACTCGCGTTCGCAGGCACATACTAATTCCCATCATGCCCCGCAACGAATGCCCCGCGACCAGCCGTGCAGTTTGAATGTCCTGATGCAAATTGTTCAGAAGTTATTACGATTTGACTTCATATAGTTCCATAATTGTCACCCTGTATTTTGACAGTTATGTTTGGGTGTTGCAACTGTTGAGTCATGGCAGCTCTCTGGATATAGACCCTTGCCCTCTATTGCATTAATTAACACTTGTTCCATAGATCAAGATTACGACATTTCATAACGATGTGAAACGTGTCAGTTTAACATAAGTTTTCTTTATAGGATACAGTCCTCTTTTTTCTTCAGTTTTACAATTACTACTTCATATTTAAAAATTCTATTCGGTATAAGGAGATGTCATTCAGAATTTGTTTTAATTTGTTTTAAAATGGTACTTGGCTATCTGTCAGACTTTGAGTGCTATTTGGTAAATGACAAAACATGTTTGTCAGATTTAACACAAAATGCTACTAACTGCTGGGGATGTCACAATTTTCTGCTTATATACCCACAATTACGCCTGTCGACACCAATCACAGTGGGCTGAAACTAGGCTTGCGCAGTAGGTGAGTTGGGCTGGTCATAGCAGCTCCGGCCAGCCGTGGTATCGAGTGACGCCAGCTGACGCGATGTTCCGGCGCCACATTTGAAACTACCGATTCCGCCTCCCTACAAATGTCGAGCATCCGTTGTTGCCTCCTTTCGACATCCAAAGCCCGGCCCATCTCCTACTCAGTATGTACCAATGTTCTCTGTTAAAGTTGTTGATGTTCATCCTAACATCAGCCGCCTCTTTTATAACGGAATCGCAGTATGTTGATGCCTGACCCTAGACCCTCATGTCCTCGAACTTTGTTTTGTGTCCGTTTTCCAGGAAATGCTTAGCTATGACAAGTTGCTTTTGTTTAACATGTCTCTTGTGCTCGGTAAAAAGCTCTGCCACTGTGCTAATCGTTGGCCTTCATAGCTGCTGCGGAAGTTGAAAATGTGCCAGCCCCAGCGGACAGTAATTGTACTCCCGACAACGATGACGGAGATAGCCGTCGAAAACTTGAGACTCCTATTCCAATTGACGCGGCTTGAAAACTGAGGAGATTTTATTCAGATATACCGCCTTGAAAGCTATGCACTTTGCCATTATCTTAGAACTGGCGTGGGTTATTAGCAAGAAATGTCATAAGCGAATATGTGTATTGCGAAGGTACTGTGAATAACTCAGGTTTCTTAAATAAATGTCTGGAAGGTGATCTTGTGTGGGCTTCAGCTATTATTCTGATTACACACTTTTGTGCAATGAATACCTTTCACACGCATTTCTGGAAAGGATACTTCTTCTCTTCCTGATGAATTACCGCATAATTTGAAGCCATATGAAACCAGTGAATGGAAACAGGATAGTAGGCTAGTTTACTGATATATTTACCACCAAGTTTTGCAGTAACCATAATAGCATATGTATCTGATCCTCAGCATTTCAGCAATCATCAGTGTCTTTCTTCCAATTCAATTTCTCATCAATGCACACAACTAGAGATTTTGAATGTTCTGGCGTAAGAACAGACTTCTCTTCGACGTCTGTATTTATCAATGGTGTTATTCCTTTTACTACACAGAGCTGTATATACTGTGTTTTCTCAAAATTTAGAGAACGCCCATTTGCAGAGAACGTTCTGAAAGACATTATTTAAATATTTTCAGCTAGTTGTTATTTTTTGGGCGTGATTATTACATGTTTATCACCAGTAAATAGAACTAGCTTTGCATGTTCGTGAATGTAGAGTGGCAAGTCACTGATGTATGTCGACAATAGTGCTGGACCCAAGACTGAAACCTGTGGGACATCAATCTTGATTACCCCCATCCAGAGGACTCTGCTGATTTTTGCAGACTATCTTAACCACTAATTTCATCCTTCAGCATTCTTCCAGTCAAATATGCATTAAACCATTTTTGCATTGTCCCACTTACATCACAATACTAAAGCTTTTCTAGAAGAATTTCATGATTCCCACAGTCCAAAGCATTTCAGAGAGCACAAACAATACCAGTGGGTGCTGATTGGTAATTAACAGCATTAAATATTTGATCAATGAAAGCATATATAACATTTTCAGGTGAAAACTCTTTCTGAAAACCAAACTGACATTTTGTTAGGGCTTCATATTTAGAAACATGTGAAGCTATTCTTGAACACATTACTTTTTGAATAATTTTCGGTAAAGCAGTCAAAAAAGTGATTGCATAGCAGTAGTTAGCATCAGACCTAAAATATTTTTAATGCAATGGTTTAAAAATAGCATATTTTAGTATATGGTACGCTGAATAATTCTCTGTTTCAGTGAGCTGCTACATGTGTGACTGACAATCATACTTATCTGTTGGGAATAAGCTTTTAATAATTTGTAGGAAATGCTATCAATTCCACACAAGCTTTTACTTTTGAATAATAATCAAATAGTATAGGCATTACTTCTTCCATATACAGCCTTGCATTTTCAAGTGAACAGCTAGATTCCATTTTCTCTACAACATTTAATAAGCATTATTAAAATGTTTTCTACTTCTGACTTTTTGTTAACAAAGTTTTCTTTAAGTTTTATAGCAATACAGTCTTCCTGTGCTCTCGATTACCCTGTTTCCCTTCTAGCAGTATTTCAAATTGTTTTAATTTTACTATCAGAGGTGCTAATCTCAGTTGCAACGTACATACTTCTGAAATTTTTAATAATATTTATTAATTCAGAGCAGTAGTTCTCACAATGTTTGATATTATGGATCATTATTCCTTCTAGTTATAAGATAGATCTACCTTTTCTGTTTACAAGCTATTTTAACCCCTTAATAAGCCATGGCTTTTAATTACGTTTTACTGTTTTCCTGGGGATACTGTTTTCGAGTACAGTGTGTTTCAGAACTGGTGACCAATATTCAGGGATATAACATGAATGACCATTCGAAACAAAATAAATTAATTAAAAATGGGCTCCACAATACATACTCTAAGAGCTATAAGCAATTCTTGATCTTAGATCCTGTGAAACAAAACCCTACAACAAACTCCTCACGTTGCTTACGTTGAGAAGTAGTAGTAAGAACCAAAACAAGAAAAATATCCAGTAAAAATTTTCTCCAAAATGCATACATTGGAAATCATGAGCACTTGTTTGTTAGAAGAGTTGTTTTATAGCTCTGAAGGTATGCATTTTAGAGCACATATTTACTGGACAGTTTTTTCTGTTTTTGGCCCGTACTACGACTTCGCAAAACATGGAAAGCGAAGAGCTTTCGCTAGGAGGGAATTGTTTCACAGTAGTGAAATCCATGACTTACTCATAGGTGTTAAAGTATGTATTTCAGAGCCAACGTTCACTTGACTTTTTTGTTCTGAATGATCGTTCCTGTCATATTCCTGAATATTGACCATCACTTCTGAAACACCTTGTACACTGACAAAGGTGCCATAATTTAGGTTAAGTTTAAGATAGCAACAGCTTCGCTGTACACCTCATTCCCACCTAATTGTGGGGAGGTTTCCCTAAAATTTGCAGTTGTTATGTTGTTAATTAGATGCAATGTTCTAGAGGACTATTTTGCATTACTGTATGGAGCTACATCATATATTGTAACTAGCTGTGCACCATGATCAGAAAGATCACTCTTCACAGGAAAAGACTTTACTTGATTAAATTCATATTTGGTTATAAAAACGTTATCTTTCAGTGTGCTGCTTTCCTGTACTAACCGAACAGGGAAGTCTGATAAATTTAAAGAGCCAAGTAATACTTAAAGATCATTCATTGTATCAGATTATTTCAGAAAAAGTACACTGAAATCCCCATAAACAATGTTTTGTTTCCCTCTGTACGACAGAAAGCACAACAATGACTTAAAGTTTTCCAGAAATAGCTGAAAATTTCCCAGTGGGGACTTATACACAGCTACAATTATAGAAGTAGTTTCATTTAGTTTAAGCTCACCGGCACATGCTTCTGTACTTTGCTCTATACAAATACAGGATAAGCGACGAAGAACATCTGAAGACAGAACTTGAACACCTCAGGTCCATCTTTGGAAATAATGGCTATGGGAAGCAGATGATAGACAGCACCATGTCGACAAGGGAGAAGACTAATAGGGAAGAGGAGAAGGAGGCACAGAGCATTGCTGTGTTACCATATGTACAAGGGGTCACCGAACGCATTGGCAAAATTCTACGAAAAGCCGACATCAAACCAATTTTCCGTAGCAGAAACAAAATATCAGACATGCTCGGTTCTACCAAGGATGCAGTTGACAAACTACACACAGCTGGCGTGTATGAAATTGGTTGTGCGTGTGAATTAGTCTACATAGGTGAGACAGGACGTCCGATTAGCACAAGGCTCTCGGAACATGAAAGATATATCCGCCTGAAACAGCACACTAAGTCGGCAGTGGCGGAACACCGAGACGAGTGCGGGAAACCAATATTTTTTCAAGAAGCCCACGTCCTGGCGAAACAGCCTCTCACTTTCAAAAGAAAGATTAGAGAGGCGACAGAAATAGCCAAAAGACCCGCCAACATGAATAGAGAGGACGGGTACAAGCTTCCGAGGTCTTGGCTGCCTGCAATAGCAGGGCTACGGAGCGGCGGCAGGGCCGTGGCGGCCCATGCAGACACGCGGAGAGCCGAAGTAGTGGTCGCGAGCACACAAAGCAATGGCATGCCGCAGCCGGCTTCTGGACAGCATGGAAACAGTATGACGTCACAGCCATCACCTGTTCGCTATTCGTCCGTCTCCTCCAATGGGGTGGAATAATATAAAGACCAATAGAAAACAGCTATTTCAACCAATGACAGATAATAAAGGAAACACCAATAAAGCATACCTTTCACCCCTCCTCCTCCTCCTTTTACAGCCAATCAAGTAACGACACGGTTTTCTCGTGCAGCTATTTAAGGAACCAAGTGTGTTCATTTAGCAGTTAACGTAAGGCCCTGATGAAGGCTAGCTGCAACGCTGGCCGAAACGTTGGCGCATTTTAAATTATGACGATGCGGTCTGATACCCTGAAGAATTTTATGAAGACAAATTTATTCAGTTTGTAAATTTTTCACTGTATGAAAAATTTTAACATATATCGTAACTCTTCCCTTCTCCATAGTAACTCTACTCTCACATGCCGAAAGCTTATGTTCACCTACTTTTACCTTTTCCATAGCTGTGACTGTATGATGATCAGACAGGCATAGAACAGTTACTCTGCCCTCAGTATCTAACCCTTCTAAACAACAACAAGCTCACCTACTTCGTTTTTTAATCCTCTCATATTCTGATGCAACATACTAACAATATTTTTCACTGTATTTTTATGAATGTCTTGTGGTCGCATACTAACATTATTTTTCAATGTACTTTAATGAGAATATTGTCATATTTTTACGACTCTAATATCTGCCTGTCTGAATTTCTCATTAAGCTTAATTTCATTCAATCTTTAACCATTGGAGACTGATCTCAGCATAAAAAGACGTACCTCTATGAGTTTCATTGTTCTCCCCGCCCCCTTAAAGATTTTCCCGTCATCCCAGCCAATTTCCCTTCACTTTCCTATTGAAATACAAGCCATGCCTACCAATAGCACGAACAGGAACGAAACCTATGCCTGATGATATAATTCCATATTGACCCACCTGACAGTGTTGTTCAGCTGGGGCCGATCATACTGTGGTAAAAGTAGGAACCAGCCAATATTTGTATGGTCACACTCAATATTGTAGTCCTCATCCCTATCAGCACTGTTCTACACACTATCACTATACTATATTGCTTTGTAGAAACCTTGCACAATGGTTCAACACCCTCTATTACATGGCTGAGGGATGCACTGGGGTTGGAAAACTGATCTGGAACCAGTCACCTAAGTTTTCGTGCAGATCTGTGGCTCACAACTCTCCCATGGCCACTACCTAGCAACGGAATTTCCCTCTTACTTTCGACTTTCTTTGAAACAGCTCGTTTCGGGTGAAATTCTTTGGAGTATTACTACACTTACTTTTTCCTGAATCTCAGGCTTAGCAACAAGGCAAATATGTTGTTTGTGCCAAATGTGAAACTGTCAGATACTATTTCTGTGGCCCCTGTTCCTTGCTATCACTCCCACCCGTCTTCATCCTTGTCTCACCTTAACCTCCTAAGTTCCTTCCTAGCACTATGCAGTTCAGCCTTAAGGGTTTTAATCTTGCCTTCCTGTTCAGCTGTTTACCTACCGCTTGAACATACATTTCAGTGCCATGGAAGAGATCCTGTTACTTCCCAAATTCCCATGTCACTACATTCATACCAATGTAACCATCAGTCATAACAGCTGCATAGAACACCAGAATTAAATTCTCTGTAGCAGTTCAAATACATCTAGTTCATGACTGTTTACAATCTTTTTACGAAGTTTATCTAGATAGTGACAGTAATATTCTATTAACCCCATATCACAAGAATCACTATTTGAAACAGTAATATATGAGTAAACTTAGAATAATGTTAAAACTCAAAACATGAACACCCGAAAAATTGCGCCTAAGGTGCTGTATACGTGATATGGACTTTAGGCCTTTGTAAAAGAAATAAAAGATATATAACTTAAACCCTTTAATTCCCTGAGTAGATACAGCACTACTAAATATAAGTGCAACGAAAACAACTTAAATTCTTCACTTAATACAAGCGAAAAACGTCTTCAATTTGTGTGAAAACCTGTGTATAAAATAACGCGGGAACCAGCCCTTAGGATACTTTTTTCCTTCCTCTTTCTTTTGTTTTTTGAGAAACAAGACGTCCTTCACTAGACAAGCTGAAATAGGATCTAATTAATTTCCTTACCGTGCTATGTTAAATAACACTTGTGATATAATTAACTTCTTATCTTCACAAGCGCTATATTCAAGTGTGTGCCGTCAGCGTCATGCCTGCCAACTGTCCAACTGTTTATTTTGATCTTTGGTCGTCGATTGAGACTCGGATGCGACGTGGAGAGCTCTGGCAGAGAGTGAGGACGTCGAGTGAAGAGAGAGAGGAGGGCAGTAAGAGCTTATCAACTGTGTCGCGAAGTGGTCGTCGATTTAGCCGGCGTCGGCAGCACTTGCAGTATGTTGAGGGCTACCCGGGTGTCTACGCACTCGGGAACCGTTGACGGCTGTCACTATGTGGAAATGTTTCACATAGCTTCCAATTGTAACATTTATGCTGCCAGATGTGGACTCTTGGAAATGCTTTGAGGCATTTTTGCTGTGCTTTCGTCGTTTTATTTAATTTTCTCTGACCTCTACATCTGCAAGCGTGTTTACCATAAAGTGAAGTGAAGTTTGCTGTTCGCTCCTGAACTGTCAATTCAAATTCATGGTTTATTGTGCGAATCGGTGTTACGATCCTTTAAGTTCTGAGTTCACCACAGAATCGCCGAGGAAAGGAAGAATGGACAATATGGTAGGACATCAGTTGAGATATCACGCAATAACTTCTATGGTACTATAGAGAACTGTAGAGTATTAAAACTGTTGGGGAAGACAGAGATTATAATGTATTCAGCAAACAACTTAGGACATAGGTTGCAACTGCTGATATGAAATGAAGAGTTTGGCAGAGGAGAGGCATTCGTGGCGGGCCGTAGCCAGTATCTAACTGGTCAAACGACTGATAAAAGAAATAAAAAAATTCAGAGTGGTTCTGAATTCAAATCACTTATGGAAGCATTTGAGTCGTTTCACTGACACTGTTTCTTTGAAAAACTGTGTTCATTGTGGGTATCTGTGGTTTTACTCTCTCTCAGTATTGGCATTTAGTCTGTTTCAGGCAGCACTGTGTTTTGGCGAGCAGAGTTTGTATTCGACATCCATACAATTCTGTCAGATTTTTCTGTGGAGATTTGAGTGTTGTCTCTGCACAGAATGAAGAATGACTGTAAGGTAGCTTTATAACTGAATATTTAGTGACGCAGTTTTATGGGAAATCTGACATTGTTTTGACTCAAGCGTCTTAAGATTTAAATTTCCGTTGGTTGTTCGCTTGGTTTGGATGCACCACTTGTGTTTGTAATTTACGTGAAATGCCTGGGCTAGCAGGACAGAGCAGATTAGGTTGTGGAAAGGGGCCAAAATGAATTACTGTCAGTTGCACTTACATAAAACTTTATTTATCAACACACAATATTACAACATGGATGGAAACCACTCTAAACTTTAATCCACCTCCTTTGATAGACTTTAGATTGGCTGAGGGCCACAGTCAAAATCCAAGACACAAGGCTTAAGCAAAATTGAAATACAGGGTTCTTCTGGAGGTTTCACCCAAGAATATTTTCTGAAACTTCAATCTAATTGGCTGAAGGCCATAACAACTTAATTTTAATGGAACTAGGCTGGAGGTCGGATATTAAGCAATACCAGGAGTTTCAATCAAAAGGCAGGAAGCCTTATCTTAAAACATTTCATACAAATTGGGCTGAAGGCCCCATTCAAAAGCATAACAATCTTATGCCTTAAGGGCAAGAGAAGAAGATTAATTTAACAGATATTAAAACATGGCTGAAGGCCGCTCACCAACAAATAATTCAATGGCTTAAGATCTAGAAGAAGTTCAAATTCTAAAGGGCAGAAGGCTGTATCTTAAAACATTTCATATAATGTAAAGAATAACAATATCTTGCCTTAAGGGAAAGACAAGAAAATTAATTTAAGAGATACTGATACTCGCTGAAAGGCACACATCAACCAAATAACTAAAATGCAAACTAGGCAATTACTACATAGCACACAAGGAACGGCGCTCAGAAGTTTCCAAGGGTCAGCCTGGGATTGTAATACTAACGTCCGTTTAGGTGAGACAGGCAGCCTGCCCAATGACTTCTTAATCCTGAGGCAACCCCACCGACAGACAACCGACCGACCAATAAACCTAATCAGTTCCGCTCCACGCAACAAGCAAAACGACCACAAGATTTCAATACATGATGCACAGAACATTGGCGCCCACAACATCTCAGCTGTCGAACTACATGCTGCGCTGGACAGCAACAACACGACGAGGAAAATACACTGCCTAAAATTACGTCAACGACCAGGACATGTAACTGGAACGTCAACGGCCACAAGGAAGAAGATACCGCTGGTGAACTTCAATAACAGGGAATAAATTAAGTTCAATTTCACAGCAGGACAGCTGGAATCTTAGCCGACTAAAATACACACACATTTTTGCTCGCGGGAATGTCCCAAAAGCGACAACCAGGATCAAACAAAGAAATGTGAACAGTTGAGGCACGATAGTAAGTTAAGTGAGGACTCAACTTTCATGTCCTAGATCGGTGGATGACGAACTTCGTAGCACCCGCAAGCAGCAACTCACACTCCAGCCGCGCATGCACGCTGCCAGCGGCTGAAGCCCGACTCCGCGCGATGGGGGCTTCCTTGCTGCTCCACGCCAACCGACCGACTGGACTGCTGGTCCGTCCGCGACTGCTGCTCCGTCGCGACTGCACTGCTGGTGCGTCTCCCACTCACTCACTACCCGACATACGACGATCCAGAAATACTATCGATCGCTCCAGAGATGGTATGGCAGTGCACTTATCGATATGTGCTGCTGCTTATACTCACGGGCAAGTAAGGCAGGAAGTTGGTGACGCCAGTTAATGGAATAAGAAAACGAGGCGGCACTACCGTAATAGAAGATGACAAACGATTAATGGGATGAACACGAGCTGTGCAGAGCTCATTGCGTTTTGTACAGTCAGTTGAAATTGCATCTCCTCATTAAGGGGATCACTGCCGTGTTCTGGGCTTAGTTGTGTTAGTTTGTGTGTACGTGGTTGGGCTCTCCGTAGTTTACTAATGAATATTCTGTACTGCAGGTGTCTACGATAAACCTGAAGCTAGTGAACCCTGTACTGCCATGAGAGGGCGCGAGTTTTCGAGCCCGTCTGGTTTTCTCATCCTTGATTCACACGCCCGTAGTCCAGCAGTATACTGTTTGTCACTGCACCGATTGTCGAGAGGTCGGGTTTGGCGAGGCATTAACTGTTCCTACCGACGGTGTAACTGGAGCCCATTCCGGGCACAGATTTCATAATTTTCATTTGTTTTGTACTACCCTGCAGTCTTTGAGACGGTTTTGGAATGTTTTCTTTAATATCTTCTGTTCTCCAGGCGATCACCAAATTCTGTGTTAAAGAAAAGCGGTTTAATATGCTATAATGTCATACCTTCGTCTTGTATATTGGGATTACTATATTTTGAACTGTAACAGTTGTATTTTCCTAAATCTAAGAGGAAAAATGGTCGTTTGTTAATGCTTTCCTAAAAAAATGTTGATGCGCATGAAGAATTTCGGACGTGGTTTTGACTAGGTTTCTTGTGCTTGGTAAAAGCGATTACCAAAATTGTTCAAAGACATTTTAATAATCAGAGGTTGTGATCCCCTCGTTGCCCTGGCCCGAGTTCTTCCTCTTCATTGCAGTTTTCTTGTTTCTTCTATGGGGAATTGTTAGTAGTATGATTGTCCCCGTTGCAACTTGTTATATGTTGTACATAAATGTTGGGAACTGTCATTATTTGTTTGACTCTTTGTTAATTGCTAAAACTACAGTTAACTGGTTCATTTGAAATGAAGTGTTACTTGCTGGTCTCTTTCCTTCTTTTGGGTTGTTGTTAAGGGTAATCAAACAAATTATGAAGTCCCTTTAAGTTAATTAAGTGTTTACCTACCCATGAGCTTTATACTGTTGACCTGTTGTTTTAAAATCGTAAACCATGTTTGAGTTTAAAAAATCTTTATATTTCATTATAAATATTATGGCATGTTTTAATTCCGAAAACTTTTATAAATAAATCATTTTTTGTGCAGTAAATGTGGATGGCAGCCCAAACCCTGGGGTTCAGTCCCACTGTCATAATTCGCGGTTGTGGAACAATCGCAAAATTACACTGTACGCCACGAGAAAAAGTACGACGCACCACAAAGAACATTGGTTGATGTGATGTACATGTATAGATAAACAAATGATGACATTTACAAAAATATTGGGTGATTTATTCAAGAGAAACAGCTTCACAAATTGAACAAGTCAGTGACGAGCTAAGGGTTATATGAAGAGCCTCGGACAGTTGTGGGATACCAACCTGACTGTCTCCCTCTATTGGATCCGGCAACCGAGAGTGATGTTCTGGGATGACATTTTATTTCATAACACGACGACTTTGCCTGTAATCGTCTCCACCTTACATCATAGCGGTACATTGGCGACATTCTATGTCTTATTTTGTTAACTGCATAACATCTTCGGCTTATAATTCAGCAATATAATGCTCCCCCTTATACGGTCAGAGGTACTACTTCTTGACTTCATGCTTGTCTAACCCTACCCTGGCCACGTAGGTAACGGGACCTCTCCGCACGTGAGAACCTTTGGAGCTTTATGGCCAGGGCTCTCCAACTTACTCGGGATTTTGATTAACTAACCCACCAACTGGACAAAACTGGGGAGTCACTTCGATGAGAAGTAGCTCCAACGCCCCGAAAGGTAAACACGGCCGGAAGAATGGTGTGATTATCCGATGCTCCACTCTAATGCATACAAATGACGCCATCTGGTAGAGAATGACACGACAGTTGGTCAACATCGTGTTGCGTTGTAGTGAATGACTTCTCTCCTGTAACGACAAACAAGTGTGTTCCAACAGTATCAACAATGAAAACACAAATTGTATCGCATGATGTTGTCGAAGTGTCGAGTACCCCGGAAATAATTAATCGTATTGTTTTCTATTGTGAGTGTATATTATCTGTTGCCAAAAAGAAAAAAAAGAAGTGAAACAGCAAATTGTTTCTTGTTTTAAGTTAGAAGATGGCTAATGCAGTTGAGATATTTGAAATGAAATCTACAGCAAATATGATGTGTATCTGACTGGCTGCGAAGTACATTTTTGCAGTCAATGAAGGCGCCCAGTTTTCTCAAAACTTCGTTCTTGACGAATCCAGTTACGGGTGCCTACCCTCTGCCCATTAAAGAAGGGAGATACATCCAATATATGATTCCCTGGAATTGACTGAAAAGCGTTTACATGAATCCCTACTTAATTTTTATTGAGGAGTACTGGGATCTATTTTTCAAATAAATATTGTGGTTTTAATGCAGACACATGTATCTGAACGTCTATATCTTCTCCGAACATTCCACAGCATTCGCGAATGTATCAGTTTGCGTTCTGTTAGGCATCTAAGTGTGTAACTCATTTTTCAAAACAATTGTTACCTTCACAATCACAAACTTGTAGGAAACAAATCTTCGCTAACTGCTTGTGAAGGACCACACTAGATTTCTATGAATGATAGTAATCTTACGTAATGGTGTGACGTATTTCATATTTCATGACAAGCATCCAGCTTTGACTTAAGTACTCTACGGGGACAGATTGAAGAGCGGATAGCAGCCCGTATTTAACGCAGAATGCTCTAAGTAAGTCAGGAATTTTAATATCATGATAGAAAGTGACACGGTCATTAATTTTCATGGTCAAGATATTACGACTGTAACAATATAAATAATTTCTATAAGCCTTCCATGAATATGGGCTAGGTAAAAGTTACGACACTGACATGGATGATTTTGATTGTAACTCTGTGCAGCACTACTATTTATGAAATCAATATGTTTACATTAATCTGGTGGGTTTGTATCGTTATTTACTACCAAACCTGTTACAGTTACAGAAATTATAAAGACTTTTTAGTAGGTATCGTAGCCAGAAAGAGCGCCTTCAGTGACACAATGAACCAATTGCGTGGTAAGACTTACTGATATCTGATTGCACTGAATTGTTGTTCTTAAATTAGATATTAATAATGGTTTTCCGAGTAATAGATAGGCTTGAAATACTTAAGAATTGACCATAAAATGTTTCCTAAGTGTTGTAGTAAGTTGATAAAACTGAAGTACACCTGTGCACGTCACAGATATTAAGTTAATCATACAGGGAACAATGAAATGCAAGCAAATGAAAAAGAAATTTTCTGAAGGACTTTTTTGTTTATTTTGTCCACTGTAGGGTATATATCCCTCATGTTTTCAAGGTGGTAATTCGTATTTTCTTCCGCTTCGTTCGTAGACTATGATGTAGATCTACATCAGGACTAGTTATTGGACTGAAGACCACAACAACTTGAAGACAACGGCATCCCACAAATTTTATTACAGTTAACTATTGCTAAGGCTATGAACACTTCACAATACGCAGTGTCAAGTAAACTGCTCCGAAGAAGTGTAAAATTATCTTCCCTGCTGCCCGATTTGGGTGTTCCATCACGGATAAAGGACATAATCATTAACTTAGAGGAAACTGAGGTGTATATCTACATACAAACAGCAGGATTCTATTTGTTCACTTTACGTATTTAGTTTCTTTAATTTCAGAGAACCATCAGAGGCCAGTAGTACAACCAGTGCCAGATACCATCTGCTGGCGTTGCGAGCACGTGACGCAGTAACAAATGTATTTAAGCTGAGCAGACACGGACGGGGGTCACCCTAGCCAAGAAATGTGTTGCATATGGGGAAATCCATTGAGATAAGGAACTCTGACAAAGGGAAGAATATTATTACGCTGAACCTGAGAACGAGTAGCTCTAAAACTATGAAACTGGGGGTTGTTCACTTGCTACTATCGTGAGATAGAAGGGCAGTGAAATTACCACGAGGCGCTAGATTACTGGTCAACTACGACTCTTCACAGACCGTGTGATTCGGAGGCTAGTGTGCTCTGTAAATTAGGCTACTGGTGATCTTTTACATCTCTGCCGAAAGAGCACAATGGTGGTGCACCTACAAGTGTTTCAGAGCACACCGTTCAACGTGCAGTGTTCGACATGGAGATCTGAAGCGAACCACGTCTACGTGTTCAGATGTTGACCCAACGACATTTACGATTGCAGTGGACACGGGACCGTAGGGATTCGACCATCGATCAATGGAAACGTGTAGGCTATTCGGATGAATCACATTTTTGCTAGAGTAAGTCGTTGGTCGTATCCACAAACGCCCCGAGGTGACGGGCGGCTCTAAACGTGCATTGGGCTAGTGTGAGGTGTTTTACGCTATTGGTGGCATTCTCCTATGCTTGCATGAGAACTGTGGTAGCAATCGAAGACTCGCTCTCAACTGCGAACCAACTGCGCCTCTACGTGGTTGATGTCTTCCTCGATGGCGTTGCCATCTTCCATCAGTATAACTGTCCGTGTCTCTGAGCCAGAATCGTGCTACAGTGGTCTGAGGAGTAATATAGTGAACTCACGTTGTTGTTTCAGCAACCAAATTGGCCTGATATCAAGCCTACGGAACCCATATGGGTCGGTACCGGGCCCAATCACCATGTAAGGAAATCAGCGGCTCGTTATTTACGAAAATTACATGACCTGTGCATAGACATCTGATACCACATACCTCCACGAACCTAGCTACAAACTGTCAGAGCCCTGATAATCATAACCAGTGATGTATTTCCTTCCAAAGACGGACCAGCAAGCTATTAAAGAGTTGGCCATAATGTTATGGCTCATCAGTGAATTTTTGTCTCCTAAAGTACCGTAAATGTGACACTAACATATCAGATGTATCTGGACAGCTTTTTTTATGCGGAATTGGCCAATAGATGTCGTCAGATACGGATTTGACGTTATCAAACGAGGCTGGGAGTATTGTGCTGTCAGCAGAGCAGCAGTAACAACAGAATCGGTTAGTCACGAGTGCTGAGTCACTTCGAACAATGATTGGGTTTTGGACTTCACCCGAGCAAAATGAACATCAGAGGCATTTCAACCCTTGTCATGCTGTCCAAGAGCACTGTCGGTGATGTGACTGTGAAGCGGAAACGCGAAGGAACAACCGCAGATACACCAAACCAGGCATACCTCAACTACTGAAAGCCATTGAATATCGAGCCATGTGGAAGGTGGGGAAAAAGGCTGCTTAAAATCATCGGAAGGAGTCCCCGATGGTTTCTAAAACACTACCAGCTATTCAGCTGACAAGATTCGTGTGCTTGCAGAATTAAGAATGATGGTGTACAATAGCCGAGCAACTCCTCATAAGATATATTCCTACAGTCGGTGCGAAGCAACGCTTCAGGTAGTGTAAAGAGTTACGCCACTTGGCAGTGGATGACTGGAAACAAATTATGTGAAGAGATGGATAACGTTATACCCTGTGGGAGTGCGATGAAAGTGCTTGGGTTTAGGGAATAGCCGCAGAAAGTAACGTGCCTTTACGTGTAGGGTCAATAGTGAAGTATGGAGTGGTTGGTGTCACGGTATGGAAGTGTTTCTCGTGGTTAGTCCGTGGTAACTGTTGTGTTGGCAGAAGAGCCAACACCGTGTTACTCGTGGAGGCCGAAATGCACGCGTTTTAGCTCACGCAGGCTGGCGTGAGGAGGGAAGAACTATACTGACGTGAGGTCTGGAACATGACAAGGAATGAGAATTCAGAAAGCGGACATAATTAATTTGACACTTAACTTTAATCCATTAACGATGAACGTCGCTCTGGACGGTACATGATCCACAATATCAATAGTAACTGAATATGGCGCCTTGCTAGGTCGTAGCAAATGACATAGCTGAAGGCTATTCTAAACTGTCGTCTCTAAAATTGAGAGCGTCTGTAGACAGTGAACCATCGCTAACAAAGTCGGCTGTACAACTGGGCGAGTGCTAGGGAGTCTCTCTAGACTAGACCTTCCGTATGGCGGCGTTCGGACTCCAATCACCGATAGTGGCGACACGCGGGTCCGACGTAAACTAACGGACCGCGGCCGATTTAGAGGCTGACACCTGGCAAGTGTGGTGTCTGGCGGTGACACCACAGTAACTTATTGTGCTTGCGAAACAGTAAACGTGGAAGGATATGAATACGCTTTACAGCACTGTGTACTGCGTACACTGGAGGAACGGAGGAACAGGTAGACGAACACTGTATCATCAGCACGACAGTGCGCACTGTCAGAAAATTCCAAGTGTGAGGCAATGATTTGTGGACAGTAACATTCCTGAAAGAGACTGGTCTGCATATAGTGTCAATCTGACCCCAATGGAGCACCTTTTGTATGTGGTAATATCTTCGACTTCGTCACTGGTCCACAGACAGTCATTGCTAGTTGATACGCCAGCTAAACCCGCTGGACAGAACAGGTAATAGGGTTGTAGAAAGCCACAAAGATTGAGGTCATTTTCTCATTCTAATTGTAATTTATTGTAATTTAATAAACTTTACAACCAAAGCAGCACATAGCCGGACTTTTAACGAATGCAGCTCTTTGACGGCTCAAGACCTCCAAACAAGAAATCTCAACAAATCAACAAAATAAAAATCAAATTAAGATAGCAATAACATAATTAAAAAAAACAGCCTCCGACATTGCGCGGGGGCTGTCATCGGCCCCCAGCCCCCTCCCACTTTTTTTTGACATCTGAAATAGTCGTTAGTGGAAATAACGCCAACTACACACATATCCTGACAAGCACTGCACGAAGACCTGCCGATACCGAACAGTCACTAAGCATGCACGAAGACAAATCGGGAGTCGATGCACACACACACACACACACAACCGACTCATGAACGATCGGCGAGCCAAAACACGTCGTCCGGTAGGGCGACCGACCGACGATCCACCAAGACCGCGGCCCGGCTCAAGTGATGCGTGGCGGCAATGGTCGGAGGAGCCATGTCGACGCAGACCTCTCTGCTACTCCAACCCGACTGCACTAGTGCCGCATTGCAACTCCCCGACCGGCAGGTCCGAACAGCGCTCCAGACGCGTTCCAACTGACAGAGCCGAGCTCGCGAACGGCAATGCCTTACGACAGACAACGACCGGGAAGTAATAGCAGTCGCACAAAGATACTACGAGAGTGGGCATATCGATACGCCCTGCTAACGCCGCTCACGGTCAGGCAAAGCAGCAACTCAGTGACACTAGTAATTTAAATTAACGTAGTGAGGTGGAAGTACGTTAAAAATAGCGTGTAAAATACATGATGGCGGGAACACGAGCCACGCACGGCTCAGTAGTGTCTCCAGCAGAATTCAAACCGCTATAGAGGTGAAGGGTGGCCGCATCTCATATTAAAATTTACCAGGAGATGTCCGGGTCCTTCCGATAGGATAGTGTGTGTATATGGCTACTCAAGTTGTAACTTAAAGACAATTTTACTTACACTTTATTAATTAGCATGCTATGTATGGATCTGACCTTATTTCAAATAATAAATGGACGGATTCATCCACTGTCAGTAAACGTTTATTACTTTTTCGGGATAAGCATCGGTTCCGTGTTAAAGCTGTACTCTGAAAATACATTGAAGTTTCGGATGTACATTTGTCTCAGTTAGTACCGTGCCCATTTTCGAAACCAAAGGCCTGTTATTTTTCACGATAACTGTGTGCCCGACGAAATATTCTACAGTAATATTTATAAAGTCCAATTTATATTGATTATCTTTAATATTCCCTTCCTAGAATTACTTGTGGATCCATACACATATTTTTTATATCCCAACTGCGTGACGAAAATTATTATTCACAACTTCGTAATCGTTTTTGCATCAGTGTAATTTGTATAGTTTCAGATGATGTCATATGGAAATATATTTATTTCTTGTGCAAACCGAACTGGAGTAATATGGTGCTCGTGGTGGCCGAGGAGTGCTAGGGGAGTGAAGGACGGGAATGTCGAACTGCACACGGGCGGAGGAAGCTGTAAAACTGATGTACCGCTAAAAACCAGAATGAAATGAGTCTTTCTGCCATGAATAAATATAGGCGTCGAATTTAGGAGTAGCATTTACTGCTAACAGAAACGGTACAGTCAATGAGGAATGAAGTACCCAAAACTATTAACAAAATATCACACTGGCTCCCAACGAAATGTATATGAATTTGCCCTAAAATTGCGTTTAAAATATCGACTATACCTGAAGTCACAGTGTGCTTCGTTTTGAGATAAAGGCGAGGAAAATGACGCATGTCAAAAATTAATTGCAACCTTTCGGTGATGGGACTTTGAACATACGGTTAATATTACTCTCATTAGTATTTAATCTCCTTTGACTATCTCGTGAAAGTGTCTTCTTGTAAAAATCTGTTTGTATTTAAGTACATCCTTTAAACTCGGTTCAGCTTCATCATTTTCGGTGTCTATACACCTGCTATATTACACACTTAATAAAGATGGGTAAGCGCTTATTAAATTCATAAATGTACTATGGTAAATATAGAAACCAAAGTAACATATGCATTAGATTAATCGAAGAGATGAAACTGTAGTAAAAACTAAATAACCGGGAATAATCCTGCGCAATGACGTAATCTTTTTGAAATTTATTAACAATAATTTATGTAAACGATTATGTACGCTATATAAAGCTAAAACCTTTGCATATTGGTGTGCAACAATTTTTTAGTACTGGGAAAACGTTAATATACAACGAGTACATGTTCGAAAATTACTTATCATGGCAGTATTCGCGGTCTGTCACCGCAAAATCCGTTACACGAATATCCTCATCTGGAGAGGAAGCTCACGGCTGCTGTAGAGCCTGCTGTATCCTGAAATACAATCTGGGATAGTGCAAAAGAGAACAGCAAATTGTTTCTCGTACCTTGCTTTACTTATGCTTTACGTATGCCATAAAACATACTACGGCGAGAAGACCTTCCCACGTTTGATTATTGTGGTCTGAACAAATCGTCCGTCACATTTTAATAGAGTACATTTCGTATTCTGTGGAGAGAAAAGCTATTAATTCAAAGTCCCATTTATTTTAGTTCAGATGTAGACGAATGTGATGTGCATTTAAATTTTTTGTGTTACATGTGTCGTTATGGAGGTTTTAATATTTTTCAGAGTGGTAAGCTCGTCTTTTTATTTTGCGTTCTTGGTTCCAATTACATGTTACAGTGTTTTAAATTCTCTATTTTTTCCCTGTTCCTCTATAAGCCGTAGAAACAGAATAATTTCATAACTTCATTTGCATGATCGTTTGATTTTGTTGTTAATATTAATCACACACTTGTTATAAAACATTTATACTGTTGCGATAGATCACATTATCCTTTCGAAACTCACGAAATGGTAATTTTGGTATCAGTACTCTAGGGACGTGTCCACTCTGTTCAGTGAAGGTTGAAACTGTAGGCTAGAATGTGTTTTGAACCATGTATCGTTCACAAGAGGTATTGCACGAATTCTAACATGGGAAAGCATCATACAAACCGCAGCAGCAGTAGATTTAAATATCTGTCCCCTTAAATTCAGCTAAATTCAGCTTTTGTAGAACCGTTCCTGCTAGACTCTGTATTGTGGGACATCATGTAGAGAGTATATTTTTTTTACAATATTAGATCTCTTTTCGGGTTTCGCCTTTCATTAATGGATAACAAGGAATTGCACTATACCTTAAGATGACCTCATCCCCTTCGATTTTGTATCCGAGAAACCACCTTATCTTTTCACAAGAATTGTTGTCGTTCTGGTTACCTCATTCTGGAAATTTATATGTAAATACATGTCTACAACTACTTCTACCAGTGTTTCTCTATATTCGATATCAAGTCATACTCCACTAATAATGACAATTTCCACGGCACTCCCTTCAATAGTGATTATGTACTGATGTGCAAGCTAACTTCCCAACAGTTAATACACACATATCTCTCCTTATCAGTCCCTCAAGACCTCAGGTGCCTGAAGTATATATTTAGAAGGATTACTGCTTCATCACAATGTGCTGAGCTTAGGTTTCAACGACATCTGTACAGGTTTCACCGTGAACGTTAAACGCCAAGTATACCACAAGAGAATTTATTCTGTGAATTAATCAGACAAGGTAGCTATATATAATGCAAACTTAGTTCTACAGATATAAAAAACAGTAGTTTGGATTCTTCAGTAAGCGTACTTTGTGCGTTACTTAACTAATTAACTTATTTAGTTCTTTATTTTTCATTTATTCTTATTCAAAGTTTATGAGTGTCTTTGCTGTAACGTTATACTAAGCTTACATATATGCACTTGTTGGCGTCCTCCTAATTATCTCTAACTCACTGGTGGTCAATTGATGACAGCTGGGCAAGGGCGTAACGAATCCCTGTAGCCCGATCAACCTGGTGTTTTGGTGGTGTCACTCTTCCCTAAGCACGATTGATCCATTTCCTCAGTCTCTATCCTTCAGGATGGAAGAGCGGAACGTCATGTGTACTAGTTGTTACAGATTTTAGTCTAAACAGCTGGTTGCGAAACGTTACATACCGAATACACATATGAAATCATAATAAATGAATATCTCAGTTTCTAGGTGAGCAACGCTTCGATGAGTACATGTACGATGTCTGTTGAGAGGAAACGGTAATCATGCAACCTATGGAGATTTTGGCGCACCGTGGTTATTTTATGTTTGGTCAGACGTCTGAGGCTTTGCCTGAATTGTAGCAATGACTGCTTATAAGAGTGAAAAATAACGTAGTGATCCAAATCTAAATCAGTTAACTGGGTTGTACAACGTATTTTCATAGAACAAACGTGACACGTAGCTAGTTGACAGCATTAGCATGCAGAAAAATTTTTAGAAACAGAAACTTGAAGAAATAATAAAAATCATGCAGTACCAAACTTATCATCCTGAAATTAATCTGTTGTGAAAACGTTCCTCGTAATATTACACTATCAAAATACACGGGCACCTGAAGGTTTCCACAAATTACTGCAACCATTCGCCTTTTGTTTTATTATTCAACTTTTATTTTCCAATGCCGGTTTCCAACCGCCTAGCGATTCATCGTCAGATAGTTCATACTTAATCCATGTTTTCAGCATTGAGAGGGTCGTGTAGCCGTGACCAAACGGATAAACAAGCATATAAGCCGTGTATGTGGCGATAATTATTCACATTATAAGGTCGATGTAGTTGCATAAATGTGACGTATGTTTTCCAGTGACGTTAGTTTTACACCACTCCACGAATGTAGCCCACAGGTAACAACTTTCCTGTGTCTTGCAAAATGTAAATAAACGAAAGAGATGTTCTAAGAGTTTGTGTTGGCGCATAGTGTTTCTCTTGTTCAGCCCTTGGGTTGACATTTCTCTTGGGGTTTAATAAACATTGATCATTACCTATATAATTAACATTGGAGCTGAAGTTTTTTGTCGTGTGTGTGTGTGTGTGTGTGTGTGTGTGTGTGTGTGTGTGTGCCAGAGGACACCCATGTGCCGTGTGCTAGAAGAAGAGAGAGACTCATGAATAAGTGTGTGATTGTGGAAAGGCCTATTTTTAGGTTTTCATGTTTAAAAATGCTTTGAAATTATAAGAAACAGGTAGATTACTCAGTCCGCTTGTTAGTTTAAATTGGTGTGGGGTGATTTTTTGTCACGGGAGAAAATCTCTAATTAATCCAGGAGTTCCATCTTTATTCTTTTGTCTACAGACTTTAGAATATGTAAGTTTATTTTGATATCTGTGATTGAATGACTTGTGTTAGATGGGCTGTGAAACTTGGATTATTGAAATTTTTTAAATGTATTGTGCCTCTGTGCTCTTTGAATCGAATTGGAAGCTTTCTTCTTGATTGCTCTATGTAGTAGGAGTAGCAGATATCACTGATTAATTTGTGAAAACCCTTATTTATCAAAATTGTAGATTTCCACATCCATAAGGGATAAAATTTTATATTTCATCCTTTTATTTCTGCACGGACGCCCTTGACTTAGATATAGCTGCCATGCATCATCCGAGGATACAAATTCCTGAAAATAGACAGAGAAGCCACGAACTGAAGCTCCTAGATAATAAGCATGAAAGTCTAGGAAAATAAAATAATCAGAAAATTGCGCGACATAAGCTGAAGTTGGTAGGCGTGTTCCTACAACTGAAATATGTCTATTCGAATTTCGAGCCTCAAGGCGCTTGAAGCGGCACTATGAGGATACACATCAGATTTGCTTTAAATACACCCTGTACCAGTGAGAATTACTTACCTCTGAGATTGGACATGGTGAACTGACGTTAGTCAAGAATTCCTTTAAGTCGACAAAGATGCCATTACCAACACCTCACTAAGTTTGGACGGGGTCTTGTAATAGGGCTACGACAAGCTGGATGTTTCTTCCGAGATACTGCAGAAAGACTTTTCAGGAATGTAGCCACGACACATCACTGCTGGCAGCGGTGGTCACGAGAATTTATAGTCGCAAAAAGATCGTGCTCTGGACGGCTGCTTGGCATTATCGAGGGTAAGGACCCTCGTGTTCGGCGTATGTCCATGGCGCATCGTTCTGCATCTGCAGCAGCAGTATGGGCAGCAACTGGCTCCACAGTGACACATCAAACTCTAACATATCGACAGCTCCGAGCCAGTCACCCTGTAGCGTGCATTCAACTGACCCGAAACCAACGCCATTTGCCACTGGAAGTGGCTTCAAGTGAGTGCTCATTGGCATCATGTGCAGAGATGTGTCATCTGATGAAAGCTGGTTCCGCTCCGGTGCCACTGATGGCGTGTTGGTTGGAAGGAGGGAAGTTGAGGGCCTGCAATCAACCTTTCCGCATGCTAGACACTCAGGACCTACACCACTAGTTATGGTCTGGGGAGCGACTTCGTGCAACAGCAGGATCACTCTAGTTGTTGACACAAGTACCATGACTGAAGGTTTGTGCATAAGCCTTGCGATACCATTCATGAACAGTACTTCAGGGTTCTGTTCTCCAACAGGATAACGCCGACACACATACCGCTGCTGTAACCCAACAAGTTCTACAGAATGTCGACATTTTGCCTTGGTCTGCTCGATCACCACATCTCTCTCCGTTCGGGCACGTATTGGACATAATTGGAATGCAATTCCATTGTCATCTACAAACAGCATTAACTACCCCTTTGTTAACCGACCAAGTGCAACAGGCATGGAACTCAGTCCCACAAACTAGAACCCGACTCCTGTAAAACACAATGAGCGCAAATTTACTTGCTTGTATTCATCATTCTGGCGGTTACATTGGTTATTAATGTACCAGCATTTCACATTTGCAATGGCTTATCTCGTACATACGATACCCTGTGATCTAGCAACTTTCATCACTTACAAGTATTACCTAGACATATGTACTCCACAACATTCATAAATGTAGATTAAGTATTTTTTGGTGCTACGTTTCTTCGTATTATGTGAGATATAGGTCGTTTTAAAAGAAACTTTTAGTTAGACATTGATTTTCATTTGAAACAAAGAGACCCATCACAGACCAATTGACAGAATAAATGCATACACTATAGGGTTATGATGATTTACATTTCTCGATGTAATTCTAACAAGTCTTGGACGCCTGTGATAAATTCTATTATCTTGAGTTAATTAAAACTAACCAGTGAATGAAACTCCTGTACACGCATATCTTTGTTGGTAATAGCGTTGCCAGGAACACAAGGATGTCGTAGTGAGTCACTGTCTGGCAACAGCAATAATATAAAAGGTTACTTAGAAGTAGTACAGTACTCTGTCGCAAATGGAAATATTATTTTTGGAAATAATGAAACAATGTTTTCAAGAGAGAAGTTTTTATGCATGTGTAGTCCTGGAATGATAATTATGTACTTCTACAGAGTGAATGAAGTGTAATACGTTAAAAATATGAGATTCTTCTTCAGGGAGAAGGTTATACACAAATGAATGTGGTCCATACAGTGCATAAAATTCATAGCTCATCACTTTATTAAAAATACAAAAATGACACATTAAGTAGAGGATGTAAGATCTTGCAGTGGAAATTGTATATATTCATAAAAATTCCTACTAGTGGGAACCACAATACTAACTCCCAAACGGGAGAAACACTGTACACAAAATTCCAGTTCTTCAGAATGAGTTATGTACGGCACTACTGCCTAGTTTGGCACTATCAAGCCTAATCCACAGTTTAGCTACAGGTGTCGGTGCCTGCTGTCTCTGGTTGCAGGAGTCTGCTTGGCTTATGCAGAAGGTCAGTCAGACTGGTGCTCACAGTTATGAAGAAAAGTAGTTACTTGCTCGTTGTGGAAGAGCCTTGCCGGAAGCTGTAAATGCGGTTTGTTTATGTGACGGGCTGCACAAGCTAAACAAATGCCTGCTGTATTATGGATTCTGGAGGTAATCAAGCCCTCATGGTTCTACGTAAATGCAATTTTGGCATTCACCTTTTTGTAAATTGTTAAAATGACCATTTGTTTTTCTAAAATAAAGTTTAACTGAAATTTTATTGCATTGCTTCCTCGTGGCTGCCATTTTAAGGAATCCGATTTGAGAGTGTTTTTGTAAAAGTTTCATTTTTAACACTCAGTTTAAATTGGGAGTAGTTGTAACACTAGTCGTTAAACTTACGCTTAATTTTTTGATACTATATGTTGTAGAATTTCATTGCGTCAGAGTGTTTAAAACATTTTCTGTCCTCACTTTTATTTCAGTTATTACGAAAGTTTTATTTTTCTAGTAAAGTGTATTTCGTACTGATCTTCATTTAATTTTTTAATAAAAGAATAAATGTTTAAATGTTAACCTGGACTCAAATCAACCCATACGAACCTTTTATCCAGTCCATCTAAACCAGAACGCTATATTTTGGTAGCAGACGGAGTTCGGTTGATTGAGTAATGGTGAATACTCTGAGTGGCATTAAGGTATTTTCCTGTTTGCTTAAACACCGTTGTTGCTTTTCAGAATGCCTTATTATGTAAAGGTTCCTACTTATTTGAGGCGAGGAGAGTTAATTTGTGAATTACAACGAGGAAAGTAACATGCAAAAGACAGTGTCTGTAAGCTGCTTGAACAATTACGTCAAATAATCATTTGCCGATTGTGCGACTAATTACAGAGCCCAGTGAGGTATCTGCTACAGTTAGACTTGCGAATGAAGAAACGAGAGAGATCCTACATTATGAGGATATTCAGAAACCGAATCAGACACGGAAGTCTCAGACCCGTTTGAAGCACTACCTGGAGAGAATGAGTGATCTAGTCTGTTTAGACAAGAAATATAATTTCTAAACATATGATAAAACTATGTAAGAATGGTTCTAAACCAGTAATCGAAGGGTAAGAGTCTTTAATGGGGAAGTGAATTTGAGAGACCTAAATACAGAGGTGGGGCAAATCCTCGTTTATACTCTGCTTGGGAAACTGCAGAACCCAGTACAGAAATTTTGAAATGAATGTTCCCTCTTTTCGTTGACTTCAGCAGATCACATAGTGATTATTAGTATTTTACTGTTGAGTTTAAGAACACAGCACCGACCATGGGGATGAATAGTTTGGATGCTTTCAGACTTATTGCTATTAAAGTATAGGATAACTTACATGATGATGCTTTGCAAATTATGATAGAAAATAGCATGAGGTAACAGTTTTGGACAAGAATTGGCAGACTTAATTTACAAGAGTTGATTGATCATTATATGGGTATGAATCTGGAAGTCACGAGACGGTAATAAAGTATGTGGTGTGATTTAAATGATTCTTGGTAGACTTGGAACTAGGATAAGCCGTGGAGCAAGTATCAAATAATATTTTATTTTGATTGAACCATGAGAATAGACAGGGGACGGTATTCTCTCAAATCCCCACGACATTGGCTCTATTAGACAAAACAGTAAGCTACACGTAGCAGATGGAGATTGTGGATTCACGTAGGGCTTGGCAATTCGTAAAACGAAGAGATTGGGGGGGGGGGGGGGGGGAAGAGTAACGAGTTGATGTGGTGACATGAGGAGCAAGGTTTCAGTAGAACGAAACATCGAGGAAACAATGCCTCACAAAGAGGGGAAGGGGGAAGGTTCACCTAAGATGATTTGTTGGAAGAGTGGTAAGTGGTGGGACCATGCAAGAAGAGAGTACTTGTTAAGGAATCCCAGGAACCTGAACAACAACAATTGCTGTAAGGGGAAAGAAAGTTCCTTAGTGCGATTAAGAAGGAAGAGATTTCACTCCTGCCGTACATATGAGCAGCATTTAATAATGAATCAGTTTGGGTTCTTCTGGATTTAGGCAGTCCGATCTTGGCAGTTGATTGTAAATGACTTTTGCTGGATCGGGGAAGTTGTTTACTGATACTGGAAAATATTCGACGACCGCTAAGGCGAGTCTATTAGTAAAAGTATGTTTACAAACAAAAGTGAAGAGTAGTGAGTTTTCATGCAAGTTGGCGATGAAAGGCATAGCCTGACTGTATTTTGGGGACTAATTTTATACCCAATGTTTGCCTGATTCCCGACTTGTCGGGGTAGCAGTTTCATTTCCACTTTAGGCCTAGAAGATTTTTCCAGTTTTGCAGCATGATCCAGGGGGCGTAACGACGATGACATGTGATGAACCTAGTGCGGAAATGCGTAGTGTAGGGAAGTCAGATTCGTTAGAGGACCAGTTAGCTCATTTGGATAGATTTATAAAACGTAAGTTCAAGGCCGTATGTACAGAATTATCTGATGTGTTAACCGACGAATTGGGGGTTACCGGATTGCTATTGCATCGAATTAACGGTCCCTACTGATTGACAACACCGAGGATGAATGAATTAATGCAACACTTGGAAAGAATTCTAAATAAAAGCGCTAGTCGACCATCTCATTGCCCCCTTTCCTGCTCCAGGTTCTTCGGTCCTAAATCGTTACCTCAATCTGTTTACAAAGGATTCAAAATCCGGCAACTTCTTGTGTATATAATTCTCAGTTAGTCTATAATGTCAGTAGTAATTTTCATCTTAGAGCGACAGTACTCATGTGTGAGGAGTGCGAAATACATTACAGAGGGTAGGGGAAAGGAACAAACGATAAAAAATACTCCACGTATAATTTTTCCCAAAATATATTATATTTGTACAATTTTTTTTGTTTATTTATAGACGCAATCATATGTTTATGACACAGTCATAACCGGTTTCGGCCATACAATGACCATCTTCAGATTCTAAAACAATAGAAAAGAAAATTTATATTAAAACCTAAAAACAAGTGCAATATTTAACCACGCTTATTAGTAATCCAACTAAATTTATGTGAAATACATGTAGGTCATACCTAAAGGCGGCATACACTGAACACAGGTTCATGCGTCGTCAAACTAGCTATAAAATGTAAAACACCAGTCTTATTTAGATATAAAAATTTTGTTAGATTTAGTTCACCCTCAGTGCCCTCGATGCGCACGTCCTCTATAAGATAGTCATAATTTATTTTTAAAATATAATTAAATACATTTATTCAACTTCAACACTTTATAAACTGAGAACAGTAGGACATTACAATTCGAATATTTGTGTAAAACATCTTCGGCAGCTAACCGAGTATCTGACTTAATGAAATCAAACTGTACCCACTTGTGTTTTGTGATCCAACAGTATTCAATATGAGTAATATTTTCCGCATATTATTGTGAGTCATTTTGTTATACTGAGTCAGATGCAGCCAAGTGTAAAGAATTCTTTAATATTCATGATCCACGTCAAATGCAACGTGTCTGCAATATGCAAAAAGAACTCTGTCTTCAGTGGCTGTATTATTTTTACATAACCAAAGCTATCTTGTATCTGAGAACTGAACTGTCTGGCAAATTAAAATCAAATGATGATGTTCATACTGCAAGGAGTGGACATTAATATGTCTTATAGTTGAATTACGTGATACCTTTTGATCAGGGATAGACATTTTACATCCATGGTTACTGTGCACTTCTAAAGCATCGACTGCACACCGACCAGTGCTGCGCCGCGTAACGGCGTCAAGACGGCGCTGACCCTCGTGCCAATGGAAACAGCGCGAAGCTCACACCTTCAGTAAGACAGACTTCAGCGCACCATGTCAACGCTGATCTGTCCATCACTGGTCGGCCCCTGTTCAGTCGCAGTATTCGAAAGCACCAGTACTGAGTGATAGGAAGACTTTACTTAGCCTACGTTCTGCGAACAGTAATGGATTGTCAATGTAACTACTTGTAGGAGGCACTGGAAGTTAGGTATTGTTTATTCCCTTAATAGAAATGAAGTTTTCTATTAATTTCCATCGCATCTTCTCTACTTCGTTACCTGTGTTGGTGCTGATTCCCATCGCGACCGACTCAACAGTTATTACTAACACTCCTGTCCGCTACTACTACACCATAAACTCAAAGCTGAAGGCAGTATATTATGAAATTATTGTTATTCAAGTAATTAGAGTATGAACAAGCAGAGCAGTGTTACACTCTGAGAGGAATTTTGTTATGGTGACCGTATTGTACATAACGGAGGTGGCTTATCGGAAGTGAAAGTCAGATTTGCGTAAATGTTTAAACAGTAACCAACAATGTTTTATCTCGTGGAAATCGGGCTTTCTGTCGGATATCAGCGTCTTCCAAACACGATATTTCGACGTCATTACTTGACGTCTTCATCAGGATTCCCTGAGACTGGCTGCTTGCTGGACCGGGTCGCATATTTATGCCTGCCCGGAGCCTGGTGTTCTGTTTGCCGTTCCCTAGACGGTCCGCGCCCGCGAGTCGCGCTAACCTGCTGCTCTAGGTGTTCCATATTCCGTCCGCGCCCACTCTGGCCGACTCCAACTGCGGTCGTGGCCTCCTGGTGTTGCGTTCTCGGTCCGCGCCCGTGAGTGGCGCTCCCCTGCCATTCTGGACTTCCCTATTCCGTCCGCGCCGCTCTGGCCACCTCCATCTACGGTGGTGGCCTCCTCGGCGGTGTTCCACGACGTCTCCAGGGCATTCGACTCCGTGTGGCACGACGGCCTCGTGTACAAACTTTTTGTGCACGGGGTCCCGACGTCGCACGGGGTCCTCCTCCGGTCGTATCTGGCTGACAGAACTTTCCACGTCCGCCTGGACGAGGGGACGTCCACGCAACGACCCATCCGTGCTGGAGTGCCACAGGGGTCCGTTCTCGGCCCCCTGTTCTGCTCCTTATTCACGGCCGACGCTCCGCGCGTGGCGCTGGTGAAGTTGGCACTCTACGCCGACGACACGGCGCTATTCGTGCGGAGTATGAAGGCAGTCCAGATGCGCCGCCTGCTCCAGCGTGGATGTGAGGCCCTTGGTGCGTGGTCGACGAAGTGGCGCCTGAAAATGAATGCGGCGAAGAGCCAGGCAGTGGTGTTCACGCGAAGACCACTGCCACCAGATCTTCCGCCAGTCACCGTCATGGGAAGCCCCATCCCATGGAGCAGAACTGGCCGCTACCTGGGAGTCCTTCTTGACCAGAAGCTAACGTGGAAAGCCCACATCGAGGACGTCAGGAGCAGAGCAATAGGGCGCCTACGCGTTCTGTACCCTCTGCTCAACCCGTCGTCTGCCTTGCCTCCCCACCACGGCATCACGCTGTACCTGGCGCTGGTTCGTCCAGTGCTGGAGTATGCGGCCGTGGTGTGGGGTTACGCAGCCGACACACACATTAACAAGCTGCAGAGGGTGCAGAACAGGGCGCTCAAGCTCGCTCTGCGCCTACCGAGGCTCTATTCGACCGCTCGGCTCCACCGCCAAACCGGCATTCACTTCCTCCGCGACCGATTTAAACAATCGGCGCGGCTCTTCTATGAGCGGACTGTACAGTCCGACAATAGGCTCATTAGGGACTTGGGCCATCCTATTCACCACAGGCCAACCACGCGTTGGCCTGACCTACTACGAGATTAATATCTCGTGGCAGAGAGAGGACGATTCCACCCCAGCAAACCCCTCAGGCCAATTCGTACCGTGAGGAAGCCACTCCACAGATACAGGACTATGCAGGAATAGCAGTGTATGCTTAGCCTGCTCCCAACACGGGTCAGGGCAGGCCCGTATGGACAAGTGAAGGTGAAGGTGGCCTCCTGGTGTTCCCTTTTCGGTCCGCGCCCGCGAGTGGCGCTCCCCTGCCGCTCTGGACGTCCCCCCCCCACCCCTAGGGGGGGGGGCGATTGTCTCGTCTTCCTCATCCGAGTCCCCTAAGGTGTCGAGTCTAATGTAACATGCTGGCGAGGTGCGTAAAGTGCGCGGGCCTCCACGTCACAAAAGACTGCCAAAAACCAGAGAGCGAGCCGCCAAAGTGTATGCTGTGCTCCGGAGACCACCCAGCATCTTGGAAAGGCTGCCCGGAACACCAAAAGTATATGCACCACCCGGACAGCCGACAGAGGGACAGCACAAACAGCGTGCGCCCTCGAGAAACAGACAACCCCGACAAAACACAAATAAGGGCGAAAGAAAGACGAGGATAGACCCCATCCAGGAGTTAAAAGACACACCACAGACACAACACGACCAAACAAACAGAGGGAATCCCCCAGTAAGAGTCCCCATTCCAGGGAAACCAATACAAAAGGCGACGAATGACGAAACAGAAAGAACGACACGCGAAACAGACAGACCAGACAGACACCCAACAGAGGGCGCACGCTCCCCACGCTCCCAACAAACAAGACCACAGTTTCCACCTCTCCCTGCGCGACGACAGGTCCTTCTGGACATTGCCGCAATCGCACAGGCGGAGGCGGCAGGCACAGACACGAACGCACCAACACCTCGCCGACGCTCCTTCAGAGATGCATTAACATCACCAACGACCGCTACAACATCAAACCACATCCAAACTAACACTACAAAACCAACTCAGATGCAAAAAGAGACAACACAAAACAAACAGAGAAACATTGCCACACCACGCACAAATGAGAAAGACTGCTCGTGGACGCCCTCTGGGAGATCATAAACACGATCCGTACCCTCGAGCAGGACTCAAACATCATCACAACAAAATTTAACACTGCAAACGCGCTCTGTCAAACATCGGACAGGACGGAAAAAACACAAATAATACTACAGGGTCTGGCGCAACGAGGCAGACAAAACACTGACACAACACTTTGCATCTGGAATGCAAACGGCATCAGAAAGAAGAAAACGGAACTACAAACGTTCATATCGGATCACAATGTGGACGTCCTGTTAGTCCCCGAAACACACCTCCGGCCCTGCGATACTTTCAAATTGCGGACCATGACGGGTTACCGCACCGACAGAGAAAATCAACGAGGAGGCGGTACGGTCGTGTTCCTAAAACGGACAATTCCGCATGATGTGGTTGTCGCACCTCCAGTGCAGGACATCGAGGTCACTCTGGTTACAATAAACACGGAAAGAGGGAAATTGACGGTGGGGGCAGCATACCTAGCCCCAAACCGCCAGTTGCTGGAACAAGACCTAGAGTGATCTTCGACAGACACCAAAGGGTGGCGTTGGGTGGGGACCTAAACGCTAAAAATCCAGCGTGGAATTCCCGCACAACGAGCCCAAAAGGAACAAAATTCCTGCAACTGGAGGACGCGTACCACTACATCGTCCACGGCCTAGACGACTCGACACACATTCCAGTCATAGCCGGACACAGACCGGACGTCCTGGACGTACTGCTGACGAAAACCTTCGGAGACGACGTCACGCTAGATACGATCCAGGACCTAACGTCTGACCACAACCTGGTACTAGTGAGGCTCCGCAGGATGAACTCTCTCCTGGACGTCCCGAGAAAAGTGATACAAATGAACTGGGAACAGTATCGCAGGGTCCTCACAGACACAATAAACCCTACACTGGACCTGTCGTCAGAGGAAAAGCTGGACTATGCTGTCGAATACCTGACATCCAAAATACAGGCAGCCATAAAACAGACCAGAACAACTACAATACTACAGGATAGACACGAAACAGAACTCCCCCCGATACTGCAGGAGCTCCGATGCAAGAAAAACAGACACAGAAAACTGTGGCAAAGAAGCAGGTACCCGCGGGAGCAGAGAGAAATGAACAGACTGTCTTGTGAACTCGAGAAGCGCCTGAAAGAATGGCGCGCAGAAACCTGGGAAGACAGGATGGAGACCTTCTGCCTCCAAACCAAGGACGAATGGCAACTGGTCAAATACATTCAACAGCAGCGACCTGCCAAAAGGGCTTTGCTAGGACCGCAGGGAACCGTGTTTGATGCCTTGTCGAAAGCCGAACTGTTTGCGGACACGTATGAGGAGCAAAACACAACACCACAGATCGACCTCAAAGCCGCTGAACAGCTTGAGGAAGAAAATATCACACAAACAGTTCAAAATCACCGAGACACACCGACACAAACAGCACCAGAACTCACAACACCGACACAAATAAGGACAATAATAGCCTGCAGAAAGGGCACATCTAGTTTAGTCCATTAGCACTCCCCTTTGATATAATATACCCGTGTTATCTTGTCCTTGCTAATCCTTGCTCCCTTGTTGGGAACCAATAGGGAACAGATAAATGTTGAAATTGGTTTTGCCTTGGTTTTGTAGTTAATTTGTCTAGCCGATTTCTGCTCCCTTTTTGAAATCCAATAGTGTTAACTGTTTAAATTGATTTACCTTTGTTTTACCGCTTTTGTACCCAAGCAACTAGTAGCGTAGGAACCCAAACTAAAGTAAGACGTAGTGACTAAACCCACTCCCCGCCTCTCCCTACTCTCTGTCTGGATTAAACTAGAGTAAACCGCACAAGACTAGATGATATAGAGTCAATGTGAAAGTGACACGCAGACCTACTGCAGACCTACGAATGCATGACACCCGTACTCAGCGGCAAGTGGCGGGAAACAACGAGCACAGCGGCCGCCATGGAACGACGACAACATCTCGCCGAGCGGCCGACTAGCGCAGCTGTACAAAAGAAAAGCAGTGGGAAGCAGCACCCGCTGCACCCACTGACCAGAACCCAACAACCATAAACCCACGCCCCATAAATCGAGGATGGTCGGAGGCCGCAAGGCCTTATTGTTACCGACCATGCCCTCCAAAGCGTACGATTTGTTTTTGTCAAATAAAAATATAATCCCAGAGAATAACAACAGAAATCACACACAAGTACATGTAGATTCGGCGAAGCCGAAGGCACTGTAAACACCACGTGACACCAAAAAAAAAAAATGGACGTTCCCTATTCCGTTCGCACCCGCTCTGGCCGCCTCCAACTGCGGTCGTGGCCTCCTGGTGTTCCCTTCTCGGTCCACCGGCCGGTGTGGCCGTGCGGTTAAAGGCGCTTCAGTCTGGAACCGCGTGACCGCTACGGTCGCAGGTTCGAATCCTGCCTCGGGCATGGATGTGTGTGATGTCCTTAGGTTAGTTAGGTTTAATTAGTTCTGAGTTCTAGGCGACTGATGACCTCAGAAGTTAAGTCGCATAGTGCTCAGAGCCATTTGAACCTTCTCGGTCCGCACCAGCGAGTGGCGCTCCCTGCCGCTCTGGACGTTCCCTATTCCGTCCGCGCCCGCTCTGATTGCCTCCGACTGCGGCTGAGGCTTCCTGGAGTTCCCTTTTCGGTTCGTGCCCACAGTGTGCGGATGTCTGAGGGTCGTTGTTGGTGTTGGAAACATATTTTCTCCGGTATTGCTTCAGCAGTTCAAATGCCGGGTTCCATGCAGTGCTTAGCTGGTGTCCTGCTTCCCGGTTAATCAGGTTTTGTGTCATCTTTATCTCTGTAGATTCGGTGATGACACATCCCAGAACTTGGGGGTCTGGACCTTGGTGTTCTCATAATCCATGGAATGTTCGAAATCTAGGCAGTGTTCTGCTATGGCTGATTTTGTGGTCTGCCTTAGCCTGGTATGTAGCTGGTGTTCCTTACATCTGATTTCCACAGTTCTAGTCGTTTGGCCAATGTGGGACATGTCGCATTCACAAGGAATATTGTAAATGCCAGGCTTCCTTAAGCCCAGGTCATCTTTGACTGTTCCAAGTAAAGCCCTGATTTTGCTATGTCGGCAGAAGACACTCTTGATGTTATGTTTCATTAGTATTCTGCTGATCTTGGCAGAAACAGGTCCGGCATACAGTAAAAATGCCAGCTTCTTGATTTCTTCTTCTTGCTCATTCTCCGGTGTATCTAGACGTCTGGCGGGATGTAGAGTTCTGCGGATGTCCCTGGATTAGAATTCGTTGTTAGCAAACACTTTTTGAAGATGTTCAAGTTCCTCTGCCAGGCTGTCAGAGTCAGACAGTTTCTTGTCTCGGTGTACGAGTGTTCTAAGCACCCCGGTCTTTTGTGCTGGGTGGTGGCAGCTGTCGGCCTGTAAGTATAAGTCTGTGTGTGTTGGCTTTCGGTACACAGTGTGGCTGAAGGTGCCATCAGCCTTCTTCTTCACCAGGACATCCAGAAACGTAAACTGACCGTCCTTTTCTAGCTCCATGGTGAATTTAATATTTGGATGTCTTGAGTTCAGGTGGTCCAGCAAGTCTTCCAGTTTTTGGTAACCGTGGGGCCAAATGACAAATGTGTCATCAACGTATCTCAGGAGGCATGTATGCTGGTAAGTGGCAGTTGTTAGAGCCTCGTCCTTGAACTTCTCCATAAACAGGTTGGCCACTGCTGGTCACAAGGGGCTACCCATCGCCACCCCTTCAGTCTGTTTATAGAGTTGACCTCCACATAGGAAGTAAGTCGATGTTAGAATATGCTTAAACAGATCCAGCACAGCTCCATCAAACTTCTCACTGATTAGGTCAAGCGTGTCCTTAAGGGGCACTCTGGTGAACAGGGACACCTCGTCTAAACTAACCATTAAGTCTGCATCTGAGAAACGTAGGTTTTTAAGACGTTCCACAAAGTCCTGTGAGTTGCGGATGTGGTGTGCACACTTCCCGACATATGGTGCCAACATTTTCTATAGATATGTTGCAGCTGGGTAGGTGGCTGCCCCGATATTGCTCACAATGGGTCGTAATGGTACACCCTCTTTGAGGATTTTAGGTAGGCCACCACCGCAGATGGAGGCGGCCAGAGCGGGCGCGGAAGGAATAGGGAACGTCCAGAGTGGCAGGGGAGCGCCACTCATGGGCGCGGACCGAGTAGGCAACACCAGGAGGCCACGACCGCAGTTGGAAGTGGCCAGAGTGAGCGCGGACGGAATAGGGAACACCTAGAGCGGCAGGATAGCGCGACTCGCGGGCGCGGACCGACTACGGAACGGCAAACAGAACACCAGGCACCATGCAGGCATAAATATGCGACCCGGTCCAGCAAGCAGCCAGTCTCAGGGAACACCTGATGAAGACGTCAAGTAATGACGTCGAAATATCGTGTTTGGAAGACGGTGATATCCGACAGAAAACCTGATTTCCACTAGATGTCATCAAATCGCCGGGAAAGTCTAAGAAATTACAATGTTTTATCTATCTACACTGTTCAAAGAATTAGGGAAACGGTCGCCAGCCTAATTAGGCAAAACAATGATTGACATTCTTATTCAAAAAAATAAGTATGAGTAACTTTAATGGACAAACACAACCTATACTTTGCCTCACGCGAGTGCAATGAACTCTGTCTGCTGCATATGTTCACGGTAAGATTGGAGCTAACAGAGCAGAACAAACTATTTGCATAAATATAACAGGTAACAATACACACTAATACTTTCAGGGATTTTCAAACTGAATGGTCTCTATAATATTGCTAATAATATTCACTGTAGAATCATAAATTGGACATAGGTTCAGTATTACTTTTCACACATTTTCGTAGCTGACATACTATTGTAAATGTAGTTCACTGCTAAATTATGAACTGATCACAGGTTAAGTCTCTCTCAACTAAATCCTTTTCTATTTAGAATGAAAGTTAAATTGAATTCACTAACAGGTTACCTCTCAATGTCGTTTGAATAAAGAAATTATTGTTTTCATAAATAGTGGTCTTTCTGTTAATTGTTATTTATCATGACCATAAAGGATAACCTGAGGGTCCTATTACACTATTAATATGCACTTTCAATACACAAAAGAAACAAGTGCTTAGCAAGCAAGAGAATATAACTTTCCACAATTATAGTTTTCTACTCTTACTACAGTGAGACACAAAATTAACATATTTGTAAGATACTGACTCACCGTTTGCGATTTACAACAGGCAGCAATGTGATAATTTACTAAGCAAAACTTTTTAAGCCTCAGGTTTAAGAACTTTTAAATTTGAAGTTGGCAACAACATATTAGTGAGCAGTTTCAATAGAAAAAATTATTTTCAGCGAGCATCATGTATTTTAGCTCACTCACTTACCACATTAACTTTAACTTTCTTTTAACTATGTTCAAGAGACATTAACTGGTAAAGCAAAGGACTTTCATGTTATTTCAGTAAGGACACTCGGTAGTCACTTTAGTTCAAACGGAGGGGAACCTGAGAGGTGTTAAGATAAGGCAAAGAAATCAAGGTAGGTACATAAATTCAGTTATTAATTACCTTATGTTTGATCACACTAACACATCCAATAAGCTGATCCTTCACTGTACATTGTTATGGTGCTCCATTACAGTGATTGCGCAATGTGGTGGCGATTGCATGTTGGTAGGTGGATATGCAGGTGGCGATGATAAATACCAATTTCAGTATAGTTCCAGCTCTTTAACCATCCATCCGAGGCATTGGAAAGCGTCAGGAAAAGCCTCTCTCGGGACCAGCACAATAAACATCTTTTACATGGGCAGTTCACAGTTTGGTAGCTCGTCCCTGACTGACTCTTGTTCCACCTTTTCTACCTAGGCCAACCACAATTTCCGCACGCTACTAAGTTCAGTTCCCAAGGGGAACCACGCTACCTTTCCCATACAGAATAACTAAGAATCCTAAGTGAAGGTCAGCAGTTTACATAACAGCAAACAATCATTTTAAACAAAACATATCATTTGCACATATAGATAGTTCTAAACCAAATTATTTAAATAAATTTATTTAATTTTAAAGATAACCAAAGAGATTATATGAGCAAGACAAAAGATCATTTGCTCATATTGTGCATATTACAGAGATTACACTTCATTACAGTATCGAATTAATCGTACACTAATTACACAAGTTCAACGATAGTATGTTGAACAAAGTAGAAAGCTAAATGAATCAACAAAATTTATGTAGATTCTAAGCTATGGTTTTACACTAAGCAAACATGAAAAGGCAAAATATGTTGGTTTCTACGACCATTTTCGAAATCAGCAGTGCCCGTGTCTCGTATTTATACATATTTTCCTGCATAGTCTGCACTCTACCGCTCTAAATCACTAATACCTGAGAATCTTGAAGATGTATATATCTCGGAAGTCTTCAAAGAAACCAGCACTGTTGCTCCAACCTTCGTGTTGCTGTGCCATGCACTTCAATGCAGTTGTCATTCTCCCTTCTCCAATGGTAACAGTCTTTCAGTGCATGTTGGGTTTCCACCATAAGCCTCATGCTTCAAATTGTGCAGTATGGAAGCAGAAGAATCCCTTTCTTCTTGAATTATAACAAGAACTTGTAAGTAAAATACAAATTTTATTATTAGTAGTAGTGACGAATAATGACCTACTTTTTTTGTAATTCGATGACTCCACACAGTGGACAGCAGCAGCAACAGGAGCAGAAGGGTAGATGATTTACTTTAACTAGTAACCGTCTCGTATTTGTACATAATTTCCTGCATAGTCTGTAATTGTCAACCTGTTCCATCTAGCTTTGATTTGTTTCAACGGATTTTGACATGTTTCAACAATCAAAAGCGATTAGTTTAGAAGTCGATACTTTCACACTCTCCAAGTGCTACTTATTTGCTAAATCGATAAAATTCATGTGTGCTTTTTCTCACAGACAGTCGAGGACTAGTCGCAGGTTGGACCAACAAGCAAACATGCTTATTCAACAACTGAGACTTGTTGATGCCTCCCAAGGAAGCTGAGCTGAATCAAATGCACTGTCGATAATCATGAGCCATGTAACAAAGGAAATTGCTCCTTCTACAGATATTATAACATTAACTGTTGTTCGGTTAAATACTTTATGTTACGCCTTCTAATGTCATGGTGGAAAAGAGATAGTGCATTTCACAGCAAACATGGAAGTATCCTGCAGAGTCGTATCAGTTATTGCATTGTCTTTCCTCCATTCCCGAAATACTCATAATGATGGGCACAACCTCAGCAAGCTTTTAAATTTTAGAGTCATAACGATTGTGTTACGTATTTTATGTTGTAACAAAGTTCTTTTGTCTTCTTCTGGTGATAACTTTAACCTATTGTGTCACACAGTGGAGATTACATAGCACTTTATCTCACATACACATTACAGGAAAACCCTAACTAATTTCTCCATACGTCGTCATAACGTAGCAAAACTGTAACAAGTCGCCACATAGGTCAGCAACAGAATGAAAATGTTCTGGGAACTTTGTACAGTTTACTAGCACTTGACATGGTCATAAAATTTTCTGTATCTTCTAAAGCGGGAAGAACTGATTTCGATCATACTTGAGAAGCTTCAAGTTGTTGTCAAGAACTCTTCAACATTATAGGTGATGGTAGTACAGACAATCTAGAATTATTATAACATATGCCTGAAGCTACTACTGTTACTTTAGTTGATACAAATTGTTTTGAAAGTTGCGTCTGGGTTCTGGATTACAGTTGAGGGTAATAAGTACATGTTTATTCTATTTTTTTTTAAATCTTAATAGAATCCTTGATCTAGGGACAGTGCATTAGATTAGAAACCAAAACGTCCTCGGTCCTGTGAACGGATCACACCACTGCTTAAATTTCGAAAAATGGCATTAGCAATGGCTGCCGAACACTTTTGGTGTAAGATGTCATCCTCATTCAGACAAAGGCCTTATCAATGAGTCTGAGGAGCAGACATGGCTTCAGTGCACTCTCTTGTCCTTGAGGTGGGGAACTGCCTCTAAAGGCGAAAGTATCTGTGATGTTCAAAGCTGAGAGGATGCATAAGGCAATGGAAATACTGCACTAAAGAAAGACAATGTGCATCCACAAGGCACGGGGCCAGAAATTGAAAAAAACAGTCATGATAATCTCTTCGTTAGCAAAAGATTCGAGACTAGCCCCACCCCAGTCGGACCTCCAGGAGTGGACTGCCAAGGGAGAGGTGACCACGAGAAGAAGATTGAGTAACTAAAGAAAGAATAACGTTCATACAAGTAGGGGCGTGGAGTCTCATAAGTTTTAACGTAGTAGGGAAGCTAGAAAGATTGAAGAAAGAGATGCTTAAGTTCAGTCTAGATGTTTTACGGGTCATTGAAGTGAAATGGAAAGAAGACAAGAATATATGGTCAGATGAGTATACTGTAATATCAGCAGCAGCATAATGTCGAGTATCGGGGCTAGGATTCGTTATGAAGAGGAGGGTATGGCAGAGAGCGAGTTACTGTGAGGAATTCAGTGGTAGGATTATTCTCATCAGAATTAACAGCAAACTAGCACCGACAACGATAGTTCAGGTATACATAACGAAGTCACAGGAAATGAAGAGATAGAGAATATGTAAGAGTACATTGAACGCGTTTTCAGTAACAAAAGGGAGATGAAAATCTAATAGTCATTATGTACTGGAATGCGGTTATAGGGGAAGGTTAGTAGAAAGTGTTACCGGAGAATATGAGCTTGGTATTAAGAAGGGAGAGTCGAAAGAGTCATTGAGATCTGTAATAAATTTCAACTTAACAGCGAATACTCTACTCAAGGATCACAAGAATAGGACGCATACTTGGAAAGGGCGGTAGATGCGGGAATACTTCAGTTAGGTTACATCATGGTCAAGTAGAGTTTCCGAAAGCAATTACTGGATTGTAAAGCGGTCCCAGGAGCAAATATAGACTCAAATCACAATTTAGTAGCGATGAAGAGTAGGCTGTAATTTAAGAGATTACTAAGGAAGAAACAAAGCGCAAAGACGTTGGATATGGAAGTACTAAGGAATGAAGAGATGCGCTTGTAGTCTATTGAGGCTATAGATATTTCGATGAGGCATAGTGCTGATTATAGCTCAGTTGGAGGGGGTTGGGCAACTCTAAAATGAGCAATTATAGAAGATGGAAAGGAAAACATAGTTACAAAGAAGGCAACTGCCAAGAAACCATGGGTGACAGAAGAAAAATTTCAGATGGTCGAGGAAAGAAGGAAGTGTAAAAACGTTCAGAGAAATTCAGGGTTACATAAATACAAGTCATTCAGATATGAAGTAAGTAGGAAGTGCAGAAAAGTTAAGGTGAAATGGCTGCAAGAATAATTTGAGAAAATCGAAAAGTAAATGATTGTCTGAGGGACTGTCCAAAATAATGGAAAGTCAAAACAAACTTCAGTGCAATTGAAAGCAAGTATTAAGAGCGCAATGGGAATTCCACTGGTAAACGCAGAGAGAATAGATAGGTGGTAACAGTACATGGAGGTACACTATAAGGTGGAGGACTTGTCTGATTCGATTATGAAAGAACATTAGTCGATATACAGCTGCGGCTACAGTTGTTATAAAGCTGAGCACTGACAAAGTTATTTGTGTACTGTTAGATAGCTGTTGTTCAAATGTTCAAATGTGCGTGAAATCTTATGGGACTTAACTGCCAAGGTCATCAGTCCCTAAGCTTACACACTACTTAACCTAAATTATCCTAAGGACAAACATACACACCCATGCCCGAGGGAGGACTCGAATCTCCGCCGGGACCAGCAGCACAGTCCATGACTGCAGTCCCTAAGATTGCTCGACGACTAATCCCACGCGACTTAGATAGTTATTAAATTTAATGGTTTTCAGATGTGTTTCTTGCTGTTAGTGGTGAAATAAGATTTAAGAAATTTTTGGAAACGTTCGGTCACTGTGTTTTTTTGGAGTTTCCTGTCTGTTGAAACTGTTTAGTAAATTTCGTTCAAAAAATGGTCCAAATGGCTCTAAGCACGATGGGACTATCATCTGAGGTTATCAGTCCCCTTGACTTAGAACTATTTAAACCTAGCTAACCTAAGGACATCACACACATGCATGCCCAAGGCAGGATTAGAACCTGCGACTGTAGCAGCAGTGTGGTTCTGCACTGAAGCCCCTAGAACCACTCGTCCACAGCGGCCGGCAGTAAATTTTGTGCTTTAGTTTTCAACTGACGTTTCTTATTGTTTCTAGTGAAATATTTCAGTAAACTTTTCGTTCAGTGTTTTAATTTAGTTTGAATGTTCCAGTGATCGCTTGAATTTTTTGTTTTAGATAATTTTTTGGGAAGTTTTGTTGGGATCGGTATTAGCATTGGCATAGTAGTATTAATACAAGTAGTTGTTACCTTAGTCGGCAGAGAATTTCGAGGAAGCTAGTTCTATAAATTGTTTTGTAACTGAAATCAGGTAGCGTAGTCGTATAGGTTTTATAGTAACTGTAAAATTTTACCATGAGTAAGTGAGTTTGGTCTCTGTCGTAGATTTGTGATTGTTGGCTTATGTTGTGGGATTTGTTCGAGGTATATTCATTGGGGGGAATGCAGTGAGGAAGCCAGTGGGCATTCTAGCGATATCCTCTGCGGGGAATGCAGAATCTGTAATAGAAATAAGTTGATAGAACAGGAGGAGCATAAAATGTGTGCCCTTCAGGTGCAGTTATAGCGCGCAGAGGAGGAAATAGATAGGTTGAGGAGGGTGAAGGGTATTGGGGAATGGGAAATGGCAGTTGGCAAGAAGGCAGGTAGGTGGAGGAGGTATTCAGACTGTTATACTTTGCGTACATGCAATAGATTTGATCAACTGTCAGAGTTGAGTGAAGAGGTGTCTCTTGTAGCTGTAGATGTAGGTAACCTGCTGCAGTCCTAAGCAGTTAGGAGGCCTAGGTCACTTGCAAAGTCTAACAGAAAGAGGAAGGTTCTGCTCCTAGGTAGTTCGCATGTTAGAGGTGTGGCCCAGCAGTTGCAGGAAGTGTTAGGGAGTGAGTACCAGGTCAGCAGCATTGTGAAGCCTAGAGCAGGGTAGGCTGAAATGACTGACAGCATAGCGGAGTTATGTAGGAATTTTACGAAGGAGAATCAGGTAGTGATAGTGTGTGGCGCAGGGAACAGTCTTGATAGGGACAGGGGATATGATGTAGGTGGTGACCTGGTAAAGATAGCTACTCAAAGTGATAGCACCAATGTGCATTTCGTGCAGCTGTTTCAGCGTCATGATCGACCTCATCTTAATGTGGCTGTTGGGCACATTAACATGGGGTAGGAGGGAGTGCTAATGGCAATGCGCATTTCAGTGGTGCCAGTTGGATCCGTCAGTAGATGGGGATTCACTAGGAATGTCCTGAACCTCATTAGGTATGGGAAGTGAAAGCTGGCAAAGCTTATAGGTGACAGTGTAGTGGGTGGTGGTGGGATCACTCATGGAAAAATTCCTGCAGTAGTTGTCGTTCGAGCGGCACCTTCTTTAGATTGATGTCAGCTGATAGGTGTACCCGCTTAAAGGAATTCCCTCTAACTAAGATCTCTCCTTCAGAGAACATAATGTTTACAAGTAGAGAAGAAATTAGCATATTTCATCAAAATATAAGAGGTATTAGAGATAAATTTAGTGAACTGCTTATAGATGCTGACTCTGAAATTATTGGTTTATCGGAGTTCCACTTAGATAACTTAATAATTCAGAGCCTTCCACTGCAAGCATACAGATTAGCTGCAAGTTTTTTAAGGAGTTCCTTGCGTGGTGGGGGAGTGGCTATGTATGTAAACAACAGTATTCTATTTGAGTCTATAGTCGTATCACGGCACTGCACTAAAAATATATTTGAATGTTGTGCAGAGGCAGTTAAATGTAGTGAAACAACTCTTTTGATTGTTGTTATTTACAGGTCTCCTAAGTCTGACTTCAGAGCATTTCTGCTCAAGCTAGAGAGGGTTCTTCATTCACTATGTCGGAAATACGAAATTTTGTTATAAGTCGTGACTTCAATACAAATGATGGTGCAACAAAAAGGATGTTGCTAGATCTCCTGAATTCAAACTATCTGATGCAGATGGTGTTTTTCCCAACTAGGATGCAGGAATCAGCAGCACAGGCATAGACAATATTTTTATTTAATCTTCATTATTAGATGGGCATTCTGTTAGTGAATCGCCTTTCAGACCATGGTGCACAAATTTTAGCACTAGAAGGATTTGTACTCAAACAAATGTCACATGTAATTAAAAACTGTGTAGAAAAGTTAATCCCACAGCAAAAGAGATTTTTTGAACCTTGTCAAGGATCAAGAACCGCAGGATTCTTATAGTACCGATAAGATAGATGATAAATATAACGCTTTCCTTGACACATTTTTCGTGCTCTTTGAGAGTTGATTCCCATTAGAATGTTCTAAACGGGGTACTATTAGTAATAGGTAGCCCACGTTGCTGACAATTGGGACATGGATGTCATGTAGAACAATGCGGGTATTGTATCAAAATGTTAGAAGCAGTCGCAATCAGGCTACAGTAGCCCATTACAAACAGTATTGTAAGATGCCTAAAAATGTTATTAGGAAGGCAAAGAGTATGTGGTATGCAAATAGAATAGCTAATTCACAGGATAAAATTAGAACCTTATGGCCAGTTATGAAGGAAGTGTCTTGTCAGCAGCACAAGGTCGACAATATAGTCTGTTCATAATAAAAATATTTCTGTTACTGATGAATCAGATATATGTACAGTATTTAAGAATCATTCTCTGAGCATTGCTGGTGAAACAAATAAAAATTTAGTTTCTACAGGTAATCATACAACCCTCTTGGAAAATGCCTTTCCGATATTGATGTCTGAAATACTCCTCCGTGGTACAGACAGGTGGGAGATTGGGTCAATGATTAAGTCACTGAAGACTAAGGACTCTCATGGGTATGATGGAGTGCCTAGCATAATATTAAAGTTCTGCACATATTAGCCATGTATGTAAATATTTGTAATTTTTCCTTTAGGAATGGTCAGTTTCCTGAACTAATAAAGTACACAGTAGTAAAGCCACTTTATAAAAAGTTATAAACGGCTTATGTAGACAATTTTAGACCTATTTCTATGCAATCAGTGTTTGCAAAAGTTACTAAAAAGGCTATGTATGTAAGGATAATTGATGATTTTATATTGCACGATTTGAAATCAAATGTACAGTTCGGCTTTATAACTCGTTTAAGAACGAAAAATGCTATATTGTCTTTTCTCTGAGGGTTAAACAAAATTTTTCGAACGCTAGGGTAAATAAATAAAAAAATAATAAATATAGAAGAGATAGGGGTCCCAGTACTAGAATCAGTATACAAAGGAGCATTAGAAGATTTGAAACCGAATAAGGCAGAAGGGATAAATAATGTTCCATTGGAACTTCTAAAATCATTGATGGAAATGGCAACAAAATGTCTATTCCGGTTGGTGTGAAGAACGTATGTGTCTGGTCTGGCGATATATAATCACACACACACACACACACACACACACACACACACACATATATATATATATATATATATATATATATATATATATATATATATATCAACCCAGTCAGAAACTGATCGCTATATATATACTGAGCGATCAGTTTCTGACGGTTGATGTGGCTCACCACGAATTGCTTCCCTGTGTCAACGTTCTCCTTTCAGAGCTGCACTTGCAGTCTACAATCTCAGTTATTTGGTAGATCTATTCGAATTTCGTTTTCCTCTACAATGTTTACTTTCTACTCTTCCTTCTAGTACCATGGAAGCTATTTCTTGATGTCTTAACAGATGTATATACAAACTGATCGTCGAGTGTGGCTTCTGCACACATTGATAATTCCGTCACAGTGAGATCAACAAGCTGAATTATGTTTATTGTTAGCGGATAGTCTCACTATGCATTCTCATAATCAAAAGTAGTAGGACGGTCTTCAGCTTTTGTAGTCCTATCTTCCTCTGTTGCATCTAATATTACGATATATTGATAATATTTACTTTTGGACCGTTGAACGCAAACCAGAACATTGCATCGCAACAAGTTTTCAGTTTGTAGTACTGTGATACGTGGAAAACGAAAACCCCAAGTGGCAATTACAAGAAGAGAACAGCATCAGAAATGGAACAGATACATAACATGGAGAAAATTGTCGACGCAACCTGCCACTGAAGATGCCTTGCAGAGAATAAAGGTGAAACGCGTATGGCACGAAAATTTTGTTTCATTCACCTGTAGTTAGACGATCCCAATGTGAAAATTATGTTTATACCGTTGTAGTAGGTCAATGGAAATAAATCTTGAACTCTAACTCAAAACCGAGACTAGGAAATATTTGTTACCCTCTAATGAGTGACAATAATCACAGTAAAATTTAACATATGACAAAGTTCTATAACACTCATATTGAATAACAAAATGATGGTAACACTGAATTGAGGTAGCAAGACTGCGTAAGACTGTCCAAATAAAGCGCAAACAATATTTGCTTGTTAGAGCAGTTTGCAAAATCAAAGTTGACTATATATATAAAAAAAGTACCTTCAAAAATAAGTGCTTGCTACTGGGATGGAGCAGTGTGCCGTCGATTCGTCGGCTTCTTTATGCCAAGCGTGGTGACAGGGCCACTCCCTGTGTATAGATAACTTGTAATCATCATTTACAAACTTCCTTACCCACACCCAATCTTTCCTCCACCTGTGACTTGAGGATGTCACACCTTATTACAGATTGGTGGCTACGTATGGGGAATTTCTTGTGACTTTGGTTGCAAATAGCGAAAATAGGAAACACTTCCTTGGTAATCTAGTGGGTGTTCAGAAAATGTCTCAGTTGTAAAAGTATATTCATTACAAGTAACGCAATGTATCTGGTTCAGAGTTCAGCAGGCTTTATGAAAGGAGTCGTGGGTATTTAAGATCATCAGCTGGAAACGTGGTTTGTAAGAGATGATGGTGAATAAGCCATCAGTTGCGACCAATCACCTTTCCAGCTAGTGATATAAAATGTTCTTCATAGCTTTCCATAACATCTTATGAGGCTAAAATCACCTGAAACACTTTATTTGTAATAAAATTAACTTTGCAACTGAGACAGTTCGAAACGGTTGTCGTAGCAATCACCCAGTTATGGCGTGGAATAACTTCTATTATCTATCTGATAATGTTGGAACCAGAACGAGGTTTTTCATGGAAGGAGCTGTTATCCATTGGAAGCTAGCAACGCCAGAAGACTGTAGCAGAGTGCAGAAATGCCTGCAGAGGATTGTTGATGGATGCAGCGATTAGTAAAGTAGCTTGAACGAAAATAAATGTAACATACTATGTATAAATTGGCAGAGCCTAGAAGATTATTTAAAACAAGCAGCTGTTATCTTGCCACCTGACTAAAATCTTGTGCAGTTATAATACATCAATTTTTAATAATGTGTTTGATTAATAAGACAGTATAATCTACGCAGATTTTATCAAAATTCAGCTAACCGTTCTTTCTTTATTATTGATTTTGAAGTAACTTTGGGTGCTTTTAACCAGAAACGTTTCTTGAATAGAACTTCATTAAGTGTTAAATTTACAAAGACCATAAATAACCTTTGTAATTAACCCCTGAGTGCATTTCTTTGCAAACAACAAATCTATGTAACCAGAGTATTGTCAAACACATATGTTTATTTTCAATGACACTCTGTGTGGTTATATTTGTTCGGTTGCTAACTTACTACAACATAAAGAAGACGAAATTGTGTGGGGAAATCCATACAGTTAACGCTTGCTCTCTAGGAATTATTATAGCCAGTCCAAGTAATAATGTCACTATTTAACAATATTACAATTGAACTATTGGGTATCAGGAACAACAGTTAATGTAAAGAAAGCAGCGATGATGGCATTAGAAGTTGAAATAACACTATGTGACTGACCAGTAGAGTGAGTCCTTCGTATTTACATCCAGATAATCTCGTTAAGAATAAGGTACCACAAATGGAAACTAGAACTCTACATGTAACAGCAGAAGCAAATAAAAAACAACAATTAATTTGATAGTCACCCAGAAGGTCTAATTTGTAACCAAATCAGTTCCTCTAGAACTAGTACGGTACATAACGTCTTATCTTAAATGAAATTGATGCAGTCTGCGCACGTTGTAGTTTTTCTCCTTCATCAAGAAGACATGCTCAAAATATCTTATGTCACATACACTTTAGAGCCACAGAATGAAGGTCTCAAACCCACTGTCATCTTCTCAGTGTGTGTGTTTTTCCTTGTTGCAACTTCTCCTATGGAATGTGGTAAACTTCATCCTAGTGCTACATTAATTAAGTATAGTGGCCACATTCTGAAGTAACACTTATTGGTTATGTTGTTGTGGATTTCAGTGTGAAGTCTGGTTCGATTGCAGCTCTGCAGGTTAATCAGTCAGGTGTAGATCCCTCTACAACTGGATGACTACTGCAGCCCACATTAATTACAACTTCCTTAATAAGTTCATGCCTTGCTCTCACTCTCAAAATATTTACCTTGAAGATTTTTCACTATTACCAAACTGGCGATTTCTTGATATCTCACTATGTGTCCTGTCAACTGATCTCGTATTTCAGGTAAGTTGTCCCATAAGCTTTGTCTATTTTCAATTCTATTGAATACCACGTCCACTCGTTACAATTTTGCTGTGATTTGGGTAGTTAAAATTTGGTTTGATTTTTATCTTTAACGAACTGTAAAATAGGAACTTATGGGATTGGTCCGCTACAATTTCAAGTAGTAGGGGTCATATATAATCAGCTATTTGTTACAATTATGTACACCAGTCGTTATGCACAGGACATTTTGTAACAATTTTGCTGTAATATAGGTAATTATTAAAAATTTTGCTTTACCATGAAGAATTTATTACAACATTGATGTGACAACATGAGCATGATGATACTTTTTTTTCAATTGTAGGCATATTTCATTCCTTTTTTAGTGAAACATAGGGCAATCAGTTGCACTCTTGCTGAAATATGATGACATATGGAGAATTTTATAACAATTTTCCTGTAACATGAGGGTCAAATTGTTACAGTTTTGTTGTAATGGAGCAGTTTTTTAAAATTTAGTGTACCATGGCCTTATATGGAGCAATTTGTTACAATTTTGTTTGAGGCTCATCTGTAACAAAATATAAAATTGTGATATGTGAACAGTTTATTCACATCGTTACATGTTATTACATAAGAACAACCTGCCCCAGTCATGTGCAGTTTCTTATTACATATTGAGAAATTACAATAAGGAGGCAAACAGAGCTAAAACACCAAGAGAAATATATACTGAAGTGACGTAAGGATTAATACCTAGTTCTTCTCTGTGACATGTCAGCTAATTAATACTGAATAAATATCATGATGATACAGATTTTTGCCGATAAGTGAAGACTGGTTCCCTTGGCAATAATCCTTACAGTGACACATAAATCTTCAATTCATTATTAAAGAAAATATTACTGTAGATAAGGTAGGTGAATGAATATTTTAATATGAATCACTTTGCAAATTTATTGATTTTGTGAATCAATATGTAATAGACTGTTAAATAAATTACTAATGTTCTCCTCTTCTCTCACAAAATGGAGATCCAATGAGATATTCGTCATTCTGAATTTGAGACTATATTCCAGCTATGTGTATTGTTAGGTAGGAAAATATTGGGTTAAAAAATGTCGCCATGTTGTGTCACAGCAGAAATTGCATTTAGAGAGGAAAGAACTTCAGCTTTTAATGTACTACTGGAGATTTCATTTTGTGTAACTTCTTTTATTGGTTTTAATTTTAAACACAAGCCCATAGAATCATTTTTTCTGATGTAATTTACATTGAAAATTATTGAATCACCCCATCAGTTCTTTATTAACATACTTCAAGTTCTTCTTCTTTATCGTCTTTACTGTTTTCATCAGTAATTTTGCAGGCTATTCCTGCTATGTCTCTACCTCTTATTTTGCCATGTGCTTTCATAATTGCCTTATTTCCTTCAGCTTTGAGATATTCATCATCTGCATCTTAGTATGTCTTCCTCTTCCTTTTCTGATGTAGTTGTCATTCTTGAAAAAAATGAGCCAATTGTGAATATGGGATCTGCAGTTATAGACTAAAATTCTCAGTAAGCCAAACGGTCACTCCTAAAGACAAGTAAATTACAAATATGATTCCAAATATACCAGTATCATTAAATGTGCAATAGGTAAGAGCGGTATATCATTATTAAGACAAGATAACACACATATCAGATTCTAAATGTGAAGGCATGGAGGAAATAGAAATGAAACTGGTATTCATAACTTTAAAATGGTATCGTAAAATCATCCGTACCTATATTAAGGCGACTGGAATAGATCGAATATGTAGAGCGATTGCTTTTCCTTCTAGCTTCGAAAGTAGCAGACATAAATTCACTAGATGATGAGACGATATATGTTGAAGAGGAAATTAACGCAGCAGTAGTTGGCGCATGAAGGTTATGATGGATGCACAAAATAACATGGAAGACGTATCTGCAGAATGGGAAATTGCATGTGAAAATATTCTCTCAGTTGAAAGACAATAACAATAAGTGCATTTCAAAGAGCTAAAATATTGGCAAACAGTTGACATAATGACTGCATGGTATTTCACAAAATGATCAACATATTTTGGATTTTGGCAACAGATGGTGAGAGCTCAAATTCGATTCAAATAAGGGTTGAACGTATAGGCAGACCTCTGGTAGTAATATTACAGGATAGCCACAACAGAAGGCGAGATCAGGTGTATGTTTGTTCATACCGTATACTGTTTGTTCACGAAATGCAAATTAGTTTCAGTTTGATTTTATTCAAGCAGTTAAAACGATGAAAACTTGTATAGCTACTGCAGACATTTTACGCATTTGCTCACATATTATTTGGGGAGGGGGGAGGGGTACAGTAGTATTGTGGATAATCCTCATTTTTGAATATTGTGGGCCACATGCTGATTGGCTGTTTAATTTTACAGGCTAAATCACTGTGCTGTGATTGGTTGTTTCATTTTAACTGATATTAAAATAAAATTTGTCGCCTTCGCCATCTTGCATTTTTTGAAACTTCCCGCCTCACGGGGTAGTCTCACAGTCTGTGGCGCCTTGCCACGGCTCACGCTATCGGTGTTTCGAGTCCTCCGTCGGGGATGGTTGTGTGTGTTGGCCTTAGCATAAGTTACATTAAGTACTGTGTAAGCCTAGGGACCGATGACATCAGCAGTTTCGTCCCACAGGCACTTGCCACAAATTTCCAAATTTCAAACTACCCAACACCGCTACCCTGCATTTTTTTAATTGGCACTATTGTCACGACCATCATGGAGTTTTAAATTTTCCACCGCTGTCATTTTGGATGATGATATGATTGGTCTCTTGTGTAACGATATTACAATAGCACCTGCACTTCTTAGAATCATTTAAATGCAATGTAAGCCACTGGCCACGTAGGCTACTTTCCCTACTTGAGGGGTATAAAATTAAAGACTGTATACAGAAAAAGCCCTTGAAGCAGACAGAAGAAAGAAAAAGATAAGAAGAAAAACGGGGTTCATGATATGGAACTTAGAGGCAGAGGAAGCCATAAAAGAGAAGTTGAAAGCATGTGATCTACTAACAAAACTGAACACAAGAAAAAGAGCAGCGGTACAATAATAGGTGAAACCACTCTAGACAAGTAATAAAAAAAATAAGGTTCTTTTGATTACAAACACTGAACATAATGTACGTGGACAGCAGAATTTTATTGTTAAAATGGTGAACATAAATCACTCGGAAAGAGACAACGTTAGAATACGTAATCAACAAACAACAATGCATAAGACAATTACGAAATATTGAGTAATGAAACTTCTGGAATATATACAGGGTGTGTGACTCACCGATAGAATGAAACAATAGCCTCAAGAAGAAGAATATGAATTCCAGCAGGTTTCAAAAAGCTTAAAAATGGCAAAGCGCACGTCCTAAATAGAAGAAACATCGAACTAAGGGATGCTGTGTGAGGTAAGGATTTTATGATTGTTGAGCGAATGGCGGAAAAGTAAAAACGTCTGTTTCAACTGGGAAGCCGCAGAGGAAATACCTATTTTTAAAAAGGATCGAGAAGTGTACGTGACAATAATAGAGGTATCAATATTTTTCAGTGCACTGTACAAAATTTAATGAAATATATTAAATAATCTCTTGATAGCAATAGCTGATATAAACCTGTGAGAAGAAGAACGTGGACTAAGGAGGAAACTCAACCTGAACGATATTTTCAGCGTGAAAGGCATTCTAAAAAAGCGAATAACGGGTAGTCTAGAAACATATGTTGCTTTTACTCACTTCGACAAAACTTTTGGAAATTTGTGGTAAGTTCTGTGGGACCAAACTGCTGAGGTTATCGGTCCCTAGGCTTACGCACTACTTAATTTAACTTGAACTAACTTACGCTAAGGTCAAAACACACACCCATGCCAAAGGGAGGACTCGAAGCTCCGACGGGGGGAGCCGCGCAAACTGTGGCAAAGCGCCTTAAACCGCACGGCTACCATGCGCGGCCAAAACTTTTGACTCGTTCATTAGAAACGAAATATGGCCAATAACGGAAGACAGAGGATATTCCATACATCTTATACAGACAATCAAAAGCTTTTACGAAGGTCCCAAAACACGCGGATGTGCAAAACTTAACGGTGAAGTTAATCTTCACATGAGGTTTCACTAGCCAGTAATATAGCCCTGTAAAACTTGTATCACACGTACAGTACAATGCAGAAGATAACTGAAAGAAATACGGAATGACATGGACAAAAATGATTATTTTACTTAAGAAATGATTATTTTATTTCAGATATTAATTATACTGAAGTCATAGCGAAATTTAGAAAATAAGGTATATACTTCATAACAGGGAGTGTGATCGTCATGGGCAGCAGTGCATGCTACAAAAAAGGCTTCCGTGCTGTCCGCAAGGACGGTACGGGGCTCTTGTGACAGGACATTCTATTCCTCGACCAGAGTGGTCCACAAACTCTGTTCGTTGGTGCACGAGGACATGCTGCATTACCCTACCCAACACCTCATACTAGCGTTCAATCAGATTTAATCCGGGGAAAGGGCACGCCAGTCTGTCGACAGAAAATCCTCTCGTTACATCTCCTACATCTAGACAGGTCACTGCATTGGCTCACTGTCATCGGGTCAGGGCAAAACGTCTCCCTCAAAAGACGCAGATGGGGGAGCAGTACAGTGTTATATTGACATTGGTAGTGATTATACCGTGCTGGAAGATTTGGAGGCCAGTACGCCCATGTAATATTGGACCTCCCTATTCCATATGATGTGTACCACCAAAACGTAGCACCATATGGCGAGAGGTGGGGTAACGTAAAGCATTGTCGAATATGATAGTTTTGGTGAACCAAGTGCTACGGTGTGGGGAGGCATAGTGCTGTATAGACCGTTGAAATCTAAGTACTCGTCGGTCAACGTTGTTGTGACACTATGCCCATTACTCGTGTGCATCTTTCCAGCCATATATTCGTCCATAACTTCACTTTGATGGACGGCAACGTGCGACCGCATTGAACTGCACTATGCGAATGAGAGGACATTCGGAGACTGGCCTGTCCCTTATCCTGGCTTAATCCCCGTCAGATACATGTGAGATGCGTTGGGAAGACGAACTCTACCACATCCACCAACACCACCGAAGATCCAGCAGTTGTCCACCGCACTGGTGGAGGAATAGTTAGCCGCACTATAAGGACTCCTTACCAACCTTGAGGCCGGTATGGGAGCACGTTGCAGAGTATGTATTTCCGTCTGTTGTCATCACACATCCTAATAAGCACCATACCCCACTTCCTGTACTATCCAGGGTACTTCGTAAATCGCAGTGCCTTCGGTATTATATCTCTCAATAAAAGTCTCATTTCAGTTCCACTCTCTGGGCATTTATTTACTTTACCCTCTGTAGTATACTGAAGCAGTCCTTTCTATGTATGGTTCAAGTTTCATCGAACTATGGTACATGACGGTGGCACATCACGTAAAACTTGCTTTCGTCCTTCCGTTTCGCGCATCAGTGTAGTTATGAAAACAGGCACCTCACAAACGGCAGAGATCATAATAATAAATAAAGGTGATATGAAAATTTATAACTTGTCACCAACAGTGTTTAACGTGTATACTCAGGATCTCATAGGAAAATGGATTTAGGAGACAATCTGAGAAGCCGTTATAGGTTGTTTTCTGATGATGCTGTCGTTCATCATCTAGTAATATTATCAGGAGATCAAAACCAACAGATAAATAATTTAGCATAGAAATGTGTATTTATAGTAAAAATGAAGAAATTACTCCAGCTGTATTTACGGTGTCGATTTTATTTTGGCAACTAGTTTAAACGTTGCAACAACGTCATCTTCAGGCAAATACACTTCTTGACGACAACTGTGCGTCAGTGAGAGATACGGACGTCGACACCTTAAATACAGCTGGAGAAATTTCTTCGTTTTTAATATAAATATATATCAGCTGACGTCCCACTATCCTCCATTTCAACTATGGATGTACGAAGAGAAATGTGTATGGTGAAAAAATTTGCAATTGACCCTAAATATTGTATAGCATGAGCTCATCCACAACAGTGCCAAAAGAAATTCGTACAACTTCGGTTTCACGATAAATCAGTCGAATCTGAAGGCTGCTAATTAAACGAAGTACCTAGGATTTACAGTTATGAACAACTTAAATAGGGAAGAACACACAAAAATGCTGTCGGGAAAGCGCACCAAAGAATGCATTTTATTGGCAAAGCACTTGGAAGGTGCAACAGTCTGCTAAGGAGACTGCATACACTACGCTGGTCCGTCCTCTTTTGGAGTACTGCTGTGCGGTGTGGGATCCTTACCAGATAGGGCTAACGGAGTACATCACTAAAGTTGAAAGAAAGGCAGCATATTTTGTATTACATCGAAACAGGGCGAGAGTGCCACGGACCCGACACAGGATCTGAGGCGGACACCATTCTAATGACGGAGGTTTTCGTTACGGCGGGATCTTGTCACAAAATTTCAGTCACCAACTTTCTCTTCCGAATGTGAAAAAATATTTTGTTTGCGCCGACCTTTATAGGGAGAAACGATCACCATAATAAAATAAGGGCAATCAGAGCTCGCGCTCTGTTAGAGAGTGGAATGACAGAGATTTGATGTGAAGATGGTTCAATGAACCCTCTCCCACGTACTTGAGTGTGACCTGCAGAGTATGCGTGAGGATGTAGATGTAGGAAGGCTATGCTGCAGTGGAAAAATATCTACCACAAAAGTTAACGTAGTGGCAGATTATGGAACGCTCCCAATCCTGAAAGAAATTGTTACTGAAGTGTTGCAGCGCATGCACATGCGGAAATCCTGTCGCTTGCTGACTCCGGCTGTTACACGACATATGCCATACCAGCTGCTCTGCCACTGCAGCCTCAGCGCTGGGGCAGTAAATAAGGTTTCGAGACGACTCGGCGGCACTTGACAGGCCACGTACCCTGACCTGCCTTAAAGCTGGCTGTCCGATCGGGCTCGGCACGTTACCGCAGCTGGGCTTCGAATACGCGTTCGTTATGCTTCGGCTTCCACCGCACGGGTAAAGACGTTTTACGCCATATCGGCGGGACCGCAAGCCGAAGGTCCGGTCGCAGGTTCGAATCCTGCCTCGGGCATGGATGTTTGTGATGTCCTTAGGTTAGTTAGGTTTAACTAGTTCTAAGTTCTAGGGGACTAATGACCTCAGCAGTTGAGTCCCATAGTGCTCAGAGCCATTTGAACCGAAGGTCCGGCGGCAGCGTGCATGAGCCGGGCGTCGAACCAACATCCTCCCAGCTCCGAGCTTCTCCGGCACTTCAGCACTGATAACGTCACCGTCGAAAGCCAGTAAGCTCCTCCTTGTAGTACTCGGTCCCGGGTCCCGACACTGAGCAACACAGCCGCTTACCAAACTATCTCCGGCTCGTTTCGACCACGGTTACGAGAACGTAAGTGCCGCCTACTCATGCAGCTCTAGGGCTTGACGATGCGTTCTCAAGGAGTCGCCGCTGAGTCGCATTGACACATGAGCATCCCAAACTAGGTTTATCGACCACTGCTGCCTCCTGTGGACGCAGTCCATATGCCTGTCCAGGAGAGAAATCAATAGTTTGTCACCAATGGTTGCCGTCATCTTCTGGGTCATGTCTCAACCTCCACCATCGAACTACTCGTCCACATCCAGCCATTACATTTATACAACACAAAGTACTGGATTAAGTCCCCAGGACCTGGACAACAATGGTGATGCCGAGTTGGAGATAAAAAATTCCTGGATGGTGACCAGGTGGTGGGTAAGTGGAAGTAGGGGAGTACCACGCTTGGTTTATGATTAGAACTAGAAGAGGCAGTGTTCAGAGGATAAGGTTGGCTTTGATTGGAAGGACTGGTGGCCAAGAAGTGTTCAGCTTAAACAACGATAAAGATGTGCGAAATGAAATCACTGATTTTCGAGGAGGAGATTAGTGTTTAAAGTCCCGTCGACCAAGAGGTCATGAGGGAAGGAGCCCAAGCTCGGATTAGGGAAATATGGGGAGGAAAATCTGTTGTGCACGACTTATACAGAACATTATATATAAACCCTTGAAATAAAAGACGAAGGAAGATACGAAATAAAAGTTTCGCAAATTAATGCCAGTGCTTTATTGCTTTATGACAGTGAATCTTGGATTGAACGAATTATAGGGTAAAAGAATTTAGCTTTGAGAAAAACTTTGTATGTCCCTCCAAATATTTACCTGCTTTGTGTTACCCCAGACTACGTGTCACTGTTCTCATCTGTACTGAGAATGCAGTGCACGCGAGATACCTAGCTACTTTCTCTGCCCTGAGTAAAATGCAAGGGATTTGTGATGAAGTTCACCAGCCTGCATCTTTTACAGATGTCACCTCTATTTGTTGAGGCTCTAATGAACTGTTATCGAGCAAATGATACTACTTGAATGACTGATTCTTTAACTTTTATGTTGTCAATCATATTTATTCTAGCGGAATATTGGAAACTGCTCATTACAGTTTTCATCTGCCGCCTACTTTACCAATGACACGTAATTATTACTCTCACAAGTTCTTTCTCTATACACCGGCAATTGATCTCTCATTTACTTATTTTGTTCACTGTCGTACACTTAGCATTCCTTTACAGAATTCAAATACAACGGATCGCACAAGATAACGCTTTTGTGCCTCATGACTTCTAATTCCGCAGTGATTATCCAGCACAAAACAATTGACTTGGGTGCGCAAATTAGGCAGCACCCGGTGATATTCGAAGCACTTAGTCTGCACCTTCGTTTAACGTTTGTTCTTAGTATTGCTTCTTATCAAGATTCAGCCATACCTACATTTGAATGGCAAGGAAACGTAATGCATAGCTTTTATAATATTATATGGACACACTTCTCCGAACCCAGTAGCCAGTCACAGTGATTGACATCAAATTCGAAGGTCTTTCCCAAGAAAGGTATACCTATCATGCCATCTGTTACTGATACCTCAAACTATTTACTCCGTTATCTGCTCAATGCTGCACTCTCAACTGCTCTGAGCAGGGACTCTTCGAGCTAAATATTATGTTCGTTAAATCCAAAAATTTAGCAAAATTAAGGAACAAACAGGAAATAGTAGGCTGAAATGAGATTCTCAACATCTTTCAGAATATATGAGAATAATTAGAAATATTTAACCTCAACAAAAAAGAGTAAGAATACAAGGCGAAACTGAGGCAACATCTTAAATTTATAGAAGGAAGCAGAATTCCGGACATTGTAAACACTACAAGTCCTCAGGAAAATGAGACGTTGGAAGATCGAAAGAAAGATGCTCTTATAAATGGGAAGTGGAATAGGCATATTGTCCAAAACATTGTAGTTAACAAGAAGAAAGAGATGAAGAATGGAAGACGGTCAAGTCATCCGCTTACCGTGATCTTCAATTCATTAAGTTATCTTACGTTTTAATTTTAATATGCAAATACTTGGATTTGTCAAGTTTCTTACAACGAGATTGTCGCACCTCTTTACTCCTATGTAAGCCGGTAATTCTTTAATTATTTCCTATTTACTTCTAATATTGTTCTTACTACCCATTTTCAAGACATTATCTGTTCCGATCAGCTGCTCTTCCAGGCCCCTTACCATTCTAATTACAATGTAATCTGTAAACATCTAAATTTTTATTTCTTCTCCATAAACTTAGGTTCCATTCAAAATTCATCATTTGCTTTCTTCATAGCTTGCTCAATGTGAAGACTGAATATTATCGAGGAGAGAATACAATTCTGTATGATTAATTTCTCAACTACTGCTTCCCTTTCATCTCATGCTTGCTGTACAAGTAGGAGACAAATTTTCGCTTGTTGTATTTATTCTCTACTAACTTCAGAACTTCCAAGTATGTAGAGCAGTTACAATGCCAAATATTTGGCTGAATCTACAAATGCTACAAATGTAGGTTTTCGTGTTTTCAGTCTATCTTCTAAGGTATGCCATGGAGTGAGCATCGCCTCTTGTGTTCCTACAATTATGAGGAACTCAAACAGATCATCCTTGAGGATGACTTAAACTGGTTTCTCCATTCTTCTGTATGCAATTGGCATGAGTATTGTGCAACCATGGCTTAATAAACTGATGGTTGGATAATTTTCACCCATATTCCCGCTTGCTCCCTTTGGAGTTTGAGGATATATCGCCTACCTCACTTATCTCGTTCACCAGTTGGAGAAGTTTCACATCGGCTGTCTGCCGCGTGGATGTCGTCTACTCCAGAGGCCTAGCTTCGGCTTAAGACTTTCAGTGTTCTGTGATACTCATCTTGCAGAATCTCCCGTCGGATGTTTTCCTATATTCCTCAGTATGTTCTTAAAATGTTTTTCCCATTATGATCCTGTACACATACCTTACAACTCTCAGGCTCCGGATCTCCTTAGTATGAGCTTGCCGTTTAAACTCACAATATTTCTTTTCTTCAAAGCTCTATCCAATTTTTCTACAACCTTGCATTTCTACAACCTTGCATTTCTCATCCAGTCACTGCTACTCGCCTCGTCTCATTCTTGGATGGCTATATTCTCGTTTGTCTGTTTCATTTCTATTTTTACTTCCGTCATTCCCAGGGCAGACTAATGGGAAGAGCTGCATTAAACCAAGCTTCCTACTGAAGACCACAACGACAATAACAACTCAGGCGAAAGAGCGTAAATAAAAGTAATAAAATAAGAGGATTTGTCTCCTTTTAACAGCAACTAGTATTTACTATGGCACAATCATACGACAAAGGGAGAATTGAATTATCGAAGCCAAATACTGGTTGAACTGATTCAACCGACTGAAATGATAGCCCTAATAGAGGAAGGTAAGTTTTGCTATAATGTGTATACCGTACTGAAAGTAGCATAACGGTGTGGTCGCACAGATAACAAAATTAAGGCAGGAGGAGCGTAATAAATTCAGAAGGGGAAGAAGAAATATGAGAGTAGTCATGCTTGAAACAGACTTGTATTTGTGTTGGCTATTCAGGCATACATCAGCGTCCTGTTAGCGGCGGATATCTTACGCTGATGAGCTCACCATACGTCGTAGTTAATTGCACGCTCGCACCTTTATGAATGGTATTAGTTGCTCAGCGCGTTTTCTCTCTAAAGCCGTATGGGTTTGTCTTTAGTAGTGGCACCATCATTTGACTTGGTCGTTATTGAAACCTGCTCTATTAGGAATCAAATTGCTGCTTCGTGCACGTTAGCTTATGCGCGCGGTCTCAGTCAAAAACACCAACAAACTGCGGCATTGACAACTCTGATGTCGTCAGTCAGGCCGGCCGGAATGGCCGAGTGGTTCTAGGCGCTTCAGTCTGAAACGAAGCGACCGCTACGGTCGCAGGTTCGAATCCTGCCTCGGGCATGGATGTGTGTGATGTCCTTAGGTTAGTTACGTTTAAGTAGTTCTAAGTTCTATGGGATTGATGAACTCAGAAGTTAAGTCCCATAGCGCTCAGATTCATTTGAAATATTTTTTGTCGTCAGTCAAAGTGTACGGTATAAACATAAAAATTCATCAATATAATATATAATGTATATAAAAACATTAGGAATATTGAAGAAAGAGTCGCATGATTTGCTAGCTAGCATTTATAGCGTAGTAGAATACGTAACTTACGAACACTGGCTCATATCCCATTCTTCTTGAAGTATACTTGAGTAGTGTTACACTATGTGTTTCATATAAAGAATGTTTATGCTGATACTCCCCCTTCTGATTATTTCAGGCTATCGGTGACCAGAGAGCAATAGCAATCGCGTGAGACAAATTCTGCATTTGAAGCTGTGTGCGTGAAATAGGGCGTGTGTTTGTATGTGTGTGTGTGTATGTGTGTTTGTGTGTGTGTGCGAGAGAGAGAGAGAGAGAGAGAGAAACTCTAAACATGATAAGGTATGAGTAGAATACAAGATATTCATAGCTTTTGTACATTTACGATATCAAAATTGGTTTCCATGTTATGCTATCTACGTTCTGCACACGTCTTTCGAAGTCATTTTTCTGTATCACTGTACAAGATGATGTGAATATGAATAAATATCATTATGATTATATTATTACTATGTGTCTGTTACGACGAGATAATAAACATGACATGTAATAGGAGAGATTCACAAAATAAACGCTGGCAATAGACCACCCTCGAGAACAGGTATGTCCCTTTAAGGGATGTGGGTCTGGATACGTTAACCAATTCCCTATCGAATGTTCTTTGTTACGTCTGGTGTGATTTGTAATTGATTTGTCTAATATCAACTACACTATACAACATTTGCGGGTGTGTCGTTGTATAATGATGTCACTGACTGCTCTCTGCTCAGTGAGGAACGCACACAATATCCCAAATATCTGACGTGTGATACACCACATGGTCGCCACAAGAATGCAGGTTACAGAACATAGTCCTTCGGTGGAGTCTTCAGGCAGCCCTGTGCCGAGAATAAATGTACTCAGTGAAGAAATGAATTTACTAACATGGTATCTGTTCTTTCGGACATGTCCGAAAGAACAGATATCATCGGTGACCAAGCAGCTCGTTAGAATGAAATTACAATGAAATGAACACTCGTAGCTGCTTACAGGCGTTGACATACCTCAACGGGGACAGATGAAAATGTGTGCCCCGACCGGGACTCGAACCTGGGATCTCCTGTTCCATGGCAGACGCTCTATCCATCTGAGCCACCGAGGACACAGAAGATAGCGCGACTGCAGGGATTTACTTATCTCTCTCAGGACACCCGCGAAACCCACATTCTCTACGTATTGTCCCACACTACATTCGTAGTGCCCCCGCCCATTATATTCATTACTCGCGGCACATTGCCGATTCCCGTAAGAGTTCGGGCACTGTTTGTCCGAAAGAACAGATACCATCTTAGTAAATATGTAGTTAAGCCTCACCGGCCACTTGACCATCTTCGTCTTCTGTGCGAATGCACAAACAGTGCCCGAACTCTTATGGGAATCGGCAACGCGCCGCGAGTAATAATAGGCGGGGGCACTACGAATGTAGTGCGGGACAATACGTTGAGAATGTGGGTTTCGCGGGTGTCATGCCAGAGATAAATCCCTGCAGTCGCTCTATCCTCTGTGTCCTCGGTAGCTCAGATGGATAGAGCGTCTGCCATGTAAGCAGGAGGTCCGGGGTTCGAGTACCAGTCGGGGCACACAATTTCATCTGTCACCGTTGACGTATGTCAACGCCTGTAAGCAGCTAAGAGTGTTCATTTCATTGTAAGAAATGAATTGCCGGCGTTGCAACAACCATAAAATGCAAAGCACGGAAACTATACCAAAAACTCGACCTGCTTCGCAACACTGCTCATAGCCTCCAAAGCCTCGACGCGACGCCCCTTCATGATAGCCACCGGTGCACAGAACTACTCACACTCCTGGGTTACTGATACACGTCACGGCTAAAGCGTACCTACTGCTTCGAGCACCCACCTCAGGTAGCTACCTACTGACGTCCTCTCCAAGGATTTTACTACCGGTTTCGGTGGGCGGCGAGGAACTTTAAATTCAGGGTGTAATAAAGTGTTGTCAGCACTTTCCTAACAATAAAATTTGACCGGAATCATAGATGCTGCTGTGGTCACAACAGCGTATCTACAAGAAATTACAATTGGAATGCACTTGATTATGATCTCGATAAATCTTATCCATGTTTGAGATCGGATCGTAATGTTGTTATATGGATCACTGTATCGGTCTCTATTGTGTCCATCTTTGGATCGATGCTCTTAGTAATGGGCCAACGTGGTATTTAACTCTTATATATTCCCCGATAAATCAATCTATCTTTTGACTTTCTTAAGCCTGATTTCACACACCTGCATCTTTACTTAGTATTATACTAACACATTGCAAGGACAACAAACTATCCACAGGTTTACGGTTGTTATTGTAATGGGACAACATTGTTTTGTTACTGTTCTTTATGATTACTACTTCGCCAAATTTACAGAGTACCGCTATTCAGTACACGAAGCGCTGATACTATGCACGTTTTTTTCCTGTTTTTCAGTTCCTTACAATAGTCTAAAGGACTCGTTTCCTGACCTATAAAGTAAGAGAACTGTCTAGACAGATAATTATATGCATTATAATTTAATAGTTTTGACCAGCCGACTTTATAAGATTTAAGAAGAAAGAAATAATATTTACAGAATGTATCGTCAAATTTTGTATTGAAGCTTACTATGTGTAAGAGCGGTGACTCTTCCTCTCAAACTGTTTCCTATCTGGTACACATACATTCTCCAGCTTTGGGCAAACGTCTGCTATTTCGAAAATAAACATACTACAGGAATCATTTCAAGATTGATTTCAATGTTTGATGTCAGCTATCTAGTATTAGGTACCTCGGTAACGAAAATTAATCTCGTGACTTTCAACTTTGTTTCTGCAAAGTGACTTCTCCTTTCTACCTTACAGAATCGGCGGTACTATTGTCTGTGTAGGAGTACTGAGTCACCTTTACCTTCATCTACACACGGGCCACAAAAGCCACAGTACGGTATTCGGAAATAGTGTATCAGTGGCGTTATCCCTCCTCTGTTTGTTGCATTCGTAGATGTTACAGGCCGATATAGATGGTATTATTCCTCTTTTCTTTTCTTTGGGCGGAAGGGAAAGGGGCATCACTATTGCGATTGGTTTGTTGGTCTGGTGCTGCCCGCCACAAATTTCTCTTCTACACCAATCTCTTGAATTCACAGTAGCACTTGAACCCAACATCCTCAATTATTTACCGATTTATTCAAATGTCCTGTACAGTTTCTACCCTCTACAGCTGCTTCAATTTATGATGTAAGTTATTTTTTTGGAAATTTGTGGTAAGTTCCCATGGAACCAAACTGCTGAGGTTATCGGTCCTTAGACTTACACACTATTTAAACTAACTTACGCTAAGGATAACACACACACCCATGTCCGAGGGAGGGCTCGAAGCTCCGACGGGGGGAGCCGAACGAACCGTGCGAAGGCGCCCTAGACCACGCGGCTATGAAAGTTATTCTTGGACGTCTTAACATGTACTGTATCATCTTCTCCCAATTCCTTGGAAATTGTAAATGGGCCTCCAGTGCCCGTCGCCGGAATCGAACTTGGGTTCTCTGCTGCACGCGAGGAAGAGGACGGTGGGGGTGTGACAACGGATGGTTCCTGCTGACAGAATTACATTTATTAATCAGCTGCAATACATTGGCTATTGGCCCTCTGAGTGAGGTTCACTTTCACTCGTAATATCCCCAGCGGCGACGAAGGTGCCCACGCTCACACCTGTGCCAGCTGCTGCGACTGTCGCTGCATTGGCATAACTGGAATCCGCTGCTTTGGAAGCGGTGCTACGGCCTTGCTGGATCCTTTCACGGCGGCTGGAACCACGCGCCGCGGGCCTTTGTTGCGATCACGGCTGTGGGGCGTGGCGGCAGCGGCAGTGTGACAGGTCAGTGCCCCGCCTCAGCAACCATCCCCCGCGGCAGTTGTCTGGCGTCGGCAGGCAAGGGTTCCTGGCTGTGGCGCCTGTCAAGATGTCTGTGGAGGGAGCGTCCCATGACGGTGGCGACAGCGCTTTACCACAACGCTCCTCAGGCGATGACTCTCAGTGACAAAGGCCTACTAATGGTGTCCGACGATGATGATGACCACAGCGACGGCGTTACTCTGGCGCGTCCCAGGTGACTACCTGAATTTCGACAGTGACCATTACGATGACTGCGATGACTGTGATTACTCTAAACTGGTGGCAGAGCTGAGTGACACAGGCTCTGAGTCACTCCAATGGCTCACCACCATCGAAGATGATCAACTGGCTCCGGTCCTTTAGTATTGCTTCCTGCCGCTGATATTTTTGGTTTTTCCTCCCGAGTAGGTTGGTGTAGCTTTTTGGTGTTGCTTGTCGCGAGTAACTGACATGGCGTGCGGCGAGCTGCTTCTTTTCGCACTCTCCGCTGGTCGGTGACACAGCGGTGTCCTTCGTGTTGCCTAACTCGGCCCACCGATGATCCACTTGCGTCACGGTACCAAACCAATGAGCTGCGCCATAGAACGTAATACAAAAACGATTTCTGGCTCACAGTATTCCTTGACATTTAAACTAACTTGATTACCTTTAACTAAGAGGATTGCTCTATTCATTCGGCCCTCTACACTACATTTTTCACTTGTTCCTCACCTGATCTACTCGGCGAGAACTTGCACATTTCTTATTTTTTCTGTAATCTAATTTTCAAAGCCGTTCTGTAGCACGTCTCAAACAGTTCAGTTCCCTTCGTTTCAGATTTTCCTGTGTTTGATCATAGTCGTTGCGCTAGGTGTTTGTTGCAGGGGACCATTTGCATCCTGTCTGGTTTGGAAAATGGGCTTTCAGAATTTTGTGAAGAAGCACCTTTTACAGACTCTGCAGAAGCAAAACCGTTGACTACTCGTGCATATCTTCTACCTTTTTTTCTTTGTTCTATTGCTTACAGTCACCTACCGACGATAAATAGGAGACGGAGTATCTCTTGGTAAGACATTTCTTTTTTCCACGTGTAAAACTGATTTATACTTCACAGAGCGAGCCTATCTAGCGTCTGCCGTTCGTGCGGCGAAATTTACTGGTTCCATCATAAATAATTCCGAGCTGACACTTATAAGAACTTGAATGTTATGCCTGCCTTCAGTAACAGATTGCCGATAGCCTAGTCTAACGTTGTCGGATAATTTCATATACTAACGAGCTTTACATTTACAGCGAACAGCGAAGAAGTTCGAGCCTCAATTTATTCCCGTCGTGAAACCGACACCTATGCACTAACTGCGAGGGGATCTTGAACCAGCATCTGTAGTAGAAAAAATTATCCCACATGATGGAACTTCCTGTTTTCAACACGAAGCTACCAAACACAACAAAGTGGAGAAATTCACCCGAAGGGTCAACGTTTTGGTGAGAATCGACATTCAAGCGAATGTGACGGTTGACTTGAGCAACATCAAAAACAAGGATTTTCCTGAAAGTTTCACATGGCTGTGTGATCCTTCTGTGCGTTGCAGGCTATTGAGGTGAGACTGTGTAGAACACATTACAATTAATTTTCCAGGCGAGAAACTTTCTGGACAGAGTCGACTGACACTCGCAGAACGGTGTCCTCATCTGCACATCTGTCTGCATTTTGTAACAATATTCAAGCAATGAGATCGCGTAAAAGCCTGCGACGAGCCTCAAGGGTCTCCAGACGGTATTCGGCCAGTATTTTACATATACATCGTGAACAGCAGCGGCCTAGTCACCCTACCTGCTGACAATGTCCTATTTAAAAGGCGACGCCGAAAGAATTTACCCTCATGTGAACTGTTCCCACAGGGCCTAGTGGATTATATCAAGATGGCTAAGTGAAATGTGACAGTTTGTTCGCTGCCTGCATACTGAGTGTACTGTGCCTCAATTCTATAACTGTGCGGTACACGACAGAACTTCACACGGTGTCGAGAGCTGCTAGTTTGACTAACCCGAGAACAGAAACGGAAAAGGACAAACTTCAGAGTTAGTATTTGTCTCTATCGTCAAACATAGCACGAAATTCTACCTATGTACAAATTCCTGTCCCATTTGTACAAATGTGCTATAAGAAATGAACCCGCTAGGTTAGCCGAGAGAGCTAATGCGCTGCTTCAAGGACTCAAATAGGTGCGCCGGCCTCAGATCGAATCCGCCTGGCGGATTAACGACGAGGGCCGGTGTGCCGACCAGCCTGGATGTGGTTTTTAGGCTATTTTCCACATCCCACTAGGTGAGTACCGGGCTGTTCGCCAAGTCACGCTTCAGATATACGCCTCGCAGACATTTGCCTCTCGTTCGCAGTATTTCATGTTTTACACTAGACGCAGACAGCTGGGGTACACTGATTCCAACCCAGGGGGTAGAGGTGGCTACAGGAAAGGCATCCTGCCACCCTTTCAAATTAACCTTGCCAAATCCTATAGTAAACGCACCGACCCTGCAAAAATTGCAGGTCAAAGATGTAAGCGAAAAAAAAGAAAACTGCTACAGTAAATCTCATGTGGTAGGTAGTCGTATGTAAAGACGACGGTGATTTTTAAGTGAAGCAAACGGCCAAAGCTAGAAATACTGTCCTTAGCAAAAACATCACTTTGCTTTTCTGTCAGCAGAATAAAAAGAACATTTCACTTTATTATTACAAATATGGCCTGTTCGTATATCAACAGAATTGGTGAAAATATTACCAGCCTTTGATCCCCCTATCGACAAGATGATCCAGCTCAGTTCAGACAAGGCTGAAAATTAATTACGGATGCAATGTTTAATAAATCAAATGAACTGTACTAAACTGACAATAATTGTGTTCGCTAGATTAAATTACTGTGGCGAGACCCGTCGTGGACACAACAAACTTGGGGTCGTTATATAAGAACGTAGGCTTCCGCGGCTGGTGCCATAGTGATTAAAATTTTTCTGGGTATTATGCCGCGTCATTGCTAAAAAACTAACAACAATAATAAACTAAAACCGACGTGTCGGCCGAATTGTAACGGCCTTCCTCAGGGCACAACTGGTTTTGCAAGGGGATAGGTGCTTCAACTTATTACAGACTATCGATGTCTGACGTCACTGTTGTAAAACTTTTAATTGGCCCTCTAGTATGATTGGCTAGTCGTAACGTAAGGGGAGATGGAAAGAAAGAGGCTATTCGTGGATGTCCATGTCGTCAACGAATGGTATCTGTACGCAAATCAGCGTTAGGCTTCTGGTCGGCAAGGTTTCCTCCTAGTGCGCGCGGAAGTGGACTGACAGTTGCTCTACAGCTGTTTGTGCAGATACGTCCGTGTCCCGTGTAGCTTCTGTCTCGTGACCGCTCACGGCCCGTTGGTCCTGGGATGGCCGGCGGCGCAGATGCCGGTAATTTGTAGCCATCTTCTCTGTTGATGTTGTCAGGCTGCTTAATAATTTCGATCGCCTCCCGTATTGCGTTCTCGCATCCACGATTCATATTGCCAGTACTCGGGCTTCGTGGAACCTGATAGGTTGTCCACAGTCACGGTGGTGTTCCGCTATCGCTGATTTATTATGTTGTTGTAATCGTACATAGCGTTCGTGTTCTGCTACTCGTAAGCTGACAGGTCTCCCTATTTCTCCTACGTAGGCAGACCCGCACACCCACCGTAGTTCGTAAACACCTGCAGCGTTAAGATTGTTGACTACATCCTTGGTGGAACCTATCATTTCGTGGATCCTGTGACTGCTTCGAAAAATCGGTTTGAAGCTTTGTCGGTGGAGGACATTGCCTAGCTGTTCACTGATGCCTTTTACGTATGGTAAGTGCCTTCTTCTCGTGTTCTGCTCCCTTTGGTTGGTTGGTTGGTTTGGGGAAGGAGACCAGACAGCGAGGTCATCGGTCTCATCGGTGTTGTCATCATAACAGTTGTCACGAAACGTGTGTGGCAGATCCTTTAATTCTAGTTTGATGTTATTTGCCTCGCTTATTCGGTAGGCTGGGGCAGTTAACGTATGCTGAACAGAATACTTTAGAGCTTGGTGGTGGTGGCTCTTCGTGTGCAGGTACCGATTAGTGTGCGTTGGTTTCCGGTACACTTTGTGTCCGAGTTTACCTTCGGCAGCTCTGTATACTTCCACTTCCAGAAATGGCAAGGTCTCTTGTGTGAACATTACATTTTTGTGCAGGTTATTTAAGTGCTGGAGCAAGTTTCCCAATTCCGCTTCGCCGTGAGGCCAGATAACGAATGTGTTCTCCACATATCGTAGCCAACAACTGGGACGTAACGGAGCAGAAGCTATGGCCGTTTGCTCAAAGGCTTCCATGAAGATGTCCGCAGCTACAGGGGATAGCAGGGAACCCATTGCCACTCCATCTAACTGTTAGTAATATTTTCCCCGCCAGGTGAAGTACGTAGATGGCAGGCATAAGCGAACCAGATCGCAGGTATCTGGTGGGACCCGATCCTGTAGAATGCGCATAGTCTCCACAGTAGGTACGTTAGTGAAGAGAGACTTGATGTCAATACTGACCATTATGTCTGATGGCTTTATTCGCTGTTTCTTAATCAGTTGCTGAAGTAGGTAGAGTCTTTCACGTAGGAGTCTGTTTGTCCCACAAGACGGATTTACTTAGGTGCCAGATGTTACGCAACATAATACGTAGGTGAATCTATTCCGTTCACTATGGGCCTCATTGTGTAACCCTCCTGATGGAGCTTAGGTACTCCTTAGATTCTAGGAGTCCTTTACGAGAGCATTCGTATTTTTGCCTATTCTCGCCGTCGGGTCACTCCTAGTACTCCGTAAATGGGATCACTTAGCAGTTCGTCCATCTTCTTTTCATATTAAGAAGTGTCCATCAGAACCGCAGCGTTTAGTTTGTCCGCATGTAGGACCTCAATATCCTTGTTATTCCTGAGCTCCTTTATGGCCTGTCTTTCTTCACATGTGATATTTGCTCTGGATGGTTTTGCTGTTTGTAAAATTATAACAGTTTCCTGCCTTATCTTTTCTGCTTCGACACGTGGTACTTGGTGGAGTGACGCCTCCAAAGATTGAATGATCTCTTCTGTGGGAGTCTTTGTGGGCGTGACGGCAAATTTTAACCCTTTGGATAGAACTGACGTCGCCGCCTCACAGATGGTCTGTGTCGAGATGTTAACCTCGGTACGAGCTATATCCAGACTTAGCTGTGAGTGGTGTTTAATTCCCGTTAGCTCCTCAAATTTCTTTTTCTGTCGACTGCTGACAAAGTCCTCCTCCATGCAGGCCTGGGTGTGGGTTATTCGGTCGATGTTATCCCAGTCCTTCGCGATAGTAAATGGCTGTTGCTCTTCTCGTATCGATTTGAGGCCGTACTATGATGAATTTTGGGATGACATGATGATCTCGGCACCTTTTAAGGAACGCCAAATCATTCAGCAGTTTCACCTTCCTCTTCCTCAGCAGCTCCAGTTTCCGTATGTGTTGGTAAATTTTCTGCCCATACAGGCCACTGATATAACAACGTAGGCTTCCACGGCCGGTGTCATAGTGATTAAAATTCCTCTGGTTATTATGCCGCGTCATTGCTAAAAGACTAACAACAATAATAAACTAACACCGACGTTTCGGCCGAATTGTAACGGCCTTCCTCAGGGCACGACTGGTTTTGCATGGGGGTAGGTGCTTCTATTTGTTACAATCGATGTCTGACGTCACTGTTGTAAAACTTTTAATTGGCCCTCTAATATGATTGGCTAGACATGACGTAAGGGGAGATGGAAAGAAAGACGCTATTCGTGGACGTCCATGTCGTCAATGAATGGTAGCTGTCCGCCAATCAGCGTTAGGCTTCTGCTCAGCAAGGTTTCCTCCTGGTGTACGCGGAAGTGGACTGACAGTTGCCCTACAGCTGTTTGTGCAGATACGTCCGTGTCCCGTGTAGCTTCTGCCCCGCGACCGCTCACGGCTCGTTGGAATGGGATGGCCGGCAGCCCGGATGCCGGGAGTTTGTAGCCATCTTCACTGTTGATGTTGTCAGGCTGCTTAATAATTTCGATCGCCTCCCGTATTTTGCGTTGTCGCATCCACGATTCTTTCGCCAGTACACGATCTTAATGGAACCTGATAGGTTGTCCACAGTCACGGTGGTGTTCCACTATGGCCGATTTATTATATTGTTGTAGTCGTACATAGCGTTCGTGTTCTGCTATTCGTAAGCTGACAGGTCTCCCTGTCTCTCCTATCTAGGCAACCCCGCACTCCCACCGTAGTTCGTAACCACCTACAGCGTTAAGATTGAGGACTACATTCTCGGTGGAACCTATCATTTCGTGGATCCTGTGACTGCTTCGAAAAATATGCTTGAAACGGTGGAGGACGTTGCCTAGTTGTCCAGTGACGCCTTTTACGTATGGTAAGTGTACCCATGGTCTAGGGGTTCTCTCCATTGGCCAAGCCGGCACGGTAGCTCAGCGTGTTCGGTCAGAGAGCCGGTTGGTCTCTGTAATAGAAAACTGAGTGGGAAGATCAACAACCGAACTTGAACAGGATGTCTTGCGACGTCCGCAACGACCAAACACAACGATAAAAAAAAATGGGTAGCGTCTTTGATTCATATTCAGAACGTCCTTGGTCCCGAGATCGATACCCGCCACTGACTAAATTTTGATAAATAATCAGCATTGGCGGCCGAAGACTTCCGGCATAAGAAGTAAGCCTCATTCTGCCAACGGCCTTGTCAAAGAGAGCGGAGGAGCGGATAGAGGTTCAGGGCACTCTCTTGTCCTACGGGCGGGAAATTGCATCTAAAGGCGGAAGAATCTGCATTGATCAACGACATGAGGATGCAGAAGGCAATGGAAACCACTGCATTAAAGACACGTAACGTGTATCCACAGGACATGTGGCCTGTAATTGAAGAGGTGTCATGATGATCTCTCCTTTGGCAAAAGATTCCGGAAAAGCCCCCATTCGGATCTCCGGGAGGGGACTGCCAAGGGGGAGGTTACCATGAGAAAAAGATTGAATAATCAACGAAAGGATAACGTTCTACGAGTCGGGGCGTGGAATGTCAGAAGCTTGAACGTGGTAGGGAAACTAGAAAATCTGAAAAGGGAAATGCAAAGGCTCAATCTAGATATAGTAGGGGTCAGTGAAGTGAAGTGGAAGGAAGACAAGGATTTCTGGTCAGATGAGTATCGGGTAATATCAACAGCAGCAGAAAATGGTATAACAGGTGTAGGATTCGTTATGAATGGGAAGGTAGGGCAGAGGGTGTGTTACTGTGAACAGTTCTTTGACCGGGTTGTTCTAATCAGAATCGACAGCAGACCAACACCGACAACGATAGTTCAGGTATACATGCCGACGTCGCAAGCTGAAGATGAGCAGATAGAGAAAGTATATGAGGATATTGAAATGGTAATGCAATATGTAAATGGGGACGAAAACTAATATTCATGGGCGACTGGAATGCAGTTGTAGGGGAAGGAGTAGAAGAAAAGGTTACAGGAGAATATGGGCTTGCGACGAGGAATGAAAGAGGAGAGAGACTAATTAAGTTCTGTAACAAGTTTCAGCTAGTAATAGCGAATACCCTGTTCAAGAATCACAAGAGGAGGTGGTATACTGAGGAAAGGCCGGGAGATACGGGAAGATTTCAATTAGATTACATCATGGTCAGACAGAGATTCCGAAATCAGATACTGGATTGTAAGGCGTACCCAGGAGCAGATATAGACTCAGATCACAATATAGTAGTGATGAAGAGTAGGCTGAAGTTCAAGACATTAGTCAGGAAGAATCAATACGCAAAGAAGTGGGATACGGAAGTATTAAGGAATGACGAGATACGTTTGAAGTTCTCTAACGCTATAGATACAGCAATAAGGAATAGCGCAGTAGGCAGTACAGTTGAAGAGGAATTGACATCTCTAAAAAGGGCCATCACAGAAGTTGGGAAGGAAAACATAGGTACAAAGAAGGTAGCTGCGAAGAAACCATGGGGATCAGAAGAAATACTTCAGTTTATTGATGAAAGGAGGAAGTACAAACATGTTCCGGAAAAATCAGGAATACAGAAATACAAGTCGCTGAGAAATGAAATAAATAGGAAGTGCAGGGAAGCTAAGACGAAATAGCTGCAGGAAAAATGTGAAGACATCGAAAAAGATATGATTGTCGGAAGGACAGACTCAGCATACAGGAAAGTCAAAACAACCTTTGGTGACATTAAAAGCAAAGGTGGTAACATTAAGAGTGCAACGGGAATTCCACTGTTAAATGCAGAGGAGAGAGCAGAGCAGATAGGTGGAAGGAATACATTGAAAGCCCCTATGAGGGTGAAGATTTGTCTGATGTGATAGAAGAAGAAACAAGAGTCGATTTAGAAGAGATAGGGGATCCAGTATTAGAATCGGAATTTAAAAGAGCTTTGGAGGACTTTCGGTCAAATAAGGCAGAAGGGATAGATAACATTCCTTTAGAATTTCTAAAATCATTGGGGGAAGTGGCAACAAAACGACTATTCACGTTGGTGTGTAGAATATATGAGTCTGGCGACATATCATCTGACTTTCGGAAAAGCATCATCCACACAATTCCGAAGACGGCAAGAGCTGACAAGTGCGAGAATTATCGCACAATCAGCTTACAAGCTCATGCATCGAAGCTGCTTACAAGAATAATATACAGAAGAATGGAAAAGAAAATTGAGAATGCGCTAGGGGACGATCAGTTTGGCTTTATCAAAAGTAAAGGGACGAGAAGCAATTTTGACGTTACGGCTAGTAATGGAAGCAAAGCTAAAGGATGTGTCGACCTGGAAAAAGCGCTCGACAATATAAAATTGTGCAAGCTGTTCGAGATTCTGAAAAAAGTAGGCGTATGCTATAGGGAGAGACGGGTCATATACAGTATGTACAACAACCAAGAGCGAATAATAAGAGTGGACGATCCAGAACTAAGTGCTCGTATTAAGAAGGGTGTAAGATAAGGCTGTAGCCTTTCGCCCCTACTCTTCAATCTGTACATCGAGGAAGCAATGATGGAAGTAAAAGAAAGGTTCAGGAGTGGAATTAAAATACAAGGTGAAAGGATATCAATGATACGATTCGCTAATGACATTGCTATCCTGAGTGAAAGTGAAGAAGAATTAAATGATCTGCTGAACGGAATGAACAGTGTAATGAGTACACAGTATGGTTTGAGAGTAAATCGGAGAAAGACGAAGGTAATGAGAAGTAGTAGAATTGAGAACAGCGAGAGACTTAACATCAGGATTGATGGTCAGGAAGTCAATGAAGTTAAGGAATTCTGCTACCTAGGCAGTAAAATAACCATTGACGGACGGAGCAAGGAGGACATCAAAAGCAGACTCACTAAGGCAAAAAAGACATTTCTTGCCAAGAGAAGTCTGCTAATATCAAATACCGGCCTTAATTTGAGGAAGAAATTTCTGAGGATGTACGTCTGGAGTATAGCAATGTATGATAGTGGAACATGGACTGTGGGAAAACCGGAACAGAAGAGAATCGAAGCATTAGAGATGTGGTGCTATGGACGAATGTTGAAAATTAGGTGGACTGATAAGGTAAGGAATGAGGAGGCTCTACGCAGAATCGGAGAGGAAAGGAATATGTGGAAAACACTAATAAGGAGAAGGGACAGGATGATAGGACATCTGCTAAGACATGAGGGAATGACTTCCATGGTACTAGAGGGAGCTGTAGAGGGCAAAAACTGTAGAGGAAGACAGATATTGGAATACGTCAAGCAAATAATTGAGGACGTAGGTTGCAAGTGCTACTCTGAGATGAAGAGGTTAGCACAGGAAAGGAATTCGTGGCGGGCCGCATCAAACCAGTCAGTAGACTGATGACCAAAAAAAAAAAAAAAAAGTGTAAAAGTGTACCAGTGCAAGCTTCTCTTCTTTGCCTTCTTCTCGTGTTCTGCTCCCTTTGGTTTTAGCTACCTTTCTTATGATGTTGTCATCATAGACGTTGGCACGAAACGTGTGTTGTAGCTCCTTTAATTCTTCTTTGATGTTATTTTCACCGCTTATCCGGTAGGCTCTGGCAGTTAACGTATGTATAACAGAATACTTTTGGGCTTGGTGGTTGTGACACTCCGCGTACGAGTACCGATTAGTGTCCTTTGGTTTCCGGTACACTTTGTTTCCGAGATTACCTCCGGCAGCTGTGTATACTTCCACTTCCAGAAATGGCAACGTACCATTGATCTCAGTCTCAATCTTAACGCTGTAAGTGGTTACGAACTACGGTGGGAGTGTGGGGCTGCCTAGATAGGAGAAACAGGGAGACCTGTCAGCTTACGAATAGCAGAACAGGAACGCTATATACCACTACAACAACATAATAAATCGGCCATAGCGGAACAACACCGTGACTGTGGACAACCTATCAGGTTCCATTAAGATCGTGTACTGGCGAAATAATCGTGGATGCGAGAACGCAAAATACGCGAAGCGACTGAAATTATTAAGCAGCCTGACAACATCAACAGATAAAATGGCTACAAACTCCCGGCATCCTGGCTGCGGGCCATCCCAGTCCAACGGGCCTCGAGCGGTCGCGTGCCAGGAGCTAGACGGTACAGGGACGTATCTGTACAAACAGCTGTAGAGCAACTGTCAGTCCACTTCTGCGAACGCCAGGAGGAAAATATGACGACGAGTAGTCGGACGCTGATTGGCGGACAGCTAACAATCGTTGACGACATTGACATACACGAATAGCCTGTTTCCTTCCATTTTCACTTATGTCATGACTAGCCAATCATATTAGACGGCCAATTAAAAGTTTTACAACAGTGACTTCAGACATCGATAGTCTGTAATAAAGAGAAGCACCTATCACAATGTAAAACCAGTCGTGCCCTGAGGAAGGCCGTTGCAATGCGGCCGAAACGTCGTTTTTAGTTTAGTATTGCTGTTAGTTTTTTAGCAATGACATGGCATAATACCCAGAAGAATTTTGATCATTGGGGGTCTTTAGATCAGAGAATGAACGAAAGCTCCATAGCTTCACCGATCTGTGAATGACTATTTATTTATTTATTAGTAGGCACTATAATCGATGAACTACACGCTCTAAGAAAGTGCAATCCGTTTTATAGTCATAACTGTCATCAATAGTAAGTTTCTTACAACACAAATAATGTTATTTGCTCTTAAAACTAGGATACTGTACACAAGTGAAACCAAATGCCACATTGAGAATCTATTACAGCGCTAAGACAAGTCATTAGGTCACTGGACGACCGAAAGCCCGAGCAGAGCGTTATAAGATATCACAAACTATGATGTAAAGTGCTCGAACTGCTCTTCTTCAGTTATAGCACTAGTCAATAGTAATGGTTCTTATTTTACTCTGCATTTCATCCTATAGACAAAGTGCTTGTCCCAATTTCAAATTCATATCTCTGCTTTCATTTCTTTGGAAACCCATCGCCATTCAATCTGATCATATGTTTTCTCCATTTCCTTCGGCATTCGTTTACACTTTCCCCAACATTATAAACATTAAATTCGGTTCTTATGTCTTCGTTACGTACCCTGTGTAATCCTTAGCATCCCTTAACCTTCAGGAAGAAAGTCTCATTTCCGCTGATTCAACATCCAGTTTACAGTACCACATCCTCTTCTATTTCTTGTGGCCCTTATCTCGCAACTTCACGTGCTCGGCGTGTTAACTACTGAATTTCTCAATGCGAGGTGAAGAGGGTAGCTGGATACCCTTTTTGTCGCCAGCCCTCTGGTATCAGGTTCGGCGGAAGTTGAATGCGCGCTGAAGGAAGTAGAGCTAGATGGCCTTTAGGGGACATAGTATTGCCACACCGCCATGCAGCTCGCAAGACGAATACGCCAGCCAACAGCGTTCCTCGCAGCCGGTGTACTTGTAAATGTAGCCGCCCAGCGAACGTTAGGTTAGTTCTGCACTCAGTTCTGACATTGCCTTCTATTACCATAGCTGTAATACAGACTATTCGATAAAAGCCCTGCTTGGTTCAAATGGTTCAAATGGCTCTGAGCACTATAGGACTCAACTGCTGAGGTCATAAGTCCCATAGAACTTAGAACTACTTAAATCTAACTAACCTAAGGACAACACACACATCCATGCCCGAGGCAGGATTCGAACCTGCGACCGTAGCGGTTGCGCGGTTCCAGACTGTAGCGCCAGAACCGCACGGCCACCAGCGGCCGGCAATGGTTCAAATGGCTCTGAGCACTATGGGACTTAACTTCTGAGGTCATAAGTCCCCTAGAACTTAGAACTACTTTAACCTAACCAACCTAAGGACATCACACACATCCATGCCCGACGCAGAATCCGAGCCTGCGACCGTAGCGGTCACGCGGTTCCAAACTGTAGCGTCTAGAACCGCTCGGCCACTCCGCCCGGCCCCTGTTTGGTGATGGTTCTTTACACTGGTTGTGTTTGCGTTTCTGTTTGCTCTTAGCCTATTGTCGTTCTTGGAGGAAATTTTTGCTTTGCAACTAATTGTTGCATTGTTGCATACGTTGCTTTGCGCTTATCGTAGTCTGTGCACTGTCCGCTATGTTCAGCATGACTGCTGATCGTGTCGTGTTCTCGTCCACAGGCGGCGCTTTCGTCTTGCCACTTCACACGTTTCCCCCCTGGATTCTGACGCGTACAGCAATATCCAACTGCTAGTGGCTATAGAAACGCATTCCCCCACTCCCCCCTCAGCTGCCCTTCTCCTTCCTCCCCCCTCCCCCCCCCCCCCCCGCCACCGCCACTAGGGCGGAATTTGAGTGACTTAGCCGTCTGAAACTAGTATTATTTCATATGAAAGTGTGCGACCACCTCGTTAAACCATCAGCCGGGCCGGCCTTAGTGGCCGAGCGGTTCTAGGCGCTACAGTCTGGAACCGCGTGATCGCCACGGTCGCAGGTTCGAATCCCGCATCGGGCATGGGCGTGTGCGATGTCCTTGGGTTAGTTAGGTTTAACTAGTTCTAAGTTTTAGGGGACTGATGACTTCATAAGTCGCGCGGGATTAGCCGAGCGGTCGCAGGCGCTGCAATCATGGGCTGTGTGGCTGGCCCCGGCGGAGGTTCGAGTCCTCCCTCAGGCATGGGTGTGTGTGTTTGTCCTTAGGATAATTTAGGTTAAGTGGTGTGTAAGCTTAGGGACTGATGACCTTAGCAGTTAAGTCCCATAAGATTTCACACACATTTGAATATTTTTGACCTCAGAAGTTAAGTCCCATAGTGCTCAGAGCCATTTGCGCCACCAGCCGGATTCGATTTGGGCCGGCGCACCTACTATAAGCCCGGAATCTACGTGCTAATGTGCTTGCGTATCTGGGTGGATGCTTATGGTATCGCACATGTTTTCAAAACATTGAACATTAACTTGTATATATCGACTTTTATTGTAACTTATGTCTGCTCGTAGAAGCAGAAATGAGAGGATTGTTCTATATGTCTTCCGTTGACAATTATCTTCGAGCGGACTGGGTATTTTCTGATATGTCCATAATTTTAGGTACCGAAATTTCTTAGTAATGTTCTTTGACAGTTCGTTCAAGTCTGTTCACAGATTTTCGAAGATCATCTTCTCCTTTTTTGCATGACAGTACGATCATTAACCAATGGTGAATCATTTATTGCTGTATCAAGATTTAGTTTCATGCAAGCGCTTATCTATATTTTCCATTCCTTAACGATAGGTCTATGTATGTCTTAGATAAGTTATCGATTAAAATATCAGCATTTCTTTCAATATTTGAAGTAAATGGCGGGAGTATCACCTGAGGTCCATTATGTCAAATAATTTAGATCTGTTAACTTTATCGAAAATTTATTTGACATCTATAACGCAATTTGAGCCTCTAAACTGAATTCTAGGCGTTTTACTATTATTTAATTTAGATGGGCATTGCTTTCTGTGCATGAAGTACCTTTTCTAAGCCTATTAGTTTTTCCTCCAGTATTACTACTGTTATTGTGTTAAGGCGAGTATTTAGTGTCCAGGAGTATAATTTAAAGGATGTGTTTAATAGGCGTATTCGTCTGTGGTATGCCATGTAGGTTGTATGTAACATCTCGCCCAACATTCGCTTATTAAATGCGGAAATCGTAGATCAAAACCCAACCCCAATATTCACCAGTTCTGTGTTTATTCAGTGTATACCACGAACTTCCCTATTATTTCGATCTTTTAATACTTTTTTTAAATTGTGATAGTGTAATTCCGTTTACTGCATTTAATTCGGTATCATTCTCATCCTCGACATTTTTGGTCTCACCCACCATAATCCATCGCAATTTTTTTTTCCACATGTCATCCAGAGTTGTATTTAATCTTACTATATCTTTTGTGTTGTATTAATGTGTTTTGAAACTTTGTAAGTTATTAATTATGAGCCACAAATATCGTGTTAGATACTGCTAACATGTCCCTCCAAAGGTTGCCGAATAATTTTTGTAGAAGCGTTCGACATTCTTCATGAATTTCTGTTCTAGGTAATTGTAGATATTTATTACATGTTGCCTTTCGATTCCTTTCTTAAATTTTTCCTTCCATATCAATTAGCCTTTCCATTTTAGAAGTATTTATTTTTCTGACAAGAGCTAATTTGCTCTTTTCTTTTATTCATGTTTCTGTACTTTCCTATTCTTCTCTATATGATCTATCGTTGCATTAACTAGATAGTACTGTATTCCTCTTTGCTATAGAGGGGTATACTCTCTTCATGCTTTAAGTATACTCCATTGTTATTACATTTTGCTTTGGTTTTCATCCTCCTTAACATTCTAATTTCTGAAATAAAGAAAAAGTGATCTGATCCGATTTATGAAAGTCTAAAAACTGTAGTATTTTTATCAGTGTCACACATACTATTATTGACAGTAACATAGTTAACGATTGGTCGTTGACCTCTGGAAGTCGACGTATATTTTTGAGTATCTCTGTTTCTAATAGAGGTATCTATTATTTTAAATGGGTTAAATGATGCAAACTGTAGAAGTTATTGTCCATTTGCATTTAAAACAACGTCCCATAAGGTGCCTACCGCTTTAACAAGAGGTATTTTTTCAGCGCTAGCATTGACGTCACCCACAGTACAGATGTAGTCTGTTTTTATTATTTTCTCGAGTTTGTGATAGAATGTTATCGATTGTTTACTTTTCGTCCGGTTCCCCTCAATTTGAATCTTCCAGTTTCAATTATTTCATATACATAGGAGTAGCTAACTGTTATTCATTCCCTTTAATTATTACCACCACAGAAACGACTCTTCCATTCTGTCGAACTCCATTATAGTGATACTTGGTGCGGAAAAACAATTTGACCAGAAAGACTGCATCAGACGAAGGATTTTGATACAGTAACTAGTGGGCGTAGCTGTACATTTTCGGGGCTACAGGAGCGTACTCAAAATAAAATTTAGTGAATTTAGTGAGCCGTGCTGACCCCGGCTTATGCATTGGCTTTAAATCTTGGTTGTTACTCTGCGTTTGGTTTCCCGTGGTTACTGCGGTTATGAAGTGGTTCCTCCTCTTTCTACGTGTAGCAGCAGCGGTGTGTATCGATATTTGCACCGTATAACATCTTTGGTCTGGTGCTTGTAGTTCCGGCTTGGCGGTGTGCAGGCAGTCCGCCGGTTGGAGGGTATCAGCAAGCAATACTTCACGCAGCGTAGTGGACCGGCAACCCTGGCGGTCTCTATGCAGTGTTGGAGCATGTGAGAGCTGTTCGGCGTGCTACGAGGTTCGTGGTTCACTGACCCACGACATGAAAGTTGAGTAGTGATTTAACTACCGAAACTTTTGTGGCGGCCTTCGTAGCGACAACACTTCGCTGTAGAAACGGCCTACGAAGTCACCGCCACACTTATAATAGCGGGCCGACCGGTCCGCTGGAACAGTGAACAGAATGATGAAATCCCAAACACTCGGATTAAATGAAAGTCGGTACTTATCTTTATTAACGACGATACAGAACACAGTGGTGAACATGGTCTACAGAAGTCTGTCTAGGTCGAGTCAGTGCGGCTAGGTCAGCGTCGGCTGACGACAAACAACAACTCTGCTGCGATGAACACACAACTGACTAGCAAGTACACAATTCGGTGGCGAGTCTACAACTGAGCGGCGAATCCAGAACTGTCCTAGCGCTCGCGACTCCAGCGCTTAAGAAGCCAGAAGCCAGCGGTGGCGCGCGCAGACTTGCGGCGATTTCCTGTATCGCTGGCGCTGCTTATGCGGACGGCGTCCGGACTTTGATGCTGCCAACCTTTTTGGCAGCGGGCTCGGTTGGCATTACTGGCTAGGATATAACAGAAACCACGACTGTTCACTTTGTCCCCTTGGTTGGTGGTTCGCTGTTGGCGGTATTCCTAGGAGCAACTGCGAGTGTTCGAGTTGGTGAAGATTTAGCCGCCATATGGTGCAATTAACTATATTTGTCGGTTTCAAATTCTAGTGCACCAGCGCAATCATCTGAGTTGTGGCCCTTAGTTTTCCAGTTACCTGCCCTGGTCCCTGACATAAATTCAGGCAGTGTCCTTTCCACACCTATTGTTGCTGTCCATCATGGTGTGTAATTTTTGACAGATTAATATTTTTGGTTGTGGGCTGCTATGTCTGTAACGTTTTTGCTTTGGAATTCTCGTATACTGGTCGGTGGTTAGCAAGTCGTTTTGTCGGTGGGTCCCTGACTGTCTCTTGGTTCTGTTGCCGGCGGATCGAGTATAGTTGGACCAACTTCTCGTCTCACCTAAGCGAACGTTAAGATTTCGAGGGCAGACTGAGTCTCCTGGAAACCTCTGAGCGCCTTTGCCTATACTGCCTTTCTTGTTGGCATTTAATTGTGTATTTGTAATGGCTCAGAAGCGATGGTTGGAATTTGTATGCTCGTAATTATGTTTTTATAATCAAATGCCTTCAGCCGCTTTAAAAGTAAGTTTTTCTAAATTGGGCAAGTCTTACATTGTCAGAAGATAAAGCATGGGCCTTCTGCCTGTTGAAAATTTATTGCATTCTTTTAAAACATTTTCCTTCATCCGTTTTCAGTTTTATGGATCTTACTTATGAAGTATTTCCTTTTTGAGGATAAATCTGTAGGCTTTCTGCCTGCTGAAAATTTATTGTAGTTTTATCCATTTTTTTAAAGCATGGACCCTCAGCAACTTTACGTTTTGAGGTTCTTACTTATTGAGTACTACATTCTTTCACGATAAAGCTGTGGGCCTTCTGCCTGTTGAAAATTCATCGTAGTTGTATTGATCTTAGAATGACGGGCCTTCAGCTGCTTTAAAATTTGGGATTCTTACTTATCAAGTCTTACAACTCTTGCGTTTAAATACTATTTAAGGTTAAAAGCTATGGGCCTTCTGCCTTGGAAAATTGGTTGCAGACTTTTTTTAAACAAAGGTCATCAGCCGTTTTCTGGTAAGGTTTCCTATTGGTCATAAAGCTTCGGCCTTCTACCTATTGGAAGGTTATTGTAGTTATGTTGTTTTAAATTTATGGGCTTTCAGCGGCTTTTAAAAATTTTAATCTTTCGGACTAGTCAAGTCTTACATCGCTTGACCGTAAACGATATTTAAGGTTAAAGCCTAGTGACTTCTGTCTCAAAAACAGAAAACATTTATAGCAGTTGTATTTAATACATGGACCTTCAGTCGTTTTAGAGGTTAAAGAAGCCTTCTGTTGATTTTCAGTCTTAGAATTTGGGCTGCAATGATATAGTTATGATTACACAATTCTGTACAAAAATCACACATTTCAGATGGAACAATGTCAAATACAAATTGACCATCACGTTTGTTGTTATTAGTTCTGAATTTAAGTAATGTCTCCCAAGTAGACTGTTCACCTACAAACTTGACAACGAAATAAAGCGTTATGTTTGGAGTGTAACTGACAGCCGCTCATTCTGGCCCCCTTCCACAGCTCCTACTACCTGCTATTGGTCCTGTCCTGCGGGTTTAGCAGTGCGACTCACCGGTTGTAGAGCGTGGTTGTGCTTGCCATTCTAGCTGCTGTGAGTTTCACTCTTGTTTCTGTATGTATTTCGTGGTACCGTATTGCTGTCCGTGTGACTAGTTTCAGGTGCGTGCTAAAGTGGCAGTCAGTGTCCTGGGATACGCCTGCTCAGGAAGGAAAACCTTGTCTAAGAGTTGGCAATAAGGTGTCAATCGATTGAGGGAAGTGTTCCGGAATTGGTGGCCAGTTTGCGCGCTGCCGTGCTGCAGCTGGTTGATGGCACGTCTGCGGTTGTCGGCGAGACAGGAGCGGCGATTAAATTTCTCTTTGAAGCTAGTAAGGGCATTCAGGACACTATTTGTCTTCTAGAAGGAACCCAACCTGGTGACAGTCAGCTGGATCGGGTGAGGGAACAGTCGGTGCATTTAATTAATCGTTAAGTATGTTAGATTTGGGGGATCATCACAAAAAATTTACCGATGATTTGGGGACCCTGGTAAGCGCGTTACAGTTTCGCTTACATGTTTGGAGTTGGATGAGAGCAAATTTGGAGATAGCGATGTGCGCTCTCAGCGAGAGCATGAGAGCTGGTCCCGGCGGTGGCACTGTTCCATTTTCTGTTAAGTTTTATGCTGTGTTGGCTAAGTTGCCTAATCCTCTCGGCTATTTCTTTCGGGATATTACTGAATTGGTTGTAGAGTGACTTGATCAGGTGGAGAAATTGTTGTGGTTGCTGGTTCGTCTAGAGCAACACGCCGCAGCTTTTCGCGTTCCGCACCAAGTAATTTTGTTGTTGTTGTACCCGCTAGCCAGAGGCGACTTGCAGAACCCCCTCTCACGTGCCATGGCGGAAGAGCTCTCCTTGCAGCAATTAAGGGAGCTCGTAATTACCCAAAGGTTAACAACTGGGGTACGGAAACAACTCGAGTGTCGTCACATTTGGGAAGTGCTGTGGGGTGAGATACATCAGTATGTCAAAAGAGTCCAGACAGCCTCTTTGGCCTTATTGATTGATTTACCTGAACAAGAATTAGTCTATATCCTTCTAAAGGGAATGCGTGCAGCGGATAAGTCGCGTTTTATTTTCCGTCAGCAGCCTGAAACCAGAGGTGCGCTCCGTGATGTGGTTGTAGCAGCATTCGCATTACCCCTTGAGAGCCACGTACGTCAGGAGAGTAAGGAGCTCGACGTAGGCGCCGATTCCGAATTATCTGCATCCGTTCAAGTTATCGAAAGGGAACCCCGGCATTGTTTCAGGTGCGGCAGTACAGCTAATTTAGTGCGCTCTTGTGTTCAGCCTCGTGCTCCTAGGGCCAATAGATGACGTCGGGTCCGCCCACGAACTCGGGTTCGAAACCTTTAGACCTTGGCATACCCGGGTGGTCGCTCCCTCATCACCCCTTTTGCCTTACGTTTTTTCTTGGCTTGGTGGCGAGCCCATTTGCGCGCTCTTGGATTCTGGTGGTTCCTTCTCTTTATTGAGTTTTGAATGGTTTTTGGAATTTGGGTATCTTACCAAACTTCGTTCGGTCCCTTCATCGGTGCAGAGGTGTCGGGTGGCCAATGCCCAGGAGTAACTTCTGCAGGGTTGGGTCCGGGGGAGCATATCGGTTACCGATTTTTCCTGGCCTATATCATTTGACTTGATTAAAGAACTGACTGTTAATCTAATATTGGGTTTGATTTCATCCATAAAACCGGGTTGATCTTGAATTATTCCGGACACAACTTTTTCTTTTTCCCCTAGCGAGAAGTTTGGCCTTTGTGAGTGCGCTAAACGTAGTGTGCGGCAGATTGCCGGGGCATTCGCCGTGGAGGTTGCGGCTAATGAATTTGATCTGACCCATCTCTTGCCAAATCAGACCTCTCAGTTGCGCGACCTGTTACACGGTTTTGCTCCAACTCCTTAGTGATAACCTCGGTATCACTAGCGTTCTCGAATATCATATCCATCTGTCTGATGACTAGGCAGTCTCCATATCACCTATCACACCCGAAGGTGAAGATACTCAGGGCTAAGATCTCTCAGATGCTCCAACAAGGAGTGATTAGGAACGCTACTTCGGCTTATGCTTCTCTAATGTTTTTGGTACCTAAGAATCAGGGACGCGATTACAGACATGTGGTTGACTACCGCAGTTTGAACGCTAAGATTGTACTTGAATCAGTACCCCTGCCGGATCTGCATAAGCCTTTTACTTGGTTTGTCGGCGCTAACTGGTTTACGGTCCTTGATTAGAATCAGGCATATTATCAAATTCTTTGGCTGGAGAATGTAAACATATTCCTGCCTTTTGTACTGATTGGAAGTTGCTCGAATCTAATAGAGTTCCTTTTGGACTAGCTACCGGAGCGGCGGCGCTTACTCGTTTGTTGGATAATATCCTTGGTGACTTGAAGTTATTCTGAGTCTATAATTATTCGGACGACTTGGTCATCTACATTCATTCGTTTGAGGATCATTTGGAGCATATCCGGAAAGTTCTCTTGAGGTTATAGGGAGCCAGTCTAACTGTTAAGCCTAGTAAAATCACGCTAGCTAAGCAGGTGTCTTTCCTAGGCCATATGGTGTCTGATCAGAGCATTTGCATTAACCTAGAGCGAACGAAAGCCCTGCACGCATTGCCTCCTCCTACTGATAAGCAGGTAATTGCTAAATTTATAGGCATCGCAAATTACTTTAGACGCTTTGTACCTAGTTTTGCTCAGTTGGCGGCATCCTTAAATCAGTTACGTCGAAAGGGTGTGCGTTTTGAATGGGCACCCGCAAAAGTTGCTGCCTTTGAGCACATTAAGACAGCAATAGCTAACCCGCCGGTTCTTGGGGTACCCGATTTTAATAAAAAGTTCATTCGGCAGACTGAGGCTTCTAATGTGGGGATTTCATCCACCTCCACGAGTTTGAGGGGCAGAGACAGCCATTAGCTTACGCATCTCGTCGGTTAACTGATGCCGAGCTTAAGTACTGCGTCTACGAGTGCGACGCCTTGGCCGTTTTATTCGCCTTAGAGAAGTATCGCTTCTACCTTGAAAATCGGGTTTTCCAATTGGAAACCAACAATCAAGCGTTGAGCTGTGTATTGGCTAGGACGAATAAAACTGGCGGTATTGCCAGGTGGGCATTGCGTTTTTCAGCATTTCAGTTTGTAGTCAAACATTTGAAGGGCTCTGAAAATGTACTTGAGGTTGTTCTCAGCAGGAAGTTTACCGAAGCTAGCGTCAGTCAGAGAAGGGAGCAGGTGGAGCACGATAATCTTAATTGCACGGTGTTGGGTGAAATTCCCCTTTTGTTCGAGGACTTTGCTCAGCGTCGGGATCAGGACCCTGTTTGGGCCGGCATTAAGCAACGTGTGTTGGCAGGAGAGCTGTCGGATGAGTATGAGGTCAAGAGGAGTATTCTTTGTTGGAACTTCGGCAATGGTACGCAGTCTAAGATGTGTTTGCCTGTGACCTTAGTACGTCCGGTCTTTCGTTATTTTCATGATTCCTTGGTGGGTGGCCATTTAGGGGCTTGTAAGACTCACCAGAAAATCAAGGATCATTTAACTTGGCCCTTCAAGGACTAGGATGTGAGACAAATGGCATCCAATTACTGCTTGTGTAATGTAACCAAACCCAGCAATGCTCTTCAACAAGGTTGGTTGAGTTGTGAACGAGAGTCGTCTCCCAAGCACAAGCTCTATATTGATTATTTGGAGCCTTTACCTTGTACTAAAAGAGGGCATTCATATGTACTAGTTATAATCGATGCATTCTCTAGATTTACTTGGCTCCTTCAGAGCCGTAACGTTACCGCTACCACCACCAATAATCATTTAACTAGTATCTTCAGTATTTTTGGGCCACCGCTTCTGCTTTTCTATCAGACACTTTCAAGGTCTTCTGTTTTCAGAGCGGTGTCAAGTATGTCACCACCACCCCGTATTATCCCCAGGTGTCCTTTGCGGAGAGACTTAATTGCAATCATAAGTCCGCTCTGATTATTTATCAACAGGAAACTCAAAGTAAATGGAACTCCCGTCTTCCCTGACTTAGTTTTGCCTTTAATACCACCAGTCATGAAGCCTTGCGAGCTATGCCTACATCCTTGACCTTTTCCTACCCAGTTAATTGCGTTGCTTTAAAACTTGGCTGTTACTCTGCGTATGGTCTCCCGTGGTTATTGCGGTTATGCCATGGTTTATCCTCTTTCTATGTGTGGCAGCAGTGGTGTGTATCGATATTTGCACTGTATACCATCTTTGGTCTGGTGCTTATAATACCGGCTTGGCGGTGTGCAGGTAGTCAGTCGGTTGGAGCAAATCAGCAAGGAAGTCTCCGCGAGGCACAGTCAGCTGGGCCTGCTGGCGGTCTCTATGCAGTGTCGGAACGTGTGGGGGCTGTTCCGAGTGCTACGATATTTGTGGCTCACCCACCCAGGACATGAAAGTTAAGTGGTGATTTAATTACCAACACCACGTCTGTTCACGCTATTCCCTTGATGGTGGTTCACTTTTGGCGGTATTCCTGGGAACAACAGCCAATTTTCGAGTTGGAGAGGATTTTTGCCGACGTATAGTTTTTGACAGCTTAATGTATTTTTGGATCTGGGCGGCTATGTCTGTAACGATTTGGCTTTAGAATTCTCGTATGCTGGTCGGTGGTTAGCAAGTCGTCTTGTCGGTGGGTCCCTCCCTGACTGTCTCTTGGTTGTGTTGCCGGCGCATCGAGTATAGTTGGGCTGACTTCATGTCTCACCTAAGTGAACGTTAAGATTTCAAGGGCAGACCTAGCCCCCTGGAAACTTCTGAGCGCCATTCCCTATACTGCCTTTCTTGTTGGCATTTAATTGTGTATTTTTAATGGCTTATAGCCGATTGTTGGAATATGTATGCTTCTAATTATGTTTTTAAAATCAAAGGCATTCAGCCGATTGAAAAGTAAGTTTTTCTAAATTGGTCAACTCTTACATTGTCTGAAGATAAAGTTTGGCCCTTCAGCCTCTTGAAAATTTATTGCATTGTCTTAAAGCATCGGCCTTCAGCCGCTTTGAGTTTTAAGGATATTACTTATCAAGTATTACCTTTTGGAAGATAAAACTTTGGGCTTTCTTCCTGTTCAAAATTTATTGTAGTGTATTGTTTTCAAAAACATCGGCCTTCAGCCACTTAATGTTTTAAGGATTCTACTTATCAAGTATTACCTTTTGGAAGATAAAGCTGTTTCTTTCTGCCTTTTGAATATATATTGTAGTTGACTCTTTTTTTAAAATAACCGTGGGACCTCAGCCCCTTTAAGTTTTAAGGTTCTTAGTTATCAAGTATTACATTCTTTCACGATAAAGTTGTGGGCCTTCTGCCTGTTGAAAATTAAAAAAAATGGTTCAAAATGGTTCAAATGGCTTTGAGCACTTTACTTCTGAGGTCAGCAGTCACCTAGAACTTAGAGCTAATTAAACCTAACTAACCTAAGGACATCACACACATCCATGCCCGAGGCAGGATTCGAACCTGCGACCGTAGCGGTCGCTCGGTTCCAGACTGTAGCGCCTAAAACCACTCGGCCACCCCGACCGGCTTGAAAATTTATCATAATTGTATTGTTCTTAGAATGATGGACTTTCTGTTGCTTTAAAATTTTGGGTTCCTATTTATCAAGTCTTAAATCACTTGGGCTTACATACTACTTAAGGTTAAAATCTTTGGGCCTTCTGCCTTGGACAATTGGTTGCAGTTTTCTTTTTTTCAAACAAAGGCCATCATTTTTTTTCTAGTGAGATTTCTTATTGGTCATTAAGCTTGGGCCTTCTGCCTATTGAAAAGTTATTGCAGTTGTACTGTTTTAAATTAATGAGCTTTCAGCTGCTTTTCAAAAACTTAATCTATCGCAATAGTCAAGTCTTATATCGCTTGGCCTTAAATACTATTTAAGGTTAAAGCGTACTGCCTTCTGTCCCAAAAAAAAATATTTATTGCAGTTGTATTTAGTTCATGGGCCTTCAGTAGTTTTAGAATTGTGATCCGTCGGTTGTCAAGGTTACAAGTTGCGCTACAATGTTCGGACAACTATAAAAGTGTTATGATTGGACTGTTAATGACAGCCGCTCATTCTGGCCACCATCCACAATTCCGACTATTTGTCCTGTCCTGCGGGTTTAGCTGGACGTCTCATGTAGTACACTAGGAAATGTATACATAAACAAAATATTTGGACTATCCAATCATCATGGTAAAAACAAGAAAAACTTAAAAGTCACATCCGTGTATTGTACTTTGCTGATGTAGCTTACAGCTGTTCTATATAAATGAAAAGAATCACATGTCCATGATCCGTGTTTAAATATGCCCTAAAAGGATACAAGTAAATGAAAAATGAGTACGCTCTTGTGTACATGTTTGCCACTACTTAATTATCGTGAGTATTCGTAGCAAATGTTGAAACTAGGCAACGTTTTCACGCTGGCATAGCGCCTTAAATACTGAACGGCGACACCCAGCTCCTATATTCAAAGTAGATTGTTTTTGCTGCCTTTCTGCCTCACACTTCTGGATGAATTGCTTTTCTGCACACTGTATAACCTCCAAGATTTTTGTACCATTCAATTTGCGTTTTTATTTCCTTTTCGTTACTATAGAAAGTTTCCTTAATTTTATTATTGATTGAACTACTCTTCTTTGTTTCTTAGTCGTCTTTTATTAGTTTCTTGTTTGTGAAATACCAAATTCCTTGTTCTTTCCTTGGCTAGTACGTTGTCTTTTAAACTCGTCCTACTTTGTCCGTATGTGAAGTTCACGAGTAACGTTAATTCCTCTGTCCAGGTTACCAGGCTTTAGTAAACTAAGTCACGTGACGGGCTGCCACCTTAGCCCTTAATGATCATCTCGGTTTTTGACAGAGATATCCTTCCTTTAGACGAGTTGCTTTCTTCACAGCTTCTGAATCACATCTACTATGGGTTTCATACCTTTCCCAAGCGAGGTAGGGTTACTCTACGTCAGCTTTGCCTTATCAGAGTCCCTCTTTTGGGCCGTAGCCGCCGTTAATCCGTTCGTTATAACTAACGTGGAGCCTTTACGAAATATTATCATGGGAGCCAAGTGAATTACGGTCTTTTAAAGAGATGTTGTCATTCTCCCTTCTCCCTCCGAACCAAGCTTGACAACGGCTAAGGTGGAGCTTTTGGCTATGCTCTACACACACTCACACACTCACACACACACAAACAAACAAACAAAATCGGAAATACGATTCGTAGATACACTGGCAGAGAAAATATCTCAGTACAAAAAAAAAAAAAAATTATTAATGTAGAGTAACGAAATTTGGGAATACATTTATCTAGGAAATATATGTAAGTGATTAACATTACAGGATCAGGGTAATGTAAGAGCGAGATAAGTCACTGCAAATCTTAAATACTGGTACAGTAATAGCCCGTGTAACCGCGAGAATATTGACTGTAAGCATGCAAACGAGTATGCATTGATGCACAGATGCTTCATGCCAGTTTGTGGGATGACGTTTCATGTATTTGGTCGGTCAATACAAGGACAGTTATTGCTGATTGTGGATGCCGCTGGAGTCGTGATTCCGATCTCATCCCATACGTGCTCGACTCGAGATCGAGCAGGCCAAGGCAACATGTTGACACTCTGTAGAGCACTTTGGGCAACATCAGCGGTGTGTGGGCGAGCGTTACTCTGTTGAAAAACACCCCCTGAATGCTTTTCATGAGTGGTAGCAAGATAGGTCGAATCACCACATCGACATACAAATGTGCAGTCAGGGGGTTCTTCTGCTGTCATATGAATTCGCATACCACACCGTAACTCCAGGTGTTGGTCAAGTGTTGGTTGCAGGTCCCCAACTGGCCTCCTCCTAACCAACGCACAGCCGTCACTGGCACCGAGACAGAATCACCTTTCATCAGGCAATACAACAATGTTTCACCCTGCCATAAAGTGAGCTCTCGCTTGACACCACCACTGAAGTCGCAAAAGGCGGTGGTTTGGCATCAGTGGATTGCACGCTACAGAGGACCTGGCTCGGAGCTGTCCTTCGAGTAATCGATTTGAAACAGTTCGTCGTGTTATTGCTGTGCCACTGCTGCTCAGATTGCTGCTGCAGATGCAGTACGATGTACAAGACCCATACACTGAATACGACGGCCGTCTATCTCGGTACCGCTACGTTGCCGTCCGGAGCCCGGTCTACTTCCGATCATACATTCTCGTGATCACCGCTGCCAGTAATCATTTACAGTAGCTATATTGCTTCCAAGCACCTCTGCGGTATCGCAGAAGGAACGTCCCCTACTAGTAGTCCAATTACACGACCATGTACAAAGTTAATTAATAGTCATAACAGTTGAAGTGGGCAATTAAACCAAACCTGATTTGCATTCTCGTAGTGGCGCTAATAGCTCTACTCTTATGCGACTGGACCGAAAAATTAATAGATATATCTTTTAGTTATGGAAACACGCCTACAAACTATCGTTTACAGCGTGCAATTCTTTTCTGGTGTTGCGATTTCTATTTAGTCAGCGAATGTCCATGACCATTAGATGAGAGCCTATACTTCTCTCACATTGCATAGTAGGAAATGTTTCCTGCTTGGCGGCTTCTATTCCTGTTGCGTATCCATAGACTACATAAACATCGAAGGATCTGGACGCGTTTCTAAACTCCCTTTGAGCTCCAACCAGTAGACCAGAGTTGCGCTCGCAGAATGTTTTCGTTCCTGATTTCCATTCTGACGACAGCCATGGCGAATACTATTCTCTTGGTTCCGTTTCCAACAGCGCCTTATGGGCCATAACTGAGATTCTGGGTCACTGGCTCTTCTGAATTTAGATTCTTCCCGTTATTTTATGAAAGAAGTTTACGATAGTTCGCTACCGTTATACGGCTTTTCTTGCGGTCGAGAGTACTGGACGCGTGGTATCTCTGCTGAGGGAGAAGAGGGGATTTTCTTTGACCATCGTGGTGGAAATATCTTCGCTGAATTGCCGTTTCCACTAATACGAAATGATATTGGGAACTGAGGGAAGGCAGAAGCTCTGACGGATTTTTCAATCACCTCCAAGTACAGTTGTTGATTCCCGGACCCCGAGTTTCGTAAATCCTCCCATGCTGCTACATACTGCGAAAAACTATTGCCACAAGAATTACACTAAACTCTTTCACTGCGAATAGATTCAGTCATGATAAAGGTATTGGTGACTTGTTTGCCTTTACACAATTAGTTGCTAAAGATTCGAAAAAGGTTATCAAATATCTTCGTATATTTAATGTTCGTTCAGATTTTTTTTTTCTTTTTTTAAAAAAAAGGTCCGTCGTCTCACGATAGCTGCAAATCACCTCTCAGTGACAGAAAGTAAGCAATACAAACTTACCATACTTTGGCCTTAAACCTCTGATAGCAGAGTAAATAATGGGGATTCGGGTCCACCGATTGCGCAAATAAGTAGTCTTCTTACTGCCTCATTGCCCAAACTTGTTTCGTCAATTTTGCGCTATCCTTAATGATACTTTTATTCATGTTTGTATATACAGAAATATTTGAAACAGTAATTATCGGAATGAAATTTGTGCCTGGGAGTATTTTCTACCTTTAGTGATTTTTACCTTCCTAACTAGAATGTTAGAATCTGTACGCCCTGCTTTACCTGCTTTACGTAGCTGTATGGTTTGCCATCTGCAACGAACCGATGATGTAGTGAGACTGGGTGGTAAAGCAGCCAATCATTTCAGTACAAAAATATGTGTGATGATACGCTACAGTTTGTTCTTGGTGTCTGTCTTCACCTGCATACTCATCGGTTGCAGCAAAACGCAAAGAAATACCTTGCATGCTTATAATTGACGGGTTAGGGAAGTAGAAATACACTGGTGTCCAAAATAAAAGCAACAAACAGCTATATCTCCTTCCTGTGTCTAATTCACAGAAGGGAACTTCTAGAGTGAAGCCGTCAACATACCACCTGGACGACCATATGTCCTTTTCATAGACGAGTCCCGATTTGGTCTGGGGAGCGATTCTCGACTGATTCACATCTGGAGGTTACATGGAACACGATTTTGGGACCCAAACATTGTAAAAAAAGAGCCTTGTATCGAGGAGGATCACTAACGGTGCGGACAGGCATTGTTGTGTCCACTCGAACATTCTACATGTAATTCTGCTGGTGAGTCAGCAAGATTTAACTGCTGTCAGGTACCGTGAGGAGATCTTGGGATGTCATGCGCAGTTGTTGGGAGGTACTGTGCGCCCAGGCTTCATATTGGAGGAGGATAATGCTCGATCTCATAAAGCAAAGGAGCAAACGGTGTTTTTTTTTAAAAGAGCATATATGGGATGCACTAGAGGGTTGCATCACGTCAGAATCCACCAACCACTTTCCAAGACTTGTGAGCAGCTGTGCAGGAATAATGTGCGTTATTGCCTCAACAAAACACTGATGACATTATTCGCAGCATGACCCGCCACTGACAGGCCTATATTGGTGAAAGAGGTGGTCACATATCATACTGATCAAATTAACCAGTTGTCACAATGTGTGCGCAAATCGGTCAAGTTGAAGTCTGTCTACCGTTATGCATGTTGCAGTTGAACACGTTCTGTATTCTTTCCATTGTTCCATTGTTTGTACTTTACTCTCACCTGTGTATACTGTTTTGTGGCAAAATAAACACAACGTTGCAAAATTTACGTTTGCTGCTTTACTTTTGGACACCCAAATACGTACGTTAAAGATAAGAAGCTTGCCAAATTGGCAATGAACCACACAAAAACATCGTTATTTTGCAGACGGCTGGTGAATAAGGTAGTAAAGTCAGCGGACGCCTGATTTTTGTTTCCGTAACAACGCGTGAAAGACGTTAAAAAAAATTCAACCCTTTTTTTTTGTGGTAGCAGTTTGGCTTTTTTCAAATTCCAATACACCATAAAATTCACCACTATTTTGGCTACAAAACCCTATATTTATAAACATAATCACCGTCCAATGACCGAGCGAGGTGACGCAGTGGTTAGCACACTGGACTCGCATTCGCGAGGACGGCGGTTCGATTCCGCGTCCGGCCATCCTGATTTAGGTTTTCCGCGATTTCCGTAAATCGCTCCAGGCAAATGCCGGGATTGTTCCTTTGAAAGGGCACGGCCGAATTCCTTCCCTAATCCGATGAGATCGATGACCTCGCAGTTTGGTCTCTTCCCCCCAAAAGACCCAACCTAACCGTGCAATGACTGCCTTGCTGGGAGAATCTGCATACCCGCTTGCTACCACTGCTCTGGTCGACGTCGGAGCCAACGTATTCTGGCATCATTAACCTTCCCGTCATGCACGTACTGCTTCCCAACTGAGTGCATCCTTGTTTGGCCCAAACAGAAGAAGATCGATAAGTGTGAGATCCTGGATGTAGATTGGATGAGTCAGAACGGCCCAGTGATTTTTTGACAGCTCCTCTCGGGTGCGCATATTTGTGTGAGGCCTTGGACTGTCTTGGAGAAAGAGAAGTTCGTTCCATATTTTTGGCGACAAACACATTGAAGTCGTTTCTTCAATTTTCTGATGGTAACACAACACGCTTCACTGTTGATCGTTGCGTCGTAAGGAAAGATATCAAACAAAATAACCCCCTCAGAGTCCCAGAATACCGTTGCCATGACATTACTAGCTGGGTGGATGACTTTGCACTTTTTCTTCGTTGGAGAGGTGATATGGATTGCCGTTCTGTTTCCAATTCCAAGTTACGATCATGTTTCATTGCCTGTAGTGATGTCACCATCAACCTCGTCACGCGCACACAGCTCTGCACAAATGGTCCTTCTCTGCTCTTTAAGGTCTTATTTTAGGCGCCGAGGAACGCTGCGGTCACAAACCTCTGAGTACCCCAAATGATGGACGGGTGTGTCAGCACTACCAACAAAGATATCCAGTTATGCAGCGGGGTGGTTAGTTGTGAATCGTCGATCACCTCGAATGAGAATGTCTGCATGTTCCAATACTTCCGGATTTACAGCTCTATGTGGCCGGCCGGCACGCGGGAAATCGGACAGGTTTGCACTACCTGGTTTCTATGACGACGCACGCCTCGCCCAATGACTCATCATGATTTTGTTGACTGTCAAGTCTCTGTAGACATTTTGCAAGCGCCTACGAATATCTGCGATGCTCTGATTTTCCTCCAAAAGAATCTCAATGACAGCTCTCTAATTGGAACGCATCTCTGTTACAGATGCCATTTTGGAGGCTACGTATACGGCTGCCACCTATCGGAATTTCATTAAACTACTACGGCTGAAGCCGAAATATTCCACAACGACCCGTAACAAATTCTGAATTATTTATAAGGAAATTTAGCGAGAAAAGAAAACTTGTCAAGTCAGCTATTGAACGCAAGTCGTATTTTCCAAACGTGAATGAAAGTATTCACTTGCTGTAACGAAACGTTAAAATAATAGCTATTTGTGTAATAATATCCGTCCTTAAACACAGTAAATATCCTTTAGTTCTATCCGAAATGTATTTAAAACTGTGATTACTGTTGTCACTGTCTCAGATTAAATGACGCGTCACGGGGAAGGTAATACGACTTTGAGCGATAAAATATTTCGAAACAATAGTATGTCGACATTGGCCCCGCCGTAGACGTAGCAATGAATTTTGGTCTTTAAGTTTTTCCAAGATTTCAACTTTTTGGCAAATTTTTGGTCAAATATTTGTTGGTTTATACCATTTAATTAACATAGTACGAACTAGCTACCGTAAATATCATACCTCTTGCGATAAATTTGTAAGTAAGTAATAAAATTTGGAAAGTCAAAGATTCAAATCAATACTGTAATTACGAAACGCTTTGTCAGTTACTTAACGCCCTTCGAAACACTTTAGTGAGGCAAGGTTAGCAAATGACCCAGAGAAATATTGTTGGTATTAAAATCAAAATAAATTAACACTATTTTGGTTGGAAAATATTTTCTCTATAACTATTTATTATTTGGCTGTAAATCACAGATGCTTAATAGTTACATAAAATCTTTGTGGAAAAAATGTAAAACCTGTTAGAAGCCGACCTCTGGTAGAGATCAGTTTGGTTTCAGGAGAGATGCAGAAACACGCAAGGCAATAATGACTCTACGACTTCTTTTAGAAGATAGGTTAGGAAAACGCAAATATATGTTTACATTATTTGTAGAATTGGAGAAAGTTTTCGACAAAGGCAACTGGCATACACGCTTAGGAATTCTGATGGTTATAAGGGTAAATTAAAGAGAGCAAAAGGCTATTCACAACTTGTACAGAAACCAGAAAGCAGTTATAAGAGTGGAGGGGAAAGAAAGGGATGCAGTGACTGTGAAGGAGTGAGACAGGGTAGCAGCCTGTGCCACATGTTAGTCAATCTAGACACCAAAGAAGAATTGGAGGAAGGAATTAAAGTTCAGAGAAAAAGGTGAAAACTCTGAGGTCTTCCGATGACAATGAAATTCTGTCAGAGACAGAAAACGATTTGGAAAAGTTGTGGAATGCAATGGAAAGTTTACTGAAACGAGGATATGCGATGGACATCAGAAAAGGAAAATACCGATAATGGAATACAGGAACTAAATCAGGTGATGCGGGGGAAATTAGTTTAGGTAATAAGGCACTACAGGTTGTAGTAGGTTTTTGCTACTTAGGCAGCAAAACAAGTGATGATGGCCAAAGTAAATAGCTTATAAAACGTCTACTGTTAATGGCAAGGAAAGCGTTTCTGAAGAAGAGAAACTGGGTAACACAGAAAATAAATTTATGTGCTAGGAGATCTTTCCTGAAGGTATCTGCAGTGTAGCCCTATGTGGAAGTGAAAGGTAGACGATAAACAGTTCAGAAGAGAAGAGAATGGAAGCTTTCGAAATGTGGTGCTACTGAATAATGCGGAAGATCTGATTGGTAAATCATATGACTTATGCGAAAGTACTGAACAGAATTAGCGAGAAAAGAAATTTGTAGCACAACTTGACTATGAAAAGGTTATCGATGGGACGATACGCTGTAAGATATGAAGGGATCACCAATTTAGTACTGGAGGGCCCTGTGTGTGTTACGGGGACGTATTGTAGAGAAAAATAGGGATAAATACAGCAAACAGGACACAGATTGCAAAAGTTATCCGGAGACGTACAGTTAAGGACAGAATAGTCTGGGTAGTTCCATCATACCACAATTCAGACTGAAGGCCAAAACAACAACAACAACAATATTCAGTTAAAAGTAAGTAGTATAGCTGGTATTGAATAATGCTGGATTCTGCCACGTGCAATAATACTAAATGAACAGCAGAACAGTGTGCGGAATGGTAACCGGGTCGAATCCGTCCAACACTTCCATTTACATCGTTGTCGTCGAAAGGAGATCACGAAATGGAATCTTGATATCTGCGTTTCGCGGGCAGCGCGTTACGAAGTGCGCTATTCGGGCACATCTCAAATTCTCAAATCTTCAATTGGACTCTAATTTGTCCCCATACACACGGGTAAACAGTTATCATAGAATATCTCAAATCTATTGCTTTAAATGTTAAATAAGTACTACAATACAGAAAGATTCACTGACAATGCATTCCGTACATCAAAATTTTATATCGGCAAAACGTATCCGCTTTACAAATGTTCTCAGAATCAGCTAAGCAGTGGAAGCAGCTATTGTCGCCATTGCTGTAGCAAATGTGGGTCCCAACACTCCTCAGATGTGTTTCGCAGAATGCATACTGAGCTTAACGTTCCAATGAAAGTGATATACCCAGACATTATTTCCATAACAGTACATAAAAACCTTACGCAGGACAATACACGTGTGATTAGACATTTTCTATCGTGATAAAGTGTATTTGAAATGGCACATTATTCTGTTACCTGTATGAAACACAGAAAAAATTAATATGAAGTGCTTTTTTGCTCCGCAAAATCTCTTCAGCTCTAGAAATTTTTCCCCGTTAAGGGTTCATACCCTAGAGTGAGAAATAAATAACTAAAACTAATCTCCGCATTGTTTCTTTTCATAAACTGTGACGCTATCACGTTGGTATGCAGATTAAAGTAAACAGAATGGCCATTATTTCATAAGGACATCTTTTTTTTCGGGCGAAACACAGAATCAGTATCCTTAATAAATGGACACATAGTAGAGCGTTGAAGGAAAACGTCCAGTATTCCATCTGCAAGTTAACTTCCACCGATTTTAAAACCAGCACGAATGCTGTTTTTAAGATGTGGAGAGATTAACAAGTGCCTCTACAATAAAATTACTGTCTGTTTCAATATCGACTTTATCATTACAAAATGTTCTTAGAAAACTTAATTTTCATCTTCGATATCGTTCACTAACACAGCTGCTTTTCACTAGCTCGTTTAATAGTTTCCCTACGCCCTCCAAAATATTGTTATATTCTGTGGTAATAGTGATATAGCAAAAAGAATACACATTTTATTTTTCTTTCATTCTAGCCCTGAAAATGTGTATTTCAGTAAACTGATCGAAAATAGGCTCAAGTAGAAATGCACCTTTTGTTGCACTCACTTGAGGAAGGACTACCTACAGTTAATAGCACGACCATTTCGAAGGCGACTGCACCACGCACGAGATGGCAGCGTAACCAGTTCACCATCTACAAATCGACTGAAATGTAGTGTTTCTGCGATTTAAACATTTCCTGTGTTTAAGAATACAGCAACTCTACTATATCTTTTTCAGTTAAATTTCCAGATAAAGTTCCGTTTAAGTTGTCAGTTGTTGATCGTCGTTCCATAATTAGCCAACTAACGGCCCTGTCAGAAGAACAATAATCGAATCACTTTGTTTCCCGTGCTAAAAGACAGAATGACAACAGTTTCGAAGCCACATTTCGGCGCTACAACATCGATACAGTTTCTGTAATGTTTATGCGTTTGATTAAATCGCTCTTCGTCGAGCTGAACGCATTAAAGCAGCGAATATAACTGTTATAGGTTGAAATTAGCTGCCATAATCACAACTGTCAACAACTGCGAGCTACCTACTCGCCAATGAGATTACTGCAAAATAGCAGCTGTAGTAGAACATTTGACTAAAATACTTGGGTCAAGATCATTATGCATCGTAAACAATTATATATTAAAAAGTCCTTCATCTTCCAAAGTGAGCTCGAATTGTTACTGTACACATCTACAAAGTTCACAATTTTAGTAAAAACGACTCAGTAAAGACTCTTTTTCAGGATGAAACGAAGTGCTGATGCGATACGTTATTACACTTGCGTCGAAATGTGATTCCTGTAGGCTGCGGTGGCACCACTCACCTACCTTTCTTATAATCCAACAGACAACAAATTTCTCATCCTTTGTGACGACCGTTTCCTGAAACTCTCGTCTCTTTCAAATGTGCAGCCGAAAAATTTCATCAATTGAATGATGACGTCATTCCTGTCGTGGACAACACTTCAGTTCCCTGAGAAACGTGGATTATTGTCCGGAATCTGCCGATTTTGCCTCATTTCTTTGTCGAATAGAGCATAGAGCACAGTCAAATGTTCCATTTCCGCTCCGCAAGCATTTAAACAATTCACATACACATTTTCCGTCCACGAATTCTATTCCACACACATGCACGAAGACTGTATACGTCTCCGAGGTTTTTTTTTTATATTTGTAATATTATTTACAGTCTTTTCGTTCCTCCACTGCATCACGAAGCTTGTCTAGTCGCACATACTTGGGATCTTCTGTTCTTCAGCATACGGAGCTGGGTGTCACGTAGCGTTTGTAGATATGGGTTTCGATATGCAAACATTTTTGCTGTTGTGTGTCTTCACAGACACCCAACATTACATGGGAAGCTAATAAATCATCTGCAGTGCGGAGATATGTTACTACATTTTAACATAAATAGGATTTTTGTTGTGATAGTTTTAATGTATCTTTGAGGTATAAGACACTTAATAGCTAGTAAAGCTGCCAATAACTACAAGAAAAAAAATATTGAACCAATTACTACATTGACCACCACACTACTTTAGGAAACATTATTTTTACTGTTTGTTATAGTATCTTTCGTTGCATTCTTATTTATCTCTGACTCTCTTTCTGTCGACTGCGTAAGGCTTACGTGTTAATGGAGGAATCCTTCTGTTTATTATATCTCAATGATGGTGCCCCATGACCAGGCATTCTAGTTAGATACTGAATCTTGAGACACAAGAGCCACCTCTTGTAACAGCCACCCTGTTCTAAGGTATGTTGATTCCATTTTAGTACCGTTTCCTGTTCCACGCGCATAAAATTTATCTTCGAACATCAAAAGAGTTTGCTTGAGTAGCTCCAGCCAAGGTGGTAAGTTAATTTATTGCAAGTATTTGTGCTGTTCCATTTGCTCATTTAGGATAGAATATATTATTAAATTGCAGCTTTTCTCACTTTCCTCCTAATCCGTTTCGTATTGAACATATTCATGGAGGTGTTTGTATTGGACTCAGTTGTAGCTACGCCATAAACGCACCATGTAGCAACTATGGGAAATTAAATTAATTTAGATTTCATTAGTTTAAGAACATTTAACAAGGCCAGAGTTTACAGACACATGGAGTACGCGTGATCATAGCACAGCTGAAAATTGTTAGAGGATGAAAGCAAATACTTTTTTCCAGAAAGTGATAAGACGTGTGATACGAATCGGTTTATTTATACACCCAGGGCAGGAAATCGTAATTTGGAAACGATGCCCATAATGTAATTTTAGGTCTAACATGTCTTCAGAAATAAGAGCAAGTTATTTATAATGAACCTCCTTAATACGGAAATAAGAAATACATTCACCAAGCTTTCGAGTTTTTTAACATATGACTTTTTACTGTGGACAGGAAACAGAAAACCAAAAAATATTGAGGTAATGTCGACATGAATATGGAGAACAGCCATAAAAACATACTTAACCGAAGAAAAATCCAGTGATCAAAGAGAAATGAAAGAGGAATGGACATTGATTAACAGGTCGAAGATAAAGAAACAGAAACTAACTCGGCATGTAATTAAACGTAACAGATTAATAAAAAAAACCTATGAGAAAAATAGGAACTGGAAGAAATTAAAGAGATAGGACTAGAACATCTGTACCAAATAGTGTGGAAAAACTGCAGGAACTACAAACGAATGATAATGCCGAAGAACAGCGGACACAAATTCTTGCTTCGACAACGCGTTTCAATTTGAGTCTGATGATGCTACTGTTCTAATTCAGTAATTTAGTGTATCTGTACAATGCTTGACATGAGGAGCATATTTTCGACAAAAATGTATCTACGTCATAGTGTTTATTGTACCAAAGAGAATTGTTAAACACGAAGATGCCAAGTTCGTTTTCGAAATGTTACTCGTATAGCCATCTCGTAAGTAGAACAACCGTGTTTTCATATTTAGTATTTACCATACTGGAGACAATTGTTTCCAAAAAGTATGCATTTCAGATGTACCGAGTAGTTGATACAATAAATGAATGCATCACGTCGCTTGATAGAGTAGGTTGTTTTCAAAATTTCTATCAAAAAGAAAATTCTTTATCTAACGATTAATCATTTTACCTATAGTTTCATTGGCAAAATTTCAGCTGCTTTTTAGACTCAAAAACTATTACTTTTCCCCCCTCGATTTAAATATACCTATATGGATTAACGTTCGCTTCTAAATTTAATCCGTAGTCATCTCGATTAATTTTGGCAATCTCTATTTTTTCACTCTCTTCTCTTCAGTAAAACATCGATTCACAACCGTTCTGCAAAGGAAAATTACTCTCTTCTCAGTCAGATATTAACGAAGACATTTTTATCTTCTTCAGTAAAATTAAATGTGTATGGACACGTATAAAGTCTGAAGTAATGTCACTCATGGAATCAGGCAGATAAGTGAACCACAGTAACATTATCTTTGCGTAATAAGTGAATATTCACAACTATATTCATCGTAAGAACTGTTTCCTCGTTCACAGATATTCGTTAATCTCATCTACATATTATTCACTGAAGGGTTATGCCCTAGGATATTGGGAAAAATTCAGTAAAACCAAATATTTTAGTGCATGAAATAATATCATAATAGAATAATATACATGCAGAAGCAAGATTAATCTGCGATTTGTATTTTATTTATTGACTTCGCTTCGCGCCACAGTAAGAAAAAATGAGTCTGGAGAATGATGCAAGAGCTATTGTTATCAAGTCTACTCTTATCATTTGGAGACGATCATGACTGCTATAACTGACAAAATATTTAATTTTTCCTTACACAATATAATGTTTCCGGAAAGCAAACTTCGACTGTTTGAAACGATCATCATCTGATATTTGTGCTGCACAGGGAGACAAAGAATATTCCTTCTGTAGAGCACATGGATCAGATTATACTCTTGTGCGAGGACCGGAACTGGTTATCTGAAAACGTATTTGTGATTGTCTAATGATATAAAAATATCCTTAGCTGTTCTTGTGGTCCTTCTCGGTAGAGGCCACAGTATAACCGGCCATCGACTGCTGTTGACTTACTCGATGAATCAGGCTCGAGGTGGTTGGGCCAATAAATGGGTTCATGAGGTCAGCATGCGGCACGAGATAGCAGATGAGCAGCACAGCGCGATCCCGGCGACACAGCCACAGCTGTCAGCTCAGAGCTAAGTCTACACACTGCAAAGTAACTGTTTTATGACGTCAGCGTCTACAAAATTGCGCAAATTCTTCTAAACAAGAAAAAGCTCATTTTCTTTGGTCATATACATCAACGGTGACGTCAGTATTCTTAATTACAAGATAAGTTTCTTCAAAGACATTTATTTTTGGACCTAACGGCTAGCTTCCTATGGATACTACTGTATACATTGTTATCAACATAAAATATCAAAGTTCTGATCTGCCGTTTCTAGCATAGATTCCATTTATCGTCTTAGAATTCTTCCTCGCCTCTCTCAGTAGCAGTAAGTCTTATCTCAGAACCTACCGGGAGTAATTAAATGCATGAGAGAATTTTATAAAATTTACAAAGTACAAATACTGATAAAAGTACTGCGTTTCATTACACCCGTCAGTGGTATAAATGCTTCACCCCACACCGAAGAGAGGGGTGATGTTCGCAGTGTGTTTCAAAAATATTTTTATAATCTTTGGGGCAGTTTCCTTACACCAAAAAGGGAAAAAAAACCTCTAGGAATCAGGGGCTCTATGATACTTACCTTTATTCATGGTTTGAAACTCATCTCTTTTACTGGAAGCTCTTTGCTTTCTATATTTTTGAAAGAGTTGGTGAGCAGAAAAAAAATTTGGGCAAACATGGGCTCTAAACTATGCACAATTGTTCTGTAGAACAGAAGTGTTTCGCAACTACAAGTATGAGTAAGTGCTCATACCTCGGGACGTATGGATTTTAGAGATCACGTACACTAGGTTTGTATTTTTTTTTTTTTTTTTTTTTGGTGGAACTTGTCCTCAAAATTTAGTAAAGATGTGTTTCAGACACCCCGTATATATACCAAAGTATCTGTAGGTCTTTACTCACGTAAATAATTCCCTATTAGTTTCACATTATCCACACCGGAATTTCGTTAGAATTACCGTATTGAAAGTTTCTTTCATTCACAATTTTTTCTTCATTCATTAAAAATATGAGCATACGTATTGAAAACAAAAAGCAGCTGTTTGTCATGTTAATTGCCTTCAGTTGGCGTTCATATCACAGATACATATGATTTATTAAGTTGTGAGCATTTACATATATTCTTTGTGAAATTCAAAGTACGTCACAACGTAAAATATGATTCTCAGTGTTGTATTGATTATCTTCTGTTTCTTGTATTCACCGTAAAGCTTTGGATGAATATGCTACATTCAGATAGTGACACAACAAATGAGAATATGCAGCCGAAATTTTTAATGGAGTGCTCCATTACACAGCTCATTTTTTAAAAACAATTACAGTAACTGGACCTTTAGCTCCAGCATTTTACCCAAAACATTTCTTTCACAGTCTGTCTTTCCGACAAGACAGAAATCTAAAACGTATGTACTCGTACGTACGTCCGCCTGTTTTTCACTAATCAATATAAAACACCAATCCTACTTCGGGTGCAAGCGCCCTCTTAATAAATGCTACTCACTTTGTAAACTATAAAATTTACGTTGGTACTCTAGACAGAAAGTTAGAAAAGGAGACACCGCTCCTTCCACTAAGAGCTCACAGCAAATTCATTCATAGCCTTTGAGTCGAATTCTACGACACATAACCAACGTCACATTGAAGTAAACACTAGTAATCGTCATTTCTCCAATAATAATACTATCTAAATACTGACCGGCTTTCCTATAATACAGAAACAACACTCAATGATCCACTGGATTCCAGCAGTACTGAAACTCAAACTCCTGTTCATATGAAGTTACTTTGGATTTACTACTGTTCAGGAATTATGATCTCATGTTTAGTTATATGGGACGATAACTCACTTTTGTTGATCAGGTTCCGAAATGTTGTTTAGTTTTCTCCTTCAGTATTTCCAAGTTCTTAGTATCCGACTGTTGTTTTCATTGGCGGCTTCCAGGTGACTCTGACTTGGTACCGGTATATAGTTTCAAGCAAGAATGGTATTCACCATTTTCATTTTTCAGTTCCATAAGACAGACAACAGACATTAACAAATATATTAGTACTGCCGGAACAACCTGCATTTCCCAGGCATTTATTTAGCCAATCTTTATTAGGAACGAAACCTAATGCGTACTCCTACAGAAAACTCGGTGTGAGATGATCCCGGACGGTTTCCGTTCGTTGGACGCAGTTGTTTCGCGATTTTGTAAACACCCCTGTGGCAACGCATCTTCATGGTTCTACGGACGGTTATTGTTTTCGTCTACAGCCGTTTCCGTTCCGCAATTGAAATCTGTAAGAGGCACTGTCGAGTTTTAGGGATTCCAGTTGGTTCCACTGCAGGAGCGTATAACACCACAATTACAGAAACCCTAATAAACAACCTTTTGTTGTAAAAGATGTAGGAAAATTAGTCATCCTTACAGTGACGACAAAATTTACATTTGTGATAATTTGATCAACAGAAATATCATGTGAATAATAATATTTATCATGCAATAGCGACTGAATGAAAGAAAATGATAGGATACGCAACAAAAGCATCAAAGAAAGAATTGCAAAATAATTACTAACGAAGGTTAAAGGTTAGATGGTAAGTTGGCCAAAGGTAACATTCACCATAGAAGAGAGTTGTAGTGGCACCGAAAAGGAAGTTCGATGTGACTACAATGTAACTCGGAAATGGAAATGTTAGCTTCACTTGCTATCTAGTCGCTCTGTAGTACTACTGCGATAGTAGCATGCATGTAAGCGCTAGTAGATTGTTCAAAATTTTCAAATGTGTGTGTAATCTTATGGGACTTAAGTGTTAAGGTCATCAGTCCCTAAGCTTACACACTATTTAACCTAGATTATTCTAAGGACAAACACACAAACCCATGCCCGAGGTAGGACTCGAACCGCCGCCGGAATCAGGCGCACAGTCCATGACTGCAGCGCCCTAGACCGCTCGCCTAATAATGCGCGGCGTTACTAGATTGTTTTAAGCTAATCGGAAGTTTGAAAGTTTTGCGATATAGAGTGAAATGTTATTCAGAAGGCATAGCAAGATAACGGGATACGGTGATTCACGACGAAATTAAATCGTGTGAGATTTGTGATGAGACTTAGCCTTCGTGATACTGAATAAGCACGAACATTCAAGGACACTGAAAAAGAGATCGCCGACACAAAACAATTATTAGTCTCAAGTAGGTAATAGACAAACGCTAACACGAAGAACGTACAATTGTACCGAGTTGTCAGAAGTTGTCAACGACAGGATTACTGACGCAAACGGAAGCAATTCCCTGAGTGAGAAATCGGTGTGACTAATTACAGGGTGGCGTTGTCGTGAGCGACGGACGCCGTTCCACGTCATACCGACTGGGAGTACCATCACCACTGAGTAGCGTCAATTCTACGGAGACGCTGACGCCACAAATGTCTTAGTGGTAATGAATAAATGAACAAAAATTTAATGCATGACACGGCACTTTTTTCAAGTATCTCAGTGTTTATGACGTCATATCTCTTAAAATATGTGTACGGGCATTCAGCGGAGCCGGCCGGGGTGGCCGAGCGCTTCTAGGCGCTTCAGTCTGGAACCGCGCCACCGCTCCGGTCGCAGGTTCGAATCCTGCCTCGGGCATGGATGTGTGGCTGCCATAGGTTAGTTAGGTTTAAATAGTTATAAGTTGTAAGGGACTGATGACCTCACATGTTAAGACCTATAGTGCTCAGGGCCAGAGCCATTCAGCGGAATAAGTAGATACCGTCTGCGAAACATTTTGCTTACAGAATTCTTAGCAGAGAGGTAATAAATTTAACTTGATGCGTCACGCGTCAGTTTTTCACACATCTCATTTTTTATGCGTCAGTTCTCTCAGCTGTGATAGTTATGGGTTCTTACTCCCACAGAGATTGTTGTCTGGCAGTAAGGGGTATCTGTATAAAGTTTGATTGAAACTGGTACGGTCGTTTAAGAGGAGATGTGGAACACACACTCACACACACATCCACTGATACGCCAAAACATTATGACCGCTACCCACTGGCATGTTGAGTGCCGCGTAATTGCTTTCCGGGTGCGTGACACGGTAACAGAAATACGAGTATGTAAGTGGAGCAGACACGAACGAGAGATAACGTTAGCGAAGATATGGGCAGCAAATGTGGAAATCCATCGAGATAAGCGCACTGGACAATGGGCAGATTATTATTACGCAGAACCGGTGAAGGAGTAGCTCGAAAATGGCGAAGCTGGCGACTATTCACGTGCTTCTCTCGTGAGCATCTACGTAAAGAGGTAGGAGAACACTGAAAGTACAACTATGCGATAAATGTTTGAAGGTCGACGACTCTTTCAGAACGTGGTGTTCGGAGGCCTGTGTGCTCTATAAAGTAGGTTTCATGGTGATCTTTGGTATCTCTGCCGAAAGATCACAATGCTGGTGCACACACAAGTGTTTCGCAGCACATCGTTCATTGTACATTTTTGAACATGAAGCTCCGCGTCAGAACACCCCTATGTGTTCATTGGTTGACCTAACGACATCGTCAGTTACAAATGCAATGGGCACGGGACCATCGGCATTCCACCGTCGATCAATGGGAACGTGTCGGGTCTTCGAGTGAATCACATTTTTGCTACACGAGGTCGATGGTCGTCTCCACAAACGCCGTCATCGAGATGAACGGTTGCTCGGAAACTGCAGTGCGCCATGGACTCAGACAGGTAGGAGCGGTATTATGACATGGGAGAAATTCTGCTGTGGTTGCGTGGGACGTGTGGTATTAATCGATAACACGCTGACGACTGCGAAGCACCTGCATTCCTTCCTACTTGAGGTCTTCTCCGATATTTCATCTTTCAACAGTAAAACTGTCCGTGTCTCGGAGACAAACCAGTGCTATAGTGATTAGCAGTGTGGTGAACTCATGTTAATGTCTCGGGACCAAATTCGCCTGATGTAAATCCTATGAAACTCATATCGATATTTATCTGGCGCCATCATCGCGGAAGCAAATCAATTCCCCGTTATTTACGTGACTCACATGATACGTGGGGTGACATATAATGCCATATAGCTCCAAAAATCTCCCAACAAACTGTCTGATCCCTGATACGCAGAATCAGTAAAGTGTTTTGTTCCAAAGACGGACAAACTTGAATGTGGCTATAATGATTTTTTTGGCTCATCAGCGTGTATTTTATGATATGTATGGGTACCACACATGGAACATAATGTCACGTTAGGTTAGGTTGTGTTACACTGCTCTATTTATTATATTTAACACCTCATTAACACGAAACATGGTGGGAATTTCAACTCCGTGACGTAGTGAAATGGGTTTGGGGCAACAGATGTAGCATAATGAACAACGAACGCCTAACCGAAGTTTATGTTTTCTATGTCACAGAAGCCTGCCTACAGTGAACTGTCAAGGCATTGTATACAATACTTATAAGATCTAAGCTATCTTCCCGAATGTTCTGAGATTATCTATGTTACAAATTTACGTTAAAAAACGTTGCATAGAAAGATGTTTCAGTTTAAGATCTTGAACCAACGTTATTTTAACAATGAGTTTATGAAGGAGTAGATGCTGAACGCCTAAGAATGCTGGAGATTATTATGAATCATTTATCGTTTTTTGTATGGAGATATGAGCAGTTAAATTACCGGAAAAACAACCCTTTCAAGATTACCTAGGCTCCCAGTAACAAAATTTGAGAATTTACACACCATCATCACAATTTAATGTCCATCTCCTGTTAAATGACAGGGATATAGTTATCACCCAAACTTACGGTAAAATTAAGGAAGAATGAAGATGGCTTTCCTTTAGCCACGAAGCATGGTACAGATACATCATATGAAATATTTTGTTTCCTTCAAGGACAGAGTGGGGTGCAATAAATACTCATGCAAGAACACTCGTTCATCGATTAGTAGGGAGTTTTTAGCTACCTTATCTTGTATAAACTCTTTATAACTGGGTGTAATGTCACGTTGAGACAAACAATAATCGTCTGCCAATTACGAGGGCTTGCTGAAAAATTCTGCCTCCGAATTTCTTATGTGACACCTCTTAAGACTCTTTAAATACACTACTGACCATTAAAATTGCTACACCACGAAGATGTCGTGCTACAGACACGAAATTTAACCGACAGGAAGAAGATGCTGTGATATGCAAATGATTAGCTTTTCAGAGCATTCGAGGAAGATTGGCACCGGTGGCGACACCTACAACGTGCTGACATGAGGAAAGTTTCCCACCGATTTCTCATACACAAACAGCAGTTGACCGGCGTTGCCTGGTGAAACATTGTTGTGATGCCTCGTGTAAGGAGGAGAAATGCGTACCATCACGTTCCCGACCTTGATAATGCTCGGATTGTAGCCTATCGCGATTGCGGTTTATCATATCGCGACATTGCTGCTCGCGTTGGTCGAGATCCAATGCCTGTTAGCAGAGTAAGGAATCGGTGGATTCAGGAGGGTAATACGGAACGCCGTGCTGGATCCCAACAGCCTCGTATCACTTAGCAGTCGAGATGACAGGCATCTTATCCGCATGGCTGTAACGGATCGTGAAGCCACGTCTCGATCCCTGAGTCAACAGATGGGGACGTTTGCAACACAACAACCATCTGCACGAACAGTTCAACTACGTTTGCAGCAGCATGGACTATCAGCTGGGAGACCATGGCTGCGGTTATCCTTGACGCTGCATCACAGACAGGACCGCCTGCAATGGTGTACTCAACGACGAACCTGGGTGCACGAATGGCAAAACGTCATTTTTTCGGATGAATCAAGGTTGTGTTTACAGCATCATGATGGTCGTTTCCGTGTTTGGCAACATCGCGGTGAATGCACATTGGATGCGTGTATTCGTCATCGTCATACTGGCGTATCACCCGGCGTGATGGTATGGGGTGCCATTGGTTACACGTCTCGGTCACCCGTTGTTCGCATTGACGGCACTTTGAACAGTGGACGTTACATTTCAGATGTGTTACGACCCATGGCTCTACCTATCATTGGATCCCTGCAAAACCGTATATTTCAGTAGGATAATAAACGTCCGCATGTTGCATGTCCTGTACAGGCCTTTCTGGATACATAAAATGTTCGATTGCTGCCCTGGCCAGGACATTCTGCAGATCTCTCACCAATTAAAAACGTCTGGTCAATGGTGGTCGAGCTACTGGCTCGTCACAATACGCCAGTCACAACTTTGATTGAGTGTGGTATCGTGTTGAAGCTACATGTGCAGCCGTACCTGTACACGCCATCCAAGCTCTGTTTGACTCAATGTGAAGGCGTATCAAGGCGATGTCGGAGATTTGATGTTTTACTGGATTCCAGATATTCACAGAACACTCGTGAAGTAGTCGTACGGGAAATTCCTCACTTTATCTCTAACTGAGAGATGCTGTGCCCCATAGCTCGTGCGCCGACTATAACATTACGTGCAAACTCCCTTAAATCTTGATGAACTGCTATTGTAGCAACTGTGCCAGGCAATTATTCTCTTACATAGGCGTTTCCGACCGCAGCGCAGTATTCTGCTTGTTTACATGTCTCTGTATTTGAATACGCTTGCTTATACAAGTTTCTTTAGCGGTTCAGTGTATGTAGGAGGCACAGAAAGCTCAGGAATCGAGTTATAACTATTTGCTTTCTTACAAATGTTTTCTATTAAGTTGTAAGTGTTTTGTACACATGATTTTGGATTCCTGCCACCGGCCATCGCAACTTGTCTCCCTCCTTGTTTGTGCCTTACTGACTACCACAGCAGTCGACACAACATTCTACATTCTTATTCCTCATGTATACATACTTATTTCTCAACGTTGTCACACTATTGGCTGACACATTTCTCCCAACGAGAGACCTGTTTGTTGATACAGTCACTGTAGATTGTTTGTATTTACTGACGGAGCCGCAACCTCACTTGACCTCTTCTAATTCGTGCTTTCAGTTTCCTGGGGATCTTACGACTTGTTATGTTCCATAGAGCCACGTTACACGCTGCAATTCAGAGCTGGATCAACGAAGCGGGGAAGTCAATCGAGTAACACGTTCGGCATATGATACCCCAAACAGATATTGAAAACAGAACACAACGCTGTAGAATGTATTCATATCCTTCCGTATGTAGCGTTTTCTTAATAGTAATAGCACCACATCCTCTGTAGTTCACCCTCTGCAATGTACATGAAGGCAGGCAACTTTCTCCAGGCAATCGCCAAACCCAAACTGTTCCATCAGATTGCCGCAGTGTATAGCGTGATATATTAGTCCATATCCCTCGTTTCCAGACCTCCAATGCCCTGCGACGTAACTTTTTACGCCACTCTAAGCGTCGTTTAGCGCTGACTAAAGAAATTTGTTGCTGATGAGGGGCTGCTTCATCATTGTAACCTGTTCTTTTTTATTCCTTAATAGCAGCTGGCAGAATATTCTAACTGACGAGTGATTCATTCTGCGCATTTTATGTGATTTTTTTACAACCACTCTACACAATGCTCGACGGTCCATGCCAATCAGCATATGTGGTCTGCATGGTCTTAGTTCAGCTGTGATTGTACCTTCGCATTTCCAATTCACAATCACCAACAGTCGAGATGGGGAACTTGAGAAGGGTTGAAACGTCCCTGTCACATTTGTCAAGTGATGTCTAGTGAAAAGTCTATGTTCTAAGTCACTGAGCTGTCCTGACCATTCTGGTCTCCCGTTACTGCGCGAAAAGTAACTGATAGAAATAACCGCTTACTGAGAAGCAGCGGTTACTGTAATAATCGCTCATATGATACGAGCAACACTCTTAATAACAGTGCAGGGTGCAGAAAAAAAAATGGCTCTGAGCATTATGGGACTTACCTTCAGAGGTCATCAGTCCACTAGAACTTAGAACTACTTAAGCCTAACTAACATAAGGACATCACGCACATCCATGCGCGAGGCAGGATTCGAACCTGCGACCGGAGCGATCCCGCGGTTCCAGACTGTAGCTCCTAGAACCGCTCGGCCACTCCGGCCGGATGAGGGGTGCAATCTGTTTACCGAAATGCGTAATACAATTTTGCATCAGCTGATATCCGGCCACGAATAAATGAACAGAGCAGAGGGCTAGCTCATGGAAATAACTATCAGACTGTGAGCCGCCGGCCGCGGTGGTCTAGCGGTTCTGGCGCTGCAGTCCGGAGCCGCGGGACTGCTACGGTCGCAGGTTCGAATCCTGCCTCGGGCATGGGTGTGTGTGATGTCCTTAGGTTAGTTAGGTTTAAGTAGTTCTAAGTTCTAGGGGACTTATGACCTAAGATGTTGAGTCCCATAGTGCTCAGAGCCATTTGAACCATTTCTTAGACTGTGAGCCATCTGTTTGTCTTAGTGTATACTTAGATTTAGTGGTATCTGACTACGTAGAGTAAAAGTAAGCAAATAGTGCGACTAAGCAAATAAGCGTCAGTGATGAGCATAAGTTAATTTTCTGTGGCAATTTGTCAGACCGTGTGCCTTCTATGGTAATAATCGTCAGTAGATAGATGTACCTATAAGTAATTTTTTTTCGGGCATTTACTTCTCGCTCACAGATCTTTTCTCTCTGAGAGTTACTGACTACCACTACAAGTAACCCTGAAGTTGGTAACTGTGACCTCGACTCCAGTATATCGAAGAAGACCATGATATTTCCAGAAAGGACAGATATTGGAGTTAAACAGATATTTTCGTACGCTATAGAGACAACCACCGGCCGTTACAGGGTTTCACATAGTTGATTTCATATTAACTTCCAGATGAGATCAGAAGCGAATGACACTGCAACATTAATTCGATTTCTCGTCTGGCTTGTGGCGGAGGGTACTTTGTTTTCCTTTTTGCCTGTGTGGTATTTGGTAAAAGCTGATTTCCAAGTAACTTCCAGATGAGCTAGGGAGTTGAGTTGAAACTTTCAACTTGGCTTAAAAGCGGATGGCAATGTAATATTAATTCGCTTTCTTGTCTGGTGTGCGGCGGAGGGTATTTTGTTTTCCTCAGTCTGCGTGTCTGATGTTTAGTTCACCTTGATTTTAAACTAACTTCTCGCGAAACTAGAGATTTGAAGCTTTCAGCATAGTCCAGAACCGGATGACAATGCAATATTAATTTAGTTTCTTGTCAGGTGTGTGGCAGAGGTTAGTTTATATACCACTGCTATTTCTCCATTATCCCATTCCAGTCACGAACGTTTCGCGATAAGAACGGTTGCTGATTGCCTCCTCATGACCTAGAATCTCTCTAATTTTCACTTTCACAGTCTTTTCGCGATACGGTGTAAACGTAGCAGGAAAAAATGCTACTTCGATTGAAAAGACCTAGAATCTCTCTCATTTTCACTTTCACAGTCTTTTCGCAATACGGTGTAAACGTAGCAGGAATAATGTTACTTCGAATGAAATGAAACTGAAATGAAACCGAAATTTACCCCATGTCTCTGTTATAATGTCATCAAAAAGTTTGAAATCGATCGACATACTTCACACTTACCGGAGGAGAAAATGGAAAACAATTATTTAAGTGAAACTCTTGTTAATATAAAACGTTTTCGAAACAAACTTGTGAGTATAAAATAAATTCTCCAGGCCTCCAACAGATTCCTGACCTCATACTGATACTCCTGAAAAACTTATGTTTATGACATTTTAATATTTATGAGAATAATGGCAAAATTCAAAACGAAAAATGTGGGACTCATGCAACAGATAATTGTAAGTAGCGTAGGGTATAAATGTCGTTGAGATAAATCAGACAACATTTGATATAATTTGCGGTGCAATGAAATTGTTAGTGACACAGGTGAACCATTCATTCATCAATTATCTGTTACATGTGCCCCCTGTTTTCCTTTTACTTTTACAGGTAATGACATATCTGTGAAAAATTAACAACAAAATATTTTGAGGGCTCTCTCTAGGAGGTTACGAATCTGTATTGGGCCAGGTGAAACTATTTTACATCTTTTAGTCCGTTTAGACATTACAAAAGGTTAAAAATAAACCATCTCAAGGCTTGGAGATATGTACAAGGGTAGTTTGATAGGGTTGGAAAATTTGAATGAACGGAATGAACATTTTTCTTGAGCCTTCGTGGTTGATAAGCTTGATTATTCCAAGGATCGAAAAAAAGAATTTTGAGAAATGAACGAGGGTAGTTTTATAGCGCTAGCAAATCTCCGTGAGAGAAACGAAAATTTTTTTGTACCTTCGTGGTCGATAAGCTTGATTATTCCAAGGATCGAGAAAAGAATTTCAACGATAAACACCACAGAGTTCATTGTTGGCAGCACCATAGTTGACAGCCATCTGAATTGGTCATTGTCTTAACTGCGAAAGGAAGTGCAGAGATTCATGTTGTTTTTAAACTTTTTCATTAGAAGAGTTGGACTGTGGCACAGATCAAAAGAGAACTGAATGAAGTTCACGTGGATTTTGCAGCGTCATTGAAGGCCACTTACTTTAGCATAAGTGAATTTAAAATTGTTTGGACAAGCACGGAAGACGAAGTGCGCGCTGGCCGTCAACTGAGGTCACCAAAAAGGAAACCATTGACAAAATCCAAAATATGGTTATGCAAGGCCTCCGAATAATAATTGATGAGATTGGGGAGCTGTAGGCAACTCAACTGAGCAAGTGTATAATAAGCTGCAGGGAGAATTGGCTATGAAGAAGCTGTTGGTGTGGTGGGTACTGCGGTTGCTCTAAGTGGATCAAAAGTGCATCCTGCACACTTTTCAACACGATGTCTGTTGAAGTTTAATCGGAGTGTGGAAGACTTCCTGCAACAATTTGTAACTGTTGACAAAACCTAGATCAATCATTATGCTCCAGAGTCGAAAAGGCAGTCAAAACAATGGCCCAAGGCTGAAGAATATGCACAGAAGAACGCGGAGACCGTTTTGTCAGCTTGTAAGCTGATGAGCACAGTTTTTTGTTATTACCAAGGAATGATCACAGATTACTTGTAAGAAGGCAAAAGCATAACGGGACCGTATGATGCTTCTTTGTTGGATAGTTAGCAACTTATGCTGGCTGAAAAAAAACCAAGGCTGTCACGCAAGAAAAGTGCTCTTTCACCATAATAATGCACCATCCCACAAGTGGCGATAGCAATGGAAAAATTGCACGAATTGGCTCCTCATCCACCCTGCTCACCAGATTAAGCCCTGAGTAACTTCTTCCATAAATGGAAGATTTGGTTTGCTGGGAAGCAATTTGCACCGGATGAGAAAGTGCATTCAACGAGTATTTTGCTGAGCTTGACAGAACCTATTTTTCTGGAGAATCGCTGGACAAAATGTATGTCCGTCAAAGAAGACTATGTTAATTTTTTCTTGCTTTCTTACCAGACGTAACAAACCACTCACGTAATTAGTCATTCTCACATAAAAAAGTAAAGACTCTGCCCACAGGTGAAGAAATTTTGTAGTGATAGTAACGATTTTCAAATCTCACATAAAGCTTTATTACTACGCTCTAAATTTTTGAAATGGGATATCTTGCACTGAAGAAAACGAATTTATCATGTGAAATTTGTTTTTGTACTGTATTTCATACATAAGAAGTCATCCTCGTTCTCCCAACAGCCATGTCAAAGAAGAATGGGGTGGAGGAGTGGACAGAGGTTTAGGGCACCCTCTTCCTCTTGGTGTGGAAAACTGACCCTAAAAGGCGGAAAAATCAGCAATAATCAACGGCATGAATAAGCGGAAGGTGATAGAAACCCTGCATTAAAGACACATAATGTTTATCCAAAGGACATGTGACCTGTAATGGAAAAGGGTCATGATGGTCTCTCCAATGTCAAAAGATTCCGGAATAGCCCCCATTTTGATCTCAGTGAGGGGACTGCCAACGGGGAGGTGATTTTCACCAAAAGATTAACCAACTAAAACATAACGTTCCGCGAATCGAGGAGTTTGAGTGTTGAAGGAAAGTAGGTCTGAGCGGCTCAAGCTATATATAGTGGGGTCAGCGAAGTGAAATGGAAAGAAGACAAGTATTTATGGTGAAAATAATGTAAAAAATATCAACAGCTGCAGAAAATGGTAAATCGGGAGTAAGATTCGTTATGAATAGCAAGACTGGACAGAGAATGATTTACTGTAAACGGTTCCGAGACAGAGAGGATTTTTCTCGTCAGAGTCAACAGCTGGCCAACATCAAGAACAATGTTCCCGAATACATGCCCAGTGTTACAAGGAGTAGATGAATAGAAAGCGACAGTATTTGATGGTATTCAAAGGGTAATTTTGTACTTAATGGAAGATGAAATGTAATACTCATAGGAGACTGGTATGCTGTTGTAGGGAGGGTGCAGAAGAAAGGATAACGGCATAATATGGGGTTGGTGGTAGGAAAAAGAGATGAATAAGACTAATTATTAAGTTCTGCAATGAATTTAAGCTAATAATAGCGAGTATCCTGTTCAAGAATCACAAAAGGAGGAGATACATTACTTGGAACAGGCCAGGTGATATGGCAAGATTTCAATTAGATTACATAATGGTCAGGCAAAGATTCCAAAATCACATACTGGGTTGTGAAGCGTACTCAGAAGCACATATAGACTCAGATCTCAATATAGTAGTGATGAAGAGTAGGCTGAAGTTCAAGAGTCTAGTCAGGAAGAATCAAAGGCGCAAAGAAGTGCAAAACGGAACTCCTACGGAATGAAGAGATACGCTTGAAGTTCTGTAAGACTATAGACACAGCAATAAGGAATGCTACATGTATTTTACCTAATGTGTTTTTATCAGATTATGTTTATGCCTAAATGATGACTACATCTAAGCCCACAGTAGCGACATCTAGATACGATGTAGGCAAACAGATTTCTGGTAGCTACTGTGCTTCAGTAGCCAGTTGCAATAATGACTGTGTGGACGATGTGGTCTATTATACACCTTATTTTTGATCTATGTGACTATGCTGTCCTGAGTATGTTTATATGTTTTGATGATGCCGTTATGCCCTTATCACTTTAGGACATGGTGTAAAAATGATACGTTTTAGCCTATTTTATCTGTACATTTCCTTGGTTGTATGATAGTATAATGTGATATATTGTGTTGAAGGACCCACTGCTCACTAGGTGTATATGTTTGTATATTTTAGATCTCAGGATGGTCATTACGGACTGAAACCAGTCATCGTCAAAAGAATTGATATTATGATCAAAGACTGGAATAAAAAACATTTAATAAGGAATACCTCAGTAGACAGTTCAGTTCCAGACGAATGTACATCTCTAAAAATGGCAGTCACAGACGCTGGAAAGAAAAACATAGGTAACCATTGGTAACTCACTTAGTTGATCGATGAAAGAAGGAAGTACAAAAATGTTCAGAGAAATTCAGATATGCAGAAATAAAAGTCACTTAAGAATGAAATAAATAGGAAGTAAGAGAAGCTAAGGCGAAATGGCTGCATGAAAAATGTGAAGAAATCGAAAAAGTGTTATAGTCGAAAGAACTAGCACAGCATACAGAAACGGTGAAACAACCTTCGGTGAAACTAGAAGCGAAGGTGGTAACATTAAGAGCAATGAGAATTCAACTCTTAAATGCAGAGCAGAGGGCCACGTGGATGGGAACAGTCAATTGAAGGCCTCTACGAAGGTGAGGACTTGTCTGACGACGTGATAGAAGAAATAGTAGGTGATATAGAAGAGAAATGGGATTCAGAATTTAAAGGAGCTATGGAAGACTTAAGATTGAATAAGGCAGATGGGATAGAAAGTTCAATCGGAATTTCTAAAATCTTTGGGGGAAGTGGCGATGAAACGACTACACGTGTTGGAGTGTGGCATGTATGAGTCTGGCCATACACAGTATGACTTTCGCAAAAACATCACAAACACATTTCCGAAGACTGCAAGAGCAGAGAAGTGCGAGAATTATCGCACAGTCAGCTTAACAGCTCATTTGTTCAAGTTTCTGACTACAATAATATACAGAAGGATAGGGAACAAAATTAAGGATGTGTTAGATGACGATCAGTTTGGCTTTAGGAAATGTAAAGGCACCAGACAGGCAGTTCTGACGTTGTGTTTGGTACCGGAAGCTGAAAGAAAAGTCAAGATAGTTCATAGAGTTTGTCGATCTGGGAAAAGCGTTCTACAATTTGAAAGGTACAAGATGTTAGAAATTATGAGAAAAATAACTTTATTAAGGGCTGGTAATATTCAGTGAGTACAAGACACAAGAGGGAATAATAAGAGTGCAAGATCAAGAATGAAGAGCTCGGATTAAAAAGGGTGTAAGACGGGGATGCATTCTTTCGCCCTTAATGTTTAATCTAGACATCGAAGAAGCAAGCGGAGATCAAAGATATGTAGAAGAGTGGCATTAAAGTTCAAGATGGATATCAATGATAATATTTACTGATGACATTGCTATCCACGATCAAAGCAAAGAAGAACTACATGATCTACTGAATGGAATGAACAATCTGATGAGTACAGAATATGGATTGATAGTAAATCGAAGGAGGACAAAAGTAATAAAAAGTACTAGAAATGAGAACAGCACGAAACTTCACATCAGGATTGGTGATAATGAACTATATGAATTTCAATTGTTCTGCTATCTAGGCAGCATAGTAACGCATGGCAAATGGAACAAGTAAGACATCAAAAGCAGATTAATACTGGCATAAAGGACATTTCCGGCAAATAGAAGAGCACTAGCATTAATCAAACGTCTCAATTTCAGAAGAAATCTCTGAGAATGTACGTTTGGTACACAGCATTGTATGACAGTGGAACATAGCCTGTGGGAAAACCGGAGCATTTGAGATTTGGCGCTACAGAAGAATGTTCAAAATTATGTGGACTGATAATATTGGGAGTAAGAAGGTTGTCTGCAGAATCTGTGAGGAAAGAGATGTATGGAAAACACTGGCAAGAAGGGACAGGATAATAGGACCTCTGCTAAGACATCACGGAATTATTTTCATAGTACTTGAGGGAGCTATATTCAGTAAAAACTGTAGAGGAAGACAGTGACTGGAATATATACAGGGTGTAATTGCGGCCATAGGTTGCAAGTGCTACACTGGGACGAAGAGGATGGAACTGGAGATGAATTCGTGGCGGGCTCCAGCGAATCAGTCAGCATACTGCCGACCCAAACTCAAGCTGCAGTGAGTGAGGGACATCTGCCAAGACCTGTCGTATTACTGAGGCGGCGGCATTGTGCGCTGTCGGGAATGCGGCTTTTTTCCGAGAGATTTCAGCTCACGTTGGCCGAGATGCACCGGTTGTTACGCGCATATTGAATCGATAGATCCAGGCGTGTCATTCTTAAAGTCATGTGGTGTCTTAACTGTCACACTAGACTGGTAAATGAGAGAAAACGTATACTATTCTTTCAGCTGTGCAGTGTAGCGAACTTTCTGTCAGGAAATGACCTTGTTTACCTAATTTCATAAGTATCGGTTCTTCGACTACCAACTTCGAGCCGAACACACGGAGATGCGAAAAGTCAGAAGAGATATCTGGCTTGAAATGACTATGAATCCATGCTTATTTCAGTTAAACGTTTTTAATTATAAATAACTGAAACTTTTTCAATAAGGTGAGAACAAACGTTTCCTTTCTGAAAAATCCATCCGAACGAAATTAATGTATTTCTGGACAGAGTTTGATATACCATTATTACAAGTATATGCGGAACAGAATATTGACATCTTTTGCTAGATTTTTACAGCTCTCCAAATTTCTGTGAAAAAAGTATTCCATATCTTAAGAATTTTCTCTTACTTAAATGCCTTACTATTATAATAAATAAAAATTGCTTCCACAGAATGTTTTAATATATTATTCACTAATTAGGTGCATGCCAAATTTATGTACTGCAATGTCAGTGGTCTGTGAGGATAAGTTAAATAATGTTGCTAGAATGTCAGTTACGGGAAATTTGAGTCAATAATTTGACAGTGTTTGCAATAGGCCTTACTTTATATAGGTGAACTAGTGCAAACCATGTGCTGTCTCCTCTTCTTCCTCAAGCAGTCTCTAATGTCAGCGGCTTCAATTTTTCTGTTATCGTTTTCCTTCAATATCGACAGAGTGTGAACTCCTGGATCAAACCCTAGCCTGTGTGGAGTCCGTACCCCGTCAAGGGCAGCATCGTTAAAAATTAAACAAGCGTTATATTCTGCAACTTCATCAGCAGTTGTGAAAAGAAATGTTGTATTGTGGCATGGATATCCTATCGGAGAATTGTAACTTTTACTAGAATTTCGAAATTTAAATCCCCACCCATTTGTAGACGTTGTGGATCTGCTAAATACTGAAATATTCCGTGCATTGTGACTGCATAAAACCGAAAGGAACACCGCAGGAATAAGTAATATTAGGAGGCAGAGAACAACAAAGGGGCGCAGCTCCTTGCAGATTTTTGTTAATTTTTATTTTTATCACATTTAGGAATGGAATTTGAACGTAGTACTCAGGAATTGAAATTTCGTTACCATGTAGCAAATGAAGATAAAAAACAAACTTTTCCGTAATTTCGGTCACTTTCACGGACGTCCCTCTTAAGTTATAAGGTAGAAATGGTTGTCTAAAAGCTTACAATGCAATCACAAATTCCAGCAGGTGTCAAATTAGCTTCCTTTTTCAATTGAGCGAGTGCGGGCAGAGAGCATTTGCTCAAGTGAATAAGGTGGATGACCTTCCAACGCTACCCCTCTATAGCGGTTTTTGTCAGTTTAGCAGAATGCGCGCGCACGTCATCGTGGAGTGACATCAGTTCACGCAGTCTTCCTGGTCGTTGTTCTTGTACTGCGTCTCTAAGATGTCTCAGTGATTGTTGCAGCACGGGAAGCAGTTCGTAGTACACCACACCGTCGCCGTTCCGCCAGGTGCATAATATTATCTTTTGTGGATGCGCGTATCTTTGTACTGGTAACTGCTGTTTCGTTTGAGCGGAAACATTCCTTTCTTTTCCTTATTTTAGCAATAAAGACACCATTTCTCGTCACCAGTAACGATACAGGATACTAACGGTGAGTGTTGTTCACGAGACAATTACTGATGAGCAAGCAGAGATGCACGTCTCGCCACCCGCTAATTTTTGTGATTGTTTTCTTGGAGCATGCGGTACGCATAGGTCCTATTTTGGACGTTCCCTATTGCTTGAAAATGTCCCCAGTTCATCATATTTGCCAATTCCCGAGTACACTTACGTGGATCATTGTGGATTTACGCGTTTAAACTATCTTCGTCAAACCCGAAAGTCTTGCTGAACGTGGACTCACTAATGTCAAAACGATCCTCCCTAAAACGACAAAACCATTTCCTGGCTGTGCTCTCTGCAAAAGCATTATAGACGGCGCAAATGTTTCTGAGTGCCTCCGCTTCTGTCGCCACTCAATTGAGCTGGAAACAGAAGTGTGTCGGAAATGTTCAGATTTCTCCACTTGTCACTCCAATTTCTAGCGTCCACTGCTCCACACGCTATCTATAAATGACAAAATAACACCATACAAGCTAAGATATCAACACGCAACTACAAATAAAACAATGACACTTGATAAATATACCCATATCAAAAGGAATACTAACATGCGAAAAAAGACGTTACTTATTTATGCACTAAGTTGACATATTTAAAATATCATTTCACAGTACCAATAAATGATTAAAACCCCATTAATAAGAATGAGAATAAGCTGAAACAACAGTGCTGATATATAACGGCGATAGCTGTTAACTCTTGAATAAAAAAGCACAATAACAAGTGCTGGAACTCCTGCTACAAGCCTAATAGAACTAGGTTGTAACTGGCAAGAAAAAATGCTCGTGATGGAAGCATACTCGAATATAATCACGCAAAACTCACAGCATCGACTAGGATTACTTGCAATACTGACATAACTAAAATCTTAAAATGGTTCAAATGGCTCTGAGCACTGTGGGACTTAACAGCTGGGGTCATCAGTCCCCTAGAGCTTAGAACTACTTAGACATAACTAATCTAAGGACATCACACACATCCATGCATGAGGCGACCGTAGCGGTCGCGCGGTTCCAGATTGTAGCGCCTAGAACCGCTCGGCCACTCCGGCCGGCAAAAAGCTTAAAAACGGACACATGTGCAATATAGCGGTACCACTCAATGCTGTTCTCCCTATACATCCCTGTGCAGGGTCAAAGAATGATGTATTTAAGTTTCGATCTGTTAATAATATAGTAATAGCCCCTGCTAATACTGGAAGCGATAAGAGTAGGAGAAGGGCTGTAATAGCTACAGATCAGACAAATAAAGGTGTTTGATCGTCATTTAAGCCTGGGGCAAATAACATTTCATTTCGACCTTTGATAACAGAAACAAACAAATGGGTGGAAGTAGATTAACGAAAAAATACGAATAATCATATCTTTTCAAGTCTGTCTAGTGAATAACAAATATCAAGTGAGAAACCGAATGAACACCAATAGGGAGTGAAGTTCACGCAAATAGCACTCAACCAGTTGGACTGCACATTAAAGTCGGCTCCGTGGCGCGACCGCACAGAAACAGGAAATATTCTGAAACGTGCTCACCAAACGCAGTTGGTTGATAGGAGCTGTTCCAAGTGATAACTGGTGGACGAGCCTTCCACCAGTCGCGCCCAAGCAGCCGACGATTCCTCCGACCTGTGTACGGGCACCCATCTCGCCTCCCGTGCGCAGTCCCGCTTAGGCACCGCGCCAACGTGATGTCGGGCTGCTCTGGACTCGCCGACTCCGCTTTTCCGTCCGGAATGGACTCCGTGCTTTTATTGCCAGCTGGAACCTTGCTCCTTGACCGACATGCAGAGATTAATCCTCTGGGAGTCCGGTTTGCTAGTAGAATGTTCGAAAGTAACCGGTATATTGGGTGCCACGCGCAAACTCGTGTCTCGGTAACGGTCAAAGAGCGTAATTAGTCGCAGTACTGATAAGAGCCTGCATAGCTCAAGACCAAACAGTGTGACTCCTTCAGACAGCCGGCCACGGTGGCCGAGCGATTCTAGGCGTTTCAGTCCGGAACCGTGCTGCAGCTACGGTCGCAGGTTCGAATCCTGCCTCGGGCGTGGACGTGTGTGATGTCCTTAGTTAGGTTTAAGTAGTTCTAGGGGACTGATGACCTCAGAAGTTAAGTCCCATAGTTCTCAGAGCCATTTGAACCATTTTTGATTCTAAGAGGAAAGAGTATATAGAATGGTACCATTACCTGCGTAAAGTTGCCCCGAAGGAACTGCCAAAATAAGGATTGAACACTTTTCGTGTCAAGATTATATTGAACGCTCCTCAGGAAAAGTAGCTTTATCAGTTTGGTCAACAGGGCCATGTCATGTTAAGACAAACCATCTAATCAGATAAAGCAGTTTAAGAACAATTACTGATAATCTATGAAACAATGTCCTCAAGGCCATTTTCCTTTGTTAAGATTCAGCAAAAATCCAGAAATGTTCCAAGTGATGATGATGAAGTCCCATACTCCTTAACACAGGAGACCCGTACAGCCGTACTAGGCAAGGCCCTAGCGGAGGTGGTTTGCCATTGCCTTCTTCCGACCGTAATAAGGATGAATGATGATGATGAAGACGACACAACACACCCACTCATCTCGAGGCTGGTGAAAATCCCTGACGCTGCCGGGAATCGAACCCGGGACTCTGTGCTCGGGAAGCGAGACCGCCACCACGAGACCACGAGCTGCGGACTAATGTTCCACGTAACAGTTTTTTTTATAAAAAGTATAGCACGATAGTAAAACATACTACAAAACAGGCAGGACATAAATATCTTTAGAATGTGACTAAGATACAACAAATACCTTAAGGGTGTTCATTAAAATGAAAGAAAAACAATTGAGGCTGCTTGATGTGAAATCACCTCCCATCGGGCTATGTGGTCCAGACGCACGGCCAAGAAATTACTTAGGGCCGGCCCGATACGCTGCACACCACACTCTTTCTTTTCTAAGAAGTCAGTGGGTACGCGACCTACGGCTCAAACATAGAATATTAGCCTGAAGAACAGAGAAGTAACTTTTGCGTAAAACGAGTAAAAACTGAAGTAGGTAGATTACACGCAAACTCCCTTAGATGTGGTAAGGTAGCTGGCCAAGGCAACTACACCTGCTAATAAAGAACCGGCGTCTGGGACGGAAAACATATCGGTAAGAAGACGTGAACAGTTGACTGATTAACCTCACCTACGTCGAACACAAACATGGCCTGGAAGTACTGCCCACCAAAATACAAGTAACAAGTTTTTCCCCATAAGACGCACAGGCCTGTGGGCTTCAAAGAACTCAAGAAAGCCAGTTGGCGATGTAATGCACAACTACAAGGCAAAAAAAAGGCACTACCCCAATCAGGCAAGAGCCCCCAAAACGTAAAACATGCAATCAAATCACAACTCTATGAGAATAATTACAAAATAGAACCTCTTTTGTTTACACACGATCGACACGCTCCTCAAATCGCCTGGCCAGATGCAGGAACAGGGAAACATATTAGGATGCTTTACCGATAAGGAAGCAGCAAGGCACAAACACGCTCATTAAGAGAACCAGTCACAACAATCTGGCACACAGTGGAGAGGAAGATTAGTCTTTCCGAGTGCCGCGAGGTCTCGGCACAGAAGCAACTAAGTCAAAGTAGCTCATCGAGCTTCCAAAGCTGCACTGCTGTGACAGCAGAAAACTAGGAACCGCCAGGAGTTGCGTGAATGGCGACGACCCACCGCCCGCCATCAGATCTGGTCGGCCTAAGAAAAAATGTGCCCACTCCCGTTTGCAGTGCACGTGCCTCAAGCCGGGAGATGCTCAGCCAGACAAACCTGGAAGTCAGTCTGGCGTGAGGTCGGTCGCTTGACGGCGCGTTCGGCGAGGCCTGCCCGTTGCTGGCGCGCCTAGGGCGTATCGCTCCTAGTCGGGCGTGCCGCGGCAGTCCTCACAAGGGGAAGTGATGCGTCTCTCATGGCCTCTCCTTCCCAAGTGGCTCTTTCCGCCTTCCCGTGTGCCAGACGTTAAGCTCGGCATTTCTGCCTTGCGACAAAAGGGAGAGCTGCGACCTAACCCATTGCGAAAGCAAAGCGTGCGTGGCACAGGGGGAGCTGTGTCGAGGGACCGAACATCAGTCCCTTCCTGTTGGCAGGGCACAGACCAGCAGGTGCTCTGCATGCCGGCGACTTCGTTTGTCGGCTTGGGATCGCGGCGCGAGTCGGCAAGGGTGCTTCGCCGGGCCCCCGTGTTCTGCTAAACCCAGGAGGTGGTGACATCGCCTGGGCCACGTTAGATGGGTCCAGACCGCTGAACCCACCACCTGAGTAGGAGTGGGTCCTTGGCCGAGAGGTGGAAGCTCGGGCTAGTAAGCGGCGAAGGGCGAGAGGTGCTTCCGCCTCTCCAGAGTGCGGGGTGCACTTGCCGAGGAGCGCCGGGTGAAATCGACGATGACCGAGCCACCGATAGGGACCAGTGCGCTGGCAACGGCGCTCTGAACCCTGCAGTTTGAGAGTGCCCTTGGCTTTGGGGCGAGGCCGGTGGGTGAGCAGCCTTCCTGTCCCCCCCCCCCTCCCTCCCCATGCCAGAGGAGCTGGTCTGGGGTAAGAGACGGGCTCCCACCCTTTATCACTCGTTAACTAAAGATAGCTACAACAGAAAGGAGTGATTCGAGTGCGCTCAAGCGTGCATCTACGATGTTTGATCCCTCTTCACAGGACGAGTTGGGACAGGCACAAGATGAAACCGTAACTCAGAGGCATGCACGAGTTACGCTGCTCCTGGAGAAGAACATAAAGAACGGCAAAATGAGCCAAGCGGCATTGTCCATCACTAAAAACGAGCTGGCTGCATGGGCCATTGCCCATGCCAATCTCGAAGGCCGCGCAGAGGAGCTAGAAAAGGAAAATGATAGATTGAGAAGACAACCAAACAGTACCTGGGCGGGAGTGGTCGCGCATGCGCCACCCAAATCACAAACTACAAAAGAAACGATCGCCAAGGTGACCAAGCGGTCATGCACGGCGGTCTTTCTTGGAACTTTACCTGGCCAAGACACAAGTGTAAAAAAGATATATGAATTGTGTCCACAACCATTGACCCGGTAAAGGACAAAATTAAAATAAATAAATCTAGCAGGAACTCGGTGATCGTTGAGGTTGCCACCGAGGAACGCAAAGAAAAACTTCTAAACAATCCTAAGTTGAACTCGTTGGTCAAGTGCGAACCATCGAGAAAAAGAAACCCACTGGTAATTCTATATGACGTTACTACAACACTGACAAATGATGCACTGTATGAAACCATTAAAGAACACAACTTTGACCAAATGAATAATGATGAATTTAAAGACTCTTTTAAGCTCAGATTCAAAACGGGGCCTCGGTATCGGGATGTTGTACACCACGTTGCCGAGGTCACTGCACCGATGTGGAAGAATATAATATTGATGGCAGACTATATGTTGGTTTCCATGCCATAAATATCAGCTACTATCTCGTGGTACCTCGCTGCCACGACTGCGGAGACATCGACCACATTCTGAGGCACTGCACAAGGGGGTCGGCGTGCTCAAGGTGCGGCGAAGATGGTCACACCCGGAAAGACTGTAAAGCTGCAAGTGTCTGCATACCTAGCAAGAGGCGCGGAAAGAAATCTTGTGGAGTCACAGGACGAAATTGCCCTACATACCGTATGCTGGAACAGAGACTGATTTCCAGAATCGATTCTGGCTGAGTATGTCAAACAGAACAGGATGCCAAAGCGGAAATCCCCGAGCAAAAGGAGGAGGAATGCCATCAGGGCAAATAGGTTCAAAGAATTCTTAAAGTCTCTTTCGAGTGACTCGAAAATTGAGACAGTTGATAAAGGTGTCCAGACTGACCTCCCAAAGATGGATAAAAGTATTCAGACAGAGCCTACCCTCGTGGTCACAAGTCCGTCTTCTTTCAGCCCGGGAACGAAGCCGATTAAGTACCAGCAACAACAAGGGAATCCTGTGTTTGAGGAGACCCTAAAAGATGAAATTAACCATAAAGGACAAAAGCCCGTACAAGAAAGCATAGTAACGAGCGCTCAAGATACCCCTGTAGTAAGGCTACCGCCAGTAGACCCGATTCGGGTATATCCAAATATCGAATACACGATGCAACTGGCGAGACTGGAGCAGCTGGCTACCCTGACCACTGCCTCACGACATGTGGTTCGTGTGGGACACGACAATGGCAGAAAAGTCACCTTCTCGGTAATGGAGGCTGTACAGACAGGATACAGTTAAAGTCAGTGAATCTCCCCACCGACTTCGGAGCCCTGCGAGACTTACTAAAGAAAGTTTCTGAGAGACGAGGAGAGAAATTCGACCTCAATGACATCCATGAACAATCTGTGTTGGCAAATGGACGCATTACGTTTGACTGGAGCACGACATGGCCAAACGACAACATACACACTTACTTTCCTTAAATGACCACAATTACCATCGGCCAACATAACACACTTGTAAGTAGGCTGTTTAGGTTATTTTATTGGTAACGTCACCTCTCTATGAAAATCACTGGCTGTGCTGTGTGCAGTCTGTGGCTGCTTTGCATTGTTGTAATACTCGCCATTGTAGTGTTAGGCAGCTGGCTGTGAACAGCGCATAGCGTTGCGCAGTTGGAGGTGAGCCGCCAGCAGTGGTGGATGTGGGGAGAGAGATGGCGAAGTTTTGAAATTTGTCATGAACTGCTATATATATATTATGACTGTTGAGGTAAATACATTGTTTGTTCTCTATCAAAATCTTTCATTTGCTAACTATGCCTATCAGTAGTTAGTGCCTTCAGTAGTTTGAATCTTTTATTTAGCTGGCAGTAGTGGCGCTCGCTGTATTGCAGTAGCTTGAGTAGCGAAGATTTTCGTGAGGTAAGTGATTTGCGAAAGGTATAGGTTAATGTTAGTCAGGGCCCATTGTTTTGTAGGGATTATTGAAAGTCAGATTGCGTTGCGCTAAAAAAAAAAAATATTGTGTGTCAGTTTAAGCACAGTCACGTATATAATTGTTTAAAGGGGACGTTTCATATGGCGACCCTTAGCCGAGGATACCTCACTGGAATCTTCTGATTTTTTCTTGTAGTTTGTGTAATTAGTGTAGCTTTTGTTTATTGCTAGCGCGTAATTGTAGAGAAAATCTCCTTTGTAGTTGCAGTCTTTCATTGTTGTACAGTAAAACAGTTGTGGCATGCATGTAGATTTGCACAAAGTATTTCGCAGCTGCAATTAACTACATATTATTTTCAGTGCTATGTTAATGTGTTCTCTTACTTTTGCTCTTCAAATTGTGCTTTTCTGTGTTATCGTGTGAAATATTGTGACAATAATGGCGTGTGAAAAACGTAACACTAGGCTCCAAAGTAAACTGAGAAATAATAGTGACGACGAGCGTAGCTTGCCAGCACCACTGTGTAATGAATTAACAGACGTTCAAAGTAGTAATTTGGTAACTGTGCATAGGGAAATGGAGCGGGCTGCAAACAATGGCGTAGACAGTGAAACCGGTAGTGAACAGGGAAGCATTATCGATCGATCGCTCGGCAACAGCTCGCCTCAGGAATCCGAAATGACAGGACACAATTTTGCAAATACTGTAGATTCAGGTTTTGCGTCCTCACCGTTTTCTCAAATGAGTCAAGACACATTTTCCGCTTGTCAAAATGTGAATGTTGCCGGTGCAAATTCACTGCCGAAAATCACTGAGGAACATGTTTCAGACACCAGTGCATTGTTATTACAATTAATGCAACAAATGGGACAAAAGCTTGAAAAGTTAGACACAGTGGAACAAAATCTTAAAAAGTTAGACACAATGGAAGAAAATCTTCAAAAGTTAGACACCACACTTGAACAAACACGTGAAGATTTAACTACTGAGTTACATAACATTGAATCGAAATGTCAAAAAGTCTGTAATGACGTAAAAACACAAATTTGTGAGCATTTTCAACCCATTTTTTCGCGGCATGAAAATGCATTACAGAATCACGAAGCTGCCATGAAAGAACTGCAAACAATTGTTCATGAAAATCACGACACCTTGCAACCTAAAATTGACTCAGTTGCATCTACCGATTCGGTTACGCAACTCGCAAAAACTCAGGAAAACTTAAAGGACACAGTAGATACTCTGAAACTTGGTTCAGAAAAACACACTGAGGAAATAAGTACACTATCGGAGAATGTAGCCGAACTTTCGGATCAGTTCACTAACTTATCTACAAAGGTAGATGATGATCTGAATGACACAAGACCTGTAGCCATCACTGACACAGAAGAGTATGAACAAATTAAGAAATTCAAACAAAATCAGAATCGGATTAATACGCAATACAAAAGAGAAATCCGGGAAGTACAAGATCAGTTGGCGCAAGTAATACAAAAATTTCATATTTCAGAGGACACTCACGTTCCAACACGGGAAGAGGGACTTAGAAATATGGAGCACCCACAAAATAATAACACAGGACACTTCGGAAATCATGAAAGAAATTGGCAAGGTACACCGAATTATGAGATGGAACCGCCGAAACGACGTAACAATAACCGACATGCGACTCGCCAACATGATGATTTTGACTATAAGCTGTTCATTACTACACGTAAATTCAAAACATTTAAGAATTCGGCCAACGACATTCATCCACAAGCGTGGCTCCATCAATTCTCTCATTGTTTTCCTCCCAACTGGTCACTGGAGCACAGGTTAGAATTTATGTGTGGCTATTTAGAGAATGAACCAGCTGAAAGGCTGCGATCGGTCATTCATGATTGTCACAGTGAAGGAGAATTTTACCATGCCTTCCTCTCAGCATATTGGTCTCAAGCTACACAAGACCGAGTAAAACATAGCATCATAATGATGAAACATTTCTAACAATCTGAATTTTCCAGTCTTGTGAAATATTTTGAAGACATGTTGCACAAGAATCAGTACCTGTCAAACCCATACAGCCCCTCAGAACTCATCCGCATTTGCTTAATCAAATTACCTGAACATTTACGACATATTATTTTGGCAGGACGTTGCAAAGACGACATTGAAGCTTTTCAGGGGCTCTTACAAGAACTGGAAATTGACACTGACAGTCGCGGAACGCGAAAACAGGAGCACCACAATTACAGATCACATCCGTCACATTTCTGCGATGAAAGAAATAATAACTGGACGCTACAAGGCTATTCTCACAACATAAATCGTGACCAAAACAGACACCACCCGTATAACAACCGTTGGCAGAGTAGTAATAATTACAGGGAAAGATCACCTCTCCGCGGTAATGACTATCACCGAGACAATCAGAGAAACAGACAATATGGGAACCAAAATAATTATTATCAAGGGAGACAGAATAACTTCAGATGCAACGGTTCGGCGCACAGTTACGATTCAGGGAGAAATTCTCCACCACGTGACGGACAAGGAAGAAACTACGGAATCTACCGACATGACGACAGACGATATATTCGTAACGACAGACCTGAATTGCATCAGAACTGGAGGGATTCAGACAGGGCAGGGCCTTCTCGTCAGAGTGAATTTGTAGAAGTTCGGTCTCCTAATCCCAATAACGGCGCGCGCCAACAAAGAAACAGACAATGACTCGCACCGCAGGCAGCCACCTGCGCCGGCTGGCTCAGGGAAAAAATAGCATACACGCTAACCTTGAGAAAAATTTTAGCATTCCTTACCGACGTATAAAACATGACAATTGCTTTTCAGTTGAAAGTCTGCGTACTAGGAAGAGTAAAGGTTTACACCACATTTCACATGTAAAACCGTTTATTGAAAGATAATCTGCTTTTTAACTTTGTCTTTGCCATAAAACATTTCACTTCACATTTCTAGTATGCTTGTCAGACTTAGAATCTGTTAACATGCAACAATGTTTGAAGTTAAATATCCAGTCAAGAACCAAGAGAACTTATTGAAACAGAAATTACGAATGCATTGTTATAGTGAACAGACGTCACCGTGTTATTGTGTGCGTACATTTTTGCTTATTAGTTGCGCGATTACGTAACGACTATAAGGCTCACATACTTAGAACATTTACCAGTACTGCTAATGAGATTTTAATGCAACATTTTGGTTTACTTGAAAATACATTCTGGATTTAAAGTACTTTCTGCGAAATACCAGATGACACAGTGGTTAGTTTATGTGACAGCTACACGATTTTATCACGACGCTACTAATGAGTGACAATTTACAATGTTGCTTTTTCAGTGTTTCTGTTTTATATCTGCACAGTTTTCTGAATTCTTCTGGAAAGTAAAACATGTTTTAGTAGTAACTTTTGAAGTATAGCAACAATGAGACAGCCTTTTTTGTGGCACAACAATACGTTACTGTACAGTACTTTCTTCATCACGCCAATAAGCATAATAACTACGATATCTATACGCAAAGCATTTCACTTTTGTTTATCATGAGGTAAGTACATTGACTTCAGCAGAACTTTGCTTACAGAGGACGATAACTACGAGACTTCCACAGACATTATATTACAAGACGCACAGTTTAGCGCTACAGTACACGTATTTGAGTGATTAATTTTGTAATTAAAACATTTATTTTTAAAGATATTTGAAGTGCAATGATACAAGGGTTTTCCGTGATACATTTCATTCCATTGCTGTAATCTGTAACACCTGAGGGTATAATTACATTAATCCTCACGGGGGTACACGCTTACTTTGTGTACCATGTGTTTGGCAAGCACAAGGAGCCCTAGCTAATATGGTATTTGCTTATACAACTTTACACATCGGTACCATATTTCTCCAACACAAAATACACAGCTACCTGATTATTTAACAGAGAAACAAACATTTTTTTTTCTGCATCAGTGACAGATGTTTACGTAATTACACAGTTTGATAACTTCACACTTATGAAATTGTATTTTGTCTGTACTTTGTGAACTGTTCATATTTTTTCGGAACCATTGTGATACTATGAGAGCTTTGAATGATGTATTTGGTAAGGGAGCATGATTTTAAAGTACGTTTGAGGTAGATGACACTACTGAAATGAGCAGAGAATTTTTTTAGGTTTTGAGATTATTGCAGAAAGCTACGACGTTTTTGAGATTTGACTGAGGTGTTATGATGTTATTATTACGACGACGATGTGTATTATGCTGTTGAGGAATGTTTATTATATGTATTAATTATGATGAAATACTGAAGAAGTGTCGACGAATATGTATATGTGTAATGTGGTAAGGAATAATGAGTAGTGGTTAGGGACTCTGACTTGTGAAGAAGTATGTTGGAAACCAAGAATCGTACTTTAAGAGTTATGAAATGTGTGTAAATGCGTGACTGTATCACAATGCTGACGAATATTTTTTTTGGACACTTATATTTATAGGATTTTGTTTCTACAGATTTGCAACGCTAATTCTTGACCTGTGAAATATTTTTTTATGAGACTGTCCCTGTAGCGGAAACTGCTGTCGTAAATATTTCCGTAAGAAAGTGACCACCTGCATGTAATCCGTCGTGGGCACCCAGATGGGCGACAGTCGCCTGGAAAGAAGTCATTAGTGTGTGCCAGAGGCACAGGTGGAGCAGAAAAAAAAGGGAGGCCATTATCCTCGCTATTGACGTTCCTTTGTAGAGAGCATTGCAAAAACGACACGGTCAAACTTATGATTACACTGTGGAGCTCTTAATTTATGATATTTACTAAAATTCCTAATGAAACGATGAGAAAAATTTCACGGCTATTGTCTTGCTAATTGAGAGAAATGCCATATGGCTTGCTTTATGTATTTATTAACTCATTTTGTTTAATATCTAGTTTCTAGCTGCACTGCAGCATTGGTAAAAATAAAATTTTATAGATGTATTAATATAAATATTTTCTGTCTACAGATCGAGTAAAGAATAATTTTGTTCAAAAAAATGAGGGAGCACAAAAAGACATATACCTTCAAAGGAACTGCATTCATAATTTTTGTTTTCAAGTACTTGGTAATTTCTTTTCTAGAATAAATTGTGATGCATCACTCTAGTGTTAAGATGTGACATAGGTATTAGACATGGCCATTTTTAGTGTAATATTTTTTTCTGCTAGAGGTCTAGGTTTAAATTTTATTTGCTGCTGCTGTGTGCCAGGCATAGTGCTACTGAATTTGACTTTGCATTACGCTGTTAAGCCAGTTTTACTACGGATTTATTTTTCTTGTTTGCTGCACAGTGCCTTATATTAGTTGTAATATTGCAATTGCTTTGCCATTTGTATTTTTTATCATTGCTGTTTGTGTTAATTGATTTGTGCTGCTGCATTGCCTCGTTCCTTAGTTTAGTATCTGAGCTCAGTAGATTTAAGTTAGCTTAACAGGGGTAGACTATATAAGAGAATGAGTTGCGATGATTTGGAAGAAATGCATTGAGAAGTCATACAAAAAAAGTACAGAAAGCAGGTATAGATAGGACTTTTTGGAAATAATGAAGAATGAAGGGAGATCTCGAAGAAGTAAAGAAAGATTTGTTTGCAAAATACTGCAGTAAAACAAACCCTGTCCTTTCCCCCTGTGTTATTCTGGTATGTGTTTGTGTACTCTTGTATATTTGTGTTTTTCCTGTGTTTATGTGTTTAGCTAATAAGAGTTATGTTGTAGAATTTTTCTGATAATATGTTATTTTCTTTGTAAAGATGTTTAGACATTATTTGTTCTGTTTTGTTGCTCATGTGTGAAGTTGATGTTTCGAAAGTTATTCTGATCTTTTATGTATGTATTCATGTCACAATTCCTGTAACACTGATGTATATGTTATTTCGATTCTTTTGTAAAGCCTGTACTACAAATGTTATCTGTATTGTTATGTTCTTTAATGATGTATTTTGTACCTTTGTAATTGTATTCTTATGTTATAAAATTGTAATTGACACCAGTTCATCATATTATTAACTTGTAAGTTCCATTTCACTGCACACGTTTCCGTTGGTCATAGTATATGGACAATATGAGAGAAGTAGGGACTGTTAGTGTTTGCGCGTGTGTTAATAATTCAGCAAGGGACTGGATAACAGCATTGCTGGTTCTAAGGACATTTCAAAAGAAAAAATTGTGAGTGCATAAGTGGTGGTTTATGGACTTGCTTTATTGTCCGCAAGACTCTTCAATGGTGATTGTGCACCTGCACAGTCGCAACAGATGGCTGCTGGCCATCTCTACAAGGACTACAGTGGGTCTGCATCTTTGATGACCCACCAGTACCATTATTTCTACAAGGACTGCAGTGGGTCTGCACATCTGGTGGCCCACCAATACCGTAATATCTACCAGGACTGCAGTGGGTCTGCTCTGTGATGACCTACCAAACGATATTCTTCAAAACTTCGATTGACTCCGCAGTGGGTTTGCTCTGTTGTGGCCCATTACCTGTCAGCGTGTCAAGAGTCAGCACTGTCTTTCCGTTGGAAGGACAACACTACTTCTTCAAGACTGCATGGAAATCCACTACTTCTGTGTGCAATTTCTTTTACTAATGAGACTTTGTGAAAAAAAAACTGTAATTACTATTATGATGAATGATCAGGACTATCTTTATGGACTGTGAGAAAATTTTAGCTTTTGACCAACATTGTATCAATAAGTGTGTGCATTTGATTTCTTTGTTATTGTAATTACGATTATGAAAAATTTTAACAAATATGGCCGGCCGAAGTGGCCGTGCGGTTAAAGGTGCTGCAGTCTGGAACCGCAAGACCGCTACGGTCGCAGGTTCGAATCCTGCCTCGGGCATGGATGTTTGTGATGTCCTTAGGTTAGTTAGGTTTAACTAGTTCTAAGTTCTAGGGGACTAATGACCTCAGCAGTTGAGTCCCATAGTGCTCAGAGCCATTTGAACCATTTTTTTTTAACAAATATGGATTGCCCAGTGCCCAAAACAATTTGTAAAATTTTTTGTGGGGAGCATGGGGGCTATGTAAGTAGGCTGTTTAGGTTTTTTTATTGGTAACGTCACCTCTGTATGAAAATCACTGGCTGTGCTGTGTGCAGTCTGTGGCTGCTTTGCATTGTTGTAATACTCGCCATTGTAGTGTTAGGCAGCTGGCTGTGAACAGCACATAGCGTTGCGCAGTTGGAGGTGAGCCGCCAGCAGTGGTGGATGTGGGGAGAGAGATGGCGGAGTTTTGAAATTTGTCATGAACTGCTATATATATATATTATGACTGTTGAGGTAAATACATTGTTTGTTCTCTATCAAAATCTTTCATTTGCTAACTATGCCTATCACTAGTTAGTGCCTTCAGTAGTTTGAATCTTTTATTTAGCTGGCAGTAGTGGCGCTCACTGTATTGCAGTAGCTTGAGTAGCGAAGATTTTTGTGAGGTAAGTGATTTGCGAAAGGTATAGGTTAATGTTAGTCAGGGCCCATTCTTTTGTAGGGATTATTGAAAGTCAGATTGCGTTGCGCTAAAAAAAATATTGTGTTAGTTTAAGCACAGTCGCGTATATAATTGTTTAAAGGGGACGTTTCACACATAACAGTCAACTTGTGATGCAGGAGCTGCGCAAGGAGGTGGTGGAGAGGAGGCTGGACGTGCTCTGTCTACAAGAGCCGTACTCCCAAGCGGGAAATATAGCATTTGTAGCCGCGACCTGGCAGGTCATCAGCCGACGGGAAAATCCGAAAACGGCGTTAATAATTACAAATAAAGCCCTGAGGGTAACAATATTATCTCAATACACGAATAGTCACTGCAACGTCGTGGAGCTGATATCTCCCGTCGGAGCAATAATATTGATTAACATGTACTTCCAGTACGCTGACAATATTGAAAGCCATCTTGACCATCTGACCACAGTAACCACGGCATTGCAAGGACGGAAAATGGTAATTACTGCAGATATTAATGCTAAATCCCCCCCCCCCCCCTGTGGTACAGCATCACAAGGGACACAAACGGGGAGAAAGTCGAAGACTTTATCATGGCCTCGCAACTAGTAGTGGCAAACAAGTCTGGCAAACCTCCAACTTATGCTGCGGGAGGAGGACCAGGCACAAATGTTGATGTAACTCTAGGTACAGCTAATGCAATTAATACTATACAGCAATCAAAGGTCGAAGAAAATGCCACCACTAGCGACCTCAATCTTATAACATTCACCATAGGAGACAGTGTTCCGCTGGGCCATGGGGTGGGAAACGCAATTCAACTACAAAAGGGATGATTGGTAACGCCTAGTAGGGAGTGCGACATTCCTGTCTTGCCAGAGGGTGCCACACACCTGGACATAGACATAAATGACAGAGCAGAGGAACTGGTGAGCGCAATAACCAGAACGGTGAAAGCTGCCGTACCATCCAGGAGGAAGGCCATGGCAGCCTCTCCGTCACCATGGTCGAATGAACTTGAGGATATGCGCCTGTCTGTCAGAAGGTTGAGGAGGCACTACCAGAGCAGTGTCGTCTGGCCAGAACGGCAAATATGGCTGCTGCAATATCGGGAGGCTAATCTCATGTTCCAAAAGGAACTACAAGCTGTCAGAACACGAAGCTGGGATAGATTCGTCCAGAATCAATTGGCGTTGGACCCCTGGGGCACACCATATAAACTAGTCAGAGAGAAGATCCGCTCTCCTCTGGAATTATCAAGAATCACGCATGGGGGACAGGATGACGGAATCCTGGCATGAGACTGCTGAGGTCATCCTCCAGTCCCTGCTGCCTGATGATAGCGCGGATGGGGAATCTGAAGACCACCAACAACTACGACTTGATGACCGTAATAAATATAATAATAACACGGCAGTCTACCCTTTCTCAGAAGAGGAGGTGGCTGCCCACATAAAATCAATGAAGAGGGGTAAAGCTCCCAGGCCAGACGGCATTGTAGCGGAGGTGGTGCAATTCCTAGCTCCCCAGGTAAAAGCTAACTGCACCACTCACTCACCTGTACAATGAGTGCCTCAGACAACAAAAATTCCCCAAGATATGGAAGACGGCGAACGTTGCAATTATCCAAAAAGGACTAGATAAAGACCCAACAAACACGAAGTCATACAGACCTATATGCTTGCTGGATATACTCGGGAAGATACTAGAAAAACTACTAGCTGACAGACTGGCTGCACACCGAGTGCTGCTTAGGATGAGCAGCAGGCAGTTCGGCTTCATGCCAGGGCGATCGGCATCTGATACAATAGCCCTGGCGGCCGAGGTCTGTGGTTCTGCCCCGCACATGTATGTAGTGGGCATCATGGTGGACATCAGTGGCGCCTTCGACAACTTGTGGTGGCCTTCGCTCCTCTCCTGCTTGCGGGAGAAGGAGTGTCCAGGGCTTCTACATGGTTGTCTGAGGTGCTATTGCGAGGAGCAGGAAGTCTGGCTATCATACCCGAGCGGGGGAATTGGAAAATCAATAACTAAGGGATGTCCCCAGGGTTCCATTCTAGGACTCCTGTTCTGGGACATCCACATGGAGCCGCTATTTGATACTTCACAGCAAAGTGAAGCGGTGAAGATGACCTCCTCCTCTTGGTCAGCGGCCATAGCCGTGAGGACATAAAGCCTAAAATAGAAAGTGCGCTGAACAAACTGCAACTTAGGTGCCAAAACACTAAAATGAAAGTATCACCAAGTAAGTCTATTTACCTGTTGTTAAAAGGACAATTAATCAGAAACCCTACTGTACGAATCGAGCGCTCACCGGTTCTATGGCGATCTGAAACACAGTACCTAGCAACCATCATTGACGAAAGGTGGAACTTCAGGAAATACATTGACACTGTAACCGAGAAAGCCCTTCAAACACTATACGATCTCATCTCCATTGGACACAAAAGATTTCATCTCCACCCTTACCTCATAAAATTATACCACAATAGTATCTTAACATCAATAGTTGGTTACAGCTCGGGCACACAGGCTCACGAGGGGTGTGGGCGTTGAACATATCAATTTCTTTCAAGCATTAGGGAACGACTGAAAATGAGATACATTGAACCCACTAGAGGACTGATCCATTTTCTCACTGGACATGGGCCATACCCGACATATTTATGTCGGTTCGGGAAAAGGGCCACACCTGCGTGTGAATGTGGTGAACCAGAAGGTACCCCCCAATCATGTGATTTACGAGTGCCCCCTTTTCCATGATGTTGCCTTTACATTACGTGACCAATTACCTGACCATGACACATATCAACTAATAAGAGAAGACACTTTTCAAACTCTCAGTAATCTAGCAGATGATTTATCACGAAAAGTGTTAAAGGAATACCTGAGAGACATAAATTAATGTAAAAAATTGAGACATACTAAATACTGAATATCCGCCCTATTGCTATACCGCCTGCACGTGGATAGGCCGACTTTTCTCGTAGTCGGGAATCCGCCATGTACAGGACTAGGGGGAGTGAGGAACAATATCACCAACACTAGACAAAGCACCGGATTTGACTTAGGTTAGAACTAGTTGGTAGGACTTAGATTAGGAAATTAGTTATAGGAACCTGCAGCGAATAACATCTTGGCCTGCCCAGTGTCAGGGGCACGCCCATCGGGATTAGCTCGATGGGCAAGGCACTAAAGTAGGTTTATATATTTTTCGGACACAACTTTGACGCTGCAGGAAGTAAAGTTTCTACACTCCTGGAAATGGAAAAAAGAACACATTGACACCGGTGTGTCAGACCCACCATACTTGCTCCGGACACTGCGAGAGGGCTGTACAAGCAATGATCACACGCACGGCACAGCGGACACACCAGGAACCGCGGTGTTGGCCGTCGAATGGCGCTAGCTGCGCAGCATTTGTGCACCGCCGCCGTCAGTGTCAGCCAGTTTGCCGTGGCATACGGAGCTCCATCGCAGTCTTTAACACTGGTAGCATGCCGCTACAGCGTGGACGTGAACCGTATGTGCAGTTGACGGACTTTGAGCGAGGTCGTATAGTGGGCATGCGGGAGGCCGGGTGGACGTACCGCCGAATTGCTCAACACGTGGGGCGTGAGGTCTCCACAGTACATCGATGTTGTCGCCAGTGGTCGGCGGAAGGTGCACGTGCCCGTCGACCTGGGATCGGACCGCAGCGACGCACGGATGCACGCCAAGACCGTAGGATCCTATGCAGTGCCGTAGGGGACCGCACCGCCACTTCCCAGCAAATTAGGGACACTGTTGCTCCTCGGGTATCGGCGAGGACCATTCGCAACCGTCTCCATGAAGCTGGGCTACGGTCCCGCACACCGTTAGGCCGTCTTCCGCTCACGCCCCAACATCGTGCAGCCCGCCTCCAGTGGTGTCGCGACAGGCGTGAATGGAGGGACGAATGGAGACGTGTCGTCTTCAGCGATGAGAGTCGCTTCTGCCTTGGTGCCAATGATGGTCGTATGCGTGTTTGGCGCCGTGCAGGTGAGCGCCACAATCAGGACTGCATACGACCGAGGCACACAGGGCCAACACCCGGCATCATGGTGTGGGGAGCGATCTCCTACACCGGCCGTACACCACTGGTGATCGTCGAGGGAACACTGAATAGCGCACGGTACATCCAAACCGTCATCGAACCCATCGTTCTACCATTCCTAGACCGGCAAGGGAACTTGCTGTTCCAACAGGACAATGCACGTCCGCATGTATCCCGTGCCACCCAACGTGCTCTGGAAGGTGTAAGTCAACTACCCTGGCCAGCAAGATCTCCGGATCTGTCCCCCATTGAGCATGTTTGGGACTGGATGAAGCGTCGTCTCACGCGGTCTGCACGTCCAGCACGAACGCTGGTCCAACTGAGGCGCCAGGTGGAAATGGCATGGCAAGCCGTTCCACAGGACTACATCCAGCATCTCTACGATCGTCTCCATGGGAGAATAGCAGCCTGCATTGCTGCGAAAGGTGGATATACACTGTACTAGTGCCGACATTGTGCATGCTCTGTTGCCTGTGTCTATGTGCCTGTGGTTCTGTCAGTGTGATCATGTGATGTATCTGACCCCAGGAATGTGTCAATAAAGTTTCCCCTTCCTGGGACAATGAATTCACGGTGTTCTTATTTCAATTTCCAGGAGTGTAGTTAAGAGATTATACACTAAATACTAATAATAAATCTTCTAGGAATGTAGCTGCCCATTGTCATTAGTTATAGCTGTAGTTCACAAATTAATTAAACTATAATTAGCTGCATTTGATGTTTAAACAAATTAGGGCCCACAAATCATACAAGGAGTTGGGTTATGTTGTACAATTATTATTGTTACCGAAATAAAGAATTAAAAAAAAAAACCGGAAGTCACACGAATGGTGGACCAAACTGCCAGCCCATTGGCCCACAAACCTCCGTCGTCTGTGCTGCTTCACGCACTGCGTCTACCGAAGAAACGGGCTCAACACCACTCGTGGCAACAGTGCCATGCCCACTTCAAGCCATAGCTCGTGTTCCAGGCCACGTGGCACAAGCTATCGAAATCGCAACGTTTCAACGAGCATCAGGAACGTGCTTCATTACCCACGAAAAACAGAGCAACAAATTGATGAGTTCTTCTTTGGATCTGGTACGGTGTTTAAGAGATTAGTCAGGAAGAATCAATACGGTAAGAAGTCGGATACGGAAGTACTAAGGATTGGCTAGATGTGGTTGAAGTTCTCTAAGGGTATCGATACAGCAATAAGGAATAGCTCAGTCGGCAGTACAGCTGAAGAGGAATGGACGTCTCTACAAAGGGCCATCATAGATGTTGGGATACTCAACACTAGAGAAATACAAGTCGGTGAGGAATGAAAGAAATAGGAAATGCAGGGAAGTTAAGGTGAAGTGGCTGCATGAAAAACGCGAAGAAATCGAAAAGAAATAACAGTCGGAAGCACTGGCTCGGCATATAGGAAAGTCAAAAGAACTTTCGGTGGAAATCAACGCGAGGGTGGTAACATTAAGAGTGCAACCGGAATTCCATTTTTAAATGCAGAGTAGAGAGCGGATAGGTGGAAAAGGTACTTTGAAGGCCTCTGTGAGGGGAAGATTTGTCTCATCTGACAGAAGAAGAAACAGGAGTCGATTTAGGAGAGATTGGGGATCCAGTATTACTACATCCTACTACTACTTAAACATGGTCTATCTTTAGACACAGCCTTTACAAACTGTTGCATTAGGCCTAACTTTATATGTTGAGGTGGTAGGAGTATGTTGTTTGGATCTCCATGTTTTTTTTTTTTTTAGAATGTTCTTCTCACCAGGTTTTAGAAACTCCCTCACAAGCCAGTTCTTTCAGCACCAGTGTTGATCCGTAGCTCTATTGTCCCATTCACAAAAGAAACATGAAAGTATGGTACAGCCACTTTGCTGACCAAGGAGCATGCATGTTCCTTTTAGATCACCGCATATCATCCAACCATGAGCACTATTTCTACGTTTTCATAGCTTTCTTTCATATGTCTAGAATGTCCAACAGGTATAGATTTATTACCATTGTGTAATAACCCAGCCTTTAAACTAGTTTTGGATGAATCAATAAACAGCCACCAGTCCTCCTTTTTGCATTCCACACCAAACTCATTCATCAGACCGGAATGTCTGAGCAGTCAAATAAACCACCTTCTTGCTGAAAAAACTTGGAAAATTGCTGCTCTCTCATTCTATACATGTATATGCTGGTTCCAACTGCCAATAAGTTCTTTTATTTTAATCCAGAGACAAGCAATTCAGTTTTATCTTGGGCGTTAAGCCCAGACCCCTAACCAAATCGTTAAGCTCGGTCTGAGTAAACAATATGGGCTCTCGACTTTCTGTATTACAGTGGACTTCATCATCATCTGGTTCATCTAAATCAGACTGCACATGAGAAAATACTTCTATTGGAATAGAATTTAAACCATCTGATAGTTCAGGAACCGGAAAATTTACACAATGTACTTCTGGTCGGATGCCGGACGGAAGGTTAGGATCTTATTACCTTCTTGTTTTTCGAATTATGACCCGTAATATCAACACTGCAAAAGTAGCAATCATCGGAATTATTTCTTGGCTCCCTCCATATCATAGGAACCGCAAATCTAAAGGCTTTTTTTCTTCTTTTTGGACTGTTTTCTCAGATCCTCAACACACACATAACATACCTTATGTGGCGCCCACGATTTATCTTGATCAGCAGGTTTAGATCCAAAGATGGTAGATTAACCTTTCTCACAAAGTCTGAAATGTTTCTTTGGTACTTTTTAATCGCAAATTCACCACAAAAACAATATAAAAAAAACTGTCAGCAGAGTGTTTACATCCACGATTAGACATGGTACTGAGCACATGTACAGGAAACGGGAAAGTAGGGTTAGGTTAACAGTAAACAAAAGACCATTTGTTAACACAAAAATACAGTCGACCTGTCTTTGCCAGCAAATGTTTTTCAGCAGTGCTAGCAACGTTATCTACGATCATTATACCTTCTTTTTTAAGTTATTTTAACTATATAAAAGCTATTAAATTCTTTAAAAATCTCTTAATTAATAAATTTAACTGTAAAATGTGAAGAAATGGTGGGTGATACAGTTTTTTTAAGTATCATATTTGTATTTCCCATTCTAAAAAACATAAGACTAAGGTATTTTCAGCAAAAAAGTTTTTCCATCGTTCCCCTGTCTAATTAATGTAGAGTAATGAAAATTCTGCAGTACATTTGCCTTGGTAACATATTGAAGTGACTAAGATTGCAAGATCACAGGTCAATGTTGTGGGAGTTGTCGTCTGGTGATGTCCCATATGTGCTCTACTGGAGAATGATCTGGTGATCAAGCAGGCCAAAGCTACATGTGGACAATCTGTAGAGTACGTTGCGTTAGAACAGCGATACGTGGGCGAGCTTTATCGTGTTGGAAACCACATTCCAGAAGACTGTTAATGAGTGGCAGAACGATAGGTTGAATCCTAAGGTGACGCACAACTTTACAGTCATGATGCTTGGCATGACCACGAGAGTGTTTCTACTGTAATTTGAATTCGCATCCTGAACCTTAACTCCCAGTGTAGCACCAGTGTGTCTAGCACGCAGACAGGTTGGTTTGAGGCTTTCAACTGGACACGGCTCTCACTGGCACCGAGGCAGTACTGGCTTTCGTCAGAAAATACAACAGACCACCTTCCTGCCCTCCAATGAGCTCTTGCTTGACACCACTGAAGTCGCAAATCACTGTGGTTCAGGGTCAATGGAATGCACGGTACATGGTGTCTGGCTTCAAGCTGTACTTGAGGTAACCGATTTGAAACAGTCAATTGTGTTAACTGTGATACAAACTGCTGCTTAAATTAGTGTTGCAGATACAGAACGAAAGAGGATGATATTCATTGTCGGTAGTGCCAATTGGGCGTAAAGAACAATGTCTCCTTGTGACTGTATACTCTCCTGACCGCCGCTGCCAATAACCATGTATTGTGGCTACAATCCTGCCAAGTCTTTCTGCAGTATAGCAGAAGGAACATGCGGCTTCTCGTAACTTTAGTGCATGACCTATTTCAAATGCAGTGAGGTGTAGATAATGACACTTTTTTCGCCTTAAAGGCTTTCTTGACTGACATCAACTCAACACCTACAATCTCAAATGCTCACAACCGTAACAGCATTCATTTGAAGCGAATCTGATCTGCGTCTGCATAGTGGCTCCAATAGCGCCTCTCTTGTGTGACTGGCGCTAAATCTGAATAGACATTATCCTTCAGATGTAGAAGCCCAAGTTTCGTATAAGTCACAGAGTTCCTTTTTGACGCTGTGCCTTTTTTTCAGTCTATGTATGTAGAAACCTAAAGAGTTAAAATCCTCAACTCTTTTCTAATTTTTATTAATCCAGTCCGGAAACGTTATGGGCGGACATGGTAGTTGAGACATTCATCAGTGAAGTCGACGTTCCATTTATATGTGTCATTCCAAGCCATTCCAGAGTGAAGAACAGTAGAAACATCGACTGAATTTTTTTGCCTACCAATAGACTTTTCAGGGTTTAAACGTACAAGGACACAAGGGGGTGCAATGTGCCCAGATGCATGTGCTGAGCTCCAGCTCTGTCTTTTGTATGATACTGCCGACATTTGGAAATTTATGAAAACCACACAGGCTATTCATGCGGGTTCGTTACTGGAATTAGACGAAATGTGATAGCAAGGAGAGAGAAGAGCCGATAATCTCGGACGAAGGAATAGACTTGAACCGCTCCTAACGGAATCGACCAAGTGATGGAAAATACGAGTGTCATTAACTAATAAAACTCTTTAGTCGTAGAAACTATGGAAATGGTAGCAACGAATTATTGAAATGGGGTTTCCAGTTTCCACGCTTGAGGAGGTCTAAATAGCCGTGTCTTCCGTCACCTAGCAGTTTATCTTGGCTTTCTGGAGATCTTCGCCGTCTGAGTATCTCCTGTCGATAACAGGCTAACCATTGCCTTGATCTGCAGAGAAGTACACTGTGCAGAGCTGTTCTTACCATCAGCGGTCAGCCTCTGCCTGACAAGCTTACCGCGCGATGCGTTTCGTTCTTCAGTCCGAGGCAACACGACCGTCAAACCTTTTCTACCTTCCATGGGGTGAAGATTCCTCGAAATAATGTATTAATGGTAGAGCCGTTTCTAAATCTATGTTTTTTCATCTTTTTCTTGTTCTCTGTCCTTCACAAGCGTGACAATCAATCAGTAATCACTCAAAAATGCGTTTCGGAGGTGATCAGGAGTACGATAACTGCGAAATATACTACGTTTTTATACGGTAACGAGATTAAGAGCGAATGCACTGCACTAAAAAAACTTACGAACGAGATGTATGACATAATAACTAGTAGGTGTAAATGAATAAAGGTGTGGGAGCATGTTTGTCAAAAGACTCCCACTTCCCCACACACAGTTGGAAACCTCATGTGATGAGGTCAGCGTCACTGTAGTGGCAAATGTGACTGGCCCCGTGGCAAGAGACAGTTAAAGGAACTTGAAAAGCAAAGTCAATCAGCGAGAAGTTATAGTGCATTGTGGAGGTGTTTCTTTATTACAACGTCACCCGCAAACACCATTTGGACGACTTCACAAAGGGAACAATCGTCAGGAAACTGGAAGATAGACGACGTTAGACGTGTGTAGCCTAGGGCTGAGAAATTGCTCAAAGGACTTTCTCATCTGCATGGGGAGCGTTATGAACCACAGGCACTGCAGCTACAAGCAGAGGAGATAGTTTGCCACGTTCAACTTTAGCAGAAGATGGTCAACAGGCAAGAAGGAACAATGTCAAACAGCGGGAAGAACTGCCATGTTTAACAGGATTGCAAGGCACGCAATCTCACGCTCCATAGTAAAACGGCAACTGTATGGGAGTGATCATTGTGCCCGACGACGAGTAAGTTATGTTACGTTGACACCAGCGCATCTGCGGCACCGTTTACAATGAATCTAAGAGCATTGGTACTGGACCAAAGAGGAGTGGGGGTGGCTTTCTGTTCTGGGATGAGAGCAGATTCACTATGAATAGAGACATTGGACGTATCCACATATGAAGAGAGTTGGGAACACGTCAAGCGCCCAAGAACTCTGGCGAACATAATCGTTTTGTTTGCCCAGGTTTCATGGTGGCATAGTGTTGGAAGATGTAACCAACACCCACACAACAGTTGCCACACACGCGAGTGGAGGATTGGAACGCTCTACCACAAGAATACCTTACCATCATTCTCGCTAGCTTCGGAGGATGTTGCAGAGCATGCACTACTGTACATGGTAAGAACACATTCTACTAAGGACCATAGCCCGCCTTTTTCGGTCATAAATCACGATTAATTCAGTGTAATTATTGTCTTTGAATAAAAATGACATTTCAGTTCGTGTCACAGTGTATATTTTTGTATCTTTCAATTACGTTGCATATTTTACTGTAGCCGTTCTCTCTCTGTATGGTCTAATTTCATCGCGGAACGATATTTGGCAGTTACATATGCGAAAGTTACTTTCGTCCTTAAGTTTTGCCAACAAGCATGCTTTTGCAAATTGGTGCGAACCTGCTTTTACGGTTTGATGTTGAACAGGTGACAAAAGTCACGGGATAGTGATACGCATTTATGCAGAAGGTCGTAGTATTGGGTACTCAATGTACAAAAGGAGCAGCGCGTTGGCGTAGCTGTCGTGATTTATATGAAAAGGATTCCGACGTGTGGCCGCATGACGAAATTTGATAGGGATTAAAATGTTCAAATCTGTGTGAATTCCTATGGGACCCAACTGCTTAGGTCATCGGTCCCTTGACTTAAACACTACTTAAACTAACTTAAGCTAAGAACAACATGCACACCCATGCCTGAGGGAGGACTCGAACGTCCGGCGGGAGGGGCCGCGCAGTCCGTGTTATGACGCCTCAAACCGCGAGGCCATTCCGAGCGGAAACAGATGTTGAACGCGGGACGGTAGCTGGAGCTAGACGCATGAGACATTCTATTTCGGATATCATTAGGGAATTCAATACTGCGAGAGCCACAATGTTAAGAGTGTGCCAAGAATACCAAATTTCAAGACAACGCAGTGGCCGATGGCCTTATCTTTACAGCATTGGAGAACAGTTTTCAGTGCTAACAGACAAGTAACACTTCCTGAAATAACTGCAGGTATCAATATGGGACGTACGACGAACGTATCCATTGGGACAGTGCTGCGAAATGTGGCTTTAACGCATTATAGCAGCAGACCACCGACGTGATGGCCTTTGATAACAGGAGAACATGGCCTACGGCGACTGTCCAGGGCTCGTTAGCATGTAGGTTGGGCACAAGACGACCCGAAATCAGTGACCTGTTCAGGTGAGTCCCCATATCAGTTGCTAAGATCTGATGGTAGGATTCGAGTGTGGCACAGACTTCACGAAGCCATGGACCCAAGTTGTCAACATGGTACTATGGAAGGTGCTGGAGTCTCAATAATGATGTGGGCTGTGCTTACATCGAATCGACTGAGTCCTCTGGTCCAGCTGTACCGATCATTGACTGTAAATGGTTATGTTCGGCTACCTGGAGAACATCTGCACCCATTAATGGATTTCATGTTCCCAAACAACGATAGAATTTTTGTGGATGACAATGTGCCATGTCTCTGAGAGACAATTGTTCCCAATTGGTTTGAAGAACATTCTGGCCAATTCGAGCTAACGAAATCGCCACCAAGATCGCCCGACATGAATCCCATCTAGCGTCTGTGGGAGATAAGTGAGAGGTCAGTTTGTACACAGAACCCTGCACCGGTAACACGTAGTTATTGCCGGCTGTAGGAGCAGCATAGCTCAACTCCCAACGAGCTGTTGCCACGTCGAGCTGCTGCACTTTACGCCGGACAAAACGAGATCAACCGAGATATTAGGAGGTACCCGATGACAATCGCCACTTTAGGGTATATCTTTAACTAAACACTAGATCACACATGAAAATACACTACTGGCCATTAAAATTGCTACACCACGAATATAACGTGCTACAGACGCGAAATTTAACCGACAGGAAGACTATGCTGTGATATGCAAATGATTAGCTTTTCACAGCATTCACACAGGGTTGGCGCCTGTGGTGAAACCTACAAGGTGCTGACATGAGGAAAGTTCACAACCGATTTCTCATCCACAAACAGCAGATGACCGGCGTTGCCTGGTGAAACGTTGTTATGATGCCTCGAGGAACGAGGAGAAATGCGTACCATCAGGTTTCCGACTTTGATAAAGGTAGGATTGTTGCCTGTCACGACTGCGGTTTATCGTATCGCGACATTGCTGCTCGCGTTGGTCGAGATCCAATGACTGTTAGCAGAATATGGAATCGGTGGGTTCAGGAGGGTAATACGGAACGCCGTGCTGGATCCCAACGGCCTCGTATCACTTGCAGTCGAGACGACAGGCATCTTATCCGCATGGCTGTAGTGGATCGTGCAGCCACGTATCGATCTCAGAGTCAACAGATGGGAACGTTTGCAAGATAACCATCTGCACGAGCGGTTCGATGACGTTTGCAGCAGCATGGAGTATCAGTTCGGAGACCATGGCTGCGGTTATCCTTGACGCTGCATGACAGACAGGACCGCCTGCGATGGTATACTCAACGACGAATCTGGGTACAAGAATGGCAAAACACCATTATTTCGAATGAATCCAGATTCTGTTTACAGCATCATGATAGTCGTATCCGTGTTTGACGACATCACGGTGAAGCGTGTATTCGTCATCGTCATACTGGCGTATCACCCGGCCTGATGGTATGGTGTGCCATTGGTTACGGGTGTAGGTCACCTCTTATTCGCACTGACGGCACTTTGAACAGAGGACGTTACATTTCAGATGTGTTACGACCCGTGGCTCTACTTTTCATTCGATCCCTGCGAAACCCTACATTTCAGCAGGATAATGCACGACCGCATGTTGCAGTTCCTGTACAGGCCTTTCTGGATACAGAAAATGTTCGACTGCTGCCCTGGCCCGCACATTCTGCAGATCTCTCACCAACTGAAAACGTCTGGTCAATGGTGGCGAGCAACTGGCTCGTCACAATACGCCAGTCACTACTCTTGATGAACTGTGGTATCGTGTTCAAGCTGCATGGGCAGCTGTACCTGTACAAGACATCCAAGCTCTGTTTGACTCAATGCCCAGGCGTATCAAGGCCGTTATAACGGCCAGAGGTGGTTATTCTGGGTACTGATTTGTCAGGACCTATGCACCCAAACTGCGTGAAAATGTAATCACATGTCAGTTCTAGTATAATACATATGTCCAATGAATACCCATTTATCATCTCCATTTCTTCTTGGTGTAGCAATTTTGATGGCCAGTGGTGTATTTATCGTTTGGCTTTGTCATGCAGTCACGAGTACATTTGGGTAATGAACGGTGTGAACGTAGAGGCATTACCAGAGATAGCGAGAAGGAAGTAACACGTAGAAATAAACGTAACTCTAAGAACCTTGAAACAATTAAAAAGCATCCTTGTCACGCATAAAGTAAGAAACTTAGTACATCTCACTATTTGGAAGAATATGTGGGATGTCACCAGGTTTGGTGAGGTAGCGAAGGGGATGACACACAAATTGAAGAAAACGACCAATGTTGAATCCTTAGTTTTTACTGATGTCACGTTCATTACAGGTAATCTTGCTGACATGTGAGTCAGTTTCAGTCGCACTATATACCTTAACAGGAAAAGGAGAGGGCGAAAGACTTATTTCTATTTTATAACGCTGGTGGCTCAGTCATTCGCACTCCCTTTTAAGTTTAAGGAAGTATAATTTTCAGTCCGACTTTGATTTCCAATTATGATCTCTAAGTCACACCGCCAATCCGATAATTCCTTTGCAGTACATGTAATATCGCCATGTTGCTCCCACGGATAGGTTTGCTCCACATCGTTTCATGGGCGGATGCATCTAAGAATCTTGTTTAAACTTACGACTCTAGGAGAAAAAAAATGCTTTGTAACTTAGTTTTGTGTTTATATTATTGCACAAAACTATTTCACTTTTGAGGCGTACACCATGCTTTTACGTTTTACAATGTAAATAATATTGCTTTAATTTTACACTGTTGACTGATTTGATTCCTACAGCTGTTTTATTGTAGATTCTGATAAAGTAGTCAGCCAATGACGAATAATTTGCAATATTCAAAATAAAATAAAAAAAGTCTCTACATCGGTTCAAAATCATTTAGGCCTTGACGTATGGGACTCAATTGCAGCTCAACAGTGCAGTAAGTGCGTGTTGTTCTTCTGCCCACTGTAATGTTCTCTTCCAAACTGCCGATGAGTGTTTATTAGCTCCATTTGCAGTCTCCATTTTTGCTTCATTCATTTATACTTGTTGTAATACCTACAATCCTTGTCAAAGGTGGTGTTAAATCGCTGTTGCGAATCTGTGTCCCAATCTTTATATCATACGATTCGATGTTCCCTTTGTTCCTGCTGTCGCGTTTTTGTTTGGATGTGTCAGCCAGCAGTATCCTGATTCTGGCTGCTCTAGTAATCCCTCAAAAAGGTCGGACCTGCAGTGCAGTCTAAAACAATACGCACATAATAATAAATACAATAGCAAATAACAATTACACTTATAATCAATTTGTATCATAGGTCGCCGTGCCATATTCCAAAAAATGGCTGTGAAATAAAAGTCAGTTTCAATGATAAGGAAATCTCTGTTTTAAATATAATCGTTGTCTAGTGATCGATTGTCACTGTGGGACATTAGGCCACTTACAGCACTTCCCTTCATACCAACAACGCAAAAGTGGCTTTCGTCGCACCGTCGCGATATACGAAGTATTTTGAAATATATTTCTTTACTTTTTGAAATGATCGGGCCTCAGCATTACTAAAACTTAAATTCATGGCAACATTAATCAAACGAAAATTTCGTCAGAAATCAGCAGCTGTGTGCGTGCAGGCATCATCATTTGGAACAGAAACATCCTTTTACGATGTCTGATAAATCGTGCGAGAACGGTCTCAAAAAACGCTGCGCTTTTACCGCAGTTCACAGATTAAAGAATGGTAAATCTCGTATATCCAGGTAAAGCATGAGGAATGTTCACAGTGAGCGTACCAGTGGGAGCAAGTAGAAAAGACCGAGCGAGTTGGCGCAGTGGTTAGACACTGGACTCACATTCGTGAGGACGACGGTTCAATCCGGCGTCCGGCCATCCTGATTTAGGTTTTCCGTGATTTCCCTAAATCGCTCGAGGCAAATGCCGGGATGGTTCCTTTCAAAGGACACGGCTGAATTCCTCCCCAATCCTTCCCTAATCCGATGAGACCGATGACCTCGTTGTTTGGTCTCTTCCCCCAAACAACCCAACCCAAGTAGGAAGGAAGCACTGCATCCAGTATGTAGCTCAGTCAAGAGGGGAAAGCGAAACTTGAAATTTAGTGCCCCTTCCTTAAATCTGTAAAATCACCAGGTACACCAAAGCATTCCGGCCCTGGTCATTTGAGAAAAAAATACATTTTCGCAACATTTTGCGGGTTGAAGTCTCCAGTGCATACAGGACAATTTCACTCTTGTTGGAAGATATGTTTCCTGCATCAAGTACAGAGCGTGAGGAAACTAAATTTTTCACAACTAAATGCCATCATTACTTTGGAGTACAGGAAACGTCTCCCAAAATTTGCGAATATTACAAGAAATGCAAACCAGTAACTGACTGAATTAAGTGGTACATCTTAAAACAATATTCAGACACCTACGAAGGGGCAGCCTATTTCTTCTGTAAGAAATATGATGGTCCCTAATCCGATGAACTTTTAATTCAGTAATACCTCCAGACGAAACCAAATCCCCCACAGATGTGCCAAACATTATGGTCACTCTCCACCACGAACTGAGTGTCCAGTGATGATTTTAAGGGCACGTGAGATTGTTTTGTTTCTGTATTTACATATTTTTTATCATTGGTCTTCTGAATGGTTTGATGCGGCACACCACGAATTCCTCTCCTGCACCGAGTTTTTCATCTAACAGTAACACATGCAACCTATTTCCTCAATTATTCACTGGATGTACTAAAATCTCTCTATTCCTCTATACTTTTTACCCTCTACAGCTCCCTGTAGTTCCATGTAAGTTATTCCCTGAAGACTTCACAGATGTCCGATTAACCTCTCCCTTCCTGTCAGTGTTTCCCGTATATTCCTTCCCTCGATGATTCTGCGGAGAAGCTCGTCATATGTTATCTTATCAGTCCACCGACCTTTTAGTATTCTTCTGTAGCACCACACCTCAAATGCTTCGATCCTTGTCTCTTCAGAATTTCCACAGGCCATGTTTCACTACCAAATATCATACTCCACACGCCCATTTTGAGAAATTTCTTTCCCAAATGAAGGCCTATGTTTAAGACAAACGCCCATTATCAGAAATTTGTTTCACAAATTAACGCCTATGTTTAAGACTAACAGACTTCTATTGGTCAGAAATGCCCTTTTTTCTGATGTTATGAATACTGCTTTTCTCATTTTTGCTACTTTTCATCACTCGTCTTTCTTCGATTAACTCGCAATCATTATTCTATACTCATTAGAGCGTTCATTCCATTCAGCAGATCCTGCTCTTGTAATTCTTCTTCACTTTCACTGATAATAGCACTTTTATAAGCTAATTTTATCATTGATATCATTTCACCTTGGAATTTAATCCTATTCTAGAGTTTCTTTATTTCCGTCATTGCTTGTTCGGTGTGTAGACAGAGCACTAGAGACGAAAGACTTCATTCCTGTCTTACATTCTTTTTAATATGAGCACTTCATTATTGGGCTATCAGTCTTATTATTCCCTCTTGGCTCATGAGCATATTGCACTTTACCTTTCTTTGCCTCTAGCTTTTCCCCATTTTTTCTCAGAATCATGAACATCTTGCTCCTTTTGACAGGGTAGAACGCTTATTGCACGTCGATAGATAGTGTGAACGTGCCCTACTCCTTCATCTGAGCTGCCTCCATTATCAACCGCAACGCCAGAACGGCCTCTCTGATACCTTTAACTTTATAAAGCCAAACTGCTCGTAATACAACACATTCTCAATTTTCTTTCCATTCTTTTGGAGATTATTCTTGACAGCAAATTGGATGCATGACCTGTTAAGCTGATTATGCGTTAATTATCTCACAGGTAGGCTCTTGCAGTCTTCTACTTTGTGTGGATGATATTTTTCAGAATGTCCGGTGGTGTATTGCCAGTCTCATACATTCTACACACCGACATGCATAGTTATTTCAGTTGTTTTGTAGCCACTCCCCATGATTTTAGCTGTCCCGATGGAATGTTATATATTCCTTCCCTCATATTTGATCTGAGGCCTTCCAAATCTCATTTAATTTCTCATTCTAATACCGGGTCTCGTATCTCTTCCCCGTCGCCTCCTGTTACTTCTATCATGTAATCAGACAAATCCTCCTCCTCATAGAGGCCTTCAGAGTGCTCTTCCCACCCATCTCCTGTCTCCTCTGCATTTAAAAGAGAAGCTCCCGATGCACTCTAAATGTTACTGCCTTTGTTTGTTTTTTCATCGGAAGTTGACTTTCGTGTTTAGTGAGGCAGACCTACCGACAATCGTTTCTTTTACCATTTGTTCACATTTTACATCTAGCCATTTCGCCTTACCTTCGCAGAACTTCCTACGTCTATCGTTCGTAAGTAACTTGTATTTCATTGTTCCTGACTTTCTCTGAATATTTTTGACACTTTCTAGCTTCGTCATTTAACTGAAGTATTTGTTCCGTAAACCATGGTTACTTCGCACTTACCTTCCTTGCGTCTATGTTTCCAACTTCTATGGTTTCCCTTTGCTGGAGATGTCTATTCTACCTGAGCTGAGCAGCCTATGGAGCCATTCATTACCGCGGTATATATAGCCTCAGAGGCGTTCCAGCACACATTTCCATTATCTAATATTTCCGTTTCCCCCTTGTCGGAGCATTGATTCTTCCTGAGCATTCACTTCAGCCTACTATTCATCGTTACAATATTGTGATCCGAGTGTATTTCTTCTCTTGGTACCCCTGACAATCCGATATCTAATTGCGGAATCTCTGCTTAATCATGATGTATTTTTCTCTCTCATTTCTACTACCACGCTCATATTCTGCTTTAACTATTTCTTCTACTCCGTTCTCCACGGCTATTAGATTTTCATCTCCCTTTAGTGAATTACCCGTTCAATATCCTCACACACTTAATTTGTCTCTTCATATTCTGCTTTCGAAGACAGCAAGTATTTGTGGACTATTTTTGTCTGTGTCGGATTGCTGTCTATTCTGATGATAACAATCCTATCATAGAACTGTTCACAATAACTAACTCTCTGCACTATCTTCATATTCATAATGAATCTTACGCATTTTATAACACTTTCTGGCCAAAAATCCTTGTCTTATTTCCATTTCACTTCACTGACCCCCATTATAGCTAGACTGAATCTTTACATTTCCCTATTTAGGTTTTCTTGCTTCCGCACCACGTTCGAACTTCTATTCCACGTCCCGACTCGTACAGCGTTATCCTTTTGTTAGCTATTCAATATCTTTCTCGTAGTCGCATCCTTTTGGCAGTCTTCTCTCCGATATCCGAATGGGGAATAGCCTGAAATATTTTGCCGATGGAGAGATAATCATAACACTTTTTTCAATTACAAGCCATATCTCCTGTAGACTCACATTGCCTGTCTTTAATGTAATGGTTTCTATTGTCTGCTGGATACTCATGCTGTTTATCATTTCAGTCTTTTAGTTTCCCATCTAAGTGGAAGCGAATGCCCTGAACCCCTGTCCTCTCCTTTACCCTCTTTGACGGGGCCGAATTGCCAAATGGAATGTGTAGAGGTGCCAATGTGCGGTAGCGCTCTCGCTTCACACGCCCGGGTTGCCGGGTTCGATTCCCGGCGGGGTCAGGGATTTTCTCTGCCTCGTGATGACTGGGTGTTGTGTGATGTCCTTAGGTTAGTTAGGTTTAAGTAGTTCTAAGTTCTAGGGGACTGACGACCATAGATGTTTAGTCCCATAGTGCTCAGAGCCATTTGAACAATTTCTTTTTTTTTTTTTTTTTTTTTTTTTTTTTTTTGAGGTGCCAATGAAGGCGAAAGAACGACAACCAACCGCTTAGTTGGCCTAGAACACCTTAGTGGGGTTGGGCTGAAAATCTGAGCCCACGATGGTATTGGTTTGGCTGCGTTTCGGACTGCTTGCGGTAACGTGTAAGCGCTGTCGGTGTTGGGATCCCTCCCCAACTATGGATGCCCGGTCTAATGGTCGTTGGCTCAGTAGCGAACTGCTGTGTCTGTTGGACGGGCGAGTATTTCTTGTGTTTAAAAATGACTGGAGTATGGAATGGTATACGCAGACAGCTTCAAGCTGAAAGAGTTTCATTGTGAAGAGGAATACATATGGAATCCTACGAAATGCGACTGCAAAAACGAATTGAAAAAAATTCAAATGGCTCTGAGCACTATGGGACTTAACATCTGAGGTCATCAGTCCCCTAGAACTTAGAACTACTTAAACCTAACTAACCTAAGGACACCACACACATCCATGCCCGAGGCAGGATTTGAACCTGCGACCGTAGCAGTCTTGCGGCTCCGGACTGAGCGCCTAGAACCGCTAGACCACCGCGGCCGGCACGAATTGAAAAGATCAGACGTAGAGGAATAAATTACCTGTGACAAAGTAATGCCGATGTTGTGAAAACGAAATTGGAGTCTTCATTATGTCTTTTGGCAGTCGATAGAGGAACAATGCTAGATATGGTGCTGAAGAAGTTCACATATCGATATATTTCGCTACTAATAGTATGGGCTCCCTGCAGGATAAAACCGTGGAGGGGAAAAAGGAGAGAGTGAAGAAAAAAGCAAGTGGAAACAAACTTCAGCTACAATCTAACACGCTTTTGCTCAGTAGCTTTTATATTTCAAATGTGTTCATTAAGATGGCATATGAATTCCCAGTAGCTGCACATCTGAGTGACCAGTCAACTTTCCGTTGCAAGTACACCCCTGCTGAAAGACACATCATCTTCGGAAATTTTAGGCCTCAACCATTCATTAGCAATTCGAAATCTATAGATTTTATTCGATAAAATATGTAATATCCCAGTTTCAATTCAGCTTTAAGTTCGGTACTAGTACACGCAGACATGTTTCGGGGCACTCCGTTCTGCGCGCATTCTTGAACACGTGACTCCGAAGGAATTACCCATATGTGTTCCCACGTTGACCTAACATAACTATCGATTGTGATTTCAGTGAGCACGTAATCGTTGGGAGAGGACCGTGGATCAAAGGAATCATTAAAGATTGATGTAACACAAACTAATGGTCGTGTTCACATACACCTTCATCCTGGTCGAAGGCTGCTCGATGCACCGGGTCATATACGCTAGGTCATTTGACCCAATGTTTGGCTAAGGGCGACATTCCTTCACCTGGCCTACAGTGGAGCCTATGATACTAGTCGAGGGCACCATCATAACTTTAAATTACGATAACATTATTTGGGCGAGCTGCAACACATGCACACCCCGATGGAGATAGTAACACCCAGAAGGGGATAGCTTTTTCCAGCTAGATAACTATCCATGTCAAAAGGCCAGAATCAGGCTACAGTGGTTTGAGTAACCCGATGAAACACATCTTGTACATTACTGGCACCAAATTATTACCACCGTGTTATTTAGGGATTAACTTTGTCTTGCATTGACATCGACTGCCACATGCCTCATGAAATCAACCAAAGAATTGTCGAATCCGTACAACGAAGAAGGTCTGTTGTATAGCGTTCCAAAGGTGCATAAACTCGTTATTATCAGCTGGTCAATGCGTTTCGTTCATCGATTGATTTAATGTGTTCATAAATATAAAAAAAAATGGCTCTGAGCACTATGGGACTCAACTGCTGAGGTCATTAGTCCCCTAGAACTTAGAACTTGTTAAACCTAACTAACCTAAGAACATCACACACATCCATGCCCGAGGGAGGATTCGAACCTGCGACCGTAGCGGTCCCGCGGTTCCAGACTGCAGTGCCAGAACCGCGCGGCCACTCCGGCCGGCCATAAATATCAATAATTAAACGAAAGCTTTGCCGCTTTCATGCCAGAGTACAGACACAATCAGTGTTTATATGTGCTTCCAGGCCAGGGATGGTGAACCTTCGTACATCTAAGTTGTAACTTTTTCCAAAGAAATATTTAATACGGCCATGTCGTGGCAACAAACTCCTCGTAGAACTAAGATTGGATGCCGAATGTTACTCTTCTTTTCTTACTTTTTTGTGCAGTTTCAGACGTATGACAGTTCGTGATTGCCAGCATATTATAAGATTTGATTCTGCATACAAATTTTGGCGCTACTGGTTAATGGAAAAAGCTAAATACTTCCTTATTAACATTCTTCATATTGCAACCATAGACAGACATTTTAAACCGCAATCATAAAATGAATACTTTTACTTTATGTAAATGTAAGAACAATTAATGTAATATCTGCTGTTGCAATGTCGATGTCAATGCAAATGCTTCAAATGGCTCTAAGCACAATGGGACTTAACATCTGAGGTCATCAGTCCCCTAGACTTAGAAGTACTTAAACCTAACTAAGGACATCACACACATCCATGCCCAAGGCAGGATTCGAACCTACGACCGTAGCAGGCGCGCGTTTCCAGACTGTAATGCCTCGAACCGCTCGGCCACAACTCGATGTCAATTAATATTAGGTGCATACTTTATAACTTTTATCAGAATGCGAGCTGAATTAGAGTCATCTGACAACGGTTTCTTAGCGACTCCTTAATGTTATTCATTTCAGAACATAATAACTCACAAGCACAGGTAGAGCAAATATTGTCAAGATAGGCTAACGCCGGTTTCTACGGACAACTATATGTGCGTGGAATGGAACTCTACGTTCCCTTAATTTAAATGTCAGCACTTTTGCTGCTATTGCTTGATACGGTTTCTAACTGATTTACTTGCAATTCCTTCCTTGACCCGATAAATTATTGAGTCCTTATTGAACAACACTGGATATTTCAAGTTCTTAAATTACTAACCAATCAAATTCAGGTAAATTCCGTTTATCCTGTGAAGTCGCATCTGCATATATGATAAGTTTTAGTGTTTCTCATAACTCTCTGAATTCAGAAAATCTCGATGAAAATTCTTCGGCTGAAGAACGCATTACCGAAGAAAATCCCTCCTTGACAGTTTCTTGATTTAGCTTTTCGTGTAAATCCTAACTTGCAGTTTAGCCTCGAAAGCACACATGAGTCTATCATCACAAGAACTGTCTTGTTTGTGCCTTGAAACTCTAAGTTCAAATCACTGATACGCTGAACCATGTCAGTAAGAAACATCGATTTTGTAAGCCAGGTAACATCCATTAACCATGAATACAGAACAGTCTTTCCCTCATTTTTCTTCCTAACAACCCACTAGTCTTTGATTGTACGTTGCCGTGGGCCAAACAGCGAACTTTGTTACTTGTTAATAAGCCAATGTACACCGAACTGTCTTCATATAGCAACGTTTAGTACTTCTTTTATTAGAAGCTTGCGACGATATTAGAGTCAGTGTTTGTGTGACTGCTGCCATTATAATGCCAAGCGAAGTGAAACCACCCTTTGCACGCAAGGGATGATGATGTATCATGCAGTGGAATTTAAGAACATAATGTTTATTATGTATTTTAAATAAACTAATGTAACAGTTTTTCTTTTGCTCACCATATTGGGATCATCATCAGTAGTTATGGAAACTTTCTTGCTTTCATTATTCCTTTCCTGTAAGCGAAATTTTAACAGACGTACAAAGACCTGTGCCCTTAATAATTACCGGTGACAAGACTATCGCAAGCATTCCTTCTTTGGTGTCATTTACAACGCAGTATTAAACAAACATAGTTAAATAGGCACATTTGGTTACAAATTACTTTTGTGGACTGGATATAATTTTTTGTTGTCCTTTTACATTTTCCTCTGGCTTTAAAATTCTACCTTTTGTTGCATTTATATAAACGGGACTATCTTTCACGACCTGTTATTTTACCTTAATTTTCAAAATTATCTTATCAGGCGCCTTTCAAAAATTCCTCGTCGCCAAAAGGTTTACCGTACCGGGTGATGACATTTGCTACACCGGTATGACAGTCCTTGCTAACTTGTTTAATCATGGATGTCAACTGCCTATTCATGCCTTTACCAACTGATAGAATGACTTCTTTTTGTCTGTTTCGATTTTTTGTCAGGGTGGATTGTGACTAGTTTCATAGTGGCGTTTTATAGGCGATATGTTCTACATTCCACTGTCCCGGGACCTAAAGCTCACACAGCTTTGTTGCCGCTTTTAAATCATTCCATATTTCTCAGTCCATATGAGTGAATTTCTGTTAAATTCTTCACTAAATTGTTTTCCGAACTACTCACATTCAATACTTTCAGCACTCAACGTAAGGGAACTACAAGCAAAACAAACAGGTGAACGCCCGCAGTGGCAATTTGATAGTACTGTATTTTTCGGCAGATGTCGGAAGTCGTAGTTTTTGGAACAGATGGCAGCCTATGCAGTCTAACAATTGATGATTATTTGAGAACACCTTAACTCGCAGTAAGTGAGCATTTCTAACGAAGCTGAAGAAGCACTTAACATTTTTCTGTAGTGAGCAACCACGACTGCGTCGATTTCTTAATAAGTGAAGGAGAAGAAAATAATTTCAGCTTTCACCGTTCATCGAGCATGATGTGATTAGAGATGCAATACCAGCCCTCATTTGATATGATTGGATGTAACATCGGCCGCTCCGGAGCTGACAAGATCAGTAGATTTAGTGAACGGACATGGACCGCAGAGGGTTTCAGTAAGATTATGGCAATGTTAAGGAACCATCCTAACTTTTTTCTCAACTTATGCTTGTGCGGAGAATAGTTACAAAACGTCTCTGCTTCTAGACACACCAGATTATGACCCGTCATGGGGCATTGACGCCATATTGAGCAACTGAAGCAGGGAGAGTGAATTTGTCTTTACTTCTCTTACATATAGTGAAACGATGCTCCTCGCTGTTTAAATAGCTTTAAAAAAATCCTGGTAGTTGATGTTGTGGATAACGTTCTGTAGCAGAAGGAAGGAACAAGTGTTTATTTGTTGAAACTGACTATGAGTCACCTTTCGATGATGCCGCTGAAAACGAAGTTCCTAGCCCTAAACAGGAAAGGAGACAATCGAAACGTCCGTAAGGCGTTACAGAAGGACTCAGCGTAGATGCATGAACTGATAAGAAATGAGGTCGTTCCCCAGAAAAGGCGACGAAAGAACTGCAATGAAAACACTAATTACAAGAAGGAATGGGGTGATACGGCATTTGTTGAGATACATTTGTTGAGAAGTCAGGAAACGACTTCCATCGTTTTAGAAGGAGCCGTAGACGGCAAAAATTGCAGGGGAAGGCAGCGATTGGAAAATACAGGACAAAGATTTTGCCATCGTTGGGTGTAAGAGTTGCTCTGTGACGAGGAGATTTGCGCTGGAGAAAGAACCGTTGTCACCTGCCTCGAAGCCATCGCAACGCTGGTGAGGCTCTCCCCATCCTATCAAATCATCAACACGGAAGTATATCCGCCACTGTATATCATAGCTCGTCATAAAACAAACCTTTTTTGGAGATTCGTTGCTGCAAGGATTGGTAACGAATGCTTTCGCCCCATTGTGCCGCAGTTATGTTTGTCCTCGGTAATGGTGAAAAAGCGTTACCTAATAAAATGGCTTGATCGACGTGCGGCCAGAAGCCATTAATGGCCGCTAAAAGCCACATACAGTGGCAGACTTCCGATGCGACAAAAAATTTAAAAAAATCGACATTCGGGAGCGTAGTGACGCACGTTTCATGTCAATGAAAGCTATTTGTTTTAAAATTACCTGCACATAAAATTTACAGCGCTGAGTACGAGACGTTAAAAAGTTCAAAGGTTCCTTTAATTCAGTCAGTTTTTCCACTCAGGACCTTCAACAACTTTAAATGGACGTTTAATTTAATAACGTTTACTTAATAAACTTTTTTCGTTTATTTTCGCAGTTTGATAGGCATTTCAAAATGGCAACTACTCAGTATCGTATAATCATTTACAAAAGCCAAAGGTCCATCAGCACGGCGTTTTCTGGGATATTACGAGGCATTGTAGTCCTTCGAAATGAGATTGAATTCATTATTGATTGAATCGTTTCTTGACGATGTGATTTGTGTTACCGTTTCCACCCTACGCCAACGCCTACGGCACGGTTATATGTAAATCTTTAACTGGTATAAGCGTGTTGTAATTCATTGACACATATCGTCTGAACAGGAACGACATGAGAACATCTGAAATATGAGGCAGATTTTTCGAAGGTGCAATCCTCGTGTCATCACTTAGTCGTTCGTGGAGAGAGTTGATATATGGACTGCAGTATCTACCTACAATTCTGACGAAACTCGACACCAGCTAATTGGGACTCTGATTTGTAGCGTGACTGGTGGTTCTGGCTTATAACAACAAAATGCACAAGCGGAAAAGAAAGTCACGGCCATGTTTTCTTGAAAAAAGTGCCGTGCCTGCAGACAACAACGTTATCACAGTGCTACAAACCTGATCTGTTTGTTATTTAGTGTGACGTTTTGTTGAAATTACATTGGTAGCTTCTTGTCTTAGGACGTTCTCTAACTTCTGAAGAAGTCTGCAATTTGTTGGGGTATTGATTACCACACAGCCGGTCGCGGTGGTCTCGCGGTTCTAGGCGCGCAGTCCGGATCCGTGGGACTGCTACGGTCGCAGGTTCGAATCCTGCCTCGGGCATGGATGTGTGTGGTGTCCTAGGTTAGTTAGGTTTAAGTAGTTCTAAGTTCTAGGGGACTGATAACCACAGCAGTTGAGTCCCATAGTGCTCAGAGCCATTTGAACAATTTTGATTACCACACTCCTGTGCGGATAATTACTGAGACGATGACAGTTCGAAACTTACATGGACTCACAGAAGATGTGAACTTTTCTGAACAGAAAATCAGTTACCATTTATTATTGACGACTGTTAGACCCAGTATTTAATACGTTTTCCAATGAGCAGGTGGCATTCCTGAAGAATGATTCCAGAGAGGTTAAAGATTCTCACTTGCATCTCCCACAATCTAGGGCGCATTGCTCAGAAATTCTTTATTTGAATCCATCAGATTTCTTAGTGTTCAGGCAATGTCAACTACTTTACTTCACCTGATGAATAGGGCACAGTGGAGTAACTGCGAATACTTAAGGGAGAACTGAAGTGAAAGAAAACCAGATAAAGTTACGATTACTGTTTATTACTGAAATATTACTGAAACGAATCAATCATAAGTTCGCATAATCAACATAAATGGAATACAAAATCAAATAACAAGAAATATCTAGTATTAAAAAATAAACGAAACCTTGATGTATGGGATTACCACACAGAGTGTGTGGTAATTACCGATGGTGGTGAGGGGTAATCACGGACATAGTCTAATCATCACATAAGTCATACATAAATCCTCTCCATGTACTTTCAATACTCGTGCCGTTTTCTCGGACCAATAAATCACATTTATAACCTTTTATCCAATCTTTAGTGGGAGAATCTTCATGCTGTTCCTCACACAATAGACAATAATACTCATTCTCCATCGCAGGTCCTTCACTGAGCTATTCTTCTTGCGTAGTATGTCCTCTTCTTGGTTCCTTCATCTTAATGTTATCGTCTGCAAATGCTTGAAGGTTCTTCATAGCTTTCCTACATTTATTGGAACGTACAGTCATTTCACTTTTTTCATCTGCTCCTAATGACTTTTCTTTCTTCTTTTTTTTCCAAACTATCTTTCATAGAAGAACTCGTTATTGTAGCTGAATGTTGTTTTCTGATATTTGCTTTACGTTTTGATGTGGCAATTTGGGATCATTTGGCCTAATAACATCTTCAAATGGAACTGATTAGTCCAAAACAGCTGCGTTCCCTACTAGCCTCATCTGCACATTTAGTGTTAACACTAGGACAATCTGTGTATCGAGTGTACCTGCTCTTTGCACATTTGACGTTAATGCTACCTGTGCATCAGTTATCACTGGTGTCACATCTAGGAATGGTTCATAAAATGTGGTTGCACCTACTGGCCAAATAAGAGTTGCCCAGAAATCGTTTGCTGCTTTCTCTGTATTGCTAACGTAATTAAAGACTTTCGTGAAAAGTTCGACTACTTCATACAGTGTAATTCGTTGGCCTACATTTGAAGCTCTGTACAAGTCGTATTTTCTGTTGTCTGATGCCTTGAGAGGTCAAAAGTATACCTATTAGGTATAGTGGTTGCATACGATGTGATATATGCGGTGAAAGCAATAACAGCATTGATCCATCCTGGCGACAAAGCAGGTAGCACACAAGACTAATGTGACTTTGGTTCTGCAATAGTTGGGTCAGCATAGCTGAAGTTATGTAGCAAATTCACGAATGGGTTCTCGTTGATCCAATCCTAATCGCCAACTGCTGCTATCATATCAGCATTGCCTCCACGCAATAATTGTTCGTTTATTCACTAAAAAATGGAGGAACATACTTTCCTGAAGCACAAAATGTGCAAAAATTATAGAACAAACAAATAACATTATAGATCAGGCAGACACATCGAAAAAACATGTACATAATGCGAAGGACAATAGGACAATTTAAAATCAGGGATGGTAAATTATTCTATATTAAAACTAAGTCCAGATCCGCAATAGCTGTATATTATGTTTTCAATCCATTACGACGAGTTTCATAATCTTGAGGTATGTCTACAGGTCATATCTGCATATACACTGAACCACCAAAGAATCTGGTGTAGGCATGCGTATTCACATACACAGATACGTAAACAAACGGAATACGGCGCTGCTGTCGGCAACGCCTATATAAGACAACAAGTGTCTGGCGCAGTTGTTAGATCGGTTACTGCTGCTACAACGGCAGGTTATCAGGATTTAAGGGAGTTTCAATGTGCTGTTATAGTCGGCGCACGAGCGGTGGAACATAGCATCACTGAGACACCGATGGAGTGGGAATTTTTCCGTACGATCGTTTCACGAGTGTGCCGTGAATATTAGGAGGCCGGTAAAACTACAAATGTCCGACATCACTGCAGGATTGGGACTAACTAGAACTAAAGACAATCACTGAACGAGACAGAAGTGCAACGCTTCCGTAAATTGCTGCAGATTTCAGTTCTGGGCCATAAACAAGTGTCAGCGTGCTAATCATTCAGCGAAACATCATCGGTATGGGGTTTCGGGGCCGAAGGCTCACTCGTGTACCCTTGATGACTGCACCACTCCAAAGCTTTACACCTCTCATGGGCCCGTGAACACCTATGTGGGACTGTTAATGACTGGAAACATGTTGCCTGGTCGGCCGAGTCTCATTTCAAATTGTATCGAGCGGGTGGACGAGTAAGGGTATGGAGACAACCTCATAAATTCATGGATCCTGCATGTCACCAGGGGAATTCTCCAGCTGGTGGAGGCTCTATAATGCTGTGAGGCGTCTGCGGTCTGGGTGATATGGGACATCTGATACTTTTCGTTTCGACTCTGAGAGGTGACACGTACGTAAGCATCCTTGTGCATTCCGAGGGACATGGCAATTCCAACAGGACAATGCGACAACCCACACGTACAGAACTGCTACAGAGATGCTCCAGGAACACTCTTCTGAGTTTAAGCACTTCAGATGGCCATCAAACTCCCCAAATATGAACATTGTTGATCATTTCTGGGATACCTTCAGAAGAGACCTCCAACCCCTTGTACTCTTACGGATTTATGGATAACTCGGCAGGATTCATTGTGTCAGTTCGCTTCACAACTACTTTAGACATTCGTCGAGTCCATGCCACGTTGTGTTGCGCCACTTCTGTGTATTCGCGGGTCCCTACATAATACTAGCTAGGTGTATCAGGTTCTTTTGCTCTTCACTGTAGAATAGAACTGTATAAGCAAAAGCACTAGTCGTGAACATAACCTATCGTAGGAAGTCGGCAGTAAAGCGTGGTCCTTACAAAACTAATACTTCATGTGCCACGAAATCCACGGCACAAGTGTGCGTAAAAACATGTCACTCCTCGGTGAAATCTTAGATGAACGGCAGATGGACATCCTATCAGAACCATGCATGATCAGCTAATGCATGCCCCAAAACACAGGTAAAAGACGAGCCCGGAGAGCACATGGCAACACACGTATGGTAGAATGAAACCTATGAGCACAAAACATTGCAGAATTAACGTAATGTAAATTAAAACGCGCTCGTGATGTTGGTAGACTATAAAAGAGAAAAATACTGAATAACTACGCGAACCTAAACCATCGGGGTCTATTACTGAATTTCGATTACTTATAGTATCGTCACTATTGATAGGGTCTACGAATGTTTCCACTCATCTTGGGTAAATAATTGTTCCTGTCCCCTAGATCCAGTTCTCATATATTTCTTCTCTATTCCCAACACCTCCGCCGTCCTCCCTCCCTCCTCAATCCCTTCCCCACAGCTCACCTGCCTGCCCACGGGGTTTGAGTGATTATTTTTGGGAGGCTTTCGTCCACGAATTTGTCTTTGTCAACACTGGTTTGCTTGAGATCCATCATATGCTCTGTATATTATCCAGGTTAATTCGGGCTGTTTAAAAAATGATACAGGTCGATTTTTACGTCAATTTTGTATACCATTTTAGATAGTTTGCTTCTATATTTTTCATATTTATTTTATTTTTATGGTTTTATTGGTTTAAAATGTTTTGCCACCATTGACTACAACTGCAGTTAGATTCTATTATCTGGTTTGGATAGGACAACGCAGTTTCTTCAGCTTTAAGTAATTTTAAATGTATGTTACTTCTGGTAAATTTATCGGTTAAATTTTCTGTCTGTTTTGCTGGATTATTATTTGACACTCAGTTCGATTTTATTGCTGCGATTCCCAAGGTTTAGTCTGCGTGTCCTTTTAATTTGGTTTCTACCGCTAGATGTCGTGATCTTCATCTTGCGACAGGGTGGCGCGTGCTTGGCTTCAAAATATTTATTGTGTGGCTAGTTCTGTAACGTCTAGTTCTATTTGACGCATAATAAACTTTAGTGTGTTGACGACTCCCAATGATCACTTGTCTTTTAATTCTTTGATTCACCAGTGGATTTTGACGATGGTAGGTTTTCTTCTCTTTTATTCGCTATCGACACCGCGAGCTGTGCTGTAAGTTACATTACGGCCATTCTGCAATGTTTTGTTGTCATAGGTTTTGTCCTACAATACGTGGGTTTTGATGTGACGTCCAGGCTCGTCTTTTGACTGTGTTTCGAATATGAATTACTGATTATGCATGGTTCTCATCAGATACCCATCTGCCGTTTCTTCTAATGCAGTAACGAGGAGTCACATGTTTTTACACGCACTTGTACCTTGGATTTCGTGGCACATGATGCATCAGTTTTGTGAGTACATCGCCTTACTGTGTGCTTCGTTCGGCAGGTTATGTTGACTACTTGTGTATTTTCTTATGTAGTTTTATTTTATGTGCGGATATGAAACGAAAAAGATACCTCTAGGGCATGAAAGCGCTCTAACAGAATGTAAACATAATAAATAGCTATTGCAGTTTTGGACTTTCTGTCAGTTTTAATATATACTATTTTACTGTCTCTGAGTTTAAGTTGTTTGATTGTCCTCCGTATTATGTGTTTTTGTAATACCTCTCTCAGCAGTTGTGGCCATGACCACTTGTTTCTGGCCCTTCGGTGACAGTCTTTTCCTGTCGTTTCAGATGTTTTGTCAAAATTGTACTTAACGTTATTTACTTCAGCAAAGTTGAAAGCTATATGCCTCACCTTGTCTATGGTTAACCCAGAAAATAGTTCACTGCATTTTAAGATATATTCTAATTACGTTTGTTGTTCCGCTGAAAATATAGAACTACGTCCAAGTTTTGTTTGGAGTGTAACTTCTTCCTTCAGATGGTCATGTATAGTACTTTTTGGAGCTGCTTCTTGTAGTGCATCCTTAATGGCTCCATCTGATTCTCCTAATGTGTATTTGGTCTCCGCATTCCTTTGGTAGTTTTGTGGCATCTAAAGCAGATGTGATTGTATAGTGGTGATTTCGTAAGGTCGGGGTTACCCCAGTGAAAACGTCCGGCGATACACAACACATGCGGTGACGCAAAGAAGTGTTTCTATTTGAGGTTTAAATCGCATGATGCACGTGGGGAATACGGAAAAGTGTTGTTCCATTACACGTCAATTCCCAAAAACGTATCCCATTTCTATGTTACGTCTAAAATATTATACACATATCCAAGTTTAGTTAAACGTTATATGAAACAGTTAAAAAACCACGAATTGAACGTACCTTGTACGACGTGCGGGGAGTCAGTTCGCAGCTGCGTTCAAGCTCGATTTACTCATATTGTTGCATCACTGCAAATATCTTCCATTCTTCTCTAACACAACCAAACATCCGTGTCCGTCATTACGCCCGACTCTCGCCTAGTTAATTTTTGCTTTCGACATCAATTGCCAGGTGTTTAATTCTGTAGACTAGAAGGCGTGTATGACTTGGAAAGACTTTTACGCCGTTTGCAGTGTAATCAAGATGGAAACGTTTGACATAAGTAAAATCACTTTCCGTGAACCCTCTCTTCAGGAATCAGCTGCGGTTCCCTAAGTGGATGAACATGGGGTTTCATCTACGGATTTCAATACTGTTTCATTTCTGGTCCGAGCTTGTGAAGCGAACTAAAAGCCAGAACAAGACTTTGGAGCCCAATCTCAGTCGAATTGTAGCTGAATAGTCTAAACACTGTTGAGGAACTGGTTTTTGTGGCTTTGCTTTTCAGTCAACATTCAACAACACTGTATTTTTTCAAATCTTTTTCATCGTTAAATATTCGTCTAAAATACGCGTACCCTTGATTCTAATGACGGTGGCTTCTCGGAGATACGCAGTCACAATTCAGACTTCCTCTGGCTGCTCATACGCGTATGAATAACGACATCAGTTAAAAGGTAGCCTTAGGAATCGGATATCCCACACAAGGAAATACGTTCTCTTTCTATCGATCGGTTATTTGATACAGCTGCTATAAGAGTGGATACTCGTCGTGCTTTCATTAGCGATAGCAGTTGAACATGATTCACATGGATCATCTTCGACGCAAGTGCAACCAAGTTTCAATTTATTCTTTATTGCAGAATGTGCACGAAACATATTAAAAATTGTACTAAATTAGGTAGACTTATCGTTGTTAATAGAAGTCCTAAAAAAGAAATAGTGCCTTCTTTTTCTACTTTTTCATTAAAACGAGGCACTCATAAGAGGACTAACGCGAAAAGCTCGCTCAACAAACGTAACCAATCGGCAAAATCAGGTAACTGCAAATTTCATTCTTATCGCTGAATACTATTTCTTGGCAAGGTCTAGGAATTTTAATTTCTTCCTTGTAATTTCCAGGTACGTAACTTATATAGGGCAGCAAGAGGCGTTAAATGAGGCGTATGAACAAACCACGTTGATCGTTCTGCTTGTTGTGTCTAATTTTCATCCAAAGTTGACAATTACGCTCCCAGATAAACAATAAAATGTGCTCGTTCGAGAAATTTAAGCACCAACCAACAACCACATTCAGTGGTTCCGTAAGTGAGGTATTCAGAAATAGATCGTTCGCTGCTGCAACTAATCAGGAGTGAACTTCACAGCAGACGCTAGGATTGACGAGAATGTTTCGTAAGGTGATCTACCAATAAATGCTTGTGCCCCTTTGAGTCCCAAACACAGATAATCGACTGTTGGCAGATCTACAAAGTAGTCATTTTCGGAGAATGATATATATGTGTGTGGAAGGCAGAATTACCAGCTTTTCAATTAAAATAAAACCTTAGAAAAAACTCCGTGTAGTGTTCGCAACTGGCTAGTCCTCATTCCTCGCGCTCCTAAGTATGGTATATGTTCGGACGTCCGGTATCCCGCTATTGGAATCATAAGGTAGGGAGCAGGGCGCAAGGTTGCTGGAGTGGAATGCTGAGCCACAATTAGAGGGTCCAGTGAAAAAGATTTATTTGACCATACCTAGAAGCTGACAATGTTAACAATAAATATTAGTACCATCATGAGCCGCCAGTGGTGTACTCATGGTTACAGAGTAAATTAAAACCAAATTAAAAAAAAAAGAATTACCACCTATTCTTGAAGGTGCGTAATAAAGCAGACTTAAAGCCCAAAACTTTAATAAAAACTGTATTTATATTACATAGAATCAGTTTCACCATTAAATTATGAAAAACCTTAGCTACTGATGTAAGATGATTGAACGAATCTTGGCGCTCACTCCGGAACAGCGCCACTGCTACGGTCGCAGGTTCGAATCCTGCCTCGGACATGGATGTGTGTGATGTCTTTAGGTTAGTTAGGTTAAAGGAGTTCTAAGTTCTAGGGGACTGATGACCACAGATGTTGAGTCCCATAGTGCTCAGAGCCATTTGAACCATTTTTTGAACGAATATTGGCCCAGGCAAACGATAGTCCCTTAAGAATTTCAATACGGTAACAGAGCAAGCAAGATTTCAAAGTATTCAAATGTAAAATGTCTTAAAAACGAAAATCTATCGCAGTTAAGCGACCTAATAACCAAAAAGTCTGGAGCTTACGGAGGAAAGCATGACAGCAAAATTATTGGTAACACAGTTCACATCAAGCAAGGTTTCAGACAATACAAATGTAAACTGTCTGAACAGTAAAAGTCTGTCAGAATGGGGCAACTTGATTAATAAGAAAAAGAATTTGCAGCTTATAGAGAAAAGCATGAAAACAAATATCAGTCATCACATAATGCGGTGGCCTGAAAAAACACAGATAAGCGCACTATTGACGGTTCGCGTTGGACATCGGGCGCTCATCTTAATTTCTCTGCACGAGACCCGACCGGAAACAACAACCAGCACGGGCAGTTCACTGAAAACAGCTCCTCAAACACAAACAAAACCAACATTAATATACAATTCACTTAAACGAATCAGTAAAACGGTAAAATACAGGATCATCTAGGTAGCAAAAAATTGAGGTAAGTTTCGGTTGAAAGTTTCATTAATTCGGTATTGCGTAATAAACTACAATCACATTTCATGTCAATTCTACCGTTAATACTGCTTGAATGAAATTAACATTAAAAAAAATAGTCTGCTGCGCCATTTAGGACTTTGACCCTGTAAAGAACGAAAACCTACACCCAGTTTTAACTACTAACAAGGGAACCTCCCCATCGCACCCCCCTCAGATTTAGTTATAAGTTGGCACAGTGGATAGGCCTTGAAAAACTGAACACAGGTCAATCGAGAAAGCAGGAAGAAGTTGTGTGGAACCATGAAAAAAAAAAAAAAATACACAAACTGTAGTCCATGCGCAAGATAGGCAACATCAAGGACAAATACAGCTCAGGAGCGCCGTGGTCCCGTGGTTAGCGCGAGCACGTGCGGAACGAGAGGTCCTCGGTTCAAGTCTACCCTCGAGTGAAAAGTTTAATTTTTTGTTTTCAGACAATTATCAAAGTTCAGGCACTCACACATAATTAACTTCGCTCTCCAAAATTCCAGGACATGTTCAGATTTGCTTGGGCATATGCAGGATTTGACGGTCTACACACGGAAAAATTTGAAAACGTTAAAAACATATGTTTTGACAGTGCACAGGGAAAACTGTACGACTGTCAAACTGTTGCATTCATTTGTTGCAGTTTATGTGACAAACTCTTATGTTTTCATCACTTTTTTGGGAGTGATTATCACATCCACAAGAAAACCTAAATCGGGCAAGGTAGAAGAATCTTTTTACCCATTCGCCAAGTGTACAAGTTAGGTTCAAATGGTTCAAATGGCTCTGAGCACTATGGGACTCAACTGCTGTGGTCATAAGGCCCCTAGAACTTAGAACTACTTAAACCTAACTAACCTAAGGACAGCACACAACACCCAGCCATCACGAGGCAGAGAAAATCCCTGACCCCGCCGGGAATCGAACCCGGGAACCCGGGCGTGGGAAGCGAGAACGCTACCGCACGACCACGAGATGCGGGCACAAGTTAGGTGGGTCGACAACATATTCCTGTCATGTGAAGCACATTCCGTCACCAGTGTCGTATAGAATATAACAGACGTGTTTTCCTGTGGAGGAATTGGTTGATTTATGACCTTGTGATCAAATGTTTTCGGTTCCCATTGGAGAGGCACGTCCTTTCGTCTACTAATCGCACGGTTTTGCGGTGTGGTCGCTAAACACAAACGCTAAACTTATTACAGTGAACAGAGACGTCAATGAACGAACGGACGGATCATAACTTTGCTAAAATAAAGAAATGAAAATTTTCACTTGAGGGAAGACCTGAACCAAGGACCACTCGTTCCGAAGGTGCTCACGCTAACCACGGGACCACGGCACTCCTGAGCTATAATTGTCCTTGATCTTGCGCATGGAATACTCAGTTTGAATAATTTGCTTTTTTTTCATAGTTCCACACAACTTCTTCCTGCTTTCTCGATTGACCTGTGTTCAGTTTTTCAAGGCCTATCCACTGTGCCAACTTATAACTAAACCTGAGGGGGGTGCGATGGGGAGGTTCCCTTGTAAGAATATCGCCATTTGACGGCACAACGTCTTCAACAAGAAACAACAGGCAGGAAGTGGCAAAGCAAAATTCAACTTAAATTGAAAGTTTACCTTTAGTAAATGGGCGGGAAAGTCTTTGACACATCGTGAAAGTAGAAATTCACTCAGATAAGATATAAGTTTGCCGCATATTGTCCACAACTGACAGCAATCAAGAACTGATGGCAAAATCAACCAGGGCACAGGTCAGTTAATTCCACTCGCGATTAACAGTGTGCCCGCATCTCGTGGTCGTGCGGTAGTGTTCTCGCTTCCCACGCCCGGGTTCCCGGGTTCGATTCCCGGCGGGGTCAGGGATTTTCTCTGCCTCGTGATGGCTGGGTGTTGTGTGCTGTCCTTAGGTTAGTTAGGTTTAAGTAGTTCTAAGTTCTAGGGGACTGATGACCATAGATGTTAAGTCCCATAGTGCTCAGAGCCATTTTTTTTTATTAACAGTGGTGAAAACTAAACAATCAGACGACTTAGAAAACCCGTCTAAAAAAGAGAGTGGTCGCACGAAGCAGTCACTGTTTGAAAACGATCTACCCGACAAAAAGCTCACCTATTGGAAATTAATCCAGGGAGCTGTCAAGCCAGGTTAAATTCCTAAGGTCTCGTCACAGCCCAAAGGCGGAACGAATTTGAACACAGCCTATGTTTAGTGGTCACTTTAGCCAGTTCCGTTCGCCAACAGCCACAGGTGCCACAATGACAACACCGTTGCGGCAGCGCAGTACATTACGTGGCATCTGATCCCCTCCGAAGCCTCGTACGGACTCACTTCGGTCCTGCGGAGAGCCATGCCCCGCATGTGAAGGGGGCGCTCGCCGTATAGCGCAAAGTACATCGTTTAGACAGAAAAAATTTCACGAAAGCAAGGGCATCGCAGGAGGTCACTGCACTGTTATGTGGCCTGTTCCTAAACGCACAGCGAAAATCAGTGTCGTCGTCTCCAGCACGGCAAGATGAGGAAGAAGATCACGTCTTTCTTGAAGAGTACTGTAAAGTCACTTTGGTGTGTATGTCAGCTGTTAGAAAACCGATTATTGTAAACACTATGGCCCCCTCTTTCATTGTCCTGCGCCGTCCCGTAATACATTAACATGTCAGAAAGATATCACAATTTGTACAGCTTACTGGTTCGAGAATCTCACACGTTAAAAACAACACGAATAACAATCGCTGAATGCCAGGTTCCACACATGCTGGTATCTCACAAACGACAGGTTGTACGGAACTGTAGCACCAGTAAAAGAAGTTATGACCTTTCATGGCCAACGGTCCTTCAGTGCTTATTACTGAGGTGGTGAAATGTATTGCGGTGCCGTATTATACGATACAAATCATTAACGATGACCAAGATTTTCCTAACACTTAACAGAATTAAGACACAAGGATGTGTGATCATTACGTACCGATAAAGGACGGTGTGCAGTTGACGTTCTCTGTGGCATTAGATACTGGAACACTGAATATTACACGAGGTAGCATGGTTGAGCAGGAATTGAGACATTTATGAAAGTGCCGAGAAATACAGGTATAACAAAAGTAAATCTGAAGAATTTGTTGGTAACAGTAGTAATTCTACCATAGTGACTCTTCAAGCTTTCCCGGCGAATATGTTGTAAATATTCTTCAAAGGTTTGCCGCCGGATGACGTTGTGCAAATTCCACAATATTTCTTTCAATATCTTCAGGTGGTTGAATCTTGCTGGTGGCTAGGTACGACTGACGGTACCCGCATGTCAGCGCCCCTGTACTTCCTCGTAAGTTATGACATTAAGTGTATTCCACCATCTGCAAAACTGGGGAACGTGTTGGGTTCGGTTAAGGATGAGCATGGCATGACGAAATGTGGTGTGTAGAAGACTCCTTGTTAGTTTGGGATGGTTTATAGGCCAGACATGTCGCACAGTACAAGAGCGCTGCGATAAATATCAACGTTTTACACGCATACGCCAACCAGAAAAGTCGGAAATTGCAGAACACTTTCTGAATATAGGTTAACGCATGGTGTATGAAGAGACGGAAGTGTTATCCCCAGCATCATCTTTCTGGGACTGCGTCATTGAGGAAACAATACATATCCGTACGGCTGACTCATCAACAGGTTTGCGGGATTTCAACTCATCACAGTCTGGAGTCTTGCATTGGCTGCTATTAAATCGAGAAGAGAAAATCAAAATTTTTCGCTAACAGACCCGTCATAACATTGGTGTAGTATGAGTGTTGCCTGACCGCACTGTTAGGAAATACAGCGAACAGCACACGCCCAGGAAAGCCGCTCTGCGGTTTTCAGCAGACGGCGTTTTGAGTATGGCACCATCTACCTGCCAATCATTGCGCACGCGTGATTTCCGCGCCTGCGCATTCTTCAGGCGCGTTTTCTATATACAGGGGCGTTGACGTGCGGATACCGTCCGCCGTACCTAGCCACCAGCAAGGGTCAACCACCTGAAGATGTCGGACAGTTGCTCCGAGGAAATATTGTGGACTGTGCACATTCTCGCCCGGCGGCAAACCCTGAAGACTGGTTACAATTATGCAATTGATTGAAGAAAGAAGGAAATTCAAATATGTTAAACAAAAGAAGGGAAATCCAAAGTACCCAGTCCAAATAGTTTCGAGACTGGATTAATAAGACATAGAAGCTTAGTTGGTGGTTTTAATGCTTCAGGTGGCTTACATAGCTTCTCCCAACACGAATATAACTGACAGAACTTTCATAGAGCCATGTGAACCTGTTAGAAATGTTCTTCTTTGGGGTGTTGTTCGACTCACACGCCACATCTGGTTGACTGTTGCTTACGTCGTGAAAACGTTGACACTTCCTGTGAAACTCAGCACTTTGTCGTTCTGTGATACGTTTGTAGAGACAACTCTAAGTCTCACCGCTCGTGAGGGTTTCTAATCGGAACACAATTGTCCGTGTTTTGCATTTTAATTTAGTAGTACCATTCGTCCATGTCTCTTAGTTATGCGGGACAAACTTTGCACACACTGTTCTTCAAACACTCTTGAGAACGATAGTCAGTTCTTGTGATGGGAGAACCAGAGTTTCCCATCGTTTTCTACTCTACATCCAAATGTTGTGCCTCCCGGAGTGGCCGAGCGGTTCTAGGCGCTTCAGTCTGGAACCACGTGACCGCTACGGTCGCTGGTTCGAATCCTGCCTCGGGCATGGATGTGTGTCATGTCCTTAAGTTAGTTAGGTTTAAGTAGTTCTACGTTATAGTTGGCTGATGACCTCGGATATTAAGTCCAATAGTGCTCAGAGCCATTTGAACCATCCACATGTTGTGCGCGTGCCTCTGTGCCGCGTATACCACGCTGAGCCTGCTTCAGTACACGTAAGTCCTTCACGTATCTGATAACACATTTGACGACCGGGTGTTATATCAAGAGGTTCTTATTCCTATTCAGAGCTCTTCTGCGGCAAATGACGGATGAATCTTATCCTACTACATTTTAACGTAATCTGATGACGCCTTACAAGGGCGAAACGTTAATTGTTATTAATAAAATCAGTAAACAATTTTGCAGCCGAGACTGTTTAAAGGACTGGTGGGAGCACATCTGTTGTTTACAGTTGTAGCTCAAGCTACTGCAACAGTTACTGCGCTCACGTTCTCGGATCGCCGCGCGGGATTAGCCGAGCGGTCTCAGGCGCTGTAGTCATAGACTGTGCGGCTGGTCCCGGCGGAGGTTCGAGTCCTCCCTCGGGCATGGTGTGTGTTTTAGTTCTTAGGATAATTTAGGTTAATTAGTGTGCAATGTTAGGTACTGATGACCTTAGCAGTTAAGTCCCATAAGAATTCACACACATTTGAACATTTGAACATTCTCGGTGCTTTTTGAATGGCCTCCGGAGTGTAAACAGGAAGTGCGACGAAACTATAGCAAAATAGCTGCAATGAATTGCAAAATAATAATAATAACAATACAGAAAGGAAACTGTGTAAAGGACAGATGAAACTTCCAGAGATATTAAATGTGAAGCTGTGAAGACGTAGAATGCAAAAAGAACTCCTTTCTTAAACGAGGAGCAGAGAGTTTCTCTATGGGAAGACCACACTGAGGGCCGCAATTCGAGGGAGGAACTTTTCACCGAAGTGATAGAAGAAGAATAGGTGTCTATTTCAAAGGGGGTATCGGAGTCAGAGTTAATGAGTGCTTTGGAGGACTGCCGTTGAAGCAAGTAAGAAGAGTTAGGTACCATTCCTTAGTAATGTCTACAACCACTTGAAAAAATTGGTCGCGGACAACTATGTAAATTATTGTGTGATGTACCAAAGGACTTTCAGAACAATACCATTCACTTTATCGCGAAGATAGCAGTAGCAGAGAGACGTGAGAATAATCATACTCTGATACATAAATGAAGATTACTGGCTAGAGGAATACACACATGAATGGAAAATAAGCTTTGGAGCTCTGGGAAGACAGTATGCTTGCAACTGAAAAAACTCAGGACTTTGATACCTTAGGATATCCATGATCACTGCTCTGGACGATGATCATCTCCCCAGCCAAGAATACATCTACATCGACATCTACATCTACATCCATACTCCGCACGCCTCCTGGCGGTGTGTGGCGGAGGGTACTTTCAGTACCTCTATCGGTTCTCCCTTCTATTCCAGTCTCGTATTTTTCGTGGAAAGAAAGACTGTCGGTATGCCACTGTGTGGGCTCTAATCTCTCTGATTTTATCCTCATGGTCTCTTCGCGAGATATACGTAGGAGGGAGCAATATAATGCTTGACTCCTCGGTGAAGGTTTGTTCTCGAAACTTCAACGAAAGCCCGTACCGAGCTACTGAGCGTCTCTCCTGCAAAGTCTTCCACTGGAGTTTATCTATTATCTCCGTAACGCTTTCGCGATTACCAAATGATCCTGTAACGAAGCGCGCCGCTCTCCGTAGGATCTTATCTATCTCTTCTATCAACCCTATCTGGTACGGATCTCACACGTGTGCAATATTCAAGCAGTGGGCGAACAAGTGTACTGTAACCTACTTTCTTTGTTTTCGGATTGCATTTCCTTAGGACATCCATTCAGCGCTTAAGTGCCTCGACACTGTCTCTCTTAACAGTATCCCAGCGGTTAGGGTCACATGGAGCAGTTAGCTCTTAGATGTGTCAGGGCTCTCGGACGAATTTCGGAGTAAACACTCATTCTGGTCCTGGGAATGTACCCTACAGCCAGTATCACCTGCTACAAAAATTCACCATACTGAATTAAGATATGCAGAGTGGTCACAGTAAGTGTAGCTACAGAAGAACGCATTAACAAGAAACGTCAAGTAAAAGCTTGGTGAATGAATATCTGAGCAAGCGAATGGGACAAAAGTGAAATCAGGCCGTATTGTCGATGACTTTTCTTGTCCGTTGACAATGAAGCATGTATGATTCACTGGAAACGTCCCGTGCCCTATGCAACTAAATCGTGTGCTCCTCCCTCAAGTGGGCAAGATTACGTATAGGGAAAGAGGCTCCCAGAAGACAATTACGCCGAGTTAACCCGAACAATTGAAGGAATATCGGTCTACTTACAAAACAAGAACAGACACCAAACAACATACACTGCGATTAAATGTCACAACAGACAACATGACGACACTGTAAGTGTTGTTGAAGATGAAGCGACAGACGAAGAGAAAACCGTAGTCTACAAATGACACATACACAAACATAAATTTTAATAAACAAAAATTCATTCATAAAACCGAACAAAGGAACGATATACAACTGGAATAAATTCAATCGTCAAATACCACAATGGCATAAAGACCCCACGTCGCTAATAGTGGATGAATGGTTTCGGTGTATCTCCCGAGAATTTCGCGTAAAACATGTAACATAATATTATCCAGTATATGTAAGACATGCTGAAAAAGGAAGATGCACCTCGCGACCTCGAACAAGTGAAGGTGCACCACTCAGCTGTTAGCAACGCCAACATACGTTAAGTAAGGTAGCTTGTCAGAGACGTTAGGCTTGTCAGAGGTGAGACCTTTCTAGGCCAATTACACAGATGAAAGCTTCTCGAAATGTTATCTGCGTGGCAGCATTGTCTTGTAGCAACGTTCCAACAAGTTTGCAACTCGTTATCTTGTAGTTTGTAGTAATACACGAATCTCACAGTATCAGTATCAGAGATGAGCTTGCTGTCTACATGATGTGTTGTGATGTAGAGAATTAATAGACTGAGGTGATCAAAGTCATGGGAGACCTTCTAATATCGTGTTGGACCTGCTTTTGCCCGGCGTCGTGCAGCAACTTGACTTGCCATAAAACAAACAAGTTGTTACAAGTCCCCTGCAGAAATATTGAGCATTGCTGTCTCTGTAGCCATCCATAACTGCCAAAGTGTTTCCGGTGAAATATTTTCTAGCGAATTGACCTCTTGATTATGTCCCAGAAATGTTCGATGGAATTCATGTCGGGCGAGCAGCGTGGCCAAATCATTGTCCACGATGTTCCGACGTGACGCACTGTCATTCACAAATATTTTATAGTTGTTTCGGAACATGAAGTCCATGAATGGGTCCAAATGATCTCCAAGCAGCAGAGCATAACCATTTCCAATCAATTATGGGTTCAGCTTGATTAGAGGAGCCAGTCCGTTTCTTGTAAACACGGCCTATATCATTATGGAACCAACAACAGGTTTCTCAGTGGCCTTGTTGAGAACTTGGGTCCACAGCTTGGAGAGATCTGCGCCACTCTCGAGACGTAGGTCAGATCTGACCAGGTTAAGGTTTTCTCGTCTTCTAGGGTCCAACCGATACGGTCACGAGCCCATAAGAGGCGCTGAAGACGATGTCATGCTGTTAGCAAAGAGACTGTTGTCAGTCGTCTGCTGCCATATCCCATTAATGCCAAATTTTGCCCCACTGGCGCAACGGAATCATTCGCCGTACGTCCCACATTGTTCTGTGATGTTATTACAAGCAGTGTTGCTTGTCTGTTTGGAATGACAACTCTGTACAAACGGCCCTGCTCTCAGTCTTTAAGTGAAGGCCTTCAGACATTGCGTTCTCTATGGTGAGAGGTAATGGATGAAACGTGGTATTCGTTGCACACTCTTGTTACTGTGCCTCTCGGAATATTGAGTTCACTAACGATTTCCGAATTGGAACATTGCGTACTTCTAACTCAAACTACGACCCTGCGTTCAGTGTCTATTAATTCTTGTCCTGCTGCCATAATCACATCGCCTGACTAGAAACTACAGCTCCGCCATTGAACTGTCCCTTTATACCTCGCTATTTGTATATCTGGATATCGCTATCTCATGACTTTTTGTCTTCCTACTGTTAATTGTTATAAGACAAGGAGATTTCATGAGTGTCTACAGCTACCTCGTGCGGATGCAGTAGCCAGTAGCCAGTAGCCATTTCGGTCGACTGCCATCTAATCAGGAGGAATCAATGACGTATCTCATGCGGTAATTGCTAGGTAACAGAAGATATTGTAGAATCAATTAAAAACGAATTTCAGTTGTATTTATTTGTGAGTCATATCAACATGATCTGTCTTACAAACATGCGTATGTGTTGCATTTCAATTCATGTTAAAGTTCCGACTCGATATGAGTATAATTTGTATCGACTTGTTGAATGAGAAATGAATAACTCGATTTATGAAAAAAAATAGGTGTATTGGTGATGGAGGTGGCCAATAAAATCAATCAGAAATGCACAAAAATATAACAGAGTCATATACAATACGTACACTTAGTAACTTTGTATTCCTGTAGGGTCCTTCTGTAGTTCTGACTTATGTATACGGTGAAAGTAATGTTCTAGATAGTAACAAGGAGTCTTGAACGCTGTTGCGATCAGATTGGTTACTGGCTTGTAGAAATGCTTAATAGCACAGTGCTGCATCGATGTATTTTCCTCGCTATTGTCTTCCGTACTAAAGTTGAGATTAGTTTGTAGATACATTGAGTCTGGGACTGTAGCTCCGAGTGCGGCTGCTTAAAAAGACGCACCGGCCGATCACAGTCGCATGCAGTGAAGTCATGGACATTGCGCGTCCTCTGGTGGCGTGTATGAATGGCGACATCTGAGACAGTGAGCAATGGAAGCACAAGCTCCCAGCCGTGCGACTGACGGGAGGTTTTAATGCGCCGCCTCCCGCGTCGGCCGCGCCTCCCGCGCCGGGTGGTGTCGACATAGATGCCGAAGATACCACAAAAATGAGGCGAGTATGTCTTGAGTTACAGCTTCCACAGCTGATGTTATGCGACATCTCAGTTCACTCACTGTTGTTGGTTAACGCAGGCACATAAACAGAGTCTTTCATAGACCCCGCAAGGAATAACACATGCAGTCAGGTCCGGTGACCTTGGAGGCGAGTAATGTGAGGCTGAATAATTTGATCCAGTGCAACCGATCCATCGTTCAGTAATCATTTGATTCAAGAATTACCGCACTTCTTTGTACCAGTGTGGCGGTGCCCCATCCTGTTGGTAAATGAAGCCGTTCAAATCGGTCACTAAATGATGGAAAAGAAATTTCTCAAGCATATCGAGATATGTCCTTCCTGTAACAGTATTCTCGGCAAAAAAATGGACCACACACCTTTTCCCATGAAAATGCACCAAACAGATTAAATTTTGGAGAGTCTCTCTCATATTGTAAGACTTCGTGTGGTTCTTCCGTACCCCATATTGTCACATTATGACGGTTCACTTTTCCATTTAATTAGAATGTTGACTCGTCACTCAACAATAAGCATGGAAGAAAACTGTCATCCTCCATTTTGCTAAGAACGAAATTACAGAACTCCACACGTTGTGGCTTGTCACCTTCACGAAGAGCTCACAGTAGCTGAATTTTGTATGGTTTCATGTGTAAACGTCGACGCAACTCACGCCAGATGGATATACAGGGCATATTTAGCTGTCGAGCTGCACAGCGAACGGATTTCTGGGGACTCCTTATGAAACTATGATGGATACTTCCGATGTCTGTGTCAGACACTGGGGGACGGCCCGGTGATTTGTCTTTATACGAACAACCTGTTTCTCGGAATCGTTCGTGGCATGGTAAGGTGCTCTGTTCTATAGGAAGATCCACACCATACCTAGTACGAAAGTCACTCTGAGCAGTTATTACTCACTCGCACTGCGCAAACCGTAGAATGCAAAACTCTTTCTGTTGTCCCGACACCATTTTTACTAGAACTGAAGTGGGCGCATCCTGCTGCCACCTAGCAGAAACCATGTAAAACTCGATCGTTTGCTCTTTCCAACAGTACGTTGTTCAGCACATTAAGTACAGTAATACTTATGTTTTTAAATCGGATGATTCTTTTTGATATACCATGTATTTGTATCTAATGAAAAGAAGTTCCAGTGACTGAATTTACTTTTACGAAACACATTATATTCAAATGACACTTTATGGTTACAGAGATCTTTTCTAGAGTCAAACACCTATCATTTATATATACATGCATACTGGAGCGAATAATGAAGACTTGTGCCAGGGCTGTCGATGCAAACAAAGTTTCCTGCTCGCAAGGAGTATGCACTAACTACCCTGGGGCATAGTGGCGTTGCACAACTGAACAGATTACTTTAGTACGCCTCCCTCCTCATTCCAAATTCCGATTCAAGCCGCAGTCCACTTGGTATCAGCACATATGTCTAGTGAACAGCAGACCCAGGTTCGAATCCCAGTGCTTGGTGCAAATTTTCATTACCCTCTTTAGCCTGCACACATACATCATAGATGTTTCCGACGTCAAATACTCTCTGTAACGACACATTTTCATTTGATTAGAAAACCTATAGCTGCTTTGCAGGCAGGATCCCACATTTCGTTTGATGCTTAGGTGCTGTTCCAACAAAGTTGAAGAGCCTCTGCAAAGCTGTTCGAGTGCAGGGAGAATACCAAGTGGGCCAAGGCGTGAGTGAGAACTTATATTGAGGATGGAGGAGTGCTAGGGCAGTCCACGCAGTTGTGCAGATCCACTGTGCCAGAATGGGGTAGCCGCTAGCGAACCTCCCTGGTGGGCAGGAGACCTGCTCTCGAGTTCATGCCTTGGCAAAAATTTTCATTAGCTTGTTCAGTCTGCTTGTATTCAAGAATTTATTGATGAGAGAGTTCATTATCGTCACCATCAGCCAACTGAATCACTTGGTGTTGTGGCCTCTCTCAGTCGTCGTGCCACATCTAAAGTGTACAAAGCTTAAGGGACGAAAGTAATTTTGACATGATGATTCACTGACAAGTAACACACTTCTATGAAACTTGGACGACGCAAAGGAAAAACTACTATAGTAAAGCACAGAAGTGTTCGATTATGAAATACAAGGCGGCAAAAATGTAACTGAAAGTAATGACTATAAAATTTAACATAAAGTTTAAGGAAACCATTATTAACAACAAAATTTAGTTTTCCATGGGGTACCAGACACCCCTATTTTACTTTTTTGTCTTTACTTCCACAATTTGTTTTGTATCTACTTCAAACTTTCTGAGCAACTACTACGACATGTATTTGGCTTATTTATCAATTTTCGAGGTACTATGCATTTTACATAGAAGTAATTTGTTTTACGGAACCGTACACAATCTGCGAAAAATTTGTTTTTGTATTGAGAGACGTATGGGATAAATTAAAAAAATACAAGAACACACTCATATCAAATACAGTATTGTTATAAGAACGTACAAACCTTCATCAAGACCGTCCTCACATTATGCTGCCTTTTTTTAGTCCATCCTTTGCTTAACAGTGCCTTTAATGCTCTTATCCTCGTATTGTTGATCCTAAGTCTTTCTTTTTTTCTTTTTCCTAGTCGTTGACAGTTTATGAGGCTTCCTCAAAAGAAAATGTAATAGAAACAGGGATAGTAATTTGCCATTTGATATTGGAAGTTCATAGTGCCAGGACGAAGGCGTTCAAAATATCAAAACCGCCATCACTGTAAAAAAAAGTCATTGGGTAACATTAAGTATAGAGTACATAATTATTACTGGAAATTAATTTCTGATACATGTGTAACGGCAGGAAAATATTATATCGAGTATTTACCTACGCAAAGCTCTAGTAATATTGGCACAAACTGTTTCCTCCAAACTTCTTTTTGTCGGCGGTTGGAACACGATTACCTAGCTTCTCACTTGTATGGAAGGAACGAAGATTGGGTTTAACGTCCCTTCGACATCGAGGACATTAGGGACGTAGCAGAAGCTAGGACTGTATGAAGAAGGAGAAAGGAAGTCGGCTATGCCCTTTCAAAGGAAGCATCCCGGTATTTGCCCGGGCAATTTAGGGAAATCACGGGAAATCTAAAACTGGATGACAGGACGCAGATCTGAACTCCCGAAAGGGAGTCCAGGGTGCTAACCATTTCGCCACCTCGTTCTTCGCAACCTCGCTCGGTGCTCGCTAGGTCGGACTAGTTATACAGTCAGGGCGTTCTACAGGCGTGTAAGACCGGTATTATACTATAATATTTCTTTGTCAAAGTTGAAATGTCAAATATTTAAGTCAAAGAAATTTGACAGTGTAATATGGAACTTCGTCAAATTTCACCTTTCGTCAAAGAAATGCGATCAAATCTGGAGCCTAACCGTAAATTTGGTCACAACAGGCATTCGTTTTCTGTTCGCTCACTTGTCAGATGTAACTGCGTGGAGCACAAGCATCGCTACAACAATTTGACGTCACTGCAGTGTGTTTTTAAACATAGTTTCATAGTTTACTTGGAGTGTTCATTCGATTGTTTTGGATAACCTTGCTTCGACTAGGGTGAGGGTTGAGCAAGGGGTACGATCCATACTATTAATCGTGTGCTGATGTGCATGTGGAATAAGCTGCAGGCGACTTCATAACCACAACCCCACATACGGTCGTCGACCTTTACATCTAGGAACATCCAGGCAGCTTTACAGCAATCCGGAATATACACTCCTGGAAATGGAAAAAAGAACACATTGACACCGGTGTGTCAGACCCACCATACTTGCTCCGGACACTGCGAGAGGGCTGTACGAGCAATGATCACACGCACGGCACAGCGGACACACCAGGAACCGCGGTGTTGGCCGTCGAATGGCGCTAGCTGCGCAGCATTTGTGCACCGCCGCCGTCAGTGTCAGCCAGTTTGCCGTGGCATACGGAGCTCCATCGCAGTCTTTAACACTGGTAGCATGCCGCGACAGCGTGGACGTGAACCGTATGTGCAGTTGACGGACTTTGAGCGAGGGCGTATAGTGGGCATGCGGGAGGCCGGGTGGACGTACCGCCGAATTGCTCAACACGTGGGGCGTGAGGTCTCCACAGTACATCGATGTTGTCGCCAGTGGTCGGCGGAAGGTGCACGTGCCCGTCGACCTGGGACCGGACCGCAGCGATGCACGGATGCACGCCAAGACCGTAGGATCCTACGCAGTGTCGTAGGGGACCGCACCGCCACTTCCCAGCAAATTAGGGACACTGTTGCTCCTGGGGTATCGGCGAGGACCATTCGCAACCGTCTCCATGAAGCTGGGCTACGGTCCCGCACACCGTTAGGCCGTCTTCCGCTCACGCCCCAACATCGTGCAGCCCGCCTCCAGTGGTGTCGCGACAGGCGTGAATGGAGGGACGAATGGAGACGTGTCGTCTTCAGCGATGAGAGTCGCTTCTGCCTTGGTGCCAATGATGGTCGTATGCGTGTTTGGCGCCGTGCAGGTGAGCGCCACAATCAGGACTGCATACGACCGAGGCACACAGGGCCAACACCCGGCATCATGGTGTGGGGAGCGATCTCCTACACTGGCCGTACACCACTGGTGATCGTCGAGAGGACACTGAATAGTGCACGGTACATCCAAACCGTCATCGAACCCATCGTTCTACCATTCCTAGACCGGCAAGGGAACTTGCTGTTCCAACAGGACAATGCACGTCCGCATGTATCCCGTGCCACCCAACGTGCTCTAGAAGGTGTAAGTCAACTACCCTGGCCAGCAAGATCTCCGGATCTGTCCCCCATTGAGCATGTTTGGGACTGGATGAAGAGTCGTCTCACGCGGTCTACACGTCCAGCACGAACGCTGGTCCAACTGAGGCGCCAGATGGAAATGGCATGGCAAGCCGTTCCACAGGACTACATCCAGCATCTCTACGATCGTCTCCATGGGAGAATAGCAGCCTGCATTGCTGCGAAAGGTGGATATACACTGTACTAGTGCCGACATTGTGCATGCTCTGTTGCCTGTGTCTATGTGCCTGTGGTTCTGTCAGTGTGATCATGTGATGTATCTGACCCCAGGAATGTGTCAATAAAGTTTCCCCTTCCTGGGACAATGAATTCACGGTGTTCTTATTTCAATTTCCAGGAGTGTAGTAGGTGCTCATTCTCTAAAATAAAAGTTCTTTTTCTTAGCTTAACATTGTACTTTGCCTATTTTTGAACCCGGGATGCAACAAGTTAAAAAGTGTTTCATCTGTTTCGTACTTCTCATTAACTTTGTTCTTCAAACACAAATTATATTGGTTAAATAATTGAAAAATAAAAATAGTTCTTATTGTCCATATAGTGTTCTAAACATTTATTTACCTTCAGATATTGTTCTTTCAGCACTTTAAAAATCGCTTCATACTTCCCTGGAATTATTTTGGTTTATGTGCACTGTGGTATTCTAGTGCTCTATTGTAAACTAGACATCAAGAAATCGCAGTGTTATGGTGAGGCTGTCTTCTGCACATGTACCATTTCTCAAGTGAAAATTCTGTTTTGAAATACGAAGAGGCACTTTACTGAGCAAATGCTGAAATGCACTCTCATCCATTTGTCTTTACTTTGTGCAAGGCTTGACGCTCTCCGCTTGCAGCACTCGTAACAATTTTGGCTGAATGCTTTTACTATCTCGACGTAAAACCCAAAACTTCCCCCAAGTATGTGAGCCGTGCGCGGCTCATGTTCATGCCGTTTATTGTTTGTCGTCTTCTCTTACGGTGCTGCCGCCTCGTTTTCTTATTCCATTTACTGGCGTCACTAACTACCTGCCTTACCTGCCCGTGAGTGGCAGCAGCAGCGCTTATCGATAAGTGCACCGTAGTACCATCTCTGGAGCGACAGAGAGTATTTCCGGGTCGTCGTGTGTCTGATGTTCTGTGGGGAACGGAGCAGCATTCGGGAACGCAACAGCGGTCGGGCACGAAGGAGTCAGGGACGGAGCGCCAGTGAGGCGCGGACAGCTAGTACTTGCCGACTGCTGGCCACAGACATGAACTGTCCGACGGAAGTAGATTGGAGCATGAACAATCGTTGGTTGGTCGTTCGGTTGGTCGTCTCATCGGGCGACGTGTATTTGGTCTTTTGGCCGTTTCTGGGCCTCGTCAGTTGGTCATCTTGCTGGACGTTGGTTGGTTCCTTCCTTGTGCAGATATGTCGTGGCCAATGGGCTAGAGCTACCTATGCATGGTTTTGTCCGAGCCAGTGTGCCCGGGTCGCCGTGTCTCCGAGTTCCGAACGGACATGGAGTTGAGTCGGGTTGGAGCTGCAGTCAGTTTCGGGAAGCCAAGACTCATCCCACCGTTACCGACGCGTATAACTTGAGTGGGAACGACCTGGATTGGTCGTTCGGTCGGTCGTCCTATCGGACGAAGTGCATTTGGTCGCCGACCGCTTGTGGAAACTCTCTGTGTGTCTATTCGTTCTTGTCGTTCCACAGTGACTGCATTTACGATTGTTCGAGTTCTTACGCAAGTGTGTTTATATGGAGCTGTGTGTAGCGTCAGTGATTTCCACTGAGCAGATGAATGCTGTCTGCGTTGGCCGGTTGCGACAGGGGGGATTGATTAGCTTGATGTTGGTCCTTCATCCATCTCTTGGTCGTGTTGCCACTTGATGATTTAGTGTTGCGCTTGGCTGACTGTCTCACCTAAACTGTTGCGTTTCCTCCCCAGGCCGACCCTTGGATCACTTCTGAGCACCACTGTTTATTGTTACTGGTTGTCATTTTATTTGGTCGCAGGTACTGTGCCAGATCTTCGGTCGTGTATCAATATTGTCTGTTTTACGTTTAGTATATGGCTTTCAGCTGAACTTCATAACAACTTTAGGATTGGCCCTTCAGCCGTGTTTCACTTAAAATTCTTATTGTTCTGTATTTCAGCCTTCAGCCGAGTTTGTTTCAGAATCTGTGGCTTTAATATGTAAATCCTTGTCTGTAAGGTTTTCCTTTAATTATCTTGAATTCTTGAAACGGCCTTCAGCCGAGTCCTGTAAGTGTTTATCTTAAGGATGTCTTTAATTGTTGTTGACTAATTGTTTGGGCCTTCAGCTGACAAGATACTTCAACTTATCTTAAATGCTTTTCTGTTGTACTGTGTAAAAGCTTACCTTAAAGCCTCTCTTTCATTATGTAAAGAAAAATTTTTTATTTGGCTTTCAGCCTAAGAATTACCTTCAATTTTCCTTGATATGGCCTTTAGCCGGAATTTGTAGATGCTTGGCTTTTAAAGAAGCTGATCTGAAATATTATTTCGGCCTTTAGCCGAGAAGATATTGTAATTTTACTTAAGTAAGGCCTTCAGCCATTACTCTAAATTCTGGTATTTTAAAAGCAGTAATTTAAAGTTATTCTGGAGAAGTTACGTTTGCCGTCAGCCGTGAATTGATCTTTGTTGTTTTAAAGAGAAAACTGTACATTGGTTTGAGGAATATGTGATCTTGTATAACTAAGAGTAATCGGCCTTGGCCCCTTTCCACAACCTGACCCGTTCTGTCCTGCGAAACCCGATTTCAGCATGTTTTCTTTTTCTTTTGCCGCTACTGTTGCAAATGCATACACAATGGAACAGTGGTATAAGCAACTGCAGCGCATAATAAGTTGTTGTTGAGGTAAAATATGATGACAGTGCAATAGCCCTTCCTAGCGCCAAGTCAAAGATCTTTCTTAAAGAAATTTTACGAATATTTGATCATATTTCTTTGTCAAAGAAGTATTATAGTGTAATAGCGACCTAACTATGAATTAGTGTTCGTAATTGATATATTCACCACTATACCGAACGACATTTGGTTATTAGATATTGAGGGGGGTATAAATTAGAGGTAGGTGCCCACGATTCAACACTTGCCACTATTACCTGAGGTGATGGTGGACAACACGGTCCAGAGCGAAAGAATAAACTAAATCATCATCGCCATTACTTCCTAGGCGTCCGCGTACCAGTCTTGAGGCGCAATTAAGAAATGTAGTGTATTCGACACCAACCAACAAGTAAGACTCCGAGATGAATGGGAAGAGAGAGATCCGGCGCGGCGTATGGGTTGCGGGGCGCATGCGCAACGCCGTGGCCGGCAGGCAGGCGGCGTGCGCTCGGCGCTGGGCGGACGCGGGCGTCTGCGGCGGCAGTGCACGCCGGACCGAGGCGAGTGAGCGGACCGCGCGGCGACACGCTCTCAGCGGCAGGAGCGCGCGACGACGGCCTCCGCCGGAGCCACTGTGCGGCGTCCGCGGCGCTGCCCGCCCACACCTGCCAGGTGAGTCACGACGCCGGGGTCTCCGAGGCCCGTCTCCAGCGGGCGTAGGCCAGCTGCAACACAGCTTCACTACCGCCACATTCGTCACGTCTGTTTTTGTTTACGTCTGCTGGCGTCCCTTCAGCGACCATTCGTAAACATCTATAACAGCATCCAACCTGACACGTGTGGGAGTTATAGGTCGGTTTATCAATTAATGGCAGTATTAAAATATTTTACTCAAATATATTCCAAATTTCTTTAAATATGGTGTATAAACTTTGCCAGGTTCGACTTGTGTTACTTATCATCAGACTTAGCGCGTGCCCATTTTACTGCCAGTCGGGCAGCAGTAAATTTAATCGAACACTTGCAATACATTCAGCTGCTACTGCAGCCACTATTGAAAGGAGACACACCTAGCTGTCGTCGTATGTTATGATTTTATGGTGGTATAGTATATAAAGACGGGAAATAAAGGGAACATGAGGCATACATATGAATATACACACGTGAACACCAAAGGTCGGAAAATGTTATACTGTTATTAAATCATCACAAAGTTTACTACAAATTTTATTGAAAGGATGTCAAAATTTATAGGTTATACATTTCTTAAATACAATTATTAGCTCTCCAATGGTATGTTTCCTACCAAATTAAATACAAAATGACCTGTTTTACACCCTACTGAAGTCGTAAATCTTACGAAGGTTTAGTAATCCACGGTTAATGGGAACAGTACCAGAAGTGATAGCTATGTTACAATTGCACCAGTGAGTGGCAGGCTGAACAGTACCTCCGTGTAAGTGACAACATTTCTGTGGCAGCTGTTGCTAATCAGTACCCGTGAAGCGATCTGGTTAAGCGATATGAACGCTCTGAATCCGAATAGCGTAGATGTTTCCAAGCTGATATTTGATTCAGAAACATTATTAGTGCCCGATTAACTACTGCACTGTTGTATTTTGGTGTAGTTATCTGTCTTAACATCCTGCTGCATGCTGCCCGAAACATTTCTACTGACCAACAATAAATGCGAGGCAGCGTGGTACAATGAAGAAGTTCCAAAAAAGTAATTTACTTCCTTCTGTAATTAAAGTAAAAACTCTCTCTCCGAAGTAAATGATTTCAATCTCATATAGAGAAAGCAAATTACCTGTACTCCGTTGTTTATGTTTCCTTGCTACGGAACCACGGTGTCTCTTTAATGAACAACCTTACGCCATTTTGGTGAACGACTCCAAATAAACTGGTTATGATTGGTACAGGTGGTCGTAGGATTGCCATTGTAAATACAGGTGTTCACTTTTTGTCAGAACTCGATGTTACTCGTTTCGTGAAAAGAAGCCTTTAGTGATTTGATTTCTGTAGTAAGTTATGCTAACGAAACTGTGTGAGTAACCAAATAGTTCACCTGCTCTGAGAAATCAGGTATTCTGGAGCATTTTTGTCTTGAAACTCGAAAAAATATATCCCGTTTTTGCATCTAAATTGCGTCGCTGTTCTCCCATATAACCTAAGACATTCGTTGTAATGCGTCATAGAAAAGCAATGAGGGAGCATGTTTAATATTTAAATCAGCATTTCGTTTCAAACCGGCAGAAGACTTGCCTTGAAATTAAGAGCAACCCCTCTAATCTCCTCATCCCACACACACACACACACACACACACGCAACTGATGCTATGAGCAATTAGTAAATGTGTTAATAAATGAGACTTGTCTCTTCATAGCGTTTTCTCATGACAGACGTCAAAAATCTTTTTTAAAAAATGTGTTCAGATATATATTAATGCAGCGAATTTTAGTATGTGCTGCCCATATGCTAACTGACTAATATTATGAAAAACCAGTAGAGCAATATTGATTTACCCGTTAGGTAAACGATAGCATTATCCGTACTCCTTTGTAGCTTCTGTACACTTACTCTTCCTGAAAGAAAAAGTTACTGAACTGCTATAATTATATAGTTGCATAACTGTAATTGATTAATACAATTTGCAGCAAAGCAGTATTGCGAAGGACTGTTCTGTGATCAGTGTTTTTAGCTATCAGTGAAGCTGGAATGACACTTTACTTTTCCATGGCAGGGTCTATCGGAAACTGGAGGAGTCTGATTTAAATGCAGACAAACTAAAACATCAGATGGCTTGCTTGTGGTATAAACTTACTTCGTTGTAAGCATTCTCGTCAACAACTAAAGCTGAAGTAGTGAACTGTGTAATATGAATTATTCACGTGTTCTTTTACGCCAGCGAGTCTCTTACGATTATCAAAAAGCGTCATTCTTATAGTACCACCGATAAACTGCAAATGATCTGTAACAAATCTATGCAGTTCTTGTATTCACAGTTAAACAGAACAAGAAACAGCATAAGTAAATACGTGATGAGATTGCACTGTGTTGTACGTACAGCGTAGCATATCAACAACAAAAACTCCTTTCATATGGCTGCCACTGTTTACAACTGAACGTCAGGTCATGCAAAGTTTTTCTTGTCCTGTCCGTAGCTGAAATAATATTCAATGTCATTTGGCACGTATCCAACACGCAACTCTCCTTGCGACAAACCCCAGTGCTGGGAGATCCCTTGATGTTGCCTTTCTCCATCTCTGGCCAGTGCTGGCACTTCTCCAACGTGAAAGCGACACCGAAAATCATGATTGTGAATCGCATGAGGATATGGAAAGCTGTCTTGTACGGGAAACACGCATCAGCATGTCGTATGTTAGTTTGGATTCCGAAGCATTATGCGCCTTACCGCTGTGTTCGACAACTACAATCTCTTCGTTGTCCGTCTTCAACGTGCTAAAAATTGAATTTCCAACTTAAAAAGTAGCAGCTACTGCGATGTTCGATGCATGAAATAGCCGTCACGTTGCATACTTCAGAAGGCTGAGGATACGGTTCATATGTTGTACGCTTGTCTGACCGACATTGTAGGCTTCATGTCTCCCAGGAAAAACGTATTCGTAAGGCGAAAATGAAGGAAATGCAGAAAATAAATACCGTAACTTGGCATCATTCCACGGTCGTGATTCATATCTCTTGCTAGACTCTTGATCTGTTATTCAACGACCCAATCGGTCTCTCCGAGAAATTGGCATTTACGGAATAAACGTCCTCACAGAAAACACTAGGTATTCTTGGTCTATTAATTATATATTATATAATATGATGTATCAATTAATCTCTGTGACATGTTAGCTCTACGCAAGTGGTGGGTAATTATGTTTAACGAATATACGCCTAGTTTGTTTTCTGTGACGCCATTTGTTTTTGTGTCATGGCATTTCGTCTCCTGTTTACTGTTTCGTTTCTCTTCCTTGTTGTTTGTTGCCATTGCAAACACCAACGGAAACGAAGCTTTCTGGAAGAAACTGGAATTACTTTAAATACTTACGTTCTCTAAACACACACTGTAATACCTTATGGTATGTTTGTCACGTCATCGAGAACAGAAGAATCAACATCACTTAGTTACTGTTTACTGTAGACGGGTTTCTGTTCATTTTGAGCACTTTTTACTGTAGAAAGTATTGATTAATTAGGCTACTAAGGATAATTCATTAACTTAGTTAGTGAAGAGCAGTTTTTACGAGATAAATTAGTTTCTTTATTTACTGATTCTCTACACATTCAGAAGAAATCTAACTTTATGGCTCAAGTAGTGTCACAGGACATCAGAGAATGGCTATTTTTGCCGCTATAAGGAATGACAGTTATTAAACTCGTTGCAGTAAGTGAAAGAAATATTAGTGCGTTCCACAAAATCTGTTAAGCTGTAATTGGATATTTGTTCGCAGCTGAGGAGGGGAAGGAGAATTAAAACCTCACAGCTGCTATAGTAAGAAATTTTGTAAGTATTTGTCGAGTCGATCATTAACTAAATGAACAGAAGATACGCACTGATCACAGTAGCCTATATATGCGTACATAACATAAATTTCTCAACACGATGAAGTTTTTGCATTCCAGTATCTAATCGTCCAATGAGTTTCTCCGCCTGCTTAATGAAGTGTACAGCTCTAAGCTAGTAATGCTACGTGCATCCAAAGTTTACGATGCTGGTGCCACACGGAACGAGAGGCTAAAGTGATTACCGTCCGAAACTATGAGAAGAATAGCGAACACGTAATAAGTATTTGACTGATAACGTACACATACGCCCAGTGGCACCTTTGTTTTGTGACTGTAAAGGTCCGTGTTCCGCCAAGCCGAAATGGATAAATTCATGTCACTTTGTATGAAGAGTGCAATGAAGCTAGCTAGTCCTGTCGGAATTTTTGTTCGATTACTGAACCGTTTGATACCATCTAACTTCTTGGCAGATTTGAGTCAATTTTCTAAACTAAATTATGTAGTGCTTATGTGTCATTGAACATTTTAAGTAAACATAATTTTATACTTGTATTTCGCTATGTTATCAGATATCGATCTTATACAATGAAATGTAGTAGTCGCAATTTTAAGTGTGTGACCTGAAAATTAATATCTGTTAGATACCATTATATTAATTCTTTAGTGTTATATGCAAATAAAACATCTGTCTCCGGTCATAATTGTTTTGATTTTACTGTCGATAATGAATTCGATTTTATAAAATAACAAGAAATTCCCGTTTTTTATATTCAAAAATTACTAAACTTTTTCAACCATTAGGCCCATAAATCTTCACTTACACAATTTTTCAGAAATCACTATATAAATTGAAGCTGATAAATCATTTCTGTAACGAAAGTTATCTAAATGTTGGTTCGATTTATTAGCTGTTCTCGAAGGTTCTGGGACACACATTCATGGTCAATATATAATATTATCGGGCGACAAATGCTTCAGAATTTGATATCGGGCTTCATGACATTAGTCCAGGTTGCTATCAGATTCGTATCAGACTGTTTTCAGTGAAGGTGTTTGAAAGATTTGAGGAAGATATATTTTCTACATTCTGTTTTTGAAAATGTGTAAGTAGTAATTATGGAAGTATGTGTGGTTCAGAGGTAAAGGGACAAATAAACACCGATGGTGAACTGCAATTATTGATTCTTCAGATAAATTTCGTTGTAACGCCCAGCACCTCTTCGTATACTGAAGAATACAACGTACAATACAATTGAATCCATCTTGGAAAGATAATTACAGTTTCTCACGCAAGCAATCTTTAACATAGGAAATCATCTTATAATATGGGAGACTTCATGTACCAATGTTATTATGACGAAGTAATACAGGATAATTACCGTAGAATATTAAAGGGTGGGTTAAGTACAAGAGTAAGGTGTTTACGTGGTAACTGATATCGGGGGTACTTGCAGTTTATATAACAGGACGTCAGGTCATACTACGGAAAACGCTGAAGTCATCTATGCAGACCGTTCCGCATTCGTACTAGTGCTCCCGCATCGAGAAGTCGCTGTAGGCACAGCAGTAGGATCCCAAGCGCCCATATGGGCCACAATACTGTCGGGAAAAAATAAAAAGTTTCGCCTGAACAGCCGCCGCCATATTATCCACTGTCCACAGGAGTCACTCGAAGCGGAAATGGAGCGGCATGTGGTCAGCACACCGCCCTCCCGGTAACATGTCAGTTTACGAGACCGCAGGCGCTACTTCTCAATCAAGTAGCTCTTCAGGTTGCCTCCCTAGGGCTGAGTGCACTCCTCTCGCCAACAGCGCTCGGCAGACCTGATGGTCACCTATCCAAGAGCTAGCCCAGCCTGGCAGCGCTTAAGTTCTGTGATCTGTCGGGAACCGGTGTTACCACTGTGACAAGGCTGTTGGCAATATTGTGGTCCAGTAACTCCCTTGTTCTGAGTTATAGTACGAGCCGAATTATTGTAGTAGGACTATGATAAAAACCAACCATGCTTACTGACGGACCTCTTCGCTCCATTATGAGTCACTCACATGATGATATTACACCCACTGAAGTCAACTCGGTATTTTGGTGTTTACGTTGAGCTTCCGCTTTGTGATGGTGAATAGTTATGTGTGATCTTTATCAATTTTTTATTACAATACACAGTTGTTCATAAAATATTTATTTTAAATTTTGCTTCCATATTTAAATAAATGCGACTTGTACAACTTTTGGAGTGAACCTCTGAGTCTTCCTTTCCCTCCAAACAAGTTCCTTTCTCATTTCTGTACCACTTAAAGTTAGATATATTTCCCTAAAAATCCAGAACTTTCTTATTAATTTACAACGAGCATGTGGTGCTGAAATGTACTAGGTTGTAGCTTATATCCAAGAAGTGAATAATCTATTATATTTTAGTTTGTTCTAGGCAAAAAATCAGATTTAGAAGAAAAAACTGAAAAAATTATTAATCTGAGCTCAACCGATCGGCTCCGGAGGGGGGTCTCCTGGCCTTTGGCGCCATATGATCATTTCATCATAGGCTCTACAGAAATTTCAGAGTGATGTCATTATTCTGTACTACATTTGACATCCTCATCTCAGTGTCGTAGCTTTCCCATTTTGGAAAAAAAACGTCGATTTTTATGGGAACCATAATTCTGAGTAGGTTCAAACTCAGGATTAGTACACTCAGCCCAACAGAGAAAATTAGGAATGGGTTGGGGTCGTCTTTGACAACCTGATCTCTCATGTCCAGTCATACTCACTAGCTTATCTATGGTGACATTCAACAGATCCAGTAACTGATCCTCACTATCGCACAAGACATAAGTAGCACTATCGAATCTAGTCTTCAATACAAATTCATCTTTCATTTCAGTCTAACTTCTTTTGCACCTCATTGCGCATTCATTAAGCAGTTGAGCAGTAGGGAAGAATGATTCAATATTTGTCTGACGGCATCTTTAATCTCAGAGCTTCATCTTTCGTCATTACTTCTGTTGTCCTCTCTCTCTGTACGAGAATTCTTTTTGCTTATTTTCCGTCTTTCCCATACAGTATATTCAATTTTCGTCCTGCACCAGTTTTCATTGCTGGTTGGTTTTCTTAGATCGACAAACGTATGAGAGTCTTCTAATTTTAGCTAACTCTTGCTTCAATTTTCCAGACCTGTGTTAAGTAACCCCCAAGGGGGCTCACGGTTCTTTTGTGAGTTCATGCGTGGCACACATTGGGCCCTGAGCTATTGCAGCCCATTCTTCATTCCCTGGCTGCTTTTCTTTCACGATGCCCCCTCCCTCCCTAACCTCATTCCTTCCCCGTTGCCACCTCCTTCCACCCTCTCGTTCTGACTTACGTCGACCTGGCTGTCCACCTGGTTTCCTGTTTTGGTGGCAATTTTGTTCCTTGCCCTCTCTTTCACCTTTTTTAGCGATTAGGTTCCCACTTCAAAATTTCCTGTATTTTAGTGTGAGCCACTTGGGGAAGAACTCCCTCCCTAGCATCTACGGCGTGGATTCCTCTCCCCCCTTCCTTCCCCTCTGCCTTCCCCACAGTATCCCCCTTCCAACCACCAGCAATTGTAGCCAGTCACTGTGGTGGACTTTTGTACCCATATGGCGGAGAACCCTCACAACGCAGGGATAATGCTACTGATACCTGAGCAGTTCCCTTTCCATCGATGCCAAGGAGTAGTTGCTCATGTTCTTTGAGCACTGGAACTCCCGGCAATGGCTGTACTTTTTGTGACTTGGTGGCGCAATGGGGAGAATCCCTGGTCGGAGTGGGTGGTGCAGGGAAGATCCATGAAGCTGCAAAAAACGGGCCGTTCACAAACGGCCATCTTTTAGAATGGTGAAGGATCCTTGAATGACCCGGAAACCTGCCTCTTTCTGGCTACACGTTGGGAGGAGGGGACTTTCTCTGCTACCTCATCTGTACTAGGATGGATGGGGACACATTCACCATGACAAAGCCATTGTTTTTCGTGCATAATATCGAGGACAAGTTTGGTGAAATGGAGTCTCTTAGTAAGACGCGGTCGGGCTCCCTATGGATCAAAGCTGCTTCTGCCATCCAATCTGCAGCTCTTCATGACTGTAATCGTCTTGGCCAGGTCTCACTGTCTATTACTCCTCAACAATCTGTAAATATGGTTCTAAGAGTAATTTTTCATATGGATACTATCCTGCAAACTGATGAACTATGGGCTAATTTGTAGCTTCGTGGGATTCATTTTGATCTACCTGTGCAGTAGGGTCGCAAAGTCAACCACACCGATACTGGCTCCTTCATTCTGGCTTTCGAGGGGAATACCCTCCCAAGCCGTATATCCCACCACATATGTGGTTCTTTCGGTGCTTTCGTTTCAGGCTGTACGGTGGACCATTTGTGTGGTGACTATGGCCACTGTGTGGGTCAATTGTGCTGACCAACACTCCCCTCCCTTGCTGGATTGCTTGGCTTACAAGACAGAAAGAAAGATTCAAGAATACAGGTTTCTCAATCGCCTGTCTTATGCTGAGGCTGGCAAAAAATGACAGACTCCATACAGTGTCAATATCTTCAACTTTTGACGGTGTTTCTTCATTTTCTGCTTCTCCCTCATCCGTACCCCAACCTCGTCCCTCTCCCCACTCCACCCCACCTGCAGTTCCAACGACCTCCCGTCAGGAAGCCGCTCCCCCTCCCTCGCCGAAGACGTGCCCCCTTCTTTGGCATCATCTGCTGGTGACTGGCTCCGTCTCCCTTGCGTCTCTCAGACCAGAAGACTCTTACCACCACTCGGCCATGGGGCGCACTATTTGTGCGCCCCAAGGTCGCCTGCTATCTTAAGATTCTAGATCTTGCAGAAACCTGTACTCCCTCCCCCTGTGCACTGCCCACCGCCACCTCAGAACGAGAAGAAGGAGAAACATAAATTCCAAGACAAGGCGCCCGCAATGGCCCCTCGCAACCTGACATCTTATTTATGGATGTCGCCCCATCTTCCTCAGTGACTACTGTGGTGTCACCGCCAGACACCACACTTGCTAGGTGGTAGCCTTTAAATCGGCCGCGGTCCGGTAGTATACGTCGAACCCGGGTGTCGCCACTGATTGCAGACCGAGCGCCGCCACACGGCAGGTCTAGAGAGACTTCCTAGCACTCGCCCCAGTTGTACAGCCGACTTTGCTAGCGATGGTTCACTGACAAATTACGCTCTCATTTGCCGAGACGATAGTTAGCATAGCCTTCAGCTACGTCATTTGCTACGACCTAGCAAGGCGCCATTACCAGTTACTATTGATGCTGTAAAACATGTACCGTCAAGAGCGATGTTCACCAATTATGGATTAAAGTTAAGTATTCCAGAAGATACGTGCGTTTTTTGCTAGTCTCAATTCCTTGTCCTGTTCCAGACCTCACGCCAGCCTGCGTGAACTTAAATGCGTGCCTTTCGGCTTCCTCTCATAGTGGGTTGGCTGTCTTGCCAATCAACAACTACTACTGATCGAGTGATCTGTCCTTCTCCTCAGCTTCTTCATGACTTCCATGGACTCTCGCCACACGATTATCGATTGGCATTGGAACGTATACTATCATTATCTACCGGAAATGCTGTTCTGCGTTCTATCTTATTCTTCAAGGAACACGTTTCCTTTATGATCATTCTCCAGCTTTTCGTGGTTATCGGGCTTTCTGACGGAACCATGCTGGCTCTGGGGTAGCATCTGTTGTGGTCTGCACGTTGGTTTGCTCCAATGTCATTAGTGACAGGATCCCCATACATATCAACTTGGAAGTGATAGTGTTTAGAGTGCCAACATTTGCAATGTCTGCCTACCTCCAGGTAGACCAGTTCCTTACGTTGCACTGCCTACCTTAATCCTCCTTGGGGATTTAAATGCCCACCATCCACTGTGGAGGAGTGTTACATGAACAGGTAGGGATATCCTAATTGACCAACTTACAACTGACCTCTATTTGTCTCCCCTCAGTGATGTTTCCCCTACCCACTTCAGTGATGCTCATGGCACCTTCTCCACTATTGATCTCACGATCTCCTCCTCTGCCCTCATAGCTTCCCTACATTGGTCATCCCTTGATCACCTTAGTGACAGAGACCGCATTGTGGTGATCCTATCGTTACCCTGCTGCCGCCATGTTGTGCGTTCTTGCAGAATCATTTGGCCATTATATACGTCTGCTGTTCACTTTGACTCCTCCTAATCGAATTGCAGTGATGTAGCCGTGCAAGGCACCTATGCTACTTTTTTTCATGCTGCTGGCACTGATGTCCCACCTATCCACAGGTCACCCTTGTCGTCGACCAGTTCCGTGTTGGACCAAGGATGTAGCTCTCCTGTCCAGGACTGCCGACTGGTGACGTTTCCCAGAGGTTACAGCTCCTCAGGGTCTTCAATCACTTTTGGCTCACAGGTGCTTTTCCGTCGCAATGGCGATACAGTACAGTTATTCCTGTCCTTAAACCTGGGATAACCCCAACGTCTCTCATAAGCTACTATCCAATTAGCTGCACGAATGTACTTCGTAAGCTGTTCAAAAGGACGGTCGGATTCAGATTATGTTGGGTATTTGAATCTCAGGGCCTTTTGTCCCCGTATCAGTGTGGCTTCTGGGCAGGGCGATCTCCTATTGTCCATTTAATCTGGTTGGAACCAGCCATCTGACAGGCTTCTACTCATTGTCAGTCTTCTTTGACATCCATAAGGCATATGACATACCTTGATGCCATCACATTTTAATTACCCTCCATGACTGGGGCTTCCATGATCCCCTTCTGATTTTTTTTCTGTGAGTTTTTATCTCACAGGCTCTTCTGGGTTCGAGTTGGCACTTCACTCAGCACCCCTTAGATTCAGGAAAATGGTATCCCACAGGGTTCTGTGCTCAGTGTCACACCCTTCCCCTGTTACCATCAATGGGCTTGTGACGTCTGTTGGGCATCTGGTTACCCTGGCATTGTATGTTGACGATTTTTTCGTATGGTGCAGCTCCCACTCAGTATTGTCTGCTGAGCGTCAGCTCCAAGGCGCCATGTGACGGGGCTCTTCATGGGCCACCGCCCATGGCCTCCAGTTTTCTCCCTCCAAATCGCCGGTTATGCATTTTTGTCGTCGACCTACAGTACACCAGTATGCAGAACTTTATTTAGGAACCAGCTCCTCGATGTTGTAGCACAGTCCCGTGTCTTGGGCCTTAATTTTGATAACAAGCTGACAAGGTTGGCACACATAAAGACTATGTGTTTAGGGAAGCTTAATGCTCTCCACCTCCTGACCCACACGTCTTGGGGTGCAGACCATTCCACTCCTCTCCATATTTCCCATGCTCTGGTCCTGACCAGACTAGATTGTGGTTGTCAGGTTTATGGCTCAGCAGCTCCTTCAACTTTGTAATACCTCGATGATGCCCATCATAGTAGGGTGTGTCTGGCTATTAGTGCCTTTCACACTATTCTGTTGATAGTCTCCCCACAGAAGCAGAGGTTCCCCCTCTACACTTACGACAGAGCCAACTCCTTGTTTCTTATGCAATCGCCATTCGCCGATTCACTGACCATCCTGTGTATCTTGTGCTCTATGGGAATGAGGGATGTCTCCCTCCTAACACCCAAAAATTGGTGGGATTACCGGCTGCCATGTGTCTCACCTCTCTCTGTAGGGATGTCCATCTCCAATCACTGGTCTGCACCCCCAGTTTTTCTTCCCATACTTCTCCGTGGATGGTGCCTAGACCATACATTAGGACTAATCTATTCCAGGGTCCTAAGTTCTCTGTCGCTCATATGGAATTCTGGCGTCTTGCAGAGTTCTACGTTACCACCATCTTTCAATCCCATAGTTCTAAAACAATCGATGGCCGCCTGTTTATCTGTGCAGTGTAACGCACTACTTTCCGGCGGGAAACGTGCCGGCCCCCGCCACGAATCCACCGTTCGGATTAGTGTCGAGGTGCGGTGTGCCACCCAGACTGTAGACGGTTTTTAAGACGGTTTTCCATCCGCTTCAGCGAATGCGGGCTGGTTTCCCTTATTCCAACTCAGTTAACGCTATGTGGGCGATAGCTGCACTACCACTATCTCCACGTATGCGTACACCATAGGTACTCTCTTTGGGGTTACACTCGTATGGTGTGAGACGTTCCGTGGGTTGTACACCTGCGGCCGAATCGCACTGTAACCCTAGATTCATTGTGGGATGGCGGTGGGGTGAGTGGACTGCTGTAGCCCGTTGTGGGGTTGTGAACCACTGAAGGCTACGGCGGGGACGAAGGCCCTCCATCGTTTCTAGGTCCCCAGTTCCATACAGTACAATCCAATCTAATCCAATCAATAAGGTGGGTTATCCTTTCACGCCCCCCTACTGCCTGCGAACACCATTTATTGCAGGAATAATTTAGTGTGTTCACAGCAGAGCTTCTAGCCAATCACAGGGCCCTCCTTTTGGTTTTCAGGTCTCCCTCCACAGTTTTTTAATTTGTTCAGACTCCATGAGCAGCCTGCAGGCTATCTAAAGATGCTACTCTCGTCATCCTTTGGTCTCTACTGTCCATGACCTTCGCTCTGCCCTTGAACCTTCCGCTTTTCAGTTGTTTCTCTGTCGGTCCCAAGTCATGTGGGCATCCCAGGGAATGAACTGGCTGACCGTTTGGTTAGAGAAGCAGATGCTTACCCCCCGTTTAATTTCATGAATCCAGCTGCGGATATACGTCGAATCTCTCTTTGCCCAAAAATGGAATGCCAGCTGGAGTGCTACTGATCGTAGTAATAAGTTCCGCTCAATCAAGGAGCCTACTGCACTTCGGCGCTCTTCCTTCAGCTCCTCTCGGAAGGACCGGCTCACCGATTGTTTCCTCCAATGTAACGACCCACCACGGACAATGTGGTTGTGGAGCCATATCACAATGTTCCCTTCTTTCGGCCCTTGTTGTTAAGTATAGTCTTCCCAATTCCTTAAATTTAATATTAGCAGGCGATCCATAGATGATTCAACAGGTCCACGGTTTCATCCGTCAAAGTGGTTTTTTATTTCCAGATGTAAGGTTCTCTTGGAGCAGGGGCGGGTTGGTTGTGATAGCGAATTTCTTTACAGTCTTCTCTGTAACCCTATGATCACCCCCCGACTTTTTTCCATTTTTTTAGATTTGGTCTCACTTTTTATGGCTTTCTACTGTGTGTGTTTAATGTTGATCATTTGTTTGCAAAAAGGTTGGTCAGCAACCAATTAGCTACTGTCCTCCAGAAATAAAAACGCACACTTCCTACGCTCTAACACCAACCGACCAGGTGGAAAGTATCTAGGAAAAAAACTTTTTAGGTCATATTGTTTAAATAATTTGTTCCTAAGAAGTGGCAGCTACATGTCGCACCGTATTGTCAAACATAGTTTTATCATTTCATTACAAACACTTTTATAATCTTTGGATTAAACGTCTTATCAGTCTCGTGCGTCTATTTGTTACTTTGGCATAGGATGTTTTATTGTTTTAGAAAATTATATATTCACATATTCACCTCTGCAGCAGAATTCGCTAGACGCAAGCCTTCAAACTACATTCACTTGCTTCATATATGAGAGCAGTATATCCTGGACCCAACGGTCACAAGCAGCTAGAGATGAATGCCAACACGGAAAGATCAATATTTCCTTCCCAATAACACGGGTTAGCAACATCCTGAGGTTTCCCAGACTAATTTTCTATCTTGTCTTTTGTTTCCAACATCACTATTATAACTAAGCTACTAACTTATTTGGGAGGCATTATACCACCTTTTGCACTTCCAGACATTGCAGGTAACATTGCACATGCTACTGAACTGTTGGTGTAAAGTTTAATTAATGTTTGTTTTCTCAACGTTACAGCTGTTCTCCTTGGAGTGACTTCCACCGTCCGTATGTTTTCTCATGAATCCGTTCCTCTGGCTTCGGTTACGAGTATACCCTTACGAATATTAAACAGCAGTTCAGCACCTGTCTCAAAAATATCGCCGCGTATGAGATTCTTCCTTCGTAGTCATTCCCTTCCGCTTTTCTTGTCGATCTTTCGCAGTGTATACTATACGTTGTTTAGTTTTTCTACATGTACTCGAGTGTGATCCGAAGATTAGGATCGCAACACAATTCTTATTACATACTACTGATAATACAGGTCATAAGTCTTACGTATCTAGCCATGGTTTGTCGTAGATGGCGATTAAAGGTAGTCGGTCTTAGTTCACCGCTGTTAGGTAATTGAGCAGCTTTTACTGCGGTTGAACTTCTGTGGAGAAATGAATTCCTCAAATTTACACCACAAAGTAAATTGTTCACAGTTCACCCATTAAAAATAAAACTAAGTACGTATGTTTCATGAAACTGAATAGTACGTAAGAAATAATTCATCTTATAATATCTCACTCAAATTGTGTATGTGGCCAACGATGGGTGGTAAATTGCATTCCGGTATTTGGCACTACACTGAGGAGATTGTAAGTGCCCACATGTGACTTCTCAGGCTTGAACGAATAATAACACTAACAGCAAAAGAAGTAAGCGATATAACCGAAATTTCATAAGAGATTATAAATGTGTTCCGGTCTGAGACTCTTCATACCATGAGCCTGGCCGTTTCCCAATATTTCTGTTATAGGCACGACTCACTACACACTTTCACAGTAATATGTCAGATTAGCCTGTCAGTACCATCCGAGTAGAAACATAAATTCTCCTTTCGTATATTAATGTTAGTGTTATTGTGTCCCAGGCACGAAATACCAAATGGAAAGTCGGAATTAATTACAACTTAGAAGATTTATTCTGAAAACAAGGTGAAACCTAACCCAGCGTAATCACCCTTGTTCTACATCTACATCTACATTTACATTTATACTCCGCAAGCCACCCAACGGTGTGTGGCGGAGGTCACTTTACGTGCCACTGTCATTACCTCCCTTTCCTGTTCCAGTCGCGTATGGTTCGCGGGAAGAACGACTGTCTGAAAGCCTCCGTGCGCGCTCTAATCTCTCTAGTTTTACATTCGTGATCTCCTCGGGAGGTATAAGTGGGGGGAAGCAATATATTCGATACCTCATCCAGAAACGCACCCTCTCGAAACCTCGCTAGCAAGCTACACCTCGATGCAGAGCGCCTCTCTTGCAGAGTCTGCCACTTGAGTTTATTAAACATCTCCGTAACGCTATCACGGTTACCAAATAACCCTGTGACGAAACGCGCCACTCTTCTTTGGATCGTCTCTATCTCCTGCGTCAACCCGATCTGGTACGGATCCCACACTGATGAGCAATACTCAAGTATAGGTCGAACGAGTGTTCTGTAAGCCACCTCCTTTGTTGATGGACTACATTTTCTAAGCACTTTCCCAATGAATCTCAACCTGGTACCAGGTGTTCATGTCCGTATCTAAAGTTCATCTCCCGTAAACAATACCACAGCAAAAGCGTCGCGACTGTGAGGAGACCTGCTCCGTACTGCAGGAGGCCCACCAGACAACTCCGCTTCCGGGCCGCGACGACGCGACTTAATCACGTGGTACTGCATCCCTCTTGGATCCGTCGACTCCAGCTATACGACGGCTGCATCTCTTGTGGCGGCCCCACTGTGAGGATTTTGAAGTATGCCGCGCTGCTGCCACTGGAGCATTAGTACTCGGTGCTCGAGGAGGCTATGGCCGCGTGTTACATGCGGCGACCCAACTGTATGAACACACGGCACAAGAGAAGGTACCCGAGTGGAGCCGCGCTCGAGCCCCGGATCCAGCGACGCTGGTGCAGTGGTCAGCTCACTGGATACATTCGTGAGGACAGGTTGTGAATTCCTTGTCAGACTGCTGAGATTTATCTACTCAAGAAAACGTCGGGATGGTAAGTCGATTTTTTTACGGAATCGTCTCGAAATTCGGCATCGTGATGGGTTTCTATGGATGTCGTCTAAGACAGGACGTACAGACTCAGTTTACTCTTCTTCGGTTATCGGTGGTTAAAACAGCTTTAATTTGTCCGTCTGTTTCATTACAGCCAACATTCGGCTGCAGGACGATTTTTCTTTTTCGAACGTAGTTGGTTCCTTTTTAAATAATGTATAAACAGCGAAGTTAGCCTATGTAAAGAAAACTTCATGAAATGAGCAAAATGGAGAATGTAGCGTATGAAATAATTTATTGCTGATTGACACATTAGTTGGTAGATTGAGTTCTGTGCTACACGAGAAATCTTCGTAGATTATAACTGGAAAACTGTACAAATTTCCTTTGAACCTTTCTATGTAACGTCCTTTGAAGTTCCTATAAAAAAGAAAACAATCTAAATCTGCATATTTCCTTCAAAATCACCCTCTGAGGCCGAGTCACCTAGTTACGAAATCTGCATCAGTCATTAGCACTTATTTAGACCGAGTGAACTATATCTCTTACTTACAGCCACTTCCACGGTGTTAGTGGCTACTTCATACTCGACGATGCCAATTTATGAGTAATACATTCTGACTCCATTCGCTTCATTCTCTTGTACTATAGTGCAGAGAAGCATCGGTTTCTTCAGCAGCTGAATCGCATTCGACATGAACAGAAATGTAGTTTCTCTGAGGATACTGATAAGCACACAAGGAAATCGAAATGGAGATCACAAATTGTGATTCAGAATTCCACTGTAAATCGTTTACTATGCTTCAGATTTTTGCATATATCCCGTATCGATATTAAAAGAAGCCAGAAATTGAAATATTTACTGTCGACAAAGTTACAGTTTTCAGAGTCATACACTTTCAACTTCGGTAAGTATAATGAAGTTCAGGTTATTCCTAACTCAATAGCAGTGTAGTTGAGTGAAGCGCAGATGGAACGACATAGTTTCTCCTGAATGTAGTGGATCAGCTAGGGGGGTCAGGATATGCTGACTAGAATGAAAGAGCAGTCATTAGAAAAAGGAAAAGATATCCAGTTATTTGACGTCAGTAGAGTAAAATGAAACTTTTAGGTTGATAGTCAACGATAAAACAAAGTAATAAAGTTTAAATGTATAACTTTCTGTGGATTCCTTGCGAAAATGTAATTCGGGTAGTGCAATTGCACTTCCGTGAACACGTGTATAAATGCGCCACAGGAAACGTGTGTAGTAATAGCTCTTTCCGGAACAGATACTCGCGAAAATACCGAGCGTTGTTTGAGATTTAAAATACAGCGATAATCCGTAAACTGGAAGCTGCGGAACGCTCCACTAATGCGTACATCAACCTTTGCGTCCTTTGATAAAATCCGGCCCCGCTTTGTACACTGTGGTTCGAATTTCATTCCACTTAAAAAGAATGTCGTCTCTTTCCAATTAGATGAGAGAGATAATATCTGTTACGCACAGCTTCACGATATTATGGGGGCTTACTCTGTACAAAGTAGGTGAAACTTAACTGACCAGGTGAAAGATAACTATGGCGAACAAATATGAATAGTGTGTGTGTGTGTGTGTGTGTGTGTGTGTGTGTGTGAGAGAGAGAGAGAGAGAGAGAGAAAGTTTCTCTCTGTAGACGAGTGACGCTGTTTTGAAACTTCCTAGCAGATTAAAACTTCTGCTGGACTCTGATCTACAACCTACCTTTTGGTTATCAGTAGTGTTACCAATGCGCTGCAGAGGCAAGATTTACCAACAACCCAGCTTTCCTTCCGCCACAACTTTGTAACCTCAGCATCAAATTTCTACGAAGCCGTAAGTAAAGCACACTTGGCCTAGGGCTAACGTCTTTGACTAGTGAAACTTACTAGCTCCTGGGTCCCCGGTTCGACCAGCGTCACTCCTTAAATTGTGAATAAAAATCATCGGCAGTGGCGGCCGATGATATCGGGCTTGAAAAGTCACTCTCATTCAGCCAAGGGCTACGTGAAACACGGTGGAGGGGCGAACAGAGGTTCAAGACATTCTCTTGCCCTTGAGGTGGCAAACTACCACTAAAATGTGGAAGAATCAGCAATGATCAATTGTAAGAGGATGCAGGACACAACAGACACCACTGCTTTAGGGATAATGTGCATCCACAAGACGTGTGGCCTTTGCTTGGAAAACTTGTTATGATGATCTGTGCATTGGCAAAAGATTACGGAACGGAACTGCCGAAGGATAACGTTGATCATAGAATGAAGGGTTTCATGGCAGGTGTAGTCATCACTTAACATTTCCGGGCTGAGATGCCGTGGTAAACTGCCGATTGTCCTCGAAGGATGCCTTCCGCAGTCGAAGGCGAAACGTCAGGGGAGAGTCTTATGTATGGACCACGGCCTCTCAGCCCGGAAATGTTAAGTGATGAAGGATAATATTCTACGATCCGGTGCATGGAATATAAGATTGGTTCAAATCGCTCTGAGCACTATCGGACTTAACATCTGAGGTCATCAGTCCCCTAGAACTTAGAACTACTTAAACCTAACTAACCTAAGGACATCATACATCCGTGCCCGAGGCAGGATTCGAACCTGCGACCGTAGCGGTCGCGCGGTTCCAGACTGAAACGCATAGAACCGATCGACTACAACGGCCGGCGGAATGTAAGATGTTGATAGGGAAGCGAGAAAATCTGGAAAGGGAAATGCAAAGACTCAATCTACATGGAGTGGGAGCAATGAAGCGAAATGGAGAGATCATGAGGCTTTCCAGTGAAAAGAATATAGAGCAATATTAACGGTAGCAGAAAATTGTATACAGGGAGTAGATGTAGTTATTAAATGGAAATGTAGAGCAGATAGTGAGCTCTTATGAAAATTCATTGATAGGACTGTTCTTATCAGATTCGATAGCAAACCAACGCCGACAACGATAGTTCCGGTGTAAATACCGACGTCTCAGGCAGTATATAAAGAGGTAGAGGAAGTAAGTGGGGATACTGAACGGGTAGTTCTGTGTGTAGAGGGAAATAGTATTCTGATGATAATGGAAAACTGGAACGCAGTTTTGAATGAGTGAACTGAAGAAAGGATTATGGAAAAATATGGGCTTGGCCCTAGGAATAAGAGGAGAGACAGACTAATTGAGTTCTCTAATAAATATCGGATGGCAATGGCGAATATTGTGTCCGGGAATCACAAGAGGAGAAGTTATTTTAATGAAAGACCCAGTGACATGGCAGATTCCAGCTAGATTAAATGATGGTCAGACAGAAACTTCGCAATCAGGTGGTGGACTATAAGGCGTACCCAGGTGCACGTTCGGATTCAGGTAATTTAGTAACGAGGATTATTAGATTAAGTTGAAGATAATTGTGCGGAAGAATCAGGGTGTTGGGAAGTAGTATACTGAACTACTGAGACGCGCGGGAAGTTCGTTGAAGAGGTGGAAACTTCGATCAGGAATAGCAGAGCAGCCACTTCATTTAAAGAGAAGTGGATAGTAAAAAAAAAAAAAAAAATTGCTACCACAGATGTTGGAGACAGATACTTCCTGCAAAGATAGTAACTGGAAAGAAAGCTTAGAAAACATTGGAATTAATTCATTTGGTCGGCGAAACAAGGAAGTATAATGAATTGCTCAACGATAGACAGGAACATAGCAAATAAATATCAATTGCGAATGAAATAATCAGGTAATGCTTGGACGCCAGTGCTAAATGGCTGCTGGAGAAACATCAAGAAATTGAAAAATAAAAAATGGTCAGAAGAACGGACTCGGTATTTAGAAATGTCAAAAGCATCTTTCGTAAAACTAAACGCAAGGGTGGTAACACTAAGAGTGCAATGGAAACTCCACTAGTAAGTGCAGAGCAGAGAGAGGGTAGTTGGAAAGAATGCGGTAATGGTCTCTGTGTGGGGGAGGACATGTCTGATGACGCTATCGAAGAATAAGGGAGACTCGACGGGAAGAGAGAGGCGATCCAGTATTAGAAACTGGAAAAGGGATTGGGACGATTTAAGATCAAATAAGGCAGTGGCGAATGATAACATACCATCAGAGTTTTAAAACTACTGTCGGAAATCCAACAAAACGACTATTCACACTGGTGTGTACAATCTGCCGATATGCCATCAACTTTCGTAAAAATAATCGTCCACTCAATTCAATTGCAAGAGCTGAGAACTATCGCATAATCAGCTTAATAGCTCACGCGTCCAAGTTTCTGACAGAGAATAATATACAGCAGAATGGAAAAGGTAATTAAGGATGTGTTAGATAACGATCAGGTTGGCTCTGGGAAAGGCAAAGGCAATACTGAGCTATTTCCGACGTTGCATTTAATAAGAGTGGCAAGGCTGAAGGCAAAACAATACGTGTAAAAGGATTTGTCGACCTGGGGAAGAGTTAGACAACGTAAATTAGGCAAGACGTTGAAATTTATGAGAGCGGGATTAAACCGCAGGAAAAGACTGATAATACACATTGTATACAAGAATTAAGAAGGAACAGTAAGACTAGAAGTCCAAAAAGTGCTCGGATTAAGCGTAGTGTAAGCGAGAGATAATGGTCTTCGCCCGTATTGTTCAATCTGTGAACCAGTGATGTGACGCTCCGTGGTGGTGTTAAAATTCGGGGTGAAATGATGTCAGTGTCGTTATTCACTAACGGTGTTGCTGTCCACAATGAAAGTGGAGAACCTCTTGAATGGGGTGAATTGTCTAACGAGTACAGAATATTGGTGGAGAGTAAACCGAAAGGAGACAAATGTAATGAGAAGCAGCAGAAAAGAGAGTAGCCAGAAGCTTAACATCAAAATTTAAGATTGGAAAAAGAAAATTTTTTCTCAGTATCCTTTTTCGTGTTGTGTTTGGCCGACAGAATTAGCAGAGAGGGTTTGGAGTTTGGAACAATGAGGCCCATGCTAACAGAACGAAATATGATGTAACTTTAAGCCGAGCTCAGTTAGCAAATACATGGCTCCTTGTAAGACAAGGATACGTAATCAAACCGAGTTTATTTGTAAGTGGCGCTAAAGGGCTGTATGTAATAGATGAGATTTTCTGATCATTCTTTTCTCGTGTCTTTGGTCTGATACTGACTAGTACTTAAAGTACGATGGTATCGAATGACAGAGGAAAACTAGAACAAAACTTCTTTCGTCCATTATGAAAACTCTCATATTTCAAGTACCCATCCTCTATCAACAGAAGATCAGATATGCAGGGAAGACGATAGGGTTTCCTTTTAGTCCTCAGTCTTCTGATTGGTATGATGCGGCCAACTAGGAATTCCTGTTGCATCCTATGTCCTCAAATACTTGGTGGATGTATTTCTATTTCTTCTTTCTCTTGCAGTCTTCGGCCTCTACAGCTCCCTTTAATGTCAAGGACGTTATTCCATCACGACTTAATACAAGTGCTTCCCCACCCCATATCCCCCTTTTTACACAGATAGATCACTTTCTTCGCCCATTCTGCAGTGGACCCCATCGTTCCCTGCCATATTAGTCCACGTAATTTACAACACTCTTCTGTAGAATATCTAAAACGCTTTCCATTCTCATTCCTTACAGTTTTCCAACAGCACATGTTCCACTACAGTACAATGCTGTGCACCAAACGTACATTAACAGAAATTTCTTGCTCACATTACGACTTAGTTTTGATACCAGTATACTTTTCTTGGCCACGGATAACAATTTCGCTGGTGTTAGTCTGCTTTTATGTCCTCTTTGCTCCGTCCGTCATTGGCTATTTTCGTACCAAGGTAGATGAGTTCCTTAACTCCGTCTACTTCGTGATGACCAATTCTGATGGTGTGTTTCCCGCTGTTCTCATTTCTGTTCTCCACATTACCCTTGCGTTTCATCAGTTTGCTCTCAGTTCGTAGGCTGTAGTCACTAGACTGTTAACACCGTTTAACAGATCCTGTAATTCTCCTCCACCTTCACGAAACAAAGCAATATCATCAGTGAACGTTGGCGTTGATATCTTTTCATAGTGAATACTAATCCCACAGTAAAAACCAGCCTTTTATTGCCGTCATTGTGTCTTCGACGTATAAATTTAAGAGCAGGGGCAAAAGGCTGCATCCCTTTCTTACGCCCTTTTAATCCGAGCACTTCGACAGTGGTCTTCCAGTCTTATCGTTCCCATTGGTTCTTGAATATTATCCATCTTTCGTTCCCGCTTGGTTCTTGAATATTATCCATATTTCCCAACAGCTTACGCTATATTTCCTCAGAATTTCGAACATCTTGCACCATTTTATACTGACGAAACCTTTTTTATATCTACAAATCCTATGACCGTGTCTCAGTTTTTCTTCAGTATTGCTTCTGTTATCAAACACATATTCATAACGCCACAGTGCTGACTTTATCTTTCCTAAACGCTAATTGAACATTGTATAATATATGCCCAATTTCATGTCCAGTCTTCCGAATTTCGTTTTTGTCACCATTTGGATGCATGAGCTCTGAAGCTGGTTGTGCGATAGTTCTCGCTCTTATCGGCCCTGCTGTCTGTGAAATTCTGATAAGACGTTGCCAGTTTTATACATTATAAACACGAACTTGAATTGTCTTTTGGATGCCATTCACCCCAAAGATTTTCTGAATACCATTATGATGCTATCTATCCTGTCCGCTGTATTTGATTATTTGATTTCACATCTTCCAGAGCTCTCCCCTATGTCTTCCATATCCAACAACATCTATCACGTCGTCAGACAAGTCCCCCCCCCCCCCCCCCCTAGAACCCTTCCTTGAACTCTTTCCAGCTATCCTACTAACAGTCGAATTCCTATTGCATTCTTGCTTTTAATTTCAGAAAAGGTAGTTTTGCCTTTCCTTTCCACTCTTGCTTTTAATTTCATCGAAGGTAGTTTTGTCTTTCCTATATGCTAAGTCGATTTCTTCACATTTTTCCTGCAACCTGTCAGTTTGGCTTTCGAGCACTTTCCGTTTCATCCCCGATATATTTATACTGCCGTATTCCTGTGTTTCACTGACCAATTTTAATACTTCCTTCTATCGTCGATCAGTTGAAATATTTCTTCGGTTACCTTCCTTCTACCTATGTTTGTCTGCCCAACATACGTGACTGTATTTTACATTGGTGTCCACCTCTTATTAACTGAATGGCATACTGTGGCATTCCTTATCTCAGTATCCTCATCCGTAGCGAATTTCAAATGTGTCTCACCATTTCTAAATTCTTCAGTATCCCACATTCTATCACATAGATTGTTCCATAGAAGTCTTCTCTAATCATTACTAGATTGTGAACTTAGTCTATGTCTGCTCCTGGGTACGCGTTTCAATCCAGTATTTGATTTTTACATCTCTGTCGATCATGATGTAATACACTTGGAATCTTTCCGTGTCTTCCGGCCTTTTCCAAGTATACCTCTTCCTCTTGTGGTACATTAACAGAGTATTCCCTATTACCATCCGAAATGTATTGCGGAACTCAGTTATTCTTCGTTCTGTCTCATTTATACAACCAAGGTCCATATTACCCTGAAAATCTTTCTTCTATTCCTTCTCCTAGAACCACTTTCCGATGCCCCGCAATTATTACGTTTTCATCTCGGTTTACGTTCTGAAATACCCGTTCAGTATTTTCATATACTTTCTGTGTCTCTTCATCACCTGCTTCTGACGATAGTACGTGTACTTGAACTATCGTTGTCGTCATTGGTTTTCTGTCGAATCTGATAACAACTCCATCACTGAACTGTTCGCAGCAACTCAGTCTCCGCCCTACCTTCCCGTTCATAGTGGATCTTATCTTTGTTATAACAATCTGTGCGGCTGTTTGTATTACCCTAGTTTTATCTGATTAGGAAGCCTTATCTTCTTTCCATGTTACCTCTCTGCCCCCACTACGTTTAGACTGTCTTTGCATTTCCTCTTCTAGATTCTGTAGTTTTCCTCCTGCTTTCAGCCGTCTGACACTATACTATCCGACTCGTAGAGTGCCTCTTTTCGTTGATTATCCCATCTTTCTCTCATTGTCACGCTCCCTCATAACCCTTGGCAGCCCCACCACGGAGAACCTAATGGGGGAATAATATGGAGTCTTTCGCCACTGGGGTCATCATTTTGGGTCTTATTAGACACATTGTCAAACTGCGTGTCTTTCTACAGTGGTTTCCAGTGCCGTCTGCATCTTCATGCCGTTGGTAATTGCTGTTACAACAGTCTTTTAGGGGCAGTTTCGCACCCCAAAGGCAATATAGTGATAAACCCTGTCGGTGTTAACAGATTATTATGGTAGAACCCATTTTATCTTTAACCTTGCGTCCAAACCCTAATGTTGTCGCAGTAAAGAATGTGTTGCAGGACCTATTTTTTCCATGTGAGATGTCCTACAGACATTGTCTAAAGTCTACGCCATTCAGGGTTTTCTTGGTTTTCACTCAGCACATTTTCTGTCCACTGGCCACTAGTATATCAACGCAGTACCTACAACGTGGCGAAGAGTGGGAATAAGTTGAAAGTGCGTTTAAATAAGAATTAACTGACATCTGTTTCAAAATCACTGAGCTATATGCTGTAAATGAGGACATACACCAGCAATTACACATATGTAACAGTTCACTGGTAAGCTATCAGTCATTACACCTGCGGATAAGAATGATTAATTGAACGCGCCCTTTATTTTTCACGCACTACAAAATTGCTTGGATACTATTCGAAATGAACGACCATCAGAGGCCCTGCTTATTGTATTCCACGCTAATGTTACAATGTTCTCAGTACACAAAGCACGTTGCATAGTGCCACGATACAGCACACACACTACCGAATTTACTGTCACTAATTACGAAAACAAGCATATCCTTGGCGCAAGGAATTTCACGAAAATTAAGACTTCTCCAGCAATAAGACAATTTCTGATCTGTGTCCTTATTGAAGTCATTTCTGATTGTTGACTGGAGTTACCACAGAAAACTGTAATGGTACGGGACGCGTAATACTCCCCTACTGTTAAGTCTCAACACTTTGCTCCCTAATACTCAGTATTACCACGTGGACAACAACGTCCCAAGAATTCCAAAAATGCCTCCTCGTCATTGCGCGGAGCCTTAGTGCATTCCAGAAGGTGCACAACTCAAATGGAAAACTTAGTGTACTCTTACAGATGGTTTACGTTTTCAGTGGCATTGACAGCTGCAGCAATGGCACATTTTGATCAGTACATTAATGGTAAACAGATATGTTTGCTGGTTGTGTTCCACTGCTCTAAAGTGGAATCGGTTCAGGCTATTATTAAATAAAGGCCTTTAGCTAATACACTACTCCATTCGAACCATAAATTCGTTACCATCGTGGATAATATAATTCATAACGTTCATTTAGCTTTACTGCTGTGACTCTCCAGGGCTTTAGGATAAGCGTTATTTCTCCACGTACGCACATTTAAAATACATTTCACACATATTTAACATATTTCACGTGCATATATGCACACATTTCACCTGTATCTCTACGGAACTTAGACATGCAGTTTGATTTTCACTCAGCTTAAAGTTTGTCCCCTCGTATCTACTGAACGATGTATTATACAGTTCTATGATGTTGTAGGTACATCCAGTGTTATGTGGATACAGTCCGCTAAGTTTTTTTTCTGATTATTAGACGTCTTCTTTGTGAATATAGTTAGAAGTAAAGAAGTATTAAAAGGTCATGCATGATGATGCTTTTCTTCACGCTTCTCAGTGTGCGTGATACAGTGATATAATTGTGCTGGTACGTTCAGTGGAATGTACGAATATTATCTGAAAAATATGTTACGAATGTAGGTAATAGTAATGAAGTAATAAATTAAAACGTTATGCTCCAGACAGACGTCTTGCTGCATGAACAGCGCAAATGTAGTTAAAAATCTATTTCCTTTCATCATATTATGGGGTTTGGTAACGAGAAAAATACACTCCTGGAAATTGAAATAAGAACACCGCGAATTCATTGTCCCAGGAAGGAGAAACTTTATTGACACATTCCTGGGGTCAGATACATCACATGTTCACACTGACAGAACCACAGGCACATAGACACAGGCAACAGAGCATGCACAAAGTCGGCATTAGTACAGTGTATATCCACCTTTCGCAGCAATGTAGGCTGCTATTCTCCCATGGAGACGATCGTAGAGATGCTGGATATAGTCCTGTGGAATGGCTTGCCATGCCATTTCCACCTGGCGCCTCAGTTGGACCAGCGTTCGTGCTGGACGTGCAGACCGCGTGAGACGACGCTTCATCCAGTCCCAAACATGCTCAATGGGGGACAGATCCGGAGATTTTGCTGGCCAGGGTAGTTGACGTACACCTTCTAGAGCACGTTGGGTGGCACGGGATACATGCGGACGTGCATTGTCCTGTTGGAACAGCAAGTTCCCTTGCCGGTCTAGGAATGGTAGAACGATGGGTTCGATGACGGTTTGGATGTACCGTGCACTATTCAGTGTCCCCTCGACGATCACCAGTGGTGTACGGCCGGTGTAGGAGATCGCTCCCCACACCATGATGCCGGGTGTTGGCCCTGTGTGCCTCGGTCGTATGCAGTCCTGATTGTGGCGCTCACCTGCACGGCGCCAAACACGCATACGACCATCATTGGCACCAAGGCAGAAGCGACTCTCATCGCTGAAGACGACACGTCTCCATTCGTCCCTCCATTCACGCCTGTCGCGACACCACTGGAGGCGGGCTGCACGATGTTGGGGCGTGAGCGGAAGACGGCCTAACGGTGTGCGGGACCGTAGCCCAGCTTCATGGAGACGGTTGCGAATGGTCCTCGCCGATACCCCAGGAGCAACAGTGCCCCTAATTTGCTGGGAAGTGGCGGTGCGGTCCCCTACGGCACTGCGTAGGATCCTACGGTCTTGGCGTGCATCCGTGCGTCGCTGCGGTCCGGTCCCAGGTCGACGGGCACGTGCACCTTCCGCCGACCACTGGCGACAACATCGATGTACTGTGGAGACCTCACGCCCCACGTGTTGAGCAATTCGGCGGTACGTCCACCCGGCCTCCCGCATGCCCACTATACGCCCTCGCTCAAAGTCCGTCAACTGCACATACGGTTCACGTCCACGCTGTCGCGGCATGCTACCAGTGTTAAAGACTGCGATGGAGCTCCGTATGCCACGGCAAACTGGCTGACACTGACGGCGGCGGTGCACAAATGCTGCGCAGCCAGCGCCATTCGACGGCCAACACCGCTGTTCCTGGTGTGTCCGCTGGGCCGTGCGTGTGATCAATGCTTGTACAGCCCTCTCGCAGTGTCCGGAGCAAGTATGGTGGGTCTGACACACCGGTGTCAATGTGTTCTTTTTTCCATTTCCAGGAGTGTAGATTCGCAATGGTTTGAAATAATATGGTAAGTTTGTCCCAGATCACGAAGATGTCTCATTCTCAAATACTGAATGACTGAAGCATGGCTTTCCCCATGTCATGAGCTATTCGATTTTTCACTCCCACCCCCCACCCCTTTGATTGGTTGGTGGCACTTAACCACATAGCTATGACATGTAGAGTCTAAACGGTATGTGTACTAATTTTGGCTGAAACCAGTCCAGTGGTTTAGGATTAGATGCGGAACATACATATATGAATTCATACATACATAAGTACATTTATTTTTATAATATATGTAGATTCTTACACTTTTACGTTTTGACCTTCGTATTCCTTCTTTTCTAATTAAATCTTTCTCATAAATTCTGTATTGTTGTCCACGTTACCTAAAATCAGTATCTGGTTTTTATAATTTGCAAGTCATCTGTCTCGAGTACTGTCTGAATCTGCAAATGCTACATAAATTTTCAGTGCAGTGAAAATTGAATGTATCAAATCGCATACACTTATATGTGCTTTACAGTCTTAGGATTTCCTTGTTCACATTAGGAGACCCCTTTTGTATGACCCTTTCAGATACTCAAGGAACTGTGTCTATCGCGATTATTTTGATATTCTGCATCACCAATCTTCCACTAGTCATACGCAGCGAAATTTTTAACAGCTAAAATCCCTGAAACTTTCATTATTATGATGATGAACTCTTCTCGGATGTGTCTTTTATGTTTGATAGTGATTTAAGAGAGCACAGCTCAGCTTACTGAGCCGTTAACACAAGAAAATTACACAAATTCTCCGTCCGAAATCATAAGTGAAATAGGTATAAATGTAGCAAACCCAACTCCAGGTGGCTAGTCTACCGATGGAGAACTCAACCTTCGCAGCCAGTGTGATAGCCTTAGCCGGTAGGTACTGATGCAGAAAGAAAGGCATTGTAAACAGCATCGTATGTTCAACCTGCCGGCTGGTTTCAGCTACATACACGTATACGCGGTCATTTTGGGCGAGTACGTGAACACAAGTGACTGGTCGCCAGCGGATGGTGTGTGCGTGCAACCAGTACCCTCTCCAGAGATAATGACAGCTATTCTCGATGACCTATCTGCAGCAATGTCGCTGGAATTCGTATGTGGTACAATGAATGTAATATCCTGTTTCCTCGCTTTGGGTTTTCTCTATTACTCCATGTTATAAGTGCCACACCGAAAAGAAAATATGGCTGGTATTCGGCAAATTCCAATGTCTGTCACACTAGCACTCTGAAAATAAGTCAGACATAATTTAATGTTTCCCATCCATCGTCCCTTTCAGACGATAAATTAATTTTAAATGTGTCACTCTACTTATTGTGAAGCAGATTCGATATTTTATTTTTCACAGAGTTTACATGTTTGAGAAGCACATTACGTTTTCAACGATCACTCCAAACAAAATCATTTTTCTTCAGAAAAGCAAGAATCTTTGAACGCAAATGTGTTCGAAACGATGCCATTAGATTAACGGCGTGGTATTCGCTGACCCATGACTTCAGAATGCCTTCGTTAAGCATTGGATTCGTCAGAGTACAAACGTCTATCAGCTATAGACTCATAGAAAAAAATGTAGTTAGTTCATAAGATTTTAACGTATTAGCCCTTGGATTTTTCATTATTATTGTATATTCATTTATTACTAATAGCATTATATTTAATTAAGCATCCGCACCTCATCTAGCCTCCTTTCATTACATTAGCTCCAAATGAGTTACATAGTACTTTAATTTTGTACATTAAGGATGAAGTACCAAGAACAGCCTTGACACATTACGAGCATAAAAATTGATTTGACAGACAATTACTATTCTGAAAGTAGCCACATGCATATCTATGGCACTGTTGTCAACTTGTTCACAAAATATGCAATTGCTTGAATGGTAGGATAACAGCATTTGGTCTCATAACAGCAAGGTACGGACCCTTTCGATAGTCAATTTGGTCCAGAGGTGTTGAGCTACCATATATACCATTTACCGGAAGAGATGGGAAGATTGGTTTCACACAGAAGTAATAGCTGCTATCAGGACATTTAGTGGTCAGAGCGACTGCATTAAGAGCTAGTATGGGATGAAATTTCACTAGAACGTTAAACTGAATGTTGTTATATGGGAGTGGACATTCAGCGACCAATGCCTATAGTAAATACTCCTCCCACTGACACCTAAATAATGTCAAAAGCTGCCAGTTGACTCATTATTAGAGAAACATTAACTGAAGACTTGATATGAGGTGGTGTGTGTGTGTGTGTGTGTGTGTGTGTGTGTGTGTGTGTGCGTGTGTGTGAAGCCATTGATAAGCGCAGCCAAACATACATTTGTGTAATGCTATCGCTGAAATAGACTCCTTAGCACTTGTTGGGTTCCAATAATATCGTCGCTTACAACGCACAGTAAATTTCGCAAAACCAAAGCTGATGTTTCGGTGGTCAGCTCATTCGAGAACAGCGGTGTAGGTCACAGCCTGGTTATACAGATTTAGGTTTTCCGTGATTGGCTAAATCGATTAAGCCATGCGCCGGGGTCGTTCCATTGAAAATGTCACAGTCGAATTACTCCTACATCCTTCCGTCATCCGTAGCTTACTCTGCGTTTCTAATGATCTCGTCGCGACGAGAACTGAAAACTAATTTATCTTGTAAAACGCCCATAAAGAAGGCAGTCTCGCATGTGTGTTTCGTTATGTGTCAAAGAACACAGAATTTGGTAATTTTCAAAATTCACGTTGTTTTCCAGACATTCATGCATGTCCGAAGGAACTTTGCATCGTAATTCAGAACAACACAAGCACTGCAATATCATATTTATCCACTAAGTAAAATGTCTCACCTGTACTGAAATGTACATAACGGATATACGACTGCAGGTTGTGGACACATGTTTGACGGCATGTGGAAGCTTAAGTGTGACCGTGAGTCGTGCTCGAATAGCCAAACGGGAAAGCGACCATTCGCGATAAGCAGGAAATCCGGGTTTGGGTCCCGGTCCAGCAGACATTTTCATTGTCATCATTCCATTATACAGCAATCTACAACGACGTGTACGAGGCGCTCCTGAGGACCACGACTCTCCCAGACCACTGCAGCCCCCTCCCACTGAATTCAATGCAGAATCGATCATGCAAGAATTCAGCTTCAGTTCCGGACCTCAGCATCAGTTGTGTAGGACAGCGTCAGTTAAAGTTTCAGATGAAATGTACTTCCGTAAGTGTTGCGTTTTGTACTGCAAGAGAATTTTTTTTTCATAGTAGTGACAGTTCTAAATTATCAAGTAATCTTGTGGCAATTGACTGTGTCAAACTTAAGTACGTGTTTTATTTATTGTGTAATAACGTGAGGTAATATTACATTATATTAGTTTGATTGGACTTCTCCCAGAGCAACCAGAAAACCTACAGTTATGACCAGACGAAAGTAGTTTCATTTGGTCACAACAGTATCACTCTCTGTGACAGTTCTACTTACTGATACGACGAACGAATCACTATTGTAGGAAAACGCTCTTTTGTATAAAATACGTTGAGGTATGATTAACTTAATTTTCATGGACCTACAATTCTGAACCATGGCGTATTACATGAATCAATTGCCTAAATATTTCCTTTTCTTTGCAGCTTTTGTCTCACTGAACTTGGCGAGATACGAAACAAGCAGGAGAGTATGTCGTCCGTATATGAATATTAATTTCCTTGAATGAAACCACTTATTTGTGGCAAATTTTTTCACACTTCCAGAGGTTTGGGGCAAAGCATACCATGTGATACAAATCCTAAAAAATTATAGCTTTCAAAAAAAGCATTGTAATAAAGAAGATTACTCAAGCCGCAATAATGTAGAGACAACAGGGTGCAAAATTTGTCATGATTCATTTCATAATAATATATGTGCTCATACAATGGAATATTTGATTAGTTCTACCATTACTCTAAGACTTCTCTACTGTTGCTTTACAGAGCAACGGTTCTGAAATTAACAGCTGAAAACGGACATGGTTATTCCATCACACAATTAACGGACAGAGGAAGTCTTATGTCTTCCGAAACACTAGTGACTTTAGTTCGTGCAAGGTCACAGAATGCTGTGAAAGTGCAACATGATCGACGTTAAGTCTCGGAATCTTATATGTATTCTCTTTGAGAAAGTAGATGGGGCCATATTTGCTATGTGACTCCTAATGAATCATTAACAAATATAATATCACACATTCCTAAAATGGGAAATGCACACGAGTCAGTCGTTATCGGAATTACCCAGCGATTTTAAATCTGCCCAATATCTTCACGGAAAGATGACAGTATCCAAGACAACAATTCTCGTTGTCTGGTTTTCAGAGGGTAAATTTTGGTGTGTGAAGTACCTATACCATTCGAATATGTCCAAATGAAACTAAGTCTATTACTTCTATGGTGAGACAAATTCTGTTCATCTGTTTGCACATTGTAATCAAAGATTTTACACAAGACCACAACCACAGCCCACTTATAATCTCTGTGCGTCCTAACGATGTACATCCTCTTCTGTTTCATCTCTTTCATAGGAAAACAGCTCCCCAGATAAGAGCTGAGAGTGTTAACGCGCCGCTTCCAGAATTCATGAATGCGAGCCTAACTCCGATGCGACTACGGCTGGTGAGCTGGGCAGTCTCGATGCGGTTTTCCATCATAACCTGTCTACATCTACTTCTTTATTTTCCTCGTGCCGTCCTTTGTGTTACTGAAGAAACACACCATGAACAAGTACGATTACTCCCCCGCCCCCCCTCGCACCCCCTTACAACAGGTCTAATTCCCTCCATTTATATTCAGCTTTGTTATAAGACAACGACCAAACCAAGATGGAAAATGCAGAGATTAAACGTATTTCTGGTCTTTTGATGCAGATTAGTTTTGAAACTGTCTGTAAACGGTGTAAGATATGTTGATAATTTGCAGCAACGTAGTAACATTGTAATCTTTTCTCACGAAACCAGTGACACAATTATTAACATTACTTATTACCCTTGTTAGATGACTGACAACAAAGAGCAAACCGACGGTAGTACTGACGGAGTTGATACCATGGAACCACCGGAAAGAGGATAAGTGTAGTACTTAGTCTTCTGACTGGTCTAATGCCGACCACCACTAACTCCCCTCCTGCGCTAACTGCTTCGTCCCATAGTAACCCGTGTAGGGCCTACCCAACGTTCTCAATTACGTACTTACTTTATTCCAATCCCGGTCATACTCTACGGTTTTTACATCCTACAGTACACTACTGCACCTTTGGAAGTTATTCACTGATACGTTAACGTATGTCCTAACATCTTGTACCATTTTCTTGTCAGTGTTTTGGTTTCTTCGTTTCTTTGTTGATTCTGCAGAAAAAAGAACTTCCTCCTTCCTTAATTCTCATTTTTAACATTATTCTTTTTTCTCAGTATCCATGATTCACTACCATAAAATTCTGTTCTCCAAACGTACATTCTGAAGTCCTATGTTTGATATGAATAGAGTCCTCTTGGCCAGGAATGCTCTCTTTTCCTCTGCTAGTTTTCTTTTTATGTCCTCCTTGTTTCGTCCACCAGAGTTCCTTTGCTTCCACGGTAGCTAAATTCCTAAATTTCGTCTACTTCGTTATCACCAGTGATATTTCAAATATCTCACTATGTTCATTTCTACTACTTCTAATTACTTCTGTCTTTCTCCGGTTTACTCTCAATCGAGATTGTGTACTCACTAATTTGCTCATTGCCGGCCGGAGTGGCCGAGTGGTTCTAGGCTTTACAGTCTGGAACCGCGTGACCGCTACGGTCCCAGGTTCGAATCCTGCCTCGGGCATGGATGTGTGTGATGTCCTTAGGTTAGTTAGGTTTGAGTAGTTCTAAGTTCTAGGGGACTGATGACCATTTTGAATTTGCTCATTCCACTCAACAAAATGGCTCTGAGCACTATGGCACTTAAGACCTGAGATCATCAGTCCCGTAGAACTTAGAACTACTTAAACTTAACCAACCTAAGGACATCAAACACATCCATGCCCAAGGCAGGATTCGAACCTGCGACCGTAGCGGTCGCCCGGTTCCAGACAGAAGTGCCTAGAACCGCTCGACCACTTCGGCCGGCTCCACCCCACAGATCCTGTAATTATTCTTCATATTCTTTGGGATACCAGAGCCCTCAGCGAATGATATCATTTATATCCTATCATGATGAAATTTCTTCTGGCTGTTGAACTTTCATTTTATTTCCGTCATTGCTTCTTCGATGTATACATTGAACAGTACGGAGAAAGAGAATACCCCAGCCTTTTTAATGAAAGCACTTCTGTCTTGGTCGTTGATTCTTTTAGTGTCCTCTTGGTTTTTATATATATTCTATATCACCTTTCTTTTCCTACACATTGCTCTTATTTTTCCTAGAATTTCGGAGATTTTGCTCATTTTACATTGTCAAATGCTTTGTCTAAGTCACTACTGACTATGAGCATGCGTCGATTTCCCTTCAGTCTTGTTTTCGTTATGAAGCGCAATGACAGAACCGCCTGTTTGGTGCCTCTACTTTTCCTAAGGTCAAACCGATCCTCGTTTAACAGAGCTTTTCCATCTTTCTCTTTATTATTCGTTAGCATCTTCCATGCATGAATTGTCAAGTTGATTGGGCGTTTCTCCTCAGTCCTATCTACCATTGCTGTCTTAGGAATTTTGAGGATAATATCTTTTCGAGAGTCTGATGATACGTCTCCATTATAATAGATCATACACACGAGCATCAATAGTTAGATTGTAACTTCTCCACAACAGTTTCAGAAATTCCGATGGATTGTTATCCACCCCTTCTGTCTTATTTAATCTCAAGTCTTTCACAGCTCTTTTAAATTCTAATATTAGATTACCTACGTTTTTCTTGTCGACTCCAATTTTTTCTTCCCTAACGTTATCGGACGAGTCCTTACCCCCACAGAAACATGCAGTGTTCTCCTTCCAACTTCCTTTTCTCTGCGTTTAACAGTGGTATTCTCATTGCACTTTTAATATTATCGCCGTTGCTTTTAATTTTGTATATGGTGAGTCAGTTCCTCGACGATCATTTCTTTTTCGATTTCTTCAAATCCTATCTGCAGCCATTTCGCTTTCGCTGCTCTGCCCTAATTATTAAATTCCTGATGAATGCATTCAGATGTCTTCCTCCTGAAATATATTGTGTGTCGTTCTTTTGTCATCAACTGAAATACTTCTTTCGTTTACGTTTACGTACAATAATGTTAAAATAATTTTGATGCAGATTCTTTAGCTGCCGTGTACCGTAATAGAATGTGATTTAACTGTATCTGGATTATATACCTTTTCTTTCGTTTATTACTTTCAGTCTACAGCCTACTTGGAGTACATACATACAAAATTAAAATGCACAACAAAAATACTATGATTATTATCGTAATATGGAAGTGTTTTTGTAGAAGTGTAGTATTCGTCATTCCTTGCTAGACACCAGTACTTCAGGCAAGCGAGCTACCTAATCCCAGTGTTAAAGAGACGTTATCCGCCTTATAGAATACCGATTAGTATTGCGCTTGATAGAGGTGGTAGAGGAAAGAAGCAGTACGGTTGTTACATAACATAGGATAGTAAGCCATTTTCAGATGAAACAGTTCACTCGTAAACTCAAAACCTAGCATCATGTATTGAAGACTCAGTTAACGCTGTACGATGCACCATCTCAGAAATAGAAAGTAACAGTCGTCGCGGCACGAGAGAGGGAAGAGAAAACGGAGGAAGACAGTGACAGAACGCGATGGCAGCAGAGTGCGTCAGGGTCTTCACCTTGATATACCCAAGGGAATTGTTCTGAGCGCTCAACACTGTCATCTTTCCTGGCTCTACAATAACCTCCACACTTACGTACCTATAATACAGCTGGTACACGACACAATGTATCACATCTTATACCAAGACAAAAGGAAACAGTCAACCATGAAAGAAATGACTACACGTATTTACAGCAACAGCAAAGCATGTCACTTATTACGTGAAGTGTAAGAACGAAACAGTTCCTCTTAACTAGATCATTTGAGGACATTTTACTATCATGGATGGATATCTAGCTCATAATTTACGGCTGTGTCCATAACTGGAAATGGAATGATAATTCATAGGTACAAATTTTCTCAACAATTTTGTTACGTGAAATACGGAGGATAATAACTTTTGAGAACTTAACCGTCTCTCACCAGTGTGCTCTACGCGTTTGCACAACTCGTACAAATTAATGATAAATTGATGACGAAGATGTTGTTCATCATTAAAATATGAAACTCAGTACTGTATATATCGTATGTTGGTGTGACCCTACGACATGATATAGTTGAATTCTTTTATATTAATTACGTTCTTCGAAATAACAAAATTCAACAAATCCATTGTTGTGAAACTGATAAACTTTACTATTCTGTTCAGGGAGAAATTATCAGAAAGATATTGCGGCATACAGGAAGAAATAATCCCAACTCAATGTACGAAGAATGTCAGGCGGCTCTCAACAGAAATAAGTAAAATGTAACCTGCGTGAATATAAACGATAGTCGCGATATCGAATGAATAGAGGATGAATTACGAGAATCATTTACAGTTGTCCTATAGTGATTTGTCACTCCTTCAAGTGACTAGCAGTGGGAAAGTTATGGCCTAAACATAGATTCTTTAGAAGAATCTATGACAAGTTTAATAAACGACAATGGTCAATTATTCTTCGTTTATGGAGTATTTTTTTCATTGACATGCGAGGCGCAACAAATAGGGATGATGTGAGACGTTGAGAAGTGTCAAAGAAGAGGTATTCGACTGAGCGTTGTTCCTCATCTTAAGCGTGAGAGCGTCGCCTTTGATGCTCAAAAGATTGTAGGTCACTCTGGTTCAAGAAAGGAGTAACGCACCATGCAGAGCCTTATGCTCAACATTCTTGGGATCCACGTCCCAGCACAAGAACCATTTTACTTTTTCCTGTCTGTTACGCATCGACATTCGCTGTAAAATAACAGCACATCAGACATCATCGGCAATGTGACAAAGTATCCTTCAGGTGTAATACCCAGCAGTGGAACTGGTTTTTGGATACAGAATGACTGCTCTAACAAAAATACACTACTGGCGATTAAAATTGCCACACCATGAAGATGTCGTGCTACAGACGCGAAATTTAACACACGGGAAGAAGATGCTGTGATATGCAAATTATTAGCTTTTCAGAGCATCCACACAAGATTTACACCGTTGGCGACACCTACAACATGCTGATATGAGGAAAGTCTCCAAACGATTTCTCGTACACAAACAACAGCTGACATGCGTTGCCTGGTGAAACGTTGTTGTGATGCCTCGTGTAAGGAGGATAAATGCGAACTTTGCGTTTCCGACTTTGATAAAGCTCGGATTGTAGCGTATCGCGATTGCGGTTTATCGTATCGCGACATTGCTGCTCGCGTTGGTAGAGATCCAATGATGTTAGCAGAATATGGAATCGTTGGGTTCAGGAGGGTAATACGGAACGCCGTGCTGGATCCCAACGGCCTCGTATCACTAGCAATCGAGATGACAGGCATCTTATCTGCATGCCTGTAACGGATCGTGCAGTCACGTCTCGATCCCTGAGTCAACAGATGAGGCCGTTTGCAAGACAACAACCATCTGAACGAACAGTTCGACGACGTTTGCAGCAGCATGGACTATCAGCTGGGAGACCGTGGGTGCGGTTACCTTTGACGCTGCATCACAGACAGGAGCGCCTGCGATGGTATACTCAACGATGAACCTGGGTGCACGAATTGCAAAACGTCATTTTTTCGGATGAATCCAGGTTCTGTTTACAGCGTCATGATGGTCGCATCCGTGTTTGGCGACATCGCGGTGAACGCACATTAGAAGCGTGTAATCGTCATCGTTATACTGGCGTGATGGTATGGGGTGCCATTGGTTACACGTCTCGGTCACCTCTTGTTCGCAGTGACGGCACTTTTAACAGTGGACGTTACATTTTATTTGTGTTACGACCCGTGACTCCACCCTTCATTCGATCCCTGCGAAACCCTACATTTAAGCAGGATAATGCACGACCACATGTTGCAGGTCCTGTACGGGCCTTTCGGGATACAGAAAATGTTCGACTCCTGCAATGGCCAGCACATTCTCCACATCTCTCACCAACTGAAAACGTCTGGTCAATGGTGGCCGAGCAACTGGCTCGTCCCAATACGCCAGTCACTACTCTTGATGAAAAGTGGTATCGTGTTGAAGCTGCATGGGCAGCTGTACCTGTACACGTCATCCAAGCTCTGTTTGACTCAATGCCCAGGCGTACCAATGCCGTTATTACGGCCAGAGGTGGTTGCTCTGGGTACTTACTTCTCAGGATCTAAGCAAAAAATGGTTCAAATGGTTCTGAGCACGATGGGACTCAACTGCTGAGGTCATTAGTCCCCTAGAACTTAGAACTAGTTAAACCTAACTAACCTAAGGACATCACAAACATCCATGCCCGAGGCAGGATTCGAACCTGCGACCGTAGCGGTCTTGCGGTTCCAGACTGCAGCGCCTTTAACCGCACGGCCACTTCGGCCGGCGTGTATCTAAGCACCCAAATTGCGTGAAAATGTAAACTCACGTCAGTATTACTATATTTGTCCAATGAATACCCGTTTATCTTCTGCATTTCTTCTTGGTGTAGCAATTTTAATGGCCAGTAGTGTATATATATTTAAAAAAAATATAAACTTGGGTAACGACTTAAAACATTAGTGAGTGAAAAACATAATTAATGCCAGCGTGGAGGCCATTTATGAAGCAGACAGCTTTAAAAACTATCTTAAATCTAAGAGCAGATAGAAAATGTTGCCTGAAGTTTGCTAGAGTATAACTTCCCCCTTGTCAGTTCCCTTAGCGAATAAACAATTCAAATGAGTGATAAAAATTTGGTGCTATGGAAATAACAACTACAGGACAAGCGGAAGCACTTCATCTACTGCTAATACATCAACAGACATAACATACGTCAAAGGCTTTACCTAGAACCCACTAGAATTCGCCCATCAAGTAACGTTTGTGACTTTATTTCGAAATGTGAACGAGAACAAAATGTCTTCTGTGTTCAGCAAATCACGGTACAGTAATTACAGACTTCTTGATAAAGTGACTGTCCATGAAACTGTACAGAGTGGGATTGCGCGGTGTTACAGCGTTGCACCCGCACTTCGGGGCTGCGTTCAAAAAGCCGAAATATTTTTGCTGATTCGTTGCATGATGCCAAGGGATGGTAGGTCCGTAACTGTTTTGCGTCTGAGTTTCATTGATATACACGCCCGTCCTCAAATCACCCACGAAAATGGGAAAGTACGTGTCGTACAACAATGTTTCCATGAAGTATGCATATTCGAAATAGTATGGTGAAATATTTTGCCAAACAGCACGAATAGCCTCTGTACCTGAAGGTTAACTGTGGGCAAATAGGGCTCTCATTTAAATGAGATGCATATATTGAAATAAAAAAATTACGTTAAGCTACGACACTGACTCCACCTGCCTATGTCCGTGGCGCAGTGCACGTTTCGCACTGTCATTTGCCTGGAAGGCGGAGTATTCTGGCACGACCATCAACCTGGTGTAACGAACAACATGATGACTCGATAAACCGATAAGTTCCCGTTGTAGAATTTCTTTCAAATGCGTAACTGGGTCACACCACTGTAATGAAATTTTGTATTTCTTCCGTAGGTCAATTCGAAGGTGCGCAGATAGAGGCGAAACGCGCCATTGGGAAATAATAAAGAAAATTTAACACTGCAACTAAGACTGCCTGTTTCTTAATAAGTTTCGACTGGTCCTTGGTCCAACCTCGATGATCCTCTACCCACGGTAATCGTAATCGACGATGTATTAGTTTAAACTATGCTCTGAACGATGTGCCCAGAAACATTTTGTCTTCACCAAAATTGTAGTTCGTCGTCAGACCTGTTCTGTTCTACAGGGCTGGCAAGCCACAGAACTACATTTCGTGTGTTCAGCCGTGCGCGTCCAACAACTTGTCGCCCACTCTTGGTTTCACAGTCGTTGAACGTCTTTCCATTGAGGCACCCTGCAGTAGCACAGGAACACCTTACAAGCTCCTAAGCGCCGGACCCTAACGTAGTCTATGTAAATGAGTCACTCCGTTTGCAGTCCGCTTAATCACCATAATGATTACCTACACCTTTCTGCTCCGCTCATACAGTGTGAACAAGAGCTCCAACGACTGGTGCTGATAAGGACTAAAACAAGACTAAAGGATCATATACACTAAAGAACCAACCAAAGTTGTGCACCGGCCTAACATCGCGTAGGGGTCCCCGCAAGCACGCGTCAGTGCCGCAACACGAAAGGCATGGGTTCGACTAATGTCTGAAGTAGTGCTGCAGGGAATCGACACTATGAATCCTGCAGGACTGTCCACAAATAAGTAAGAGTACGAGTGGGTGGAGATCTCCTCTGAAAATAACGTTGCAAGGCATCCCAGATATGCTCAGTAGTGTCCAGGACAAATTCGATGCCTTTATGTGTACCTACTGCAGTGTGCATCTCCTGGGCGTCCACTAAACTGCAATGTCACTAGATTTGTGTCTCGTGCGATGTGCTGTTAGCGGCTCCACGGGCAAAGCTGTGAAATTTTTTCTAGAACACTCCTATAAATAACTCAGATTGATACCGCTTCTGTCAAAATTTAGACAAGTATTTACTAAGGTACCTGCAAACAGTGAAATTTGAGTGACAAATTTAAAGTAAACATACTCAGACACAAATAGAAATATATCTATTCCCGTCGACTTTGAGCAAAGTCTTTGCTACATTTATCCCTAAAAGTCAGTGAGACAGAAATGTTGATTGCCGCCTTCGAAAGGAGTCTACCTAATTTGTTCTTTGCTAAAAATATATAAACTCATTTTATATATGTGAATAAGCATTCATTAAGATTTTGGGTTTGAAATTAGCCTGTGATGCCCCTCAAAACACTTTTTACACAATCGGTATTACACGATCTTGCTCTTTGTATGGGATGAAGTGAACTCATACTTTTATTGTGGTTCATCGCCCCCTCCCAAAGGTTTAATGCGGTCCGCCAAGACAACCTCTTCTGTGACAATGTCTTCATCTCAGAGTGTCATTTGGTCCAAACAGTTTCTTCAATGTCTACGCCCTACGACTCTCTCTACCATAGAAATCAGTTGCCTGGTGCATTATCTCATGTCCTATCATCCTGTCCCTTCTTCTAATCAGTCTCCCTTTTTTTCCATGGCGATTCTGCGGGGAATTTATGTAGTTCTTTTCTTTTTCGATTTTCCTTCAGTCCATGATTCATTTCCGTACAAAGCTATGATCCAGTATTACGTCATCAGATATTCCTTTCTAAAAATAAGGTCAATGTCTGATATTAGTAGACTGTTCTGGTGAAGAGTGCTCAATTTGGCTGTCGTAGTGTGCTTCTTGTTTCCTTCTAGCTTCATTCTCCATGCGTCATTTTGCTTCCAGTTAGTAGTATTCCTTCACTCTGTCCTCCATATTTTGTGTATTCCACAGGTTTGATGTTAAATGTATGACTAACCTAAATTATGGCTCAAATGGCCCTGAGCACTTTGGGACTTAATATCTGAGGTCATCAGACCCCTAGAACTTAGAACAACTTAAACCTAACTAACCTAAGGACATCAAACACATCCATGCCCGAGGCAGGATTCGAACCTGTGACCTTAGCGGTCACGCGGTTCCAGACTGTAGCGCCTTGAGCCGCACGGCCACCCCGGCCGGCCCTAAATTATGGTGGTTCTCAAAATTTACCTTTTACTTTCGTTTACTCTTATGTTATAGCCTGGCCAACTGACTATTCGTTATCTAAATTTGTAGTGCGTCATTGCTTTATTATTCAAGAACCGGACGTGTTTCTAGAATGTTTTACATGTCGCAACAGTTACTACGAAAGCAAATGATTAATTCCATTACTTTTTTCCAAGAATTGTATAATACACTACCATAAATTCAGGAACACATTGGTCTACAGTGCCTTGTTTTAAACCAAACGCCATGCAAAAGCTTCACATTCCTATTCGAAAATCAGAAGTGTAGTATATGAGTCATTTGCGTTCGTCATGGTCTTGTATCCATTGTCAAACAGTTTACCATCTGTCTAAGTTTCGTGGATAAAATGGGAAAAATGCGGTATGCAAGCCCGTCTCTTAAATCGTGGTCAGCGTTTTCAGCGTCTGTGTGAATTGAAAGCTAGAACTGCACGTCACCAGATCATATTCCACTGACATGCGGAATACTGGTAATGGTTATTTGTTGAAACAGAAGCGTCTGAGCCAGAAATCTACAGTACAAGCATCTCCAGATTTATTGGCTTGGGGTACGTTCATTACGAGTGCGCTTAGAGAAGTACAGCAGAAATGAAAAGTTAGCGAGTTGCGTTTTCTTCTGTGATAGGTCAAGCTGCTCAGCTGGTAGCTTTGAGAACTTCCTACCTCTAAAGGAGGCGTGGTGGGAACCATGTACTCATACGAGGAACAGAGGAAAAATTGGAGCTACAACTAGCAGAGAAAAATTGTCTGGTGTCCTACCACAATTGCGAGTTTAATTAATTTCGTGGCAGTGTATCTTTAAATAGAAATGTGCGCCGTTGGGGCGCCTTGAGGCCAGACGGTAACGGGGCCGTCTGCGGAAAGGTTAAAACGAAGTGCGGCTGCCGGCTGCCGACTGCTGGCCCATCTTGTCAAAGTAATCCATAAAACGCGACCGCAGAAGGCAGGAGCCTGCAGCTCGACGAAGAGGTTCCATTAAAGCACTGTTGCTGTTTTGTGCGCTTGCGAGAAGTAAACAGTTCCCTGTCTCTATAGAAAGAAATTCAGTGTTGTTTTAAAAGGCATCCAGAGTGAGGTGATGTAGTTGTTAAGTTGCTAGAATGGAGTAAACCACGGTGTAAATCCGAAACTTGAACCTACGTAAGGGCACATGTTTAATGGTGTTATAAGATACCAATGTTACGTCATGTGACACAAATAGTAATTTACTCCAGAAACACAAAATATGAGACAGTATAGGCTTGCTCGTTGTAAGATTGCTTTTTCTGTTGCCGGTGACAACTTCCTTCTATCTATATCTTGCACTATGATTTTCAAGAGATTATTCCCTCTTGAAGTGTGTTTCTTCATGTCTTACTCGATTTATGTGTGTTACTTTCGATTAGTGAGTGGTAAACATGTAGAAAAAGTCAAAGTAATCCCGCGACTAAATAAATATAATAAAATGGAACTGTTGGAATATCTGGGGATAAATTCACATCACAAAAAAATGTGAAGGCAATAGAAAACAAATCGACTACTGTGAAACGATTCACCAGATTTCTTCAGCTGCTTCGATAATACCCCTTAAATAAGCAAAGGAAACATAGAAATAAGTACAGTTCCAATCAATACACAGGGTGGACAAAAAGTGATTGCCCCACGTCGTCCGCAGATCACCTTTATTTTCATTCCGCCACAAAAATGAAAGACACAACGGAAATATCCTCTTTGACAAGGCGTGTCACACTAGCACAGACGAAATATACCACTCGTTAGTGACTGATGTACAAACGCTTGGAAGACAATGAGTTCCAAAAAAGAAATGGCAATTACTGGAGTCATTGCGCTCATTGACGATCGGAATGACGAATCATAATAACGTAGACCGAAGAGCTGAAGAAACTGCTACGTTGGCTTGATATCGTGTAGGGCCCCGCAAGCACGCAAAATTGCCGCAACACGATGTGATATGGACTCCACTAACGTCTGAAGTAGTGCTGGAGAGAATTGACACCATGAATTCTGCAGGGCGTCCATAATTCCGTAAGAGTATGAGAGGCTGGAGATCTCTTCTAAAAAGCACGTTGCAGGGCTTCACAGACGTGCTCAATAACGGTCGTGTCTGGTGAGTTTGGTGGCAAGCGGAAGTGTTTAAACTCAGAGTTTTCCTGGAGCCACTCCGTAGCAATTCTGGACGTGTGGGGTGTCGCATTGTCCTGCTGGAACTGCCCAAGTCCGTCGGAGTGCACGATGAACATGCATATCGCAAGAGATCAGACAGGATGCGTACGTTCATGTCACCTGTCAGAGTCGTCTCTAGACGCATCCGGGGTCCCATATCACTCCAACTGAACACGCCCCTCACCATTTAGCGCCTCCACCAGCTTTAAGAGCCCCCTGCTGACATGCAGGGTCCTTGGATTCATGAGATTGTCCCCAAAGCAGTAAACATCCATCCGCTCGATACAATTTGAAACGAGACTCGTCTGACCAAGCAACATGTTTCCAGTCATCAACACTCTAATGTCGGTGTTTACGGGTCCAGGCGAGGCTACACGAGTGGACTCTTGGGCTCCGAAAAGGCCATATCGGTGATGTTTTGCTGACTGGGACGCCCTCTGACACTTGTTGATGGCCCAGCACTCAAATCAGCAGCTATTTGCGGAAGGTTTACACTTCTGTCACGCGGAAAGAATCTCTTCAGTCGTCATTGGTCCCGTTCTTGCAGATATTTTTCCGGCCGCAGAGATGTTGAAGATTTGGTGTGTTACTGGATTCTTGATACCCACGGTGCACTCTTGAAATGGTCTCACGGGAAAATCCCCACTTCATCGATCCCTCGGAGAATGCTGTGTCCAATCTCCAGTTCACCGACTTTAACAGCTCGTTCAAACCCACTTAAATCCTGATAACCTGCCTTTGTAGCAGCAGCAGCCTATCCGACAACTGCGCCAGACACTTGTTGCCTTTATAGGCGTTGCATAGCGCAGTGCCGTCTTCTGTCTGTTCACATACTTCTGTATTTGAATACGCGTGCCTGTACCAGTTTCGTTGGCGCTGCAGTGTATAATGTCGGCAACTGCTCAGCACAGTAGATTAAGTGCTACAAGAAAACTTATCTTGGAACTCATGACCAGTAAGGGGACATGTAGGAAGAGACGACGCTGTCAGGGTGTTTGGCTGCACGTTGTGGCTACGGTGAAATATCTTACAGATTGGACGGCGACTGGATGGGCAAGGTGTAGAGCCTTATTGTTGTTCTGTTTTGGAACTACTTGCAGCAGGTCAGTGAACTCCAGATAGCTGCCTGGAAACATAGAAAATACACACTTGGCAGGTGATATGAACTTGATGCTTGGATAGCACGTGATTAGCGGGAGTGAACTAACGCTGCCAAGTGTGCCACGGTTGGCAGGGCTGCACACATTGCTAATGTCCAGACTGGTGCCTGTAATGGATAAGGCACTCTACCTGTTTCCTTGCTGGTGGCTATATTTCTGCTTCAAAAAAGACCGATACAACACAGCGATTGTAACTGATACGCCTGCTCAACTACTGACATCTGGGTCCGCCAAGAGAGAGTTACCTATAGAGCCAGAGCACAGCAACTTTTCGTCCTTGTCTGCAATGCAGGGTGCCGTGGTTGTAGGCAAAGGCTTTGGCTACTGCACCATACATGAAGAGCCTTTCGCAATATTCACTCGCTAATTTGTTGAGATGGACCTGCATTCACTGACATAGGCAATTTCTTCTGGCATTGAAAATAAGCGTTACTGATTAAAACTGACAAATAAATCTTTTTGTTGAGAAATAAACTGCTTTCTGTTGTATATAAACTTTTATTTAGAGGGGCATGACCGGTTTCGTAGTATCGAATCACCTCTTCAGGCTTACATCTAAAAAAATTGGAAACATAAAATCGACCGAAACATCCTGATTCCTATCCTCATAATCTAAGGTCTATGATAACCAATATGAAATTCTCACATATCAATAAAACAAACGGGCTGAAATTATACGGAGTCTAAAGCTATACCGGCAGGTGAAGTTGAGACGTTACTATATACAAGCAAACTTTGATTTCCTTCCAAGGACGCAATGTCAGAGTTTTTAGAGTGTTTGGATATTGATCCTGGGCTGCTTGTTATATCATCTTGGATCTGGTCGGTCTGGTTTTATCTGCTTTTTATGCTCCAGTATTTTATACATTATATAGTTATGTTTTGTAATAGGGGACTCAGTCATTCCCATGATATTTGTATACGCGCAAAAATATATGTAACTTTACCAACTCTGTTTGTGGTGGCGGTAGTTCACTCGGTGACACCCACAGGTACGTTGAGTGGCAGTGAGCCCCTGCACAGCTTTGTGCTGGGGGGTTTCCGTCCGTTGCTTCCTGATGTGAATTAAGTCTTATTGGCCACCAGGCTTTCTTCGTTACTAGCTGTAAATTTTGAACTGTAGATGAAGGCGCTGTTAGCAAGTCAGTTTTTCATGTTGTCAGTTTGACCCACGACGCCCTGCATGTTGTGGGTCACTGTTTTTTTTTATTTTGAAAAAAACTGAGTCGCCCTCCTTCTGTATCATGGGCGTAATTTTTTACTGTAGTTTGAGTATTTTTTATTGGTTGTCGCGCAGCTTCGATTGTAAGCACCGTGCTCCTGTAAATAAAAGTTCATTTGCAGCTGAAAGTGGTTTATTTCTGAAACGAGGACTGCTCATGTGTCTCGTATCTGTGCCCTGCAGGTTATGATGTTTTTAACGACCACTGCTTGTCATGTGTTAAATGAATGCGAGTTAAAACAATTTGGACAGTATGCGTTGATAAATCAACCAATTGGGAAACTTCATACAGTTGTCATGAGCACTTTCAAACATGATAGCTCCTTCCTCCGAAATGAAACTCCTCTATATCGAGCCAAAGCACGTACGAAGTTTCCATGCGCAAAAATAGTATATCCTCATACTTCTTTTTCACAATTATTTCAGTGGTGGAGGGCTGTATGACCATATCTTGCCTGTTCCATATCTTCCTCCCAAAGCTAACGTCGTGTTATTTCAAGTGGTGACTAATATTGTCTCTGATGATCTTATGTCGCAGTGCTGAGTGCACTGCTTAACAAAAGTACACTACTGGCCATTAAAATTCCTACACCACGAAGATGACGTACTACAGACGCGAAATTTAACCGACAGGTAGATGATGCTGTGATGTGTAAATGATTAGCTATTCAGAGCATTCACACAAGATTGACACCGGTGGCGACACCTACAACGTGCGCTGACATGAGGAGAGTTCCCAAGCGATTTCTCGTACACAAACAGCAGTTAACCAGCGTTGCCTGGTCAAACGTTGTTGTGGTGCCTCGTGTAAGGAGGAGAAATGCGTACCATCACGTTTCCGACTTTGATAAAGGTCGGATTGTAGCGTATCGCGATTGCGGTTTATTGTATCGCGACATTGCTGCTCGCGTTGGTAGAGATCCAATGATTGTTAGCAGAATATGGAATCGGTGGGTTCAGGTGGGTAATATTGATCGCCGTGCTGGATCCCAACGGCCTCGTATCAATAGCAGTCGAATGACAGGCATCTTATCCGCATGGCTGTAACGGATCGTGTAGCCACGTCTCGATCCCTGAGTCAACAGATCACGTTTACAAGACAACAACCATCTGCACGAACAGTTCGACGACGTTTGCAGCAGCATCGACTATCAGCTCGGAGACCATGGCTGCGGTTACCCTTGACGCTGCATCACAGACAGGAGCACCTCTGATGGTGTACTGAACGACAAAACTGGGTGCACGAATGTCAAAACGTCATTTTTTCGGATGAACCCAGGTTCATTTTACAGCGTCATGATGGTCGCATCCGTGTTTGGCGACATCGCGGTGAACGCACATTGGAAGCGTGTATTCGTCATCCCCATACTGGCGTAATGGTATGGGGTGCCATTGGTTTCACGTCTCGGTCACCTCTTGTTCGCAGTGACGGCACTTTGAGCAGTGGACGTTACATTTCCGATGTGTTAAGACCCGTGGCTCCACCCTTCATTCGATCCCTGTGATAACCTACATTTCAGTAGGATAATGCACGACCACATGTTGCAGGTCCTGTATGGGCCTGTCTGGATTGAGAAAATGTTCGACTGCTGCCCTGGCCAGCACTTTCTCCCGATCTCCCACCAAATGAAAACGTCTGGTCAACGGTGGCTCGTCACAATACGCCAGTCACTACTACTGATGAACTGTGGTATCGTGTTGAGGCTGCATGGGCAGCTGTACCTGTACACGCCAAGCAAGCTCTGTTTGACTCAATGCCCAGGCGCATCAAGGCCGTTATTACGGCCAGAGATGGTTTATCTGGGTAGTGATTTCACAGTATCTATGCACCCAAATTGCTTGAAAATGTAATCACATGTCAGTTCTAGTATATGTCCAATGAATACCCGTTTACTATCTGCACTTCTTCTTGGTCTAACTTTTAATGGCCAGTAGTGTAGTTGACACATTACAGTTACTTTAGTTGCGTCTAGTAGCCTTCACCTGTGAGACGAGTTAAAGTATAACTAGCTTGAAACACTGTATTTTGCCGCAGCAGTATGCTGATATATTGAATTACTTAGTTGCTATCTGTGGCATTTTCGATCTATGCACAGTGGAGGCTTTCTAATTCTACGCGGGTTCCGTATTTTGTCACAGGGAACTTCAGGTAACAATTCACAATGATAAGCCACACAAATCATACTGTTAGGCGACCCACCACTGGCAACGAAGCTGTCCAGTACCGTTGTAGCAGTGTGTTGAATGTGTTGGTTATCGTTTGGTGACCCATAACGACATAAAGTTCACTATTTGATTTTGACTCTCCCTCACACTGAATCAATCAATCAATGTATTTCTGTTAACGCTTATTTTGGCGTATGTAATAAAGAATGAGAGTTTTTTTCACTCAATGTATCACTACGTAATGTTTATACTCTGTGATCTCAGTCAGTTAATTACTAAATAACATTTAAACCCTTAAATGACTGGTTGCTGCCGTATCAGGGGATTATATTCTAGTCAGGACGTATCACTGTATCTCCGATGTTATTCAATCTGTATATTGAGTAAGCAGTAAAGGAAACAAAAGAAAAATTTTGGATTAGGAATTTAAATCCATGGAGAAGAAATAAAAACTGGCATTTGCCGATGACATTGTAATTCTGTCAGAGACTGCAAAGGACTTGGAAGAGCAGTTGAACGGAATGGACATTTTCTTTAAAGAAGGATATAAGATGAACATCAACAAAAGCAAAACGAGGATAATGGAATGTAGTCGAATTAAGTCGGGTGATGCTGAGGGAATTAGATTAGGAAATGAGACACTTAAAGTAGTAAAGGAGTTTTGCTATTTGGGGAGTAAAATAACTGATGATGGTCGAAGTAAAGAGGATATAAAATGTAGACTGGCAATGGCAAGGAAATCGTTTCTGAAGAAGAGAAATTTGTTAACATTGAGTATAGATTTAAGTGTCAGGAAGTCTTTTCTCAAAGTATTTCTATGTAGTGTAGCCATGTATGATAATGAAATATAGACGATAAATAGTTTTGACAAGATGGGAATAGAAGCTTTCGAAATGTGGTGCTACAGCAGAATGCTGAAGATTAGATGGGAGGTTCAGGTAACTAGTAAGGAGGTACTACATAGAATTGAGGAGGAGAGGAATTTGTGGCACAACTTGACTACAAGAAGGATGTGTTCTGACGCATCAAGGGATCATCAATTTAGTATTGGAGGGAAGTGCATAGGGTAAAAATCGAAGAGGGAGACCAAGGCATGAATACACTAAACAGATTCAGAACGATGGCGGTTGCAGTAGTTACTCGGAGATGATGATGTTTGTACAGGATAGTGGCATGGAGATCTGCATCAAAACAGTGTCTGGTCTGAAGACAACATAAACAACAACAACAAGTACCATTCAGAATATGGAAAACAAAGAGCTAACAGTAGAAATTTGTTTCACAGTATCGAAGGTGAAGAGGTGTTCATGGCTATTAAGGTATGCAGTTTAGAGACAGTGTGGACAACACATTTTGGCTTCGAATGATCGTTTCTGTCACATACGGCGTCTCTCTCTAATCTTAATCGATTATTGCTGGTACACCGGTTTACGAGAATTCAGTATTCATCTTTTTCTTTTAGATATTACAATTTTCAGAAGTATTACTGTTTTAAATTGTAATTATGCACAAGTAATAAAAACAAAAGCTACTGAACAAAAGGACTAAAATTATCTTCCTTTACAGCCATCTTGCAAAAACCGACACACCGTGCGTTCCTGTGGCAGTTTATCTTTGATTTATAGGTAATTAGCAGCCACGTATCGGTATCAGTCGACTATTTCATCTAGGCTGCCAGACACACACAATGGCTGACGTGCTTCAAACAAAGAATAAATAATGAAGTGCTCTGTATGGGGTGGAGATAACCTGTCATAAAACACCACGTCAGCGATTTTAATACCGTTCATTTGGAACCTGATACGGTACGTTGGTACGTTGACAGAGGGCTATTAAAAGCGTAAATCTTCGTTTTCGAGCAATTTCCAATTGGAAACAAATCATTCGCTGACTTGACACGATTACCCGATTTCAATATCGCTGACACGGTGATTGACAGTTCTTTTCAGATGTGGTTAATGAATATTCGATTGATAACTTCTACGTGTGTTAAGCATTTCGAAAAGTCAGTATTCTAAAGACACCTTTGTATCTCACTACCCGCATAAGACAAAGTTTTTTCAGTTATTAGTTCCTTAACGGGCTAAGATGTTTGCATACCCTTTTTTGTACCGAAAGTGTATCACTTCACTCACAAATAATCCAAATTGTTGCATTCCACCACCGAGCATTAAATTGTATTGAGATTAAGGAATGGTAGAAATCCAAAAGTAAATGTCTGCTGAGCGGGCAGAAATGTAGCCGATTACATCTAAGTTATGCACACGTCAACGTCGAACAGCCACTCGACGCGCAATACATTGTCATATGAGTAGAAGCCGTCTGTCCTCTTAAGGAAATTTCGTTCAGGACTCAGAACTCTCATAATTATGAAATAAGAAGGTGCTGCAGAGCTCTGCACGCTCATAACCTCTCTGCAGAGGCTGCTCCTGCTCCCGATTTCTTGTTGCAGATTTCTTCTTTAGATCTTTCGAAACATTGACGGCTTTTCAAGAGACTGATGTCTTTGACGTGTTTTACATCTTGGCAGTCCCCATGCATGTAATATGCGACAGATACAGGTGCTTTCAATGATAGGACAGTATAGTTGGTTACCAACACTGGATCAATTAGGTTCCTGGAGTTAAGGTGAAATTCCAAAATTCTGATACACTTGTCCTTCCACCACTAATACTTTTCAAATTCTTGACGGGAAACCATAGAGGACTCTCACTCGCCTCTAAGTTGTAATGACATAATAACACAAGTTAGTGTGCTGTTAGTGGGTTCTGGGTTTCTCTAAGGTTACAACTGTACTACAATTGTTGGTAGCTCACTAACTTGTACCAAACAACCAAATGAACTCTAAAATTGTATTTGAATGTGTTGACATGAAGTAAATGGAAATTTTATTGTAAATTAATTTTCTCAGCTTTTAAAATGGACTTGTTAAGGCAATTTTAGAATGACAGAAAATTGTTGTGCTTACATGACTCTCGGGATGTTGGGAAGCTTGTCCAAAATAACGTAGAATGCAAGGTCTACAATTTTTGATAGCTGTAAAAGTATGGCGTTGTTTTTCTGCTTCGTTGAATTGGTAATCGATGGAGGATGAGAGCTTATAACACTAAGGTACTGCATTTACGGAGCGTGTGCTATCAAATTCCAAGTTTGGTTTATTAAGCACTATGCCCGAACAGAACATATAGTCCTGTCATGGAAAAGCCACGTATAACACTACCGTCCGTTCCTGTTATAGTATAAACTCAAAGCTGGAGGCAGTTCGTATAGCAATGACAGTATAAAGAAGCAGAGCAGTGTTACCCTCTGAAAAGAATTTTTTTGTGTTGACCGTGATGTACCTAACGGAGGTGGCTGGCTTATCGGAAGTGAAAGAATAGGTAAATAATTAAACTGTAATAAACAATATTTAACCCATCCACACTGTTAAAAGAATAAAGAAAATGGTCGCCAGCTTAATAAGGCATGAAAATGACTAACTTTCTTGTTCAAGAAAATAGATATGAGTAACTTTAATGGGCAAACACAGCCTATACTTTGTCACACGAGAGAACAATGATCTCCGGCACCTGCATATGCCCACGTTAAGGTTTGAGTTGACAGAACAAACTACTTGCATAAATATAACAGATAAGGTAACACAGTATTAATTTGAGGACTTAGTCAAACTGAATAGTCTCAATAACGTTACTATTAATATTCGCTGTATCGTACGGCTGAAAGCAAGGGGAAACTACGGCAGTCATTTTTCCCGAGGGCATGCAGCTTTACTGTATGGTTAAATGATGATGGCGTCCTATTGGGTAAAATATTCTGGAGGTAAAATAGTCCCCCATTCGGATCTCCAGGTGGGAACTACTCTAGAGGACGTCATTATCAGGAGAAAGAAAACTGGCGTTCTACGGATCGGAGCGTGGAATGTCAGATCCCTTAATCGAGCAAGTACGTTAGAAAATTTAAAAAGGGAAATGGATAGGTTAAAGTTAGATATAGTAGGAATTAGTGAAATTCGGTGACAGGAGGAACAAGACTTTTGGTCAGGTGAATACAGGGTTGTAAATACAAAATCAAATAGGGGTCATGCAGGAGTAGGTTTAATAATGAATAAAAAATACGAGTGCGAGTAAGCTACTACAAACAGCATATTGAACGCATTATTGTGGCCAAGACAGACACGAAGCTCACGTCTACTACAGTAGTACAAGTTTATATGCCAACTAGCTCTGCAGGTGATGAAGAAATAGATGAAATGTATGATGAGATAAAAGAAATTATTCAGGTAGTCAAGGGAGACGAAAATTTAATAGTCATGGGTGACTGGAATTCGAGAGTAGGAAAAGGGAGAGAAGGAGACATAGTAGGTGAATATGGATTGGGGGAAAGAAATGAAAGAGGAAGCCGTCTGGTAGAATTTTGCACTTAGCATAACCTAATCATAGCTAACACTTGGTTCAAAAATCATAAAAGAAGGTAGTACAGATGGAGGAATCCTTGAGATTCTAGAAGGTATCAGATTATATAAATTGTAAGACATTTCCAGGGGCAGATGTGGACTCTGACCATAATCTATTGGTTATGAACTGTAGATTAAAACTGAAGAAACTGCAAAAAGTTGGGAATTTAAGGAGATGGGACCTGGATAAACTGACTAAACCAGAAGTTGTACAGAGTTTCAGAGAGAGCATAAGGGAACAAGTGAAAGGAATGGGGGGAAAGAAGTACAGTAGAAGAAGAATGGGTAGCTCTGAGGGATGAAGTATTGAAGGCAGCAGAGGATCAAGAAGGTAAAAAGACGAGGGCTAGTAGAAATCCTTGGGTAACAGAAGAAATATGGAATTTAATTGATGAAAGGAGAAAATATAAAAATGCAGTAAATGAATCAGGCAAAAAGGAATACAAACGTCTCAAAAATGAGGTCGACAGGAAGTGCAAAATGTCTAAGTAGGCATGGCTAGAGGACAAATGTAAGTATGTAAAGGCTTATCTCACTAGGGGTAAGATAGATACTGCTTGCAGGAAAATTTGAGACACCTTTGGAGAAAAGAGAACCACTTGTATGAATATCACCAGCTCAGATGGAAACCCAGTTCTCAGCAAAGAAGAGAAAACAGAAAGGTGGCAGGAGTATATAGAGGGTCTATACAAGGGCGATGTACTTGAGGACAATATTATGGAAATGGAAGAGGATAAAGATGAAATGGGAGATACGATACTGCGTGAAGAGTTTGACAGAGCACTGAAAGACATGAGTCGAAACAAGGCCCCGGGAGTAGACAACATCGCATTAGAACTACTGACGGCCTCGGGAGAGTCAGTCCTGACAAAACTCTACCATCTGGTGAGCAAGATGTTTGAGACAGGCGAAATCCCCTCAGACTTCCAGAAAAACATAATAATTCCAATCCCAAGAAAGTAGGTGTTGACAGATGTGAAAATTACCGAACTATCAGTTTAATAAGTCACAGCTGCAAAATAATAACAGGAATTCTTTACAGGCGAATGGAAAAACTGGTAGAAGCCGACCTCAGGGAAGATGAGTTTGGATTCCGTAGAAAGTTTTGAACACGTGAGGCAATACTGACCCTACAACTTATCTTAGAAGCTAGATTAAGGAAAGGCAACCCAACGTTTGTAGCATTTGTAGACTTATAGAAAGCTTTTGATAATGTTGACTGGAATACTCTCTTTCAAATTCTGAAGGTGACACGGGTAAAATACAGGGAGCGAGAGGCTATTTACAATTTGTACACAAACCACGTGGCAGTTATAAGAATCGATGGACAGGAATGGGAAGCAGTGGTTGGGAAGGAAGTGAGACAGGGTTGTAGCCTCTCCCCGATGTTATTCAATCTGTATATTGCGCGTGCAATAAAGGTTCAAATGGTTCAAATGGCTCTGAGCACTATGGGACTCAACATCTTAGGTCATAAGTCCCCTAGAACTTAGAACTACTTAAACCTAACTAACCTAAGGACATCACACACACCCATGCCCGAGGCAGGATTCGAACCTGCGACCGTAGCAGTCCCGCGGTTCCGGACTGCAGCGCCAGAACCGCTAGACCACCGCGGCCGGCTGCAATAAAGGAAACAAAAGACAAATTCGGAGTAGGTTTTAAAATCCATAGAGAAGAAATAAAAACGTTGACGTTCACCGATGACATTGTAATTCTGTCTGAGACCGCAAAGGACTTGAAGAGCAGTTGAACGTGAAACGTCCCCTTTGAACTATTTTACAGGACTATGCTTAACCAGACACACGATATTTTTAGCGCAACGCAATCTGACTTTCAATAATCTCTACAAGAGAATGGCCCTGACTAACATTAACCTACACCATTCACAAATCACTAAATCACTTACCTCACAATAATCTTCGTTTCTCCCACTACTGCAATACAGCAAGCGCCACTACTGCCAGCTAAATAAAAGATTCAAACTATGGAAGGCACTAACTACTGATAGGGATAGTTAGCAAATGAAAGATATTAATAGAGAACAAACAATGTATTTACCTTGATATCATCATATATAGATATAGCAGTTCATGACAAATTTCAAAACTCCGCCATCTCTCTCCCCACATCCACCACTGCTGGCGGCTCACCTCCAACTGCGCAACGCTACGCGCTATTCGCAGCCAGCTGCCTAACACTACAATGGTTGAGTATTACAACAATGCAAAGCAGCCACAGACTGCACACGGCACAGCCAGTGATTTTCATACTGAGGTGGCGTTACCAATAAACAAACCTAAACAGCCTACTTACATAGCCCCCATGCTACCCACAAAAAATTTTACAAATTTTTTTGGGCACTGGCCAATACATATTTGTTAAAATTTTTCATAATCGTAATTACAATAACAAAGAAATCAAATCCACACACTTATTGATACAATGTTGGTCAAAAGCTAAAATTTTCTCACAGTCCATAAAGACAGTCCTTATCATTCATCACATTGCAGTGTTTTTCTCAAAGTCTGAGCAGTAAAAGAAAATGCACACAGAAGTAGTGGATTTCCATGCAGTCTTGAAGAAGTAGCGTTGTCCTTCCAACGGAAAGACAGTGCTGACTCTTGACATGCTGACAGGTAATGGGCCACAACAGAGCAAACCCACAGCGGAGTCAGTCGAAGTTTTGAAGAGTATTGATGGGTAGGTCATCACAGAGCAGACCCACTGTAGTCCTGGTAGAGATTACGGTATTGGTGGGCCACCAGAGGTGAGGACTCACTGCAGTCCTTGTAGAAATAATGGTAGTGGTGAGTCAGCAAAGACGCAGACCCACTGTAGTCCTTGTAGAGATAATGGTACTGGTGGGTCATCAAAGATGCAGACCCACTGTAGGCCTTGTAGAGATTACGGTACTGGTGGGCCACCAGAGGTGCAGACCCACTGCAGTCCTTGTAGAGATGGCCAGCAGCCATCTGTTGTGACTGTGCAGGTGCACAATAACCATTGAAGAGTCTTGCGGATAATATAGCAAGTCCATAACCACCACATGTGCACTCACAAAGTTTTTGGAATTGTCCTTAGAACCAGCAATGCTGTTATCCAGTCCCTTGCTGAATTTTTAACACACATACAAACACAAACAGTCCCTACTTCTCACATATTGTCCATATACTATGGCCAACAGAAACGTGTGCAGTGTAATGTAACTTACAAGTTAATAATATGATGAACTGGTGACAAGTACAATTTTATAACATAAGAACACAATAACAAAGGTACAAAACACATCAGTAAAGAACATAACAATACAAATAACATTTGCGGTAATAGGGGCTTTACAAGAGAATAGGAATAACATATAACAGTGTTACAGGAATTATGACATAATTAGATACATAAAAGATCAGAATAAATTTTGAAACATCCACTTCACACATGAGCATTAAAACAAAATAGAATAAATAAAGTCTAAGCATATTTACAAGTTAAATAACATATTATTAATGCCAATTATATTTGAGGATAACAGTATTCCTCATCATAGTGAATGTAGCTTAGTATTAGAAGAAGAAAAATTCTATGAAACTACACAGAGACAGGAAGAAAACAAATACACAAGGGTACACAAACACATAGTGGGATAACACAATGGAAAGGACAGGGTTCGTTTTCAGTGTAACTTTTGGTACTGCAGTCCAACCCAAGACTTCATTCCATAGATCTTTCGTCTTATTTCCACATTTGTTTCCACCAAAAAAATCCTATTCAAGAATGCTTTCTGTGTATATATATATATATATATATATATTTTCACATATTTCTTACCTCATTATTTATTTTCCATTATCTTACTTCATCATTTATTTCCAAGAAAAGCCTACCTAAACCTGTTGTCCCTAAACCCTACTTTTTTTGGTTCATATCCTCTTTCAAAATACTGTTTTGGCCAAACCATTTTCTTATAGATTTTCAATGTATTTCTTCCAATTCATCACAACTTGTTCTCTTATATAGTCTACCCCCCTCTTAAGCTAACTTAAATCTACTGAGCTCAGATGCTAAACTAAGGGACGAGGCAATGCAGCAGAACAAATCAAGTAACACAAACATCAATGACAAAAATTTCAAGCTGGCAAAGCAAGCTACAGTAAATCTAAATTACCAAGCAATTCAACATTACAACTAATATGAGGCAATGCGCAGCAAACAAGAAAAATAAATCAGTAGTAAAACTGGCTGAACAGCGTAATACAAAGTCAAATTCAGTAACATTATGCCTGGCAAACAGCAGCAACTTATACCTAAACATGACATAGCTCAAGCAGAAAAAATATTACAGTAAAAATGGCCATGTTTAAAACTTACGTCACATCTTAACACTAGAGTGATGCATCACGAGAACTTACACTAGCAGATAAGTTACCAAATCGTAAAGAAATTGTTTATGCAATTCCTGTGAAGGGAAATGTCTTTTTATGCTCCCTCATTTTTTTGAAATATATCACAAAACTATTATTTACTGGATCTGGAGACAGAAAATATTTATATTAGTACATCTATAAAATTTTATTTTAACCAGTGCTGCAGTGCAGCTAGAAACTAGATATTAAACAAAATGAGTAAATAAATACATAAAGCAAGCCATATGGCATTTCTCTCAATTCTCGTAGATAGACACTTGTCCTAATGAGGTGTGCAGATGTAAGAATGTTTCCAAGTTATTATTAGCGTGTCGTATTTGCGATGCTTTCTACAAACGAATGTCAATAGCGAGGATAATGGCCTCACTTTTTTTTTCCTCTACCTGTGCTTCCGGAAAGGCACACCCTAATGGCTTGTTCTCCAGGTGTCTGACACAGCTGTGTGCCCACGACGCACATGCAGGTGGTCACTTAACTTTCTTACGGAAATATTTACGACAGCAGTTTCCGCTACAGTGACAGTCTCATATAAAAATTCCACAGGTCGAGAATTTACGTTGCAAATGTGTAGAAACAAAATCCTATGAATATAACAGTGTCCAAGAAATTTTCGCCGTCATTGTGATACATTCACGCATTTACACACATTTCATAACTCTTAAAGTACGATTCTTGGTTTCCAACATCCTTTTTCACAAGTCAAGAGTCCCTAACTTCTATCCATTATTCATATACATAGAAACACGTAATCACATTCCTTGTATAGCATCAGCTTATTGATCATAAACATACCGCAACAGCATAATACACATCGTCATCGTAAAAATAACATCATAACACCTCAGTCAACTCTCAAAATCGTCGTAGCTTCCTCCAATAATTTCAAAACCTAAAAAAAATTCTCTGCTCATGTCAGTAGTGTCATTTACCTCAAACGTACTTTAAAAATCATGCTCCCTTACCAAATACATCATTCAAAGTTCTCATAGTATCACAATGGTTCCAAAAAAATATGAACAGTTCACAAAGTACTGACAAAATGCAATTTCATACGTGTGAAGTTATTCAACTGTGTAATTACGTAAACATCTGTCACTAATGTAGTAAAAAAAATGTTTATCTCTCAGTTACATGATCAGATAGCTGTGTAATTTGTGTGTTAGAGAAATACGGTACCGATGTGTAAAGTTGTATAAGCAAATACCATATTAGCTAGGGCTCCTTGTGTTTGCCAAACACATGGTACACAAAGTAAGCGTGTACCCCCCTGAGGATTAATGTAATTATACCCTCAGGTGTTACAGATTACAGCAATGGAATGAAATGTATCATGGAAAACTTTCTTTATAATTCAAAAATCTTTAAAAATAAATGTTTTAAGTACAAAATTAATCACTCAAATACGTGTCCTGTAGCGCTAAACTGTGCGTCATGTTGTAAGATAATCTCTGTGTAAGTCTCGTAGTTATCGTCCTCCGAAAGCTAAGTTCTGCAGAAGTCAATGTACTTACCTCATGATAAACAAAAGTGAAAAGCTTTGCGTATAGAGATCTTAGTTATTACGTACCTTACCGTGATCAAGAAGGTACTATAATGTAACGTATTGTTGTGCTATGAAAAAGGTTGTCTCATTGTAGCTATACCACAAAAGTTACTACTAAAACATGTTTTACTTTCCAGAAGAATTCAGAAAAATTGTGCAGATATAAAACAGATACACCGCAAAAGCTACAATGTAAATTGTGTCACACATTAGTATCGTCGTGATATAGTCGTGTAGCTGTCAAATAAACTAACCACTGTGTCATCTGGTATCTCTAAGAAAGCACTTTAAATCCATAATGTATTTTCAAGTAAACCAAAATGTTGCATTAAAATCTCATTAGCAGTACCAGTACATGTTCGATGTATGTAAGCCTGATAGTCGTTACGTAATCGTGTAACTAACAAGCAAGAATGTACAAATAACAACACTGTGTCGTCTGTTCACTATAACAATACATTCGTAATTTCTGTTTAAATAAGTTCTCTTGGTTCTTGACTGGATATTTAACTTCCAACATTGTTGCATGTTAACAGATTCTAAGTCTGACAAAGCATACTAGCAATGTAAAGTGAAAAGTTATATGGCAAAGACAAAGTTAAAAAGCAGATTATGTTTCAATAAACGGTTTAACATTTGAAATGTGGTACAATCTTTTACTCTTCAAAGTACTCAGAGTTTCAGCTTTAACGCAACTATCATGCAGTATACGTCGGTAAAGAACACTGGAATTTTTCTCAAGGTTAGCTTCTATGTTATTTTTCTCTGAGCCAGTCGGCGCACGTGGGTGCCTGCGGCGCGAGTCATTGTCTGTCTCTTTGTTGGCGCGCATTGTTATTGGGATTAGGAGACCTAACTTCTACAAATTCGCCTTCCCGAGAGGGCCCAGCTCTGTTAGAATCCCGTCAGTTCTGATGAAATTCACGTCTGTCGTTATGTCGGTAGATTCCGTAGTTTCTTCCTTGTCCGTCACGTTGTGGAGAATTTCTCCCTGAATCGTAACTGTGCGCCGAACTGTTGCATCTGAAATTATTCTGTCTCCCTTGATAATAATAGTTCTGATTACCATATTGTCTGTTTCTATGGTTATCTCTGTCATATTCATTACTACGGAAATGCGATCTTTCTCTGTAACTCTGCCAGTGGTTGTCATAAGGGTGGTGTCTGTTTTGGTCACGATTTGTGTTATGAGAATAACCTTGTCGTGTCCATTTATTATTTCTGTCATCACGGAAATGTGGCGGATGTGACCTATAATTATTGTTTTCATGTTTTCGCGTTCTGCGATTGTCAGTGTCAATTTCTAATTCTTGTAAGAGTCCTTGAAAAGCTTCAATGTCGTCTTTGCAACGTCCTGCCAAAATAATGTGTCGTAAATGTTCAGGTAATTTGATTAAGCAAATGCGGATGAGTTCTGAGGGGCTGTATGGGTTTGACAGGTACTGATTCTTGTGCAACATGTCTTCAAAATATTTGACAAGACTGGAAGATTCAGATTGTTCAAAGTGTTTCATCATCATGATGCTATGTTTTACTCGGTCTTGTGTGTCTTGAGACCAGTATGCTGAGAGGAAGGCATGGTAAAATTCTCCTTCACTGTGGCAATCGTGAATGACCGATCGCATTCTTACAGCTGGTTCATTCTCTAAGTAGCCACACATAAATTCTGATCTGTGTTCTAACGACCAGTTGGGGGGTAAACAATGAGAGAATTGATGAAGCCAAGCTTGTGGATGAATGTCGTTGGCAGAATTCTTAAACGTTTTGAATTTACGTGTAGTAATGAACAGCTTATAGTCAAAATCATCGTGTCGGCGAGTAGCATATCGGTCATTGTTACGTCGTGTCGGCGGTTCCATCTCAAAATTCGGTGCACATTGCCAATTTCTTTCATAATTTCCGAAGTGTCCTGTGTTACTATTTTGTGGTTGTTCCGTATTTCTATGTCCCTCTTCCCGTGTTGGAGCGCGAGTGTCCTCTGAAATACGTAATTGTTGTATTACCTGTGTCAGCTGATCTTGTACTTCCCGGATTTCAACTTGGTGTTGCGTATTAATTTGATTCAGATTTTGTTTCAGTTTCCTAATTTGTTCGCTCTCTTCTGTGTCATTAAAGACTACCGGTTTTGTGTCATTCAGATTATCATCTACCTTCGTAGATAAATTATTTAGCTGATCCGAAAGTTCAACTACTTTCTCTGATAATGTACTAATTTCCTCCATGTGTCTTTCTACTGTGTCCTTTAAGTTTTCCTGGGTTTTTGCAAGTTGCGTAACCGAATCGGTAGATGCAACTGAGTCAGTTTTAGCTTGCAAGGTCTCATGATTTTCATGAACAATAATTTGCAGTTCTTTTATGTCTGCTTCGTGATTCTGTAATGCATTTTCATGCCGCGAAAAAATAGGTTGAAAATGCTCACAAATTTGTGTTTTTACATCATTACAGACTTTTTGACATTTCGATTCAACGTTATGTAACTCGGTAGTTAAATCTACACGTGTTTGTTCAAGCTTATTTTCCACTGAGTCTAACTTTTGAAGCTTTTGTTCCATTGCGTCTAACTGTTGCTGTGTTTGTCTCTGGTGTTGTTCCATTGTGTCTAACTTTTGAAGATTTTCTTCCATTGTGTCTAATTTTTCAAGCTTTTGCTGTGTTTGTCTCTGACTTTGTTCCATTTGTTGCATTAATTGCAATAATAATGTATTAGTGTCCGGAATCTGTTTCTCTATGCTTTTTGGCAGTGCATTTTCACCGGCAACATTCACATTTTGACAAGCAGAAAATGTGTCTTGACTCATTTGAGAAAACGGTGAGGACCCAAAACCTAAGTCTACAGTATTTGCAATATTGTGTTCTGTCATTCCCGATTCCTGAGGCGAGCTGTTGCCGACCGATCGATCGATAATGCTTCCCTCTTCACTAATTGTTTCCCTGTCCACGCCATTGTTTGCCGGAAGCTCAATTTCCCTATGCACAGTTACCAAATTACTAATTTGAACATCAGTTAATTCATTACTCGGTGGCGCTAACACACTGCTTTCGTCTTCACTGTCATTTCTCAGTTTACTTTGGAGCCTAGTATTACGTTTTTCACACGCCATTATTGTCACAATATTTCACACGACAACACAGAAAAACACAATTTGAAGAGCAAAAATAGGGGAACACATTAACATAGCACTGAAAATAATATCTAGTTAATTGCAGCTGCGAAATACTTGGTGCAAATCTACATGCATACCACAACTGTTCTACTGTATAACAATGAAAGACTGCAACTACAAAGGAGATTTTCTCTACAATTACGCGCTAGCAATAAACAAAAGCTACACTAATTACACAAACTACAAGAAAAAAAATCAGAAGATTCCAGTGAGGTATCCTCGACTAAGGGTCGACATATGAAACGTCCCCTTTTATCAATTTTACTAGACTGTGCTTAACCTGACGCACAATATTTTTAGCGCAACGCAATCTGACTTTCAATAATCTCTACAAGAGAATGGCCCTGACTAACATTAACCTATACCTTTCACAAATCACTAAATCACTTACCTCACAATAATCTTCGTTTCTCCCACTACTGCAATACAGCAAGCGCCACTACCGCCAGCTAAATAAAAGATTCAAACTATGGAAGGCACTAACTACTGATAGGGATAGTTAGCAAATGAAAGATATTAATAGAGAACAAACAATGTATTTACCTTGATATCATCATATATAAATATAGCAGTTCATGACAAATTTCAAAACTCCGCCATCTCTCTCCCCACATCCACCACTGCGGGCGGCTCACCTCCAACTGCGGAACGCTACGCGCTATTCGCAGCCAGCTGCCTAACACTACAATGGTTGAGTATTACAACAATGCAAAGCAGCCACAGACTGCACACGGCACAGCCAGTGATTTTCATACTGAGGTGGCGTTACCAATAAAAAAACCTAAACAGCCTACTTACAAATGGAATGGACAGTGTCTTGAAAGGGGGATATAAGATGAACATCAACAAAAGCAAAACGAGGATAACGGAATGTAGTCGAATTAAATCGGGTGATGTTGAGGGAATTAGATTAGGAAATAGACACTTAAAGTAGTAAAGGAGTTTTGCTATTTAGGGAGTAAAATAACTGTTGATGGTCGAAGTAGAGAGGATATAAAATGTAGACTGGCAATGGCAAGGAAATCGTTTCTGAAGAAGAGAAATTTGTTAACATCGAGTATAGATTTAAGTGTCAGGAAGTCATTTCTGAAGGTATTTGTATGGAGTGTAGCCATGTATGGAAGTGAAACATGGACGATAACTAGTTTGGACAAGAAGAGAATAGAAGCTTTCGAAATGTGGTGCTACAGAAGAATGCTGAAGATTAGATGGGTAGATCACATAACTAATGATGATGTATTGAATAGAATTGGGGAGAAGAAGAGTTTGTGGCACAACTTGTCAAAAAGGAGGGACCGGTTGGTAGGATATGTTCTGAGGCATCAAGGGATCATAAATTTAGCATTGGAGGGCAGCTTGGAGGGTAAAATCGTAGAGGGAGACCATGAGATGAATACACTAAGCAGATTCAGAAGGATGTCGGTTGCAATAAGTACCGGGAGATGAAGGAGCTTGCACAGGATAGGGCAGCATGGAGAGCTGCATCAAACCAGTCTCATGACTGAAGACAACAACAACAACAACAACATCAACAACAATCTTAAATTGGACATAGGTTCAATTTTACTTTTCAAACACATTCATATCTGACATGAAATATGAATACGGCTCACAGCAAAATTTGTTATTGTGCATAGATTAAGTCTTTCACTACTAAACACCTTTTTACTTAGAATGAAAATATAATGGAGTTCACTAAGAAATTACCTCTCACTGTCTTTTGAATGAAGAAGTTACTGTTTTCATAGATAGTGGTTTTCCTATTAATCGTTATCAAGCATTAGCACAATAGACAACCCCCTGTTGATCCTGTACTTTTAATACAGAAGAGTAACCTAATATTGTACAGAACTTCACAGGAATAGCAAGAGTAATTGAAACTTTCTATAATTAAGTAACTTTGATCATTAGGACTACTTTCAATTGGGGGGAGGGCTTAATCTTGACTACTATAGTAGAGGAAAATAAACCCACTTTCATTACATAAGTGTTACCAGACTTAGCAAGCATGAACATATAACTATCAACAGCTGCAGTTCTAAACTTTTACTGCAGTGAAACACAAAATTGAGATATTTCTAAGATCCTTTCAACAAATAATATTAATCTTAGCACCCTCTATTGCCATATTAATTTTAATATGCTTTCAATAAAGGATACTCGGTAAGCACTGTAGCGTTGAGGGACCGTAAGGGGATATGTGACTGAGGATAAATCACGGTAAGTACAACAGTTCAGTCAAATTTTACCTTGTATTTCAGTACACTATAACATCGTATGAGCTGATCCTTCACTGTACATTACTATAGTTCTTCTGTTCCATTAAAGTGATTGCGCAGTGTGGTGACGAGTGGAAGTTCGTAGGTGAATTTGCAAGTAGAATTGCTGGACTCTGTCATTTCTTGGTGGCGACGATAGATATCAATTGCAACATAATTCCAGCTAGCTACTGCATCCATCTGAGGCCATGGGGTATTGGAAAATGGCACAAAAAGCCCTCTCGGCACCAGCACAATTCACAATCTTTTCGTGAGCTGTTGGTGATTCAGTAACTCATCCACGACTGACTCTTGGTTCCACCTTTCTATCCATGCCCTCCACATTTTTCCAGCGCTACATGCTTCCGTTCCCGAGTGGAACCACAACACCTTGTACATACAATATAACTAAGAACCCTAAGTGAAAGTCAGCAGTTTACATAACAGCAAACAATCATTTTAAACAAAACATATCATTTGCACATATTGGTAGTTCTGCACAAAATTATTTAAGTAACATTATTCAGTTTTAAAGACAACCAAAGAAATTATGTGAGAAAGGAAAAACATATCATTTGCTCATATTGTGCATATTACAGAGATTACACTTCATTACAGTATCGAATTAATCATACAGTAATTACAGAAGTTCGACGATGGCATGTTGAACAAAACAGAAAGCTAAATAAATCAACACAAGGTATGTAGAGTCTAAGTTATGGTGTTACAAGGTCACGCAAAAATTTCTTCTAAGAATAGTTGAAGACTGACTAACATAATGCTGAAATAATACAGACAACCTATCACTAAGTATTTCTTGCACTATTAACTGTCAATGTAGTAAAGAATTTACGCCTTATACACTAATGTCAAAATTTCCACTACGAACTTCATACCACCACTTCTATTGTGACAGACAGATACTGAAAAGGGCAGTGTGTTTCTACCGTCTGGATGGAAACTGGTAACTTTCATTAGCGTTTTATGGTTCATCGTGGTACACAAATTTTGCCAATACAGGAGAATGACGGTGAGCCTAATGTCGTAAAGAAATTGGAGAGCTGTAACTTGACGAAATTAATTTATTTGCAACATAATAACTTACACCGTGTTACACGAGGGACTGACATTCAGTGAAGACAGGTATCGTGATTCTTGAAATTTTTCCGTCGTAATGAGTATACAATGAGTATCTGGGATTACTGCCGTAACATTTCGGCTGACATCCGTTCACATATCTTTAGTGTAAAACTCACCTGAAGATTACTGTTTTACCTATGTCTCACGGCTGCAATCACGGAACTTCATGATGTCCAGCTCCCTCTCCTAACTCCCTCTTAGTGCGTGCATACGGCGCAGTAGACTACGTGGCTGTGTCTTTTTCTTTGACTCCTCATCCATTATCAGAACGTTGGAAATATACTGATGAGTTATAACATGATGATCACTATCCAAAAAGATCCAAAATTTCGCATGGTGCCAGCCGGGGACGTACCGTGCTAAGGAAATTACATAAGCAGAACAGAGACGAGTCGGACATCGTTGCAACGACGATTCGGGATGCAGAAGGAGAATTCCACATACAAAAGCCACTTTGACGAAGGGTCTGTTATGATTTGGCGCCTGGGATATAGTATCTTGGAAACGGTGAGGTAGCTGGCTGTTCGCGTGCTACCGGCGTGAGATTCTGTGTAAAAGCGATGAACCCATGGGTAAGCTACAATGTGTTGGAAGTCCGCGTCTAATCGCGGAATGTTGTGGTCGGAGGCGTGCCCGCTTTGTAAAGCAGGACACGTATTCATTGTTGAAAATCTGACGACAGATTTGAAACACAGCCAGCCTGCGTTGGTTTCTTGGGGAGTGAACTGGACCAGAGAATCCAAGCACCATTCACCAAGACAAAACAATTTATTATTCTCCTGTCGACATTAAAAACGAATTCCAAATTCAGTTATAAAAGAGTAGATACAAAATGATCAGTCTATTAGCCGTGGTGGAGGTGACCGGTAGGATAGGATTTAATTCCAGACGTCACCCAGTTGTCTAGACACGACTAGTATATGCTGACAGGATAAGGTCAAGATCGGATACTTCTAAGACATGTACACATGTATATGTGTAAGCAGCTTCGATGCATGAGCTGTTAGGTTGATGGTGCGATAATTCTCGCACTTGTCAGCTCTTGCCATCTTCGGAATTGTGTGGATGATGCTTTTCCGAAAGTCAGATGGTATATCGCCAGACTCATATATTCTACACACCAACGTGAATAGTCGTTTTGTTGCCACTTCCCCCAATGATTTTAGAAATTCTGATGGAATGTTATCTATCCCACCCAGCCAATTCATGATCACCTCAAACACAAGCTAAATTCCATTAGAAATGATAAAATTCAAACAATTTACGCACAAGGACTTTTTAAGTAGGAATATTGGGATTTAAGCGACTAAAGCACTAGTTAATTAGTCTAAAAGAATGTTATATACACAACTTAAGCACAAGGGAAATACCAATGAATAAGGTTAGAACAATGTAAACACCAATAATTGTTTCATGGAGACTGGTCTGCAAACTCTCCCGTGTAGAATAAATTACTACAATAGGATCAAAACGAGATAACAACCCCTGAAGAAATTTTACCTGGCCGTAACCAGCCACCAAAATACACGCAACTGCTATGTAGGTAAAACCTTTTAATGTTGAATTTTTCCTCATCACCTAGGAGAGCAATCTACCCTCTGGCCTATCTGCAATCAGTGACTCAGATAAATAGCCCCCAAAATACATAATTAAACAGAGAATAACAAAAGAGCGATTAAGCTACAGGGTAGCAGATGGGGTCCTGTGGGAGGAAAGGTCGATGCATAATCCAGAAAGCCAGTAACCTTTAATCGTGCATCGGACCGCACAATGAGAAGCGAGGCACAGTGAATCCTATGTGAATCCTATGTGAAATATGTTCACGTGTTATAATCCTTAAGGGCAAAGATCTGCCAATTTTAGTTGACTTGCGTTGCTGTGGGAGGTTCTTTCCCGTGGCAGACTACCACTTCCTCCACTAGTTCTGCCCAAGAGAGAGCAGAAATGGAGCGAGTACTTTTCTGATGTTCGGGTTGCATACTTCACAAATAAAGGCGCCGCTCTTGCAGCAGTGATAACGGGCTTCCTTCGTTCCCGCTGTTGTTCCACGAGTATAGCTAGTTTGCGATGCGATTTCTTCACACCCGTCGACTCGTTCTCTGTTACTGAAGAGTCCAGGAACGTAAGGCTACTGTTGCTTTCTGTTAATACGGAAGATGAGTATACGATTTTGCTGCTTTAAAGAAACTATGAAAAGGTGAAATGATCGATTGTCGGGATCAGATGCCCAACTGATACAAAACATACAATTTAAAATATGCTCCATCAGCAAAGGAATGATACCTGGAATAAGTTTCACGCTGCAGTCCACTCTTCAAACGGAAAGCACACAAAATTAGTCCAGTGCCATCTGGGCACAGAGCAGCGACAAAATAAAACGCGCTATTTGTGTATACATTAGGACACGACAACTAGAGTTCATGAGCTAAGAGAGAACTGTGTAGATTATGATTCATTTTTGTAATTTACAATTAATCAACATTTAGGGATTGCACTTCATCCTCGTGTTTTCTGGCACTGTCGTTACAAAGACAATAATGCCTTAAAATGTGTATATGTCCACTTGATTGTTAGGTTTTATTTAGGAGAACAAAACTTCCTAACCGAGATCGCTATAGGCATGAGCTGGCAACTCTCATTTCATATTTTACGTATCAAAAAAAAAATGTGGAAAGATTTTGTGTGTAGCTGGCAGAAGGTGTCTTATGAGGGTCTGACGGCGATAACTTAGTTTTAGCGAAACAGATCTTCTACAGATAGATTTCTTTATAGTGATCTCGGTTAAGAAGTTTCTCTTCTCACAACTAATCACTATGAATTGCCCCTTAATCAATTGTTGCACATTTTCTGGATAGATATTTCATTTTTAAATAAATTACAATACTATTAGAAAGTGTTTCATTTATATAAAAGTACGTATAAACACAACAATATTCACTGGTAACCAATGATTCGTTACCTTGATACATAACTTGCATCTGTTATTTAGGCACATCGGACTTCTTGTTCCATTTTAACTTGTTCTTCAAAGTCGCTGTAACGACGAAATTATGACTGTGTGAAATAAATTAAGAACAATTTACAGTTTAACTTTTTTTTTCAGAACGGTTGCGTATAGAGCGGAAATGCCGTGAGTTCGCGGTTGTGTTTCCAAACTCGTGTACTCCCTCTCCATTCTGAACGGGGTCGAGCAAACTTGTACCCGAAAACAGACTAAGCCGGCAAGTGGACAGTGGTCTAGACTAAGAAGTAGTCTCTACAGAGACGGCTAGTTCGGCGATGTCACAGTTATCCCTGGCGGGTCTACAGCTAGTAAACAGAGTCCTTTTCTAATCTTTACAGCCGAAACGGCTTCCGGTAGACGTGTGTCAGGGCAGAGGCAGTTGCATTGATGCATTCCTCACTCCAGCTTGCTGGCGAGACTATAGAGTAGGCTATGGCAGTGTGTCCGCTGACCAGACGACGTATAGGCACATCGGCTGCACGGGATGGCGGTTGAAACTCTTTAGTCATCCCCATGTCGCTCAAATTGGTCACGTCCTCTCGTCGTGTAAGACCAGCCTGCTCGCCGTCTGTCGAGCCCCAGAACTCAGAGCTGCAGGACGATGCGGTACATAAGCAGCCACTTTCCCCACTACCGAGCGAGGTGGCGCCCTGGTCAGCACACGGGACTCGCATTCGGCAGGACGACTGCTCAAACCCGCGTCCATCCTCCTGGTTTAGATTTTTCCGTGATATCCCTAAATCGCTTCAGGCAAATGCGGCTGACTACTTACTCTAATCCGGCGGGCTGATGACCTGACCCTCCCCCCAACGAACCAACGAATCAACCAGTATCTTCCTAGGTCCCTGTCTATACACTCACACACTCACTTTACACACTCGGTGTTGTCAGAATTTCACTTCCTACCCCGCATGGCTGGCCGCTAAAAGGTCCCGCTTTCCGCCAACGTGCGTGCTGGTGGTGGAAGCTCGCCTGCATAACGCAAGAGCATAACGCAAGCTATCGATTCTCGGTGGACGATTCTCGTCTAGGGTCAATTGTTTCTAGCGAATTACTGAACATCAGGCTCTGTGACGGACGACCCCTATACATTCCGGCGTTTACCCAAAGACACTGTCAATTTGAATGATTGTAGTGGGGAAGGGATGATCGAGACTCGACCGTGGATCAGCGAAAACGTTTCATGCAGTGACATGAATCATAGATATTTTTACGCGTTCGGATACGCGGACGTCCGCACAAACGTCCACCGACGCAGGTATGACCCGCAGGAGAACACTTTATGCCACGTATGTCCAAGCACTTCTCGAATACATGAAACGCAGAATCGGTGCTGCATTGGCTCTTAAAAGTGGACCAACAATGTATTAAACAGATGGTCATAGTGGTTTGGTTGATTAATGTAAATAAACGCGTAGACATTGCCGTTTTTGTGTCGTCCTTTCGTGTAGCCGTTGTATTCTCTCCCGTGCTTATATCGTCTTAAATTTTCTACAACAGTTGCCACTTATGACTAAAGAATGCGGTGGCGCATTGAGTGAAACCGACACTGAATGGAAGTTTGTGCTACACCGGGAGACGAGCCCAGATACCCCACATTCCGCGAGTGGTCGCCATAACGGTCTCGACTATCCGAGTACCTTCCCCATCCGACCCAAATCTCCAGATGCTGGACGCTACAGAACAGCGCCCCCTTTCCTCCAATCCAGTAATTTGCAGCCTAACTGTGTGTACTCAAGAGTTTGGATACTGTTGCGCATCCGCACTGAAATACGGTATCGCTGTCGGGGTACACTCGGTAAAACACCTAAAACTTGCACCGCAGATAATGCGGAAATGGAAATTGCTATTGGTGTGCTTTTTTCACATACTGCATTGTTATCATACAGTCTGCAATGAAACGACCTTTGCTCACGTGCTATCATTTCAGCAGATAAGTCCGAGCGGGCTGTAGTAATACGGCGTTGCATATTATCGGGCGTAGTTTGTATGTCCTTTTAGACACCATCTTTCAGCTTTCTCCACAGAAAAAAAGTCTACGCACGTGAGATCTAGCCAAGGTACAGCTCCTCTGTGTCGAATCCAACAACCAACTGGAAACAATTTGTGAAGGCGTGCTGTAGTACTTCGACTACTATAGGCTGGACAACCATCATATTGGTACCGTAGGATCCCTCCCAGTCTACAGAGGAACGTCTCGTAGCATCCGTGGAAAATGGTTTGTTAAGAGGCTGTGATACTTGTGCATGTTCAGTGTTCCATCTATGAAAATGGACGTATGAGCTGATGGTTTACTATTCCACCAAACACGTCTACACTGCACCTGAAGAATCCAACGGGAATTATCAACAAACTAGTGGTGCACGTTTCGATGGTTTACTTTGCCATGATTGGTAGATGTGGCTTCATCATTAACAAAGATACATAATCCATCTGGAGTATCCTGTCTTAAAGCCTATGTACAGAAGTTAACACGATTCTCATAATCGTTTCCATGCAGCTCCTGTTGGGGTGAGATGTGTTAGGGATGGAACCTACGCGGGTGGAGAATGAGTAAAGACACTTGCCTGACTAATGCCACTTGCTCTTGCGATTGTGCGGGAGCTAAAGTACCCATTAACTGCAACAGATTCAAGAGCATTAATTTCCACCTCTTCTGTCATCACTTGTTCCCTTCCGTTACGTTGTGTAGGTGTGACACTACCGCATTTACGAAACTGATTGAAGAGACTGATAAATAACAGCCGAGAACGATGGCACCTATCGGGATATCTTGCCGCATACATCATACAAGAATGAACTGCATTCTTTCGACACTCTCCATACACCATGAGCATGTCGACATTTTCTGCATTGGTGAAGCCCCTTGTCCACTCACGACCTACTGCTGGGACTACCACTGCAAGCTGCAATGCATTCAAGGAATACATAAGCACACTGTAAGCAAACATAAAATAGTAATAGCTACTACGCAGGTTGAATGGCACAAACAAGTGCCGGTACGGAACCTTTTCTAAATACGATATGTCGTAAGCGACTCGCACTAGAATCCTGCAACAAACATCACAGACATTAGTTTACCCTAATTTTAGTTTGTTGTTTCATTTAAAAAGTGTATGTTTCCACAAAGAAATACTCTTTCTAAGCATTATTACACTTATTAATTGGCCAACATTACGAGTCCCTAACTACCAACCCATTCTGTGAAAGCCGCACATCAATCGCACTTTCCATTTACGGTGCAAGTTTTATGTGATTCACCATGTGTGCATGTCCGAAAGAACAAATGCCATTCATATATAAGTTGCCATTATTATGGTAATTATTTCCGAAATTTTTTTAAATGTATTGTTTTACAAGTTCACGGTCCTGTTCACTTCCGGGATGTGTCTCGTATCTTTAAATGCAAAACTTCTACTTATGATACAATAGTTCTATTCACCGTTTGCGTTATATTTTTAGCTACGCTGGCAGCACCATGTATTGAACATGAAATTAGACCTTTATTGAAAATATAAAGTAGCTCTTCAGACAAAAGCTCTCTCGAAACATGTCATTCTGTTTTTGTGTACGCTTATTTAGTAATAACATGGCCGTGAGAACCATAAAAAATCCATGGTGTTAGTAATAATTCCTTTGTCTTGAGTTATTTCAGTAGTCATACACAATCTGGAGCAAATACAGTATTTGTTCTAACGTAATTTCATGCAACTTCTGAGTGTCGCGGTGTCATTGTCAGTAAACAAAATCTGCATTTTCTCCTAAGTAAGAACTTTATTTTGTTCATATAACGAAACCAGTGAAAGCGGGAATTATGCGTGACGTGGACCAGCTCCACGTCGTCCACGAGCAGTCACACAGCTTCGCTCTATTTCCAGTTAATCGATAGTGGGCACTTGTAAAACGCTTTTATTGGGAGAAACGTCTGTGAACCAATAAATTAGGTTGCACACCGTAAAGGGTAATAAAGACATCAGAGTCCTTTGTGTATGCCATATTACGGGTGAGTGTTGAGAGTAGTTATATAGGATAGGTTATTGGAAAAGGTTCCTAGCGTTGCGCGGAACACCAGCGAAGTATAAAGCACAGAGATATAGACGAATCTGCTGTTGCTAGCCACAGCACATTGAAAATACATAAAATATAGCTTGAGCATGGAAACTAGCCTATATTTTAAACTACTGGGACTCTATCAATAATTAAGACGTGAGAATTACGACGTGTGTGAACAGCTTTGAGATAATCAACAGTGAATGGCGCTATGCACTTGATACCGAGAGAATGTACAGGAATATATCCGTGTTACACAGGGTGTAACAAAGTATTGCCAAACTGTCAGGAAACATTCCTCACACGTAGAGGAAGAAAATACATTGGTCCGGAGATGTTTTATTTCTACTTTAGAGCTCTGTTTGTTCTACTCTTCCAAACATTACTCATGGGAAACGCACGAAAAGAACGTATCAACATAATACGAGAAACTTTCCAAGATGAAGAGTTAAAAAGTCACGCGTTAGCAAGGATACATTCGTCAACCTGTCGTCGCACTGAATCCGTTATGCGCTGACACACCCCTGAAAAATTGTTAATTCTTTCATATACCCACACTACAAGCACGAGTAGTCTGTAGATCTATTACTGACGTTCCTTACTTACGAGCTTTCAAATGCCCGCACAAATAAATAGCATGGAACCCAGGGAATTGGTCCATCTCTGCCTATCTGTTCGTTACGGAATCTTTTATTAAGAAGACCATAAACATTAATATTGGAATAAGGAGGAGCTTCATAGTATATTAAGTACATGTTATGACGCACTTGTGAAGTCTCGGGTAGAGTATTCTCTAAGGAAGCGTGGTAAGTGTCTTCGTTGAGCCTAGGTGGAAGAACTTGAGGCCCTAACAAACAGCCCACAATAATGCCGACCCGAACAATGAAAGATAATCTTCATGGATGACGTGACTAGAGCGTTCAATATGGTTCCCGATGGTGCATGGTAAGATATAGGAGTGGACCAAAATTTTACCTTGCGGGACTATATTCGTAATTTTCACCTGTGACTACAACTTTTATTTTTCCACTGTTGTTTGGATCATTCAGCACAATATTTCACGTACTGTTTGTTACCTATTATTCAAGCCACTTGTGTTTCCCGTGATTTGGAAATTGGAAATATGTGGTAAGGTCTTATGCTACCAAACTGCCGAGGTCATCGTGGTGCTTAAGGCTTTTATTAATGGTTCTGTCAATAGTTGCAGTTATTTGTTAGGCGGCTAGTTTCGAGCCCTTACAAGTTCATTTTAAACCGGTAAGACTTCGAAACTAGCCGCCTAATAAATAATTTCAACTGTTGAAAGTACCATTAATGAACGTTTTAAGGAATTCAAATGACGCTGCTGTTTTCTGTCAACGAAATGCTGGAATTAAAAAAGTACTGCTCATTCAGCAGCTGACACGGTGACCAAAAATCCTCACATTTCCGATGCTGATAATTCCGACAATAGTATGAACAAGGCAGACAAAGGATGTCAACCTCTCGCACCTCAAGTAAAAGAAGAAACAGTGGCTAGAGCTCAACAGCTACCTATCTGCACTCCAAGTAGAATGAAAACTGAAGACATGAAGATAAAACCTTGCGTACAAACAGCGGAGTACAGTCAAAGAAGAATGTGTTGCATCATTATTGTAGAGTAAGCGTTCATGGTGACGACCATGAGCTATACATAATAAGCTACGACATACCACGTTTTGTCTGATGCACTGTAGGATTCCGGGCTCTCTTCCGGTGGTATGAAACACTGTAAACATTATTACGCTCAGGTACTGCTCCTGCTGGTTTTGAGCACCAAGAAACCTTACATAACCAGAGAAGGAAAAGTAAAGAGGGATGAAGTTGGGGTGCGCAAGGACTAAGGGTCTGGGCATCCTCTTCCAATTACTCTTTACCTGTTGTTAGATACTGCCAGGCCCAACGATCAAAATGTCCTGGAGTATCATTGTTCTTAAACCACAAACCAGTGCGCAGCTGTAACAGAACGTCCTCCAAAGGTTCAGGCAGGGTATTGTCCAGGAAGTTCAATGACTGCATCATTCAAACGATCTGGTAGTTCGTACGATATGTTACGTAGTTATCTAGTGGTGTTCAATTTGTTCTATATTCGTGTTACAGAACGTGTGGCGTGCTTGAATTTTATTTTTAATAGTGACCTGTTCCCTGCCTATGGAGTATTGTTTTCTACCTATAGGCAAAATTGATCTTATGATTGCTCCTGATGTGATACAGGGTGTTTAAAAACTAATATCCAGGTATTAAGGCGTTGTAACATTTATTACATTAAACGTACAATTATAAATGTTGCAGCCGGCCGGTGTGACCGTGCGGTTCTAGGCGCTACAGTCTGGAGCCGAGCGACCGCTACGGTCGCAGGTTCGAATCCTGCCTCGGGCATCGATGTGTGTGTTGTCTTTAGGTTAGATAGGTTTAATTAGTTCTAAGTTCTAGGCGACTGATGACCTCAGAAGTTAAGTCGCATAGTGCTCAGAGCCATTTAAACCATAAATGTTACATCAAATGAAAGAACAACTAAAACCGGTTTGTTTGTACACCTGTACGCAAAGGAAAGGGGGTGGAACGACCAAGACTTAACTGAAGAACGTGTTGAAACAGTAAAAGTCTTTCATGCGTAGCACCAAAAAATTGGTTCTAAAGGCTATACGTAAATTAGCAGTTCCGGTGACGTCTGTGTGGAGACTTATAAAGAGACCCTTACAACGTCGTTCTTACCATTTGCAGTTACTTGAAGCTCTAAAGCCCATAGATTACTTTATAATGGAAAAGTTGCGGCAAGACGATGAAGGTTCTGGATCAGCTATATATCGGCATTTCACCTAAGCGGAAATGTGAACGCATGATGAACTGCGCTACAACCATGGTTCAAATGGCTCTAATGGGACTCAACATCTGAGGTCATCAGTCCCCTAGACTTAGAACTACTTAAACGTAACTAAGGACGTTACACACATTCATGCCCGAGGCAGGATTCGAACCTGAGACAGTAGCAGAAGGGCGGTTCCGGACTGAAGCGCCTAGAACCGCTCGGCCACAGCAGCCGGATTCAGCCATTGTTCTATCCTGAATTCGGCAGCAATATGATGCACCGTCTCACTGGTATAACTCAGTATTCGATTTTTTAAACGACTTTGTGTCCTGCTGCAGGATTGCCCGCAAGGAGCCGAATGGCAGATTTTGCTTTTCATGACCTCCAAGTTCACGCATAATGCGACAACACGTGATATTTACATTGAGGTTCACAAAGGATCGTGTGTATGTGCCTCCTCTACCAGTTTATCCATCTTATTTTATAAATATCATATGTTAGAACGTTTACTACAGACACACTGATCACGGTTTGGGAAGAACTCTCCTATCGACTCCATGTGCGACGAACAGCGCTGACGTAGAAAAACTGTAAGAAAATCAGTTGTAATTGCTCTTTAATTTGATGTATAAATTATAACTGTAAACTGAATGTAACAAATGTTACAAAGCACTAACACCCTCATATTTAATTATTTATTTGAAAACAATAAACCGCCATTTGACTGCGTGTCACTACATTTATCTGCTGTACTATCTATATTTCGTCTTTTATCCCATTACAACGTACAACGCTAGACGTTCCTAGACCAATAACACGTCATATCTGTTACGGCAGCCTAAAGCGGTCAAACAGGACTAACACATTCCTTAAAGGTATTTACTCGTAGCATTGTACACGATAATAAGATAAAAATTGAAATTTTGTAATACCGAAGATAAATACAGTAATACATCCCCAATTGCCAGTTTATTCTTTCAAAAACATGTTGCATGTCTGTAGCTCAGCACCGACGAAAACTTTTTCCCTGTGTTTATAATCAGTGTAGTATACGATGGACATTTCTCACTCGAGTCCTGTATTCCAGGTCATTTTGTTAACAGATATAATTGCATTATTCTTTTGATTCGGGAAGTCTGTAGCATCCATTGTTCATCCATAGTGCGATATCTGTCATTTCGAGAAGGTGGAAGGGAACGACATCATGATGTCAGCTGCATCGGGACTTCTCGCGGAATCAGCGACGCCGAACCGGGATTTAAACCCAGGACCTCCCTGCTACTAGGCAGTTTTGCTAACCACTGTGTCACCCAGACGCAGTGTTTGCCGCAGTTGCGCGGACTGTCTCGGACGACCGACGTTCCTATCTAGCGCCACCTACCCGCACTCGCCGTCCGTGTCCTTCATGCTCACTACTTTGAGATTCCCGCAAGAGGTGCAAAATGATAGGCCATTCTCAGAGGAGGTGGTGGGTTCATAGCCCCTTCGAGGCAAACCGATTATAAGAATGCGTGGCGACTATTCTACCTATTCCATTACACGTTGTCATATAATTCTATAACCATTGTATGCCTTAAAATGTCCAGCAGACTTCATTTAAGACACAAGTTCATATCACATGGTACTCCTGCATGTATTTTGTCGTTTTTCGGTGCAATTTAACTATTTTCTACCAAACAGACCGTATTTCTGTTAAAAATCTTTTTCCACGTGTTATCCCAATTTCTAGTTGGTTCAAAAATGGTTCAAATGGCTCTGAGCACTATGGGACTTAACATCTGCGGTCATCAGTCCCCTAGAACTTAGAACTACTTAAACCTAACCAACCTAAGGACATCACACACATCCATGCCCGAGGCAGGAGTCGAACCTGCGACCGCAGCAGTCGCGCGGTTCCGGACTGAGCGCCTAGAACCGCTAGACCACCGCGGCCGGCTAGTTGGTTCCATTGCCTCCCTTCCGTTTTTCACTTTATTCAATACCTTCTTTTGGAATATGGATCTCCTTCTTCCTGGCACTAACACATGCCTCCACGAGGTCTGCACGTTATTTCGCATTTCTCTCTATTAGTGGCTGTAGGCGGCTGCATGATCCTCCTGGGGCCACCCCCTGAGATGGAGTTTGTATAGCCACCTGTCAGCGTTTAGTGTCATTGTATGTGCTTCCGTTAGCACGGTTTCTAATTGCTTGCGAATTATTTAACTCACGCGTTAAGTCGGAAGCAGCTCGGTACTCACTTTGTCGGATGTGGCAAACCGCCTAAAAGCTACATCCAGCATGCTCTGCACACCAGCTCTCTTTATTAAGTGGGTAAACCACATTGGGAGGTTCAAAAAATCAGATTTTTTATTGCATAAATCGTTATCTTAACTATCCAAGAATACGCTGGCAAAATGTCAAAGAGAAATTCACATTCGTTTAGATTCTATGAGCATAGAACCGAGTGCACATCGGGTACAGACTCGGGTGCAAGATTCATCAAGGGATGAATTACTGAAGAGATGTTTAGGTGGCCACGCGCAAAATGCGAATGTCACTTTTAATTTTACTATTTGGCGATTAGCTCCTAAACACTTGCACTCCGGACTAAAAGTCGTTGAATTGCCATCGTATTTAGCAACGGGCTTATTCAATTAAGAAAACCCATTCCTCCTGATGTTCATGAACGAGGCAGGAGGAGGCACTCAAAGCTTCAGTTATGCCGAAGAAATGGATAACCGCCGCGTGAGCCGGCAGAATCGACACAGTTCATTGGAATAGGAAGGATGGTCGGAAAGCACTGCTGCAAGCGCAGAACGAAGCCTATGAACAAGAAGATTATTATATGGTGCTGTAATTGCAGCTTAGTCGGTAAACATCTTACATTTTGTTAACTTCCTTCAATTTCTAGTTTCCGAGAATTAACTTTTCAAACGAGTTTTCCTCGAAATGACTTTTTCACATTTGCGTGCAGTCTAACTCAAAAAGTGTGGAACCGATCATAGAGACTTCACAGCATTACGAACATTACGAATTATGTAAGCCAACTTGTGAGATGATATCATGATTTTAAGGGTATTTATATATGCGTAAATAGAGAACAAATCGTGAAAATCGAAGTAAATTGTTCCAATCCTTGCAAAATTTGTAATTTTCATTTTTTCACCTGAATTGAGTTTCATGTTCTTTGAAATTAAGTTATTAATGTAAAATCAAAACATTTTTGATTTCAGATAAAAATCTGAATAGCTACACTGCACGCAAATGGAGAACTATACTTACAACCTTCAGCGGACATCACAGCATAACTTTGTAACTTTTGGCTGAAATTATCAAAAAAATTCACAGAAACTGTTCCAAATGTAATTGAAATGACGTCAAAGTATTATTAAATTTCAATTAATTCTTCCCACTCAAAAAATCCCAAAGGTAAATTGTTTCCCCACATAATCCGCCGATGCACATATTAAAGGAATACACATGACTTCAAGAAAATAAATTCTGATATGTATTAATTTAAAATTTATTGTCACTATGTCTACAGAAGGACATAAACTCATATATGTCGACCGGTTACATGATAATACTCTGAGTATTTTTGAAGATGTGTTAGAGTAATTTTGATAAATAATTTCACGGTCTTCTGTTGGATGTCCATGAGACCTAAGGTAACTTCTCTACACCATAAGAATTTTATACCAGCAGAAACCTTAAATTTATGTCACGTTCTTATTACGAGTAGTTTGGCAAACTGTTCTTGTAATGTTAGTAGAAGCTCCCAAAGGCATGAGGAAGCACTGACGCAGATAAAATGCTTTTGAAAATACAGTACAGGTGATCCATTCAAATCTCTATAGCTGTGTTATTTTACTATGATCCTCCTTTTTCCAAGTATTTCATTCCTTTTTGCTGCAACTACTCTGAGAGGGCACTTGGAAAAGGTTACTTCAAGTGATTTGTGATGCTCTGTAGTGTGAGACCATCTTATCCTTCTATTCGTATTAAGGAAAGAACTCCATATTTTGATATTTTCGCACCTAAAGGTCTGCAATAGAGATGGATTGCACTCTTTAATTATGAAATATCAGCATCACACCCAATTATTACACCCTAGTCGTTCGTATGTACATATATCCTCTTTTTCATGAATTCGTGTTAAGTTCCCCCAGTTTATTGTTGAACTCTGAGCGTACTACCTTGCGGGATGCTCAGTTGAACTTAGACGTATGTAGTGTGAAGTCCATTGACGGATAATTGAGATTTCACATCTATGATTATTTTCGGTAGCAGTTTTAGAAATGGATCGCTAAGGACCATTTTTAACACTTCCAAAATGCTAACAGTCTTTGTTTCGATCTAACAGTTTGGCTAAGCCAGTAAAACCTAAGGGTCTTTTAGCGTCATTCGCTGCGAATGTTGAGATGTCTGCGTATTCTCTAAGGTTAGAGCACTATGATCCCGCAAGACTGGTTTTTCGTTTTCTGTTTCTTTCTGTGTTATCGTGATCAGTTGATCTTTGATTGCTCGTACAGCTATTTTGTAGTTTGCTTTCAGTAAAAGTATAGGTCATGTTTTGTTTACGTCAGTTCCACGGCCTTTTGGTACTAACGCTATCACACTTTCTTCGAAGTCTGATGGTAGAGATATGAGTGATGACTTCTTTAACTACATCGGTCAGCTTTCTCCGTCACACTCTAATAACTTCAATGAAATTCCACTGGTATTTCATATGGACCAGGTACTTCTAATCATCGCACCACGTCAGATGTTCGAGCATATAATTGCTTATAAACGTGTTGAATATCATGAACTAATTCTTTCGTTCTGTTAGTATTCGCCATTTTCATCTCATGATCCAATGACGATATCTTCCTTCTTTATCCGTTTCAGTAACTCTTACAATGAGGACTGTTCTTCTTCATTGATGGAAAGTGATCTGAATTTGGCTTAAAAACGCTGAAGCGTCTTCTTTAAGTTGGTTAGATTTGCTTTTATTTTGTTAAATTTGTGAACTAGCCAGCAGTTGAGACTCGGTCGCTATGTATGTCTCTTAAGCAAGAATAATGCTACTCTGTTATTTCTTAGTTTCATTTTCTCTTTTTCGTATGTAATCAATGACTACCTCCGTTCATATTTCAAGTATTGTCCACCATTCTATATTTTCCTTCTGATCGAATGAACGTATTCCCAGTGATTTTTAACTTCGTCTATTGCTACACATTCGTAGATACTATCTTTTAATTTCCATAATCACGGTCACAAAATATGACGTGCCTAATTAAATCTATACTGTACTTACTCCTCAGTGGGATGAAAAGCTATTTGTGAATGTTTCTACTGCTAAAATACAGCGTGTTAGGATTGATGACTTATAAATTATATTCCTTTTACTTCCTGATGAATTTGAAGTTAAAGTAAGCTTAACTGTAGTGGGATATTTTATTTCCGAGGCGTTTTGCGGATTTTTGATCGTGACAAAATCGGACATTTTATGCGAAAAATAAAAATTAATCATTTGTTGTTTCCTTCTTAAAACACTACTCCACAATCTTAATTGTTAGGTCTTGCTCAGACATTTTGTAGTAACTGAAGTATTTAAGTCCTGCAAAAATTACTCCGGCTATCTTTGGACTGCTGCCAGAAGTGACGTAAATCTCCACGAATACTACGTTAAGAAATTTAAAGATGATACGTCATCCTGCCTCTAAGACTTCCACATTGTCCATAGATTTACAACCTCTAGCTAAAACTGCAGTGGTACACTGACATTCGATTGCCACTGTTAAAACTCCATTAAGATCTGCTGTGCTAAGGTCTGGGATCATTACATCCTGTAACACAACAAAATAGATGTTAGGATTATAAAGGAAAATTTAAGAGGAAGTATTGTGTGTGAATTTCGAATTGTGTTAGTATTTAATGTCACATATTATCTGATTGCTCCATTCTTCAAGTTAATACTTGGAGAGTATTTGTTACTACTGGGTGGGGCAAATAAAATTGGCCCGGAGGACAGAGTTCCAGGATACAAAGAAACAAGGCAAATGAAATAAAGTGCTAACGTGACTATAGTAGACGCTGAAGACGACCTACATTCATCACTTGTCCCTTCAGGCCATTGTCAGTAAGTTTCTGAAGGATGATCGAAGCTGGACTTCTAGAATTGCTGCTGTCTGATCCGAAATGTTCTGCTGCATTTCTTGAAGACCATGAAGAGTGTTGCGATACAGCTTAGACTTCAGGGCTCCCCACACAAATTGTCACACTGACCGATTAGGTGGCCTGCGTGGCTACATAGGGCCGCGATCAGACTGGTCTCTGAAAAAAAAAAAACTATCGGGAGTGAAGATCGTGTAAATGTGCTCCAAGGTTCGGCGCGTTGTATGGGACGTTGCTCCATTCTCCTGCAGATTGGTTATACGCATAAATTCACGTCGAATCGCATTCAATCGTCCGGGCCATCCTGCATTTACTTGTATCTCAAGAAATACGGTAGCACACGATTGATTGTCCACTGCTTGCAGTAATGATTCAGAATTAAGTCTATGAAGGCTGTCATTACCATTTCCAGTAGAAATTAAGCTTTCTACTGTCCCTTTGCGTATCTGTGTCTCACGTTCTTCTTTGGCCTCCATTTCAATGACCCAGCGTGTTGTACGTAAGGTTTTATCTTCATGTCTTCAGTTTTCATTCTACTTGGAGTGCAGATCTGTTGCTGTTGAGCTTTAGACACTGTTTCTTCTTTTACCTGAGGTGCGAGAGGTTGACATCCTTTGTCTGCTTTGTTCATACTATTGTCGGAATTATCAGCATCGGAAATGTGAGGATTTTTTTGTCACCGTGTCAGCTGCTGAATGAGCAGTACTTTTTTAATTCCAGCATTTCGTTGGCAGAAAACAGCAGCGTCATTTGAATTCCTTAAAACGTTCATTAATGGTACTTTCAACAGTTGAAATTATTTATTAGGCGGCTAGTTTCGAAGTCTTACCGTTTAAAATGAACTTGTAAGGGCTCGAAACTAGCCGCCTAACAAATAACTACAACTGTTAACAGAACCATTAATAAAAGCCTTAAGGGGGTAGGACGTCAAACGAGCCGACTTGGAGCAAGAGAGGCACCACACGACATTTTAAATCCCACTGCCTATACGTTTACAAATAAATTCATAAAACTTTGTCAACACGACCAGCCAGGATTCAGGATTCAAACTCACAGCAATGTAAGTTCAAAAGTATAACAAAATTATTCTTTTTACGTGTGAAATTTCATCATTTTTTCACTTATTATTGACTGAATTTGTTGCTATAGGTACACTTTTCTTCACAAGTAAGAGAGATTCTTCGATGAATTTTGGACAACATACAAACCATACTTACAGGTGTATGAAACTCGAGAATTTATTTAATTAATGAGAAAATGAATGAGCTGTTACATTTTAAACTTCATGTTCAGAAAAAATTCAAATTTGATGGTTGTTTATCTCAATTTTTAGCACAGTTTTTAATAGATTTGGAAAATTCTAGAGTTTCATACACCTGTAAATATTGTTCATACACCTGTATGTAATTTCTTCTTTTACTTGAGGTGCGAGAGGTTGACATCCTTTGTCTGCCTTGTTCATACTATTGTCGGAATTATCAGTGAAGAATTCATCGAAGAATTCATCGAAGAATTCATCGAAGAATTCATCGAAGAATCTCCCTTACTTATGAAGAAAAGTGTACCTATAGTAACTAATGCAGCCAATAGTAAGTGAAAAAATGACATTTCACATGTAAAAAAATAAAAAAAATAAAAATAAAAAAATTTTGTTATATGTTTGAACTTCCATTGCTATGAGCGTGATCCTGAACCCTTCCTGGTCATGCTGACAAAGTTTTATGAATTTATTTGTAAACGTATAGACAGTGGAAATTACAATGTTCTGTGGTGCCTCTGCGGCTCCAAGTCAGCCAGTTTGACGTCCTGCTCCCCTTAAGAAATTATTTTTTAATCCTTACGATGTGTTGCAATATGATCTTCAGACGCCTTACTGCACGTTTCTGTGCTATTTATGTCACCCGGTACGGACTGAGGTAGGAGAACAGCACTGTTTTCAGTGTTTTTTGTAGGTACTATTTTGCGTCGACTACCTACGATACGTGCTTCCTGACTCAGCGTTAAATTCTAACTTTTCAGCTTGTGAGATACTTTAGCTTTCCGTTCCCGGGATACTGTTTGGCGTAACAGGTGTTGGTTGCACTACCCTGTCGGGTGTGGCCACACACGTCAGCGGCATGCTACTGGCGTCGGCCGTGATCTCGACCGCGTCACCGGGCGGCAGCCGGGCCACGAGCCACAGCGATTACTCAGCACGCAGGTGCCCAGTGGAGCTGCACATTGCAGACAGCCTCGGGTGTCCGTCGTTGATCACTAATACACAGTAGCCCGATATATTTATGAAGACAGGATGTGTTCCATTAAATGTCTTAACCTGCGTTACTCCGATGGGAACAGCAAGGCAAAACCGTTACGGGAACTCTCTCCATGATAATAAATCACCCGCACATATTACCTTACCACGTTTCTTACACAATAACTTAGAATTTCGAAGGAAAGGTCCAATATGCACATACTGCGTAATCCTAAGCCAGTACACGAAATTTGTATCTCACTTGGACTCCTGTTTGCATGAGAATAATTCGTGCAGCTGCATGTCTCTTCAGTTATACGATTACAAGTTCGATAATCTGTGTGTTCCAGCTAAACTAAAGTAGCCGTTTGCGGAAGGTATAGATCAGTAATTTCATGTCAGGAAATTCTAACCATCTTAAGGAAGGGAAGACTTACCTGACTACATGAAACAAAGTGAGTTTCATAATTTTTTTCAGTAAATTAAAAAACAAAGCAAAATCTCACGAAAGGATTTATTTATTATACTGTTCCCTTGAAGTGATCATCTTTTGCGTCCAAATCGAACGCTCCCCGTCGCCGGTGCACCGGGTGGGAGAACCCCTTGCAGCCGGAACATTAGCGATCGGCTGGAGTGTAACAAAATAATTTTGCATAAGTCATTTTCAATATATTTTCTATCAGCATACGCAGGATAATTGAAAAACATTAAGTTCTGACGAAATGGTGAAGTCTTGAAACAAATGTTATTTTCTTTGCCCACAGAATGAGACTAAAGCATGCAACGAAAATATACTTTTGAAGATATTGCAAACTGGCCACGTACGCGGATGGAAAATTCAATTTAGATTGCTGGCATCGAATTCCGCTTAAAGTCGTATGTACCGACGTCAAATATAGTTTTCTGACATTTGAAAAATATATTTTCAGGAAACACTGGTTTACAGTTTTGGGTTACAGTTGTAGTTAAGTTAATCACGCCACTAGTCAGTGATCCCTCGACCATTCACTAATCAGATCCAAAAGGAGGTCCTCCTCCTCCTTCTGCTTTTTGGCCACGGTGGTTCTGCTGGCGTCTTTAACAACTTCATCCGCTTCTCTGCTCGCTCGATCGATATGCTATTTGTTCGCTATTGTGCAGAAGTTGTAACAGTGTAGTCCGATCTCAAGTTGGAGCACGTTCACAATTTGCATAGTTCCCATTACGCTTCGTTGAAATTAGGGAGTGCCACATTGGCCCCTGCAAATGGTTTTCTGAGACACTTCTTCACAAATCGCATTGTGATTCTGTGATGGAGGTTCTGGCGAACTTGGGATGGACGTTACAAGAAAGCAGATCTCACAGAGAGCATTTAAAGCCACAAAAATCAAAAAGAAAGATATAGTTTAGAAGCTTCATCTGCCACTTGCAATACAAATTGCGCACTGTAAGACGGTCTTAGAAAATGAAGTTGCTTTGACTTACAGTGTAAGACGGCGTTGAAAACGAAATTGCTTTGACCTATGGAAGTGACTGATGATATTCGTATATTAGTAAATCGGATAATTTTTGGTTTTGCCCAAATTCATGTGCACAGACACGTTACTTCAACTTTACAGCCATCAGTAGACCCTGTTAACTACTTATACGCATGTTGCGACGTTCGGTAAAAACGGCGAATGTACTACGTTTCACTACTTCATAGTATAGTCGCCAGACTGTAGAGACATCAATCTTCTTCGCCTACACCAAGTGCAAGTGTTTGATTACTTAAACTGTTGATGTAGTAAAAGAAAAGGGGACACAGCGCAAGCTTCAGATTAGTTATAGTCAGTAAATTAAATTAATTACCCTTGTAATAAAAAAATAAGACACAAATGTGAGGTAGTCCTGTATCTGCGTATTATCAGATACACTCAGAACTCCTAGTGATTTGCCCAACTGCAATCTATCACTAGGACCAATAATGAAACAGAAACAAGATCAAATAAAAGTGGATGAGTTCAGTCCGTAGACAGAGCTGGAGTTTATCAGCTGCGAAGAATTTGGGAAAGGAAAGGTGTCAGTTATGGGTTCCGAAATACGATAACAAGACCAGTGTAAAGAAGATTACCGAGCTGTATAAGAGAAATCGTGATGCCGGATGTTAGCAGTGGAAGCAGCGTGATCACATGGTAGCAACAAACATAATTGGTGAAAGCGTACCACGCCACCAGGCTGCCTACATACAAGACTCTTCCCAGGGTAATTATAAATCAAAGCTGCGGTACCTTCGGCACACCTAAAATATATTTTATCAAGATGTCGAGAATCTACAATAAAATGGGGTTGGAGAGGGTTATCTCTGTACTTAACCCTTTCGTGATTTGTGGGAAACATGCTTCCCACTACAGTGAACTCGCTCATAGTCCCGTGGGATTCACAGTTTGTACGGAGCTACCACGTAGTGAACAGTGTAGGGTTCTACTCCCAATCGGAAGTTCCCGCCGTTTTTGCTGTACCTTCGCGCAGAGGCATGGTATAGCTGAGTGTTGCTCTGTAGAGGAGCCTTTCAGTGCTGTTTGCGTGACATTTTGTGATTTTTTTCCTTAAAGCTATAGTATAAGGTAAATACTTTTGATTTGCCCATATTTATGAAGGAAAACGTAAAATTGGAACGAGGAGAATTCCAGTTTGAAACAAAAGGAGCCATTTCTGCACTAAAATGGATGGATAACCGTCCAGTCACTTTCATGTCCTGAATTCATCACCCATGAGAAACAGACACAGTGAAAAGGAAAAACAAGGATGGTACTAGTACAGAGATTTCTTGTTCTGAAGATGTGGCAGAATACAACAAAATAATGGGTGGTGTCGATAAGTTTGATCAGTTACGAGAAAGGTATGCAATTGGCAGACGTTCTGTAAACTGGTGGCAAAGAATATTTTATTTCCTGGAGGACGTTGCAGCAGTGAACAGTTTTATCCTGTGGAAAATAAGTAAAAGAGAAAGTGGACAGCATGATAATCTCACATACAGGATCCATCTAGCCATACGATTGATCGCTGGCTTCTCATCCCAAACAAAGCGTTTAAAAACCTATCTTTCTGACAAAAAGGTGTAAAGTATCTGAAGATTTTCGTCATTTAGCTATAGGGGAGCATCAACCCATTTTAGGAGAAACCTACTTGATGTGTCGTCATTGTATACCAAACCTGCGGAAAAGAGCACTCGCTGTGTTTGTACATATTGTCAAATACCACTTTGCATAGATCCATGTTTCAGAAAATTTCATGGCAAGTAATTGTGAACAATCATTGTAACAAGAGAAGTAAATTTGTCAAATAAATATGACATGTCTTGAAAAAGTTGTTTTTTTGTCATTTAACTCCAAGGAAGAGCAGTGGGAAGAATACTTCCCACCTTGTTGTGTGACCTCACTTTCAAAGTTGGAGCAAATTTGATATTCTGAATGATAAATATACCTATCTGTTAACTACTACCTGCTCTCCATTCATTAAACAAAACTGCTCAATAATTTTGCCCACAAAAGGTTTTAGTTAATTTGGAAGCCGTATCATAGTGTGGATACATGCACACAAAACGCTTCCCATAGTCAGCATGACAAGGGATGGTGGTGGAGGTGATGATAGTGCCACAGCCGTTAGGACAGCGCGGCCTCTTGGCGTAAAAATTGAGAGGACTCTCTTAGTACCAGTTAACAGAACATGAGAGGAAGCGGTGGCCCGCCATGTAGATTTGACTCCAAATTTATTTCGAACTTTTTTTTTAGTCATTGGTCTATCAGCCTTCTGACTGGTTTGATGCGGCCCGCCACGAATTCCTCTCCTGTGATAATCTCTTCATCTCAGACTAGCACTTGCAACCTACGTCCTCAGTTATTTGCTAGATGTACACCAATCTCTGTCTTCCTCTGCAGTTTATGCTTTCCACAGCTCCCTCTAGGACCATGAAAGTCATGCTTTCATATCTTAACAGACGTAATATCATAATGTCCCTTCTCGTTATCAGTGTTTTCCACATACTACTTTCCTCTCCAATTCTTCGTAGAACTTCTTCATTCCTTACCTTATCAGTCCACCAAATTTTTAACATTCGTGTGTAGCACCACATCTCAAATGATTCGATTATCTTCGGTTCCGGTTTTCCCACAGGTCATGATTCACTACCATACAATACTATACTCCAGACGTACATTATCAGAAATTTCTTCCTCAAATTAAGGCCGATAATTGATATTAGTGGACTTCTCTTTGCCAGGAATGTCTTTTTTGCCACAGTTAGTCTGCTTTTGATGTCGTCCTTGCTCCGTCCGTCATTGGTTATTTTACTGCCTAGTAGCACAATTCCTTAACTCCACCTACTCCGTGACCATCAATCCTGATGTTAAGTTTCTCTCTGTTCTCATTTCTACTACTTCTCATTACCTTCGTCTTTCTCCGATTTACTCTCAAACCATACTCTGTACTCATTAGACTGTTCATTCCGTTCAGCAGATCAATTAATTCTTCTTCACTTGCACTCAGGATAGCAATGTCATCAGCGAATCGTCTCATTGATCTCCTTTCAACTTGAATTTTAATTCCACTCCTGAAACTTCCTTTTATTTCCATCACTGTTTCGTCGCTGCGCAGATTCAGCAGTAGGGGCGAAAGTGTACGTCATTGTCTTACACTATTTTAATACGAGCACTTCGTTCTTGGTCGTCCACTCTTATTATTCCCTCTTGGCTGTTTCAGGTATTGTATATGACCCATCTCTCCCTATAGGTCACCCTCTCCTTTTTTCAGAATTTCGAAAATATTGCTCCATTTTACATTGTCGACCGCTTTTTCTAGGTCGACAAATTCCGTGGCCATGTCAAGATTTTTTTTTAGTCTTGCTTCCATTATTAATCGCAAAAATAGAATTGAATCTCATGTGCCTTTACTTTTCCTTAAGCTAAACTGATCGTCATCTAGCGCATCCTCAATTTTCTTTTTCATTCTTCTGTGAATTATTCTTTTAAGCAACTTGGGTGCGTGAGCTGTTAAGCTGATTGTGCGATGATTCTCGCAGTTGTCAGCTCTTGCTGTCTTCTGAATTGTGTGGATAATGCTTTTCCGAAAGTCAGATGGTATGTCGACGTCGTTTAGTCGTTTAGTGGCCACTTCCTCCAATGATTTCAGAAATTATGGAGGAATGTTGCCTATCACTTCTGCGTTATTTGACATTAAGTCCTCCAAAGCTCTTTTAAATTCTGATTTTAATACTGGATTCCCTATCTCTTCTAAACAGAGTCCTGTTTCTTCTTCTATCACATCAGACAAATCTTACCCCTCATAGTGGCTTTCAGTGTAATCTGATTTGATCCATTAACAATTATTTTTATAAGCCTGTGACCGTGAAAACAATAGGTTTTTTTTGTAAATAAATCTTTTGCTACCAGTCACGATTTTCTTTATTTTATTTTTCGCACGACGCGTTTCGGGAATGCTTCCCATTTTCAAGTGCGTTTCTTGTGTGTTTTAAGCCATTTCTATTGATATTGTCAATGTGTGAGAGTACATAAGGAACACGCGATTTTTGAGTTGGTTGTTTCTTACATATTGCAGTAAAAGTCAACGAAATGAAGCAGACTCTCACACATTGACAACATCAATAGAAGTAGCAAAATATTCAATACAAACAACCTTGAAAATGGTTATATTTCCCGAAACGCATTGTGCGAAAAATAAAGAAAAATCGTCACTGATAGTAGAAGATTTATTTATAAACAAAGATATTGCTTTCAATGTATTTTTTCCACCTCTCCGCTTGGAATTGCACTCTTCAGTTTACCACCTTTGCATTTAATGTCACCGAAGGTTGTTTTGACTTTCCTGTATGCTGAGTCTGTCGTTCCAGCAGTCATTTCATGTCTTCACACCTTAACATTTTTCCTGTAGCCATTTCGTCTCAGCTTTCCTGCACTTCCTATTTATTTCATTCCTCAGCGACTCGTATTTTTTTTTACTCCCTCCTTTCATCGATCAATTGAAGTCTTTCTTCTGTTACCCATAGTTTCTTCGCAATTACGTTCTTTGTATCTATGTGTTCCTTCCCAAATTGTGTAATGTCCCTTTTTAGAGGTGTCCATTCCTCTTCAACTGTACTGCCTACTTAGCTATTCTTTATTGCTGTATATATAGCCTTAAATTTCAAGCGTATCTCGTCATTCCTTGTATCCCATTTCTTTGCGTATTGATTCTTCCTGAGTAACGTCTTAAACCTCAGCCTACTCTTCATCACAACTGTATTGTGATCTGAGTCCGTATCTGCTCCTGGGTATGCCTTACAATCCAGTATCTGATTTCGGAATCTCTGTCTGACCATGATGTAATTTAACTGAAATCTTCCCTTATCACCCGGCCTTTTGCAGGTATACCTCCTCCTCTTGTGATACTTCAACAGGGTATTCGCTATTACTTGCTGAAACTTGTTACAGAACTCAATTAGTCTTTCTCCTCTTTCATATCTTGTCCCAAGCCCATATTCTCCTGCAACCTTTTCCTCTACTCTTTTCTCTATAACTGCATTCCAATCTCCCATGGTTATTAGATATTCATCCCCCTCTAGATATTGTATTACACTTTCAATATCCTCATACACTTTCTCTATCTCTTCATCTTCAGTTTGCGACGTCGGCATGTGTACCTGAACTCTCCACATCTACATCCATACTCCGCAAACCACCTGACGGTGTGTGGCGGAGGGTACCTTGAGTACCTCTATCGGTTCTCCCATCTATTCCAGTCTCGTATTGTTCGTGGAAAGTAGGATTGTCGGTATGCTTCTGTGTGGGCTGTAATCTCTCTGATTTTTATCCTCATGGTCTCTTCGCGAGATATACGTAGGAGGGAGCAATATACTGCTTGACTCTTCGGTGAAGGTATGTTCTCGAAACTCTAACAAAAGCCCGTACCGAGCTACTGAGCGTCTCTCCTGCAGATTCTTCCACTGGAGTTTATCTATCATCTCCGTAACGCTTTCGCGATTACTAAATGATCCTGTAACGAAGCGCGCTGCTCTCCGTTGGATCTTCTCTATCTCTTCTATCAATCCTATCTGGTACGGATCACACACTGCTGAGCAGTATTCAAGCAGTGGGCGAACAAGCATACTGTAACCTACTTTCTTTGTTTTCGGATTGCATTTCCTTAGGATTTTTCCACTGAATCTCAGTCTGGCATTTGCTTTACCAAAGATCAACTTTATGTGATCATTCCATTTTAAATCACTCATAATGCGTACTCCCAGATAATTTATGGAATTAACTGCTTCCAGCTGCTGACCTGCTATTTTATAGCTAAATGATAAGGGATCTATCTCTCTATGTATTCGCAGTACATTACACTTGTCTACATTGAGATTCAATTGCCATTCCCTGCACCATGCGTCTATTCGCTGCAGATCCTCCTGCATTTCAGTACAATTTTCCATTGTTACAACCTCTCGATACACCACAGCATCATCTGCAAAAAGCCTCAGTGAACTTCCGATGTCATCCCAAAGGTCATTTATGTATATTGTGAATGACAACGGTGCTATGACACTCCCCTGCGGCACACCTGAAATCACTCTTACTTCGGAAGACTTCTCTCCATTGAGAATGACATGCTGCGTTCTGTTATCTAGGAACTCCTCAATCCAATCACACAATTGGTCTGATAGTTCATATGCTCTTACTTTGTTCATTAAACGACTGTGGGGAACTGTATCGAACGCCTTGCGGAAGTCAAGAAACACGGCATCCACCTGTGAACCCGTGTCTATGGCCCTCTGAGACTCGCGGACGAACAGCGCGAGCTGGATTTCACACGACCGTCTTTTTCGAAACCCATGCTGAATCATACAGAGTAGATTTCTAGTGTCCAGAAAAGTCATGATACTCGAATATAATACGTGTTCCAAAATTCTACAACTGATCGACGTTAGAGATATAGGTCTATAGTTCTGAACATCTGTTCGACGTCCCTTCTTGGAAACTGGGATAATCTGTGCCCTTTTCCAATCCTTTGGAACGCTGCGCTATTCTAGAGACCTACGGTACACCGCTGCAAGAAGGGGGGCAAGTTCCTTCACGTACTCTGTGTAAAATCGAACTGGTGTCCCATCAGGTCCAGCGGCCTTTCCTCTTTTGAGCGATTTTAATAGTTTCTCTATCCCTCTGTCGTCTATTTCGATATCTACCATTTTGTCATCTGTACGACAGTCTAGAGAAGGAACTACAGTGCAGTCTTACTCTTGAAACAGGTTTGGGAAAAGACATTTAGTATATCGGCCTTTAGTCTGTCATCCTCTGTTTCAGTACCATTTTGGTCACATAGTGTCTGGACATTTTGTTTTGATCCACATACCGCTTTGACATAAGACCAAAATATCTTAGGATTTTCTGCCAAGTCAGTACATAGAACCTTACTTTCGAATTCATTGAACGCCTCTCGCATAGCCCTCATCACACTATATTTCGCTTCGCGTAATTTTTGTTTGTCTGCAAGGATTTGGCTATGTTTATGTTTGCTTTGAAGTTCCCTTTGCTTCCGCAGCAGTTTTCTAACTCGGTTGTTGTACCACGGTGGCTCTTTTCCATCTCTTACGATCTTGCTTGGCACATAATCATCTAACGCATATTGTACGATGGTTTTGAACTTTGTCCACTGATTCTCAACACTATCTGTACTTAAGATTAAACTTTTGCGATGAGCCGTCAGGTAAACTGTAATCTGCTTTTTGTCACTTTGATAAACAGAAAAATCTTCCTACCTTTTTTTAATATTTCTATTTACGGCTGAAATCATCGATGCAGTAACCGCTTTATGATCGCTGATTCCCTGTTCTGCGTTAACTGTTTCAAATAGTTCGGGTCTGTTTGTCACCAGAAGGTCTAATGTGTTATCGCCACGAGTCGGTTCTCTGTTTAACTGCTCAAGGCAGTTTCAGATAAAGCAGTTAAAAAAATTTCACTGGATTCTTTGTCCCTGCCACCCGTTATGAACGTTTGAGTCTCCCAGTCTATATCCGGCAAATTAAAATCTCCACCCAGAACTATAACATGGTGGAGAAATCTACTTGATATATTTTCCAAATTATCTTTCAGGTGCTCATCCACAGCAGCTGCTGAGCCAGGGGGCCTATAGAGACATCCAATTACCATGTCTGAGCCTGCTTTAACCGTGACCTTCACAAAAATTATTTCACTTTTCAGATCTACGTCAATTTCCTTCGATACTATTGCACTTCTTATCGCTGTAAACACGCCTCCCCCTTCACTGTCCAGCCTGTCTCTGCGGTATGCATTCCAATCTGAGTTTAGAATTTCATTTCTGTTTACGCCTGGATTCAGCCAACTTTCTGTCCCTAGTACTATATGGGCATTGTGACCGTTTATTAATGAGAGCAGTTGTAGGACCTTTCTATATACGCTCCTGCAGTTTACTATTAGCACATTGATATTGTTATTCCTTGCTGCATTTTGCCTACCCCTACCTTGCCGCGTCTCAAGAGGCGTCTTGTCGGGCCTAGGGAGGGAATTCTCTAACCTAAAAAACCCACATGTGCACTCCACACACGTGCACACGTACTCCACCACCTTTGTAGCCGCTTCCGGCGTGTAGTGAATGCCTGACCTATTCAGGGGGACCCTACATTTCTCCTCCCGGTAGCGGAGGTCGAGATATTTGCACCCCAGATCTCCGCAGAATCGTCTGAGCCTCTGGCTTAAGCCTTCTACTCGGCTCCAAACCAGAGGACCGCGATCGGTTCTGGGAACGATACTACAAATAGTTGGTTCAAATTCCACCCCGCGAGCGAGGCTTTCCGCCTTCGCCAATTCCGCCAACCGCCTGTACGAACCGAGGATGACCTCTGAACCCAGACGGCAGAAGTCATTGGTGCCGACATGAGCAACAATTTGCCGTCGGGTGCACCCAGTGCTCTCTATAGCCGCCGGCAGGGCCTCCTCCACATCTCGGATGAGACCTCCGGCAAGCAGACAGAGTGAACACTGGCCTTCTTCCCCCACCTTTCCGCTAATTCCCAAAGGGGCTCCATCACCCGCCTAACGTTGGAGCTCCCAGTAACTAATAAACCCCTCCCCCCGTGTGCCTGCTCGGACCTTGCTGAAGAAGCGGCCACATGTCCACTCACAGGCAGAGCGGGCCATGCCACACGGCCAGCCTCCACATTGACCCTCCACCTCGTACGCCGCTGAACCCGGCGCTCCCCTTGGGGAGAGGGTGACCCAACCGCACACGGTACCCGCGAAGATGTCTCGACAGCAGGGACAGTGGGTGAAGCATGTAACACCTGGGGTGTACCATGCGACACACCAGACTCCCCACTGCCGCTACACTCCGAGGCAGCAGCCTGAAGACGGCTGACCGCGGCCATCATCACGTTCAGCTGTTCGCGAACAGTGGCCAGCTCCTCCTTCGTCCGTACACAACAGTCACACATCCTATCCATCCTAAGAAATCAATTTACTGTAGAGAGTTAATCAACTTTTAACTAGACTGCTAATTCACTAAAGGCGGCTGATTGTTGACTAAACTGTGGTTGCTAGACACTTCTTGTAGAGAACAATGAAAATAGCACTACCTGTCTCAGGACTTTCTTGAAAAGAAATACTAGCACTACTGGCACTATGGTTGACAAAGGGACTCTCTCTGACTGTATTCAAAACAAATACGAAATCTGTGGAACACTATTACTAGCACTCGGACGTTAAAGCTTCCTAAAAGCAAAAACACACGGAAGACAACTCTCGTTGTCGGTGTTGGTTTGCTGTCGATCTGATAAGAACAACCCTGTCACTGAACTGTTCATAGGAACACTCTCTCTGCCCTACCTTCCTATTCATAATGAATCCTTCTCCTGTTACTCCATTTTCTGCTGCTGTTGATATTACCTTATACTTATCTAACCAAATCTCCCTATCTTCTTTTCACTTCGTTTCACTGACCCCAACTATATCTAGCTTGAGCCTTTGCATTTCCATTTTCAAATATTCTATTTTCCCTACCACGTTCAAGCTTCTGACATTCCACGCCCCGACTCGTAGATCGTTATCCATTCGTTGATTATTCAATCTTTTTCTCATGGTAACCTCCCCCTTGGCAGTCCCCTCCCGGAGATCCGAATGGGGGACTATTCCGGAATCTTTTGCCAATGGAGAGATCATCATGACACTTCCTCAATTACAAGCCACACTTCCTGTGGATACGAATTGCGTGTCTGTAAAGCACTGGTCCATTGCCTTCTACATCCTCATGCTGTTGATCAATGCTGATTCTTCCGCCTTTATGGGTATTTTCCCACCCCTAGGACAAGGGTGTGCCCTGAACATCTGTCCACACCTCCACTCTCATTGTCGAGACCGTTGGTTAGATGAGGGTGACTTCTTATGCCTTAAGTTTTTGGCCGCCAATGCAGATTATTTATCAACATTTAAAAAGCGGCGGGATTCCAACCCGAGACTGAAAGCGTTTTGATTATGAATTAAAGACGCTACCCCTAGACCACCGGTGCGGACTAATGATCCAAAAATTGATGGATTGTCGCCCTCTTGCGTACTGTCCAAATGGAGAAAGTGAAAGCTACTACACCTCAGCCAATAAAAGGTCCTCCCAGCAGGCAAGTAACCATTAGGACTCTTGGCTGGAAAGAACTTATCTTATTGCATAAAATGGTTTAATTAGTTGAGTGACTGGTAATTAACTTGCAATCAGGTCTGTGATTACCATCAATAAACTCATAATTTTTTAATCAATTCTAATATTGTAAATTATGAAATTAATTGTAGTAATCTCTCTTTCTTTTTGATCGGGACGGTACTGGACAGCCATTGTAGAATTACCACGTCTTGCGTTAGATACAAACAAACCCTCTTCATGACACTCTGACGATAAATATGAATTCTACGATTTAATTAAAATAGCTTCCGCAGATAACTGTTAAAGGTAAAAACAAAGGCCTTCGCAGTTGATCAAATGTCACTTCTGTCGGTAGGACAAGTTGTTTCAGCAACAGAGTACCATATGAAGACATCGTTACGATATACACACAGCAAAAAGCTGAATTCAATGTACATTTTGCTGATTTGTAGAACAAAGATGTAAAATTAAACAGAGAAGCTACAACATTGGTGAATGGTACTAGTTGTGAAATGGGGAGGTGTACGTCTAGTAGTGTGCTACGGACTCCCAATAGTTAAAAATAATTATCAGCAGCTCTAATATGGACATCAGTAACCGGTATACAGATAGGTTACACTAGTCATGGAGTACTATCTAATAACCTATAGAACGTCCTTTTCCCCGGCGTACCGCGGCAACTCGACGTGTCATGGACTGAAAAAGTCGCTGGAAGCCCCTCTAGAAACACCGAGACGCGCTGCCTTTGCAGCCGCCCATAACTGCTAAAGTGTTGTCGGTGAAGAGTTTTGTGCAAGAACTGACCTCTAGATTATGTCGCACAAATTTTAGACAGAATTTACGTCCGGTGGTCTTGATGGCCAGATGATTCTGTCTAATAGCCTGGAATGTTTTTTCAACCAATCTCGAACAATTGTAGCACCAGCGCTTTGTCATCCACAAAAGTTCCATCGTTGTTTGGGTAAATGAAGTCCATGAATGACTGAAAATGTTCTCCAGGTAGCCGAACATAATTTCCAAACAATACTCAGTTCATTTGGACCAGAAGACCTAGTCCATTCCATGTAAACATAAACCACACCCTTATGGAACCACCACCAGCTTACACCGTGCCTTGATGAAAAAACTGGGCCGGCCGAAGTGGCCGTGCGGTTAAAGGCGCCGCAGTCTGGAACCGCAAGACCGCTACGGTCGCAGGTTCGAATCCTGCCTCGGGCACGGATGTTTGTAATGTCCTTAGGGGTCCAACCAATGTTACCACGATTCCAGGAGAGGGGCTTCAGGCGATATCGTGCTGTTAGCAAAGGCACTCTCATCGGTCATCTGCTGTTAAAGCCCACTGACGCCTAACATCGCAGCACTCTCCTAATGAATACGTTATTAGTACATCCCAAATAGAGTTATGCGATTATTTCACGAAATGTTGCTTGTTTCTTAGCACTGATAACTCTACACAAACGCCTCTGGTCTCGGTCGTTACTGAGTTGTGCATGGTTAGATGTAAGGCCTCAAATTTGGTATTCCCGGCAGACACTTGACACTGTGGATCTCGAAATACTGAATTATTTAACGAAGTGCAATATTCCTTGCGTCTAGCTCCACCGTTTCACGTGTGTGAAACGGCAGCTCTTGCTGACTTTTTGCACCTTGTGTACGCTATACCACCGCCAACTTTAAAGGTGCCTATCGCTGCCCCATGATTATCGACTTAGAGTATTTTATGATAACAAGTGCTGATATGTAGTTTAGAAAGCTTGCTCCACTTATCGCAATCCAAGTATTTCAGCGACAGATTGAACCCAACGGATTTGATGGCTTCGAGTTATTACGTGGAAAAAAATGACAACACAAGAATTTCAATGCTAAATTGAATCGATTTCTCGAAAACATTCAGTATTACTCTAACAAGTAACTGACGTTGGACAGAAAGTAAGATGATTTATTTTCTGTAATGGCTTTCTTCTCGGGTAACTGAAATTTAATAATATTTTTCGAAGGGTGGACTGTTTAAATTCTACTATATTAAAGTAAGGTGTGAAAAGAAAGCTCATTCCTAAGCCATGTCTCCGCAATATCCTTTCTTCCAGGAGTCTTAGTTCTGCAAGGTTTCGGAGAGCTCCTGTGAAGTTTGGAAAGTAGGAGACGAGGTACTGGCGGAAGTAAAGCTGTCAGGAGGGGGCGAGAGTCGTGCTTGTGTAGCTCAGTTGGTAGGGTACTTGCCCGCGAAAAGCAAAGGTCTCGAGTTCGAGTCTCGGTCCGGCACACAGTTATAATCTGCCAGGAAGTTTCGAAGCTCATAAGAGCTGAAAAGAAGTTTTTGAACTATAGAAAATGGTAAGAGAATGAGACACTGAAACAATGTTGACTCCCATTCAAAATTGTAAGTTGTGATATCCCACAAAAGCGATTGAAAAAGTGGATTAGTTTGTTAGAGAGAATGTATTACTATTCTATACCAATAAAAATGTTCGACCAATATTCGGGAGACAAGACTGGGATAAACAGAGGTAAGATGGAAACTTTATCACAATCAGTTAAAGCAATAACTATGCTGTTACACAACCAATGTGCTGAAGAAGAATAAAGTTTGTTGTTGTTCGTATAAAATACGTTTGTAGGTTATTCTATTTTTAATAGGACTCAGTAACGAAGAATCGCCAAAATAGAAGTGGAAACAAAAATGCCTTACAATTTCACTGGATCCACTATTGTACTTTCCCATTTGCAGCAATGGTCTAGTGGTTAATTGCTGTCTTTCCGAAATTACGAGTGAGTGCCGAAAATTTAATACTTCCGAATTTTTTGTTATTGATATCGGTTGTGATGTTAAATGTCATGCATGTTACTCAATCGACATTTCCACTTCGCGTGTAACATGGCAATGTATAACGTAACTATGTTGGTGAGTGGGAAACAGATTGCTGTAATCGGACATTTCCACTTCGCGTGTAACATGGCAATGTATAACGTAACTATGTTGGTGAGTGGGAAACAGATTGCTGTAATCGAGCTTAAATTTTGAAAAGTTTGTAATGGATCCGTGGTCCCACGAACATATATGCTAGTATCCGAGGCCGAGGTCAATAGCAGATAGGAATCGATTGTCGAGCGCTGCAGGAGGCAGTGAGACAAGTGTCGAGTGAGGAGTAGTACTAGCGAGTGTCGAGTGTGAAGTGGTACTGGGGAGACGGGCAAGAATGATGGTCGAGTGAGTTGTAAACGGTAAAATTCACCGGAGTATGACAAATGAGCGCGTCCCCCTGATCGTAGTGTGGTGGACCCTCATCGATACCGATTCGCGAGTGATATGAAACCCACCGAGCGAGGTGGCGCTGTGGTTAGCACACTGGACTCGCATTCGGGAGGACGACGGTTCAATCCCGCACCCGGCCATCCTGATTTAGATTTTCCGTGATCTCCCTAAATAGCTCCAGGCAAATGCCGGGATAGTTCCTTTGAAAGGGCACGGCTGACTTCCTTCCCCGTCCTTCCCTAATCCGATGAGACCGATGACCTCGCTGTTTGGTCACTTCCCCCAAACAACCTCAAACCAAAGATATGAAACCAAAAGTGACAAGTGCCGAATTACGTGATTCGCGTCAACCGCGTCGGCCAGCAACAACCATGGATTGCAGTGAGGATTGTTGTGGATGTTAACCATCATTATTGCGTGTGACGAAGTACTTAAAATCGGCAACTAGTAAAGAGATACAACCGTAATTAGACGTGTACGGCGAAGGTAGCAACTGCCTCAGAATTTGTGTGTTATTATAGAAAATATATATCAGTTGGTTACAGAAGAATGCTGAAGATTAGATGGGTAGATCACATAACTAACGAGGAGGTGTTGAATAGAATTGGGGAGAAGAGAAGTTTGTGGCTCAACTTGACTAGAAGAAGGGATCGGTTGGTAGGACATATTCTGAGGCATCAAGGGATCACCAATTTAGTATTGGAGGGCAGCGTGGAGGGTAAAAATCGTAGATGGAGACCAAGAGATAAATACACCAACCAGATTCAGAAGGATGTAGGTACTGGGAGATGAAGAAGCTTGCACAGGATAGAACAGCATGCAGAGCTGCATCAAACCAGTCTCAGGACTGAAGACCACAACAACAACATATCAGTTTGTACATCGCAACCTTTATGGTCTTTGGTTCAAATGGCTCTGAGCACTATGGGACTCAACTTCTGAGGTCATTAGTCCCCCAGAACTTAGAACTAGTTAAACCTAACTAACCTAAGGACATCACACACATCCATGCCCGAGGCAGGATTCGAACCTGCGACCGTAGCGGTCTCGCGGTCCCAGACTGCAGCGCCTAGAACCGCACGCCCACTTCGGCCGGCTATGGTCTTTAGTAATAGACAAACTTTCAATCATTAACTATTCCGTCTCGGAACAGCCACACTCTGTTGAAATACCCCCGAAACCACAGCAGGAAAACCGATAACTTTTATCCATTAAGCACGCGGTCATATAATCATAATAATTAACTGTTTGGCGGCTTCGGTAAATCACACTAAGCCAATAAAGGACATAACGGGGGTGTTTCATGTTCGTCCACGCATGGGCACTCTATCGTTCAGCATGACAATGCCAGAGGCGCACGGGCGCTGCTACATGCGCAAAGTTTCGACGCCTTGTGTTCACTGTAATCGATCATCCTCCATACTGTATAATCTTGTCCCCATCCGATAGCAATGAAGCTGTGCAAGTGGAGGCGAGATTGTGGTTCCGTCAAAAAAGTCAAACATTCTACAGTGACCGTATCAACTAAATATTCTCTGACTGGGAGTAATGTTTTCGTCGCCAGGGTGACTATGTCGAGTAATAAACTTGTAGACAGGAAGAGTAATGGTGTACAATGTTTAACTTAAAATGATTTAAGATTTTCCGAATAAAAAATTTCGGAAGGATTACTTTTTAGCGCTCCCTGGTATTTCCTTTGAATACGTATTTTGAGACTGAGTAGGACATTCAGTGTGACTAATGTTGAAAGTAAAATAATGAATCATTTAACAATGTATACATACTCTGTGAAACTACGAAAACGTTAGCATTTACACATTTCATTACACCGTATTTTTGTTAAGTAAGTATAGTCGGCTGCCTATTCGATGTTGATTTATTTATTTAGCGTATTTTATTAGATATAAAAATGCGTACGTCTCTTCCAGATTATTTCGTCCTTAGTAACAGAACCATGCCCGTCGCCGAAACTGTGGGGGCTACACGATATTAATTCCCTCAGTTTAAGCATACCACCGTCGTCTTTCAAATCTCGTCGCCTTTAGCAGGTTCCTATCACGACTGGTGAGAGGGCAGCAGCGTAGCACGAGAAGGTCGCGGCATGCGCTGTGACCCTCGAGGGCACTCAATCAGCGACCAACGACGGATACACTCGCCCGCCGTCGCAGGCTGCCGATTGTAGTGGCGAGCTGCTGGAATACCAAACACCTTCCGCGGCCGAAGTAAAGGTTGAATTACCAGAGACAACATTTCAGAGCTATGCGCATACTTCCCTCATCTTACACTGGTCTGAATATTGCCACTTCATACGAAAACGTATGTGACTGCCACGGAGACGTTGCCGCGCTCTTTGATGCGATGAACTGGCATTAGCCAGTTAGTAACGACCCTAAAATTTTACTTGAAGAATTCAGTGTTACGTATACAAGATGTTTTACTTGACACATCATTTCAAAGATCTGCCTACAGGTGTAATATCCAGGCCGTGCTAATGAAGGGTCTCCGGATATTTTATGCTGAAACTAAGAAACCTGTTTAAATGAAAAACATGCATCTTTATTTTCATGTCTGCGTATTTACTTAGTAATTTTTGGGAACATTTCTCTTGGAAAACAGTGGTTTACTTATTACTTAAAAATGAACATAAACAGTCACAACTGCAAGAAACTTTCTCTTTTTTACGAGGTTACCTGTTTCTGTCTTAGACTATCATCAGACCTCACACCACGATGTTAGGCGGTAGCTGTGAAACGGAGCGGGCGCTAAGACTCCACGAAAGCTAACTTCTCAGCATTTAGCGTTCGTGGAGTCGTAGCACCTATTCCATCTAAAGTATAACGAAACTGGCGACCTCATAAAAAAGGAGTTCCTTGTGGTTGTGACTCTTCATGTCCATTTATAACCACATTTATTTCTCAACACACTCACCCTGACGACAAACACATTTCTCTCGTTGAGAGATCAGTTCGTTAAAACTATCACTGGCGAATGTTTCATTTTGCTGACGGAACCACAACCTCATCCCAGCATTCACCCCTTCATCGTTATCCAAGTGTTCAGCGAAAATATTCGTTAAGTTTCTTAAACACACCAAGCTTGAGGCCAGCACAATCGTTTCCTTCATTACGAGAACGAACAAAAAAAGCGATTACAGCACGCTGTTTCATACTCACCGACTTCCTTACGTAACTTCCATACGTTACACATCCCCATGTTCGCTCTACAATTCGGAGTCCTCTGGCGACAGAGGTTTGCATCTTGCATCAGGAAATGGGGAAAGTCTCCCGAGTAATATGTATGACACGTAATAGACACACCGATACTAAGAGCAGAAGAATAAAATTCAGAGGCATTACTTTTGTTCTCATCCTTGTACGTTACGCAATTGAGGACACAGCTCCAGACTGGGCTATCATGACGTACCTGATAATACCAGTTGTATGAATAACTCGAGTGAAACAGTGAGGGAATAAAAATACCTTTCTGTCGTGTGTTGCGAGGAACAATCCAATTAATAATAAATATGGAAGCCGGTCACACCAATATTCAAGAAAGTTAGTAGGAGTATTCCCCTAAATTACAAGCCCATATCGGTAACATCGATATGTAGCAGGATTTTAGAACATTTATTGTGTTCGAACATTATGAATTACCTCCACGAAAACTGTCTATTGATACACAGTCAATATGGGTTTTGAAAACATCGTTCCTGTGAAACACAACTAGCTCTTCATTCACTTGAAGTGTTTAGTGCGATTGACAAGGGACTTAAGATCGATTCTGTATTTCTGGATTTCTAGAATGCTTTTGACACTGTACCACACAAGCGGCCCGAAGTGAAATTGCGTGCTTATCGAATATCGTCTCAGTTACGTGACTGGATTTGTAATTTCCTGTCAGAGAGGTCACAGTTCGTAGTAACTGACGGAAAGTCATCGAGTAAAACAGAAGTGATTTCTTGCGTTCCCCAAGGTAGTGTTATAGGCCCTTTGCTGTTCCTTATCTACATTAATGATTTGGGAGATAATCTGAGCAGCCGTCTTAGGTTGTTGGCAGATGACGCTGTGGTTTATCTACTAATAAAGTCTTCAGAATATCGGAACAAACCGCAAAACGATTTAGAAAAGATATCTGAATGGTGCGAAAAGTGTCAGGTGACCCTAAATAACGAAAAGTGTGAGGTCATCCACATTAGTGCTAAAAGGAACTCGTTAAACTTCGGTTACACGATAAATCAGTCTAATCTAAAAGCCGTAAATTCAACTAAATACCTAGGTATTACAATTACGAACAATTTAAATTGGAAGGAACACACAGAACATGTTGCGGGGAAAGCTTACCGAAGACTGCGTTTTATTGCCAGGACACTTAGAAAATGTAACAGATCTAGCAAGGAGACTGCCTACACTACGTTTGTTCGTCCTCTTTTAGAATACTGCTGCGCGGTGTGGGATACTTACCAGATAGGACTGACACAATACATCATTAAAAGAAAGGCGTTTTTCGTTGCGACGAGGTCTTCACACGAAATTCCTATCACCAACTTAATCCTCCGAATGCGAAAACATTTTGTTGACACCGACTTACATAGGGAGGGACGATCACAACGATAAAATAAGGGAAACCAGAGCTCGTACGGAGAGATGAAGGTATTCGTTCTTTCCGCATGCTTTACGAGATTGGAACAATAGAGAATTCTGGAGGTGGTTCGATAAACCCTCTGCCAGGCACTTAAATGTGATTTGCAGAGTATCCATGTAGATGTAGATGCAGTTAATACACTGAAAAGAATGGTAATTGCGAATGGCAAGTGAATCAGTACAACATACAGTAAAGTACAGTACCGACAGTGAACACACTTTGGAAACAGTAGCGGTGGCGGAAGTGTGTCATTATATTTATGTTGGACTTGACAACAGTAGTGAGTTACTTACAGTGAAATACATGGCACTTACTATCACGACATGAGTGGTTGTGGCTGCTTTACTACAGAATTTACGACCACCCGTGAAGGTACGTGGTCCCACATGCTAGTTACATACACATAACAAATAGTCCCACCATCCGTTCGTGAACGGGTACAACGAATAAAGTATTTTACTGTTTTATCAGTCTTATGACTGCTTTAAGGGGGGGAGTAGAGAAAATGGACGTGTTTACATAATGTAACACAGTTTTAGGTTTTTGAAGGATAATAGAACCAAATTTTGTACATGAGGTAATTAAGTTATGGGCTGCATTCTAGAATTTTTCAAATTTTTTTCAAAAAGTTTCATCGTGGCATTGTTTGAAATTTTCGCAACGCATACTATACCACAAGGAACATTTTCACAAAGATTACTTTACTTAGAACTTTCATATTGTGGTAGGTAATTCTTAGTAATCAGATAAGCAAACTTGTGGAACCGTTTTTTAATATCAGTTTTAGAGATCTTACAATTTATTTCAAAAAATTATGCGTATGAAACAATGTACTTTCAATTTCTCAGGAAAGTAAATAAATTTTGACAGAAATACACTCAGAGAAATTTGTACCGCAGGACGTTGTGTTACACTACGAAAAACGTCTGCAGAAAATTTTACTTTTCTATCTCCAATGGTTCAGGGGAAAATTTTCCTTATACACTGAAAAATGAAAGCTACGGAAAATGCACATAAAAGGTTTGACAAGGATTTACAAAATGGCTCTGAGCACTATGGGACTTAACAGCTGAGGTCATCAGTCCCCTAGAACTTAGAACCACTTAAACCTACCTTACCTAAAGACATCACACACATCCAGGTCCGAGGCAGGATTCGATCCAGCGACTGTAGCGGTCGCGCGGTTCCAGACTGTAGCGCCTATAACCGCTCGGTCTCCCCGGCCGGCAATGATTTACACCAAATCTAGAATGTTAATGTAGACCATAACCATACGTTTTGTCTTCTTGTTCTTCGTGTACCTGTATCCTCTTTATCTGCTGTTTCTGGCGCGCGCTTTTAGCTATATCCTTCACAGACAGTTCAGAACTTGCAACACGCGCAGGATCTATTTTCTTCAATAGCTTCTCGGTGAAGCAACCTGAAAAAAACTCTAGCCCAGTAATGATGCTTATTCCTCAGACGTTACCATCATTAAACGTCAGACAAGCATCATAAATCGCAATTGTAACAACAGTAGATGGTCTACGGGTATATGTTGTTTTTGAGCATCTCTACCAAATGATACTGTTGAACCTTTCATTCGGGTTTTGTGTTCCACCATGTGTACATTTCTTTAACAAATCTGGATGAGCTAGAAACTAGAATGTTGGCTTTATGGTGTTTAAGGCTGCTCCAGGAAGACTATGTTTATGTGAATAGGTTTTATTTTCTGCTTTTGCCTGCTTATATTTGCACCAGGATGTATCACACAATTCTTCTACTGGCTTCTCATCAGTTGACAAATGGTGAAAAAATATTTCCCACACTGCCTTCTGCATTTCCTTCAAATCTTCAGTGTTTTTCCTTATTGCTTTGCCATAATATTTTCGTAAATTGTGTATCTCTTTGTCAGTCAGGCGTTGTGCCTCACCCAGTGGCTTTCCACCTTTGAGTTTTACGCCTCTTTGCTCTCGTTTCAGTTTCTCTTCTGAATGTGCCCCGCACACACCAGCTTTTCAGTGTTGCATCCATTTCCATATGTGTTGCTTTCTATAACAGATTTGAAAGCACTAGAATCGCCATCACGAAGATATTTCACATAGCTATCTCCATGCATCATTTCACTCCGATGAAACATCATTTCATTCCTGCTGGCTCCATGCCAGCACTTGAACCATCATATTTCTAACTGTATATTATTCTGTGTTTTGTTTGCCATTGTCTTCTTCCTTATTGTCTGTCTTACTTTGTGCCCAAAAAGAGCAATATTTGGACATCACCTGCAAACCCATATCTTTTCCTGTGGCACTTACAACTGACAAAACACCTTGTAGGGAGGTGTGGCCCCTTTTCATCCATGTTCTGTCACATGAAATACAAAGTTCTGTAGAATGCAAAAGGTCTTCTACTTCTGTCTGAATTTCTTTCTTAAATAAAACTGCCTCTTTTACTGATGCTGACAAACTGCTTTTGCATTATTTTTCCAAGGATTTCAGAAGATGCTTGCTTAGTGTTGTGTGCGAGGCAAACGAATAAGGAATATTCATTATTGCACAAAACCAATTACTGCCTTCCCTTCCAACACCAACACATCTCATCTCATAGCAGAACTGAACATGTGCTCCCTGCCGCCGTTGGATAAGCAGCTGCCAGCAGAAAGTCGTATACTCCTAGCTCACTCATTTGTTACATAGTTTAATTCTTAATTTATTTGCGTGTTTTTGGTACTTGAATTGTTTAAATTCATAAACTTCGGGCGTATTATAGTATTTGAGAGTTGTAGCACCGCGTTTTAGTACCAGAATAGTGTAAATTCGCGTAGTCTCCTTCCGCCGCCAAGCACTGTGTCAGCAGTGCGCAAGTAGCAGCATTACTGCATTTACTAGGCAACCTTGTATTTTAATAACCGTTTAAATTTTGTGTCGATTTGTTTGTGCTCTCTGTAGATTAGTTCAGACGTTTTTTGCACAACAGCTTTTAGTATGGATGGGGACTGCAACTGCTGTGTTCGGAAGCAGGCTGAGTTGGCATCCCTTCGCTCCCAGCTTCAGGCAGTGTTGGCTTCGGTCACACAGCTTGAGGCTGTTGCCAATGGGCATCACTGTGGGGGTCCGGATGGGGATTTGTCGGGGACGGCCAGCTCGTCCCACGCATCCCCCGATCGGACTACGACTGTGACTGCCCGGGATACTGCCCACATTGAGGCTGATCCCTCACCTCTGGTAGAGTGGGAAGTCATCTAGATGTGTGGCAGGAGGCGAAAGACATTCCGGAGGGCTGAAAGGAAGGCCTCTCCAGTTTGTCTGACGAACCGGTTTCAGGCTCTGTCTCCGGATGATACTGATGTCGGCCGGAGATGGATGCTTGTCCTGTTCCAGAGGTTGCCCCTCAGTCTGCAAGATCCGGGCAGTCGCAGAGGGTGGGGTTACTGGTAGTTGGGAGCTCCAAGTCAGGCGCGTAATGGCGCCCCTTAGGTTCAAAATGGTTCAAATGGCTCTGAGCACTATGGGACTCAACTGCTGAGGTCATTAGTCCCCTAGAACTTAGAACTAGTTAAACCTAACTAACCTAAGGACATCACAAACATCCATGCCCGAGGCAGGATTCGAACCGGCGACCGTAGCGGTCTTGCGGTTCCAGACTGCAGCGCCTTTAACCGCACGGCCACTTCGGCCGGCGGCGCCCCTTAGGGATATGGCAGCAAGAGAGGGGAAGAAAACCAATGTGCACTCCGTGTGCACACCGGGGAGAGTCATTCCTGATGTGGAAAGGGTCCTTCCGGATGCCATGAAGGGTACAGGTTGCACCCATCTGCAGGTGGTCGCTCATGTCGACACCAATGATGTGTGTCGCTATGGATCGGAGCAAATCCTCTCTGGCTTCCGGCGGCTATCTGATTTGGGGAAGACTGCCAGTCTCGCTAGCGGGATGAAAGCAGAGCTCACCATCTGCAGCATCGTTGACAGGACTGACTGCGGACCTTTGGTACAGAGCCGAGTGGAGGGTCTGAATCAGAGGCTGAGACGGTTCTGCGACCGTGTGAGCTGCAGATTCCTCGACTTGCGCCATAGGGTGGTGGGGTTTCGGGTTCCGCTGGATAGGTCAGGAGTCCATTACACGCAGCAAGCGGCTACACGGGTAGCAGGGGTTGTGTGGCGTGGACTGGGCGGTTTTTTAGGTTAGATTGCCTCGGGCAAGTACAGAAAGGGCAACAGCCTCAACGGGTGCGGGGCAAAGTCAGGACACGCGGGGACCAAGCAGCAATCGGTATTGTAATTGTAAACTGTCGAAGCTGCATTGGTAAAGTACCGGAACTTCAAGCGCTGATAGAAAGCAACGAAGCTGAAATCGTTATAGGTACAGAAAGCTGGCTGAAGCCAGAGATAAATTCAGCCGAAATTTTTACAAAGGCGCAGACGGTGTTTAGAAAGGATAGATTGCATGCAACCGGTGGTGGCGTGTTTGTCGCTGTTAGTAGTAGTTTATCCTGTAGTGTAGTAGAAATGGATAGTTCCTGTGAAATATTATGGGTGGAGGTTACACTCGACAACCGAGCTAGGTTAATAATTGGCTCCTTTTATCGACCTCCCGACTCACCAGCATTAGTGGCAGAACAACTGAGAGAAACTTTGTAATACATTGCACATAAATTTTCTCAGCATATTATAGTCTTAGGTGGAGATTTCAATTTACCAGATATAGACTGGGACACTCAGATGTTTAGGACGGGTGGTAGGGACAGAGCATCGAGTGACATTATACTGAGTGCACTATCCGAAAATTACCTCGAGCAATTAAACAGAGAACCGACTCGTGGAGGTAACAAACAGACCCGAACTTTTCGACTCTGTAAGTGCAGAACAGGGAATCAGTGATCATAAGGCCGTTGCAGCATCCCTGAATATGGAAGTTAATAGGAATATAAAATAAGGGAGGAAGGTTTTTCTGTTTAGCAAGAGTAATAGAAGGCAGATTTCAGACTACCTAACAGATCAAAACGAAAATTTCTGTTCCGACACTGACAATGTTGAGTGTTTATGGAAAAAGTTTAAGACAATTGTAAAATGCGTTTTAGACAGGTACGTGCCGAGTAAAACTGTGAGGGACGGGAAAAACCCACCGTGGTTCAACAACAATGTTAGGAAACTACTGCGAAAGCAAAGAGAGCTTCACTCCAAGTTTAAACGCGGCCAAAACCTCTCAGACAAACAGAAGCTAAACGATGTCAAAGTTAGCGTAAGGAGGGCTATGCGTGAAGCGTTCAGTGAATTCGAAAGTAAAATTCTATGTACCGACTTAACATAAATTCCTAGGAAGTTCTGGTCTTACGTTAAATCAGTAAGTGGCTCGAAACAGCATATCCAGACACTCTGGGATGATGATGGCATTGAAACAGAGGATGACACGCGTAAAGCTGAAATACTAAACACCTTTTTCCAAAGCTGTTTCACAGAGGAAGACCGCAATACAGTTCCTTCGCTAAATCCTCGCACAAACGAAAAAATGGCTGACATCGAAATAAGTGTCCAAGGAATACAAAAGAAACTGGAATCACTCAACAGAGGAAAGTCCACTGGACCTGACGGGATACCAATTCAGCCGTGTACCGCAAGTCTCTAGAGGAACGGAAGGTTCCAAATGATTGGAAAAGAGCACAGATAGTCCCAGTCTTCAAGAAGGGTCGTCGAGCAGATGCGCAAAACTATAGACCTATATCTCTGACGTCGATCTGTTGTAGAATTTTAGAACATGTTTTTTGCTCGAGTATCATGTCGTTTTTGGAAACCCAGAATCTACTCTGTAGGAATCAACATGGATTCCGGAAACAGCGATCCTGTGTGACCCTACTCGCTTTATTTGTTCATGAGATCCAGAAAATATTAGATACGGGATCCCAGATAGATGCTATTTTCCTTGACTTCCGGAAGGCGTTCGATACAGTCCCGCACTGTCGCCTGATAGACAAAGTAACAGCCTACGGAATATCAGACCAGCTGTGTGGTTGGATTGAAGAGTTTTCAGCAAACAGAACACAGCATGTTGTTATCAATGGAGAGACGTCTACAGACGTTAAAGTAACCTCCGGCGTGCCACAGGGGAGTGTTATGGGACCATTGCTTTTCACAATATATATAAATGACCTAGTGGATAGTGTCGGAAGTTCCATGCGACGTTTCGCGGATGATGCTGTAGTATACAGTGAAGTTGCAGCATTAGAAAATTGTAGCGAAATGCAGGAAGATCTGCAGCGGATAGGCACTTGGTGCCGGGAGTAAAAACTGTCCCTTAACATAGACAAATGTAATGTATTGCGAATACATAGAAATGGTTCAAATGGCTCTGAACACTATGGGACTCAATTACTGTGGTCATCAGTTCCGTAGAACTTAGAACTACTTAAACTTAACTAAGTACATCACACACATCCATGCCCGAGGCAGGATTCGAACCTGCGACCATAGCAGTCGCACGGTTCCGGACTGCGGGCCTAGAACCGCGAGACCACCGCGGCCGGCGCGAATACATAGAAAGAAGGATCCTTTATTGTATGATTATATGATAGCGGAACAAACACTGGTAGCAGTTACTTCTGTAAAATATCTGGGAGTATGCGTGCGGAACGATTTGAAGTGGAATGATCATATAAAATCAATTGTTGGTAAGGCGGGTACCAGGTGGAGATTCATTGGGCGAGTCCTTAGAAAATGTAGTCCATCAACAAAGGAGGTGGCTTACAAAACACTCGTTCGACCTATACTTGAGTATTGCTCAACAAAGTGGGATCCGTACCAAATCGGGTTGACGGAGGAGATAGAGAAGATCCAAAGAAGAGCGGCGCGTTTCGTCACAGGGTTATTTGGTAACCGTGATAGCGTTACGGAGATGTTTAGCAAACTCAAGTTGCAGACTCTGCAAGAGAGGCGCTCTGCATCGTGGTGTAGCTTGCTCTCCAGGTTTCGAGAGGGTGCGTTTCTGGATGAGGTATCGAATATATTGCTGCCCCCTAATTATACCTCCCGAGGAGATCACGAATGTAAAATTAGAGAGGCTTTCCGACAGTCGTTCTTCCCGCGAACCATGCGCGACTGTAACAGAAAAGGGAGGTAATGACAGTGGCACGTAAAGTGCCCTCCGCCAAACACCGTTCGGTGGCTTGCGGAGTATAAATGTAGATGTAGATGTAAAACGTCAGCCTAAGTAGCAAATAGAATCTAAACCTTACCCAGGTTTCAGCCAAAATAATTTGGCTTTCTTCAGAAGCGAACGATAGTAAACTACTGTATGCCAAGTTGAAAACAAGCAGATTCAGTATTCCTAGCTATTGTGACATGGTGTCACAATGCAGACACCCTAATGAAAATCCTAGCTCATGGATTATGTTTTATGGTACGTTGACTTCTGGTGTAATAAAATCCAGTACTTCGTCCTTAATGGGGAATTGTCAACGTAGACAAGGATATCGCCAGGAATATCACAAGGATCTGTCATTAGACTGATGTGTTTTTTCTATATATGAATGATCTCATAGACCATGTGAGCAGCAGTGTGCGACTGTTTGTTGAAGACACTGTGGCGCATGGGAAGATGATGTCCTTAAGTGACTCTAGGGGGATACAAGACAACTTATATAAAATATCTAGTTAGTGTGACGAAAGTTAGCTGTCTCTAAATGTGGAGAAAAATGGAAGATATTGCAGATACTAGGAGAAACAATCGCATAACGCTGATGTCGTTGAGGTACAGCATCAAACTTAATACAGTCGGATCTCTTAAACGTCTAAGAGTAACACTGCAAAGCGATATGAAACTGAATGAGCACCTAAGCGTGGCTGTGGAGATGGTGAATGGTCGACTTCGGTTTATTTGGAGAAATTTAGGAAAATGTAGCTCGTCTATGAAGAATGCGTGTAGAATACTAATCTGACCCATTTTTCAGTGTTTGAGATCCTCACTTGGTCGTATTAAAGGAACACAATGAAACAATTCGGAGCTGAGCAGCTATACTTGTTACCAGTAGGTTCGATCAACATGTAGTGAAATTCTTCTCGTGAAACCCTATAGAGAAACTTAAAGATACCGGCATTTTCTGCTAACTACAGACCGATGCTACTATCACCAACATACATTTTGCGTACGGACCACGGAAATAAGATGACAGAAATTAGAGTTCATGAGGAAGCGTACGGACAGTCTTTTTCCGCACGCTCTATTTGTGATTGGAGCAGGAATGGAAACGACTGGTATGGTACGAGGCACCCTCCACCATGCACGGAATGGTGGCCCCTGGAATATGTATGTAGATGTAGATACAGATACAGAGTCTTAACTTTTCATATTTTCCTTCAATGACGCATCCCACGTAACCTCTAAATTCACCACTGCACTGTTGGCTGTGGTGTTCTTCATCAGGTCAAACTCTGTTTGTTGCCTAAGTTGTCTTTGTTAGTTGGTGCGAACTTCCAGCGTGCTGGAGTAGCTTGCGTTGGCAACTTCTGTTAGTCACTAGAACGAAGAACCATAAGAAAGTTGGAACTTTTTTTTTTACTTTTCATTCACTCGATGACTAGTTTCGAACCGAAACCCATTTCCAAATAATCCTACGGGGCAGAAAACCTAATTTCTACTCGTCTATAATGCAGTTATTACTAAATTTTAAGCATGAGTGAAAATTACAGAATATCATTTCGAAACTTACGTAACATACTTGAAAATTTTATTTCCGAAGATCTCAACAATGTGCAACCAACTGTTCGGGCAGTTCACGTCTTCCGCTGCCGTAAGGGAACCTCGTGAAGGTGGTTCCCTGTCAGGACATAGGATACCTTTTCCTATTTATTAAAATATTCTACAACCATCAAGAATACAATAATTGATACAATAACCGTATAACTCGACAATAAAATTAATACTTTCAAAATCACTCCAAAAACAGTCAAATACTCAAAATCACTGACCAGTAATGTACAACAGCGCCACATGCGGCACGTATTACAATGTTGTATGCCATGTTGACATGTAATAATCGTTAAATGTGACGAGCAATATTGGTATTAAGAGAATCCAAAACAATACTGGATTAAGTATCTTCATTTTCGACGACTTACATGCATAACATCCTCACCACATCAAACTATACAAATTACGTGGAGATGAAACAACTTTTTCGTACTGTGTCACACGTAAAAATAGACACTAAACAATAAAATTGTCTTTTATAACACAACTATAGACAACACACTTAAAGTTTTGCATCACGTATCGAAAGGTATGCCGTTTGGTATTTTGAAGGATCTTGAGATTTTTAAGAGCAAAATAAAGCACCAGATAAAGTGTTGAATGAACAATTCGATTTTAGGTTTACTCGGTTCTTTGCTCTGTTCCAAAATGATGTATGGTTTATACTCTACCCCCTACTACCAATCTCGTTGTTACCTCCACCAACCGCCAGTCGGTGTGGCCGAGAGGTACTAGGTGCTTCTGTCTGACACTGCACGACCGCTACGGTCGCAGGTTCGAATCCTGCCTCGGGCACGGATGTGTGTGATGTCCTTAGGTTACTTAGGTTTAAGCAGTTTTAAGTTCTAGGGACTGATGACCTTAGATGTTAAGTCCCATAGTACTCAGAGCCATTTTTTGTTTAGTTCCTTTTCGTTAGCATATATTATCTGTACGATTATTGCTGAATAACAAATAGTTTCTATGTTGATATGGCAGTTCATATTTATTTGATTGCAAAGAAATGGCGATAGTCATTTTTGGTAAAATTTCAGTAATCTTCTATATTACTGCTGATTATATACTTACGTGATAGGCATGTTATCCGCGTGACCTCCCCATTTCAAACTTTGTGGTGTAATGTTTGTTTCACGTGGGACACATTATGCAAAAATGGTTTTATCTTCACGTATTTTGTACAGTTTGATGTGCTAAAGGTATTATGCTCGCAAATGATCGGAAATTATGAAGGTTTTTGATCTCCCATTGTTTTGGTTTCTTTCAATACTAATGTTGCTGCTCACATTTAATGATTTTTACGTGCCAACAGGGCATACAACTTCGTAATAAGCGCCGTATGTGGATTCCTCTGTATTACTGGTCAGCAATTGTATACATTAGACTGTTTGTGGTAAACATTTTGGAAGTATTAATATTATTGTTGGCTTGTGCTGTTATTGTCTTAATTGTTGTATTCTTGATGGTTGGAGATCATTTTAGGAGGGTTGAATGAAAAGTAATGCCTCCACCGTCTTAAATTGGGTTTGGATGGGAATATTTTAATAAATCAAACTCAGAAATAATCCATAAAATTTGATCTTTAATTACAAAAATTCGCTTTTCCACATAATGATAATACATTTCTGCCAACGATGAACAAATTTTCTGAAACCGTCACGGAAGATGTTGACACTCTCTGCAACTACAGTCTCACAGTTCTCTCAACGCCTTCATCAGAAGCATAATGATTCCCCACATATCGATTTTCATTATCAGGAACAGATGGAGGTCAGACGGTGCTAAATCTGGACTGTATGGAGGACGCCATACGATGGTGAGATTCAATCTCTGAAGTTCTGCTGTGGTGGCACGTGAAGTGTTTGTTTTGGCATTATCATGCTGCAGGAAAACATTTCCTTCTCCTTTCGGACCCTTTTTAGCCATCGATTGTGCTTTCAATTTGTCTCTGGGGGATAGGACTATCGTCGCGAATCAATCTGTGAACGCTTTACTTGTGAAACTGTGATTCCTGTCACACGACGTTCAACTCTATGTTTGTCACGCAGGTCAGATGTCCCCGCCTCACTATCTTTAAACTTACTCGCCCAACAACGCACATTACTCACATCAACACAATCACCACAAACGGCTTTCATTCTCTGATGAATCTCCTTTGGAGTGACACACTCTGCTGTCAAGAATTCAATGAGTGCACGTTGCTTAAATCGCCTTGACCGACCGTCTGCACAGGTTTCCACAGTTTTACACTGTAACAACACAACCGTTGAATTCTAAGGCTTCCCGCCAACTGGAGCCGTAGAGAAGAGGCTACGGTACAAGCCAATTCCTGCCGCATACCAAAGCTAGTAACTGTTGAAGGGTTACGAAGGTGGAGGCATTACTTTTCAGTAAACACTCCTATTATTCTAAGTCCAATTTATCAACGAGGTAATGTCAGAAATGGCTGATTGGTCATATCTCTCATAGGATCCGTCATACTTCCTTGATATGCACTCTTGCACTACGCGATCTACAGATCGCTCAGGTTCCCCATGGTCAGGCACCACAGTAATTGATATACCCCGCGCTTCATGCAGTTGCACTTCACATATCCTGTTTTTATTCTTTCAGCCCTGTCCAAATGCTCCTACGAACATTCATTCCAAGAAGTTCTTGCGTGAGATCTCCATTCTCCTAGTGGGTGAGCATCAATGGACGAAGTTCAAGAGCATTCTAAATATACTTCAGATAGGTATGTGCCGAGCAGTATTGTAAGAGATGGAAAAGAACCACTGTAGTCTGACAACCATGTTGGTAGCTCCTACAAAAACAAAAATGATTTTCTATAGCCTGGCCCACTTCCCGCGGTTCCCTTACTTCAGCGGAAGGTGTAATCTGCCAATTAACTGTATGCACAGTAACTGTTGGTTGCATAATTTTAACATCTTCTGACATGTAATTTTCGACTATGTTACATATATTTTGGCATGTAACAAATGTACTAACATGAGTGTAAATTTGGTTTTCTCCCTTGTAGGATGATTTTAAAATGGGTCTCGGTCCAAAACTAGTCGTCGGGTCAATAAAAGGTAAAGAATAAATTGCGACTTCAACTGGTTTCTTTTTCTACTGATTGTGTCTAGTGCTGTAACTTCAAAAATGTTTTTTCTCCGTAATAATTCTTCACTGAGTATGCTGCTTTGAGCTAAATCCACACCCTCAGCATTATAGTTAATTTCATTTTCATTTACATATAATTCGAAAGGCCACGTACTTCATTCATATTGCATAGACCACAACATTTAAATTGCCCTCTGGACTTCCAGTTTTTTGTTCGTTGGCTAGTCATGCTGCGGTTGTAATTCTCGTCTCTTATTACTCTGATTCTTGTTCCTTTGTGGGCGGTCAGTATAATCAAATTCTAGTTTTCGTAGAAGATTTTAAAATGTTTCAGTATCATTATTAGAACGACCTGCTGGCATGTGCCGTAGTTGGATTGCTAATTAAGTTAGGCAGTCACGCAAATCTGTAAGGCTTACACACAAATTGATTCATTTGATCCCTGTATTCAAAATGACACGTGGGGTTCGAAAAATCTGCTCATTGGTTTGACGTTACACTGTTATGCAGAATGCGGTCTTGTGTTGGTTGAATTCAACAGGATGACTGGAAGGCATGGTAAAAATCTCCATATGTTTTACATTTGCAAACCAGCGGACGCTTTATAGTGACTGGTTCACCTTCGTTGGATCTGCCCATAAATTGTGATTTATGACTAATTGGCCTTCTTGACTTCAGTGAAGAGCAAAACTGTTCAAGCCATGATCTCACATGTATTTCATTCCTGACAGCTTTCAATTCCCAAACAATGCCTCTAGTTGAAACTAATCTCTGTTGCACTGCAAGCTGAATGACTATTGTCTTGTGTCTGAAACAAATAATGATCACGAACGGTCTCGTTTACATGCCACAACTGTATCTGCTCCCCAGGATTGATAATACCGGGATCTTTATCATAATTTCTTTCTTACCTTATCTGTGTTTATCCTTAGTCCCTACAAAAGATTCTTGTATTTTCTGTTCCGGTCTATGAGTTCGTTGTTTTGCCTATCTTGTACTGTCCACATTTTCGATCCCTGTCTTCATGCTGTTTATGTCAAGCTCGAGATTTTCACGTACGTCTACCTAAATTACACTGCTTAAATTACCCGTCTCAAAAAACTGACCAGAGGAATACATATTGCACAAGCAACAACTACACTTTGCTTCACAGAGATCACAATTTTTCACAGGGATGAACTCCCTACACAGACACAGTCAGCCTTGGCTACCCGAGATTATAATCCAGAGAAAATATCACAGTTACCTCAGGAAAATATATTCACATGAATCCACATAATTTACTAATGCGGTAATACCAGTAGAATAACTTCCCTCATTGCACCATAAAAACTAAAACGCTTCTGCCTCAGTGTTTAACGTAAAATTCAATAGAAATTGAAGCACATAAGTATTCTACAATATACAGACGAGAAGAACAGAATTTGTACACCTCAGTAAGTCACAAATGAGCATTCACTATGTAAATACTCCGTGGATTACTACCTGACTTCACAAAAGGACATTCCCAAGAATATGGCACCGTTTTCACCTTACAGTACAGACAAAAGGATATCTCTCAACATAATGGAAAAAAGAAAAAATAATATGTACAGGACAACGAATAACTTGTACTATATATGCATAGATTGAGAAGAGAGCATCAAATAAGATACGGTGTTTGTAAACTTTTCCACAGCTGATGCATGCTATTCATACATTATCACACGCAGTCTTACACACAGCAGTTTTAAACGGTAACCACATTCTGAATAACCAAAAATACCTATAAAGCCTGTTCACAACTATTATTAGCAGGTGAATACTTCGTTCCTCAAGATCACAAGACCACAGACCTTTACCAACAATACTGTAACATTAAAATTTGTATTTCACAAGGGAAGAACAGCATAGCCATCCAGTTAAGAGAATTGCTATACAGTTGTTGAGATACATCAAAGCAGTGAGAAAAATCCTAGTTTAATAAATGACAGAGACCAGTACTTGCCTCAAAAATTGTATCCAATGAAACCTGTCTCTAGCAGGTACCAAAGAATTTCTGTACTGGAGTTGCTGAAGAAATGTCACTAATTATGTGCAATACCCAGTTACTGATTCACTCATGAAAGACCTTCCTCGCCCGCATCTCGTGGTCGTGCGGTAGCGTTCTCGCTTCCCACGCTCGGGTTCCCGGGTTCGATTCCCGGCGGGGTCAGGTATTTTCTCTGCCTCGTGATGGCTGGGTGTTGTGTGATGTCCTTAGGTTAGTTAGGTTTAAGTAGTTCTAAGTTATAGGGGACTGATGACCATAGATGTAAAGTCCCATAGTGCTCAGAGCCATTTGAACCATTTTTTTAGACCTTCCTCAGCTGATTTACACTAAGGAGACAAACGTCAGAGGATAGCAGTATGCACAGATAATGAAGGCGGTAGTATTGCTTACACAAATTGTAAAAAGGTAGTCCTTTGACCGAGCTGCCTTTGTATACTCAAGTTATTCATGTGGAGAAGCTGCCGACGTGATTGTGGCCACACGACGTGAATTAACAGACTTTGAACACATAATGGTAGTTGGAGCTAGACGCACTGGACATTCCGTTTCAGAAGTCGTTAGCGGATTCAGTATCCCGACATACACAGTGTCAAGAGTCTGTCGAGAATACCAACTTCCAGCGCTGCCTCCCACCACGGACGATGCAGTGGCCTTCGGTCTTACCGAAGTCAACAGCGTTTGCGTAGAGTAGTCAGTGCTAATAGACAAGAAACACTACGTGAAATAGCAGCAGAAATCTATGTCGGATATGAGATAAACATGTCCGTGAGGACAGTATGATGAAATCTTGCGTTAAAGGACTATGGCAGCAGACGACCGACGCGAGTGCCTTTGCTAAAAGCACGACATTGCCTGCAGGGTATCTTCTAGCCTCATGATCATATCTGTTTTGCCGTAGACCACTGGAAAACCGAGGCCTGGTCATTTGAGTCCCGATATCCGTTACTAAAGGCTGATGGTAGCGTTAGAGTGAGGTGCAGACCCCAAGAAGCCATGGGCTCATATTGTCAACAAGACATTGTGTATAAACTCGTGGTGGCTCAGGTGTGGGCTGTGTTTTCATGGAAGGGACTGGGTCCTCTGGTCCAAATGAACAGAGAGTTTACTGGGAATGATCATGTTCGGCTGCTTGGAAACCATTTTCAACCATTCATGGAAGTCATGTACCCAAACAGTGTTGGAATTTTTGTGGTCGACACTCCGCCATGTTACCGAGCCACTATTGTTGCCTGTGAGTTTGGAAAACACTCGGGACAATTCGAGCGAACGATATAGCCAGCCAGATCGTCCGATATAAATCCCATCGGACATTTATGGGACTTACTGTAGAGGTCAGTTCGTGCACAAAGTCCTGCACCGGCAACACTTGCGCAGTTATGGATATCTGCACAGTTAGCATGGTTGAATATTTTTGCAGGGGAGTTCGAACGACCTGTTAAATCCATGCCACGTCGAGTTGCCGCACTAAGAGGCGCCAGAGAAGGTCCATCACTATACTGGGAGGTATCCCATGCCTGTTGTCACCTCAGTGTACTGTACTGCACATGGTCAATATATACCAATACTTTTTGTAATTTCCCTTCCAAAAGATAAATTTTAACAAAATACCCCTCCACACAAATTAGAACGGTATGAACCATGAGATAAATGTATGCAAAACCGGAACACACCAAACACTTACGGCTGAGTTTATTACAGATCATAGAGTATTAATGGCTGATAATCAGAATATGCCAGTGTAAACATAATCCCTGGACGGTCTAAGTGCTTTAACTTTGTTTATATTACAAATAATAAGTGAGTAAACTTTAGAGATAATACTTTTGAATGGGTAATGTTTCAGTGTAACACTAGAATAAAACTGTAATGTTTATGTGGTCTACTCCGAATGTAAAACGGAAGACTATAATTGTTACGGCTGTGTAACTTTTAAGCAGTGTAATCTGTATACGGTGACATGGACGTAATATTTCTGTACTAATTTCTGAAAACGAAACGTACATATGCAGCACTTCCAGAATAGAATGGTATTGAAGCAATATTGTAAACACCATGACAGTAGAATGTCTTCCTGTGGCGTTGTCAAAATTATAAATTTTGACGTTGACTGACGTATAAATAACCATATGCAGTTACTGATACGAACATGAATCTATATAGATCTCTGTTAAAGTTTCCTGTTCCATGAACTGGTTGGTCAATTTTTCGTCATGGCGCCGATAATAATTCGTTCCTGCACAACAGGATAACGAAGCTCAGTTTTGTTCTACACTCTACCCGTAATGTAACACCGTAAATAAATCGCGCTGCTTTTGCCAAAAGCTCCGTTAAGCAAATCTCTATTGCAAATCCCTGACAAATAAATCACGCAAGGTGCAATGCGTGTTAGCATGTTCGTGGTGCAACGGCTTCTGGTCGTTAAACAGAACTGTAAAATTTGAGGGAAAAGAGAGTCGATACGTATTTAAATCTAAAATTTATGTTATAGCTAAGGAAACACACATTTCAGTATTTCACTCACATCTGAATGAAGACTGTGAGCCTCTTTCAGATGTTGTAGGTAACAGTTACCTACACATAAATATCAAACAGAAAGCTCATGAATTAAACATTTTTGCATTGAAAAGTGACGAAGTGTGACCCATGGATGGTAACTAACGGTGAATGAAGTAGCTGCCCAGACAATGTAGAGTTATTCGTGAATTGAATTTCTGCTAAGACTCACGAAATGAAAAATCTTTCCTAAGCATCCAACTCAAATATCTGCGATGGTAGCCAATACCAATCAATTACCTCACTCAGCATACTTACAGATGCAAGATAAGTCATCCCTAAATTTGGTCTCCACACTGTCACTTGCACCAGCAAAAACGTGACGTCATCGATCCGTAACGGAAAGAGATCTTCTGCATCCACACTCTCAGCAAAATAAAGGAGAAAAAAACTGATGACAAATATTACGAAAACTACTACCACTATGTCTCGTACAGGAACCTTACAGCCACTATGGATCGCAGGTATGAAAAGTACAAAGATGTGAATGTTTTACAGTATTAAATTAGTTGATTTGTGGCTTAAAAGTCCATCATGATCAGACTGACTGTTGCTATCAGTCAGGATACAATAGCTGTGAACAACTGGAAAATGGGGTGCTATAACAGAGAAAATGCCGTCGTTGACAGACAGTTGTACCATAAGTGTGTTAATAAATGTCAGATAATAGAAAACATTAAGCGCAAACACTGATAAAACAGTGAGTGCATGTTTGTGTGCACTAGTATTAGCCGCAAGAAGACACACACACACTCTCTCTCTCTCTCTCTCTCTCTCCCTCCCTCCCTCCCTCCCTCCCTCCCTCCTTTCGAGGTATAGTGTTAATGTCTTCTTGCATGTTCTCTTTTATTTACTGCATAACTCAAATAATCTGTATTCTGCTAAACTGCACTTCGCATTTAGTTCTTGAATAATTATAACAAAACCAGCAGCTGTATTTGAACGTAAAATTGTTTACTATTCTTATCTGACGTTGGACTTGTCACTGCCACGGATGGTACGGCATCCAGTCAGTTTGGTCCACTGCATACTACTCTGTTCGTTGCGCATGAAAACAGTTGTGGACTGAAGGTTACGTTCGGAACCTGAAGATCACTCCTGATGGTGTCGAAACTGGTCGAATAAGATAAAAATAATAAACCACATTACGTTAAAGTACGGCTGCTGGTTTCGTTATCGTCATCAAAGTATTGCAGTGCGTGAGTCCTTCTTGTATTTATACGGAATTTTTATTTGTATGCTCCATACAGGTGACTATTTAAAAGGAATTTAATTTGCGCAGCGATTTGTGCAGTTTTCAGCTGTATTCGAAAGTTTATTACTGGTCGATATAGAGTGAGAAGTTAAATTCGCGTGCCAGCGCTCCACAGCGCGACTCCTCACATGCCAGTGATAAAACACGTCTCTCACAAAGTTTCGTCCGACGAGTACATCCGGCAGAAAAAAAACGTTAAGGAGTGGCAACCTGGCAACACTTTAACCATATGTATGCTAACTACCTATGTCGGCACAGGTTAAGCGATATGTACAGTTGGTACAGTGGATAGAGTTTCGGGTTAGCTTCCAGGATGTCGAGGGTTCGATCCTGGATTGGGGCACATTCTCTTTTATTTGTCAGTTTCATTCTGACATTTCATACATGAATATACACCGTTTCCTATGTGGCAATAATCATGTCCATATTAATGACTGCATGACCTTTACAACAGAATACGCTGTCCTCAGAGCAACAGATGCTCAAAGCGACCGCCCTGTATGTCCAGACATTGCGCAACCCGCTGGATCACACAGCTGTGGACCTTCCGCAGCAGTTCTGCGTCCACAGTAATGACAGCAGCATGTACACGCGCTACCTATTCGTTCACATTCGTCGGCGGAGTGGAGTACACGTGCTCCTTCAGGTGTCCCCACATGAAGAAGTCCATGGGATTTAGGTTAGCTGAACACGGTGGCCACATACCTGGACCTCTAAGTCCTAGCCACTGCCCTGGAAATGTTATGTCCACATACTGCCGCAAATAAATTCCACAGTGTGGAGATGCACTAACATGTTGGAACTACATCCTCTGCTGAACATGCAGTGGAACAGCTTGCAGCGCATCTGGCAGATAGTTTAAGTGGCGTGCATGATACCTTCATTCTGTCAGCCAGTCAGCCAACATGCAGCTGCCTAAACGCCTGTCGCCCAATATTCCGGCCGGGACGTTGATACCGAAGCTAACTTGATATCCGCGTTTGTAGGTGACGTGCTTGTTAACCTCACACCAACGCTGGGTGTAGTGCGTATTGAAGACACACTCACGAGTGAATGCAGCTTCATCCGACGGTATTACTTGTTCACAAAGTCATCGTCGGCTTCCTGTTGTTCTTGGACCCATTCACAGAATTGCATCTGCTGATAGCGCAAGCGTTGCGTGAAAGCATGATGATATGGGTGCAGGCGATGCTCGTGGAGCGCGTTAATGAGCCTGCTTCGTGAGACATGTAGCTACCGTGCTGTGCTACGTGTACTTATCTGAGGGTTTTGCGTATGACCTCCAGAATAGCTTCCTCAGTAGTTGAAGTATGGCGACTCTGTGGACGACTTCCGTCAAGCAATAGTCGAAGGAGAGAATATGACTGCCTAAGGGGCAGCTCCAGATGACGAAACACATTTTTATCAGGATGGCATTGACGAAGGTATCTAGCAGCTTGTTCACGAGCGGCAACACCAGCCCGGTTATCAGATGCACCAAGGACCGGATTCAACGATTGTGTATGCCAAACGTCTGCCACACTGGTTTAGACGTTTACAATGAGAAAATTTGATATGTGTACGTTTGTATGTTGGAGTCTGTCTGGGGTGTAACTCCTCCCACAACTAGTCCCTGTCTGGTGGACAGCGCATACAGCATAAACATGCCGTCAGTCGTCTGTGCTGTTCCATCTAACGTGCGTTACCCAGCTCACTGATATTATTCTTCATGATTCATCTCTGTTATGCTGGAGCCAAGGTAGCCCCTGAGTGGCAGCAACCCATATTACAGCACAGACGACGGCGTTGTCTATGTCCAAGGAGTACCAAAAGCACCATAACACCGGCTATATACATACAAAATAATGGAAACAGACATTCCAAGCACTGCTTCCTGCAGGGGGAGCTCGAGCCATGGCATGCAGAAAGTATCACTACACCAAAACCTTACTGCCTGGAGACCGCTATTTAGGGGCTAGAACCAGCTCTGCAGTTCAGTGCATTCTGGATGCCGACCTCGTGTACTTTGAGCGCTGAAGATTATGTCTTTGTCTCTGAATTGGACTCGTACTAATGTGTGTGTGTGTGTGTGTGTGTGTGTGTGTGTGTGTGTGTGTGTGTGTGTGTGTTGAAACTTTGTGGAAAATTAGAAGTGAACTTTTGTTTGCCTCACTTACGACACTTCTACTGGCACCGTTATTGTCACCTTTTCGTTTGTTATTCAGTCATCAACCTTGTGAGCTTACTGCAATAAATTTGTGTTTGTGAAAAATTTCGTCCGCATCTCGTGGTCGTGCGGTAGCGTTCTCGCTTCCCACGCTCGGGTTCCCGGGTTCGATTCCCGGCGGGGTCAGGGATTTTCTCTGCCTCGTGATGGCTGGGTGTTGTGTGCTGTCCTTAGGTTAGTTAGGTTTAAGTAGTTCTAAGTTCTAGGGGACTTATGACCACAACAGTTGAGTCCCATAGTGCTCAGAGCCATTTTTTTGAAAAATTTCCAGTTGTCAGTCACAACAAAAGTGGCGATGAGTTTGTGCTTGCGTGTGCCGTCTTCTTGGTGGAAGTTGTACTTCAGCAGCTGGTCCAAAGTGTGCACGACTTACCACAAGGTTTTCAACAGTTTTCAAGAAATCTCAGGATCCACAGAAACGTTTATTTACGGATATTTTGAAAAGCCGCCCGGTTCCGTCGTCCCCGCCATTTCCCGCTTTCAACAAGGATGCTGAAGAATGGGAAGCATACGAAAAGTGGCTCCAACAGCATTTACAAATCCATCAGTTCGTCCAAGAGGCTGTTCGTCGTTCCTACTTCCCGTCCTGGAACCAGTCCAAAGTATATGTTCTCTTGACAAAACTTTAACCTCGACCTCTGGATTCTTTGACATTCTCCCAGATTTATGAGGTTCTCGCGGCTTACTTCCTACGACTGTTCGACATGTTGGCGGCCTGTGTCGAATTTTACAAGTGTCTCAAGAAGGCTGGCTAGTCCTACAGACAGCAGCCGGCGGAACTGCAAGGTCTCAGCTGCAAATGTCACTTCAACACACGAGTCTCCAAAGAATCCCATGTGGCCGAGATGGTCCCCGACCACCGCATCCAGGCCGCCCCTGATGCGGCTTTCTGGCACGACGCCCTCAGACTCGACGATCCTACTCCGGACGAGATCATTGATGTAGCATTCAAGTACGAAGTCTCTACGGCGTTTGAAATCCTGGGCGGAAGTAGCGGCCCTCCGCGACCACAACACCTGAGAGCCCATCGCATCGCTGGCTGACGTGGAAGACGTTGACATTGTCCGTTCCGATGACCGGCGCCGACCGTCCTGTTCTGCACAGCGTCGATAGGGTAGCCGCCCTGTCCAGGAATTCACGCTCTCGGACGGCTCCGCAGGTCTGGCACAGACCGTCGGTACAAGGAGGTCCCCACACCCTCGCCAGCCCCTCAGGCTGTCGTCCTGCCCAGGATGCTTAAAGAACCATGCACGGGAAGGCCGCCCTGACAGGTGGGCATTTTTTGCAGTGTGTACCCGTAACAGACATGTCAGTTTGGTCTGCCCATCTCGGCAGCCCCCTCCTTATCCGGCCAATGACCATCGAGGAGCGTATCCCCATGGATACCAACCAGGTACAGTCATCATGATCTTTCAAGAAGATCGACGTTCAGGTCAACGGTCAGCCGCTCCAGATGGAGCTAGATACAGGAGCATCAGGCTCACTGATCAACTATTTCTCTTATGTGAAGATTGGGGGCCCCCATTGGCATATACGTCTGTGCGTCTCCTTACTTATAATAAACAAGTGATCGCCCTCTTGGGTCAGTTCATGGCTTCCATGCTGTATAAATAGGTTCGCCAGGACATTACCTTCCTTGTGGTCCAAATTGTGGCCATTGCGGATCACTTCGAGTTGGATGTCTTCTGGGCCTTAAGCGCCATCAACGACAATGTTCATCTGGTGTCTTCCCAGTTTCCGTTTCCAGCAGTCGATACCTTGTGCATGGAATTCAAGGACCTCATCTTGCCTGGCGTCAGCTGTACTCAAGATTTTTATGCGTCGCTCCAGCTGAAACTGTCTGCCCACCCGAAGTACTTCTGGGCCCAGCATGTTCCCCACGCCGTCCAGCAGCCTCTTCAACAATAAATTGACCGTCTCACCATTGAGGGAATCGTCCCGTCCGCTAGAGTTCGTGGGCGACACCCTTGGTCGTCGTCAAGTGACCAGACAGGCATATTCGAGTTTGTAGCGACTTCAGTGCTACGCTTAACCCTCAGCTACAGGTTGAAGACTATCCCCATCCATGTCCTGAGGACTTGTTCTCCAGGCTCACAAGAGGACATTTTTTTCCTTCTACTCACTTGGACATCGTCAACACACTGTTCGAGCTGTTCCAGTTGAACTGCCTCATGTATGGCATAGCTAGCGCACCGTGCCAGGTTGTATAAACTACCTCGAGGACATCATCATCATCGGCCATACCATGGATGAACATCTCAGTAACCTGTCACAATTGTTCCTGCACCTGCAGACAGCAGGCCTCAAATTCAACCTTGCTAAATGATCCTTTTTCCAACCAACTATCTCCTACGTGAGTCACATCTTTTCCCCTGATGGCATATCACCTATCTCCTCCCACATCACTGCTATAACGGCCCTTCCTCGTCCACGCGACGTCCACCGATTGCGGCCTTTCGTGGGTAAAATAGCTTACTATTAGTTCATTCCCAGCACCGCTCACGTCGCAGCGCTCTCCACCACATATGCCAAAAGAACGTGCGTTTTCATTGGTCCCCAGCTTGTTAATCGGCTTTCTAAACCTTAAATCAGAGCTTACACTCGGTGGCGTGTCTCATGCCATATAACCCCTGTCTTCCTCTCCTCTTGGCTACAGACACCTTGGAATATGGTGTTGGGGCTGTCCTTTCACACCATCTACCAGATGGACTGGAACGCCTCGTGGCGTACATATCTAAATCCATTACAGATTCCCATAGCAAATATTCAAAATTTGAGGAGGTCCTAGCCATCATGTTTGTCTCTACCAAATTCCTCCTGTACCATGACGGTACATCTTTCCTCTTACTCACCGACCATAAGCCCCTCGTGGACTTATTTTCCCCATCTGCTTACTTACCTACGAAAACTTCCCACTGCCGGCAATGATGGGCTGTTCCCCTCACATTTTAGGTACACCATCCATTTCTGGCTCACCTCCTAGGATGCCAACGCCGATGCCTTGTCTCGACTCAAATATGGCTGTAATTCGGTATTCGATACGTTGGACTTCCTAATTTTTCAGGCCGATGATGACATACAGGATGCATTAGCTGCTTTCCCAGTCCCAACTGACAGGGTGGCCGCAGCGACATCCATAGATCCACTCCTACAACTGGTGCGCCACTATGTTCTCTCAAGCTGGCCGACGCTTCCTCCACCTCGCACCCAGGCTGACCTACGATTCTTCCTCTCCATTCACCATCAACGGCGTGCTCCCTTAATGCAGAAAATGACGTCAATCCACGAGTCATCGTACTAACTTTCCTGCAGTCCTGGATTCTCCATGTCTTACATCAAGGTCACTGGAGTATTGCTCTTGTGAAAACCCTCACATGTCACCATGTCTTCTGAGTAACCATGACAGCGGACATGGAGAGCATGGTGTGGGGTTGTCAGTTGCGTTCCCAGGTACTTCCCACACCATGCTTTCCAATCCTGGCTGGCCACTTCCTTCCCATGTGAACTCATCCACGTGTATTTTGTGGGACCCTTCCTCGGCACTTACTGGTTACTCATCATAGATGCCTTCTCCCACTTCCGTTTCATTATCTGATGCTTCTCTATCATCATGTCGAATATCATCGAGGCCCCGTGAAAAATATTTTCCACTGAAGGCCTTCCTGTCACCTTGGTATCAGACAATGGCCTGCAATTTTACAGTGAAGAGTTAGTCAAATTCTGCCATGATAATGGTATCAACCACGTCTTTACACCTCCTTTCCATCCCCAATCCAATGGAGAGGTGGAGCGCCTTGTTCACACTTTTAAAACTCAGATGAAGAAGTACACAGAGGACCATTCTCCAGAAGAAGCTCTAACATTATTTCTCAGTACCTATAGGGCCACACTGGTGGGTACAAGAGTCCAGCCGAACTGCTCCATGGTCGTCCGCGATGGACCCTACTTCATCTCCTCCTGCTGCTGGTTGGACCTCGCGCCCTGTCCTGTGCTTCCTGATATTTATCTGGCTCCAAGGTGTGGGTTCGGGGTTTTGGGCCCCGGCCCAGATGGCTTCTGGCAGTCGTTATCTGGCCCAGTTGTCAACAAATGTTTGACGTGTGCCTGGACAACAGGGTGGTTTCGTGTAACTGCAACCAACTTCGTCTTCATTTCCTCATGCAGCTGCACCCTAAAACGCTGGCGCCTCTCTCTCTCTCTCTCTCTCTCTCTCTCTCTCTGTCTCTCTCTCTCCCGTCGCCGGCCCCTTCCTTGGGGCCTACACTGATGCTATCTCCTCAGTTGGTTGATGACCTTCCCAGCGATAGCCAGTGGACGCCGGCTGCTAGCCCCATGCCGCCACATACTCCAGACCGGGGGCGGTTGCGGGACCTTCCCCTGAACACACTTCTGGCCACTCTTCGGCACCACCTCGGTCGGACGACGCAGACGTCCCTATGCCACTTGCCCAGTCTGACGTCGCCTCGTAATCGCCACTGCTTCAGCGTTCTAGCCGCCATGCGCGGATCGCGATGCCCTACTCTCCAGCGGCTGGTTTCCACCACCTCCTTCAGGAGGACTTAGCTGCAGATCAGCCTACAGCACCATACTATATTGGTACTCGCTCCCTCGTGGTCGCTCGTGCTGCAGCAGCTTTTCCAAGTGGGAGAGGTGTTATGCCGGAGCCAAGGTAGCCCCTTAGGGATGGGAATCCATATCACACCACAGAGGACGGTGTTTTCTATGTCCAAGGCGTACCAAAAGCACCATGATATACACCAGCTATTTACATACAAAATAATGGAAACAGACATTCCGAGCACTACTTCATGCAGTGGGAACTCGAGCCACGGCATGCCGGAAGTATCACTATGCCAAAACCTGATTGGCTGGAGACAGCTGTTTAGGGGCTGCAATATGCCCCGAAGTTCAGTGCACTCCAGATGCCGACCTCGTGTACTTTGACTGCTGAAGATTACGTCTTCGTCTCTGAATTAGACTCGTACTAGTGTGTGTGTGTGTGTGTGTGTGTGTGTGTGTGTGTGTGTGTGTGTGTGTGTTTTACTACGAACCTTCGTGGAAAATTAGAAGTGAACTTTTGTTTGCCTCAGTTAGGACACTCTTAGTGGCATAGTTTCCGTTTCTTGTTCAGTCATCAACCTTGTAAAGTTCTCAATAAAAGTTGTGTTTGTGAAAAATGGCGAATTCTCAGTCACAACAATCTCGACACCGCTAATCGTGAAATTTTCAGTTTCGAGTTGCACTGTTTCCGTAATGGTAATAGATGTGATATTTCGAAGATCCCATCGATAGAACAACAATAATAATAATAATCATACTAATAAAAATGCACCGGGATATCTACTAAACAGCATGTGTTTACCGGACTCAATGTTGAAAAGAATAATTAGTGGAACTATGGTGATATCATATACAAATAGTAATCGAGTTTGGACATTATTCACAAAGCATGTTGCTAGTCCTAATGGTAACGTAAGGCCCTAACGAAATGTAATGGACTTGAATGAGGTAAGAATAATAGTTGGTATTAATCTATGAGGCCATTGGAGGAGGATACAAGGAAAACAGGTTTCGCATCAGTTAAATTCACGCCCACGACGTGGAAAGGGCTTCATTCAAAGCTGATCAATTTTCCATGTAAGTGCAAATGTTTTCTAGATGACCCGCTGCAATAGCTGTTGATTATGAAGATGCCTGATACCGTACCTCCTGGACTAAGTTTACCAAATAAAAAACATATGCCTCAACCCAGGATCGAACCGTCACCCTTCTTCATGGGAACCCAAAACTCTCTCCACTGCACAAACTGTACAACACGACTATAATAAGGTAACAGGGGTAGTCACCCTACGTGTGGTTACAGTGCTGCGAGACTGCCACACTCTAACGTCCTTTTTCTGCCCTGTGTAGTCGCCGAAAGAAATTTTGTGAGCGATTTCTTCATCGCTGGCGTGTGAGGAGTCGCGCTGGAAAGCTCGAATGCGCGAATTCTGTTTCACCCTGTATAGTGCTGTTGTTTAAGAAGCATTAAGCTATTCTTCCAAGCAGAGACGAAAGAGTCAGTTAATATTCATTCGTATTTCTTACTTCTAAAAACTCTGAATAGCGGCAGTTACATCTCGGCCTTGCTTATTAACCTTAATGCCTAACTGCAGTGAAATAGGAAGGTTAACTGTTTTAGATTTAAGCTAATGTTAGGATGAGAGTGTCGATTGATTTAACACGTGAGAAACAGAACCGATCTACTTGCTCGTTATATACGGACGCATCAACAAAGTGAATTTTCTGCTTCACTCCGATCTCAGTATGAGCAGCAGTGTTGGCTCTCGGCGGATAGTATCCAGACAGCGAGCAACGAGAAAGATACTGTGTATCTCGCACCTTCAGCGCATGGCAGGTGGCAGTAGGATCGAAGAAATGGTAGGTTTACCCCGGACAATGAAGTCGCGGAGGCAGCACCCTGCGGGCCGGCTGAAAGCACGGCAGCTCATGGACTCACTGAAGGGATTGCAGGAGGGGCCCTGCTGTGAGCTGGCCAAGAATCGAGCATCTCATCTGCAGCACGTACCCCGGAACCAGGTCACAGGCAGCACGAGGTAGTCTTGAGATTAGGTTCCGTGCCGTGAGGAGAGCCGGCGCAGTTCATTAATAATTATTAAAATTATTTGCATCGTTCAATTGCTTTCTGTTGAGCTAACCACTACTGAGCCCTGACTGAGCATGAAACTCGTCATTCTGGTAGTCTTCATCCCCACCACTCTCCTGACACACAATGGTTTCCAGCCGAAACCGTTATTGGCTATATGTTAGTTTTTCACTGAGAAATAGATATTAATGTATCGTGATCATAATCTTTGTAAACATATTAGCAGTAGCAATGAACTACTAATAAAATATTGCATAAAACAGCCTGAATCGCATATTAGCACTAGCAATGAATCACTAGTAAAATACTGCATGAAACAATCAGGATCGTATTAAAAAACTTTAATGGTAAATGGTGACTTGTTTCAAGCCTATATGGACCAATTCAAATTACAACAGATAAAAGGGAAGCAAGTAATTTAATAAACAATAATTTGAACATAATTTACATGAACTTACACCCAGTGACGTCTCATGGAGACGATGGTACGAAATAGAAAGTACGGAAATCGTGTACTGACTTCAGTGGGTACTATCCAGTTTCGTCCTCCGAGCTATCGTCTAAACACGCCATCACTGGATATTACATGGTATAATTGGTGTTAACTTAATTGTTACTGCATTACATGTTTCTCTCTATTCTGTTGTACGCTAAATTATAGCGTATGCTCCATGTGTGACCCACGTCGGGTCGAAACCGATGACCACTTAAGAATAAAATTGTTTCCAATAAGTCAAGAGAGTTCTGTACAATATAAGAGTTTCATGTATCCTTCTCATAAATACTGCTATAAATTCTACAAATGTACTTTGATTAATCCTCTAAATACCTTGCTGCTGGTTACAAAATTTTTTATTACTGGCATGTGGCGAGATATGTGTTTCTCGGACTAACACCCTTTTACACCCATATACAGTAAATTCTTTCAACACGTTTCATTATTCGGGTGAAGTACGCTGTTCGATTAATGACCGATGTAAGTCAAGAACTTCAGAATCAAATACCAACGAGATTGTTGAAGGGCACAGGAAGGAAAAATCAGGGAATATTTGAAAGGGGTTTCCCGTTCTGGCATTTGCTCTGTATGCAAAATAAAACTGCCAAATTGCGTGCCGGGTAGTAATGCAAACTACTTTTGATTTGCAGAATGAGATTTTCACTCTGCAGCGGAGTGTGCGCTGATATGAAACTTCCTGGCAGATTAAAACTGTGTGTCCGACCGAGACTCGAACTCGGGACCTTTACCTTACGCGGGCAAGTGCTCTACCATCTTTTTTTTTTTTTTGAGGGTTTTATTTATTTATTTTATATGAAGGAAGGTAGGAGAAACAAAAACCTTTATTATTCACAAAATAAACATAGTACGTCCTGCCACATGATAACTGTTCTGGAAGGATCCTCGCTGCCGGCCTACCATGCAGCATGAAATAACAACAAAATCGAAGTGGGGCCACCTCCGGCACCCGAAAGAAAAGTATGTTGGATATGAAAACAAAATTAGAAATTCATCCATTTGATAACTGTTCAAGCGTGAGTTTTTCGTAGGTCGCATACTCGCATAGTGTTCTTAGTCGATCACTTTAACTTGGTCTGTTTCACAACGACAGCACCGCCGCTCATCTTTGCGCACCCGGCACACCCCAGGTATATGGCGGGTCCGGAAAAACCGTTACTAGGAAATTGGCATACCAATCCTTGTACTTTTGTAGCCGTAATAGTGTTGTGTGTCCATCTTGCAAGTATTGCCAGTAATCCAGGACGTTCAGTAAGTTCGTACGTGAGTCTCTATAGATGTAATGGACCGTCATACACGTGATCCACGCCACCGCGTTCGTCTTATGACGCGGAAAATACGTTTCCTCTGGAAAAAATACTATGTCAGAAGAGACTGCTGTATAGATAGTGCGCCGCATGAACGCAATTATCTTTCTTGCGAGAGTCCAGACAGCCAATGCCTCGCCGCAGACCAGCCGATGGTCGTCCGTATCCAGCACGCCGCAGTGCTGACACAAGGGCGAATCCGCCAAATGGATTGCGTACTTTTTATCATTTGTAGGGTATTTTCGGTTGACGACAATGTACCATGTTGATCTGACTGATGTAGGTAGGTGGGGGTGGTGGACGGTGCGCCACACCACGTGCCAATTAACAGCTGGATGTTTGCGTTCCACCCTATTCCGGGCGATCTGTCGAAGAAGCAGATGGTACACGTCCTTCGATGTCGACTGTCGGGTCGTCGGTAAACGCTCTCCAACGTAACTGTGTTCCACGATGAACGTGCGCACATACGTTAAAGGGGGCGATATATGGCCGACAATGACTGGAGGAAGATGCGATGTTGGTACGAGTTCTTCGATGATCGTCCCCGTAAGCGAGTGGTTCCTGTTGCACCACCGTTTGAGCATAGTATTAATAAACATGGCACGCGCATTCTCGTGCACGTTCACTAAACCAACGCCCCCCTCTCGCGCTGGGAGGGTAAGCGTGTTGTACTGTACCTTAAAGAGTTGTCCCAGGCACACATAGTACCCAAAAGCCGCCTGAATCCTGATAGCCATCGTACGCGTCAGGGGGAGAAGGTGTGTCAGGTGGCACATCATGGGCGCGAGATAAAGGTTGACGAGTAACACTCGCTGCAGCATATCCATCGACCGTAGGGCGTTTAGTCGTACTGCCGTGCGGACACTGAGTAACAGTCTTCGGTAGTTGTCCGCAGCCGTTCCCGCTGTCTCTTTATGAAAGGTGATACCGAAACAGCGGAGGGTTTCCACCGCAGGTAAGGGCCCTTCCGTTCCCGGTTCTAGTCCACGCTCCACATGCATGAATTGTGATTTTCGGTAGTTGACCACACTTCCAGCTGCCATCCCATATGTCTGTAGCCAATCCAGTGCTGTTTGAGTCTCCCTCTCATTCCGCACGAGGAACACAATATCATCCGCGTATGCTCTGCATTTGAATGATAAATGCCGTAGGGAGATTCCGGTAAGACGGCGGCGAAGGCCTGCGAGGCACGGCTCTAAGGCGATCGCATAAAGGAGGATCGACGAGGGGCAACCCTGTCTCACTGATCTTCTTAAAATACTCAGTTCTCCCTCCGTTGACGACCATCGCTGATCTGGCGCCGTGCAACAGCCGCATCACAGCATTGGTCAGTAATGGCGAGACACCCATCCTTTTCATCACCGCCGCGACGTACACATGATCCACGCGACCAAAAGCATGATCGAAATCTACAGCAACCATCGCACCCCGGAGGCGGCATGCAGCCGCGAGGGCGACGACGTCACGATAGTCTCCCAAGGCTGTGTGGATATTACTGATGCCGCCAAGACAAGTCTGATCGGCATGTATTCGATGCTCCAGCGACTTTTTGATACGACTTCCCAAGATGCGCATGAAGATCTTGTAATCACTATTAAGGAGGGTCAAGGGGCGATAATCACAAGGCCGTTTGCCACCACGGGGCTTCGGTATCGGTATCATGAGACCTTCCGTGAATTGAATATGAACCGGTACTTCTTGCCGCAGAAGCTCATTAAACATACATAGCCACATCGGTGTCATAGTGGTCACGAAGGCACGGTAAAATTCCAACGGGAATCGATCTGGACCTGGGGACTTGTTGCAAGCACCTCGTGTAATCGCTTCCTCCAGCTCTTCACACGTAATTTCAGATAACCCGTCTGCTTCCCCGTTCACACTCGTCGCGTCTGGGATCTGTTCCAGGACGTTCCCCAGCTCCCTCTGAGCCTCCCCGTTGCTCGCATAGAATCTGCTAAAATGATCCGTAAACGCCTGTGCTATGCCCCTTTGTGTTGTAAAACGACGGCCATCGCCGAGATCGATCTCATGTATTAAATTCCTGCGTCGTCTTCGTCTTTCCTTTATCACGTAATGCATCGAGGGAACCTCGTTGGGCAGGAAATCCTGCGACCTCGCGCGTATCATCGTACCTGCCATCCTCTGCTTCGCAAGTTGTACCAGCTTCGCCTTAACTCGGTGGACGGCCGTCTGGCGTTCTGGTGTAGGTGGTTGAGCTAACAGTTCCCGGAGAGCCGCAAAGTAAAACTCAGTGGTCGTGCGCTGCCATTGAGAAACCTCCTTCCCGTAACCTATTAACGTCCTCCGTAAAGCTGGCTTCGCGCACTCGATCCACCACTGCAGGATAGAACCGAAAGAATTTCGGCGACGGAGACAGCCATTCCACGCGTCCTCCACCATGCGTCGGCATTCTGCATCTCGCAGGTGGGAGACGTTCATCTTCCAATTACCCCTCCGTCTCCATATCTGCTGTCTATCAAGGTTAACCGTACAAATATATGCCTCGTGGTCCGAAAACGCTGTCGGCCATATTTCTGCGTCCACCGTCGACACTGCTAACGCCCTTGAAACGTAGATTCGGTCCAAACGGCCCGCGGAGTGGCTAGTAAAAAATGTATATCCTGGTCGGTTGCGATACTTCAGGTCCCATGTATCGACTAATTCCTTCCCGTTGACCAGCTCCCTAAGTTCTGGGCTAGTAGTATACTTAGGTTGTTGGTCCTTTCTGTCAAGCACACAATTGAAATCTCCGCCGAGTATGCAACCATCGTATCGTCCCTGGAACAACGGTGCAACCTCATGGGCGTAAAAATCTGCTCTGTCCCTTCTCTTATCCGAGCCTGACGGTGCGTATATGTTGATCAAACGTATTCCTCCTATGGTCACGGCCGTACCACGGGCAGAAGGCAAATACTTTACTTCGTCTGCACGTATCCCTTCCTTTAATAATATAGCTGTGCCAACGCCTCTCTCGTCACACTGTGAACAGAAAAGTCTGAGGGGGGAAGTACCCGAACTTCTTGTAATAGTGCGATGTCTAAATCCGCAACCTTTATCATGTCACTGAGCATCTTGATTTTTACCGGCGTCCCAATGCTATTGATGTTAACAGACCCTATCCGATAAGCTTGTTGCATGGCGGTCTACGTAGATAGGGTACCGTACGGTCGCTAATTTTGCCGTACATAGGCTGCTGTCGGACTAACGTCCCCCGCCGTCCCCTCATATGGTCTGCCATTATTCCGTGCACTCTGCCGATCTTACACCGGGAGAGTGCGTGGGAGCAGTTCCTCCGGCATCATCTGTCCCCCACGGGGGTGGCTCTTCTGACCAGTCCCCTAGTGTCCCATCGTTGTCGTGCGGTGCAGGCGACGTAGCCTCCTCAGTAGCCTGTTGCCGTCTATTGAGCTCCTTCGCTGTGTCTGGAGCATCATCAGCGGTAGGTCGTGCCGCCGTCCCGCTGGCCACCGTTGCATCCACGCGAGGCAGTTCTTCAGTATCCATGGTCGCCTGTTCTGTACCCGTAAACTTCTCAGAATTATCTGCTAGATCAGAGTGGTCGTTCTCCACCGTGAGGCGGCGCTTCTTCCGGCGTTTTGGTGAGCGCTGTTTACGTTGCCGGGCCTCGGAATCAGAGGTCAGCATGGTCTCCAGTTGTTCGTGGGGGACGTCGGAATCGTGCGCCTTCGTATTATCGACGTCTCCAAGTGCCTTATCGGAAGGGGCCGCAAGCGGAACCGAAGAGAGGGCGTCCTGTGACTGCTGCAGGTGGTCCAGCGCAACGTCGTCTTTCTGTTGCTCGCCACGATCCGCCGCTGTCTGTGTGTTCTGGTACGCGTCTGTCTCGCGGCCCACGTCATCGCGTAATGCGGCGACGTAAGTCATGGCAAGCACAGTCGGATGCGGCGTGAGGGGTGGATCATCCCGTGGCAGCTGTAATAACCTTCGTTGAGCACACTCAGAACGTATGTGTCCCTCCTTCCCACATCCAGAGCACGTCCTTGGTTGTCCGTCGTAAATGACAATCGCCCTACAACCGGCGATGTACAAGTATGACGGGACGTGTTTTCGGAGTTCAATCCGTATTTGTCTGACGCCATTGGGGACAGGATACGTCTTGAAACTCGCCCATTTTTCAGCCACGTGGGATAGGACCGTTCCGTAAGGACGCAGGGCGTCTGTCACCAATTCTTCTGGCACTTCGAATGGAAGCTCAAAGACGCGGATCGTTCGGAGTCCCATGCCGGCGTGTTCTACTGTTACCGCTCCAACATTCCCGTCCGAATGACACAAACGAAGTCCTTGTCGGTGTCGAAGTAGTAGTTCGTCACATGCCGCTTCATTTATAAGCTTGACATAAACCACGCTACTGACTATAGATAAGTGTATTCCAACTAGAACGTCAGGTTCGATTTTCACCTCGTCCCGTAAATAACGTTCGATCTCGTACGCCTTCGGTCGAGCATATTCGTTAACAAAAGTAAATTTCAGTGTCGATTTGCGGAACGACAAGGCCATGATTCGTTCTATGTATTACCGCGACACACCGCTACACACGTAACGTAAACACCTCTCGCGCAGACGTGCGGCAGGGACGTAAACACCGTCCGAACCGCTGCGCCGCCGAAGGCTGACTGTGCCTGGGGTCGGTCGGACACACAGTTTTAATCTGCCAGGAAGTTTCATATCAGCGCACACTCCGCTGCAGAGTGAAAATCTCATTCTGGAAATATCTCCCAGGCTGTGGCTAAGCCATATCTCCGCAGTATCCTTTCTTTCAGGAGTGCTAGTTCAGCATGGTTCGCAGGAGAGCTTCTGTAAAGTTTGGAAGGTAGGAGACGAGATACTGGCAGAAGAAAAGCTGTGATGACCGGGCGTGAGTCGTGCTTCGGTAGCTCAGATGGTAGAGCACTTGCTCGGGTAAGGCAAAGGTCCCGAGTTCGAGTCTCGGTCGGACACACATTTTAATCTGCCAGGAAGTTTCTACTTTTAATTTGTTTAATTAGTTACGGGACACTACCCCTCAGACTAAAAAATAACAATTTGCTCGACATAGAAGTGTTTATGAGTACTCAGAATAAGGTCCAATCGGCTCTTTTACACATCACCATCTCACACCACCTGGTTGGCCATTGCAGAAATCGTTCCTTCCAGCCAAATATCCAAGGCGGCCGGGTGTGAGACCAAGAAATTTCCTTTTGGGTATGTTTTGGAAGTTTCCGGTACTTTCATCGGTGATGACCAAGGGAATCGTCCCGAAGAGCCTGTTCGGACTGGGAGAGTAGGACTAAATCAATTTATGTTCCACAGGAATAAATTAACTTTTTTAAATTAGTATGTATGTTTGTTGAGTATGGCGTGATTGGATTAAGTGTGTTCTCACAGCCCTACAGAAAGGCAATATAAATACAATAAATCTGTTACAATACTGCTCAGCAAAGTAACATCACTGGCAATCCACCAGGGTTCCGCGCTGGAAACTCTTTGACAACCAGTTGATCTCACGGCTGTTGCGTTCAGTTGCTTTACCGGTGTATATTACCTGGACCGAGTGATTATTCATCGTAAATGTGCCCTATACCCTGTTGACGTACATTAGTGATCCCAACCTGATATGCGCACGTAATTGTCCTTATACACTGTGGACCAACAAATCTTTGTGTAATTCAGCCTAAAATAATTTTTAAAACTAGACAATATGATTCATCAGGTCAAGGGGAGAGGTCTTTAAGCCGTCCGTCTGTTCGAACTATGTCAATGCACTGATGCAGGTAACCCTTCATGTTGTTCATAACTGTGTCCAATGTCAATAGTTCTCGGTGACTAAAGATGTTTGCAAGGAAACTATTTCTGCGTAATTATGTATGAACGTATCGTAAAATGTAACCATCTCTATTTCGGTGTTTCTACTTCTGCGCTGCTGCGGCTGTACGAAGACCCTTTCTTTTGCGTTTATCCAAATTAGTTGCTAAAATCGTGATAGGGCAAAATACCGGAAAGTTCAGTTTTGAAATAAACCAAAACTTTTAGAGCCACGGGTTCAAACGTTTCGACATCTGACACGTGCTTGATGTAAAATTTTTCTTTATACAGGGTAAGTCACGTAAGACCTCTTTTATTTCGTGGAGGACTACACTTATAGGTACTGCGTGTTCGTCAAATCTTAGAGCGTTGAGTTGAGCGTACTTTTTTGTGTTTGCGTATTGGTTTTAGCGTTGGAATCAGCGGAGATATTGAAGTAAGTACGTTTTCTTAAATAGAACCATATACTTTTTATAACTGCTTTCTATAACTAACAAAAAGAGAATTATAGTGACATAGCATTTGGTAATGCTGAGGTTGAAGCCTGTCGGAAAAAGAAATCGAGAAGTGTAGGTTGGTTGGTTGGTTGGTTGAGAACCAAACAGCAAGGTCAAGGGTCCAATCACTTTAGGGAAGGAGTGGGAAGAAAGTCGGCCGTACCCTTTCAGTGGAACCAACCAGGCATTTGTCTTAAGCGACTTAGGGAAACCACATAAAACCTAAATCAGGACGGCCAGGAGCGGGTTTCAGCCATCGTTCTCGAGAAATGTGGCACGAATCGTCATTAGCGGACCAAACACAAGCAGAGCTCTCGTGTAGCGCTGTGTCAGGATGTCAACACATTTGCATGTTTACTTGTCTGCGCTGTAGGTCACTCACCTCTGCTTCAACATTCGTTGCGTGCACATATGTAAGCCCATGAGGAGAAGTTGAATATACTATTTTTATGTGTTGAATGTAAAAAGAAATATCGTGGTTGTTCTAGCCACGATGTTAACAAGGGAACCTCCCCATCGCACCCCCCTCGGATTTAGCTATAAGTTGGAACGGTGGACAGGCCTTGAAAAACTGAACACAGATCAATCGAGAAAACAGGGAGAAGTTGTGTGGAACTATGAAAAAAATTAGCAAAATATACGAACTGAGTAGTTCACGTAAAACATGTGCAACTTCAAGGGTGATATGCAGTCGGGAGCGCCGTGGTCCTGTGGTTAGCGTGAGCAGCTGCGGAGTCAGAGGTCCATGGTTCAAGTCCTCCCCCGAGTGAAAAATTCACTTTCTTTATTTTCGCAAAGTTATGATCTGTCAGTTCTTTCATTGACGTCTCTGTTCACTGCAATAAGTTTAGTGTCTGTGTTTTGCGACCGCACCGCAAAACCGTGCGATTAGTAGACGAAAGGACGTGCCTCTCCAATGGGAACTGAAAACATTTCATCGCACGGTCATAGGTCAACCGATTCCTCAACAGGAAAACACGTCTGATATATTCTATACGGTACTGTTGACGGCATGTGCGTCACATTATAGTAATATGTTGTCGACCCACCTAACTTGTACTCTTGGCGAATGGGTAAAAAGATTCTTTTACCTTGCCCGATATAGGTTTTTTTGTGGATGTGATTATCACTCCCAAAAAAGTGATCGCATCGGACGGACGGATAATAATGGTCTGAAAACAAAAAATTAAAATTTTCAGTCGAGGGTGGTGGTGGTTGTTGGGATGTTTAAGGGGGACTAAACAGCTAAGGTCATCAGTCCCCCAGTCGAGGGACGACTTGATCCAAGGACCTCTCACTCCACAGGTGCTCATGCTAACCACAGGACCACGGCGCTCCTGACTGCACATTACCCTTTAAGTTGCATATATTGCACATGGACTACTCAGTTCGTATATTTTGCTAATTTTTTTCATAGTTCCACAAAACTTCTTCCTGTTTTCTCGATTCATCTGTGTTCAGTTTTTCAAGGCCTATCCACTCTGCCAACTTGTAACTAAATCTGAGGGGGGTGCGATGGGGAAGTTCCCTTGCAAAGGAATCCGTACAGTGGTACAACAGTTTGCCAAGGAATTTGGAATCAGCCAGACGAGTGTCATTCGCATCCGGCATCGACATAATTTCCATCTCTATCATCTGCCACTATATCAAGCACTTGACGACTGTGGTGTTGAAAGTCATACAGATTTTTGTCGATTTGGCCCTCAGCATCTAAGTGGGGACCCTACGTTTATGCAACGTATCTCTTTACCGATCAACCAGCGTTTACTAACCACGTTAAGGTAAATTTGCATAACACGCGCTACTGGGCAGCCGAAAATCCACACCGACTTCGGCGGGTGCAATATCAACGGTCGTGGAAAGTAAACGTATGGTGCGGCATCATAGTAAATTACATTCTGGGACGTTACTTCATCTGAGGCGTTATAAATGGATATTCGTACGCACAATGTTTGACGATAATTCTGCCTGTTCTTCTAGAAGAGGTACCACTGGTTATTCGAGAGTATGTGACAACAACACGATGGCTGTCCTGCTCACTCGACTCATGTTGGTACCTAAATACTGAATGAGAACTTTCATGGAATTTGGATACGACGAAATTTAGTTATCAAATGACCTGAGAAATACCCTAAGTTGACTTCTCTTGATTTAATTCTTTGAGGAACACACAAAGATGCAGTCTATGATGAAGCCCCAACTACGCCAAACGACATGTGGCGACGAAACGCCAGTGCATGCCCTACCACAGGGACGGGCAAATGTTGCACGCGGCTCATGAGCACACAGCGCTGCACGTGTGCTGCTCACGTGCAATCGTCGAACGGAGCAGTGACGGCAGCCGGCAGGTTGCCGCAGTGTAGTTCCAGGCAAAGCTGCGGACGTTGAAGCGAAGCGACCACTACGTAGTGAATTTCAGTAACCGGAAAATGCAGAGTGAATCAAGGAAACGGAGAATTGGAGATTTGCTATCTTTTAAAAAGGAAAGGGAGAATCATTTTTTCTCTGTGCAAACACGTGAAAATTGGAAATGTATAATACGCGACAGTATTCTCGCTGGTCAGCGGAAGTTTAATATTGCACACCATTATAATAAATTTCAGTATGTTGCCGTTCTTAGTGCAATAAAAGAGGAATTTCTCAAGCGATTTGGGGATATATCCTACTTATCCCAAGGTTTTGAATAGTTCTCGAGACAATCTGCTGTTTCTTTAGATGATATTCATCCCAGTTTGCAAATGGAATTAATAGGTCTACAGCGTATTTCTCGTCTGAGAGACAGGTTCCTTTTGGTAAGACGTGTGATAGAATTTTATCACGACCTTCCACAGCAAGTTTCCTCGTCTCCATCGTGGAGCCGCGAAGATAATGTCAATGTTTGGCTCGACATACGTTTGTGAGAGATTTTTTTCTGTTATGAAAATTAATAAGTCTCGGTTAAGAGCAAACATCAGTAATGAAAATTTGCGTAACTGTTTGCGTTTCTCTGTATGTAGAAATTTTGTTCCAGACATTAAACGTATTGTAAACTCCACCTGTGATAATTAAATAAAACGTATCGTAGGTAATAGGTACTCTTTCAAACGATGATTACTTTCAAGCACTCCTACTACCCTTATTCCTTCATTCAATAAAGCAGGCCAGGAAACACGCATTACAGAGGAAGAAGCGGAGAGACGGTATGGTCGGGAGGGGAGAGAAGCGGGTGGCCAGCTTGCCCCTGTGTGCACGCAGAACACCTGTTAACTGCACACTTGCATGTGCACCGCACACGTGCAGAATTCCTGCCCGCCCCAGTCTACCATATCATCCACTGCAATCAAACAAAAATACAAATATTTCAAAAAAATGAAAGAAAGTCACTGAAATAAAAAAGAACGCAAGTCTATTAAAACCACACCCGTTGTAAATCATCTGTCTTTCGAACGGCGATTGCAGATGTGCCTTCCCTTTCATGATCAGAAGTTTGAACATAAGCTTAAATAATGGATGAAGTTACTTTTTTGGAAGACCCAGATGACTTGGGTGGTTACTTTTTTGGAAAACCAAATTTATGTTAAGATGACTTGGGTGGTTGCTAAATCACTGTTAGTAAATTGTTTATTTCATTTACGTGTGTACAATATTGGATTGCAGTATCAAATAAGTCGACAGCGTGAATTGTACTTTGGTGATAACTGTCCCCCGCGTGCTTACGCACAGCATGAAACAACCTTTCCTTAAGATGAATATTTATTTTGCGATGTACAGTATTATTAGTAAAATGTTTAGCTCAACGGATATATCCCAGAGGACACAATTTATTGCAATGTATGTAGAGACAGTTGTCCGACAGCATGTATGTTAACTCTAAGAAGCGCACAGCCTATTACAGGAAAACAGAGGTCAAACTTCCTTTTAACATTTAGATATTTAATACAATGGTTTCTTTTCGCAGCACGTAAGACCTCCTTATTCCTAAGTAATGAATATTTATTTTGTCTATTTTAGCTCACATAAATCTGGGAGGATAAAAAAATGTGAAATAGTTCTGTTAAGGCCTTTGTGATATGCTAGATTCTAGCATGTGGGATTTCCATATACAAAATTCGTAGGTGAACCGCATCTAAAACTGCAACTAAGTCGTAACTTGGTTCAAGTGGAAATAAAGATTTATTTTCGTACGTAGGCCTACCTTACGGTATATAACTACACAGCCGGGTCCGAGACGCCCGGTTGGCAGTGTTTGCACTGCAAATGCCGTTTCCAGGCACCATACTCTGAAATTCTAGGACATTACTTAAATTTTTTATCGACAAGCTTCGATGACAGCATTACCAAACTCTGTATCACTGTAAATGTCTTATCAAGAGCTGTAAAAGGAACGTGGTTCCATTAATTAAAAAAATGAAATAACTTCAATATCTCGGTTGATAACAACGCAAAACATTAACAAAAAAAAAAACAAATACATACCCCTCGACGCTCTAACATTTTCCGAAAGCAGCGTTTCGATATGTGTAACCGTTCACGAAACAAAACGGGTGTTACGTCTTACGTGCCTCTCCCTGTTTATGGGTTTTCGTAACATGAGAAGCCACACACCACATTCTGTTGATCGCTATCGCATATTAAGCAGAGTGACTCAAAAATTATTTTCCAGGCCTCAGTGAAACGTACCTTATATATAAAAAAATTTATCTATAGAACATGGGCTCGGAAGTGCGTTACTTTAGAACTACGAGCACTTACTCATCTTCGCTACTGGAAACAAATCTCTTCTATTGAATAAGTGCTCATAGCTCCTCGGATATGCATTTGAGAACCCGTGTTTACTTAATTTTTTTTTAATTTTTCGCTACTGCAGTATGGGAAGTAAAGAGCTTGTTTCATAGTAGCTCTGTTTCTTTTTCAGAATTTTATAGTGAAGTCCCTGACACTCCGTACTCTCTTCACACAACCTCCACAGAGATAATTAAATTTTGATGTTCTCTACTGCGTTATTTTCACCTGAATAGACCGATTGATTGTATACTATTCTGGGCATTTTTCCATACAAAATAACTGACCACATACGCTATCTAAGCGTCGTTACAAAGAAAAATTCTTCCCGACTCCACCTCAACTCTATATTCCCATTTTTTCTCTCCAAGAAATCCTCCTCTCTGTTATGTAGATGGTTAATATTTTCCCTCTGCGTGTAACTCCAGATTTAAATAAATTAAATGTGAACAAAATTTCATACAGAAAAAAATTGTATACATGTAATATAACTGGCGTTGTGGGGGAGTCAAACGGAGGCACATGTATATTTTTAGGATGGTGTTACAGATCTGTAGAGCATTGGTCAGTGTTAATAAAACACGAATCGCAGGTTAACCTTTATTGATTCCAATTTTCATTTGTGTCTTTTCGTCAGCCTTGTGTGACGCCTTGTGCCAGTGACACGGTAGGATTCTTCTGGCACAGCCACACTGGTCGCCGAGGCCGCTATTTCAGCAGTTCATCTGAAGTCTAGAGGGCTATCCTCTGGCAGTCCGTAGGTGCAGCTGTAGTGTGATAGTGCGTTCCCATGCTGTTAGTGTCCACGATTCCGATCTAGATGACGACAATGGTGATGACCCATCGGGATGCACCGTTCTGTCAGAAATAGTGTAGCTGGCTGATCATGGAACCACCGCAAAGCCAGGCCCTAGTACCTGCCTGCTACAATGATCAGGAAGAGATGAACCAGACGGCCCTCTCATCCCCTAGTTACAATCACGTTGCCATATTCACCGTCAGATTTACTGGTGTTGAAAAGACGTAACTCTCCCCAGCCCTCATACGGCAAGCAATGGCCAATGCTAATTCCCACAAATTGCAGGCCATAGTTATTTCGACGTTATAATCTAAGGAATGGCAAAAACATGCTCACCACAAGCCCTACAACATCTGGCACACGGACGTCACCACAACGTAATAATCACTGAATCAATGACTTGGCTATGAATCTCGGATATGGAGCTTAATGACCAGTCGAAATCAGATCTGATGAACTGCAGTACTACTGGAGAGAAGTGGGAGGCAATGGCGTGAGCCTTTGTTCATTACAACTAGTACAGACTAATTCCTTACTATGGTTAGTGATCTTTGTATCGATGTATTAGTTTAAGAATTTGTTGCTGCAGTGCATTTGTTAACTGTTCTGTCAAGCCTCTGTAATCTGTTACACTGTTCGAGGTGATATTCGATGCTCCACAGCTTAAGATGTCCCCTCTCCCCATTCCTCCCCTCCTACCTCTCCCCCTCCCTCTCACCATCCCACTCCCACTCCCCAGCCCTCTCCACCTTCCCATCCCGCACAACCTTCATATACCTCTCCTTCACAACCCTCTCCCCCTCCCCAACCCTCCACATGCCTCTCACACTCCCCAACCCTCCCCCTCGTACTCTCCCTCCCCCCACTCCATCCCCATCACTTCCTCCCCCTCTCCCATTACCCCTCTCCCCTCCCCCTGCCCCACCACTCCCCCTCTCCCCTCTCCTTCCCCCTCCACCCTCCGCACTCCCCCCTCGCTCTCACACCCTCTCCCCATCTCCCCCTTCCCCTCTTCCCCTCCCCACCTCCCCCTCCTCCAATGCCCCTCAAACCATGATCCTCCCCATCTCCCCCCACACCCTCTCCTCCTCTCCCACCACCCTCTCCCCCACCCCCATCACCTCCCTCACCCCCTCACTCTCCCCCTCCAACTAACCCACCATCTCCCCCTCCACCTCCACCTACACCTCTACCCCTCCCTCTATCAATCCCACATACCCTCCCTCTCCACTACCCCCCTCTGCCCCTCCATCTACCCCTCCCTCGCCACTGCCAGTCTCCGTCCCTCCCACTCACCTGCCCAACTCTTCCCCTCCCTCTCCCTTCCCCTCCCTCTCCCTTCCCCTCCCTCTCCCTCTCCCTTCCCCTCCCTCTCCCTTTCCCTCTCCCTTTCCCCTCCCCTCCCCCTCCCCCTCCCTTCCCCTCCCTATCTTCCCCTCCCTCTCCCTTCCCCTCCCACTCCCTCCCCTCCCCCTGCCCCTTCCCCTCCCTTCCCCTCCCTTCCCCTCCCTCACGCTTCCCCTCCCTCTCCATTACCCGCCCTCTTACTGCCCCTCCCTCTCTCTGCCCCTTTGCTCTCTCTGACCCTTCCCTCTCCTCTGCCCTTCCCTCTCTCTGTCCAACCCCCTCTCTGCCCCACCCCATCTCTCTGCCCCACCCCATCTCTCTGCCCACCCCCCCCTCTCTGCCCCACCCCACTCCCTGCCCCTCCCCCTCTTCCTTCCCCTCCCTCTCTTCCTGCCCCTCCCCTTCTTCCTGCCACCCATCTCTATCTCTGTCTTTCCCTAACCCTCTCTCTCCCTCTCTTTCCCTAACCCTCTCTCTCTCTCTCTCTCTCTCTCTCTCTCTCTCTCTCTCTCTCTCTCTCTCTCTCTCTCTCTGCCCCTAGCCTCTCTCTCTCTCTCTCTCTCTCTGCCCCTCGCCCTCTCTCTCTCTGCCCCTCGCCCTCTCTCTCTCTGCCCCTCGCCCTCTCTCTCTCTGCCCCTAGCCCTCTCTCTCTGCCCCTAGCCAACTCTCTCTGCCCCTACCCCTCTCTCTCTGCCCCTACCCCTCTCTCTCTGCCCCTAGCCCTCTCTCTCTGACCCTAGCCCTCTCTCTCTGACTCCAGCACTCTCTCTCTGACCCCAGCACTCTCTCTCTCTGACCCCAGCACTCTCTCTCTGACCCCAGCACTCTCTCTCTGACCCCAGCACTCTCTCTCTGACCCCAGCACTCTCTCTCTGACCCCAGCACTCTCTCTCTGACCCCAGCACTCTCTCTCTGACCCCAGCACTCTCTCTCTGACCCCAGCACTCTCTCTCTGACCCCAGCACCCTCTCTCTGACCCCAGCACTCTCTCTCTGACCCCAGCACTCTCTCTCTGACCCCAGCACTCTCTCTCTGACCCCAGCACTCTCTCTCTGACCCCAGCACTCTCTCTCTGACCCCAGCACTCTCTCTCTGACCCTAGCCCTCTCTCTCTGACCCTAGCCCTCCCTCTCTGACTCTAGCCCTCTCTCTCTGACTCTAGCCCTCTCTGACTCTAGCCCTCTCTCTCTGACTCTAGCCCTCTCTCTCTCTGACCCTAGCCCTCTCATTCTGAGCCTCCCTCTCTTTCTCACCCTTCATCTCTCTCTGCCCCTCCCCCCACCACCTCTCTACCTCCCCCTTATCTACTTCCCCACTCTCTACCTCACCCCTCTCCCTCACCCCTCTCTACCTCTCCCTCCCTGTTTCTCCCCCCCCTCTGCCCCTGTCTCTTTCCCCCCTCCGCCTCTGTCTCTCCCTCCTCCGACCCTGTCTCTTTCCCTCTCCGCCACTCTCTCCCCCCTCTGCCCCTGTCTCTCCCCCCTCTGCCCCTGTCTCCCCCCCTCTGCCCCTGTCTCCCCCCCTCCGCCCCTGTCTCCCCCCTCCGCCCCTGTCTCCCCCCTCCGCCCCTGTCTCCCCCCCTCCGCCCCTGTTTCCCCCCCTCTGCCCCTGTTTCCCCCCCTCCGCCCCTATTATTAAGAGGGGTTACACCAAGGAGAATGCAATAGAAAGCCGCATATCATATTTGGGTGCAACTGGGATTGCTGTGTCAGTCCAGATGTAACAATGCTGTGGATCAATTTAACCTGTATTGTACATTATGAACAACAGCGAAAATCCCTCTTTAATGTGTCTGAGCAAGAGAACAAAAGTTTCTTCAGTGAGGAATGCTAGTTGGTTTTCCGTCTGATGATGATCATAGACGAGTGTGGAAACAGAGACATACCAGTACACATCTCAGGTCGGGCGAGTTGTTGATCGGTTTAGTTTTGGGCGTGTATCATTGGCGTGTGTGTGTGTGTGTGTGTGTGTGTGTGTGTGTGTGTGTCGGACGTCTCTCACGACTATGAAGAGTAATGTCAAGATTGTGTGCTATCTGGACAGAATCCTCAAACATGATGTCCATAAAGAAAACATTTCAGTGATGGGTTATTTCGAAGCATAATTCATTAGCACCTCGTGACTACATTCCTCCCAGATGGAGATTATTTCAAACGAAAGAGAATTCGCGACCCTGCAGAAATGAACCAAACGCGTCATGCTTGGATCTCTTGAAAATTATAGAACGTCGTCGCAAGAACCGTCATACACAGAACTTCAGGAGGCCTTTGTACACTAGAACAACATGATTGAGCAGCTACGTTTAGACCTCCTTTCATACAGGATGGTATCCAAGTATGGTGTAATGCGGTGGATAACACAGTATTCAGTTTCACCCACCTTCAGTTTTTCATTTCACCGAGGTGTAAAGGTCTGCACTTTCCAACACACTGAATGCGACAGCTTTAGAAGTAGTACAGGTCGAAAAGATACTGCGGGTTTTGGAAGTGCATGCTTTTTTAGCAGACTTACAATTTATTATCTCCTAAATTCGATTAAAAATAGGAAAAAGATGTATAAAAATGAACGCAATATTCATAAACGTCCTAATGTAGGCATTTCGTAACTCAGTCACATTGAATAGAGCAAAAACGTATGTGAATGAAAAGTCAGCACATATCATTGGAATAACAAAATTAAAGGGCAGAGAAGGGCCGCGCTTTCGACTTGTTGGAGACCTACAAGTCCAAAAAGCATGAACCCACTAGGGTACTCAATGGACAAAGCACGATAACCTTTTTTTTTTTCCTTTTTGTTATTCTCTCCATTTTTTTCTGCTGAAGTCTGATCAACTTCGTTGATTTTTACTTCTGTAGGGAATGGAAAGGGTAAAAATTGTCTTATTTATATATTCTTGTATCAGCTTTAGTTTGGGCACACAGAGGGGTCCTTTCACTCGCTGCTTTTGGTGTGTGTTTGAAAACAGTGTGTAGAAGTGCTAAGGGACTTTATGTCCGTAAATTATGTAGAATTACGTAGGGGTAACATTTACGAGGGCTCACATACTATCACCTTCGGTACTTTATATCTGTGGTTGCGTGAGGTTTCTACCGTACCTACTGTGGTGAGTTGTGGTGTACTGTCGAGTATCATCTCCAACTTCCGAAATAAGGTTCGTGCCTTCTCCTTGACCTTGTCTGAGAGGTAAGATTTGCTTAAGGCTCAATGAATATCATGATTCCGGGTCCACTACTGGGCTCCAGTGGTCAATCGTAGGCATCTGCTTTGTGTAGCCTGTAACTTCTTGTAGTTAGCGGTACACGTAATACCCAAGGAGGTCGATCCATACAGAATAGATGGTTCGACTGTGGCGTGGTACAGCTGGAGTTTCGTGCGTTGGCTGAGGTACGAGCTCTTCATAAATGGGCGGAGAGCTTAGCATATTGAGGCCAGACGTCTTCTTCTCCATAATGTGATTACTATACAGCAGTTTGGCGTCCAGATGCACTCCAAGGTATTTTACAGTTATTGCCCAGGGGCGTGGATGGGCTGATATCCGTAGAGTTCATTGACAATGGGTCCCCGACGTGTGAAGACAATAATTTTGCTTTTCTCTGCATTAACGGTTATTTTGTTCCTGTGGATCCAGCGGTCCACTAAATCTAGTTGGCGCTGCATCCGTGTGGCGAGGTGGTCCATTATGGTTCCTGCAGTCAGGAGCACTGTGTCGTCTCATAGAAACTGGCAGTAACGTGTGACACCGTCGGGAGGTCGTTAATGTATAATGTATAATGACCGATCCATGTGGAAGTCCTTCAAGGACAGGCCGTGTTGTTGAATTCGTGTCGTCAATGCGGACATATTATCTGCGATCCGGGAGAAAATTGTCGAGAAGTTTTAAATAGCAGTCCGGCAGCGGAGTGGTACGTCGGAGCTTGACGATCAAGTTGCTTATCCATACTTTATCGTAAGCCTTCCCTACATCGAGAAAGACTCCAATGGTACGTTATTTATTGTTGAAATTGTCTTGGATAGATTCCGTGATGCATAGTTGTCGGAACCCAGCAGATAGCTTCGCTACGAAGCCAAACTGCTCCGGTAGGATGGTGATGTGTGCCAAAAAGATGTCCAGCATGCGCTACAGTTGGACACGTTCCAGTACCTTTCCCAGCGTCGGCAGGAAGTTTGTCACTGTAGCTGTGTACCCCCCAGGGGGTCCACAACTCTTTGGTGCATACGTGCATAGCGAGCACGGGACCCCGAGTTAATGTGGCCTTCCTTCCTTTCCAGGCTGCATACCTTCCCTTTCCGCATCCTTCCCCATCCCCCATCCCCCATCTTCACCCCCCCCCTCACCTCCGCCTCTTTCTGTCCCTTTCTCCCCCTCTGGGAGTATGTTTTGTGCCTATGTCCGGAGACGGACGCTCGAAACTGTAACAAATTCTTTGCTTTCTCTGCTTGCAAGTCTTCGTCCTTCCCTTGTCCTCCTCTTTTCCTTACTTCTCTTTGCCCTTTTCTCCGCTGCGGCGTTTGAGACCACTCTCCTTTCCATTCCCTTTCTCTTTTTTCCTCCCTGTGCGTGTCTGAAGGCCGACCCACGCATTTCCATGCGTAGCTGGTGACGGGGTAACGCGTAATTCCCCTCCCCGGGTAGACAGGTAGGACACATACGTACCCCCTGGTAACGGCCAGGCCCAGGGAGGGGTGATTACCCGAGCTGATACCTTCCGAAAGTGCCGATTGGTCGCTCCGTCCGTTTGTTGGGAGGTGTGACCTGAGGTGTTAACAATCACCTAAGGCGGGAGTGCCCTCAGAAAGGGCCCCCACAAGGAAGGAGCGCGCCATCGGAGACGCCGGTAATCATGGGGGAGACTTTCGCAATGGTTTCCTCATCTTCTACTATGTCAGCTCACAAGAGTAAGTTCTATGAGTCTCAGCCACAGACAGTCCTTCCATCGTTGCCACAGTTCCTTGTTGTTTCTCGGTCTGACGAAGGTCACGACTTCTCCACGGTCAACCCTTTCATTATTCAGAAAGGTGTAGACGCAATTGCAGGTCCTGTAAAGTCTTGTTCCAGATTACGAAATGGCACTTGTTGTTAGAAACAGTCAGTGCCCTCCAGGCACAAAAATTGCTGCGTACTTCACTGCTACACACCTTCCCTATCCAGGTAGAACCGCACCGTACTTTAAATTCATCATGTGGGGTCGTTTATACACGCTCCCTCGACGGATTGTCCGACGAGTAAATTCAACACTACCTGTCTGAACAGGGCGTAACGGCTGTTCATAGAGTCCTGAAAAGGGTTGACACGAACATCATTCCAACCCGTACTGTCTTCTTGACATTTGACAAAGTTCAACTCCCATCGAAAATCAGAGCAGGCTATGAGATAATTTCCGTTCGCCCTTACATCCCAAACCCTATGCGTTGTTATCGGTGTCAGCGTTTCAATCACACCAGCCAGTCCTGTTCCAATCCGGCCAAATGTGTTACGTGTGGCAAGGATGCCCATGAGGGTGCTTGTCCACCTCCATCCCCTCGTTGCATCAACTGTATGGGTGACCACGCTGCTTCCTCTTGAGATTGCCCCATTGTTAAAGACGAAAAGCTCATTCAGGAAATCAGAGTGAAGGAAAAGGTGTCGACCTTTCCTGCTCGAAAGTTATTCGCCAGTCGACAGCCCACTGTGCCTCAGACAGGAAAATACAGCACAGTCCTTGCCTCTCCTCGGCCAAACATGGAGGCGGCCACGCAGACTTGTGACCTTACCTTTAGTGCCACGGTCGTCAGATAGGCCAGCGCCAAGATCGCCCGTTCAACCTCCCCACTTTCGCCTGCCCACTCTATGGCTCACCCTTCATCGGGTTCTGCTAAATCTCGAGCCCAAAAGTCAGACGCCAAGACTTCGAAATAAGAGCATACTCGTGAAGATTTTTTATGCACCCCAACTTCACAACCATCGGTTCCTCCTTCATCTAAACATCATGTTTCCAAGAAGGCTAGTAAGAAACCCAGTTCATCTCCTTCTCCACCAAGGCGTGTCTCATCTACAGCACCACGTGGCGGTAATCGCCCTAGGCCGTCTTCTGTGTCGCCGAGGCGCACTGCTGCCGGCCGATCAACCGGCCGATCGCTGGTGGCAGGAGCTGCTCCTGAACAACCTATGGATCAGGATCTTCTGCCTTCGGCTGAATGCCATTCCATGCTGTCGGTCGCAAGCTCTGAGCAGTCGCTGAGTTGACGGCAACCTTGGTCACATTCCTCCATTTTCTGTTCACCCTATGTCCATTATCCACTGGAATATCCGCGGCCTTCGAGCCAATCGGGATGAATTGTCGATCCTCTTACCATCCTACTCGCCGGTCATCTTCTGTCTTCAGGAAACAAAGCTGCGTCCCCATGACCGCTTTGTTCTCCCTCATTTTCAGTCCGTCCGATATGATCTCCCCTCTGTTGAAGGCACTCAAGCACATGGAGGACTCATGAGTCTTCTCCATGATTCCATTATCACCCAATCCCCTTAAACACTTCCTTCCAAGCTGTCGCTGTCCGTCTTTCCCTTTCTAGATATACCTTTTCTCTTTGTACTGTATACATTCCATCGTCCACACCAATGGCAGCAGCTGATCTCCTTCATCTTCTTGGTCAGCTTTCACCCCCCTATCTGCTGGCTGGGGACTTCAATGCCCACCAACCGCTTTGGGGATCTCCACATCCTTGTCCGTGTGGCTCACTATTGCTAGACGTCTTCCACCAAGCGAATCTAGTTTGCCTCAACACTGGGGACCCAAATTTTTGTCTACCTCCACGACAAATTTCTCTCATTTGGACCTTACGGTCGGTACTGTTCCGCTAGCTCGGCGCTTCGAATGATTCGCCCTTGATGATACACACTCGAGTGACCACTTTCCATGTGTCCTTACACGGCAGCCTCGACAGCCATATATGCGCCCGCGACGCTGGAAGTTTGGCGAAGCCGATTGGACACTTTTTTCGTCTCTAGCGACATTCGATGACCGTCACTTTCCTAGCGTCGACGATGAGGTCACACATATTACAGACGTTATTCTTACAGCTGCGGAACGTTCAATACCACGCACATCCGCATTGCCCCGTTCCCCCCAGTTCCTTGGTGGAACGCGGCATGCCGTGACGCAATACGTGAGCGGCGACGTGCTCTTCCTGTTTTCCGCCACCATCCTACTTTGGACAACTGTATCCGCTATAAGCAGTTCCGAGCGCGATGCCGTCGCGTCATCCGCGATAGCAAGAAGGAAAGCTGGAAATTCTTTACTAGCTCATTTAACACCTTCACTCCCTCCTCGGAAGTTTGGAGTCGGATTCGACGGTTATTAGGTGCGCCTAGTTTCTCCCCGGTCTCTGGGCTCACTGTCACGCATGATACATTAGTGGACCCCATCGCAATTTCTAACTCATTGGGTCAACACTTAGCTGAGATTTCGAGCTCTTCAAATTAGCCGCCAGCGTTTCTCCCGAAGAAACGTGCAGCGGAAGTGCGACCTCTTGCTTTCTCCTCTCAAAATCGCGAAAGCTACAATACTGTTTTCTCCATACGGGAACTCCAACATGCACTCTCTTCTTCTCGCTCCTCCGCCCCAGGACCGGATGGTATCCACATCCAAATGTTGCTGCATTTATCATACCATAGTCTGCGTTACCTCCTTCGCCTTTATAATCGCATTTGGACCGATAGTACTTTTCCCAGACGATGGCGGGAAGCTATCGTCGTTCCTGTTCCGAAACCTGGAAAGGACAAACATCTCCCCTCTAGCTATCGCCCCATTTCTCTCACGAGTAGTGTATGTAAGGTTTTGGAGCGTATGGTGAATTGCCGTTTAGCTTGGTGGCTGCAGTCCCGCAGTCTTTTAACACCTGCCCAATGCGGTTTCCGAAAGCATCGTTCTTCATTTGACCATCTTGTTGCTCTCTCCACTTATGTCATGAACAATTTTCTCCGGAAACGCCAAACAGTAGCAATATTTTTTGATCTGGAGAGAGCATACGATACCTGTTGGTGGACAGGCATCCTCCGCACACTGTTCTCTTGTGGCTTTCGAGGTCGGCTGCCCCTTTTTCTTCACAAATTTACGGCAGAGCGCACATTTAGAGTGCAGGTGAACACCACTCTCTCCCGTACTTTCTCCCAAGAAAACGGGGTACCCCACGGGTCCGTGCTGAGTGTTGTACTGTTTGCCATTGCCATAAATCCGATTATGGATTGTCTCCTTCCTGATGTCTCTGGCTCCCTCTTTGTGGACGATTTTGCGATCTACTACAGCTCTCAACGTACCAGCCTTCTTGAACGACGTCTTCAAGGATGTCTCGATCGCCTCCACTCTTGGAGCATCGAAACCGGCTTCCGTTTTTCTCCCAGTAAAACTGTTTGTGTTAATTTTTGGCGACGTAAGGAGTTTCTTCCACCCTTCTTACCTGTCAACCTTCCGTTTTCGGACGTCGCTCAATACTTGGGTCTTATGTTTGACAGAAAACTGTGCTGGTCCTCTCACGTTTCCTATCTTTTGGCTCGATGTCTGCGATCCCTCAACACCCTCCGTTTCCTGAATGGTACCTCCTGGGGAGCGGACCGAGTGGTCCTTCTCCGCCTCTATCGCGCCTTAGTGCGCTCGAAATATGACTATGGAAGCATAGTTTACTCCTCTGCTCGGCCGTCTATTCTTCGGCGTCTCAACTCTATCCACCACCGTGAATTACGTTTAGTGTCTGGAGCTTTTTACACCAGCCCTGTGGAAAGCCTCTATGCTGAGACTGCTGAATCTCCGCTGTCCAATCGGCCAGCTGTCCTTCTGAGTCGTAATGCTAGCCATCTGTCTTCCATGCCTGCTAATCCGGTCCATGACATTTCTTTCGACGCCTCCTTGGATGTAGTGTATGCAGGCCACCCTTCCTCCCTACTACCACCGGGAGTCCGCTTCAGTCAACTGCTCCATTCTCTTTCCTTCCGCTTTCCTAAAACCTTCTTGACAACTTGGGGCACAGCGCCGCCTTGACTCCGTCCCCAGATCTGCCTGCTCCGTGACCTTTGTCAATTTCCCAAGGATGGTACCCCTTCACTTGTTTATCGTCGGGCATTTGCTGCTCTATGTGCACAAATGAAGGAAGCCACATTTATTTACACTGATGGCTCGACAACATCGTTAGGTGTGGGGAGAGTGTATATTGTTGGCGACACCCCAAATCGATTTCGGCTTCCCGACCAGTGTTCGGTTTATACTACGGAGCTTTACGCTGTTCTCCAGACTGTCCACTACTTCCGCCGCCATCAGCGGATACGGTATGTTATCTGTTCCGATTCTCTCAGCTCTCTCCTCAGTCTCCAAGCTCTCTACCCTGTTCCTCTGGTCCACCGGATTCAGGAATGCCTGCGCTTGCTCCACTTGCGGGGCGTCTCGGTGGCGTTCCTCTGGCTCCCAGGACACGTTGGTATCAGTGGCAATGAGGCGGCCGATATAGCGGCCAAGGCTGCAGTCTCTCTTCTTCGGCCAGCTATTCGATCGATTCCCTTCGCCGATCTACGGAGCGTTTTATGTCGTCGTGTTGTTCTTTTATGGCACGCACATTGGTCGACACTTCCCCATAATAAATTGCGGGACGTGAAAGCTCTTCCCTGTGCTTGGCCCTCTTCCTCCCGAACGTGTCGTCGGGAGGAGGTAATTTTAACTAGACTCCGGTTAGGGCACTGTCTTTTTAGCCATCGACATCTTTTAAGCGGTGATCCTCCCCCACTCTGTCCCACTGCTCTCAGCTGTGGACGGTAAGACACCTTTTACTTGAGTGCCCCTATTGTACTCCGTTACGCGCCCGTCTACAGCTGTCGCTTGATACACTCCTGGAAATTGAAATAAGAACACCGTGAATTCATTGTCCCAGGAAGGGGAAACTTTATTGACACATTCCTGGGGTCAGATACATCACATGATCACACTGACAGAACCACAGGCACATAGACACAGGCAACAGAGCATGCACAATGTCGGCACTAGTACAGTGTATATCCACCTTTCGCAGCAATGCAGGCTGCTATTCTCCCATGGAGACGATCGTAGAGATGCTGGATGTAGTCCTGTGGAACGGCTTGCCATGCCATTTCCACCTGGCGCCTCAGTTGGACCAGCGTTCGTGCTGGACGTGCAGACTGCGTGAGACGACGCTTCATTCAGTTCCAAACATGCTCAATGGGGGACAGATCCGGAGATCTTGCTGGCCAGGGTAGTTGACTTACACCTTCTAGAGCACGTTGGGTGGCACGGGATACATGCGGACGTGCATTGTTCTGTTGGAACAGCAAGTTCCCTTGCCGGTCTAGGAATGGTAGAACGATGGGTTCGATGACGGTTTGGATGTACCGTGCACTATTCAGTGTCCCCTCGACGATCACCAGTGATGTACGGCCAGTGTAGGAGATCGCTCCCCACACCATGATGCCGGGTGTTGGCCCTGTGTGCCTCGGTCGTATGCAGTCCTGATTGTGGCGCTCACTTGCACGGCGCCAAACACGCATACGACCATCATTGGCACCAAGGCAGAAGCGACTCTCATCGCTGAAGACGACACGTCTCCATTCGTCCCTCCATTCACGCCTGTCGCGACACCACTGGAGACGGGCTGCACGATGTTGGGGCGTGAGCGGAAGACGGCCTAACGGTGTGCGGGACCGTAGCCCAGCTTCATGGAGACGGTTGCGAATGGTCCTCGCCGATACCCCAGGAGCAACAGTGTCCCTAATTTGCTGGGAAGTGGCGGTGCGGTCCCCTACGGCACTGCGTAGGATCCTACGGTCTTGGCGTGCATCCGTGCGTCGCTGCGGTCCGGTCCCAGGTCGACGGGCACGTGCACCTTACGCCGACCACTGGCGACAACATCGATGTACTGTGGAGACCTCACGCCCCACGTGTTGAGCAATTCGGCGGTACGTCCACCCGGCCTCCCGCATGCCCACTATACGCCCTCGCTCAAAGTCCGTCAACTGCACATACGGTTCACGTCCACGCTGTCGCGGCATGCTACCAGTGTTAAAGACTGCGATGGAGCTCCGTATGCCACGGCAAACTGGCTGACACTGACGGCGGCGGTGCACAAATGCTGCGCAGCTAGCGCCATTCGACGGTCAACACCGCGGTTCCTGGTGTGTCCGCTGTGCCGTGCGTGTGATCATTGCTTGTACAGCCCTCTCGCAGTGTCCGGAGCAAGTATGGTGGGTCTGACACACCGGTGTCAATGTGTTCTTTTTTCCATTTCCAGGAGTGTATATCGTCCTTTTTAGTAGATGACACGCGCTCGGCCGATCGCGTTCTCGAGTTCATTAGTGCCAGTGAGATGACGTCAGTCATTTGAAGCTCTTTTTGGGGACAACCAACCCCTTTCTGTAGTGGATTTTTAAGCTTTCCTTCTGCTTTTAGTTTCTACAATTTTTTGAGTTTCGTTCCCATTGCTGCTGCCTTCCATTTTCGTTTTTTACCGTTTCCTAAGTCACAGACCGGGCGCTAATGACCATAGCAGTTTTGCGCCCTAAAAAACCAAAACAAAAAAAAACTGTAGCTGTGATGGTGTGAGAGATCCTTGCCCGGTTTTGGTATTGGCACTATTCTGGAAATCTTAAGTGCCTCGGGGAAATATCCAGTCCTAAGGCAGCAGTCCACTATCCGGGTGATAAGCACGATAGGCTTTCTCGGTAGGTGTTTCAATTCCGTATTGCCTATTCTATCTGTTCCGGGTTAGGTGTGTTTGGTACACTTGATAATCCTACGAATTTCCTCCAGCGTTGTCAGCTGGGGCATACTATTAATCAGGACGTCCGAAATAGCTTCCCATTCCGCCACTGTGTCCTCCTCTGCACGGTACAGTGCATTATCACCATCCTCCGGGGGAGGGGGGCGGGGCGTAGTCACCCGCATACAGCTCCGCCTGTGCCAATGAGTCGTACAGTAGGCCATGGGGCACTCGAATTGCCCCTTTGGGGGGCTGTTGCTGTCTGAGATTTTTAACTATTCGCCATTCATCTTTGGTGCGTAATAAAAAGTTCTCCATTCGGAGTTCCCACGTGTGTTGCTTCCAGTCGTGAACTGTCCGCCGGAGTTCGTCGGGTTAGTGTGTGTCTCTCCCGTCTATCATCCGGATGGCGGTGCCGGACCCATCGTTTCCAAAAATCGATTGCCACTTGTCATAAGATCCTACAGTGGTGGTGGAAACTCGTCATGATTGACTTCTGATTGCAGGCACTGCGTGAGTGCCCATTGTTTCGCACTGTTAATCTTCATCGTGAGTATTTAGACTGCCACATCAATCGCTTCTCTGGTAGTAACAACCTGTGTCGGTGGCAAATTGTTGTTGAGGTACGTTTGGAACCGCTGCCAGTCGTAAGCTCTTGTCCTCTGCGGTGGGAGTTCTAAAGTGGCCCTCTCGATGAGTCCTAACACCGGTCTGTGATCCGACGAAAGATCATCCAGCGTTCGCAGATGGAGATCGGGTTGATGTTCTTCATTATGGCGATGTCCAGAACATCGGGGTCTTGTGTCTGGCCGTAAGGTATCTTCATCGGTTCCCGCGGGCCAATGTAAACAACATTTTACCTTTTGGGTTAGGCTCACGGGAGTTCCAGGCAACATGTTTACTATTAAGATCACCTCCAAGGATGATCTTGTCGTAACCCTCTGTAACTGCGTATAGATCTTCTGGGTGGAGAGGCTGCAATACCACAGGTAATGTTACCAAGCACCGTGTGGATTGTTACTCCCGTGGCGTCTAAAGTCTTGAGTTGGGGTAAATGTTCTTGGTGGTGACGAATGCATTTTTTGACGAGAACTGCGGTCCATCAACCCCGTTGGTCCCGTCTTTCCGTCCAGTAGATGTGCAGGTTCCTCAAGCGGAGGTCGGTTGACCCACGTTGATGTGTTTCGGAGACAAATGCTACGTCTATCCTGTGGCGATATCTGAAGTTCGTGTACTCTATTTTCTTCAATTTCAGACCGTTGGCGTTCCAGATACAGAAGTTTAGATTCCTTGTGTGATGCCGTCTATCTATTTAGGGTGTCTGAAAAGCTGTTAGTACGCTTTCTACAAGAGAGAGGATAGACGTCAGCTTCTGCTGGAGGGCGATGAGTACTTGAACAATATCTGTTAACGCTGATGTAAAGGTGGTCGACCAGGCAGGTGATGTCTCCGCTGGTGTTGGCGTCAGTGGATGGGCATACATTGCTTCGGAGTAACAGCGCTGCTGTGTTGTCTGTCGTGGAGTCACTCTGGGTGCTGGTTGTGGTCGAGAGGCGATTGTTTCCGCAGGGAGAGGTGCCGTTTGTTGTTGAGTGGCCTGAATCGCTGCCATGGCCAAGTTCTTGACAATTATAGGCCGTTGTGGGGTCGACTTCTTTGGTGTCCTTGTAGTATATTTCTGTAGGATTTCTTGAAATTTGCGGTAGCCTCGGTATGTCGCTGGATGTTCTTGTTCACAATGGGCGCACGTTGGGGGCTCCGTCCTAGAATGATTTGTGGGAGCCCCCGCAGCGGACTCAGTGGGCTCGCATGTTGCAGTAATTCGCCTTATGCTCGAAACGTTGACAATGTCGGCACTGAACTGGTCCTTCTTTACTATTATCGGTTTCTATTATCACTCGTGTGTAGAGCAGGTACTTGTCATCATATATCTTGTCACTGTCTTTTCCGGATGGGAGGGTGACTCGGTACACAAATTGCGGTATCAGTTGTTTCGTCTTCTCGTCATGTTCCTTAAATTGATAGACTTGTTGCACTCTGAAACCCTTTTCCTTGAGGGCATAATAAAGTTGTTCTTCGGTAACTTCCGCCGGAAGGCTTTTGACACTACTTTCAAGCCTCAGTCGTCTGTTGTTTGGTGCGCAAAATATGAGGTGTGGGTCGTGAAGAATTTTACTGCACGTTTTTGGTCTTCGAAGGAGTCAAGCTGGTATTTGAGCTGGTCATTTTGGAATATAGCTTTAAGGTTGCCCTCTAGAAGTCCGTTGAGCGTTTCATTGAGATGAACGTAATCCTTCGTGTAATAAGTGGTGACGGGGGAACTTTGTGAAGCACATTTTTATCTCTGCTCACGGCTTCTGCGGCACTAGAAATTTGTGCCCGTGGATTGTTACTGGGTACTGGAGGCGCAGCTTGATGTGTCAGTGGGGTGGCATTGCTTCTGCACCATTTGTTGTGTAAGAGCGTAAAGTCCCCCTCTGCGTATGGAGAGTCGGTGTCGTTATCTGCTGGAAAGGCCGCTGCCATCTCCGCATCGTCCTCCCTTTGGTGGGAGTGCTGTGATTCGACATCTGAGTCCATAGCTGGAGATGCCAGACAGGTGCCGTTATCTTGTTCTGACGTTTCCCGTGAATAGCGGATAAGGCGTTGTATGTCCTTCAGCGTTTCTTTGTCCTCCTCCAGAGGTATATCGAGTCTTCCGCCGTAGTCGTGGAAGTCGTCTTCATTGCTGCGTTCGTCGTGGTGTGACGTATGGCCGACGTCCGAATACGGTTTCGTCGTGTGGCGTGTAGTCTTCTGCGGTCGAATAGCGCCTGTCGACCGTTGTTCTTGACATTCTACCCTGTCATCAACCTGTCATCAACGGGTCGTCCACCAGGGATCCGTCCTGTGTGGAGCGGCCGTTGAGACGTCTAGCGGGCCAGGCCCAACCGACAGACCCGCGACCGACTCCGGCGCTTCCGAGACGACTGCTCCGGCCGCTCGCGCATCATCCTCGCTCGTCGGCATAGCGCACTCAACTGTGCTGCGATAACCACACACGCACACACACACACACACACACATATATATATATATATATATATATATATATATATATATATATATATACGAGGGGCGTTCAGAAAGTAAGCTCCGATCGGTCGCGAAATGGAAACGACTATGAAAATCCGATAAAGCTTTGCACAGATGTGTTGGGTAGTGTCTCTAGTATAACCCCAGTTAGCATCACGTCGCTCTTCTCATTTCTGAGCTCGCAGTGAGTGCGTAAAGATGTCTAGAAAATAGTGTCTGCCGCCAAGTACGAGGGCCTGGTGAGAAATTTCGCCTGAAGTTATGCAGCTAACATTACATAACTGTCGTGCTGTTTCGTCTTCAAGACAATTCTCAGCCGCATTCTGCAGGGGCAATGAAGATGCTCCTGCATCGTTTGCAAATGGAAATGTTAGATTACCCACAATACAGTCCGCAATTGTCTCCCCCTGAGTTTCATCTCTGGTCACATGAACCGCTGTCTTTGACGACAACATTTTGACACAGACAACGAGGTGTAGGCCAGCGTGGAGAATTGGCGGAAAGCACTGGCGGCTGCCTTCAATGATGAGGCTATTGAAAAGTTGGTACAACGCTATGACAAAAGTCTAAGTCAGAACGGCGACTACGTAGAGAAGTAGCTGAAAGGTGTAGCTAATTGTTACAAGTAAAACATTTCTGATGTTCACTGTGGTTTCAATTTGGCAATCAATCGGAGCTTACTTTCTGAACAGGCCTCGTATATATATTCCTTTATTGATTTTCAATTTCCCCCGAAGGGGGGGGGGGGGCTGGCAGCAGCTTAGTACGCTGCTCTACAGACTACAGACTTTTATTTTAAAGAACGGAAGAAGAAAAGAAACAAGAAAAACAGGCGATAAAAACGTGACGTCAAGTGAAAAATGGCGGAAAAATGCGGAAAGTTAAAACAGAAAGCAAAAGGGGTTGGCAACGTTAATAAAAAACACAGGAATCAGACAAGTAACATAGTACACACACAATTAAAAAAAAACACGGCGACAGTCTGGTTTCTGTTCGCAAGAGATAAAAGGCACACCCAGCGACGGTACCTGTATGATGGCCGTTCGCAACAATTCCCAAAAAACACAACACGGAACACTCACTGTAGAACACTGCACGAAAGTGGCGGCACAAAGATGACACTCCCTAGCCAAAGGCAGATGGGGGAAGGGGACCTGAAGGAGGGGGAAGAACAAGGAGGGAGGAAGGAAAAAAACGAAAAAAGGGTGGGGGACCTAGGAGGGAGAGGACTTATAAAGGGGGAGAAGAGCAGACGCGAGAGGGAATGAGAGGAGGCAGAGGAGGGAAATGTAAAAGGACTCGTGGGAGAGAAGGGGGCAAAGAGAGGGGAGGTGGGGAATAAAGAGGATGGAAGGGGAGGGAGAGGGAGCCCGGGAAAAGGACAGAGGAGAGGGAGTGAGGATCAGAGTTGATATGAGGCATAAATGGAGGGAGAGAGGGCATCATCCGGGAGGGTGAGTTGAAGGAAGCCACCTTGGGAAAGGAGATGAAGGGTAGGGAGGAACAACCGTATAATGCCTCGCGTGATTATATCTAGCCTTGCTTGATGATTTATGTTGAGAACAGTAGGCATTTACCTTACTTCCATACATTCGTAGCTATAATCCTGTAACTGGTTATGTCCTACCTATTCATGGATTGTATGGCCAGACTAGATAATTTTATTTATTGACTGTTAATATGCTGTTGAAACGTCTTCTGTGGGAGACATATCACGATGTATGTGAAGACCTCTAGCGGTTAAGTTCTTACGATCAGAGCGCGTACATAACGTCCTGGTGACCCAATAGAGGGCGCTGATCATTGATCTGTCTTTTCTTCACCTGACCGGCCGCAGTGGCCATGCGGTTCTAGGCGCTATAGTCTGGAACCACGCGACCGCTGCGGTCGCAGGTTCGAATCCTGCCTCAGGCATGAATGTGTGTGCTGTCCTTAGGTTAGTTAGGTTTAAGTAGTTCTAGGTTGTAGGGGACTGATGACCAAAGAAGTTAAGTCCCATAGTGTTCAGAGCCATTTGAACCACGTTTTCTTCACCTGTAATATAGATATTTTGTCTTTCATATGTAATTTATAGGTACTACAGGCTGTGGATTAAGTATATTAATTTTTGATCATAAATTCGCCATAAATTGTCAGACCTATTATCTTTATATGTTTCCTTTTAATAATTTTATATGGGTAACTGTATTCGTCTTTTACTGTATCACAATTGGTTTCTATAATAGTTATCAATATTTAAAAGTCTGCTACATGTACTTCACCTAATGTGTTTTATCAGATTATGTTTCTAACGTAAATGATGACTACATCTAAGACCACAGTAGCGACATCTATGTAGGATGCAGGCAAACATATATCTGGTAGCTACTGTACTTCAGTAGACAGTTGCAAAAATGACTGTGTGGACGATGTGGCCTATTGTACACTTCATTTTAGATCTATGTGACGATACTGTGCTGAGTATATTTATATGTTTTGACGATGCCATTACGGCCTTATCGCTTTAGGACATTTCTCTGGTTGTATGATAGTATGTTGTGATACGTAATGCTGTATTGTGTTAAAAGACACATTGCTCACTAGGTGTATATATTTTTATACTGTAATCTAGGATGGTCATTACTGACTGAAACTGGTCATCATCAAAAGAATAGATATTGTGATCAAAGACTCGAATAAAAAACATTTGAAAATTAAGTTATTCAAAACTACAATTCAAGTCCATGGAGCCTGTAATAGGAAATTGAAATCTGTCAGTAAACGTCTTCGGTTCGTTCGTGTATCATTCATTGTGATTAGTTCATTTCCTTGACTGCTGTTGCGGATACAGCTTTAAGGTGCATAGTACAGCAGGATGGCTTTGAGAGCAGTCTGCGATCCTAGGAAAAACGTTCATTATATTGACTAGACTTACAAATATCGATTGCATGAGAAGTTGGAGCTGATAGCCTAGAAATGGATAATGGTGCAAGAAGAAGATACTGAGTAATATTTCTTTTAACCATAGAGAGATCTACTCATAACGTGTACTTTCAATGCGACTGTTTTCGCTTTCCGTGACGGCGGAAAGTTTAAATAAATTTTCACGTGATAGTCGTACATCACTATGCGTTATTTCATTGCTTTTCTGCTTATTTCGTTTTAGGAGAGCACATGGCTTGATAACTCATCTCTTGTGGAGAGCATAGAATCAGTTTCACACAAATGTCAGAGTAGTAGAATGCATCTTACCCAAGTTTTACCCCATTAATATCACCAAGTGCTTTACAATTTACTTCGAATAGAACGCAGGTGTTATTTCAGTGATATACGAAATCATCAGTCTCCAGACTGTTTTGATGCGATCCATCACGAATTCCTCTCCTGTGGCAGCCTCTTCATGCCAGAGTAGCTATTGCAGTCTACAGTAGTTGCAACCTACGTCCTGAATTATTTGCTAGATATACAACTTTTCCCATCTATAGCTCCGACTAGTCGCATGGCAGTTACTCCATGATGTCTTAACAGACTTCATACCATTTTGTCCCTTCCTTCTACCAGTGTTTTCCGTATATTTTATTGTTCCCGGATTCTCTGGAGAATCTCCTCATTCCTTATTTTTCCAGTTCACTTAACTTTCAGTGTTCTTTGTAAAAGCATCTCAAACGCTTCTGCTCCGGTAATCTCACAGTCGTATCTCACAGTCTGTGTCTCACTGCCATGCAATGCTTTGTTTCAAACGTACATTCTCAGAAATCTCTCCCTCACATTAATAGTTCAAACGGCTCTGAGCACTATGCGACTTAACATCTGATGTCATCAGTCTCCTAGACTTAGAACTACTAAAACCTAACTAACCTAAGGACATCACACACATCCGTTCCCGAGGCAGCATTCGATCCTGCGACCGTAGCGGTCACGCGGTTCCAGACTAAAGCGCCTAGAACACCTCGGTCACACCGGCCGGCTCACATTAATGCCGGTGTTTTGTACTACGAAACTTCTATTGATCAGTAATGCTCCTTTACCAGTGCTACACTGTTTTGGTGTCGTCCTTACTCCGTCCTTCACGGTTATTTGCTGCCTAGATAGCATAATCCCGTAATTCCATCTACTTCGTGGTCCCCAGTTCTGATGTTAATATTTTCGCTGTTATCGTACCTGCAACTTCTCATTACGTTCCTCTTACTGCGATTTACCCACGAAACATATTCTGCACTCATCAGACTGTCCATTCCATTCAACAGATCCTTTCACCTTGAATTTTAGTCCCACTCTTGAACCTTGCATTTCCTTCCATACAGATTCTTTGATACATAGATTGCACAATAGGGTGAAAGACTACATTCCTGTTTCACACAATTTTTAATCCGGGGAGGATCTACTTTCCTAGTCTCTTGTTCTAATTGTTCCCCCTTCTTTCTAGTACATGTGATATATTACCCATCTACAGTTTTCGTCAGAATTTAGAAGCTCTTGCACTGTTTGATGTTGTCTAATGTTTCACCGGATCGACTAATCCAATTAACATGTTTTGGTTTTTCTTTAGTTTTGCTTCTGTTATCAATCGCAACGTCAGAACTGGCTCTCTGTTACCTTTACCTTTCCTAAACGAAACTGATCGTTATCTGATTCTCAGTTTCCGATCTCATTCTTCTGTATTTTAACATTGTCAGAAAGACGGATGTATGAGCTCTTAAGCTGATAGTGCAATAATATTTTCGCACTAGTCGGTCCTTGCAAATTTAGGAATACTGTGGATGATGTTTCTCCGAAAGTCCAATGATACTTTCCCAGTCTTAGGCATTCTGCACATCAACATGAACAGTAGTTTTTATTTTGCCACTTCCTCCAATGATATTAAAATTAAGAAGGAATGTTACCTATCCCTTCTCCTTTACTAGACCAAATTCTGATTCTAATATAGGATCCTTCCCTGTCTAATCCTGCTTCATCTTCTATCTCGTCATCTGAGAAGCCCCCCCACCACCTCGCAGAGAACTTCAGTGTACTCCTTCCACCCACCCACTCTGTTTTCTGCATTATCAGTTGGGTTGCCATTGCACTCTTAATGTTACCACCCATGCTTTGAATTTCACCGTAGTTTGCTTTGACTATCCTATACGCTGAGTCAGTTTACGACAATCATTTATTTTTCGATTTCTTAACTTTTTCTTGCAGCCATTTCGTTTTAGCTTCCTTGCACTTCCTATTTATGTCATTACTGAGTGACTCATATTACTATATTCCTGAATTTACCCGAACATTGTTTTACTACCTTCGTTCATGAATCAGCTGAAGTATCTCTTCTGCTACCCGTGTTTTCTTTGCAGTTACCATCTTTGTACGCAAGTTTTTCTTTCCAGCTTCTGTATTGGCGTTTTCAGGTATGTGCATTTCAGTTCAAGTGAACAATTAATTATCGCAGCATCTATAGCCTCAGAGAACTACAGGCACATTTCTTCATTCCTCAGTAGTTATTGGGATCCCCTTAATATACGATCTGATAAAAATTATGGTCTAGGATTGTCGTCTTTCTGTGATCCAGGGTCCGAACCTGACCACTTCTTAAATTTTTAATAAAAATTATTAACAACGATGCCCAATAATTGCTCCATAAGAAGTCAATGTCGTTATGCCAACGGCGAGAGAGCGAAGGAGTGTAAAGAATTTCAGAGCAGTCTCTTGCCCTCGGTGTGGGAAACATCCCATAAAAGGCGGAAAATTCAGCAATGAGGATGCAGAAAGGCCATAGAATTAATTGCCTTAAAGACAAATAACATGTATCCACATGACATGTGGCCTGTAATGCACTAGCAATTGTTTTTATTACAAAGACCGGTTTCCACAGATACAGCATAGATCTGTCGACTTCTATCCAAGTGTTAAAAATAATTCCTAGCGATCTTGGAAAACTTGGTTCTTTAACTATAATATAAGCTACTTGAGGTGTTGAATGTCACCCCACCAAAGATTTACGCCACAATTCTGTTGTCACTGTCATCACGGATTTGGAAAGTGATATTCTTCTGAAACGTAGCTCTTTACTCGCTCAAAGGAATGAGTATTACCGGAAAAGGTCTCAAAGTGATATACAACGTCTTCCAAGTATGTATTATATGGCTTCTGCTGTTCCTAATCTATATAAACTATTTGGGAGACAATCTGAGGAGCCCTATTAGACTATTTGCAGACGATTCTGTAATTTAACTCCTAGTAAAGTCATCGGGAGATCAAATCCAGTTGGAACATGTAGTAGACGAGAAATTATCTGTACGTTTCAAAAATTAGCAGTTGTCTTTGAATAGGGAAAAGTGTGAGGTCACGCGTAAGGGTACAAAAAGAAATCCGTCAAATTCGGCTACAAGATAAACAACAGAAATTTAAAAGCTGGCATTTCGAGGAAATTGGAAAGATTAGATAGATAGTATTGTGCGGCAGGCAAACCAAAGACTGCGGTTTATTGGAAGAATACACAGAAGATACAACAGGTCTACTACAGGAACTGTCTACACTGCTTTTGTACGTCTTGTGCTAGAATATTGCTGTGAAGTATGGATTCCATACCAGATAGGGTTACGGAGGACACCGTAATAATTCTGATAAGGACAACTGTTTTTGTATTATCACGAGGTAGATGTGAGGATAACATGCAAATGAGACGCGAGTTGCGGTAGGAATGATTAAGACAAAGGCGTCTCCCTTGCCGGTGAGATCTTAACACGAATCTTCAGTCCCCAACATTCTCCTCCGAATGTGGAACTATTTTGTTGCCACCCACCTACATAAGGAGAAATAACATCGCAATAAAATAAAACAAATCAGAGTTATCAGGGAATGATTTAAGTCTTTCTTTTATCTGTGTGCTTTTGAAGAACGGAGCGGTAGAGAAACTGAAAGTGGTTCGATGAACCCTCTGTAGTCAGTTACGTGTGAATTGCACAGTACTCACGTAACTGTATATGTAAGTCAGTTTCTCACGACGCAGCCAACAAGCGAACTGCCCACAGTCGTGTATGGCGCTCTATAGTCCTCCGCTCGTTGCCTCCAGCTTCTGTTGTGATATCCAGTTTCACGTATAAGGCCGTGTGTGTATCTAAAAGAAGGCATAAAAACGGAGGCACTGCGGTGTTAACAAAATGCACAGAAGTATTCGGCCGATTGAGCAAGAGGAACGAAGGCGGGCTGCATCGTGAACAGGGGGAAGACGTCCCGGAATCCTTTCCTGCTGTGCGGGTGGTATCGGGCGGCGAACAGGCGCGCGCCACACGGCAATCCCACGGCGGAGCGTAATCCGCTCAGCGCCGCTTGGGTTGCCTGGCGTCGTCGACGGCGACGGGAGCGTGCTGGGACCGCGGACACGCTCCACCAGGCCGCATAAAACGCTCCGCGTCTTTCCTTGCCGGCGCTCTCTGGGGTATAAAAGTTTGGCCAAGGACACGCCGAGATTCGCCGGTTACATGGTATTCACGGGATCTGCCGGAGCCGACAAGGGGGAAGAGGGGGGGGGGGGGACAGTGCGCCATATGCGACTGTGGGAAGATGGCTTGTTGGCTGCGTCGCGTAAAACTGGCTTACGACGGGAAGTTTTGCTGCAGTAATATTGAAAAACATCTTCGAGCTGTATTGTTGCGCAGCAACGCGACTGAAGTATTCACTACAAATATACGAACGCCACCAGTTTGAATTTGGGCCTCAGTGAGACATAAAGATCGGGAAGTTCTGAATGATTGTTATATAAAGCAACATAAAGAAAAACTTGCTATTCCACTTCATAAGGGGCGTGTAATAAATAGCTACACTTCCGTACAACTTAGTTGTGCTTACCTTAACTTGCCACACTCCACATGATCTACAAATTCATTCACTTTCTTTAAATAAAAATACGTAATAGTTTGCCGGTACTTCAAATATTTTTAGCAATATGTATGTGTAGTGACATTTTGTGTTCTAATGTGTTTACATTCACTATTCTTACGCTATTGCCTGTAGCACATCTGCAGATGAAATTCTATAATTTCTAGATTCTACGTACTAATTAATTCAGTTCAACGGATTAACTAGTAACTGTACATGCATTAGAAACAGTTGAACGCCCCAAAGGTACCACCCACAAAGCCTTTAAAAACAAAAACAAAATAAAAAGCAAGAAGGAACATAAGGCTTAGTGTGCAGTGTGCTAGACATTTCAAATTGAGACAGTGAGAATTCAGGTACGGCGCAACTGAATTGTGAGTCTGCATGTCAGAAAATTACAAACAAGTAATATCGTACGTTATAGGGTAGCACACGAATTACGTCTTGCGAGCGAAAAAAGCTTTATGCTAAGAAGGGAATAACAATAAAATCTTTTTCATTGTTGGTCTCGAACAATAGTTGGATGCTGTGTCTCACATAGAATAGGATCTTTGTTTCACATGTAGCAAATAAATCTATCAATCCCCAAACCCGTGTGTCAATGGAAAGGGGTTCAGTCGATACTCGTTATCAGCCCAAATTTCGGATGCCTGCTACATCTCAGACGTATTAGGTTTTTCCATATTCCTCATACTCATCTGTCCTCCCGAGATCTCGCTGGAAATTATGTTTTCAAAATAAGTTATAAAACGTCAGGAATTAACGTCCCATCGATGACGAGTTCATAACAGAAGGGGAAATATCTCGGACTGAGGTCTTTTTGATAGCATGTCTGCCGGCCGGGATGGCCGAGCGGTTCTAGGCGCTACGGTCTGGAACCGCGCAACCGCTACGGTCGCAGGTTCGACTCCGGCCTCGGGAATGGATGTGTGTGATATCCTTAAGTTAGTTAGGTTAAGTAGTTCTATGTTCTAGGTGACTGATGACCTCAGAAGTTAAGTCCCATATCGCTCAGAGCCATTTGATAGCATGTCTTCCAGAACTCTGTTAAACTGGGACTTTAATACTGGGTCACTTACGTTTTCCGTAAGGACTGCTCTTCCTCTTTCTCTCACGTCATCGAAAGTCCTCTCCCTGATTTACATTGTTTTGTATTCTTTTCTTCGATCAGATGAAATATTTCTTCTGTTCAAAAATGGTTCAAATGGCTCTGAGCACTATGGGACTTAACACCTATGGTCATCACTCCCCTAGAACTTAGAACTACTTAAACCTAACTAACCTAAGGACAGCACACAACACCCAGTCATTTCTTCTGTAACCCAAGGTTTTTCAGCAAATACTTTCTTGTACCGATGATAGTCTCTCTAAATACAGTGAATCCCCATTTAGAGATATCCATTCAACTTCAAGTGAAATGCCTGCTTTCGTATACATTATCGCAGCCTTAGAGAACGTCAAACACTTGTCATCATTCTTCAGTGCTACAGTGTTCCAATTCCTTCTAAGTAGCCTTTTCCCGACTAATCCCTTGAACTTCAGTCTGTTCTTCATTATCACTACAATTTGATCGTAGTATATATTTTTTTCCCTTGGTGTATGGCTCATTAGTAACCAACAGGTTCTGCGTCCCAAGTTCAACTTGCCACTCCTTAAATCATTTTCATCCGGCATCCATTATGATTAAGACACACAGACGTTACAGACGTTCGCATTTCGGAATGTTCTAAAGAACAGACACGACACATACATTTAATTAAGACAAGAGGGCCAGTTATCTCTTCAGCGAAGATGCACACCACGCTCGATTTCTTACGGGAATTGGCGAAATGCCGCGAGTAATGACGACACTGGGCAACGGGCAATATATAAGTAGCCGAGAATTTGGATCCGACGGGAGGGGTGGTAGGGTATTAGAGATGGGGCACCTGCACGCCCGCACCAACGTGGTGACCAGACCAAAATTTCTACTGTGACTTCCGTCAACATGTTAGTTATCTAAAAGGTGGATCACAGGATGCAGGGCTGTGATGTTATCCAATCGACTGGGTAAGACTACGTATTAACACGGTCCATCAGGTGATAGGTAGTGGACGAAACGCGAATGAAGTTAGCAATTTGAAGAGCAGAGGGAAAAAAGTGCTAAGGCTCGTGCCGTAGGAAGAAAACCTCTGCGGCAGTGGGATGGATAGTAAGAGCAGTTGGGGCGTACTAGCTGCGATAGTTCATGCAAGGTTGGATTTGTTAGTATGGGTATCATGCATCATTACACTGGCAAGCCATGGCGATGTATCCGAGGTTCCTGCAGCCGCTGCATTCCTGGAACAAACAAGTTTGTGGATTACCTCTGCGAGAGTCTCAAGTTGGTATTCCCGCTAAGGTCCGCGATGCGTTTGTATCGTGGAGCATTGCCTATGATTTTGAGTGTTTTGTATGATCTGCAGACGGCGCAGGCGTGTGGGTGCAGCCTATCCCCAGACAGGAGCTGCGTACGTTATCAGGGGTCGAATAAGTGTCATGTACATGGACCTCGACACCCTACTGTTCAGTGTGCTATGCCTGTTGAGCATAGAGTAGAGCTGTTTAAGCCTCGCACTTTGCTCGGTTGGTCATGTGTTGTATGTAGTGTCCCCCCGCCCCCCCCCCCCCCCCCGTGGTAATTTCCGGTCCAGCCAGACATCGAGGTATTTGACTTTCTCGCGGAAACGTATTGGGTGTGCATGTAGAGTTATTGGTCTGCAGTATCGGTGTTTGCGCAGTTTTGGTAGTTTTTAGATATTACATGACCACTGTGTCCAGATCACTTAGTCTTCAGAGCATATCCCGAGTAAGCAAGAGACCCGACCTCGAATCCCTTCCGAGACAAAGTTTCTAAATTTCTGTTATATCCAGAGATTAATACACATTTGCGAGCAACAAATTTTTATTAGGTGGAGGAAGGCCACCGCTTAATTTTACAAAAGGATAAACTTTCTTCGAAAAACAAAAAGCTGCTTCTTCTGCCAAAATTTTATAACAAGCCAAAGAATTATGCCACCTTAGTGAATTTAAGTATTAGCAACTGAACTGAATTTACGTTCCTTTGTCTGGTTTTCTCTCGACACTCTTCGGCGGATGCGGAGGAAGTAGACGGTCGCAGAGTCCGGGTCGTTGGCCGGCTTGGCGAAGACGTGGCACCTGGACGTTTCGGTTGCGCCGAAGTCTCTTCCGGACGCCAGTCTGCGGTTGGCCGAAAGACACCTGCTTCCTTTTTTTTTTCCTTTATTGTAATTTTAATCACCTATACAGACGGGCTGGCAGCAGCACATTACGCTGCTCTTCAGCCTTAAGTGGAACAATAACATGACATAGAGGTGATACAGACAATACAAAAAAACGGCGGGCAAAAAACGGAGATACAAAAAAACAATAAACATGAAGCCGTTCACGTTGGACGACAAAAACACTAACACTTGTGGACACGGCGCACAAAACACGGAGAACGGCGATGGCACATGTGAACAGTGGAGTCGAAACTGCACGAAACACAAAACGAAGCACACACACGAGATACTGATGTCGATGATCTCCTGCGCGCGAATGTTCACTATGCGTGTGCGAGTCCGGGGACCTGCCAAGAGAGGAGGAGGAGGAAGGGGAGTGGGAGAGCGAGAGGGGAGACACCTGCTTCCCTTTCTTCCGGCTATTTAATCCGGTGGCGCGAGTCTCCCTCCGCTGATTACGGAGTGATGATTGGCGGCCGTTGGCGGTCCCTGATTGGCGGATGGCGGTATCATCGTGTGACCAACCGCCCTGGAAATAGGCTCGTACGCGTGCGTAGTTCGCGGCTGATAGAATGTTTGGCGGGAACGCCTCTAGCGTCCACTGGCGGAACGCGCCGATACTAAGTTGCCTGCGCCGTTTAACTCTACCGCGGCAGCCGACCTTTGCGTGTGGCTGTGCGCGTCATGGCATTTTCCTCATTGATTTCTTACAATGCCCGCTCACAGCCATATCTGTAATTCCATTGTTGTCTTCCTACTAAACGAAAACCATCAACAATGGCGGTGCAGGACTTCCGGCACAAGACCTCAACGGTATTGTCAAGAGAGCGGAAGAACCTACATAGGTTGTGGGCACTCTCTTTCCCTTGAGGTGGGAAGTTGCCCCTGAAATGTGGACGAATCTGGAAGATCAACGGCATCAGCATGAAGAAGACAATTGAACCCACCGCTTTAAAGTCGCATAACGTACATCCACAAGGCATGTGGCCTGTAACAGGAAAAAGGTTCATGATGATTTCTGCGAAAGCCAAAGATGGACTAGTCGCCCATTCGAATTTCCGTGAGGGTAGTGCCACGGGACAGGGGACCATAAGAAACAGACTGAAGAAGTAATGGAACGGTAACGTTCTACGGGTCGGGGAGTGATAATCCATGAGTCACAACGTGGTAGGGAAGCTAAAATATCTGAAAAGGGAATGGAAAGTTTCCGTCTGGTTATAATGTGTTCGGTGAAATCAAAATGGTTCAAATGGCTCTGAGCACTATGGGACTTAACATCTTAGGTCATCACTCCACTAGAACTTAGAACTACTTAAACCTAACTAACCTAAGGACATCACACACAACCATGCCCGAGGCAGGATTCGAACCTGCGACCGTAGCAGTCCCGCGGTTCCGGACTGAAGCGCCTAGAACCGCATGGCCACCTTGGCCGGCTGTTCAGTGAAGCGAAATGGAAAGATCACCAGGTTTTATGGTCAGTCGAGTATAGCGTAATATCGACAGCAACAGAATATGTTATAACGGGGGTAAAATTCTTTATGAGTGGGAAGTTAGGCAAGATGGTGTGTAACTGTGAACAGTTCATTGTTCTCATGGGAATCGACAGCAAACCGACAACGATTACGACAACGATATATCAGGTATACATGCAGACATCGCAAGCCGAAACATTAAGAGGTGGACCAGTCAGGAAGAATCAGCGCACAAAGACCAGCCGTAGGGAAGTTCGATTATGTAATGAAGGGAGAAACTATGCTACAGATGATGCTATAATGAAAAGCTTTGTAGGCCGTTCAGTTAAAGAGGAGTAGATATCGGTAAAAAGTACAAGAAGATGTATTTTTCTTTACTGCTGCAAAGCGGTAACTGTGAAGAAACCATGGTAACAGAAGAAATATTTAAGCTTATCGACGAAACAAGGAAGTACAGAAACGTCCAGGAAAATTAGAAATACAGATATACAAATCGCTTAGGAATGAAATAAGTAGGAAGTGCAGGGAAGCTAAGGGGAAACGGAAGCATGAAATATGGGAAGAAATCTAAAAAGAATTGAGTCTCCAGAAGACTGACACAGTATAACCTTTAGAAATGTGAAGAACCAAGAAGGAATAATGACACTGGAAGAACAAGAACGATGTTCTAGGAATAAAAAGAAATTGAGACAGGGATGTAGTCTTTCGCTCTTACTGTTCCATCTACACTTAAAAGAAAGAATGTTGGAAGTAACAGAAACTGAAGGATTACAGGATCTATTGAATGGAATGAACAGTCTAATGAACATAGAATATTGATTGAAAGTAAATCAGAGTTAAAGTGAATGGGATGGAGCAGATATGAGAACGGCAAGAAGTTATGACTAGTAGTAGAAATCAGAACGGCGAAAACTTAAAATAACTGGAGATCTTTAAATGGAAGAAATTAAGGAATTCTGCTAACTAGGCAGCAAAATAACTCAGAGAACGGAGCAAGGACGATATAAAAAACAGACTAGCACTGCCATAAAGGGCTTTCCTGGACAAGTGAGTTCTACTAGAATGAAACATAGGATTTAATTTGAGGCTGAAGTTTCTGAAAGTGAAAGTTTGGAACAAAGAAGTGATGACGGTGAGAGAAAGACTCTCGGAAAACCAGAACAGAAGAGAATGGAAGTAAATCAGATGTGCAGGTAGAGATGAATGTTGAAAATTTGGTGGACTGATAAGGTCAGGAATAAGGAGATTATTTGCAGAATCGGCGACGGAAGGAATTTGTGGGAAGCATTAAAAAGAGTGGATATCTCCTAACATTTCGTGGAATTATTTCCACAGTACGAGAAGGAATTTTTTAGAGTAAAAATTGTAGAAGTAGGCAGAGACTGGATTATATTTAGCCAAAACCTGAGGACGTAAGTTACAAGTGCTGCTCTGAGATGGCGGGTCTCACCCAACCAGTCAAAGACTTATGTACACTGATCATCTAGAACATTATGACTACCTACCTAACAGCCGGTATGCCCTTCATAAGACGGATAACAGCGCCGACGTGTGCTGGCGTAGAAGCGATGAGACCTTGGTGGTCGCTGGAGGGAATTGGCGCCACATCAGCACACTCAAGCCACCTAATTCCCATAAATTACGGGAGGTAGCGATGAGTTCTGACACTACGTCCGCTCACATCCTAAATATGTTCGATCAGGTTCAAATCTGGCAAATTGGGGCCAACACATCAACTGGAACTCACTGTGTTCCCTGAACCACTCCACCACACACGTGGTCTTGTGACATGACGCATTGTCTTATTGAAAAATGCCAAAATGCCATTGCCATCCGAAAACATGATCGTCATGAAGGGGAGTACGTGGTCTGCAACCAGTGTACGATACTTATTGGTTTTCACGGTGCCGTGTACCAAATCCGCTGGACCCTTGGATGCCCACGTGAATGTTCCCCAGAGCATAATGGAGCCGCCGCCAGTTCGTCTCCGTCACACAGTAGTGCTGTCAAGGAGCCGTTCACCTGGAAGTCCGTACCAAAAGACTGGAAAGTTGCACAGGTCACACCAATATTCAAGAAAGGTAGTATGAGTAATCCACCAAACTACAGGCCCATATCGTTAACGTCGATATCTAGCAGGATTTTATATTGTGTTCGAACATTATGAATTACCTCGAAAAAAAACTGTCTATTGACACACACTCAGATGGGTTTAGAAAACATCGTTCCTTTGAAACACAACAAGCTCTTTATTCAAATGAAGTTCAAATGGCTGTGAGCAGTATGGGACTTAACATCTGAGGTCGTCAGTCCCCTAGAACTTAGAACTACTTAAATCTAAGTAACCTAAGGACATCACACACATCCATGCCCGAGGCAGGATTCGAACCTGCGACCATAGCGGTCGCGCGGTTCCAAACTGAAGCGCCGAGAACCGCTCGGCCACTCCGGCCGGCTCACAAGAAGTGTTGAGTGCTATTGACAAGGGATTTCAGATCGATTGCGTATTTCTGGATTTCCGGAAGGCTTTTGACACGATACCTCACAAGCAGCTTCTAGTAAAATTCCTTGCGTGTGGAATATCACCTCAGTTATGTGACAGGATTTGTGATTTCATGTCGGAGAGGTCATATTTCATAGTAAAACAGAAGTGATTTCTGGCGTTCCCCAAGATAGTGTTATAGGCCCTTTGCAGTTCCTTAACTATATTAACGATTTGGGAGACAATCTGAGCAGCCGTCTTAGGTTGTTTACAGATGACGCTGTCGTTTATCTACTAACAAACTCATCAGAAGATAAAAATAAATTTCAAAAACATTTAGAAAAAATATCTGAATGGTGTGAAAAGTGGCAGTTGACACTCAATAACGAAAGGTGTGAGGTCATCCAAATGAGTGCTAAAAGGAACTCGTTAATCTTCGATTACACGATAGATCAGTCTAATCTAAAAGCCGTAAATTCAACTAAATAGCTAGGTATTGCAGTTACGAACAACTTAAATTGGAAGGAAAACATAAAAAATGTTGATGAGAAGGGTAACCAGAGACTGCATATTATTGGCAGGACACTTAGAAAATGTAACAGATCTACTAAGGAGACTGCCTACATTACGTTTGTCCGTCCTCCATTAGAATACTGCTGCGCGGTGTGGGATCCTTACCAGATAGGACGAAATATTGGAGAGTGCGTCACAGAAATGATACAGGATTTGGACTGGACATCATTAAAAGAAAGGCGTTTTTCGTTGCGACGGAATCTTCTCACGAAATTACAATCACCAATTTTCTCCTCAGAATGCGAAAATATTTTGTTGACACCGACGTACATAGGGAGAAAACCCATGACAATCCAACGTCTTATTTCGGAGTCTCTGTCTAGCCAAACTATAATCCAGCTGGAATCTCCCGGCCATCTCCTACTGTACACCCCCTTTCGCGAATTTGAAATTATGTATTCACTGTTGCTAGCTGAAATTCATTCAAGACCTCAATTACAACGACATAAAAATGTGTCAGCTTACATTACGTTTACATGGCTTAAAGGCGTAATGTCAGCACTTGATAATGGCCTAAGGCGCGAAATTGCGGAAGTCTAATAAAAACTTCTAACAGTCACTGGCGTAATGATGATGTCTTTCACCACAATGTTGTTGGGATGTGATAATTTTATCGAAGAATATGAAAGACTCTGCTGTCACAGCATTGATCTGATAAGCATTTAGAGACCAATATACGCCTGCGCACGACACTTTTTAATGCGTCGTGGTCTCCTGGTTTTATCTGCAACGATAAAAGCAATAATATGAGTCTCGCACTAAGTTTCTTCCCAGAACTTACAGTGGCTTTGCAGAGCAATGTTTTGGAAATCGGAAGTAGTACTCATTTCAGCCAATATTAGCGTTAAGTCACTTATCAGTGTTATTCTTGATAGCTCTTGTTATTTGGATACGCTAGTAATGTGAGATTTTCTGACTGTTTTAGAACTAAATGGCGCACTATAATGACATTCGCCGTATTTTTACTGCCCAGGCCGCATATATGGAACAGGTACAATACGCACTAAGATGTAAACCGTCTATGTTCCTGGTATTAATTAGCACTATCTGCCACATGCCGCGAATTTCTTCTTCCATGGCCAATTTTGGCGGCTCGTTATCGCTTAGGAATCTATCAGCACAGCAGTGAATGTAGCATTGCACGCAGTGACGGCGGCGCAGTGTCTTTTTTAGTACCAGTGATGGTCGCAGTTAAATTTTATGGCTGTGGTGGACTACCCAGCAACTTTGGCATTATTAATGAGGCCAGAGAATCAAAAAGTGGTGTTAAAATTTACATACACCGCGTTTTGAGTTTAAGTTTGCTTTCATGTTTTATGACGTAACGAGGATTGCACAGTCATACGCAAACGGATGTGTTGCTCTCCACTTTCTCGTGTTGTGTTGGTGACATAATTCTCTGGAACCTTCAGGCATAAGGCTCTCTGTGTATATGACACCATTTTTAAGCTTGCACGTTTCACTCGTTGTCCCGTTCCTGATTTGAAGAAATATTTCCTTGAGTGGAGCAAATGGTTAGCCCCTGTAATGGAAGTTGAACACATGTAGAAATGACATGTTTAATGATATCTATCAATTAATTTAATACTTAATTATACAAGATAGCAATATTGTTTCGTTGAAAATGTCCCCATTTACCTTGGGGAGAACTTATAGGCTGCTATTGTTTCAGTAATCAATATTCCTGATACCGAGGGAAAACGCTTCTTGGCCAGTGTAGGATGCACCAGCGAAACATATGAAAGAATAACATGAGGAATTGAATACTTATGGGCTATCCTACGCCTGTTTTGGGTGGTTCTAGTAATTACGGTAATAAAGATGTAGTGCAATGTTTCCGTACCATAATTCGTGTCATAATCCGTTGATGTGACGCAATCGGCGGCTGCTCGCGGTTCAGAACATTCCTATAATTCTTTTATTAATTATGATATTTTTGCCTATATTATTCAAGCAGTTTCTGACTGATATTTTTACTAAGCATTGTGGTAATTGGTTTTGACACAATAGTGCACTCTCTCTCTCTCTCTCTCTCTCTCTCTCTCTCTCTCTCTCTCTCTCTCTCTCTCTCTCTCTCTTTGTGTGTGTGTGTGTGTGTGTGTGTGTGTGTGTGTGTGTGTGTGTGTGTGGGTGTGTGGGTGTGTGTGTATGTATGTATGTATGTGTGTGTGTGTGTGTGTGTGTGTGTGTGTGTGTGTCTTTTTTTTTTCTCTATAGACCAGTCAAATCGTCACTGCGCGTGCAACTCGCCGAAACATAGACACGGTGCCAGTTGTTCTATAGAGTCTTCCAGTATAACACAGTCTCAGCAGGCGTTTCATTTGAATTTTACTATTTGGTACACTAACATTGAGGGAACATCTATCTATCTACATCTACAACCATATCAACAACTACGTGGATACTCCGCAATCACACTCGTTTGCCTCACACAAGTTCATGGAACCAACTTCACAATAATCCTCTATTATTCCAATCTCGAACCGCGCACGGGAGAAACGAATACCTATATCATTTCGTGCGAGCTCTGATTTCCCTTATTTCATTATGATAGTCGATTCTCGCTGTTTATTTAGTCGTAACCAAAATATTTTCGCATGCTGAGCAGAAAGATAACGATTGAAATTCTCGAGAAGATAGCGCTACAACAAGAAACGCCTTTGTTTTAATGATATCCGCCACAAATCCGGTGTCGTGTCAGTGTCATTCTGTCCCACATTTCACGACAATACAAAACTGACTGCACTTCTCTGAACTCTCTCGTTGTACTCCCTTTAAGTCTATCTTGTAAGAATCCTAAACCACACAGCAGTAATCCAAAGGAGAGCGTCAAGCGTAGTGTAGACAGTGTCTTCAGCAGTATCTCTCTAAGTGTTCCTCAAATAAAACGAGTCTTTGGTTCATCTTACCCAGAACATACTCTGTGTTATTTCAAATTTAAGTTGCTCGTAATCGTAATTCCTAGGTACTCAGTTGAATTTACCGCTTTAGGTTTGATTGATTAATCGTGTAACTTAAGTCCAACGGATTCAGTTCAGCACTCACGTGGATGAACTCTCCGTTCCGTTATTTAGAATCAATTGCCAGCTTTCGCACCACACATATATTTTCTCTAAACCTTTTTGCAATTTGTTTTGATCTTCTGATGACTTTACTAGACGGTAAACAATAGCACCATCTGCCAACGACCTAACGCGGCTGCTCAGATTGTCTCTTAAATCGTTTATATACACTCCTGGAAATGGAAAAAAGAACACATTGACACCGGTGTGTCAGACCCACCATACTTGCTCCGGACACTGCGAGAGGGCTGTACAAGCAATGATCACACGCACGGCACAGCGGACACACCAGGACCCGCGGTGTTGGCCGTCGAATGGCGCTAGCTGCGCAGCATTTGTGCACCGCCGCCGTCAGTGTCAGCCAGTTTGCCGTGGCATACGGAGCTCCATCGCAGTCTTTAACACTGGTAGCATGCCGCGACAGCGTGGACGTGAACCGTATGTGCAGTTGACGGACTTTGAGCGAGGGCGTATAGTGGGCATACGGGAGGCCGGGTGGACGTACCGCCGAATTGCTCAACACGTGGGGCGTGAGGTCTCCACAGTACATCGATGTTGTCGCCAGTGGTCGGCGGAAGGTGCACGTGCCCGTCGACCTGGGACCGGACCGCAGCGACACACGGATGCACGCCAAAACCGTAGTATCCTACGCAGTGCCGTAGGGGACCGCACCGCCACTTCCCAGCAAATTAGGGACACTGTTGCTCCTGGGGTATCGGCGAGGACCATTCGCAACCGTCTCCATGAAGCTGGGCTACGGTCCCGCACACCGTTAGGCCGTCTTCCGCTCACGCCCCAACATCGTGCAGCCCGCCTCCAGTGGTGTCGCGACAGGCGTGAATGGAGGGACGAATGGAGACGTGTCGTCTTCAGCGATGAGAGTCGCTTCTGCCTTGGTGCCAATGATGGTCGTATGCGTGTTTGTCGCCGTGCAGGTGAGCGCCACAATCAGGACTGCATACGACCGAGGCACACAGGGCCAACACCCGGCATCATGGTGTGGGGAGCGATCTCCTACACTGGCCGTACACCACTGGTGATCGTCGAGGGGACACTGAATAGTGCACGGTACATCCAAACCGTCATCGAACCCATCGTTCTACCATTCCTAGACCGGCAAGGGAACTTGCTGTTCCAACAGGACAATGCACGTCCGCATGTATCCCGTGCCACCCAACGTGCTCTAGAAGGTGTAAGTCAACTACCCTGGCCAGCAAGATCTCCGGATCTGTCCCCCATTGAGCATGTTTGGGACTGGATGAAGCGTCGTCTCACGCGGTCTGCACGTCCAGCACGAACGCTGGTCCAACTGAGGCGCCAGGTGGAAATGGCATGGCAAGCCGTTCCACAGGACTACATCCAGCATCTCTACGATCGTCTCCATGGGAGAATAGCAGCCTGCATTGCTGCGAAAGGTGGATATACACTGTACTAGTGCCGACATTGTGCATGCTCTGTTGCCTGTGTCTATGTGCCTGTGGTTCTGTCAGTGTAATCATGTGATGTATCTGACCCCAGGAATGTGTCAATAAAGTTTCCCCTTCCTGGGACAATGAATTCACGGTGTTCTTATTTCAATTTCCAGGAGTGTAGATAAGGAACAGCAGGGGTCCGTTAAGACTATCTTTGGGAACGCAGGAAATAACTTTTTTTTTACTCTATGACTTTCCGTCCTTTATTACGAACTGTTATGTCTGTGACAGAATATCACGAATCCAGTCACATAACTGGGAAGATACTCCGTAAGCAACCAACTACACTATGAGTCGCTTGTGTAGTACAATGTAAAAAGCCTCCTGGAAATCTGGAAATGTTGTTGTTGTTATTGTGGTCTTCAGTCCTGAGACTGGTTTGATGCAGCTCTCCAAGCTACTCTATCCTCTGCAAGCTTCTTCATTTCCCAGTACCTACTGCAGTGCAGCCTACATCCAACTGAATCTGCTTAGTGTATTCATCTCTTGGTCTCCCTCTCCGATTTTTACCCTCCACGCTGCCCTCCAATACTAAATTGGTGATCCCTTGATGTCCTAGCAACCGATCCCTTCTTCTAGTCACGTTGTGCCAAAAACTCCTCTTCTCCCCAATCCTATTCAGTACCTCCTCATTAGTTATGTGATCTACCCATCTAATCTTCAGCATTCTTCTGTAACACGACATTTCGAAAGCTTGTATTCTCTTCTTGTCCAAACTACTTATTGTCCATGTTTCACTTCCATACATGGCTACACTCCATACAAATACTTTCAGAAACGACTTCCTGACAATTAAATCTATAATCGATGTTAACAAATTTCTCTTCTTCAGAAACGTTTTCCTTGCCATTGCCAGTCTACATTTTAAATCCTCTCTACTTCGACCACCATCTGTTATTTTGCTCTCAAATAGCAAAACTCCTTGACTACTTTAAGTGTCTCATTTCCTAATCTAATACCCTCAGCAGCACCCGACTTAATTCGACTACATTCCATTATCCTCTTTTTGCTTTTGTTGATGTTCATCTTATATCCTCCTTTCAATACACTATCCATTCCGTTCAACTGCTCCTCCAAGTCCTTAACTGTCTCTGACAGAATTACAGTGTCATCGGCGAACCTCAGAGTTTTTATCTCTTCTCCATGAATTTTAATACTTACTCCGAATTTTTCTTTTGTTACCTTTATTGCTTGCTCAATATATAGATTGAATAACATCGGGGAGAGACTACAACCCTGTCTCAATCTTTTCCCAACCACTGCTTCTCTTTCATATCCCTCCACTCTTATAACTGCCATCTGGTTTCTGTATAAATTGTAAATAGCCTTTCGCTCCCTGTATTTTACGCCTGCCACCTTCAGAATCTGAAAGAGAGTATTCCAGTCAACATTGTTAAAAGCTTACTATAAGTCTACAAATGCTAGAAACATAAGTTTGCCTTTCCTTAATCTAGCTTCTAAGATAAGTCGTAGAGTCAGTATTGCCTCACGTGTTCCCATATTTCTACGGAATCCTAACTGATCTTCCCCATATTCGGCTTCTACCAGTTTTTCCAATCGTCTGTAAAGAATTTTCGTTAGCATTTGGCAGCTGTGACTTATTAAACTGATAGTTCGGTAATTTTCACATCTGTCAACGCCTGCTTTCTTTGGCTTTTGAATTATTATATTCTTCTTGAAGTCTGAGGGTATTTCGCCTGTCTCATACATTTTGCTCACCAGATGGTAGAGTTTTGTCAGGACTGGCTCTCCCGAGGCTGTCAGTAGTTCTAATGGAATGTTGTCTACTCCCGGGGCCTTGTTTCGACTTAGGTCTTTCAGTCCTCTATCAAACTCTTCACGCAGTATCACATCTCCCATTTCATCTTCATCTACATACTCTTCCATTTCTATAACATTGCCCTCAAGTACATCGCCTTGTATAGACCCTCTATATACTCCTTCCACCTTTCTGCTTTCTCTTCTTTGCTTAGAACTGGGTTCCCATCTGAGCTCTTGATATTCATACAAGTGGTTCTCTTTTCTCCAATGGTCTCTTTAATTTTCCTGTAGGCGGTAGCTATCTTGCCCCTGGTGAGATAAGCCTCTACATCCTCACATTTGTCCTCTAGCCATGCCTATTTAGCCATTTTGCTCTTCCTGTCGATCTCACTTTTGCGACGTTTGTATTCCTTTTTGCCTGCTTCATTTACTGCATTTTTATAATTTCTCCTTTTGTCAATTAATTTCAATATTTCTTCTGTCACCCAAGGATCTCTACCAGCCCTCGACTTTTTACCTACTTGATCCTATGCTGCCTTCACCAATTCATTCCTCAGAGCTACCCATTCTTCTTCTACTGCATTTCTTTCCCCCTTTCGTGCCAATTGTGCTCTTATGTTCTCCCTGAATCTCTGTACAACCTCTGGTTTAGTCAGTTTATCCAGGTCCCATCTCCTTAAATTCCCACCTTTTTGCAGTTTCTTCAGTTTTAATCTACAGTTCATAACCAATAGATTGTGGTCAGAGTCCACATCTGCCCCTGGAAATCCCTTACAATTTAAAACTTGGTTCCCAAATCTATGTCTTACCATTATATAATCTATCTGAAACCTGTCGGTATCTCTAGGCTTCTTCCATGTATACAGCCTTCTTTTTTGATTCTTGAACCAAGTGTTAGCTATGATTAAGTTGTGCTCTGTGCAAAATTCCACCAGGCGGCTTCCTCTTTCATTTCTTACCCCCAATCCATATTGACCTACTACTTTTCCTTCTATCCCTTTTCCTACTACCGAATTGCAGTCACCCATGACTATTACATTTTCGTCTCCCTTCCCTATCTGAATAATTTCTTTTATTTCATCATACAAGTCTTCAATTTCTTCACCATCTGCTGAGCTAGTTCGCATATAGACTTGTACTACTGTCGTTGTCGTGGGCTTCGTTTCTATCTTGGCCACAACATTGCGTTCGCTGTGCTGTTTGTAGTAGCTTACCCGCACTCCTATTTTTTTATTCATTATTAAAAATACTCCTGCATAACCCCTTTTTGATTTTGTATTTATAAACCTGTATTCACCTGACCAGAAGTCTTGTTCCTCCTGCCACCGAACTTCACTAATTCCCACTGTATCTAAGTTTAACATGTCCATTTCCCTTTTTACATTTTCTAACCTACCTTCCCGATTAAGGGATCTGACATTCCACGCTCCGATCCGTAGAACGCCAGTTTTCTTTCTCCTGATAACGACGTCCTCCTGAGTAGTCCCCGCCCGGAGATCCGAATGGGGGACTATTTTACCGCTGGAATATTTTACCCAAGAGGACCCCATCATCATTTAACCATACAGTAAAGCTGCATGCCCTCGGGAAAAATTACGGCCGTAGTTTCCCCTTGCTTGCAGCCGTTCGCAGTACCAGCACAAGAAGGCCGTTTTGGTTAGTGTTACAAGGCCAGATCAGTCAATCATCCAGACTGTTGCCCCTGCAACTACTGAAAAGGCTACTGCCCCTGTTCAGGAACCATAGATTTGTCTGGCCTCTCAACAGATACCCTCCGTTGTGGTTGCACCTACGGTACGGCTATCTGTATCGCTGAGGCATGCAAGTCTCCCCACCAACGGCGAGGTCTATGGTTCATGGGGGGAGGATCTGGAAATACGGAGTGAATTTGAAATCGCTTCTCAATAGGACTCACCACTTCGTGAGTATATAGAGCTAATTGTGTTACACAAGAACGACGTTCACTAAATCCGTTTTGACTGTATGTCGATAGGCCAAAAATGCTCCAAAATCCTGCTGCATATCGACGTTAATGACATGGGTTGGTAATTAACTGGATTTCTCCTACTGCCTTTCTTGAAGACTGCTGTGATTTGTGCGGTTTTCCGTTATTTGGGTACAAATCTTTCGTCGAGCGAGTGGTTGAATATGATGAAGTGTGGAGGTATTGCATCAGCATGCTCTGAAAGGACCGTATTTGATATACGTCTGGACCGGCGGACTTGCTTTTATTAATGGATTTAAATCTCTTCACTACTCTGAAAATATCTACTTCTACTTTACTCATGTTGGCAGCTGATCTTGATTCGAATTTTTGAATATTAACTTCGTCTTCTTTGTTTAAGGAATTTCGGAAGGCTCTGTTTAGTAATTCTGCTTTGGCGGCACTTTCATCGACCGTACTTCCGTTGCTACCGCGCAGAGAAGGCATTTACTGTGTCTTTCCGCTAGCTTACTTTACATAAGACCAGAATGTCTCTGGATTTTCTGCCAGGTTTCGAGACAGAGTTTCATTGTGGAAAATATTATAAGGATTTGGCGTTGAAGTTTGCTCTAAATTTCGAGTTTCTGTGAAAGATCGCCAATTGGCGATTTTGCGGTCGTTTGAATTTGGCATGCTTTTTTCGTTGTTTCTGCAACAGTGATTTGACTTGTTCTGTGTGCCATGGGGATAAGATCAGTCGTTCGTTTTTAATTTATTTGGTGTAAATCTCTCAATTTCTGAGTTACTACTACTTTGAATTCGAGCCACATCTGGTCTACAGTTACATTGCTAATTTTGAAGGATTGGAGTTTGTCTCTCAGGAAGGCGTTAAGTGAGATTTTATCTGCTTTTTTGAATAGTTATACTTTTCGTTTATTTGTCGGATGTTTGTGAGGAGTATTATTTGTAGATATTTGGAATAGCTAGTGCTCACGCTGTTCACATTTGTCGTCCGGTAACTGAGCTTCCTTGTGCTTATGAAGATAAGGTATACAACTTACTAATAATTAATATCGTGTTGTTTTGTGTGCCAAGTAGTCGAGTATTTCATTGCCTTTGTTCAAAGATACAGTTAAGTTTTACGGGCGTAAACTGTCGTAAATTAGTGAAGTGCAAGGCACGCGCACCAAGTGGTTTCAATGGCAGGAATGTGGTGAGGAAGCTACACATATAAAAAAAGGTTATGCTAACCTTGGTTCTGAGAGTTCTGGAACCTGTGCAGAAAATTGGGATAGAGATCAACGTAAACATCATTTCCTCCGTTTTTATTGCTCATGAAAAGCACACATTACATGTTGTACCACTGTACAGCAAGACTTTTCGGGGTGGTGGTCCAGATTGCTGCAGACACCGGTACCTATAATACCCAGTAGCTCGTTCTCTTGGATTGATACATGCCTGTAATCTTCGTGGAATACTATCCACAAGTTTAGTAAGGCACTGTTGGTCCAGATTCACACCTCTTCAACAGCGATTCGGCTTAGTTCCCTCAGGGTGGTTGGTGGGTAACGTCACACATGAACAGCCCTTTTCAGTCTATCCCAGGCATGTTGGACAGGGTTCATGTCGTCCATGAAGACGAATAGCAAGCCAATATGATGCCGATATTATTGCACTGTTACTCGGAGGATAGCATACACGTATCGTACAGCCGTTAGAGCGCTTCTTATGACCACCAGTTGCGTACATCGGCCGCAAATAGTGCCACCCCAAAACAGCGGGGAGCCTCCACCATGCTGCACTCGCTGGACAGTGTGTCTAAGGCGTTAAGCCTGACAGGGTTGCCCCCAAACATGTTTCGAACGATTGTCTGATTGAAGACATATGCAACACTTGTCGGTGAAGAGAACGTAATGCCAATCCTGAGCTGTCCATTCGGCATGTTGTTGGGCCCATCTGTACCGCGCTGCGAGGCGTCGTGGGTGCAAGCATGGTCCTCGCCATGGACGTCGGGAGTGAAGTTGCTCATCACGCAGCCTATTGCGCACAGTTTGAGTCGTAACACGACGTCCTGTCGCTGCACGAGAAGCGTTATTCAACATGGTGGTTTTGCTGTCAGGATTCCCATGAGCCATAATTCGTAGGTAGCTGACATCCGCTGTAGTAGTAGCTCTTGAGTGGCCTGAGCGAGGCATGTCATCGACATTCTTATCTCTCTGTATCTCCTCCGTATCCGAACAACATCGCTTTGGTTCACACCAAGACGCCTGGACACTTCCCTTCTTGAGATCCCTTAGTGGCACAAAGTAACAAAGCAGACGCTATCTAACCGCGGTATTGACCGTCTAGGCATCGGTGAACTACAGACAACACGAGCGGTGTACCTCCTTCCTGGTGGAATGTCGGGAACTGATCGGTTGTCGTACCCCTCCGTCTAATAGGCGCTGCTCATGCAAGGTTGTTTACATCTTTGGACGGATTTCGCGACATCTCTGAACAGTCAAAGGGACTGTGTCTGTGATACAATATGCACAGTCAACGTCTATCTTTAGGAGTTCTGAGAACCTGGGTGATGCCAAATTTTTTTGATGTGTGTATTTTGGTATCCAGCGGTGTCATCTCGTGCAACTGCAGGATGGCATGCTGTGGGATAAGGTCAATAGTGGAACAGAAATTAAGAATATTTGCCCTGAAGGGCGTAATTACAAGACGCTACATAGAAATTGGGGAGAATAAAGAGAGGGAGGGAGGTCAGAACTGGCCATCGGTAGTAAGGCCACCAAGTAGAGAAAGTGCTCTGTAAGTTCCATTTTGAATATTGACAATTAGTGTAACGGGTTGTCAGGGTCATGTGGAGATGGGCCTACAGAAGATGCAGGGGCAGGTAATAATATACAGCAGACACGCAATATCGTTAGCGCTAGTTAGTCAGACAAACAGTGAAGTAGAGGATTCTGCTGCTGTGTAGCAGTCAAGGGTGCGATGCGGGCTTACAGTTCCTGGAAAAATTAGATAAGGTGTACCAACTTACCTGTATTTTTGAATCATTAGCTGCAACAAAGTAAGGTGACGTAAGACTTACAGGCTTTGTGTAAAGATTTTACTAAAGAGGACCAGGTAATTATAATAGGAGGGACTGGTATTGTTATTGTTAAAGATTTGGCTAATCACATTAGCCATTATTTGCATAAGATTGCTACTGCCACACGCTACTGATGTGAGCTTTGTACATCTGTATCGGCTTTACGATCAGCACGTAGTTGATAAGCCAGTCAGTGAGAGTATCCTTAAGCCCGGCTACACTAGGCATGGCCTGTTTCTAAATACGATTGGTAAGTGGTTGTTGGTAACGTTGGCAAACTGTTGTGGTAGTGTGTAGAAGGGTTAAACCTTTTCTTGCCTGGAGTGTGGTTAGAGGTATATCTGTTGAGGAAATTCACCTTACACTGGAAAATAATTCATTGATTCGAAAATACAGATGAGAAGGCGCAATACGTTTACTTCATTGAAATCTTACGAGAATTGTGTGCAAAAGTAGGTAACTTCCTAATTGACTTCGACACTGACATTATTTTGATTGATATCTCAGACCACCACTTGCACAGAAAATTAGTACTAAAGCTTCTATAGGAGTTGTACACCTTAGCTAATATCTCTTCAAAGAAATTGTTGAGAAGGAAAAAGTTACCATCTACGTCAAACGTACCATTACTTCCCAAACAGTTCAATGTCAAATGCTTCAGTGTTGTGTGGGAGTGTTCGAATTTTCAAGGAAAATACTTTTCATTATTAGCCTCAACAGAGAGCACCCAAAAGGATTTCCCCCTCTCTGCTTGACACTGTGCGTGATTCAGTTCTTAAGATAGACACGTATTTGACCTGTCAGGAGATTTCAGTATGAAGTTACTGAGTGATTCTCCAGTATAAAGAATGTTAATAGATTCTGTCTAATTTCACCACACGGTACAGATAGTACACTTCCAAACTAAAGTTCAAGGGGACAGCAGCACAGTCATAGACATAGACTTGATTGTTCTCTAGTTCATGGACACAGTGTGAGATAAATTAGTAACATTCTGTCCGACCATGATGCACAGTTAGAAACTTTTAAAGTAATGAAGCGGTGTTACAAATTAGAGAACTGTAGAGGTTGACGTTGTGATATGTACTGTTGTGGGTATCAGCAGTGCTTTATGGAATGGTTTGCTGCGTGTTGGACACTTGGTGTGCGGAACTAGTGAAACGAGATTGGAACGTCAGCAATTTAATTTTGATAAGGGACGAGATATGGAGAGGCCAGACAGCTAGCATTGTCCAGACTACCAACAGAAGGCGCCCGCAAGTGGTGTCCACCCAGTACGTGCACATCCAAGCACAGTGACAGCGTCACCTGCCAGCAGCAAGACCTCGTGCACCCTGCATACAGTGTCTTTCTTGCTACCAAGCCAACTAGCAGCTTCGGAACTGAGTAACCTAGCTGCGCATTGTCACAGTGCAGACTGCACGCTGGAAAGTTAGCCACAAGCAGTAGAGTTCATCTGCAGGAGCTAGAGGTGATCATCTGAGACTTAGCAACACATCAGTGACAGACGTGAACTGGAAACACTGAGGGTGGAAGGTGGCCACACTTCGGACAATGTAAGGTTTCCTACCATTATGATATACCCTCATCTCCCAAAATTTAATTATAATTCGAATGGTTAGGATGAATAGGAAAATGAAATGAATTTTTATTCCTCTTTGCAGACTTATATTATCACAAATTCAAGATGTGCATTTCCAGAAATAGCATACGGATCAAATTACAAAACGCATACACGAAACAAAATACACGGCGACAGATTATGTTGCTGGTTGGCAAAGTTAGTAAACGGGAAGTGGTCGAGGTAAAACGATGCCTCCCTCAAGATAATACCAAAAACGCTTACTGGCCACATTTCGTGAATCAGGTCCTTAAGCTGACGATTCGTAAATACGGTAACAGGGGACGGATTGCTATTCTGTGGGATACCTCGTTAGTAATATGTTTAAAATCGTTCAGGAAGATATCCAACATCGTGTGCTGTTTTGCGCAATATATCAGACATAGATTAACTCAGAAAGTAAAACCGATGGATAGTGGCTTCAGATTTGTCCTTCAACTTTCATTTCAGTGCCAGCAGTGCAATGTTTCTGTCCTGCTGCTTCTTACTTTCCATCATGATGTTGATCACATGGTTCTCAAATGCGACTTTCTGCAAATAGTGTAAGCTAAAATGGTTTTCTTTTGCTCCACCGTTGCCACTTGCAAGACGAACGAGGTAGCACAGCCGCAAATTAAGCTGATTTAGCCTGGCACATGCTAAACGTAAAGTGGAATTCCTGGCGGACAAGAATCCACCTAGCCAAATTTCTGTGTGTTAATTTCTTAGTGACAAGAAATTCCAAATCCTTGTGTGTTCACCGAAATAAAAATAATTTCTGAGACCCCCACACGAGTGCCAGCGCTTCCACTTCGCTTGCTGAGTAGTTCGGCTCTTCTTTGGTCAGAACACTCCTATGGAATGATATCGTTCTCTCTACTACGGTAAATTCTTCATCGTGTTCTTGGAATAATATAATTACGAGTTCCGAATTCGAGCTATCCAAGGCATACAGAATTCACGGAAAATGTCAGGTTGGGCAAGAAATGGCGCAATAATTAGTGCAGTTTCTCAAACTGAAACTGAAGTTATGCTTAGTTATCCCAGATACATCAGGCTTTCTTCCCTGTGATATAGGTGGTGAGCTGCTAAGCTATCAATACTGCCGAATTTTGTTTGGAAAATTTTGATTCCGATAAATCCTTTGAGCTGCTTCTTGATAGACGGTAGTGCAAATTGTGAAATAGCCTAGATTTGTTCCAGGTTTGGTGCTATACCTTCAGCGGAAATGATATGCCCGAGTAACTGTACCTTCCTGGACCCAAAATTTGATTTCTCTATACAAGCTTTAGCACAATGTTCTCAGAATGTCCGTATAACATCCCTCAAGAGTTTGTGGTGCTCCTCCCAATTGCTTTCTGCTGTTTGCAGCAACAGGTGACTGTATCGGTACTTCGCTTAGAGTACTATATGAAGCATGCATGGATGCAAATGAGGTCCCATTTAACCTAATCGGAAAACTTTGGCATAGGTAACAATGTCCAAATGCTAGAAAGTTTCTGTAGCGTCTGTACTCAGGCTGAAGATCGATCTGCTAAAATCTGGTGCGTAAGTCTATCAATGGGAAAACTTATAGCTCATGGAAATTCTGCAGTAACTCCTGTCTATTTCTGGGTCAATAATAGCATTGATCTGGCGGGAGTCCAACACCAGTCAAATGCAATCAACCTCGTGTTCTGGTACAAATAGAGGGCTGTTGCATGTCGAACTTGCAGGTTCTATAACCCTGCCTAGCAACATTCTCCAAATTTCAAAAGTACCTAATGTCAGTACACAATTGGAACATTCTACAAATGTACGAAAAATCCATGGTGTTGCATCACTCGAGATCGGTATGGAAAGTTCTTTATTGTGCTAGGCTGTGGTAAGAATACCTTGGCATTCTCTAATAAAATATCATGCAGTTCTTCCCTCTCGTTCTCTCTCATGTTTCGTATAGACTGGAATGTCTGACTTATTACGTTAACTTCCCCTCTCAAAATGTCTGCGCCTGCTATATAGACGTCCCTATCATGTCACGTCCATCTCGCTTCCACTTCTTCTATTCTGTCAGAAAAACTTGGTTTCAAATAATTCCCAGGAATATTTGCCTTCATTGATTTCCCTCAAACCAAATTCGAATCAAGGATACCATTCCGTAGGACGAACTCACCTTCTGTTCATTAACGAAATCCATGCCGATTATAAGCCCCATCGCCAAATGTGGCAGCAGCAAGAAATTGGCTTCAAGTGTGTGTGTCCTTGACATGAAAATTCGAGTCGCAACTACCAAGTGACTTCAGTGTGTTTAACCACCGAAGCTTCCTTAACCTCTGTTTTCTTGCGAGACAGAGTCGGACATGATAGATTGTGAGAGCATTTTTAATATGCTGATTCGAGTATGGCGATAACGGAGCTTCCGCTGTCAATAATGACTTTTAGCAAGAAGCCTCCTGCTGTAGCTTCGATTAGGAGATGTACATCGTTTAGTGTGATTTCCACTATTTCTTCTGACAATCTTTGTATATCTACATGCTCTAACAAGTTAACATAGCTCACTCCGATGTTATGTGTCAGTAAATTTCGAGCCGAACCCGCTCCATTTACCAGTCATCTTCGTCGTGGCTGTTCGTTTCGATCCTCATTCCTTAGCTAAAGGGACCTAATCTCAACTATTTCTTTCTGTGGCTGGCTTCTGTTTACCTCAGGCTAGTTTCTATCATCACATCATCTATTGTTATTAAGCCCACCGTTAAAATCGTGGCGGTGTTTTCTCTTCTTTCTTGTCCGCAGCTCGTGGTATAGTGGCTAGCGTCATTACGTCTGGATCACGGGGTCCCGGGTTCGATCCCCGACCGGGTTGGGTCTTCTCTCTGCCCAGGGACTGGGTGTTAGTGTTATCCTTATCAGTTCATCATCATCATGATCATCATCTTTCGTGATAGTAGCTAGATTGGACTGTGTAAAATACTGAACTGTGTAAAATACTGAACTGTGTAAAATACTGAACTGTGTAAAATACTGAACTGTGTAAAATACTGAACTGTGTAAAATACTGAACTGTGTAAAATACTGAACTGTGTAAAATACTGAACTGTGTAAAATACTGAACTGTGTAAAATACTGAACTGTGTAAAATATTGAACTGTGTAAGAACTGCGGCTTTGCATGGGCGCTTATGACAGCTCAGTTGAGCTCCCCACAAATTAAATATTGTCGTCGTCGTCGTCATCGTTGTCGTCTTTCGGGTGGTGGTCCAAAGTGATGCTGTTAACCTGAGTGCCCGTTCCGACTGTCTCTTCGTCCGTCGCGTCTCCTAGACCACCCATCGTTATTATTTTCCATGCCATTTGCATTTTATGGTTCATAAACATACTTCAGCTAGGAGAGAATACTTTTAAACGCCTATACCTACTAGAAGTTGTTGGTACAGGATGGAGAGCTTTAGATAACACATTCTTATAATGTCACATGAAGTCCACGGTGAATCTACAGACTTCTTTATGATTAACCCTAAAGTTTCTTTGGGCTTCAGAATCCTGATGAATACAAGGTCACTGCACATCACTAAATCCTGCTTGATCTTATGATACATCTATTTCCACCTGTATGTTCGAAGAATGCCTTCCTTAATTCCTCTTATGCTAGACAAGTTTATCATAGGAACCGCCACCAAACCCTTCATATGTCTGCAAGATAAATTCACGCTTCTAGCGTAATGGCAAAGCAGGTTGCAATGAATTGTCATATTGAGGTATCCAGGCTTTGAGATGTAGCGTGATTTCACTATACCGATAGTTATGAATATCTGGCATCTATATGAAACGCTTGTAGTTGAAACCTAGGTCTTCAGTTGGGTATGCGCTCATTCCTGTCTCTCTGACTTTGACGCAATCTATATTTCATGAAACATCTGATACACCCGCTAAACCCGCTGGGCAGAACAAGTGATCAGGATTGTGGAAAGTGCCAAATAGGGTTGGCGTCAGTTTCAGCTTTAAATTGTAATTTATTGTAATTTAATAATACATTTACAACCAAAACGGCACATAGCCGAACTTTTACAACTACGAGTTTCAAACTCCAAATCTTTCACGGCTGAAGGCCTCCAAACAAGAAATCTTAAAAATCACTAGGTAAATTTCAAGTGACTTAAGATACGCAGTGACAATTACAAATAAAATAATTAAAATATATATTACAGCTAGGCTGAAAGCCTCAAGGCAAGGGTGGATAGACAAACATAAACAAGATGCAATACAAACGAATGAAGGCCCACAGTAACATTTTAAAGATTTAAAAATAAATTACCATAACCTTTCGAAGGCAGAAGGCCGCAATGTTTAGGCTTGAAAGGTAATTTCAATAATAAGGATCGAAGACTGAAGGCCCACAAATAATGTTCCAAAATTTTCAAAACATATAACTATAAGCCTTAAGTTTTAAGTAGCTGAAACTAGACTACAGAAAAAGCAACACAACGGCCATAACGTTTCAGCAAATATCCACTTGCAGGAATTCAAACTTACTTACATCAAACACAGTGAAACCAGGAATTTTTTTATCATTGGCTATGGTAACTTGTAAACAGACACTTAAACACCGGTGAGAAAGACAGTAAAGACAGCACTCAGAAGCCTCCAGGGGGTCGGTCTGCCCTCCTTCACTTAGGTAAGACAGATGGTGAGCCCAACTACACTTCGTGTCTTGCCTCGGGCATGGATGTGTGTGATGTCCTTAGGTTAGTTAGGTTTAAAGAATTCTCAGTTCTAGGGGACTGATGACGTCAGAAGTTAAATCCCATAGTGCTTAGAGCCCTGTGAACCCAAATACACTGGATCCATCGGAACCCAACCAAGGAACATCCACAGACCGACCGACAAACGACTTGCTTGCCATCAATCGTTACATGAGAATTCAAACACAAAATGTTACGGGCGTGATTATTCACAATCAAATATGTATACATATTAAGCTGTCAAAACTACACACCGTGTTGGAAAGCGACAACAGGTGAGGAAAGGACACTGCCTGAAATTACGTTGGTGGCCAGGACAGGTAATCGGAACACTAACGGCGACAAGGCAGAAAATTCCGCTGATGCACTTGAATTGTAGTCAACCAATACAGTTAATTCCACCGCATGACGGCTAAATTTCAGCAATACAAACACTCGGTGCAGTTCACAGGAAAACCTCTCCAACAGCGAACCGCCGAAGAGATCCACACAACATGAATGGACGTGGCTTGGGTACTTAAAACCACTACTGAACTTTGACGTCCTGGGTCGGTGAACCACGAAGCTCGTAGCGATCGGACAGCTCCACACATGCTACGACACTGCGCAGGTACTGCTAGCGGACCCAGCCGACAGCACCCCGCGGAGATAACTTCCCTGGTTGGCAGCAACCGACCGACTGTCCGCAGAATGCCGACAACATCTAAAATAGTCGTCAGAGGACATAACGCCAACTACACACACAGCCTGACAAACACTTGCACAAAGACCTGAACAGTACCCACCCACCCACCCACGCACCTAACCACCCACCCACCCACACACACACACACACACACACACACACACACACACACACACACACACACGCACGCACGCACACAACCCACCCACACACCCACCCTCCTACTTACCTACCCACACACACACACACACACACACACACACACACACACAGTCCACTCTTGAACGATCGGCGAGCCAAAACGCGTCGTCCGGTAGGACGACCGAACGACGATTTACCAAGACCGTGGCCCGGCTCAAGTGATGTGAGGCGGCAATGGTCGGGCGAGCCATGTAGACGCAGTCCTCAAAGCTCCAACCCGACTGCACTAGTGCCGCACTACCACTCCCCTACGGGCAGGTCAGGACTGCGCTCGAGACGCGTTCCAACTGACTGGCAGCCCGAACTCGTGACCCAAACTCGCTTACGACAGACAATGACCTGGAAGTAGTAGCACTCGAGCAAAGGTACTACGAAAGGGGATATTTGATACTCTCTACTAGCGCTACTTACGGTCAGGAAAAGCAGCAACTCAGTGACAGTAGCAATTTAAATTAACGTAGTGAGGTGGAAGTAGGGTAAAAACTGGGTGTAAAATTCATGATGGCGGGATTATGAACCACGCACGGGTCAACATCGTCTTGTCCACTACTATGGCCATGCATTTCACTGCTGCCAACAGACATTTGCGCATCGAACCGTCTAAATGACATGCAATTATGTGACTGCTCCGGTGCCGTTTTGAGGCCAGCCACTTGCATTGTGCACGCTCGGGGTGACAGCCAAACATAAGTGGATCTGTGCTGCAGGGATTCGACGACGTTTGACGGTTCAATAAAATCGGAACGTGTGCCAGGTCTACTCGTCTCTGGTACAGTTTATTTATGATGTTGCTCATCCCCCATCCGTCTGTCAGGGCCCTGTATTTACTACTGTTTTATATGGTTATGTGTGTCTGTCGTATATTTCATGGTCTCCACTTGACACTCGATGACACGCTCATGGTCTTGCTCCAGCAGTGACAATTATGTCTGCTGGTCTTCCAGCGTCTCAATCTACTCAGAGTGCTGTGAAATCAGTTCCTGAGTTTCCCTAATTACCTCGCATCCCTTTTCCTCCATTTTGGTAAGAACTTCCTGAGTTTTATAGGTGACACGCTTGGCTTTCCCTGCACGAGTTGCTGCCGTCTAGCAACACGAACGTCCCTCTTTGCTTCAATTGCGACCTCTTTTGCTTGGCCTGCTTGCCTCTTGTACATAGCTATCCCTCCCAATACTTTCTTGATGCTTTATGTTGGCCTACCTTCGAATTCTGCAACCGCTCGTTTTGTTTCTTCTGCTTCGCTGATCTTTTCTTCTAAAAAAGTCGAAGATGCTTTCCGTCTTATTCCAACTTGTTGTGTTTGCTTCGAGATGGGACCGCCCTTTTATCGTCAGTCAGTGACCGGTTTCTAGTGAGAACTATAACATTTTTGTGACGTATGTCTTCCATACCTTCAGCCTTGTGCTTTCACAGTCGGCTTCATAATCCTCTAAACGTGACACTGAACTAGGCTAATTTGATTATTATGTGGGAAGAACAACTGCCCTGTCTCCTGATTTGTCTCTACCTATACTCTGATTTCTCTCCATGTTAAGAGAATCAGCTACTTCGCGGTTTCCATCAACAACTGCTCCTAGTTATCACTTAGACGTCAAACAAGTATCAACAAAACACGTACCTACAGTGAACACAATTCCTCCGTGTTCAAACGCACAGGCACATCAAGAAGATAACCCTCCAAAAATTCACAACACCGATGTCAAATTCAGTAAAACACATGTGGTGCAGAAACCACAAAACATACGAAACATGCAACAAATTACGCACTTAAAAATAGCGTACATACATTAGTACAAAGAGCAACTTAAAATTATCGTGAGTCTAATTCGTTCATAATCTCTTAGAAAGAGATTATGAACGAATTAGACTCACGATAATTTTAAGTTGCTCTTTGTACTAATGTATGTACGCTATTCTAACATTAAATATGAAAAAGAAAACTGCACCTGTCTGATAGCATGTCATTAGACCCTACCTGTAAGATTCTGGCAGGTGTCGCCAATTTGTAAGTTTTCCTACCTTTCTTACGTACCCCCAGCCCACAAAAATTTATTACAATTTATATGGTACGGATGTGGAGTACGAAAATGAAATATTACTCCCTTCTGACTTACATTATTAAAAATCCAACATGTGCATTACGAGACTTACCTTAGAGCTCAAATTACAAAAAGCAAACATGAAACAAAATATACTACGATAGACGATGTTGATGGCTGGCGAAGTTATTGAAGGCGAAGCGGGTCAAAATAAAAAACGCCTCTCTCAAGATAATAACAACAGCGCTTTCTGGCTGCGTGTAAGGTATTTACCGAGAGTGCGAATCGCTAGGTGGACGTCAGTACAACATGGTCTGGTTGAAATGCAGGGCTGCAGGTAAGATGGACTCGCTGCAATTAAGACTACGTTCTAAGCAAAGATAACTACAGGCCTAGCCTGCCAATTTGCTTACCAATGAACTGCCCAACATGTGGTATGGAGATTGGCCGTATGTGCGGAACTGCAAAGGCGACGGCCAGCGTACACTCGCGCTAACATGTGCAAAGAATCACAATCGGCGCGCCGTAAAAACCAAACTGTCCCCTGTGGCAGCTCTCCGCCAATTTGCTGAGCACACAGCGCAACTCGGCAGAACTGCCCACACCTTCCTCTACTATGGACGTCCACCGGATCCCTTGAAAATATCTCCTCTCCTCCCTCCTCGACACAAAACTCGGGCAGTCGCAAAAAATTTTCCTCTCAAATGGCCAAGCTGCCCGCGACAACAGCGCACATATAACACAGCGTAAGAACTCTCACCTACAAACAGCATAACAGTATTCCTATAATGGAAAATCTATATTCTCCACAACTAAACTTGGCGCCAGAGAAGCGCGCGTGCGTTCAACGCCTGTGGTGAACAATGATCTCCTTCCCAAAGCAAATCATGAAGGTCGACATCCGTCTGTCAGTCACACACCTGAGACAAACAATATTCCTCCATAAAGCCGCCCTCACACCCCGACTTTATGGCAAAATGGTCATGCTTTTGTAAAAGCTCAGATGCTTTCCTGGAAGAGCCTATGGCTGATTCTTCTGCTGTCCTGCCCACATCTACTTGCCGTCCTCGCTTATAAAGACAAAATATGGTGCCACGACTACACTAAAGAGCCAAAGAAACTGATGTCATCAGTCCCCTGCTGACATGAAGGGTCCATGTGTTTATGAGGTTTTCTCCATACCCATACACGTCCATCTGCTCGATACAATTTGAAACGAGACTCGTCCGACCAGGAAACAGGTTTCCAGTCATCAACAGTTTAACGTCGATATTGACGGTCCCAGGAGAGGCGTAAACCTTTGTGTCGTGCAGTCATCGCGGGAACACGAGTGGGCCTTCGACTCCGGAAGCCAATATCGGTGATGTTCCATTGAATGATTGGCGCGCTGACACTTGTTGATGACCCAGCATTGAAATCTGCATCAATTTGAGGAAGGGTTGCACTTCCGTCACGTTGAACGAATCTCTTCAGTCGTCGTTGGTTCCGTTCTTGCAGGATCTTTTTCCAGCAGCAGCGATGTCCGAGATTTGATGTTTTACCGGATTCTTGGTATTCACGGTACACTCCTGAAACGGTCGTACGGGAAAATCCCCACATAATAGCTACCTTGGAGACGCTGCGTCCCATCGCTCGTACGCGGACTATAATACCACATTCAAACTCACTTAATTATTAATAACCTGCCACTGTAGCAACAGTAAACGATCAAACAACTGAGCCACACATTTCTTTTATATAGGCGTTGCCGACCGTAGCACTGTATTGTGTCTGTTTATCTCTGTATTTGAATACGAATGCCTACGCCTGTTTCTTTGGCGCTACAGCACATCATTGGTAGTAGCAGACAAACTCTGCCATTCCCTCTCATACCTTCAATCACTTGTCCTGATGGCTCGCTATTTAGCTGAGGTGGCTGTGATGCTTCCGCAGGCACTATGTAGTTAACAGGGGGAAGAGTGGTGTACGCAAAGGGTCGTCATTTTTTAAGAGCTTCCAACGGCGACGAGGTTGATGGCACCTATACTACTCATGTCAGTCTCAACATGGATGATGGTCCTGTATCTGTCAGCATCAGTGTCCCATTGAGGGAGTAGCTGTTTCATAGAAGCTTGTAGACAGTTTGGTAAGCAAACAGCTGACTGGCGGAAGTTCTTTCTCGTGGCGGCTGAAATGCAGACTTACAATGCTTCCACACGAAATGAGCGCTATTTATGCAAGACTGGCCCAGACGTGTCGTGCTGCCGTGAAACGATAGTAACAGCAGTTGGCCTGCTTTTCTCGGCTTGTCAGTTGTCCTGATGACTACAGTATTTCAGCTGTAAGTTTCAGGTCCTCTGACAGGTGAATACTACAGCATCAGTGTATTGAATAGAGACTCTTCTGTCTGACATGTCCATTATAATTATCCGTGCTGTTATGCCGTCGTCCGTTGATGAATTCTGTGTCAATTCCCAATGTGAAATTCTACATTTTAGTATCTTCTGTCTGACTTACACATTTTTGTGCATCCGTGTGCGGCCGCAAAAATGATGAAACTTCTCTCCCTATGAAATCATTTTACTGCATTGGCGAGAGGTCGTTCAGTGCCATGAACATGAACACCACCGTTTCGTGGCTTCTTTCATTGTCAGGGATGGTATCTTAACTTTTACGTATCTTAATCGGTATATTATTTCTCTACAACAGAACAAAAGATTTAGAAATATGGGTCCTCTTACAATGTAGATCAAGGTGAATAGCTGCACTTTAGTTATAAGGGCCAGGTATACAGAACTATTGAAAGTTGCAGTATCGCGCTCAGGCACAGGAAACAAACGAAAATATATTCAGAATGAGATTTTCACTCTGTAGCGGAGTGTGCGCTGATACGAAGCTGTGAGGACGTGTCCTGAGTTACGCTTGGGTAGCTCAGATGGTAAAGCACCAGCCAGCGAAAGGCCTAAGGTTCCGAATTTGAGTCTCGGTCCGGCACACCGTTTTCATCTACCAGGAAGTTTCAAACGATAATGTAGTTATTCTATTGTCACACCAATAAGTAGTAAAGACTCCCATGGCGGTCACGAAATTTCAGGTAGAATTACGAAGATCAATGGCCCTATATTTATGTTCATTACTCACTCACCTGTAACAAAATGTCCTCCATATGTCGTGAATTACACTTTTGTGGAGCCACTTCGAGACAGCTGCTGGGCAGTATTGACGCTACCAGTTTTTTCAAAGGTGTTTGAGGAAACTAAGTACAGCAGAGTAGTGGCACACATAAGTACACGTAGTTACCACACAGGCGCTGCTTGGTTTCAGGATTAGAATAGTCACAGGAAACGCTATTTAATTTTTTTTTGTGGGAAACTAGAAGAGCTAAATGACAAGATGTGGCCAAAATATTGTGTCTTTGATTTAACAGAAGCAATTGACTGTCTAGGTTACGCAATAATTTTGCATAATTTTTAACGTTATGAAGTTAAGGTAGCTCAGTAATGGTTGAAGTCATACCTGAAAAGCAGGCAGTGTATTGGGTAACGCCACTGGACAGTGGATGACTGGAAACAAGTAATTTGGCGTGATGAATTACGCTATACCCTGTGCCAAACCAATGAAAGCGTTTGGGTTTATCACATTTTTGTTGAATGTTACCTGCAATCATGTGAACAAGTACAGAGGACCTGGTGTTACAGTATAAGGGGGTGTAGTTCATGGTTAAAGTGTCGTCCCTTTATTCTGTCGTCCCTTGAACACATGTTACAACATTGTTTAGTGCTTACAGTAGAGGAACAGCTCTGAGACGATGGTTACTATTATACCTACCACAATGTACACTGTCATGAAGCAGCTTCTGTGAGACACGGCACTGATTTGGGCACAATTTCTGAAATGGATTGGCTTGTTCAGAATCCCTACGTGAACTCAACTGAACAGCTCTGGGATTAGTAGAACGTCAACGTCGGTCTAGACCCAGCGCCGAACAATACTACCTAACCAGGATTCGGCTGTTCAGGAGAGATGTGCTACCGTTCCTTGAAAGTGATTCAGGCACCGCATTGACGGTGTCCCCAGCTGATTTCAGTCCGGCAAGAGCAAATGATGCATACACCCCATATTAATGTCCACTAACAGGTGTCCGAGTAGTTTACATCAGATAGTGTATGCGCCACCCAGGTGATACTGCTGTGTGCTGTGTTTAGATGGCGCTGGAATGGCGGAGTTTATAATGATAACGTTTCCGAAAGACTCACGGGGTCTTACTCTTCACCAGGAGCATTAAACGGGCTGTTTACCCTCAGTTTTTGAGTGACAAAAATCACACACGCTGTTTGAAAAGGCTATTCTTGCAGAAAGGCAACGGTAGTGTTTAATGCACGAACGGCACTACTTCATATTGTAATCTTCATAACATAGGACAAATAAAAACATTCATTGATTAGTGGGTAGGTTGTGAGGGTCCACTAGAACTGATTCCAATTGCCTTCTACGTTATTCCGTTCGACCTCGTGATATGGAGAAATTTAAAGTCACTAACAATGTGCAGACGTTACAGGAACGTGTGTCCTATACAAGTGACCAAATCCTGGGGTATGCGAGTACGTTCAAACGAGTTCACTTCTCTTCGTCACATATATGTTTATTGTAGCGGGATTAACAGGCTCTTACAAGATTCCATTAGAAACTTCGGGGCCGGCCGGAAAGGCCGAGCGGTCCTAGGCGCTTCAGTCTGGAACCTCGCGACCGCTACGGTCGCAGGTTCGAATCCTGCCTCGGGCATGGATGTGTGTGATTTCAAAAATGGCTCTGAGCACTATGGGACTTAACATCTTAGGTCATCAGTCCCCTAGAACTTAGAACTACTTAAACCTAACTAACCTAAGGACATCACACACATCCACGCCCGAGGCAGGATTCGAACCCGCGACCGTAGCAGCCCCGCGGTTCCGGACTGCAGCGCTAGAACCGCACGGCCACCGCGGCCGGCTGTGTGATTTCCTTACGTTTGTTAAGTGTGATTAGTTCTAAGTCCTAGGGGACTGATGACCTCAGAAGTTAAGTCCCATAGTGCTCAGAGCCATTCTTAATTTAGAGAGAGAGAGAGAGAGAGAGAGAGAGAGAGAGAGAGAGAGAATTCGGGACTGTTACAGGCAGATGACTTCTAATGCGATGAAAAGTATCATACCTCCTCATGGCTTCTTACGAACATTCTATGTCATTCAGTGAATTTACCTGCAACGACCACCTCAAATCACATACAGTAGTTGTGAAAAAGAAGTTAAATGCTAATCTTTGTTGCATCATTGTCATATAATTCTGTAGTCTAGCGGCTACAGTACTGTAATCGAAACTTCGTCATTCGGGCTTCCGGGAGGGAACTGGCAAGGTGGGAGGTGATGACGAGAAAAATATATAAATATGGCAGAAAAGGTACCTTCGTAATAGTCACAGTATCGAAAGCTGGAAACCTCAATCAGGTAGTCAAGTAACTAAATTGATTACGTTCCGCACAGCACACGAAAATGAAAAATCGTTAAATTGTTATTTTCTATTTGGACAGTTTTCTCTCGCTGTAGTTCACGTCATCTTCTCTCCTGTAGTCAGAACTAATATCTGTTACCTTCTTCTCGTACTGTCTGTGCTATTGTTCCAAACTCCCTCACTTCTTTGACGAAAACACCAAAATTCTTGTCCTTTCGTTGTCTTGAATTTTTCATTCTTGATGATTTTCTGAGTCCATTTTCTTGAAAGTTCTTCGGCATCTTACATTATTCTGCCGGCCGGCGTGGCCGAGTGGTTCTAGGCGCCTCACTCTAGAACCGTTCGACCGTCACGGTCGCAGGTTCGAATTCTGCTTATGGCATGGCTGTGTGTGATGTCCTTAGGTTAGTTACGTTTAAGTAGTTCTAAGTTCTAGGGGGCTGATGACCTAAGATGTTAAGTCCCATAGTGCTCAGAGCCGTTTTACATTATTCTTCTACCTCTTCCCGGTTATTAATAGTTCGTTTTCTTCAAACCTATATTGCAAGTGCTATTGCACCCAAACAATAAGTCCATGACTACTTTCCAGTGAATTTGAAAAGCGAAGGTGTGAGCTACGTCAATTTTCTCTTCACCATACGTTAAAAAGCAAATGAGCCACATTTCATATAAATACAATCAAAATCGTAGAGACTGCGTAAATATTCATTTATTTTTCAATATAATGACGGTGATTGCGTAGGTGATACCCCATTTTTCTTCTTTTTATTTTTGCAGTTGCAGGCAGACCTAGCGTGTGTATTGAGTGTGTATTAAGACGACTTCAGCAAGCCGCGTCAGCCTGAAAACAGACTGGACTTGCAAACAAAGGAGCCATCATAACCTCCTGCTGGGCTTAGCACGAGGCAAAAATGTCGAATCGCTGGTACGGGGGATCCCTGCAAGAGCAGGGCTTCTTGGAGAGATGATGCGAATCGGGTGCCTCAGCCATTAGTTTTCCTGCTCGGAACGTCGACATAACGTTTCTCTGGTGGAAGGAGGATTCTCAAACAGCACGGCCAGTTTGTCTGAGCGATTCTTAAGAGGAACTTTATAGGGGCCGTATAGAGCTAGAAAACTTTCTAACAGACTCGTGCTGTCTGGGGAACTAATGGCCACACGTTTCGACCGACAGGTCGGCGCTTACCTAAATACTTTTATCGTGTTTCCACAATATAAATCAGCGTTCCATAGACCCAAAAAAGGACGCAGGGATTGGTTGGAACATTGTGACATAAAATTTTTAGACTCAGGTCCATGGAAGTGGCGCATCACTGCACTCGATGCCCGCAGTTTTCTGTTTTGTTAGGAGTACAACGACATCAATTTAGTTTTGTCATTGGTGGGACGGTTATTGCAACTTTTCTGATTGTTAGTCGCTAATTTCATACACGACAAAACGTTACAGGGCGGATGCACTGTGCGTTCTTTATACACTATGGGTTCTGCTCTCAGAAGGAACATTTCGGATTCTGCTCCCATTTGGGATACTGTGATCAGGATGTTTCAGGTTGAGGCTTCGAATAGCAGACTTCTGGTTCAGATCTCGTCTATGGACGATGTAGCAGCTGATCGCAAACAGTCGCACTACATGCTGACAGCACACTCTCATTACGATATTGGTGAGATTAAGCTACAGCTCTATCCATGTGGGCCGCAGTAAATTTAGTAACACAAAATCATTTCATGGTTAGGTTCATCGTGACCGCTGGGGCAGGCACAGTTGCACAACCACTTCCCTTTTTGTCCGAGAATGGTAAGCTGCCACTCTTGAATAGCTGTGGATTTTGGTCAGTCAGGCAGTTAGTAGTATTTCAGGGACGTGAACATAACTTAAGGTACTTGCCATTCCTAAACGTTCACATATACACGTCATACTACTTTTGGTTTTCTTCTTCTTATCGGTGTTTGTTACATCAGGACTCACCGATAACTAAATAATGTGATAATATTTAAAGAAAATAATCGTTGTTAAGAAAGTCTGGCATTTATTTTAATTTTGAATTTAATTTCATAGTTAGTTACCACTTTGCACAATTAGTGATAGTTAGTGATTACCTAAGCTCATTGATTGATTGATGGGACGAAGAATTGGGTTTATTAATTCCATTGCGCACAGTTTAATTGGAATGTTTCTTTGTGAGAAGGTATGGGTAAGCAAATAGCATGATTAATCTCTCTTCAACTGGGAGTTGTGTGTTTCGCAAATCCTTGACAGCTTTCAGGTTGACCATCTAAGAACAGCATTAACTAAATGGACTGTCTAATTCTTGTCGACATTCTTCTGGTTTCACTTGGTTCGTTAGTATCCAAATTTTGCTTCAATAGTTTTGCTCTCTCCGAAACCACCGAACACACACTCCCGCGAACGCACGTCCGGCCGAATAACGCAGCTATCAGTCCTAATTCCCGGTTTCAACTTATCTACTCCTCACATCACACCACAGCGTACTTCCAGTTATCACCAAATATACTTTCCTTTCGCGAAATGAAACTCATTTCTCCACTATCAGACAACCATATCATCTCTCCTTATTTCAGCTGCTTCCGACCCTCGTTGTCTACTGTGTCTCCATCATCAACAACAGCGCAGTGGTAATTTTATCGCCAATCAGGCCAAAGCAGTTCCTCCTATTTTAATATTCATATTTTCAACGAAATACTAAGACTATATTTTTGCACATTTCAATGGCCTACTGTATGTACACGGTGGTCCATTGATAGTGATTGGGCCAAATATCTCACGAAATAATCATCAAACGAAAAAACTGCAAAGAAGGAAACTCGTCTGGCTTGAAGAGGGAAACCAGATAGCGCTATGGTTGGCCCGCTAGATGGCGCTGCCATAGGTCAAACTGTTATCAACCGCGTTTTCTATTTTTTTAATAGGAACCCCTATTTTTTTACATATTCGTGTAGTACGTAAATAAATATGAATGTTTTAGTTGGACCACTTTTTTCGCTTTGTGATAGATGGCGCTGTAATAGTCAGAAACGTATAAGTACGTGGTATCACGTAACATTCCGCCAGTGCAGACGGTATTTGCTTCTTGGTACATTACCCGTGTTCAAATGGACCGTTCACCAACTGCGGAAAAAGTCGATATCGTGTTGATGTACGGCTATTGTGATCAAAATGCCCAACGGGCGTGTGAAATGTATGCTGCTAGGTATCCTGGACATCAGCCAAGTGTCCGTTCGTCGGATAGTTACGTTATTTAAGGAAACAGGAAGAGTTCAGCCATACGTGAAACGTCAACCACGACCTGCAACAAATGATGATGCCCAAGTAAGTGTTTTAGACGCTGTCGCGGCTAATCCGCACATCAGTAACAGACAAATTGCGCGAGAATCTGGAAGCACAAAAACGTCGGGGCTGACAATGCTACATCAACATCGATTGCACCCGAACCATATTTCTACGCACCAGGCATTGCCTGGCGACGACTTTGAACGTCGTGTACAGTTCTGCCACTGGGCACAAGAGAAATTACGGGACGATGACAGATTTTTTGCACGCGTTCTGTTTAGCGACGAATCGTCATTCACCGACAGCGGTAACGTAAACCGGCATAATATGCACTATTGGGCAACGGAAAATCCACGATGTCTGCGACAAGTGGAACATCAGCGACCTTGACGGATTAATTTAAGGTGCGGTGTTATGGGAGGAAGGTCTTTTGGCCCCCATTTTATGGATGGAAATGTAAATGGTGCAATGTTTGCTGATTTCCTACGCGATGTTCTAACAATGTTACTACAAGATGTTTCACTGCATGACAGAATGGCGATGTACTCCCAACATGATAGATGTCCGGCACATAGCTCTCGTGCTGTAGAAGCTGTAGTGAATAGCATATTTCATGACAGGTGGATTGGTCGTCGAAGCACCACACCATGCCCCGCACTTCACCGGATGTGACGTCCCCGGATTTCTTTCTGTGGGGAAAGTTGAAGGATATTTGCTATCGTGATCCACCGACAACGCCTGACAACATGCGTCAGCGCATCGTCAGTGCATGTGCCAACATTACGGAAGGCGAACTACTCGCTGTTGAGAGGAATGTCGTTACACGTATTGCCAAATGCATTGAGGTTGACGGACATCATTTTAAGCATTTATTGCTTTAATGTGGTGTTTGCAGGTAATCACGCTGTAACAGCATGCATTCTCAGAAATGATAGGTTCACGGAGGTACAAGTATCATATTGGAACAACCGAAATAAAATGTTCAAACGTACCTACGTTCTGTATTATAATTTTAAAAAACCTACCTGTTACCAACTGGTCATCTAAAATGGTGAGCCATAGGTTTGTGACTGTTGCAGCACCATCTGCCATAAAGCGAAAAAAGTGGTCCAACTAAAACATTCATATTTCTTTACGTACTACACGAATATGTAATTAAAAATAGGGGTTCCTATTTAAAAACGAACGCAGTTGATATCCGTTTGACGTATGGCAGCGCCATCTAGCGGGCCAACCATAGCACCATCTGGTTACCCCCTTCAGGATAGATAAGTTCCCTACTTTGTAGTTTTCTCGTTTGACACTTATTTCGTGAGATATTTGGCCCGTTCACTATCATTGGACCACCCTGTATAATCTCAAACATGCAGTTTAGGATTTGTATAACAAAATAAATATGTCAGACATTAGATCCTGTAGTGTCGGCAGACTTGCCAACACTACGCACACTAATTGAAAGAGGCGGCCAAGATGCACGCGCTAACTCACGAAGGATGGAGTGAGGTCTGAAACAGGAAACGTAATGAATGTTATGAAGAAAAGTACGTAGCTCCTTGAATACTTAACTTTTACTACAGCCTTTGTATACATCGTTCTTGATGAGACATCTGGAGATTGTGGCGATACAAGTGAGACTCTTTTGATACAAGCTATCTAAGGCTAATGGCGCCTTGCTATGTCGTAGCCATGGACTTAGCTGAAGGCTATTCTAACTGTCTCTCGGCAAATGAGAGAAAGGCTTAGTCAGTGTAGTCGCTAGCAACGTCGTCGTACAACTGGGGCGAGTGCTAGTCCGTCTCTCGAGACCTGCCGTGTTGTGGCGCTCGGTCTGCGATCACTGCCAGTGGCGACACGCGGGTCCGACATGTACTAATGGACCGCGGCCGATTTAAGCTACCACCTAGCAAGTGTGGTGTCTGGCGGTGACACCACAGATCCATTCATGAATTGCGATTTTAATGGTGATTTGGAAGATACTGTGTTGATTTAGAGTGGAGAATGATCTCCTTCACTCTACCTGACGATTACGGTGACAGGAAGCGCATCTGGCCGCAGAGTTAAATAAAAATATGTAAACATGAAGTAGAGCGGAGTCCGAATGTGGGACAGGGTAGTCACTAGCTAAAAGAAGACGACACCTTTGAACATTCCCGAAAATGAACCATCACAGCCAGTTCCATTAGCTAATCGCCAGAAACATAAGAAACAGCTTGAGACAGCCGATCATAACTTACAAAAATTGGTAGAATACTTGTTTATCTTCAAATTAGTTAGCGAGTAATACTCTTCCTGTGTACTGCGGCAGAGTTACTGTTAATGCCGCTCAACGCTGTATTTATGTAGCAGTCTACATTCTCAAATAAAACACTTTCTCTGTTTCATTCTAAACTTGTTTCGATGATCGCTTAGGATGGTAGACACCGAAGAGCGCGCATTTGTACCTGTATCAGAAGCGTTTACTTTACACGTTTTGCGGAAAATATGGAAAACCCAAATGTGGCTGACCAAAGTGCTTTTCAGCCGCTGTCGTCCAGAATGTGAGTTCAGTGTTTTACCGTAGCGTAACTTGCATCGTACCATGAGTGACTCCTGTCATTGGTCAAGGTGAGTAAGAGACTTTCCCATTATTCAAGAGGAAAATTACAGTTTTATTTTACCAAAGGTTGATCAGTAGTTAGTCTCACACTCTGTAACCAACGAAATGGTAAAATACGGGTTATTTAAATTGTAGTTAGTAAAATTCGAGACTGAAACAATAAAAACAGAAATGTAAAGCAATGGAAAATATCGAAGTTTTTAACACAATCATTATTTACTGATTTCCACGATTTTGGAAGCCACTATTTCAGCATCTGTTCTATTTACCAAATTATGCAATAAATAGCAGAAAAACGGCCGAAGTTGCAATATTAATTTTCTTGACTATTTTCGATCGCTAAGTTTATTATCAAATCATCCAATAAACTATACAACACCATCCATTACGACAGCCACAAGAGTTTTCATTTTAGTTCTATATCCCATTGTAAAGTCGCGCTACACTTAACTTATTGTCATGGGCATAGATGTATGTTGATGTATTATTGTGTGTGCTGCATGTATACTAGTACTGACCTACTGGCGGTTACGCCTGCAGTGCTGGCGTGTGACCTCGTATTGCTTCGTGAACAACATGGCTTTGCGAAAATTTTGCTGTCCGATAGTGATCTCTCGTTTACCACCATCTGCTTTTTTTTGTGTGTTAGCTCTCTTTTGACCGGTTTCAGGCGGCCAGCCACGAATTCCTCTCCTGTGCCACCCTCTTCACGTGAGAACAGCACCTACAACCCACGTCCTGGATGTATTCCAATCTCTGTGTTCCTCTGCTGTTTTTGGCCTCTACAGCTCCCTCTATTATTATGGAAGTCATTCCCTGATGTCTTAACAGATGTCTTGTCGCCTTGTCCCTTCTTCTTGTCAGTATTTTCCACATATTCTTTTCCTCTCCGATTCTGCGCAGAATATACTCATTCCTTACCTTATCAGTCCACCTAATTTTCAACATTCGTCTGTAGCACCACATCTCAAATTCTTCCATTCTCTTTTGCTCCAGTTTCCCCATGGTCCATGTGTCACAACCATACACAACAGTGCCCCAACCCATCTACATACACAAATATGAATTTTATACGACAATTTCTCCCTTAATATTAAAATATATAGTATGATTGACCTGACTATTCGTTTAGCGTTGATTCAGTTTTCGTATTCATATCTATATATTTTTCAGTTTCATACTTGCAGTTAATTGTGTCATTTGTTCGTAATGTCGATTTGACAAGTTCCTTCTACGTTTTTAACTGAAAAGTTGTTATTCACATTAGGTGCAGAAATGCAGCACGTTACAAAATCCTTCCCATTCGGTAGCTCCTACCATATTTTAAAATTCCTCCCACATTGAACGACATAATGTTTACTGCAGTCTCTGCATGTAATTTTGTAAACTGGGTACATGATTTCGTTTTATTGTCATCAGTAGTCTTAGATGCAGTGTGAGCCTGTTGGATCGTACCAATATCTGCTTCGCTATCTACTGGCGTGACGTAATTGTTCTGACGCTCCGCGAGGTGGTGCGACTGCGCACTGTTGCGAGTTTTACAGTGATCCCTGAATCGAGAGAGAGAGAGAGAGAGAGAGAGAGTGAGTGAGAGTGAGAGTGAGAGCGGCGAGGGGTGGGGGGTGGGTAGGAGGTGGCCGTTGGAGCACAAGAAGGTGACCTTGTTGGAATAGTATGTTGCTTTGTACACGGGGACCGTTACGGTGGAAGGTTGATCAATGGGAAACCTAGAAAGCTCGGTGTCCGGAAAGGTGATATCCATTCGTGGACTAAATGTATCAGCCCACCGCTTTCCTGGCGGTTTATGCTGCATTAACTTCCACGCAGTGCGCATCCTACGAGAGTCTACAGTTTCTTCGTATCTTTTGCGAGACGCTCAATCGCAATTGTTTGTGGCGGTCCGCCTCTGCCATTCCCTTGCGTTGTATTGCTCTCTGGCATTTTATTAAAGTTACTGTGAGTGTATTTGATTCAATATAGCCTTGAGACTTTCCACTTGTAGCTTTTCTCCTTTTAAGGTCTTTCTCACTCTGTCCAAATAATTTGTAAAAGTTGCTCTGCGTGTCGTGATCAGTGCCCTTCATAGCGACTTAATAGTGTGTTTAAGGTTATTGTATTGAGCTAAAGGTTTTGGGGCACGTCACTGTTGTTTAATACTCTCGCTTCGCGGGGTACTCGTATCATAAGAGTTTCTGTTCATTTTGTTTAATCGTGGCTATTCACTTAATGTATGTTCATGTATTAAAATGTGTTTGTTTTAATTTTAGATGCGTGCTCTGACCAGGCCTTCAAGGTGTTTATCGAGCACGTTAATAAGGATAAACTGTTTAGTTACTCGCCAGGGCCCTGTCTGGTTCTGAGGTAAGGTCTTGCCTGTCTTCTCTTATGTGACTGCATCCGTCACGGACCTTACGTTTGTGCCTCAACACCCAAGACTTTTGGGGATACAGTTTCACCTTTCTTATTATCCCTCACTGCAAGCAATTGTAATTATTTTCAATTTAATGAGTTGTTGCTACAAATTACATTAAATTTGGCGTCTCTCTCTTTAGAGATTTTTCTGAGTGAATTTAATACGCAATGGATACTCAAATTGCTAGTTAGTGGGTAGTACATTGATTCAGTTTGTTTTTAAAAATTTGTAGTTTACTTGCACCTAATGGAGGTGTCTATTTATCTAGCGCTTCCTTTGGTGAAGGGTTATTTTGTCTGTATTGCCATTTCGTTGGGACCTGTCTTTCTTGGGCGATTTGTTCTTTTCACAGTCTTCTACCTGCAGCTATTGTCGTCCTGGTTGCGGCGCCTGGATGTATTCGGCAATGGAGAGGCGTCTGCTCGGCGCGGCGCGACTCAGGCAAGCTGTTTGTCTGGCAGCGCGAGGTCTAACGCCGTTACTTACCTCTGCGGGCACAATTTATGCCACTTCCTCAGCCACCTCAATTGAGTGTGCCTTTCCTTCAGCAATCTTCAGCCGCTTGTTCCTCTGTGCGTAACGTACGTAGGCTCCGTTTAGCCCCTTGATCGTCAGTTCCGGTGCAACCCTGTGCTGTTACGAACTTACTGCCCTTGACTCAAATACTTGTTATTCAGTTGAATTTTTGCTACTTCATTCATTCTCTTGGAAGGGCCTTTCATGAATATTGTTGTTCTGTAATTGTTTTGAGGTCCTCTGATAACTTAATTTTTCTTTCGAGCCTGAAGCACAATATTGGATCTTGTAATGTAATTAACTGTTTTAGAATTGTTCGAATTCTTTGGTGCAAATTAGCTCTTTTTCAGTTATGACTACGTCGATATAAATTTAATTCAAATTGTGAGAAAATATGAACTATGTCATAACCGCGACCTCGCCTTCCACTAGGAGGTCCACCCGATGTCCTATTCCTGGCGCTTTCACAGTCTTTTGGTCATCGCAATAGCAGCTACCACAACTGATTTCCGAAACCAGCCGACGACTTTGTGAAATAATCAGCCAATGCAGCTGTCATTAAAGTAACATCATACATGTACTTATATATCTTGTTGCAGATATCTTAGATGACAGATTATACTTAATGGTTTGCCTCTTTATTCAGCTTTTATATCTGAAGGTGGCCTATTTCGTACGAAATCATTAACTTCGATTAAAACTATTGGTACATATCTGTTGTAAAATTATAAATAAACAAATCATCACCACTTCCTGTCATACAATGGTGCTTTCCTACCTCTGCACCTTCATGTAGCTACTCAACACACATCAATTTGAAACCGCTTTCTTTACTCAAGCTTTATTTCCTCCCCCCCCCCCTCCTTCATCCCATAATTACCTACATACCTTCGGATGTGTTGTGGCGTCCTACTTCGTTACCACACTAGGCCTGACGCATCCCGAGGTTGGCAGTAAACGATCTGACACCCTCGCCAATCTGTGGCCAGCTTGAGAGCACACTTGCTCCGTCACGCACGAGCAGAGCCGCCACCGAGATGGCTTAAGGCAGACGCATCACCGATCTCGCCCAGCTTCATAGCGGAGTTCATTCACTACTTCATCAGTACTATTCGTAGTTCCCTGTACTGCGATTGTTTACGACGAGCAGGTTCCGGAATACCATTGGACATAGTGAATTACACTTCAGTAAACACTAGTTTTAATCAGGCAACGTGTTCTTCTCATTATCTGTGCTTTCTGTCTGAGCACCCACTTATTCATCGGTACCCACCACTGTGGATCCAACAGTGTCCAATCAGTCTATACGTTTTTAATCAATTTACACCGTGAAGATCTGTTCTTCAAAGTCGGATGTAGCAACAGTTAATTATAATCATTATGTCCATAAATGACAGTATAATGTGGATGACGACTGACAATTATAGGCAAATAACCAAGTTTTTTGTGTGATTCGATTATTTGTTACACCACTGATCTTCAGACAGAGAACTATGTAGTTATATTTTCGGAATTAGAGTGGGCACAGACACTTTTTCGCAGCAGGAGGCCAAATGATAGACAGGTCTTTAGTTATTGATAAAAATGATTTATCATGGAGAGCACGGTTACATAAACTATACAAGAGGTATGAGTACTTACAGATGAAGCAGATTTTTAATTCGGCATCTAGCTTCCTTCTTTCTAATTTTTCTGATGTAACCATATCTAATTTACTTACTGTTGAATAGTTTGTTATAACGGTTGTGTTTCCTGAAAGCAACTTTTCCTAAATCTCCTATTGTGTTAGTGTTTACCTTACGGATACATGTGTTTGGTCAGTATGACACAATCTACAGTTAAGGTACAAATAGGTGATTTAACACATTGTGTGTTCCCAGACGTTTGCCCACTGTCTGTTGGACAGAATTATAGCGGTGTGTACTTCAAAACGTTGACTGCCACGAGGCCTCCGGCGGCGTCATAGTGCCGCCTGCCGTGCCTGCAGTGAAGGCTTTAACAGTGAAGTTTTAAACACGGCAGCCTGCTTCAGTGACAGTTTATAAATTGAAAATGAAACAAATGACCCCTCGGCCACCCTCTTTTTAGTTTTATTGACCAGGTTTCAACACTTCTAAGAGTGTATTCATCAGAATCTAGACATACAAAGTGGTTTATAACGTAAATACAAATTTATGGAAGAAAACTTTATATATACATATAAAGTGTAAGTTCTGACTAACAATACTAGTCACAGACAGTACACACATGTCAAGTATAACACAAATAAGAAGTCAGAAGAGACTTAGTAACAAAAAATTAAAAAATAATGTGTGAAGGCGAACCTCTAAGTGCTGCTCATACCTATACAGCCACAGGTTGGAAGGTCTGTTGCAACCTGTGGCTGTACAGGGATGAGTAAACCTTAGAGGCTCGCCTTCACGCATTCTTTTTGAATTTTTGTCCCTTCTGGCTTGTTATTTATGTTACACTTGGCATGTGAGTACTGTCTCTGTCTAGTACGGTTAGTCAGCTCTTACACTTTTCTTACATATAAAAAGTTTTCTTCCATAAATTTGTAATTATGTCCTAAAACACTTTGTATGTCTAAATTCTGATGAAGGCACTCTTAGAAGTGTTGAAACCTGGTCAATAACACTAAAAACAAGTGTGACCGAGGGCTCATTTTTATCATTTTCGCTCTAACAGTGTTCAATAGGAACAACTACAGAGTGCCAGAGTGCATCAATATTTTCAGCATTTCGTATGTTCTTCAGAGTTCTCTGCCGTTCATCAGATCAAGTAAGGTTAAACAGTAATTTACAAGAGACTTTTAAATTTTTTCTAATAATAAATTTCTCTTTTTCAAAAACTGGACATACTGAACATTATCATTGTTTGTAGAAACGGGTAGAATGTTATAGAAAGAGATTGGTGGCCATCGATTTGCCCTGCACCGTTCACTGGTATGCACATTTGTTAGTTGATAGAGTATGCCTATTGGCAATCTCGGTTTTCTGCAGTCCAAGATTTTTGTATTCAAAAGGGGGTGGTCAAAACTGTGGAAGCACCAAAGACTCAACACGTTACGATGCCTAATACGGTCTAGGAGACCCGTTAGTATTCAATACAGCTTTTACTCGTCACGGAATAGTTAACTAGAGGTCGTGTACGATTTTCAAGGGAATCTTGCAACACGCTGCTTACAAAAATAGGAGTAAATTCGTGTGGCTGTGATTTACGTGCATAGCGATCACGCAACTTTCTCTCTCAAACAGAACACACACTACATTATATTGACATATGAGGCGTTTAGTGGCTAGGGAAGATTTGGTAATTCATCCTGGTGCTCAGATAACCAGTTCTGGATGATAGGTGCTGTGTGTACAGGGACTACTTCTACTTGCAACACAGCAACACCGTTTGGAAAGAAACGTGTATCACGGAATGCACCTTTTCAGCCAAAATGTTCAATAACCCATGGCAGGCATACGACCTTGACACTAACCGTGGGTATTATGGGCTTCCAAGACGTGGCTTCCCAAATTATCACCGAACATCCACCATATTTCACTCCAGAGCCCGTAGTTCAACAATATGCTGTGAATAGTGTGCTCCGAGACGCAAGTGCGTCCATCGGCAGTGTGCTCTTTCACCAAAGGTGCCACAAATCACCGTCTGTCGTACTTCACAGAGCAGACAAGTTTCCATGCCCCACGTTCTATGAAGTGACTAATCCCTCCTAGTGGCAGTTTCACTACACTTCTACCGTTTTCCGTAGGTGCTCACACCTGTAGCTAGTGAACAATTGTTAGGTTTTCGAGATTCTCGTTCACAGACCTGCACAGTAATAATCTTACCTTGGTCAAAGTCTCTCATCACAGTGGATTTCTTCATTTACAGCGCAATTCTTAGTTAGGGTAATCCCTCATCCGACTCTGCTACGCTTACATACTTCTGTTACCGTGTCACGTGCGCGCAACTCCACCTGGAGGCATCCAACCTTGTAGTGGGCAATGGTCATAAGGTTTTGGTTTATCATTGTGTATGTTATATACTTCAGTTGGGTAGTGTTCAGATAGCCTTGATTTCGATAGCCATGCTTTCGATATCTCTAGGTACGCTATCAAATGATGTAATGTTAGTAACCTATCGGGGTGCAGTGGACGTTACAGCAGGACAGGGGACCGTGACTCAGGAGTGGTGCATGCAGACGAGAGTCACGGCGCTCAGCTGGCGGTGCCTGCCAGCTGCCTGTCGTGTCGGGTGAGGGGGCAATTTGCAGAGCTAGGCCGGCTGTCAGCGCTAACGAGCCGCGTCGTCGCCGCTACCTCTACCTCCAACCTCTACCCTCTACACCTCTACCTCTAGCTGGTGCGGGACAGAGTCCAGGTGGGTCGCCTTTCCAGAACTGGCGATCAGGTCGCGACAACCGAACGTCAATTATAACAGACCGTCAGCCAGTCGTTTGAAATCGCTGTATGGACAGAGGAGAGGCGGGCATTCATTCTTTATCCTGTGCGACGGCCATATGGAGGGACTGACGCATAGTTATTCAGGTGTCTCACGTCTTCCACCTCAACGACTTTTATGCGTTATGGGTAGTGAAGTCGGCTGTTAAAATGTATTGAGTGGGAATGGAACTAGGGTACACGTGACTAACAGTGTCGTAAGTCCCCCTCCCCCCCCCCCCCGAACACACACAGTAAAACTACTTCTTTTACTGAATTTTTTGTTAATTATTGTAGTTCACGCTACATCATTCCTTTTAAAATTCATTTGTGGCAGTTAAACCGTGCTGAACATTCAGCGGGATTTTTTTATACTGCGAAGATGTAGTATTTCTGAGCCGGCCGTAGTGGCCGAGCGGTTCTAGGCACTACAGTGTTGAACAGCGCGACCGCTACGGTCGCAGGTTCGAATCCTGCCTCAGGCATTGATGTGTGTAACGTCGTTAGGTTAGTTAGGTTTAAGTAGTTCTACGTCAAGGAGGTACCGGACGTACAGATTTTAGAGGACTTGCCACAACTTGCAAATCTTGATGCATTTTTTGGAACTACTGAAGCAAAAAAGGAAAGAAATTGGTAAGCAAACAAAACGAACAGTAAAACGTCATTAAAATCAATGGAGGTGTGCAAAATATAGTTAGACAAATTGATGGAACATGGAAGTTAGCAGCTCCATTTCAAAAAAATGGTTCAAATGGCTCTGAGCACTATGGGACTTAACAGCTATGGTCATCAGTCCCCTAGAACTTCTTAAACCTAACTAACCTAAGGACATCACACAATACCCAGTCATCACGAGGCAGAGAAAATCCCTTACCCCTCCGGGAATAGAACCTGGGAACCCGGGCTTGTGAAGCGAGAACGCTACCGCAGCTCTATTTCAATGGATATAACATAAAGATGCCGATCAAGTGAAAAGTGGTTTGATGGCTTCAAGAAATAGGTGTGTAGTGGAAATCCGTAAGAGATTGAAAAATCGATAGCGTGTCTGACACTGATGATCTTGTTAATTAACAACACTGCCTAACGTTTGGCATCGTTATACAGTATTTCTGTACCCTGCACTAAGGAAATGGTCTCGTCTTTCAACTGTGATCGGACATGTAATGACATTTTTCGTCATAGTAAGATGTAAAGTCTCATTTTAAATGATTATAGAGATGTAAAAATGTTTATAGTGTGTGACTTCGCTTTGAAATTTTGATAGATTATTTAGTTATTAATTCACAGTGACTAAAGGATGATTTAGACTCCATTGTAAGGATAATAAATCAACTAACCATATCAATACTTCCGAGAGGATCAAATTCGACTTCCAGTTCTTTAAGAAACTAAGTAAGTTGGGAAAGCTTTGTCATTCTGCGATGCGCCAGATCACATTCGAAGTGACATTTGGGTAGAGGAATCTACTGTTGGTTTACATGAAAAACGGGACGTGTTTGCCCACTCCCCACGCCCAAATAAATACACGTGTCTTAGTTTGTGCTGCGCCAAACTCAGAAAACAGACCCATGCCCGTTGCCCCTAAATAGTCTGCTGACTTGTTTGTTCTATTTGCGTTAGAACATTGCGGAGTGGATGACTTCTTACTTTGCTCCTCCAGAACCCACTCGATAAAAACGAATTTAACTTGATTCGCTCTCATTTTTCTCATGTTACTCATTTAGGCCAGTTCAAATAGTTTTCTGATCACGTGCGTTCTGTTTTCACGTTAAGACAGTTGGACACTGTGATTTGATGTTCCGAGTATCTAGAAGAGGTGGTTTGTGTTGAATTGGATTGATTTACGGTTTATCCAGCACCTGCTCAGCTGGGCGCGACACCTGAAAGGCGCTTGCCACTAAATTTGATGCCCTACCGACAGATATTTCATGAGATACATCTGACACCATTAACCAAATTCCAAAGACATTTTAATTTTGCCAGCACTGTCTTTACGCTCAGGACAGCGCTAATTCCCTGTCTAGTGTGAACAGTGGTTTGAGTTTGCAGATGACTCAATGTGAATTTCTCTGCCTACATGCCCATTGTGTCAGACTTAAACCTACCATGCAATAATGTCCTCTGTAACAAAGTCTAAGGTAAAAAAAAATGCCACCACTCGATAATTATCCAAATGGGACGGAAATTGCTAAATGTGATGAACATGTGCACAAAAACGAATGATTACTGTTTCTGAAAAATTGCATGACTTATTCAAGAGAAAGAGCTTCACGAATTGAGTAAGCCAGTAACACGTTGTTCCCTACCTGACCCTCATGCAAGATGTTATTCAGCCCTTCTGTGGGATATCGTGACAGACTCTGCCCGCCGGCCGCGGTGGTCTAGCTGTTCTAGGCGCTCAGTCCGGAACCGCGCGACCGCAACGGTCGCGGGTTCGAATCCTGCCTCGGGCATGGATGTGTGTGATGTCCTTAGGTTAGTTAGGTTTAAGTAGTTCTAAGTTCTAGGGGACTGATGACCATAGATGTTAAGTCCCATAGTGCTCAGAGCCATTTTTGTCGATAAACGACGTCCGTTAGTGTTCCCCACAGGTAAAAGTCCAGATTCTGGGGAACGTGGTGGATCCTCCACTGCAACTCTACGGCTTATCCATCTTCCTGGTAGATTTTCGTCGAGATACGCTCTAACACGATTTTGGTAGTGGGATGGGGCACCATCTTGTTTAAAGTAAACTCTTCCGTCTCCATACAAGTCTCGGATGGCAGGTAAAATGGATGTCTGAAGTTTCTGAAGGTACACCTCACCGGTAACTGTGCCGTCAAAGAAGAATAGCCCAATCAAGCCCCGGTAAGACATCCCACACCACACATTTACTCCTGCAAATTCATGGCTTTGTCTACATGGACGTTCGGATTTTCGGCGGCCCAGTAGATGAAACTGCGGCGATTTACTGTACCATTGAGTTTGAACTGTGCCTCATCAGACCACACAATCATCTCTGCAAACTCTTCATCGTTGCGCACCATGTCAGCAAACCACTCGCAATACTGTACGATTTGAGTCGTCCTCGTTCACTGCGTGTAGCAATCTTGGGATGTAGCACTTCTACTTCGCTGTCTTCAAATTTCGCCGAACACTTGAGCGACTCATTCCAGTTTCACAGACTTCTGTGATGAGCGAGTGGATTGTTGCAACACACGACGGGTGTTAGCTGGACCTGTTACTGTTACAGGTCATCCAGATCGTTGTTTGTGTACATCTTTAACACAGCATTCGGCTTCAAATTTCTCTCGAATGCGACGAATCGTTAAACTGTTTGATACTCATTTCGCCATTGCCGTTGAACCTCATTAATGTTTTCGTACTTAAAATACCACTTCAAAACTGACTTCCTTTCATCGAATGTAAGCCTTGCGCCTGCCATGTTTACTCGAGTAACTGGGTGCAACTAAGAACAAAACACTGACTATCTGGCGACTGTCATCTGACAAAACAAAACAACGCAGTACAACGCTTGTGTGGCGATTGCCGGAACTACAAACTGTTACACTACGAAAGGTGAGACAACTCCGTCAATTAGTTTGGCAGTTGTGGACATTTAAACAGTGGATGCATTTTTTGTACCCCTCTGTATTGCTGTTATATAAGCTCAGAATGAATTGGCATGAAGGACAACTAAAAGAAGCGTAGAATGTCGTCATTGTGCCGCTGTGCTCTAAGGGTGCTGTAGGTGAAAACCAAAGCGGTTCTGCTTTGAAAAGATATGGCGTCCCTTACGATCACGCGTGGTTGTCAGGCCGTACGGCAGGCGACAGTCTAGTTGGTATCTTACCTCCATCCACGTCATCTCCAGACAAGTCTTCGGCTTGGAATCTCATTGATGAGCGCCGCTTCTAGCTGAGCCCCGACGACCAGCGAAGACCTGCCTGGAAACTCCACTGACAGTGATGGCATACCAACTTGACTGTCGGCTGCCATAAGGTCCGACAACCAGGAGTGATGGTCTTGGGTGTTATTTATTTTCATAACAGGATCTCTTTGTTGGTCACCCGCGGAATCCTTACAGAACAGCGGCATGTCGACGATATTCGACGCCTCCTTTTGCTGTGGTTAAAGGCAAGATGTCCTGGGCTTAAATTCCTGCTTACATCCCCGCACTCGGCGAGAGTTTATACTTCTTGTCTTCGTGCTTGTCAAATTTTTACCTTCGTCAGCAAGGTCGCCGGAACGCTTCCGGATCGAGAAAGCTTGGAGGATTATGGGCAGGGCTCTCCAACCACCTCAGGTGTGGCGTTTGCTGTGTTATTCAGTGGTTTGTTATTTAACTAATTTGTAAATGGAAATAATAATCTTATTTTATTACATTGAGTAATTACTAAATAATTTTTCTCCCGGCTAAAGATTTGACCGAGTTGCTAAAGAACTCCAAGTTAACGTCGTGTTAAAGTGTTGTCTGTAAGTTGTGTAAGTGTCACTAAATCACAGTTCATACAACAGATTCCTTACAACTATTGATTAAGATGGAAGCAGTTATCTTCAGCAAAATGATCATTAAAACCACCGAATATCAGCCGCACACAACACTGACATATGTTACCTGAAACAATATTCTTCGCAACTCGTGCGTAATTAATTTCGGCTCCATACATCAGCTAGAAAAGTTTCTTATAAGGATCGTGCTATGAGCACTGTTTTTAAAGAACCAATCTGATTCGAATCATTTTCATTAAAATGAATTCGGGACCACCGGTGCACATTTATTTTTACACATTTATTTTTACACATTTATTTTTACACATTTGTATTACCTTAGCCATTTATTCTGCAGAGTTGCGTAATTTAAATTTAAATTTGCCGCTGAGATAATTATTAAGATGGCGGCAGACAATTGATAGAGACTTTCTATTGTTAGAGCAAATAAGTAATTATTTAAAATGCTTATTAAACGCTATAAAATTTACTTTCGTATTGTGCACTATTTAGACTTCATCAAGCAAACATTTGATTTGTTTCTAACGAAAACACATCGATATGTCCCATTACATCATAGAATATTATATAAATAATTAATATTTATCATTGTATTCACTGTTTTTCCATACGTCGAATATATAATGTTTATAACTGTTAGAGGCATAATTTCCTCTCGTCGCACTGTAGCCAAAAGTTTATCACTTGGGTGTTACACAGGATTTGCCTTGCCTAACCCATTTTCCCGATCTAACCCCCAAACGGGGAGGGGTTGCCACGATATCCCTCATGAGAAAATCCAACAACTCTAAAAATTAATGCCAAACCGAATAACTGCTTGCGTAAATGCCAACGTGTAGTTGCTCAGTTTGTGAACTTCTTTCTCTTCAATAAATCATTCAGTTTTTTTGAAATTATAATCATATGCTTGTCTGTGCATCACATCTACCGATTTCCGTCCCATAAGGATAATTTCTTTATGGTGGTTTGTTCTTCCCTTGTCTTAGAACTATTTACTGGTATTACATCTTCTCAATCCTTAAATACTGCACTGTAAATTATAGATGGTAAGTGATCCGAGTACTTCGAATCTTAGCAGTCAAGACATTGATGAAACTTTGCACTGAAAATAGCAAGTAGGTAGGTACAAATTAGAGAGTTTTTATTCTGTTTGTTTGCTTGGCCTCTTTTGCGGTAGTGAATAATTACTAGGCGCCAACATCACAGTCGCCTGCTGTTCCAGATACGAAGTTTCGAGTATGTTTGTCTCAACTCCTGCATTGACTAATAGGATTAATATCCTTACTTTGTTCAGTATATTTTTCATGATTCGTATCTAGCATGTCGTATAGGCGCTTAAAGGTTCAATAACTTGTGATTTGCCGCCCGGAATTAGCCGAGCGGTGTAACGCATTGCAGACATGGACTGTGCGGCTAGTCCCGGCGGAGGTTGTAGTCCTCCCTCGGGAATGGGTGTATGTGTTTGTCCTTAGGATAATTTAGGTTAAGTAGTGTGTAAGCTTAGGGACTGATGACCTTAGCAATTATATCCCATATGATTTCACACACATTTAAACATTTTTTTAACTTGTGATTTATGTGAACAGTAAGTTAAGAATTTCAAGCGCTTGAGGATATCGACAGGAATTGGGTTGTCCACTGAAATTATAAGAAAATTGTATTTCGAAAGAACTTTGTCGAAGGGTTCCCTTATCAGAACGTATTTCCCGACTCTGGTTAACAAAGTTTTGTGGCAGTATTAAGGAGTGCTGACACATATTACGCCTTTGTGGTGAAAAATTAATGCCTCTGAATTTTTCATGTGAAAACTCTTGCAGCTTTTTAAATAAGAAAGACGTTATTTACAATCTACATCTTCACTTTTCATGTCTCCAAGCTTGCAACCCGCTCCAAATTGTAGCATGTAACATGGCGGTCTGTAGCGTAACTACAGGGTGAAAAGTAATTAAACCGACAAACTCTGGGAGGTTGTAGGGGACATCAAAACAAATATTTTCCCAAATGTCACTTTTTCCTATGAAGAGTATTTAAACCGGTATAGGAAGATTTCTCTGCCGGCAAATTAATTATACCAACAAACACTTTTCCATTTTTCTATGACCAAGAGACAACACATTAGCACAACCCAATTTCAATTACAGTAGATTTTCAAAATGCCTCCATTGACACGTAGAGAAAGGTTACACCGTCGCATCATGTTTTGTCTGATGCGGGGAAAAAACCCAGGAGTATCTTGAATTGTTCCTGTTGCTGCTACTATGCGGGAAAACAGATCCTCTTCTGATGCTACAGGAGTTGCGTAAACAAGGTTGCGCATCTCTCCCCACACAAAATATCCAGAGTGGATATATCTGGGGATCGAGCAGGCCATGGTACAGTACCACCTCTGCCAATCCACGTTTCTGGGAACCGTCGGTCCAGGAATCGACGCACACGACAGCTGAAATGTGCCGGCGCCTCGTCATGTTGGAACCACATGCATTGTCTTGTAGGGAGCAGGACGTCTTCCAGCAATTCTGGCAATGCTCTGGCGAGAAGATTGTAATAGTGCCTGCCATATAATGGCCTAGGTAGCAGATACGGCCCAATTAAACAGTCACCAACAACACCAACCCACACATTAACGAAGAACGGCACTCGATGAGCGCTAGTAACTGTGGCATTTGGTTATCCTCACTCCAAAGATGCGAATTGTGCATGTTGAAGACTCCATCACGCCCGAACGTTGCTTCAAACGGCTCTGAGCACTATGGGACTTAACATCTTAGGTCATCAGTCCCCTAGAACTTAGAACTACTTAAACCTAACTAACCTAAGGACATCACACACATCCATGCCCGAGGCAGGATTCGAACCTGCGACCGTATCAGTCGCGCGGCTCCGGACTGACGCGCCTAGAACCGCATGGCCACCGCGGCCGGCGAACGTTGCTTCATCAGTAAACAACACAGAGGATGGAAATGTAGGATGCATTTCACACTGTTCGAGGTACCACTGCGAAAACTGTGCTCTGGGTGAATAATTAACTGGTTCCAGGTTGTGGACACGCTGTAAGTGAAATGGACATAACAATTGCTCTCGAAGGGTAGTTCTTACATTCTTCTGATTCGTCCTCATTTTACATGCAATTGCGCGAGTGCTGATTGAAGGATCCCGCTCCACATGCTGCAAGACAGCTTCATCAAACTGCAGCGTTCTTACCGTGCAACGGCTTCCATGTCCAGGTAATCTGCTAAATGACCCGGTCCCACGCAGACGTTGGTACACAGCAGCAAAGGTCCTATGATGCGGGATACGGCGATTATGATATTGTAGTTGATAAACCTGCCGTGCAGCTCGTCCACTGTAGTGCGCTACATAGTACGCACCAACCACATCAGTGTACTCACTCCAGGTGTGTCGCTCCATTAGTAAACAGAGACAATGCACTACTACACTGGTGGACAGCAGCTGCCTACAACTGAAGATCGTAATACGACCTCTAACAACTGAAGAGCGTAATACGGCCTCCACCGGTTTAAATAATCCTCATAGGAAAAAATGACGTTAGGGAAAAATATTTATTTTGATATCCGTTAAAACCTCCCAGAGTTTGTCGGTTTAAATACTTTTCACCCTATATAACGTTGCGTTACAAGCAGCTTGCTGTATCTGAGTTTCGTATCTGAAGAGTCCGTCCACGCATGGAGCAGCTCCTCCTTCAGCATTATAAAGCCAGACGGCACACGAGCGCTGAAGCATCAGCAACATCCGATGCCTTGGGTTTACTGATGCCGACCACCCTCCACACAGTCACTTGCTTGATACCATCCGATTGCGATCTGTTTCCTAAACTTAACGAGCATCTTCGAGAACTTGCCACCGACAGTGACACATCAGTGCAAGTTGAAGTGAGGTTGTGACTCCGTCAACGAAGTCAAACGTTCTACATCGACGCTATGAACAAACTGTTCCCTCGTTGGCAAAAATGTGTTCGTCACGCAGGTGACTATGCTGACAAATAAATATCATGTAGTTTTGAAGAATACCGATGTAGAATGTAAAAATTTGTTTAATTAAAAAAGCATGACTAGGTTTCACAAAAAAGTGGGATGCACGCCCTCTTCTACTACACGGTACTTCGTACTAGAAAGGCTGTTACAGCTAACGACCGACATGAATAGAGAGCCTCCATTACCGCTACAGTAATTTGAGCTCAAGTGTCATAAATAAATTGTTAGTTTACTACCATTCACTCGAACATACCACAGCCGTCATCGAAGTGCTTTAATTTTATGGCTTCCACAATATCCAATTGTTTCCGAACAGATCGTTAGGAAAATGGCCTCTTCATTCGTAATACATGCCAACGCGGGTCATTTTGTCTCCATTGTAGCGCTGCAGTGCCACCGTGACATAAAAAAAGCTCAGCCATTGAATTAGATGAAACGAAGTGAAGTGTGTTGAAATCATAAATAAATTTTCAATAAAAAATTTAGAATCATATGGAAGCACAATTCTTGCTTCTTGTACACACGCAACTTCGTATGAACGAAATATTTCGCACATAAATTATAAAGTTAGTTGCATGATCATCGCTGTTGTTTGACACGTTTTCTTAACGTTGACCACTCAACTATCTTTTGTAATCGTGATTACGATTCAGTTTAATACCAAGAACAAATACTCGATACACAATGTTGCTCTAACTCTCAATCCACTAAGCAACTTGTTTACTATGTACAGTTTAGCTAAGAACATACATTGATGCAGGATGTTTCGGCCCTAAAAGAAGTATTTAAAATTCCGAAATTTTTGTTATAGTCTCCAGCCAAATTGTTGATTATCTGTGGGGTGAACCATTAAAACTATAACTACTATAAGTTTTGCAGTGTCTGACAGACGCAAATATTCACATTTCCATGCCATTTATTTGGTATTCCTTCAGACTCTGTCCCTTCCTCCACATCCTAGTATTTCCACATTGCCCTCTTTTAGGAAATATGAGACAAATCCGGTACTGAATATTACCACTGTAGGCGCTGAATTCTACATTTTAAAAAATAGCTTTCAATGCTATAGTGTTTCTTTCCAAGCCTAAAAATTAATTACGGCAGGATAATTTAAGTTGAAAATTCGTTTATAATATACCAAAACGGATCACACTAGTACCAAAAATTTAACTCCCTGAATAGCTCTCTTACCCACAACATGTGATGTACCGAACGGACACGATGAGGAGTGCCCTCTGAGACTTAAAATGAATTAATTCTCAAGAGCACATTTCAGCAAGTGATTTATATATCTCGTTGGAAAAACAAATACTTTTATGAGAGATTCGAAGCTTTATTTACAAATTTTATGGACGATGAAGGTAGCCTGGTGGGTGGGAGGGGTTGGGAGAGACACTCTTATAACCTTCAACATGAAATTTTCGTTTACTAACATTCCAGTGGCAGATACTATGCAAATGATAGGAGTGGGTGTGGCTTCAGGTGTGTAAACTAGTGGAATAATGTCCGTGACGGAGCTATTTTAAATATGAAGGAGAATTTTATGCACAACCTCAAGTCGTTATTGTGGGTTCACTTTTGTCACCAGTAAGGGCTGACATTTTTGGGGAAAGTCAGGAAGTGCTGTGTCACTAAAGCTTTCTTCTTCGTTCCGTTAAGTGGATGAAACATATGTTATAAGGCCACACAGCAAGGAAGAGCTTCATAGATTCCACGATTTCTCAAATGTGTTTCATCCCAAAATAAATTTCACCTTGAAGCTATAGAGTAGGGTCGGTCCCCTTTTCCTAGTTGTGTCGGTCAGTTCTGACAAAGCTCAAGGCCAATGTGTGTAGAAATCCTATAAACGTAAGTACGTATTTATATGGCCCTTCGTACCTCCATCCAGCCCAGAAGGAAGCAGTGCTTCAAGACTGTATTCACAGCGTCAATATACGTAATGAGCGAAGTGGCAAATTGGCTAGCACACAAGACTCGCATACGGAAGATTCAAACTCGCGTCCAGCCATCCAGATTTTGACTTTCCGTGATTTCCCTAAATCGCTCCAGGCAAATGCCGGGATAATTCCTTTGAAAAGCATGGACGATTTCCTTTTTCATCCCTGACACAATCCGAGCTTGAGCTCCGTCTCTAATGTCCTCGGTGTCGATGGGATGGTAAACCCAATCTTCTTCCTCTTAATAGCGTCTAAGCAGCTTGGAAACGGAGCTGTGGAACTGCTATGATGTATCACCAATGAGAGGGCTTTCAAATGAAATATTGTTAATATCGTAAAAAACGCTGTAAGGTTTCAAGAGTTTGTGATCGTATCAATAGAATTCAATGGATAAATGATAGTTCATTCAGAACAAAATATGAGTTTTCCGACGCAAAAAGAACTTACCCACTAAGCCGAAGTCTGTGTCGTGACGTATGGTTACGGCAAAGTGACTAACCAAGAAACGGAAAGGACAGCAAAAGAACGTATTAAAAGAGCAAAAACGCCACATGCGATTATAGCAAAGAGTGAAATCTGCGGAAGCGGAACATCACGAAAACTAGACCAACGACATTGATTTCAACAACGTACGTACGCTAGTCAGTTAAAGCAACATTTCTACAAAGAAACGGTTGAGAGTTCCTTGAATGAATGCCGCTTCAGTACAGTCCGTAGACTTCCATGTCCGTATTTTCCCGCCATCTAGGAAGGAAATTGGCAGCCACGGAGACCTATAAAAATAGCCAAAAACCACAAAGCCACCTCTGCGGAAAGACATTAATATTTTCGAGATATTTTCCAACTCTTCTTTCATCTATTTCCCTTGAAATACCATTACGATGGTCTGCCAACAGGAGCTGTAAAATTTCTTCTAGAAACCCCAGTTCCTAAGAATAAGCGCGGGAAAACTCGACAGAGTTCAGCTAACAGGGAAAGCCAAAGGATCCTGAAGGTATCCCGTCAGAGTTGTCGAAACTTCGACTGTGTGAGGACAAACTGAAGAGGAACATGACGCGGCCTGGCGACTTAAATTTTATCTTTAATGTCCGAGATACATTCAATCCTTTCAGGCCTAATGAGAAAAAAACACACAATTATCTTCCACTTAACACTACAAATTTTTAAGGGTGCACACACAGCACTAACGAATATGACATCGCACATACACCAACCTCGTGATGTCCAACCTACTTCGGAATTAGATAACAATGGATGTCGTATCTAGTAACAGCCACATACGTCAATGACTGGGTTCAAAACTTCAGTGTCCGTTACCGACTGAGTTCGTACCACAACAATTACGAAAAGCTGCTCCTAATTCGGTGCCGCTCTAGAGTAATACATCGAAATCCTTTTAAGGAAAATTTATTCTGTCCTGACACTGTTGCCTGGATCACTTCATGCGAAACTGGAATAATAATTTATTCAGAGCTTTGAGCACGATGAGTGAAGACTCTCTCGAAGGTTTTAGGGTGTTTCTCACTTAGTTTATCAGATCTATGTAAATGAAATATAACCAAAGCTTAACAATCACAAACTTTTCGCAAGGTAGAAGAAAAACTTCACATTAGGGATAAGCTGAAGTTCAGTATCATGTGGAACAGAATTCTGACACCTACATCATGCGTGCGGGGCTCTACCAGATGAACAGTCGGAGCACGCATCGAGGAACTGCGAACGGCGGCCAGCTCCTCTCCAATCTGAATTTGACGCCGGTCTTACGACGATGCTATGGATGAAGCAGAACTCAGAGTGTAGAATCTTTGTCCTCAGTCTTGAAACAGGAACCGCCCACAATTAATGTGCAAAATGACACTAGTACAAGAGTTTTCATTTTGAACAAGTGTTTTAAAATAGGCTGTGATGTCCAAATATTGTGACTGTTCGTCTGTTACTCCAAAGATTTATGGATTCTACACTTGGTTCTGAAATCCCTAGGCTAGCAGGACATAGCGGATGCGGTTGTATTTGTAGAAAGGGGGCAAAGTAAGTTACTTTCAGTTGCACTCAACATATAAACTTCATTTCCTAAAACACACAGTCACACAAGCAAGAAACAAAACACTCTAGGTTTGCACGAAAGACCTCCTTTGATTTAATTTAGATCGGCTGATGGCCACATCGAAAATCCAAGGCACAAGGCCTAAGCAAGGAATTGAGGTACAGGAGTTCTTCTGGAGGTTTCACTCCTTTAGAACAATTTTTTTATCTTCGATATAAATAGGCTGAAAGCCTTAGGTTGAATTTTTTCCATAGAACTCGGCTGAATGCCTCATGCTGATCAGGAACAGTGTTACGGCTTAAGGTTGAGACAAAGATTTTCAAAGTTTAATCTAAATAGCCTGAAAACTCGGCCGAATGCTGCATATCAACAAAACAATTTATTGGCTTAAGGCCTATGAAGAAGATATTTCAATTTGAAAAGGCTGAAGGCCTTATCTTAAAATATTTCGTGTAAACTCGGCTGAAGGCCTCATGCTAGAGAATAACAATCTGATGACTTAAGGTCAAGACAAGGATTTATATTTTTAATTCAAGAGGTATTAAAACTCTGGTGAAGGCCACACACCATGCAGAAGACAATTTTATGGCTTAAGACGTAAAGGGAAGAGCTTCTAAATTTCCATTATAATAGGCTAAAGGCTTTATCCTAAAATGTTTCACATAACTCACTGCTGAAGGCCGCATACGAAACCCAAACAGACAAAGAAATTTCCAAATTATTAGCTAAAGCTGGAAAACTCAGCTGGAGGCCACATAGAAACTAGAAAATATTTCCTAGTGTTTAAGTCCTAAGAAGAAAAACCTTGCAATTTTAATAAGCTAAAATACGGTTGAAGGCCACACAGAGTACTTAAGAGTAAAAAAGAAACCACTATGTAAAACACAAGGAGCGGCACTCAGAAGGTTCCAAGCATCGGCCTGGGAAGGTAACAGAAACGCATGTTGAGGTGAGACAGGCGGTCAGACCGACAACCTTCTAATCGGAAGGCAACCCAACTGAAAGCCAGCCGATGAACCGACCAACAAGATCAGTTCTGCTCCGTCCGACCAGCAGAACGACAACAAGATGTCAATAGCACAACGTTCTGGATACTGGTGCCCAATCCAGCTAAGTCAGAATAAACGCCCAAAACTACTAACAACACCTCAGCTGTCGAACTACACTCCGCACTGGAGAGCACCAACACGAAGAGGAAAATACACTGCCGAAAACTACATCAACGACCAGGGCAGGTAATCGGAACGTCAACGGCCACAAGGCAGAAGTTACCACTAGTACACTTCATTGATGAAGGAGGAATTAAATTAAGTTAAACCCCACACAGCAAGACAGCTGCAATGCTAGCCGATTTCAATGCACAATTGTTGCTCGTGGGAATCTCCCAGAAAGCCATAACCAGGATCAAACGAAGAGATGTGATAGCAGTTGAGGCATGATAGTAGGTTACGTGAGCACTGAACTTTAGTGTCCATGATCGGTGGGCGACGAACTTCGTAACGCTCGCAAGAAGCGCCTCACAACTACAACCGCACGAGCACGCTGCCAGCGGCTCCGGAGACTTCTCGCTTTTATGCACCAACCAACCAGACTGACACACACAGCACACCCAGAAAATATATCCGCTACACCAAAGATCGTACAGCAGGCTGCTGCTGCCACTCAATGAGAGAAGACAGCTACTTCATGGCGGTAACCAAAGAAGAAATAAGGCACCACTGGACTGCAACCAATGATAAAAGAACAAGGTATGACGCGAGCCAGCTACAGCTCCAATTCTTTTCTTTTTTCAGAATGTCGGTAAATCCAGACTACACACACACAATACGAAGTGTCAAAGAATCATACAGTTTCACCATATTCAATTTTTGCTACGTCACACGTTGTCAGTAACGTCAATTGTTTGGAAAACCAAGATAGTCACTAAAAGTGATGATACTTAGCGCATAACACCGGGTATCCGAGCTAGAGGAAAACACAAATAAAAACTTATGAGGAAATAACTCGACATTTTGTGATTTTGAGATAGTACGAAATATATTGGGAGGCACTCCAAGATGTGATCCTCACCATTTCATGAACAGTGATGAGTCGCCCGGGGCAAGCGCAACAGTGAAGGGGCACACCTATCTCGACATGTTGGCGACCAACATAGTTCCGCGGATGCCTCCCGATGGATATCTCCAGTAGGATGGTGCCCACCCCAGTATCACGGTGATATTACTACATTTCTACACGCGTCGTTTCCGGGGCGTTAGATCAGAAGGGGTCAAATTGCCTGGTCCTCTTTGTCTCCCGATCTGATTGCACCGGCTTCCAGTGTCTGGGGTTAGTCAGAGACATTACTTACGAAATGTGGAAGATTTGAGACAACGGATCAACACCGTAGTAGGACCATGACATCAGTCACGCTTATGAACATGTGGCTAGAGGTGGAGTATCGTTTCGATGTCTCAGCTACTAACAATGCGCACACTGAACTGCGCCAACATGCACAAAAATGATTGAGATCCTGCATACAATGCTTTGGAAATAAAGATGTAAACCTTAATAGGCACTGAAATCTAAAGAAATGTGTTTCTATATCTGTAGCTCGGCAGGCTGTACAGTAATGTAAACTGGAGGTGGAGAGGGGAAGAAAAGAAATGAGGGGACCAGTGTTGTCAGCGGCATCGGGGCATTAAGCGCAATTAGCGGGGACGAGTGAAAATGTGTACCGCATTGGGATTCGAACCCATGATATCCTGCTTATTAGGGAGGTGCGCTAACCTCTGTACCATCCGGGACACAGCGTTACTGCAACTGCACGGATTATCTCTGCACGCCTAACAGCCGATCCACATTCCCATCGAGCGTCACCTATCTGCAGCCCCTATACATTTTCTCCATATTCGCTCTCTGATATTCCCAGAGGAGTTCGGACGTACGTGCGTACAGAAGAAGGTGGATCCATTGCCCAGATAAGCGTATCAAATTACACAAATGCGTGGTGTATTTTCTTACGGACATGACCGAAAGAACAGACACCACGCATTCGTATAATCTGCAGAGTAATACCAAAAGGAGACCAGGAAAGGCGCCCACTGTAACACCCATGTTCGTATGGACTTCACCTTCCTGCACGTCAGCCATGATTTAATTCTGGACTTAACAACTTGGTGGCACTGGGTGTGATCAGTCACACCTGCTCACACTCCTGCTCTTGAACGGATTGATGCGGCGCGGTAAGAGCTGACGGAAACGCTCGCACTCATAAATTGTCTAGGCACTTCAATCCGCAGTCAGAGGGCTCTTATAATATCAGCCAAAAGACGATACTCAGATTATCATAAGAAGCTGAATTCTAACCGGAACTTAAATTTACAATGCTCTATATGTCTTACCACGCCAAAGAATATGGAAACGGAAAGTATGAGGGAGATGACTGTGTAAAGAGATTATAAAACTTTAAAAAAAGCTCTCTGATGAAGTGGAAGAACAGTCAAGTGAGTGTGCCTTTAGGATGAGCTACAAAACTACACTACCTTTAGCAAAGTCCTTGAACCCTTTCATAGATGGTGATTCAGTAGAAGAGTACGTGGTAATTGCAGCTGAACATTCATGTCTAAGGCAGGGGGAAGTGCTTCACTTGGTGACACTGTTAAACATGAGAATCATACACACCTACAGGTTATGGCAGACGATGTTCGGAGTAAGCTAGCTAAATGTTTCTTTGTAAGGGTTTCGTTACGTGTACTTCAGCACTTTATGAAAGTGTAAATGTCAAGCGTGCGGCATTTTGAGCAGCGTTGAAGAAAGTTTAGACAATGTAGGTTTGTCATGAAATTTAATAGTTTGTATCTACAAAGGGAGTACCGGTCATGTTCAGAAATAAATCAGAAGCTGTAACACAGATGAATGGAAAAATGAAAAAATTTATAGTACCCAATTCGTTCTGATATACATCTTGAAGAATGTGATGAGCAGTGCGACAGGAAATACAAAAACAAGCTAGATTTATTCCAAAGTTTTCCTCAGGATCTGTTTGCTCGTCTATACAAGTCTCCACAGGGCTCGCCACCATATTCGCTGTGAGTATGGAAGGGGTACAGTACTCGCTGCCCGCAGATCTGCGCTCACCGTCTGCTCGCAGAGAACGTTTACTGTGAAGCCATGACTTGGGTTTTCTGCGTGGTTACCCTAAATCGAGTAATGCAAATGCTTGGATGGTATCACTGATAAGCCGGCCGGTGTGGCCGTGCGGTTCTAAGCGATTCAGTTTGGAACCGCGTGACCGCTACGGTCGCAGGTTCGAATCCTGCCTCGGGCATGGATTTGTGTGATGTCCTTAGGTTAGTTAGGTTTAAGTAGTTCTAAGTTCTAGGGGACTGATGACCTCAGAAGTTAAGTCCCATAGTGCTCAGAGCCATTTGAACCATTTATCACTGATAAGGCGCTATCAATCTTATCCCCCGTCCTTCGGTAATCCGTAACTAATAACCTCGTCGCTGGCGTTATGTTAAACACTAACAATCCTTCATTCCCTTAAAACACATTAGCATTAGGAGAAATTATAAAGTTTAATCAAGGGAATGTAGATGAAATCTGTTAGTGTGCTTATCCATCAGGCACACTTCGTTTAGAATCGATAGTAGTTAATGATGACATAAAAAAGAAATAGAAAGGATACTGCAGTGCTGTAGCACAAGTAATTGAATTTGTATCAACGGAGAAAAATTAATATTGTCAAATCAATAAAAATTGGTACATTCGTAAAAGCAGTCCTAGCATACGAATATATAAATTAAGAAACACTTCCAAGAATTAAACACTCAAGGTAATTTTCCTAGGAAAGAATATGACGCCTCTTGAAGACATTTGAATACACGAGAGGATAATCTAAGTGAGCGATTATAAGCTCAAAGTTGACAGCAGAAGGTTGTATACCTAAAAAGTTTCTGTGACACATAGGTGACCGAAAAGAAGATAAAGATTAACTATTGGAGAACAGAGGCCCACAAAAATACTTGCGAAGTGCAGATAGCTTGGGTCCTGCTTGTTGCTTACAAGGTCAATGGCTGACACAGCTAAATAAAAAGGATTGCGTAAAGATGACAGTACATTTCGTATCATCTGTAATACAGAACGTTTTATCGATATAAATACATTTAACAATTATTCTCGAGACAGGAATATCTGATAAGTCAGAACTGTGCAGAGGCTCGATGAAACATGGTAGACACTTTCGCTATTCCTCTAGCTACGGACTGGAACAAAGATGTCGTTGGTTAACTTACGATGACTAGGACAGCCGGCTTCGAATCACGACCTACCGTAATCATTTGTCACGAGTAATGAACTTATCATCAAGTTTGCGTAAGTTGAGGAGAGTCCTCGTTGGTAGGAAAGTTGCTTTAGCCGTTAAGCAACTTGTTACAGTTATTTTCTCCACACAGATGTACCAGACAATAAATTGTAATGTAAAATTGACGTACACCGATTGCATGACTATGTAGTCTCATCGACAGTAACTAAATCTGCTTAAAAAATTCAGTGCCATAGTTAAAGCCAGCGCTTGAGTCGTTTGTAACTTGCAGATTATATTATATATCATGAAAATTTTCGTGTACATTAATTGTATGCATTTAGTAACGTGTGTTACCGTTATGATTTTTTTTAAATAGATGCTTGCGTAATACACGTGTTACCTCTTCATATTGTAATTCCATTTTATGTGTGGCTAGATCATTATGGACAGCAAAGATATATTTAACGTGTAGTCATTGGCTACTTAGCTTCTGAAGATGTTGGCGTCTTTCGAGTGAAACACGTCAGTAAATGGAAGTTACTCACGATTTTTACCTGCTTTACAACTTTAATTTATGACGGTCGCTCTTCCCTCTGCTACATAATAACTATTTATTTAGTTGGTCGGCGATAGGACATTTAAGAAATACCACTTCCAACAGGTCTTGCATGACGCAGAAATAGACCATCTACCTACTCTTCCTGAAGTAACTAATTACTGACCCTCTGCTTGGTGTTTACATACAGAATATACACATAATTAATTGGTGGTTTATAAATGTCAGTATAGTAGTCATAAAGATCTTGAGCCAATTTTACATATGAGTCCAATGCAGCAGACCTGAAACGCAGATATGATTTAAATGAATCGTTCTTTAAAAATGTACCGCTAAAGACTTGTATGAAATAATTATTTGCGTATCATACACTCCTGGAAATGGAAAAAAGAACACATTGACACCGGTGTGTCAGACCCACCATACCTGCTCCGGACACTGCGAGAGGGCTGTACAAGCAATGATCACACGCACGGCACAGCGGACACACCAGGAACCGCGGTGTTGGTCGTCGAATGGCGCTAGCTGCGCAGCATTTGTGCACCGCCGCCGTCAGTGTCAGCCAGTTTGCCGTGGCATACGGAGCTCCATCGCAGTCTTTAACACTGGTAGCATGCCGCGACAGCGTGGACATGAACCGTATGTGCAGTTGACGGACTTTGAGCGAGGGCGTATAGTGGGCATGCGGGAGGCCGGGTGGACGTACCGCCGAATTGCTCAACACGTGGGGCGTGAGGTCTCCACAGTACATCGATGTTGTCGCCAGTGGTCGGCGTAAGGTGCACGTGCCCGTCGACCTGGGACCGGACCGCAGCGACGCACGGATGCACGCCAAGACCGTAGGATCCTACGCAGTGCCGTAGGGGACCGCACCGCCACTTCCCAGCAAATTAGGGACACTGTTACTCCTGGGGTATCGGCGAGGACCATTCGCAACCGTCTCCATGAAGCTGGGCTACGGTCCCGCACACCGTTAGGCCGTCTTCCGCTCACGCCTCAACATCGTGCAGCCCGCCTCCAGTGGTGTCGCGACAGGCGTGAATGGAGGGACGAATGGAGACGTGTCGTCTTCAGCGATGAGAGTCGCTTCTGCCTTGGTGCCAATGATGGTCGTATGCGTGTTTGGCGCCGTGCAGGTGAGCGCCACAATCAGGACTGCATACGACCGAGGCACACAGGGCCAACACCCGGCATCATGGTGTGGGGAGCGATCTCCTACACTGGCCGTACACCACTGGTGATCGTCGAGGGGACACTGAATAGTGCACGGTACATCCAAACCGTCATCGAACCCATCGTTCTACCATTCCTAGACCGGCAAGAGAACTTGCTGTTCCAACAGGACAATGCACGTCCGCATGTATCCCGTGCCACCCAACGTGCTCTAGAAGGTGTAAGTCAACTACCCTGGCCAGCAAGATCTCCGGATCTGTCCCCCATTGAGCATGTTTGGGACTGGATGAAGCGTCGTCTCACGCGGTCTGCACGTCCAGCACGAACGCTGGACCAACTGAGGCGCCAGGTGGAAATGGCATGGCAAGCCGTTCCATAGGACTACATCCAGCATCTCTACGATCGTCTCCATGGGAGAATAGCAGCCTGCATTGCTGCGAAAGGTGGATATACACTGTACTAGTGCCGACATTGTGCATGCTCTGTTGCCTGTGTCTATGAACCTGTGGTTCTGTCAGTGTGATCATGTGATGTATCTGACCCCAGGAATGTGTCAATAAAGTTTCCCCTTCCTGGGACAATGAATTCACGGTGTTCTTATTTCAATTTCCAGGAGTGTATTATAAAAGGGATTAGCATGAAGAACTGTAACTGCTTTTTAATGGTTACATCTCTGGCCAAGAGAAGTCTACTGATATCAAATACCGGCCTTAATTTGAGGAAGAAATTTCTGAGGATGTACGTCTGGAGTACAGTATCGTATGGTAGTGAAACATGGACTGTAGGAAAACAGGAACAGAAGAGAATCGAAGCATTTGAGATGTGGTGCTATAGACGAATGTTGAAAATTAGGTGGACTGATAAGGTAAGGAATGAGGAGGTTCTATGCAGAGTCGGAAAGGAATATGTGGAAAACACTGATAAAGGGAAAGGACAGGATGATAGGACATCTGCTAAGACATGAGGGAATGACTTCCATGGTACTAGAGGGAGCTGTAGAGGGAAAAAACTGTAGAGGAAGACAGAGATTGGAATACGTCAAGCAAATAATTGAGGACGTAGGTTGCAAGTGCTACTCTGAGATGAAGAGGTTAGCACAGGAAAGGAATTCGTGGCGGGCCGCATCAAACCAGTCAGTAGACTGATGACAAAAAAAAAGTCTCTTTTGATGCTCCAATACACGTATTGTACAGAGACTAGTAGACGTAAAGGATAAAATTCTCTAAATTGAAGGTGTACTCCATAAAGCCAGAGGAATTCGAATATGCAGAATTTAAAATACATTAAAACAAGAGGAATGCATAAGTAGCTAGAAAGGGGTCTTGTAGTACTAAAAATTATGTAGGCAGTATGTCTTTCAAAATATCTGGAAATCAATTCTCGACTTGTAGGCAGGTATGTCTGTTCCAGAATTTCGAGTTCTCCCCCTTTAGATTCTCCGTTGAAGACGTTCACTCCCCTGTCAATCGGAATCACAGAATGCCCGTATTTCAGTAGGTGGTAGCCAAGGGACGTATTATTTTTGTGTGTATTTTCGCGGAATCTGATGGCCAACTCCCTGCCCGTTTGTCCCACACAAACGCAGTAACAAAGTCCACATACAATCCTATACACACCACAATATTAGTACTTGCCCAGCAAACTATCCACGGGGTTACGTAAATGGTGTTTCTGTTATTACTGTGGAACAGTAAGTGGAGGCATGGCGATTTGGTCAGGGCAGTTGGTCTGGACATGAGTAACACGAGCTCCACCCCTTGCTGTGCAGGCCTCCGAAAAATTCGGAAGCAAATCCGGAGGCGTAAATGCGCTTCCTGCCCGTCCTGGTGTGAGAGATACCTCCATGGCGTAGGTGAGTCCTGGTATATGGGTATCTCAATACGTGATACCGAAAAAGACGGCTGCTATGGTTGTGACGGCAGGAGTTGCGGCGGTTGTGCCTCGTACTGCAGCGACGGCGGCTGCAGAGCCAGGGGCTGCAGTGGCTCCGGCTGCGGCGGCGGAGAGTCCGGAGCCAATGTCCCAGTTAAACCAGTCTCTGAGGACTGGTTCAGAGGCAACTGCAGTTGTCTTGCGGGAAAGTTGCGGCCATTTTAGAGCAGCTGGTACAAACCTCGCCTTGGGTGAATGCTGGGAGATGAATTGTCTGCTAGAACAATCGCAGGAACAGAAACTCCTGCTGCAGATTCGGCGTTTGCGTGAGAGTGTACGTAGTTCCGATGTCCGTGATGATGGTGTTCCGACATGTCCAGATTAACATAGCACGCTCTGGCTAAATGTATGTCTATAATGGCCTGTTCCTGTGAACTATCACTGTTAAAGATCGTAAAATACACTTTGGCATTAAACTGGAGTTTTGAGGGATATGGAGGAGCGTCTGAGGATCTTTGAGGGTGGGGGAGACGTAGCGTATTCCGGTGAGACCTGCCATGCGGAAGTTAAGCCAGCGACTTATCTCCTTGACGGATCGTACGGTATGTTGACAAGAATTGGAAAAGGACATTTTATTTGTAGTGGGATTGCCTTAATTTCGACATTTCTCTTTGAAGGTAAGCACGAAGCATTCCGCTCGATCTTGAAATTGTGGTGATAAGAATGCTGATGTGTGAGGGTGATGTAGCTTTCTCTACAGAAAGAAGCAAATTCTGTTGAAGTCGTTTCTGGACCATTATCTGATACAGCTGTAGTTTTCAATCGTTCTTGGCAGAATTTAGTTGCTAAAGCATAAATCATGCTGGTTGACGTTGTGAAATTCATAGGGACTACAATAAGGAATTTGGAAATAGTGGCCGGCCGCGGTGGCCGTGCGGTTCTGGGCGCTCCAGTTCGGAACCGCGCTGCTGCTACGGTCGCAGGTTCGAATCCTGCCTCGGGCATGGATGTGTGTGATGTCTTTAGGTTTAAGCACTTCTAAGTCTAGGGGACTGATGACCTCAGATGTTGAGTCCCATAGTGCTCAGAACCATTTGAACCATTTTCTTGGAAATAGTGACTGCTACAATATGCCATTTCGAACCCCGAAAGAGTCATGCGAAATCTATGTGAAATCGATGCCAGAGGCGCCCTGTCGGGGCGATGAGAAGGAACAGACTGGATCTCCACACATTCCTTGCAGTACGCGATCATAAGTTCAATGTCCTTGTCCATCCCTAGCCACATCCAGTGTCACCTGACTAATTGATTCACAAAGAAGGTGTCCCAGTGTCCTTCATGACTCCTGCTACTGCAGAGGTGCAAGGATCAGCAACCGGGTCTGTTCACTTGGTATGTGTAAGAGCATAGCCCCATTTGGGACTGAAAAGACGCCCTGCTGGAAAACCAACCTCAGACTCATTGGAAAGCCTCTTCTCATCCTTGGGTGAGCCTGTCAGAATAAACTGGCTAAAGAGCTGGAGAGTACCATGCCTATGGTCCTGGCGATTCGACGCTGGTCAGTTGGAAAATTAATCACTGTGGTTAATACGAAAGCAAGCTTCTTTGGAAGAATCAGACTCTACATCTGATTCAACCAAAGACAAATAATCTCCATTGTCGTGAAATTCGGTCAGGTGATAAATGGTTTCGTAATTGTAATTGTCCAGGGGAAAAACATATAGTTGAAGTTTTTGAGCTGTCACTGTGGGAACAGGATTGTCAGGGTGGAACAAACTGATGAAAGGTTTCCGGTCGTTAGGCAGAAAAAATCTGAATATATTGGTGGAACTTGGCCGTAGTCGACTGCTAATACCTTCTTCTCAAATTGACTCTAATTTTCCTGACGTATGTTAAGTAATTTCGATGTGAAAGAATTTGGGTGGTATGTGGAACGGATCTTGTGGGACAGTAGTGCCCCAATACTGTATTTGGAGACGCCCACCGAGAGTGCCACGGCTTTCACAGGATCAAAGTAGACTGGGCATCTGTCACTAACCAGGATGTCTGGAAAGATATTAGTTGCTGCGTCGACTAGATTAAACGAACATTCTCCGTCTGGGAGCATGTATGATCGCAGGGACCTTGAGCAGCATTAAATACGAAATCTTTACGAGGACAGACTGGAGCTTGGTGAAAGGAAAGGCTGGGGAAAGGAGCTTCCGAATAGCCTCCAAATGGTTAACGGTACGCGGGCTCTGTGGTAGTCGATGACGTGACTGAAGTATCCTATTAGGGAACAGGAAATTTCTCATTTATCCAAGTTGCATCTGAGTCCCACATTGATTACAGTTTGGAAGCAGCATTCGAGGTTATGAAGATACTTGTACGGAATTCTACTCGACATGACGAGGAGGAAGGGACCTTTGACGTCACATGGTTTTAGAACCGTTGGAAGATGGCTGGATCAGAAGGAATAAAGGCTGGATGCTGATATTGGAGTAGACTGACATGAATGCTGATGACGAGGAAGGAGTTTCTCGCGTCATCGAATGTGAATTGCAGATAGATGTCCTTGAGATCTACTTTACAAAACACTTGATTCGTCCATTAACTCCTTGAGGCGAGGAAGCGGGTATGAGTCCGTTACAGACTGTCCATTAACTGTGGGCCTCAAATCGACACAAAGGCTGAGCTACCCCTTAGGTTTTCTAACTAGGACGAAGAGTGAGTCCTACTGACTGGCGGAGATGGCCATAACAACCCACACTTATTGCCTCTCAACGCCAACCTCCGCCTACGTAGTACGGAGGATATGTCGTGCTTTGACAAATCGTGGCTGTGTGGTTTCTTTCTTGGTAATGTGAGTGAAAAATTATTTTACCTTACTTAGACGGCCCTCAAAAAGCTGACCATATGAGTCACGTAGCTTCAAGGTGATGTCACGTGGGATGGAAAAATTGGCCGTTGCTACAAGATGTGGAGATGGTGGAGGAGCCACAGCGCAAGATAAGTGAAAGAAACCAACACCGCAACCAGCTTCTGTCACCACTTTTTTTTGTTGTATCCGTGAAAGGGGCTACAACAGACAAGAGAAGGAGTCAGCAGGCAACACAGTTTATTTCTCCTCAAGCGTCATCAGGAAAAACAATACAGATACGTTTACTGGCTGGTCCGAGTTCTACAGCCAGGAACTGCAAAATCCGTGGACAAATTCGGAGTTTACGTTGGTCATATTCTAGAAATACCAAGAAAGTCCAGTACCAAAGAGATTAGAAGTTCAGACGAGGTCGGTCCGAGTGATGGGGCGCTGGGGCAGCAGTGGTAACGTACTCCATGGCGAGAATGTTCGTGGTTGGTGCCATGTGCACCAACAGAGATCAAGCGGTCTATCAGTATGGCCGTTGACAGTGAGTCTGTTTTGGCATGACGCAGCGTGTTTGGGACAGTGTCGGCACATGCGCAAGGACCGATCCTGTGCTGACTGGCAGATCCAGAAATTGTTGCCCACGGACTGCATGATGTGTGACCTACAGTGACGTGGTAGCAGGAACCATGATGCAGGCACTGACGGTATCACAAATAGTACAAAGATAGTTGTATTAAGGTCGGTTGTTGGAAACATTCTGAGAAGGATGGGAATAGCACGTTAATTTCCATGGTTCGCTGTCATTGATATCAAAGTGCCACGTTAGAGGGTAGGGATGCAATGTTTCCAAGGCACGATGTACACAGCAAATGAAGACATGTGTGTTCAAGAGACAGGGTAATCATTAGAAAGCACTCCACTTCTTTTTATTTTTAGTCATCGGTCCTCTGGCTGGTTTGATGCGGCTCGCCGTGAATTCGTCTCCTGTGCTAACCTCTTCATCTCAAAGTAGCACTTTCAACCTTCATCCTCAATGATTTGCTGCATAAATTCCAATCTCGGTGTTCCTTTAGAATTTTTGCGCTCTACAGTTCCCTCTAGTACCATGGAAGTAATTCCCTGATGTATTAACAGATGTCCTATCATCCTGACCCTTCTCCATATCAGTGTTTTCCACATATTCCTTTCCTGTTCGATGCTGCGGAGAATCTCCTCTGTCCTCACCGTTATCAGTCCACCTAACTTCAACGTTCTTGTGTACCACTGTATCTCAAATGCTTCAATTCTGTTCTGTTCCGCTTTTCCCGCAGTCCATGTTTCACTAACATACAATGCTGTGCTCCAAACGTCCATTCTCAGAAATATCTTCCTCAAATTAAAGCCTAGTAGGCTTGTCTTAGATAGGGATGCCCTTTTTGCCTTTGCCATTCTGCTTTTGATGTCTTCCTTTCTCCGTCCGTCATTGATTATTTTGTTGCCTAGGTAGCAAAATTCCTTAACGTCATCTGCTTTGTGACTATCAATCCTGATGCTAAGTTTCTCGCTGTTCTCATTACTTACGTCTGTGTTCGATTCACTCTTGATCTTTATTCTGTACTCATCAGACTCTTCATTCCATTCAGAATATGATGTAATTCCTCTTCTCTTTCACTCAGGATAATGATGTCATCTGCGAATTATAACATTGTTATCCTTTCATCTTGAATTTTAATTCCATTCCTGAATCTTCCATTTACGTCCATCATTGCTTCTTCAGTGTACAAATTCAATAGTAGGGGTGAAAGGCTAAATGTATTTCTTACACCCTTTTCAATCCGAACACTTTGTTCTTGGACGTACATTATTATTTTTCCCTCTTGATCCTTGTACATACTGTATATTACCAGTCTCTCCCTGTGGTTTACCGCTGTTTTCCTCAGAATTTCGAATATCTTGCACCATTTGACATTGTCGAACGCTTTTTGCAGGTTGACAAATCCGATGAAAGTGTTTTTATTTTTCTTTGGTCTTTCTTCCTTTATCAACTGGAACGTCAGAATGCTTTTCTGGCGCATTTACCTTCCCTAAAGCCAAACTGATCGTCATCTAGCGTGTTCTCAATTTATTTTCTGATTAGCTCTGTATTATTCTTGTCAGCAACTTTTGATGCATGAGCTGTTAAACCCATTGTACGATAATTCTCGCACCTGTCAGCCCTTGTGTTCTTGGGAATTGTGTGGATGATATTTTTCCGAAAGTTAGAGCGTATGTCGCCGAACTCATACATTCTGCACACCAACATGAAAAGCAGTTGTGTTGCCACTTCCCCCAAGGATTTTAGAAATTATGATGGAATGTTATCTATCCCTGCTGCCTTATTTGACCTTAAGTCCTCCAAAGCTCTTTTAAATTCTAATTCTGATACTGGATCCCCTATCACTTCTAAATCGACTCCTGTTTCTTCTTCAATCACATCAGACAAATCTTTCCCCTCATAGAGGGGAAAGATTAACGGGGTAATTCCCGTTACACACTTAATGTTATCACCCTCGCTTTTAATTTCATCGAAAGTTGTTTTGAATTTCTTATACGCTGCGTCAGTCTTTCCGACTATCATTTCTTTTTCGATTTCTTTGCCGTGGTTTCATGCAGTCGTTTCCTCTTAGTTTCCCTGCACTTCCTATTCATTTCATTTCTCAGTGAGTTGTATATCTGTATTCCGGAACACTTTGGGACTTCTTTCTTTCATTGATCAACTGAAGTATTTTTGTGTTACCCATGGTTTCTTCGCAGTTACCACCCCTGTATCTATCTTTTTCTTTCCAAATTATATGACTGTTTTTTTTAGAGATGTTCATTCATCTCCAATTGTACTGCCCCCTGATCTATTCCATACTGCTGTATCTGTAGCCTAAGAGGATTTCTAGCTTATGTCGTCCTTCTGTATTTGTTCTTCCTGAATTATCTCTTAAAATGCAGCCTACTCTTCATCCCACTATATTGCCACCAGAGTATATATCTGCTCATGGGTACCCCTTACAATCCAGTATCTGATTTCGGAATCTCTGTCTGATCATGATGTAATCTGATTACCCTTTCAATATCCTTGTATACTTCCTCTGTCTCCATCTTCAGCTTGTGACGTTGGCATATACACCTGAACTATCGTGGTCGGCGTTGGTGTGCTATCCATTATGATAAGAACAACCCTGTCACTGACTGTAAACAGTAACACACGTGTGCCCTACCTTCCTATTCGTTACAAATCCTACTCCCGTTATTATATTTTCTGCTGCTGTTAATATTAAACCTTATTCACCTGACCAGAAGTCCTTGCATTCCTGCCATTTCACTTCACTGATCCCTGCTATATCTAAATTGAGTCTTTGCATTTCCCTTCTCCGATTTTTTAGCCTCCCTACCAGTTTGAAGCTTGTGACATGCCGCGCCCCGATTCGTAGAACGTTATCCTTTTGCTGGTTATTCAAACTTTTTATCATGGTTACGTCCCCTTTGGGAGTCCCCTCTCGGAGATCCGAATGGGAGGACTATTCCGCAATCTTTTGCCAATGGAGAAAAAATGGTTCAAATGGCTCTGAGCACTATGGGACTCAACTGCTCAGGTCATTAGTCCCCTAGAACTTAGAACTAGTTAAACCTAACTAACCTAAGGACATCACACACATCCATGCCCGAGGCAGGATTCGAACCTGCGACCGGCCAATGGAGAGATCATCATGACACTTCCAATTACAGGCCACATGTCCTAGGGATACACCTTAGGTGTCTCTAACGCAGTGTTTTCCATTGGCTTCTGCATATTCATGCCACTGATCATTATTTATTATTCCGCCTTTATTGACATTTCCCCACCCCAAGGACAGGAGAGTGCCCTGAACCTCTGTCCGCTCCTCCGCCCTCTTTGACAAGGCTGTTGGCAGACTGAGGATGTTTCTTATTGCAAAAGTCCTCGGCCGCCTTTCTATTCATAACGAATTCGACTCCCTTCATACAGGGAGGGGGGGGGGGGGCAATGAAAGCACCCCAGAGAAAAGCATACTATTCGTGGCGGCATTAACGGGGGAGAAAAAAAACCTACAGTTACTTCCAAGGGGATGGAGCGACTGCTCGTCCAGCCAGATGAACCATTGGGCATATTTACACCATCTTCATGCCTGACAGAGAGGCTAGCAGAGGCCACTCTGGTCGCTGCCCTAGCTTATCACCCAGGTCACCTGATCCGTCATTGTCTGATTAATTTGTGTGGTAAGCCCTCAAGTCTATGGTGTATCGCAACAACCCTCATATTCTTCAAGAACTGTAGCATAACATTTTGGATGAGGCCGCAGCTATTCAAGCAGTCCAATTTCGGCCATCTTCTGCAAATTGATGACCATGGCCCAAAAGCGACAACAGATGAATTGTGATCACTTTCAGCAATAGCTATGTTCAGGTTAGTGTTATATTTCTTTTCCTCTGATGTGTTTCTTTATACCCTGGTACTCTGTTCTCCGGTCCAGTTTTATATGCCCGACCCTCTACCATTTTCTGCTGCTGTTGATATTACCCTATACTTGGTTCACCAGAAACCCCTTGTCTTCTTTCTGTTCATTTCACTGACGCCCAATATAGAAATTAACTATTTTTTTTACCCATGTCATTCTGGTGCTGTAATGTAATCTTACCGTTAGAAACGATGATCAGTGCATAACCGTGGCGTGGCTCTAGGGTTTCTATCATCTCTGTCAGCCATGAGCTCTTCTAAGCCCACCTGACTTCCAGTATCCAAGTCTGCAGTTTGATGCTCACTGTTCCACTTGAAGCTTACCCCACGAATCGTAAGGCCCTCGAATCCTAAGGCCAGAATGTTTCTACTCCTACTAATAAACCTTGAATTGTCTAAAAATCTCAATGCTCATGGGCTTCTCGTACACTTAAAATTTCCCACCCAGAAACCTGATTTACCGCCGACAGTGGCTAATGACGTAATTTTGTAACGTTTTTCAAATGGTTCAAATGGCTCTGAGCACTATGGGACTCAACATCTTAGGTCATAAGTCCCCTAGAACTTAGAACTACTTAAACCTAACTAACCTAAGGACATCACACACACCCATGCCCGAGGCAGGATTCGAACCTGCGACCGTAGCAGTCCCGCGGTTCCGGACTGCAGCGCCAGAACCGCTAGACCACCGCGGCCGGCTGTAACGTTTTTCATCATCCCTCCAGCAGCTTCGTAAAAACACCTCTCTCAATTAAATCCTATGACATCATTCCCTTTTTAAAAGTATAATTCAGGATCCATCTCGCAGGCCGTTTACCAGTGAGAGACAGTGCTTATTCCACCTGCGCGATTTGGGATTCGTGGGGGAAAAGAGTTACAGTCTCTCGGCGTTTCACTGGCAGGTCACCAACCACGTAAGTCACAATCATTGGTGTTTCTGCTACGCTTTCTAAGGACGATATCTGCGGCCAGTGCTGAGGCTTTTGTTATTTTGTACACTCAGAATTCATTACACCACCAACAAGTTTTACTCGTATACCTCATGACAAGTGATACGGTTTGCTGGTAGAAGCGGGGGCCCGACATTGATGGTGGAGAGTTGCATTTCAGTACCACAACTGCATCCTGCTGTACTGTCTTGGTCCGGATTGTCTGCGGCGGTTGTCCATATACAGTGTGTGTACAAAGCCCATACTCGAGGTGCTTTCCTTTCCCTCCTTACTTGTCCAAGTGCAGTTTTCACGTTATAAGTATCGTTAGAGTACTATTCCATTCCATCTCCACGTACATGGATGAAAAGTGATTATCTGGAAGGGTTAGCTACCCTTCAGAAGAAATCATTCCTTGAGTCTTGGATATAATTCTCACTCTTTTTCTACAGTTATTTCGTTATTTTTCTCCCTAATAATCGTCATATTCGCGTTACAGGGTCCATTATCAAGCAGTACCCCAGGACAATGTGACTAACGTTTGTTTCTCAAAAGTAACTGTCACCAAAAAGATTTTCGTAAAAATTTTTGGTTTGCTCAGGGAGAAGTTTCGCTTATTACTGCCCAATATATGCGTTTAGAGAATATGTACTTATTGACTATTAAAGTGCGTTATCTTTGTAGTCTCTTAGCTACAACTTCTCAAATGTTGATATACAATAAGTTGATTCAGTAAAAGACGACATACATAATACATTTTAGTAGCCATTGACATCAGACTTTGATTCAAATGTCATGTCCCAGTTGACAAACAGGGTAAACTCACAACTCCAGCGATAATTTTTAGTGATGTTGGTATGGACTGAAACAAAAACAAATGTCCAGGATTTTTTTAATCTCATTTTGTTGGTTTTCTTTCGTTGCATCTGCTCGGGGCGGACTTCGTAAGACATCCGTTTAAATTCGTCATTGATCCATTAACTCAATTTTTTTATTACAGAGGGCAGCTAACCCTCTGGCCGAAAGTAATTTAAAGTGCATACCTCAAGAGCTATGAGCACTTTACAGCCGATGTTATGTTTCTCACGGTAGCGAATATTATCAAGTGCTCACACCTTTTGCAGTACACATTTTAGAGCCACGTTTACTGGAAGTTTATTTCTTGTTTTGGTCCATATTATCTCCTCTAAAAGCTTCTCGGTTAACCTATTAGTCCTATGGGACATGAATTTTTAATCACTTTGTGTAATCTCTAGTCACAGATTTTGAATGGTAATGCCAGGAAATGAGTCTGCCAAAAAAACCTGAGTGTGTATAAGAAAATAAATATAGGCAGCTTTTGTCGATATTTACTTGTCAATAACGACGTATAATATTTACATCGCAAGAGTTCAAGTTCCTTATGCCCGGAGACAAGGACTATGTCGTCTCCGACCATAGGTACCTAACTGGATGGAAAAAGATGTAGATGGCAATCTATTTTAAACCCATTCTTAATAGAAACATGTCTTTGTTGCTTCCCGAACTCTCTTCTTCTGTTTAGGTTTTTTAGAAGTTGCAGCATCTGTATTAAGAGCCGAAGAATACTGAATATGCTATTCCATGTTACGTTTTAGAAGGTTTCCGTAGCTATACAAATGCTAGGAATGTATCCTCAGTTTTCTTTACACTCCATTATATTTTTTGCACAGTGTCTTAAATGTTCATCTAGAAACTTTGCCATTTATTCTATACGACCATTTGAAATAAAAAAAAATCCTCTATGTGAAGAGACACATGGAAACCTTCACGGTAAATGGTAACAGCCAAACAGTTCCAGGATAAAGATTTATTTAAATCTTTGACCCCTGTTTCGGTGTATCTAAATATACATTCGTCAGAAGCAAAAATACACCTGAATAGTAAGACACCTTCATTAGCAAAAAATAAGCACTATAACTGAGATAGATTTAAAAGAACACTTATAGTTTTAAGTAACCATGAACATTACCAAAGTATTACAAGCACAAAAACTTTTACTCACCTACTAAAATCACATCTTGCAATGGAGATGCATAAAACAATCGTGCCAAAGCCGTCGTCAGTAGTTACAATTAAAATATAACCTCCATCTGTACAGGATAATTATGAAGAGATGGCCGATGCGAACACAAAAAAATCAAATTGCTCTGACCACAATGGGACTTAACTTCTGAGGTCATAAGAAGAACGTAGAACTACTTAAACCTAACTAAGGACATCACACACATCCATGCCCGAGGCAGGATTCGAACCTGCGACGTAGCGGTCGCGTGGTTCCAGACTGTAGCGCCGAGAACCACTCGGCCACTCCGGCCGGCGATGCGAACACAGCAGAGCAACAGTACTTAGCCTGTGAACTAGCGTGCAGGGGGAAGTACTAGGGCAGACAGTTTCATCGCACCTGTGGTATGTGCGAGACACTCGAGCACATCAAAACCCAGGGATACACACACACGAGCGTCAGAATCTTAAAGGTTGTGCTAATTATAACTCTCTGTCTTGATAATCAAAGCATATCAGAACGATTTAAAACACATACAATAGAAAATAGCACACAGGCAAAATGATATTCATATTGTCAAGCAGGTGAAGCTTGCGCTAAAGAACACATCTAACGAGAGTGGGCACTAGTGTTATGGGCGAGAACCTCTCGCAGATTAAACACTAGGATACATACCGGCGCAAGCAAACAAAAATTGTAGTAAAGCGAAACTATCTGTCGTCATGATTAAAAAACATAACAATCACTTAAACCACATATACATATCGAAAAATGTGAACAACAATCATCAAAAATACGTAAAATCCCACCACGACAGTAAAGGAGCATCTCACCAGCATCAACAGACAAGAAAACTAGCTTCTAGTCAGCCAGACTGTATGACATTAGACCAAAAAGTGGTTTGAAACTATCCAAAAAATTTTTGTTTCTAAGCTGTACCTGTTCGTTAAGAATACATCCATCTTTTTGAGATAAATGTTTGAAAATTTCTAATTCCTTGAACAGGTCCAGCTTGTAACCCTCACTCATTTCGTGTAGCAATTCTACGTCTTCCAGTGTACATGGCGTATGCTGTAAGAGCAACAGATGTTCATCAGACGTGGAATTGTACACGTTTTCTCCAATTTTACCTAGCATGTGTTCTTTATATCTTACTTCAGTGGGTCTACCTGTTTGTCCAACGTAATAGTTGGGGCAGTCGTTACAAGTAACTTTGTTAACTCCGAATTTAGTGCCACGTTCTTTTTGTTTTAAGCTATTATTTACGGAAAAGGCTACTCTGTAACCGTATTGCTTCTGTAGAAGTCTCCTTATTTTGTATTATGTATTCTACAGAATCAATACAGATTTCAGTCATATTTAAAATTTTGATATGTGGAAATCATAGTGTGACCAGTTTTGACAACCTACCTAACAGGCACACGTCTCAAAGCTCACCGTCCGTTCACGGAAGTTCAGTCCCTCTCGCACGCATGATCGTGTTTCAGATAGTAATGTGGCTCTGTTACCTTGTTACAGGAATGTGCAAGTCTTCTTTCCATTAATGAGTACGTAATTTTTAAGGAACGCTAGAAATTTGTTCCGTACTTGCAGTGCTTCACGGAACACTTACCACGTTTGCCCATACGTTAACCCTGCTACTTACTTGCAAATTCGTGACTGAAATGCGATTAGAGTAGACACAGTATTATAAATAAACCTTCTGAACAGTGAACATATTTGTGCTCGGGCCATTAATTCCTTTAACAATTACTTCTAAACACACTAGGCAACGTATGCCACCTAAATCGTTGTCAAACTACAGTGGAGTATCTGTATATTAGTTCTTGTCAGTCAGAGGACAGAAAAAGGAACCCCACCAAATTAAGAAATTCTACAGTCAACTGATGTGAGGTAAGAAACAGTCTTCACTTCAATAGACACATCTTGGATCGTGATCAGGACGTGATGTTCAAAGCAGTAATAGGACTGAAGCAATAGGGCCTATTGTAGGAAACTACGATTTGCACTATGCCAGTTAGTGAAAAATGGTACAACAACTTTCTCACGCATGTCCAACAGTATAATGTCCGGTGTTAGTTTTTCCTCTGAACGGATGACAACGGAAGACCCCCTCAGTAGCGTTGCTGAGTGTTGCGCGCATGCAGCCAGAATAAGGAGGGCGCTGGCCACTTGCAGACAGCTTCTTGCCCTCTCTATGTCTGTCCGCTGCTCCCTGTGTCAGGAATGGCGCCGATTGAATTTCGCGGTCCGCTGAGTCCTTCGCGATGAGTCCTGGTGCCCCATCCTGCCCCACCCCTCATGGGACGTCTTGCCCTCTGCTGTGTTGCCGCAGGAATATATCTTCCGCCGAATCAGGCCACTAGGGAGCCGTACGTCTCGACCTTAAGGGGGAGCAGTCACATCCTATGCTGTTTTTCTACTACACAATAGCTTTTCCTTTGCAGCAACCCTCTTAATAAATTTAATTTTCGTGTTTCATCCGTTGAGAGACACCAGTTATTGCTTTCTGATTACTTCTGCTTCCAAACGAAGGACAGCCGATAAACAACGAGCATGTGTGCATTCATGCTTGAGCTGACAGTCATGAGCGATGTGTATGTGGACAAAGAGGTTCTAACAACGCACCATACTTCTGAGTTAATCACGAATTAAATGAACCGTGTTCCTGAAGTTCCCTGTTGCACGGGAAGGGCACCTACTCCGAAGACTAGATGAGACCTTTGAGATGTAGGTTCAGTTATAACCGAAACGCCAATGCTCTTTGCTTGCAGCATTGACGACGGAAAGTAAAAACTCGGTTAAGATTAAATGTATAATAATTCGGCTAAATGGAACTACAGTAGTTAATTAAATTTGGAAAGCAGTATGAGTTTAGTTAATAAATTAAAGAAAATTTACAGTCGCCAGCTCATTAGGCTAGGAAAATTATATCACTGCCTTTTAATGTTGAAAAACTTACGTATCAATATGAAAGTAGTAACTGTTCTCGAAAGAACAGATTCCGTTGATGACATTGCAGGTTCTCTAGAATAAATGATAATTAATTGAAACCCTCAGCTGCCGACAGGTGTTGTTGATATACTTCGATTGGGATAGCTGAAAATGTGTGTCCCCACCCTGGTCCACACATTTTCAGTTATCCCCATGAAGGTATATCAACAACACCTGGCGGAAGCTGAAGGTTTCAATTAATTAACATTTACGTAACAATGCTTGGTTTTGTTGTAAGACGAAAACGGCACATAATTCGTAATTATTGCCCTAGCGTTATACCAAAGGGATATATCTTAGTGAACAAATACCTTTGAGTTTGATAGCAACTCATGGAAATCAGTTAATAATAATCACTACTAAACATTTACGTAAACGTAGAAATTCTTGAAATCACTAACTGTAATGCTTACTGTCATTAAATTTAATAAAAAGTTATTTATACCTATTCATTACTGAATGCTGTCATTTAGCTTATAATTTTTCGTAAAGATACAGCATTGTTCAATGATCAGATTCCTGTAAGTTACAGTTAACGTATTGTATTGTATTATACCATATGGAACTGGGGACCTAGAAACGGCGGAGAGGCTTCGTCCCCGCCGTAGCCGTCAGTGGTTCACAAACCAAAACAGGCTACAGCAGTTCACTCACCCCACCGGCGGCCTACACCGAACCCAGGCGAGTGTAACCCCAAATGTTTGCATCGTAGAGTAATAATGGTGTACGCGTACATGGAGACAGTGTTTTGCGCAGCATTCGCCGACATAGTGTAACTGAGGCGGAATAAGTGAAACCAGCCCGCATTCGCCGAGGCAGATGAAAAACCACCTTAAAAATCATCCACAGACTGGCCAGTACAGCTGACGGAAAGGAGTGCGTTACACCGCACGGCTAACCGGGCAAGCTACAGTTACGTCATTTGTAAAGTAAAAATTTCATTCCTAAGAGAGGCGAAGATAACTTCAACTTTCGTTACTATTCATGAACACTAACTTTATGCAATTTTTGGCATTATTGATTCAAGACATTAACATACGTAAAAAAAAAGAATAAATGAAACTTATTTATCCACGAAAAGGGATATTACTGAATTTTACTTTGTTCAGAAAAAAATGGCTCTGAGCACTATGTGACTCAACTTCTGAGGTCATTAGTTCCCTAGAACTTAGAACTAGTTAAACCTAACTAACCTAAGTACATCACAAACATCCATGCCCGAGGCAGGATTCGAACCTGCGACCGTAGCGGTCTTGCGGTTCCAGACTGCAGCGCCTTTAACCGCACGGCCACTTCGGCCGGCCTTTGTTCAGAACTATCGTTGAAACTACTGATACAGGCCTCTAGCAATTGCGTTAATTATTATTTTTACATTTATTGAAATTTTAGTTACTATAATTTCTTTAATAGAAACATCATACATACTGTAGTACTCATATTTACAAACGTTGATTCATGGAAAATTACATCGAAAGTAAAAAAGAATGGAAAATCTTTGGTAGCCCACAGAGTTGTGTTAGAAGGTCCCTCAAGACATTCCGATTTTGAGAGATTGGCTACATTTCTGTGCTGCTCCGCATTGATAGAACAAAATTTATGATCTCTCGCAGTGGCAATGACGCAGAAGCCGGTGGAACAAACAGCTGGTCTGTGTGGTCGATGACAACGAAGTACACGAAGTGAATGGTTAGCTTTCAAAAAGGAGTATTGAAATTCCTTTCTGTCTGACCGATGTAAGACTTGTCAGTCTTCGCAGCTGATCATATAGAAACCAGATTCCAAATATTTGTTGCTGTTGTTGCCAAATTCGAGGGGTAGTCTACAACCAATTACACTTTTCGTTTGAAATCCAATTTTTATGCTCGTTTTTCTGAAATAATGTGTTATTCTGTCGGAAAATACCACATTGTATGGAATAACAACAGATGTCCAGCCCTCTGGTTCTAATGTCTCATTCTTGTCACGTATTTTTGTTTTTAGTTTAATATGAAGCTTCATTACATCACGATCCTTACATCCGTTTGCCTTGGCTACCTGTCTAATCACACTTAATTCTTCCACCTCGACATTAGGGGTGAATGGCAGTTTCGGCGTCCTGTTGAACATAGCTCTGAAGTATGCCCATTTATGGTTACTACAGTGACAAGATTTCGCATTATAATCGCGCCAGTGGCCGTGGTCTTCCTCAAAATGTTAATCTTATACCTTCCAACCCATTTACTTAACCTACGATCTCTAAAATCTTATACTTCCTTCTTCTCCCAGTTCCACTATGAGTTCAAATTTTTCTTAGATCCCATACACTCTTTCTCCCACCTCGCGTATTTTACTTTCATCACCTTTGTATAGTAGTGTGATGTCGTCTACAAAACGTCTGTGATAAACAATTTTTTCTTGTCGTTAAACTTAAAATAATTAAATGACAACACAAATTCTAAAATTTCCAAATGTTCTAATGTTTCGCCCTGACTAATCTTTTTATACGTTAGCAAGTTCTTCCTTATAATCTCCAACGAACCGTTTACTGGGACGTTGGTATGCTTGTTAACAATGTCAAAAGAAGGCTATTAACTCTAGCTGGGATTGGTACATACTTAATCTCAATCGCAAATTCAAAACTGTTCTTGACGTTGAATGCTTTTTTGTAAGAATACGATGCTCTCAGTATATAGTTGCATTCCTTATTCAATGTGTAATTGGGACAAGACATATTATTAATTACCGGGTGAATCGGTTCCACTCTCTTGTGTATGTTTAATTTGCGAACGAATCTCAGGAATGGTCGGATACATCATTTTTAATCTACGTTTCTCTTTTCATCTAGAAACAAAAATATACTTATCTCAATCGTTTTCCTTATATGTGACTGAAATTTGTTTGTTGTAGATGTATATGGAGATTTCTCCTGACTTCAACTATGTTACTATCTGCAAAAAGTTTTTCACTTTCTTGGAGGTAATCACAGTCATAAATTACGACAGCCAAATTTTCTTTACCAGCACTCGTAGCTACAGCCCTTTCCATTTCCAAGGTTTGATTTAGGCTTTTAAGTGCTTCTAAATATTTTGCAGTTTCACGTTCGTAGCAACCTACTTTGGATATACATTTGTTAGTTTTTATCTACTATGTCCATTTTATCAAATTTATTGAGTTTAGCCATGTCACAAACAACTTTTACTTTCGTAGTAGTATTTTTGATCATGCCTGGAATCAATTTCCGAGTGATACTAAAATTCAGAAGATCCATTTCATTATCCATCATATCTTTGTTTGTGACATTAACCACCCTGTTCGCCAATTGATGTTTGCCTTCACGCTTTCCATCTATCCTTACATTATTCTTCGTCTGTAAATTGGAGGTTTTCTTCCTGTATCTCATTACGATCTTTTTCTGTTCATTGTCTACTACATTATTAACACCTTTGAAAACAAGAGAATTGTAATGGCGAGAGTAACGTGACAAAACGCAATTGAAGTCTGAATGCTTCCAAATTTCATTTTTCTCTACTCTTGTATATTTCCCTGATCTCAGTCGTTATTCATAGAATTTCACTTTTGAGTTTCACACCTATCACTGTTGCAGAATTATCATTAATTCTGACATTAGAGTATTTGGGAACGATCTCCTCATGCAAACAGAATTTGGTAAACTTTATTTTCATTTTATCTTTCATAACTCGCATTTTTGTTTTAAGGAACAGTTTTACCTCATTCTTAGCCTCACTTGGCACAAACTTAACAATTGAAGACATAAAGTTCATTCCTAAGCTTCCTACGCAAATTAAATTACAGAAGAGAGGGGAACGGACTCTACCGACAATTGATAATATGTCATGTTCCAATTACACATTGAACAAGGAATGCAACAAGAAACTGGGAGCAGAATTTACTTATAAAAAAAAATCATTGAATGTCAGGAATAGCTATGAATTTGCGAATGACATTACGGACGCACCAATCCCAGCTGGAGATAACATTGGCTTCTTTCGATATCGTTAACCTGTATACCAATGTCCCAGTAACGATACGTGGGAGAACGCAAGGAAGAACTAGCTAACGTATAAGAAGATTAGTCAGGGCGAAATATAACTTTTGGTAATTTTAGAACTTGTGTTGTAATTTAATTATTTTAAGTTTAACGATAAGATTTTTATCACAAGGACGGACTCGCAATGGGCCACAGTTTGTCTAGTACGTTAGCCGCGTTTTTGTAAATGAGCTAGATAATAAGTTTTTGGACAAAATCCTGACGTCTGCGCAAAAATTGTCTGTTACAGACGTTATGTAAACGACATCATACTCGTACTACTGTACAAAGGTGAGGAAAGTGAAATATGTGAGGTAACAGAAAGAGTGGGTGGGGTGCATGAAAAAATTAAACTCACAGTGGAACTGGGAGGAGAAGAAAGATAAGTTTTTGAGATCTTAGGTTAATTAGGTTAACTATAAGGGATAGAAGGCATAAGATCAGCTCACTTAGGAAGACGACGGCAACTGACACGATTAGAAATGCGAAATTTGTCACTGTAAGAACCACAAATGGGCATAATTCAGAGCTGTGTTCAACAGGATGCCAAAATGGCCATTCACCCCGAATGACGAGACCACACTATGGATGTATAATCGACTATAGATTTTTTAACTATTTAGTTAATAGTCACTGTTTCGTTAATTACCTTGCAATTACGTTCACGGTAATTTATGTGTTAGGCTGGAAGATTTGATTTTATATATGTTTTTAATCTTATATGTTTTACATTGGCTTTTATACAATTGTATGTTTTACCTTGGCAGACTAGGGGTTTCACATGATTAGTAATTGCACTTTTTACGTGGATTTTAAGTATGGATCCTATTCCACGTATAGTAGTTATAGTGTCAGAAGCTCGTTTTGCCATGTGGAGTAATTGTAATTACTAATTTCATATACCACATTTTAACCATTAGATTTGCGATACTGGTTAATCATGTACCCTAGGTATAGTTCCCTCTGCTGGCGTTAGTTTGCTTGACCAGACGCATTCTGATCATCACCAGTACTTACTATGTAGCTTCATTCTTAGTTTGAAGTTGATACTACATGAAAATATTTTATGGTATGTATGGCTGGTATGCACGGCTGTTAATCATGTAAATACTTTTTATCTTTCTTATGTAGCACCAGGACTTTCATAGATTTATCGTAAGCAATCTGAACTTAGTTCGTCATACATTGTTTTTGTTTGTAACAGATCTCAAGATGGCAGTATTCGAAACCGTTAGTAGTGAAGTGAAAAAGTTTGTGTGATCAAGACGAACCTGTAAAATATGATCACCGACTCATTTTCAGACCTTATGTCTTTAATTGAAAAATCTAATTCAGATTGCATTTGGATCCATGAACGATTAGGCTTCGCCTTGTCTGCAAATCAGTCTTCATTCACTGGCATCTGTCCCATAGCCGAGTAGACCTCTCACTTGTACGTTTCCATGTTTACTTCTGGCGATGAAAAGCTGATTTACTGGGGCAAATCTCACATATCACTGACTAGGTAGCTCAGTAAACTGAGCAACTGCATCCTTCCAATGCGCGTATGTAGTCGACATGTATTCCTGAATAGGAAAGTATTCCGTGATCTTTCAACTATTAATTGTACTCATTCGGTGAGGTAATTCTGCCTGTAAACCTTAGAAACTTTTAAATCCGACCGAAAATTCTGGCCACATTATCCCAGTCGCCCACCGGTGTACACCACTGACGACAGGACAGAGGAAGGCAGTGCGAACATTCGCGCAAGGAGACGTTCTCGCAGCGTTTTTTATTCTTCATGCTATATGCTGAACTGTATTTGTTATTAACACTTGCGGGCGCCGTGTCCTCGCATTCTTCGGGCAGCAAACACACAGAAGACGTGAGCAGTACCCGTCCGGCACTCCCTCTCAGATGGTCTCGGCATCGGATTCCACCATCATCATGAAAGTTAAGAAGGTCTACAAACGTTTCCTGTAACACGTCAAACACGTCGCCCCAGGGCAGTCACCAGTCTTTGTTAAGTTCGTGCTTGAATGGCACGGGACCCCAGCCTTTGCAACATCTTTTTCCTCCTCCTGATATTCTTTTTCCTCTCCCTTGGAGAACATGCATGAAATATTTTTCGAACTGTGTTCTGAATTTTCAGTAGCCTGACATCGGAACAGTCACCACACTGTTTTCTTTCTTTCTTTTTTTTCTTCCTTCATCTCCTACCCTTCCTCCGCTTTGTCGTTTGAGGTTCCTCTTTGTTTGTTCTTCCTCACTGTGTGCTCTACATGGTCAGGTCACCTGTCCGAGAGGTGCCTAATCTGCACCAACAGTGGAGTATCCACGTTCCTTTCAGACTCCACGCACACCTGTTCCCATTTGGACCTCTTGTTCGCCTGCCAACAATTTCCCAGTTGTGGTGACCAGGTAGAATACCTCACAAACGTAATCCTTACAGCCGCAAAACGTTCCATACCTCGAACTTCATCTTTACCGCGCCGTTTTCCAGTCGCTTGGTGGACTGAGGCGTGCCGCGACGAAAATTCGAGCGTGGAGACGTTCTCGCAACGTTTTTAACCGTAATTCTATATGGTGAACTGTTTTTGTTATAAAAACTTGTGGGTGCAGTGTCATCGCATTCTTCGATACAGCAAAAATGCCCGCGGGATTTCATTTACTAGTTCTTTTAACAGTTCCACTCCATTTCCTGTCGTGTGGACCATCCTCCAGCGGCTCTCTGGGACCAAGGTGCATTCACCAATTTCCGCCCTGACGGTAGCAGATCAACAATTGTTGACCTCGTTGCTATCTCCAACAGCTTTGGCCTCTATTTTGCGGAGATTTTGAGCTCTATCTCCCGGCCTTACTCCATCGGAAAGAGAGGAGTAGGCTTATGTGATACCCTTCTCCATTCAGAATCGTGAATGCTACAATACAATGCTGCCTTTACTATCAGGGAGCTATATGGTGCTCTCACTTCCTTCCGATCTTCCATTCCACAGCCAGACAGTGTTCACATTCAGATGTTGCGTTACCTTTCTCTTGCGGGAAAGCACTTTCTTCTTCTTGTGTACAATCCCATCTGGAGAGATGTCAAGTTTCCTAGACGCTGGCTTGAAGCGACTTCGGTATGGACCTTCTTTCTAGCTTCCTCCCTATTCCACTCACCGACTCTGATTTTTAGGTGGTGGTATATATGATTCATGCCCACCTGGTATAGTGGATTGAGCCTTCACAATTTACTAAATAGTACACAAAGAGGATTCCAAACACGCCGTTCTGCAGTTGACCATCTCGTCACTTAGCAAACCCATGTCATGAACAGTTTTCTGCGAAAATATCAGACTGTGGCCGTGGTTTTGATTTGAAGGAAAATTGCGGCATCTGTTGAAGGACTGGTATGCTCTGTACTCTCTACGAGTGAGGCTTCCGAGGCTGCATGCTCCCTTTCCTTCAGAAACTTTTATAACGTTGTTCACAAGATGCATGTGGGGTGGGTCAGGGCTCCGTCCTAAGTGTCGTCCTCTTCCCTATAGCCATTAACGCTATTACGGCCTCTCTCCCGCCTAGCTCCTCTGGCTCCCGTTTCTTCGATGATTTTTCGATCTGTTGCAGTTTTCCACGGACTTGCTTTTCCACGTGCTAACCTCCCTGACCGGCCCCTTCAGAGGTGTCGCGATCGGTTTCACTTGTGGAGCATCGACAATGGCTTTCGCTTTTCCACTGACAAAATCGTTTGTAAGAGTTTCTGGCGGCATAATGTGTCTCTACATCTTGGGCCTGTTGCTCTTCCGTTCGCCGAATCTATGAAGTTTCTGGTGCTCATAATTGATACAAAATTTTCTTGATCTTCCCAAGTGTCTTACCTAGCCACTCATTGCAACCAGTCTCTCAACGTCCTACATATCTTGATCTGTTCTTCCTGGGGAACGGAACGTACCACAGTCCTCCACTTGTACCGATCAGTTATCCGTTCGAAACTAGACTGTGTGTGTTTCGTTTATGCATCTGCACGCTCTTCGATCTTAGGCCGTCTAACTACAATCAATAATCATGGAAACTGTTGGTCACTGGCGCCAGTTTACACTATCCTAGAAGAGAGTCTGTATGCAGTAGCTGCCGAACTATTGCTGTCATACCGGCGTGATATTGTTCTCAGCAGATATGCATGCTGTTTGTCTGCCATATCCAGCCACCCACCCTGTGCCTCCTTCTTCGATGATTGCCGTATGGGGTGCGTCCCTCTTCTCTGTTACCTTCTGGATTTCACTTTCAGCTATTGTTCTAGCAGCTTAACTTCATGGTACTTTCCACTTTCCCGATACGTTTGAACCCTTCTTTACCTTAGCTTCGTGTGGCGGCTCGTGTTCACTTTAGACTTAAATCGCTTTCTAAGGGAAGTACTCAGGATTCGACCTTCGAACGGAACTTTCCCGTAGTATCTTTGTATACACGGATGGCTGACGGACTGACCCTGGCGTCGGGTGTGCCTTCGTCATGGACACCGACGATTTTCTACGGCTTCCGGAACATTGCTCAGTATTTACCACAGAGTTCTTCGGTCTGTATCAGGCAATGCAATACATCTGCGACAAAGGCTTTTCAAATGTGTCATCTCCTACGACACTCTGAATGCCCTTCAGAGACTCTGTGCGCTGTAGATGGTTCATCCCTTAGTCCAACGGGTCCAAGAAAGCTTCCATTTGCTCGTTCCTGAGCGAACCACTGTGATGTTTATGTGGTTTCGTTGTCACGCCCGTCTGACGAGAAACGAGGCTGCTGATGCTGCTGCCAAAGCTGCAGTTCTCCTACCTCTTTCCGCTAGTTCTTCCATTCCTTCCGATGTTCTCCGCATTTCCGTCTGTCAGCAGGTAGGGCCACTTTGGCATCACCATTGGTCTTCCCTTAACAGGAAAAGGCTCCGCGTAACTAAACCGTTCCCAGTTGGTCGACCTCTCTCTCTCTCGCCGTGAAGGAATCATTTCAGATAGGGTGCATATCGGATACTGTCGCATTAGCCATCAACATTTGTTGTGATTCCCCACAACGTTGTGCTCATTGTCATCAACCTTCGAGAGTTCACCATTTCCTGTCGGAATGATCTTCCTTTTGTTTTGCGACGTTCTAAACTAAGTGGGCGCCTGAGATATCGGCCGCGTTTCAGTTTTCATCCGTCGTAGTAATATGGCCACCCTGTTGTCTCTACAAAGTATTTTGTGGACCTTTCTCCAAGAGGAAGCCCTTGTTCTTAGCTCTCTTTCCTCCCATCGATTTAGCTTAACGTGTATTCGTCTTTCGTATTAAACAGTGGACGACAGTCGTCTTCACTGTCAGTCCTGCAGGAGGCGACAATGCGAGAGACCAACTCTCAAAAAGTCGAAGACTTCAAGAAGCTTACAAGCGAGGCGGCAGAGCTCTCGCTTCCTTTCTGGACTTACACTGTTCTCCTAGGATATCCATGAAATTGGTCTTGACAAGGTTTCCCAAGGTAAACAGATACCGACATAAAAGAATCCTTGGAGGACGTCTGATTTTGTGAAATCACAGTGACGCGCATGAAATGCAACCAGACGCAGAGTGAGTCACCTTCTCTCGTGGTGATCGTCAACAGCATCAGAAGATAAAGAAGCTCTGTTCTGGCAGGTGGCGGGGGAGGGGGGTAGGAAAGGGCGAGGAGAAGGCGACACTCAGGTCACCGTCAAACATCCAGAGAAAAAAAGGTCACTCCAGCGCGCTTCCGCTGCCCAGCGATTAGACATCTGAATAATGACATGCCGCACGCGACTATATCTTCCCAGTGGCAGGCTGAAATGCGCAGGCGAACACGTGGGCACAAGATACCAAGACGCATCCTCTAAAGTGGAAAAACCTGTTGGCACACCCGTCGCTAACTGCCGTTTAATGACGCAGTCGCACTTTAACGCAGAGTCCAACTCAAGAAGAAGGCCGACCGTCCCGTAAGACGTCTGCGACCAGCAGCACAGACGCTGGCCACGTCCACCAACTCCTGAAGCACTTAACACACATTACAGTGCAAATTACTGTTTACAGATATGTTGATAATAAAGTTTTCTTTTTGTCCATGCAGAGAAATAAGACAAAATACGAGATACGATGATTGAATCTTACCTCAAACACTTTGCTTTCTTCCTCTTCTGGTCAGAAGGATATGTTGATCTTTCATGGTATTTCTTTTTGACAAGTGACTGAACAAGTATTCCATCATCATTATCCATGGTTGTCGAGGAAATTTTATCCAACAATAACACAATAAACATTCTCCATTCACTCACAAACGCGTTAGCAAAGACCAACGTTCCAGTATGGCTAGGTAGCAGTGTTTTGAAACTTTCTTTTCTTTCACGATAGCGTGAATTCAGAACAACATAACTAAGGTTCCACTCACAGGCTCAAAACTAATGTTCAAGAACTTACAAGCTGGGAAAGCAGCATTGTTTGGACTAAAGAGTAACATCTAGAATGCGATATTTGCATCTTCAAACCTTTTTAAATGAGGGCGTTCGCTAAGGATTCATCAGTTTATGCTACTTAATCATGCAGTGCATTCACTCAGTTTTGCTTTGAAACCAGAAGCTTATACACTGGCTTTTGTGACAGTAGGCTGTTTTGCGGTTAAGTTTTAGGGCAGACACAAGCAGTTATGCTCGAATTTTAAGGGCATAATCGATAGATTGCAGCATGGAGAACAAGTTGATGTCAACAATTCGTCTGAGAGAAAAACTGGACTTCATACGATTTTCTTCTGGACACCTCAGTTAGATTTACCAAACTTAGTTACTTCTTCTACGCTCGTATGTGACTACCAGTGAAGAGGGTTGTTAGTCCTATTGGTGACTTTCTGAATAATTGCGATGGAAATGATCGTGGCTCTCATGATGATTCTAATCGATAGAACCAATTGCTGGAGGATGTACCGGATACTAGGTTCGAGTGTGTTTGATACAGCAGTGCGAAATATTACATATACAAAATGCGGCTACGTGATATGCATGGTTGTATACCTATACCTCAGATAAAACAAGTAGGGATAGACCAAAAAGGTAGAGGGAATCAAGTTCAAATGGCTCTGAACACTATTGAACTTAACATCAGAGATCATCAGTCCCCTAGAACTCAGAACTACTTAAACCTAACTAACCTAAGGACATCACACATATCCATGCCCGAGGCAGGATTCGAACCTGCGACCGTAGCAGTCGCGCGGTTCCGGACTGAAGCGCCTAGAACCGCTCGACCACCGAGGCCAGTAGGGAATTAAGTCTTCTTCTGTCGAGGACAACACGTAACCGAATGGAGGCAATGCTAACTAGGACACGAAAGAGAATGGAGTAAACTTTTAACACAGAGTACATCTTGCAAAGTGGACTAATAAAAAAGATTCTACTTCCATTTCATTGTTAATGTTAAATAACTGTACGTGATTTGTAAAAAATGTGATGTAATTTGTGTGTGACGATTAAAAAGCTAGGTATCATATCACTTAATGAAAATCAGAAAAATAAATTACACTTAGACGTAGAACCGTCTGCAAACTCGAGTATTTCAGCGCAAAACGCTATTAAGGGGCTCCGGAACGCCCTATACTTGCAATGTTAAAATAACGCTTATAAATTACATCTTTCCTCACAAAGTATTTGAGGTAGGAAGTTGAACTTTTTACAGATTATTTATTTGAATATGGGCTACAACTTAACACAGGGATTTTACAAAATTATAGTTCAGTTATTAAAGATGATTTTTTTTCAATTGTAATGAAAATTCACAACATTTTTTTGCAATTTTTTATTTATATATTCAAAAATATACAGTTTTTTGGAAAACGGCTGTGTTAAATTATGCAGAAGGTACTGTGTAACATTTACTGAAAGTTTGAAACAAATATGTTTGGAAGATCCTTATAAAACATGTAATTAGTATGAGAAAATAAAAGTTTTGGGAATCGAGCGTCAAAGATTGGATTAACTTTTTAGTGCATTCCATGTCCATAGGATGGATTATCTTCATCCTCTGGAAACTCCTCCTCCAGCTTCCTCTTGTTCCTCCTCCTGTTTACTCTTGCTTGTATTTCTAGACTCTTTACAGCCCTGTCTGCAGCCCGAAGGCGTTCCTTGTCTAAAGCAAGCATCGCTCGTACCATGTTAGAACCTATCTTCATTCCCATATTTCTAAATACCTTGCACTTTACAATGTTGCCATCATTGAAAGTCGCAACAGCATCATACACACCAAAGTGAAGTGTTTCTATTCCAACAAATACAGTCTTGGGGATTCTCGACCATATAACACTATTTATACTTTCATTGGGGTTTTGAGTTTTTCCGTGAATACACTTTTTCAACAGTTCAGGTGCTGCTATGTCTCTGAAAATAGGTTTTATACTTTATCTCACATCACTAAAATGTACCTGATGAACACGGACGTTAATAATAACACCATTTGACAGCAGTTTAACAGCGCCACAGTGGGTCACGCCCATGTAGAACACATTTCAAAAAAAATTTAAAAATAGTTGTAGTCTTCGGAATTGAATAAATTATATATCTATTAAAAGGTAATAGTCTGCAGATTCAGAAAACGCAAAAAAGTAAAATTTGAACTTTTCATGATTTTGAGCCTTTCCGGAGCCCCTTAAGAGCGCATACTGTGCAGCACGTCTACAGGGTGTAGAGTGAAGATACTCGTCAAACATGTAATTACAGTGTCGTCAGATTATCTACTTTTGACGTCCATTTTTCTGCCGAAAATATGCGCGGGCCAAAATTTAGGTACAGGGGTTTTTCTATTGCCAGAATAGAAGGAACAGCGCTGTGGCATCCAAGTGCGTGAGTACCCTGTATTATACTAGATTTCTGAATCACATGGATATCCTCGTCAGTTTATAACAGACCGAACTCTGAGGGAATAGCATCACTCTTCAATAGTTATCTGTAACTTCGTAATTGATAGACGAATTTTAAAAGTTACAAAGATTGCATATTTGAATGGGCGACCACTTTTTTTACTCCTTTTAAGCAATAAATTACCAGAGATGAAATATTATAGGAATCAAGACAGTGCAAGAAAATATTCCACCCAAAGACGTTGAGATTGAAAATTGTAAATTACTTCCAGTTTTATCAAATCAGTCCATTGCGACTTCGCTGTTGAATGAGTTTATTACTTTGAACGAAGTTAATTACTGTCCAGTGTAGGTTACCATGAGAAAAAGATTGCAGAGAGAATAACATTGTAAAAGTCTGGTCGTGAACTGTAGGATGTTTGATAGTTGTAAGAAAGTTAGAAAGTCTGAAAAGGGAAATGATAAGACTCAATCCACATGAAGTGTGGGTTATTGAAGTGAAATGGAAAGATCACAAGAATTTTTGGTCAGACGATTATGGGGTAATATCGATAGCAGCAGTAATCAGTATAAATGGAGTAGGATTTATTACGAATAGCAAGGTAGGCTGAGAGTGAGCTACTGTTAACAGTTCAGTGATGATGATATCGTTACATTCGACAGCAAACCAACAAACATCAGTAGTTCAGGTATACATGCAGAATGTCAAGAAATACAGAAGGCATACGAGGATACTAAACGGTAATTCAATACGTAACAAGAGATGAAGTCATGGTTGACTGGACTGCAGCAGAAGTAAGCGTTAGCGGTAATACGGGCTTGATAGTAGGAATCAAAGAGGAGATAGATGGAGCTTTGCAATAAATTTCAATTAATAATAGCGAATGACGATGAGCTATATTTGGAAAGGGTTCCAGTTAGATTACATCTCGATCAGGCAGGGATTTCGAAATCAGATACTCGATAGTAAAGAGTACCCAGGAGCAGACATACACTTAGATCGCAATTTAGTAATTATGAAGAGTAGAGAGTAGGTTGAAGTTTAAGAGACAGGTCAGGAATAATCATTGCCCAAAGAAGTGGGATATGGAGGTACTAAGGAATGAAGAGTTACGCTTAAAGTTCTCTCGGGCAATAGATACTGTTGTAATTAATAGCTTAGTTGCCAGTTCAGCTGAAGATTAATGGATATCCAGAGTCTACGGAATAAGGAATGCTGAAGTACAAGACACTTAGGAATGAAACCAACAGGAAGTGCAGGTACAAATGGTTCAAATGGTTCTGAGCACTGTGGGACTCAACTGCTGAGGTCATTAGTCCCCTAGAACTTAGAACGAGTTAAACCTAACTAACCTAAGGACATCACAAACATCCATGCCCGAGGCAGGATTCGAACCTGCGACCGTAGCGGTCTTGCGGTTCCAGACTGCAGCGCCTTTAACCGCACGGCCACTTCGGCCGGCTAGTGCAACTCAGTTTAAAGGAAAGACAAAATAACCTCGGGTGAAATTAAAAGCAAAGGCGGTAGCTTTAGGAGAGCAGTGGTAAATCCACTGTTAAAGGCAGAAGAGGGAATGGATGTGTGTAAAGATACACTGAAAGCTTCTATGAGAGTGGAGGAAATGTCTGATTAGGTGGTAGAATAAGAAGCAGAAGTCGACAGATGAAATGGGGAATCCAGTATTAGAAGTACAATTTCTTGAGCTGTGGACGACTTATGATCAAATAATGCAGAAAGGATAAATAACATTGCTTCGGAATTTCTAAAATCATTGGGGAAATCTGCAACAAAACGGCTAGACAAGTTGGTGTGTAGAGTGTTTGAGACTGGCGATTTACCGTTTTACTTTCGGAAAAACGTCGTCTACACAATTCCGAAGATAGGAAGAGCGAAAAGTATCGCAGAATGGGCGTTAACGCTCAGAAATCCAAGTTTAGACAAAAATAATGTACACAAGAATGGAAAAGAAAGTTGAGGATCTGTTACTTGACGACTTCTGTGGCTTTAGAAACGGTAAAGGTTCAGAGAGGCTGTTCTGACGTTGTGGTTGATAATGAAATCAAGACTCGTTCATGGGATTTCTCGATCTAGGAAGAGCGGTAGTCTCTGTAAAATATTGCAAGTTGTTTGAAATTATGAAAACAAATGTGGTTAGGTATAGGGCATGACGGGTAATACACATTGTGTACAAGAACGAAGAGGGAACGATAAGACTGGAAGAGAAGAACGAAGTACTCGGATTAAATGGGTGTAAGACACTGTTGTACTCTTTCGCCCTACTATTCAATCTATACATCGAAGGAGAAATGGCAGAAATAAAAAAAAGACTCAGTAGTGGGAATAAGATTCAGGCTAAAAAGATATCCGTGGTAAGATTCACTGATGACTTTGCTATCTTCAGAGCAAGTGAAGAATATTGTGAGCTGTTGAATGAGTAAAGAATATGAATTGATGACAAACCGGAAGAAGGCGAAGGTAATTACGTGTAGGTGAAACGCGAATAGCGAGAAACTTAGTATCAGAATTGGGGATCCAGAAGCAGTGGAAATTGAGCAATTCTGATACTTACCCAGCAAAATAACCTAAGATGATTGGAACATGGAAGACCTAAAAGACTATCACTGACAGAAAGGCGTTCCCTCTGGGCAACAGAAGTCTGCTAGCTTCAAACATAGGGCTTAACTTAACAAAACATTTTTAAAATGTACGTTTTGATTAGAGCATTGTGTGGTGGTGAATGACGCACTGTGAGAAAACCGGAACAGAAGAGAAGAAAGCATTTGAAAGGTGGCCGTACAGAAGAATTTTGAATATTAGGCGGACTGATTAGAAAAGAACGATTAGGCTCTCCGCAGAATCTCCTACAAAAGAAAATAGGGAAAAAAATTATAAAAAGAAAGGGGAGGACATGTGTTAAGATATCAGAGAATAACTTCCATGGTAGGACAGGGAGCTGTATACGTAGAAACTATAGAGAAAGACAGAGATTGGAATACACTTCGCAAATTATTGAGGACGTAAGACTGCCGGTACAGGAGACAAATTGGTGGCGGGCAGCATCAAACCAGTCAGATCACTACGATTACAAATGCTGAGACTATGTGGTGTGGACCTAAAGCTCCTATCGGTAACTGTCACTCTTTTTATTTTCAATCCGGTAACTGTTCTGGGAGACCTCTGACGTTAAATCAAGAGAATTTTTACCCGAGTGTTTGGCGTTAGCAGTCATCTGTTGGTTCCAATCAAGTATGCAGCGAACTTGGCAGTGATAGAGGAGAGGGGGGGGGGGATGAAATCTATAAATCCATTAACATAGATAAAGCATACAAGTGCTGCGATAATCGACGGCAGCCAGGCAGAGAGTCATAGATGTACTCCAAGCGAATGTACTGCAACGTTATCATGCATAATTACGTGCATTTTTTGTGGAATCTGCAGCCGCGTTCCGTTGTTGCGATACAAACATATAAGTGTGTGTTCTCGTCACGTCATACAATGAAGTAAAATGGAAAAGAATTTGGAAGGTAACAAATATCTAGATACAACGGACTGAAAAATTAGCTAAAATTGTCGAAAAAAGGAACGGCGGCTACACTTTATGGCGTATTAATACGAAACTGCACACAATGTACAAAGAATTTGTTCCTCCTATAGGTGTATCCAAAGTAGTTTGAGTAAAAAGAGTTCAAAGATATCAAAAAGTGGTGAAATAATTATCATTTCCATGAAGAGTCCTTAAACAGATGTTCGCAACTATGGGCGTTTATATCTGACGTCAGTCACGAGTAGAATGTTGCAACACGTATGATGGTCTCGTAATATGTATTTACTTTGGACGGGGGAATCTCACCCGCGCGATTCGCATTCTGTAAATAACGGTCCTGAGAATCTCATTTAGCTCTGCTCGTACTCTATAGCCAATCTAGAGCGGTGCGTCACCCATGTTGATGCTGAGCCCATTGACATTCGAAAGGCAGTGTCACCTAATGAACAAAATAAAAGAGCATATAAAACCACACCATCTTTGCAATTAGCTTGAAGAGATCGCAGGATCCTTCCTAATGGAGAGAGATCGATTTAAAATCAGGCTCGGGAATCCCCCTTATGAGTGTTACAGAAACACTAATTTTCACATTATGCAGTAAAAGTATAGATAACGTCGGCGGTTCCAGAAGGATGTCTATGGCTGATAATGTCATTTCCAAACTATTTTCTGGTGACTTGCAAGAATACCTGCTGAAGACAGACTCCTGGTAAAGAAAGTCCAAGAAAGAGTAACGCGTTTCGTGAGGGATTCGTTTGACAAGCCAAAATCACTCGGAGGTGCTCATCCATCTCTGTTGGCAGGCACTACACGAAATCCGTTGCATTTTCCGAAGAGAATGTGCATTATTAAAAAGATTAGAGCGGTATATTAATCCCTCCAACAAACATTGCGAAAACGATATTGTAATGCGCTCAAAGGACATTGCTAATCTGCAAGAACTAGTAAACGATGAGGAAGATTGGTTGCGGAGGAAGAGTCCCTGCATCAGCTGAGATCATACGGGAGAGAGAACTGAACATCGTACAAAACTTCGAATACCTAGGGGCTAGGATACAAACAAGCGCAAAGTGTTGCACTAATCGTGTAAAACAGGATGTAAGGGAAGCGATAATGGCTATGCATAGAACAGATCATATTATTTCAGTCAGGCTAGAGAAAGCAATGGCACTGTTCAGAGCCAAAATCTCTCCAAAACGTACGGCATACAAATAATAGGACTACACGTCAGAGTGAGAAATCTAATGACACTAGAAAGAGAAAAGCCGACCTACATAAAGAAAGAAATTGCAGTGTCCAAACCAACATGATTGAACTTGTGTGGCTATTAGGCTGCAATAAGCTTTTTATAAATTTCTGATGGAGTTTTACCGAAAGCAGATTTTAACGTGCTGGACTCGGGAATTAAACTGAATATGAGGCAATAATAGCACAGATCACGCCTAAACAGGTGCGCTTCACTTAAGAAACCTCCGAAAGTATAAGGCCGGCCGGAGTGGCCGAGCGGTTCTAGGCGCTACAGTCTGGAACCGCGCGACCACTACGGTCGCCGGTTCGAATCCTGCCTCGGGCATGGATGTGTGTGATGTCCTTAGGTTAGTTAGGTTTAAGTAGTTCTAAGTTCTAGGGGACTGATGACCTCGGCAGTTAAGTCTCATAGGGCTCAGAGACATTTGAGCCTCTGAAAGTATACTTAGCCTCTATGCGGAATAGATATTGGAGACTATGTACAGGAAATTCACTTGAGCGAGATGCTAGGAGAGAGAGAGTCACCTGTGGCTGATATTCATTCAGCGAAAGAAACATTTATTTTACTGTAGACAAGACATTGGCTTTCAGTATCATCATATTTCAAAAGTGTCATGGTCCGTAGCTCATATACAACTAACCCGAATTTATGATGCAATTACGTGACATCTCGCATCGCGGCTTGAAATATATACGCGCAAGATAAATGTGCATCCCGAAACAGCAGTCTTTTCTACGAGGAATGTTCTACTTCAACAAGATGTGTGTTCCAGAGGCTACGTACCACTGCTATCGTAGTAGCTGCTCAAAACATTTGCATACCCCACAGCGCAACGATTGTAGTGTATGTTCCGGTCTTATGCTATGGAAATACAGTGTGTAGCGTTTTTAGTTTTCTCTAGTCTCTGGCGATGCCCTTCATTTACATAAAAGTTTTATTCTGGAATATCGCGTGGGAAAAGCATGTTCACTTAAGAAAATTAAATGTCTGGCTTCACACCAGAACAATACAGATCTGTGCAGCAATCTTAAACACGTGCTGCTGTTGCAAATGACATATTTAATTATACAGTACAGTGGCTTAAAAACAACGAAGAGATTGAATTTCGTTGTTGGCTCACCCAATTCAACTCTCAGTTACGCATTCTTAAATCATTTAGGTGGTTGTAAGGTCTGGAGTCAGGTTTATTTTTTCCGTTAGTCATATTTACAAGTCTAGCGTTTTATGTTGTCCACATGAAGATTTTCAGACGAACTGTTGGTACCTGTTGGATACGCGCTCAAACCGCTTTCTGCTTCATTCTGCTTCGGATACTGTTCTTGAATTCTTCTTTTACTGTTCTATTCGCAAGCTTTTTGCTGAAGGAAGAGCGTTTGTCCTCCACTTAAAGCAGACATCAGAAACCACAGGTGTTAAATCTGTCAGCGTAAGCAACAATGCAGAGAAATAATTGTAGCACTAAGTATTTGTTGGTTTAGTAGATATTTTAAATCATTTATGTCACAAAGATGAGGTACTCATGAGTCCCAAACTTTGTATGCTACTGAATATACGCAATGTAACTCTGTTATCATTTGACATCTCGCCTGTAAGAAAAAACAACGAGAATTTCTCTTTACTTCCTGTAAGATATTTTTCCGGGGTGACATTATACAAAGGAGGGAAGTGAAGAACAATGGAACTGTATGTTCTTTGTGTGTATCCACCTCCTTAGCTGAGTGGTCAGCACTTCAGACTGCCATGCACCGGGCCCGGGTTCGGTTACCGGCCGGTTCGGCGGTTTTCTCCGCTCAGGGACTGGGTTGTCTGTTGTCATTTCATTTCATCATCATCGACGCACAGCTCGCCTAATGTGGTGTCACTTGAAAAGACTTGCAACCTGGCGGACGAACTAGAACAGGTGGAGTCTCCCGGCGTTCAATGTCGTACTATCATTTCATTTCATTCTATATAAAGAAAAATGCTGACTCCGAAGTACATAATCGACATTAAAAACCATTTTTCAGTTAACGCTCTGAGGTCCACGATCTTTGTCAATCCTTTAATGCTATTCTTTTAAATTAAATTAAAGAAATACGAGTTTTTGGTGCAATAGTTACAACGACAAAACTTGTGCAATACACGCGTGTATTGCTAGATGTTTCACTGTTGTTATTATTTCCAGCTTTTCGTCAGCAAATAGGTATTCGAATGGTAGAAAATTACCTACTAATAGTAAGTATGGTTTGGTGTATACGTTCGTAGCGTTTTTTTTTTTTCACAACTTACGTAACAGATACACTTAACAGAGGCTTTGGTGATCAATAATATATTTTCCTTCGCTATTTACAACAGTCTGTCAATGCTGGTGTTACTTTTCGATTCCTCGACAGTAGAACATAAATAACTCCTCAAGTTATGCTCGGAGAACATTTTCATGCGGAAAGGAGGTTCCATGAGGGTTGCTCGGTAGCGGGTGGAAAAATTAATATCAGTGTGTTCAAGATTACATGAACAATGTGATGTGGACTGACTTCCAAACCCAACTCCTATACTGTGTTTTCTTGTCGGTGTAGCTGAAAGCGGTTGGGAGGTATCGAGGAATGGCATCACTTCACGCTGTCTTCCCGCCGGTCGTTATTCTTCCAAACTGTCTCCGTCACAGCTGTTCAAAACGAATGCCAGCAGTGATGGTTACGCCTCGGGGAAGCAATTCGTGGCACACCATACCGCAGCTGTTTCGCAAGCCGAGTAGCATAATCTTTTTTGGACGAGGAATTGCTTTTTTCCTTCTGAGCTCAACCATTCCTTACTTCCCCTTACGTTAGCTTAAGGACAACATTTCGCGTCACCAGTAACGATGCAGCATAGGAATGGTCAGTGTTTTCACGAGCCAATTGATGATGAGCAAGCAGAGTTTCGCATATGACCATACGGTTATTTTTGTGATTTTGGCTTAGAGTACGCGGTATTCCTACACAAGATTTTCTTAACATTCCCCATTGTATGCAAGTGTAGCTGATGGAATGATCACAGTTCATCACATTTGGCAGCTTCCGTGTACAGCGACGTGCTGCATTGTTGGTGAATGCATGTAAACGATCTCCACGGAACCCTGAATACCTTCTTGAACGTGGAGTCACTAATGTCAAAATGATCCTCCTTGAAACGAGAAAAACCATTTTCTTACTGTGCTTTGTCCAGTGATATTATCCCCAACACAGCACAAATGTTTCTGACTGCCTCCGCTGCTGTCACTCCACTAACGAACTCAAACACAAAAATATGTCAGAAATGTAATGATTTCTCCACGTGACACTCCATTTCTTAGCGGACGCAGGTCCATTCCTTATCTAAAAAAATGATTGTATGTAAAATCAGATAGCAACAGTGGACTAGAAATACAAAATGACAGTCGACAGCAAGCGGAGTACCGACATGCAACACAAAAACGCTACGACCTTCTGCACCAGCCAAAAACTTTACATTTAGTTACGTTGAAGGTGAACTGTCCCTCCATGCACCTATTGTAATTCATCTGTAGACCTATGTGAATTTCGTCACATATACCTGGAGGTGCATGTTTTCCACATGTAACAGTATCATTTGCTAAAGGCCTCGCGGATCGTCCAAGTTCATCGAACACCTCATTAAAGAACAGCAATAGCATTACAAATTCCTCTTGCCGTCATCAAGGAATTACTTTCACACCTTACGATTTGCACCGTTAACTCTACTCAGTTTTCGAAATGTTCTTAAATCCAATTTCTTAAGATTTTCCACAGGTCCGTGACTTGTTCACTAAGCGATACTACGGAATCCTACCGAATATCTTTGGGAACTCAGTGAATGACACAGTTTTTAGGCAGCGCATGTACCAGAAGATTGAGCTGTGTTTAAAATAAATCAGCAGAATGCATAGTGATTCGTAGATAAAAGGTTTTCATTCTCCTAAAACGTTAAAATACAAAAGAATTGAGAGTTTACCATAACTCTATAGAAGATTGGTTCAAATGGCTCTGAGAACTATGGGACTTAACTTCTGAGGTCATTAGTCCCTAGAACTTAGAACTACTTAAACCTAACTAACCTAAGGACATCACACACACCCATGTCTGAGGCAGGATTCGAAACTGCGACCGTAGTGCTCGCGCGGTTCCAGACTGTAACGCCTAGAACCGCTCGGCCACCGCGGCCGGCTATAAAAGATCGACTTGAGCGTAGGAGACCTGTATTGATTCCTATCTTCCTTAAGTGTATTTACGGAAACTGAATGACCTTTGTCTTCTTTCACTTACGTCCTGTACTATAGCAGTTCTTTCTATCTATATCGAAAGTTTCATCGACCTATCTTAACTGGCTGTGACACCATGCCAGGGTTACTTTCGGCCATAAATTTTGTACATCACTGTAGAAGGGGAGAAATTTATTTGTCATATTCTGTGTAGGATCGTACAGGTATCTTATGATGTACAGATGTCCTTACTCTATTGGGTATCTTAGTAGATTTTTTTTCTCATATAATCATGTAAGAGATCATGCGGTGATTCGAATTTGGGACCGTATTATCATATTCTTCTGCGAAACATATTTAGTTTTTTGGCCTTTTCTCCAGATTTAAGACAATTTTAAACCTTGTACCAGCTTCTAGTAAGATTAAAACGTCTTATAACTCTTAGTCAGATCGCTCTGCGACATTTTTGCTACCAGTTCAGTCAGCTTCTACCTCTCAGCCTAAATCTGAGATTGCATTCGGCTCGCTTCCGTAACAAATTTCTAACAAGGTTGTTGATCTTTACCTGTGTCTACAGCGAAATGTTGATACATTTCATCCTAATCCCCAGCCGGCCGGAGTGGCCTTGCCGTTCTAGGAGCTACAGTCTTGAGCCGAGCGACCGCTACGGTCACAGGTGCGAATCCTGCCTCGGGCATGGATGTGTGTGATGTCCTTAGGTTAGTTAGGTTTAAGTAGTTCTAAGTTCTAGGCGACTGATGACCTCAGAAGTTAAGTCGCATAGTGCTCAGAGCCATTTGAACCATTTTTAACCTAATCCCCTGAAAAGAGTGATAGTTCTCTGTTCAGCCGCATTAATTTGACGACCATCTATGGTCGACGTCTACGAGCAGTAACTCACAAACGACGGAAAATGTGGAAACGGAGCGATTTATCTGACACCCAAAATAGCGCGAGCATTGGCTTCCGGGCCAAATATGAAAGCTTTTCAGAAACGGCCAACTCTGAGAACTCCTCATGTGCTGATATGGTTATGTATACCGTTACACGACAAAATGACACTACCGAAAAGTATCAGCAGACAACTGTGGTGTACGACGGGCCGTAAATAAGATGAGTGAACAGCAGCTGCGCAGATGTGTACAAGCGAATAGACGTGGAAATATTGATGAGCTGATCGCCAAGATAAACTTGAGGGCTACTAAATGTCCTGAATGATCTTTCAGCAAACGTTGATGCATGTGGGCCTCCACAGTAGGCGCCTGGGTGATACATGCATGCTGTTTGTCGGCAACGAAGGCTGGAATCTGAATGCCGTTACGGCAACTCGATGGTCAGTGATTGGCGACAGGTCATCTGTTCGATGAATCGCGTTCTATGCTCCGTCGGCATGAGACTTCTAAAAAGCAAACACCCTGCTACAATTGTCCAAATGATCGAGGCCTGAGAAGTGAGCGTTATTGTCTGGGAAAGGTTTTCGCGGCATTCTCTGGGTGATGTCAATCTGGGCCGCGCGGAGTGGCCGCGCTGTGTGAGGCGCCATGTCACGGATTTCGCGGCCCTCACTCGAGCATGGGTGTGTGTGTGTTGTCTCTAGCGTAAGTTAGTTTAAGTAGTGTGTGTCTAGGGACCGATGGCCTCAGCAATTTGGTCCCTTAGGAATTCACAAACATCTGAAAATTTTGTCAGTCTGGAGGTCCCATTGGATCAACACAAGTATATGTATCGGACTCTACATGCAACGTGTCACGCAGTTCGCAGTGTACGTTCGTGATTTGGAGAGCACCAGGATGAGTTCTTCCATGGCCACCAATCTCATTTTCTTATCTGTCTTAGGTACAGTTTGTATATCTGTTGTCATAGATGCTACAGCAGCCTAATTGTCACCGATTCCGTTCGATACGAATTCGAAATGTCTGGGTGTTTTTGCTAGCAAGAGACGTATAACGTTGCGCGCATGAGCCGCTTCCCCAATTGCACTCGATAACTATCACAAAATTCCTTCCCAAGAATTGTACTCGAATCCTCGCGTATCGCAGTGGTTTTAGTCGCATGGTTATCCCATTCTACCATCTGGAAAATTTAATTTTCCACCCGTTGCCCTATCTTGTTCCTGCCGTTTACAGGGAATTGTCTCCAAAATTACACTGCTGGCCACCGTAACTGCAACACCCTGAAGGAAGCTTCCGAATCAAGTGAAATTTACACCATGGGTTTGCAGCGATGAGATATGTAACTGATTAGAATTTCAGCGCAGACGCACATCACGCGTGCCTGTGGTGCCACCTCCTAGCGCCATTTAAGGCTTGGCGATTTCGACGAGTGTACGTTCGGCACGTGTGTTTACCTTGTGGTTGTTTCACAAGACGATCAGTTATGCCTCGTAGACAACAGCGAACAACTTTTGATCAAGTATCCGTGTTCGACAGAGGAAGGATAGTGGCTTACCGAGATTGTGGATTATCATACAGAGAAATTGCTAGTCGTGTTGGACGAAACCAAACAACTGTAATGCGGATATGTGACCGTTGTATGCAAGAGGGTACGACGGACCGACGTGGTCGATCGCATTCACCTCGGTTCACCATTGCACGTGCTGATAGGCAAATTGTGCGCATGGCAGTGACGGATCGCTCAGTGACATCCCGAACCATAGCACAGCTCATTGCGTCTGTAACGCATCATCCGGTGTCTGCGCGTACCATTCGACGCCGTTTACAGCAGAGTGGTCTGTTCGCAAGACGTCCATTGCTTCGTCTACCATTGACGCAGAACCACAGACGTCTCCGTCGCCAATGGTGTGATGACAGACGGATGTGGACGGCAGAATGGAATGATGTTGTCTTTACTGACGAGGCACGCTTCTGTCTGCAGCACCACGATGGTCGGATTCGAGTGTGGAGACACCGTGGAGAGAGGATGCTGGACAGCTGCATTATGCACCGCCACACTGGTCTTGCACCGGGTATTATGGTATGGGGCGGTATTGGATATTACTCTCGCACGCCTCTAGTACGCATTGCCAGTACTTTAAATAGCCGGCGCTACATATCCGAGGTGCTTGAGCCAGTTGTCCTTCCTTACCTTCAGGGCTCGGCCACAGCCATATTTCAACAGGATAATGCGCGTGTACACGTGGCACGCATTGTCCAAAGGTTATTCGTCAATAACCAGATTGAATTGCTTCCCTGGCCGGCTCGCTCTCCGGATCTTTCGCCGATAGAAAACATGTGGTCCATGGTTGCTCAACGAGTGACCCAGATTACATCCCCAGCTGCCACACCAGATGATCTTTGGCGACGTGTGGAAGCTGCTTGGGCTGCTGTATCCCAGGAACACATCCAACGTCTCTTTGAATCAATGCCGAGACGTGTGGCAGCGGTGATCTCCAACAATGGCGGCTACTCTGGCTACTGATTCTGGCAGGAACCACATGTCACAGACGTCTGTAAACGTAATCATTTGATACTTGGTCAACATGTTATCTACAAAATAAATCTTGTTGTGCTACCTCTTGTCTTTCTTGGTGTTGCATTTACGGTGGCCAGCAGTGTATTTGAACCAAATTTCTGCTGCATTTATCAGTACCATTGTTGTTTTTGATTATCACCACTGACCAGTCACTAATGCTTTCCTTCGGAGAAATTATTTTTCGTTTCACAAATGCAGGGTGAGAATTACAGAATTACTTAAAAAAAATACAACGTAAACTGGACTTCATCGCTATAAGGGGCGTGTGTATGCACATACTGATTCCCACCATCCCCCACGTCCAACCGATATTTAAAGTCCTTACGCAAACCTTTCAGAAGTTACGACGATTTTAGTTCATATAGTTCAATAATTATAATCCAGTATTATCGAGTTCATTCGTCAATAAAAATCGATTTTGTAGATTAGAAACAGCAGAAGGCGTATAACACTTGCTTGCGGAATCCCAGTTATCACTCACGTTTTCTCTATGACTATCACCTCGTTTTAGATGGCATAGAAAACATGTAAACGTAAAAAAGGAAAGATAAATTATCTGAAGCACTTTGGTATAAACGATATTCATGCTTCAGTATATTTGCATCGCTTGTTCACATTGCTAATTCCTCTACAATGCAGCAATATCTCAGTGAAGGGGGCATTTCAATAGGGACGAAACGAAGATACTGATTCAAGCATTCGCGTCAGCGCAGATCCACGTCTCTCACAGCACTGAATAGATATAGAATTTTGCTGTCCATTTAATCGCTAAAGCCGTCGGCACGCGGAACAAATTAGCTAACGTTGACGTGGCGATCCACAACTCTCCCGACGTCACTTCCTGCTATTTAAAGTTCAGATGCCATTCCGTCACGTAGATTACAAAATGAGTTCTGTGATACTTCTGCAACGTGCCTAGTAGAGCAGAACTAATTAGAATCAGGAACACTCTCCTAACTAGCGTACGGATTGTTCCTGCTAAAGTTCAGACTGCATTTGTTTGCAAAACATGGGTACTACGTGGACGAAGGAACAGATGTGTGTTTTGATTGAAGGAATGAAAGAATATCAGTGTCTATATAACGGAAAAGTATGAAATACCATAACAAACATTGTCGTACGCAAGCGGCCTTTTGTCTTTTTCTAAAGTGAAGCTTGATAGGCCTCAAATGAGCAGCCGATAGAATTGCCAGACGAAGTTTATACCTGCATATCATGTAAAATGTGGAAAATAGAAATAGAAGAGAGAGGATGAGACGTGCATTAGGATCAGATGATGAATGTATTCACCGTTCATCTACATGATTATTGATAACATACGTACGTACTGGTGTTGTATGATATACTGTAACCAGGAAACGAATTCATAAATCGAGCCGTTTCTAATAATTTTTCGTGTGCGTACGGCAGCTTTGTGATACTTCCAGAACCTGGAATTTCAAGACGAAATTCATAAACCATATTTGTGGTCATTCTCACCATCAATGGAGGACACTGACAGTTGTCACGCTTGTACATTTACTTAGAACCGGCATTGTACCAGTTCTGGGTGTTCTGAAAATCAGTGTTAAGCCTATGGAAATATTATCCGGTTATTTTTGTCGTTATATTCAAATGTCTGACTGTTTTTGGCTTTTTGAAATAAATCTCTAGTTTATAGTACATCGGCACTTCGCAATGCATCTTGCCAGAAGCATGATGATTAAGTAATGCGTGCATTTACACAGTATCATCATACATAATGTCTATCTGAAACATTTTGTAATCTTAATTCAAACAAAGTGAATTAGTGAGGATGGAAATACGCCTTCTAGAAATTTCACCTTTAAACGAGAATCTGCTCTTGCGTAAAACTGAAGACTTCGTTTTCACTTTTTTTGTCTGTCTCTGTATTTCACTGATAAGTGTGAGTAGTTGTTATTTTTGCATGTTAGGTAATACTGTTGTTAATTGGTTGAATTTAATATTTAATAGCAGCAAGAGTGTACAGATGACTTCATAAGTAATCTTAATTTGCACTTTCCCTCTCCATATTCTTTAAATCCGATTTGGATGTCCTCTGGCAACGTACATAATCCTCATAAATGCATCCACTTTCACAAGAGTGCATCTATTATCACATGCTCATACAAATTAATTTTGGGTTACAACAACCTGAAACACGAAGCTGGATTCCTTTATGTTAGTCATAGTTTTATATATTGGAGGTACATAAAAGCTCAAATGAGAACGATGCTGTGGGACATTCCACAAGTAATAGAATACATAAGAGGACAATAATACAGACGTTGTAGGAGAAACAGACATGGTAGTTGAAGTGCTGTTGACAGCAACAACATCGAGTGTATCACACAGTAATGCATCAAGACATCCTAATCAGGAAAAAGAAAGAGAAGTGAAGAAGGGAACTACTCAGGTCCTCTTCAGTTGATTTCTGAAAGAATGCAGCCCAATACTAATGGCGATGTTGATCCAAGTTTTAAATACTTAATTACAAAAATGAAAGCCATTACCAGAAACGAAACGATGATGATGGATAAAATAGAATTCCACAACTTACTTGTAGTGGTGCTGTCAGTAAATGAACGTGTAAATTTCACATGCTGTTCTTTTTATTTTTCCATGGGAATACACAAAGTGCTTACTAACTCCTAGGACATCAAAGTGTATTCATATAATGCCAGGCTTATCATAATGACTGTCAGCGGTAGGAATGTACTTTTGAGCTTTTTAAATCACTTTAAATATCTTCAAGCAGAGAAACTGTGTTGTATGTTGTGGTTATTGTCATATTTTGATAATCATCTATCGGTACAGCTGTGTCAGGTCACACTTTCTTGTATTTATCCATCATTGGTGTGAGATGCACTACAAAATTTAAAATTATACATGTTAAACAAATATTCAGAAATTCTCTATTGTTTGTGAGTTTGTGTACCATAACTATGGGACAAAAATTTCAAAACGGCACTAGTGCAATCAGACAGTTGTATGATTTGTATGACAGGCAACAGTACTACTGACAATGTGTACTTTGAGAGGTAAATAAGTGAATTATAGTATGGCAGTAAGATATGTGTGTATTTGCTGCACAACTACAAATTGTAGTGTAAATTTGATTGCCAGTTTATTAGAAGACTGTCAGTGAGTATATTTTTATACATGAATTGATTTGAAGTCGTAAGTGATTGCTATAGAGTTCAGTTTTAGTACTTTACAAGTATAACATCACTACCCAGAGCCAATGTTCAACCTTAAGTTTCTTTCATCTTCATGACCATCAGCAACAACAAATTATTAACAGTGTGTTGTTATTAACAGAAAGTACAACATCAAATAACTGATAAAGCAGTGCATAGTGAAACGCGATAAACTTAACATAATGAAGTGAAAAGTGATGGAAAAATATTGTAGGCTTATAATTGGCTTCAAATTCAGCCTAAAATCGTTACAAACATGTAGGAATGTCTCATAGAAATGGTTAGACAACATATCCATTTAGCTAATAAAAGCTGACTTCTGCTTCTGAGCACTACTGACCTACTCTTTCTTATCTCTCACATCAAATGAAGTACATGTTTGTTTAACTCATAACATTACTGCCTGTCTATATACTGCCTGGTTAGTTTATTTCATGTCCCATCGATCATTTGCACGATTAGTTGTAACAATGTATTACGAGCCTTTTAAAATATACAATGGGAATTCATTTTTAAATATTTCTACCTGCTGAACATTTATAAACTTTTCTAAATAGACAGAGGTGTTACTGATTCCTACCCACCATCTTGTAACACATTACAGTAATATAAATTCTTCTACAGAATGCGTGTTAAGGAGAAATTTAGTTTGCAAATTTTACTTTGCTGTCTGTCAGATACCATATATCTTTGTGTAAGTTACAAAAACTATTTGTTGCACCATAGTGCCCCACATTTTGCTAAACAGAAACTTAATGAGTGTCATTTCTAGTTCTTACACAGTAATTATGTACATCACAGTAACTTTTGAACTGCAGTTAATTATTTACAACAAATTTCATGAGGGTGTAAATATATTTTGAAGCAGTAGTCAGAATGCCCCACCACTTACACAGATGTCTACACGACAATCGTGAGTATGCACCACATAACAGTCTAATAGCACACTTTGAGCAATGAAGACTTTCTTTCTTAGATATTAGTTACTTCAGAATATTATTCCATGACAATATTGAATGAAAATACGCAAAATATGTAAACTTAGTGATTCATCTATCCCCAAAACTTGCAAATGTAGCTGATCTAAGGGGTTCAAATGGCTCTGAGCACTGTGGTACTTAACATCTATGGTCATCAGTCCCCTACAACTTAGAACTACTTAAACCTAACTAACCTAAGGACATCACACAACACCCAGTCATCACGAGGTGATCTAAGTGGTAAAATTAAAATGTGCACATTAGTTAACCAGTATGAACATATGACAGGACAACAGTTTTTGAGTAGTAATCCACTGTTCCTAGTAAATTATTTATGTTGGTCAAGAATGGGTCAAGTACTACCAAACCTTGGAAGGCTCTTAGACAATAACATCAGGAATATTTATTTTGTTTGGTTCCAACAGAACATCGTTCTTGAGCTCATATACACTCCTGGAAGAACACATTGACACCGGTGTGTCAGACCCACCATACTTGCTCCGGACACTGCGAGAGGGCTGTACAAGCAATGATCACACGCACGGCACAGCGGACACACCAGGAACCGCGGTGTTGGCCGTCGAATGGCGCTAGCTGCGCAGCATTTGTGCACCGCCGCCGTCAGTGTCAGCCAGTTTGCCGTGGCATACGGAGCTCCATCGCAGTCTTTAACACTGGTAGCATGCCGCGACAGCGTGGACGTGAACCGTATGTGCAGTTGACGGACTTTGAGCGAGGGCGTATAGTGGGCATGCGGGAGGCCGGGTGGACGTACCGCCGAATTGCTCAACACATGGGGCGTGAGGTCTCCACAGTACATCGATGTTGTCGCCAGTGGTCGGCGGAAGGTGCACGTGCCCGTCGACCTGGGACCGGACCGCAGCGACGCACGGATGCACGCCAAGACAGTAGGATCCTACGCAGTGCCGTAGGGGACCGCACCGCCACTTCCCAGCAAATTAGGGACACTGTTGCTCCTGGGGTATTGGCGAAGACCATTCGCAACCGTCTCCATGAAGCTGGGCTACGGTCCCGCACACCGTTAGGCCGTTTTCCGCTCACGCCCCAACATCGTGCAGCCCGCCTCCAGTGGTGTCGCGACAGGCGTGAATGGAGGGACGAATGGAGACGTGTCGTCTTCAGCGATGAGAGTCGCTTCTGCCTTGGTGCCAATGATGGTCGTATGCGTGTTTGGCGCCGTGCAGGTGAGCGCCACAATCAGGACTGCATACGACCGAGGCACACAGGGCCAACACCCGGCATCATGGTGTGGGGAGCGGTCTCCTACACTGGCCGTACACCACTGGTGATCGTCGAGGGGACACTGAATAGTGCACGGTACATCCAAACCGTCATCGAACCCATCGTTCTACCATTCCTAGCCCGGCAAGGGAACTTGCTGTTCCAACAGGACAATGCACGTCCGCATGTATCCCGTGCCACCCAACGTGCTCTAGAAGGTGTAAGTCAACTACCCTGGCCAGCAAGATCTCCGGATCTGTCCCCCATTGAGCATGTTTGGGACTGGATGAAGCGTCGTCTCACGCGGTCTGCACGTCCAGCACGAACGCTGGTCCAACTGAGGCGCCAGGTTGAAATGGCATGGCAAGCCGTTCCACAGGACTACATCCAGCATCCCTACGATCGTCTCCATGGGAGAATAGCAGCCTGCATTGCTGCGAAAGGTGGATTTACACTGTACTAGTGCCGACATTTTGCATGCTCTGTTGCCTGTGTCTATATGCCTGTAGTTCTGTCAGTGTGATCATGTGATGTATCTGACCCCAGGAATGTGTCAATAAAGTTTCCCCTTCCTGGGACAATGAATTCACGGTGTTCTTATTTCAATTTCCAGGAGTGTATTTCCCAACTGTATTTCATGAAGTACAACACTAACTTAAGTTGCACAATTTCATAATACTGTCAGGAATGTTACTGTTGGGAACAAACAATTGGTGGACATTAGTAACAATTTGCTTTCAATCAGTACCATTAGAGATGGAATAAATATTGGAACTACCATATACTATTATGTAAAAGTTATTTATATTTGTCCTTCTCGAGAGCCATGAGCAATAATGACAAGTACTAGGCAGCTAAAAGTCAGCCACATCACCTTACTTTAAGTTCCTTTACAGCATGCAAGAACCATAGGCAGTATTTACGCCATCAACCATTTCTCATAATAACTGCTATAAATCTTTACTCTTACAGAAAATTGTAAATTTTTTTTCCATGGCCACAGAAACAACTTTTGCGGTATGCATGGTAAAGTAAATTAAGTTTTGGTTAACAACTTTTGTGCACAAAAGATTATCAGTATGAAACACAATATACAAACATCAGATGATTTACAAAAAATTCACTTCTTATGTAGTAGGTATAAAATACATAAAAATTTATGACATCCAAATTTGTGAAAAATGTCACATAGAAATCCAAACGGTTTGTCAAAACTCTACTTTTACCACCACCTGCCAGCACCAAGGGACTTTCCACCATGGGGCAGCACCTTTGCAGTTGAAATTCATCTTGAAGTCATCTATGGTTGTCACAGCATCAACAACTACATGGTCTTTCATGTTGCCTTAGAATCATTCTGTCCCAGAATTCACAAATATGTTATGTATGTCTTCTGGAACACACCATCTCGCATTCTGCACCAAGGTAAAGTTGTGCAGAATGTAGCATGTTCTTACGATTGTGTCGATCTTTTTTGGAGCTACATGAGTGAGGTTTAGCAGAACTTCCAATTTACTGGACTTTATGCCGAAAGCATTCTCCAGTACTTCAGGCACAGGCACTACTTATTCTATAATGACACAATTTTTGCTCTTTCGACAACCCTCTTTCTGGATAGGTTTTCATCATTTAATGTTTGACAGCGAAAGATTTGTCTCTCACAAATACATATGGTAGGTCAGGCCCACAAAACACTTCACCCTCCAGGGGGCTCACCACTCTTCGCCGCTTCGTGCTTGGCTACCATGGGACAGCTGCCTTTCCAGTAACTTTTCCCTTCTGTGCTGCATTTCTATCCTCTTGCTATTCTTTTCCCCCTCCCTTGGGGACCATGTCTGGGGTGCTTTTGGGAATGATTTGCATTGACTGTAGCTGACAGTAGAGCAGTCTCACCACTGTTTTTTCGTTCCATTCTTCTTTCTTCGTTCACCATCTCTTAGCCGGCAGCTGTGGCCGAGCGGTTCTAGGCGCTTCAGTCCGGAACCCCGTTGCTGCTACGGTCGCAGGTTCGAATTATGCCTCGGGCATGGATGTATGTTAGGTCCTTGGGTTAGTTAGGTTTAAGTAGTTACAAGTCTAGAGGCTGGTGACCTCAGATGTTAAGTCCGATAGTGCTTAGAGCCATTTGAACCACCATTCCCTACTCTTCCTCCGCTTCGGCGTTTGAGGCTCCTCTTTTGTTTCTTCCTCCCCGTGCACTCATGAACGCCGGTCCACATATGTAACGTGTAACAGGTGGCTGAGTAAAAACTAATTCCCGCCCCGGGTCGTCAGGTAGGGTTCGCACGTACCCCCTGGTACAGGCGAGGCCCAGGAATGGATGATTCACTTAGCCACTATCTTCCCGAATTGCTGATTAGTCCCCTCTGTCAAGTGATCGGGTGGTGTGACCTGATGTGTGAACGATTACCTAAGGGGGTTGCGCTCCCTTGTGAAGGGGGCGACTAGTTGGAAGGGGTGTGCCACAGAGATGCTGGCAATCTTCTTGCAATGAACCTATCATCTTCACAATTAACGCCTACAGAACATAAACGGAATGAGCTAACGATTCAAAGACCCTTCCAACTGCACCACAGTCCCTCATGAATCCATGTACTCCAGATGCTCAGCCCTTCGTGACGTTTATTACTATGAAAGGTGTTGTTGCAGTTGCCAGCCATTTGAAAACGTGCTCTAGTTGACGGAATGGCACTTTGCTTTTAGAGGCTACTTCTGATTCTCAAGCACAACTACTTCTTTCCACTTCACTTCTCCACACCTATTCTGTTTGTGTCGAGGCCCTTAGAACTCTTCCTGTTGGTGTTGTTTGTACTAGGCTGCTGTACAGTCTGACCGAGGCCGAAATCCAAACATATCTCTGTGATCAGGGTGACACTGCCATCCATTGGGTGATGAAAAAGGTAGGTGCTTTCTTAGTGCACACATGCACTCCTTGTAGCCAACCAAGCGTTCAATCATCTGGACTTATAGTACTGTTCTTGCTACCTTTAGCTCTGTGAAGTACATGACCACACAGACATGCGACCTTAAATTCAGCTCTGAGTTTATGAAGTCGCCCAGTGTCATGGTACCATCGCTGTCCCATCGTCCAGATGTGTGACAAGCCATCAAACTGTCGCCTCATGTAGCGAATTTACCAGCTACACAACCAGGAAGCCGGAAAGGACAGAAACAATACTCCCATAAAGACTTCCTACGTCCCTCCAGCCAAATAACACCGAAGTCTTCCTCTGCTAACCAGAAAAGCCCGAAGAAGTCCAACAAACGGTCTTCTCCTTCACTGATTGGAAGATCCTCTTAGATGTTGTCACCACATGATACCTTCGCCTGGCCTTGCACCACCAACTTTTTGTGCTTTGGACTGCACAGACCGACGACACAAGAAAGTAGACGCTTCTGTGAACCTCCTGCCTCTGTGCCATCCCTCCGTCATTCGATGTCACCAGGAATGACTTCCTCCTGCTTACTGTGCAGCTATCTCACCAATTTCTGCTGACTAGTGGCTTTAAAGCACACCATCACCTTTTGGGTTTTCCTAGAACATGTAAGAGACATGCGACCTTCTTAATCAACTTAATCGGTTCTGCACCCACGCTCCTTTCCAATTCTTCGCATACCAGTTCCCATTTACACTGTCCTTCTGCACTGCCCAGCTTGCCCATAGTCCCGAGTGGTCCATTCTTTCTGACACCTGCTCGAAGGAAATTTCCCATGTTCAAATGGTTCAAATGGCTCTGAGCACTATGCGACTTAATTTGTGAGGTCATCAGTAGCCTAGAACTTGGAACTAATTGAACCTAACTAACCTAAGGACATCACACACATCACTGTCCAAGGCAGGATTCGAACCTGCGGCCTTGGCGGTCGCTCGGTTACAGACTGTAGCGCCTACAACCGCACGGCCACTCCGGCCGCCAAAATTTCCCGTGTGCCGTCCGTTTGCTGACTCCTACCCCATCTGGATGCACACCCAAATGGCAGCTGACTAAGGCCGATTGGCGGCTTTACTCCTCCCGTGCGACTTTCTATGAACAAGATTTCCCGAGTTGTGATGTACTGGTGGAATATCTTAGAAGCGTTATGTTTACTGCTGCGGAAAGTTCCAGTCTTCGCCCTTGCTCCTTACCATTCCATGTTCCAGTCCCTTGGTGAAGAGAGATATTCCACGGCGCAATTAGCGCGCAGAGACGTGCTCTTTGAGTTTTTATCCATCATCCTACGATGGAAAAACTACTTTCACTGTAAACAGATGCGTGCACTGAGTCATCGCGTTCTTTGGGATAACGAAAGTACTAACTGGATTTCATTCACTAGTTCTTACAACAGTTCCACCTCTCCTCTGTCACGTGGGCCAACCTTTGATGGCTCTATCTAGGATTAAGAGCCATGCCCCGGTTTCCAGCCAGCTAATAGCAGACGGTGTCATCGTGGACCCTACTGGTATCTCCAACACATTGGGCCGCAGTTTTGCGGAAATTTCGAGCTCTTCCCCGTATCTCTCTGCCTTCTTCCATCGGAAACGAATGGAGGCGGCTTAGGCCATTACCGTCTCTTTTTAGAATCGTTTGTGCTACAGTGCCGCCTTTACTATGAGGGAGAGAGATCATGCTGTCACTTCATTCTGATCCTCCATCCCCAGAGCCAGAGGCTATTCACACTCAAACATTGCAGCACCTTTCTCTTGGGGGAAAGTACTTTCTGCTTTATATGTACAAACCATCTGGGCATAAGGCACGTTTTCCAGGCGCTATCGTGAAACCCTTGTGACACCCATACCTAAGCCCGGTATGGACAAACACCTTCCTTCTATTTACCGCACCATCTCTCTCGCCAGCTGTGGTTGGAGGGTGATAGAACGTATGATTGATAAGCGGCTGGTATGGTGGCAAGAGTCTCACAATTTACTACCCGCTGCGCAAAGTGGTTTTCGTGTGTGCCGTTCTGCAGTTGATCATTTCGTCACTTTGTCCGCCCTTGTCAGGAATGGATTTCTGCGGGGATCCCTGACTGTGGCTGTGTTTTTCGATTTGGAGAAAGCCAAGGACACGTGCTGGAGGACTGGCATCCTCTGTACACCCTACAAGTGGGGCTTCTGTGGCCGCCTGCCCCGTTTCCCTGAGTATTTTTTAAAAGACAGAGTTTCCAAAGTCCTTGTGGATTCTGCCTTGTCGAACATCTTTATCCAGGAAAACGGTGTGCCTGAGGGTTCCGTACTGAGTGGCGTCCTCTTTGTTATCGCCATTAACCCTATAACGGCCTGTCTCCCGCTGGGCATCTCCGGCTCCCTTTTTGTTGGCGATTTTGATATCTATTCCAGTTCTTCACGGACCTGTCTCATTGGGTGGCGTCCTGAGGGTTTCTCGATCGTCTTTACTCATGGAGCATCAACTATGACTTTAATTTTTCCTCGGAAACACTGTTTCTTTGAATTTCTGGTGGCGCATCTCTACATCTGGGGTCTGTTGTTCTTCCGTTCGTTGAAGCTATGACTTTCCTGGGTCTCACGCTCGATAGGAAACACTGTTGGCCCTCCCACGTGCCTTACCTGGCTGTATGCGGTCCCTCCAATGTCCTATGTGTTCCCAATGGTACTTCCTACGGTGAAGAACGAACCACCCTCCTTACTGGTCCTTTGTCCATTCGAAACAAGACTATGGGTCCTTTATTTATACATCTGCACGTCCGTCCATCTTACGCCGTCTTAATACTTTCCATAATCGTAGCATCCTTTCGGCGTTGGGGCTTTTTACAGCAGCCTGGTTCACAGTCAACATGCAGAAGCTGATAAACTATCACTTTCCTATCGTCGTGATTTTCTGGTCAGAAGGTATGCATGCCGTTTCTCTGCCATTTGTGGCTACCCATCCTTTGCCTCTTTCTTCGATGACTTCTTTGAGTACCTGTATGTAGCGCGTCCCTCTTCTCTGTTACCTCCTGGAGTTCGCTTTCAGCTCTTGATCTGGCAAATTAAATTCATGCTAACTGCAACTTTCCCAGCAGGTGTGAACCCATCACCACCACGGCATCGTGCGACGACCTGTGTTTACCTTGGCCTTCCTTCGCTTTCTAAGGACACTACTCCAGCCTCGCTCTACAGCAATCAGTTTCACAATCTTCGCATGGAACTTCACGTTAGTATCTTTGCATACCCTGATGGCTCTCTGAGTAACCGTGGTGTAGGGTGTGCCTTCGTCATTGGCGCCGACGTTTTTTTGGTATCGACTTTCGCACACTGCTTAGTATTTACAGCAGAGCTCTTTGCCTGATATCAGGCCACGGAGTACATTCGGCGACACAGGCTTTTCAACTGTATTATGTGCTCAGACTTTCTCACAGCCCTTCAAAAAATGTTCAGATGTGTGTGAAGTCTTATGGGACTTACCTGTTAAGGTCATCAGTCCCTAAGCTTAACCACTACTGAACCTAAATTATCCTAAGGACAAATACACACACCCATGCCCGAGGGAGGACTCGAACCTCCGCCGGGACGAGCCGCACAGTCCATGACTGCTGCGCCCCATCACAGCCCTTCAAAACCTCTGTACTTTCTACACCCGCCATCTCTCAGTGCAACGGGCCCAGAAAAACTCTCATTTGCCTAGTATTAATGAAGTAACCGTGACGTTCATGTGGGTTCCTGGTTATGCTGGTCTGCCAGGAAACGTGGCTGCTGACGCTGCTGCCAAGGCTGCAGTCCTCGTACCTCAGCCCACCACTTCTTATTTCCCCTCCACTCCTCCCCCCCTCGTGTCTGTTAGGAGATGTCACTTTGGCATCGTAACTGGTCCTCCCTTCATGGGAATGAGCTCCTGGTTATTAAGCCTCTCCCAGCGGCTTGGACGAACTCCACTCGGCCCTCCCACCCCACCCCCTGCGGTTCCGGGGTAAGAATAGGCCCGAGGTATTCCTGCCTGTCGTAAGAGGCGACTAAAAGGAGTTTCAACCATTTCGGGCTTCCATGTGATGGTCCCCCTTGGGGTTTCACCTCCATTTTTCAAAATTCTACAGAAGTACGAGCCTTTTGGGGAAGGACGCCTTACGTGGTGTACCACTGGTCCTCAGTGCACTAAGACCTTGGCACTCAGCATTGTAACGGCGTTGTAACCATACCCACTATTCCTCAAATTGGGCCTCAACGCCTGATGGGCTGTACAAGTTACGCCCATAGTGCGTCCCCATCTGCAACTACGATCATGATGGACTTTCCATGGCACCAGAAATCCAGCACGGTAGCCAGCCCGTTGTGGTGGGGTCGTCATGTACCCTTTAGGTTGTTGCCCCCTTACAACACAGGGATCGTACTGCCGATACCTGAGCTGCACCCTCCCCACGTCGGCCAAGGAGTAGATGCCCGTCTCCTTGGGGCATCAGGACTCCCGGCAACGGTCATCCTGCCAGGTGGCCCTTGCTGAGGCTGGGTGGCGCCCGTGGGGAGAGCCCCTGGTCGGAGTGGGTGGTATCGGGGCGGACGTTCCGTAGATGAAACGTCAACACGTATCAGGTCGCTCTGCGGCCAAGTCTTTCAAACGGAAAGGTACTGTCTCTAGTTCTGGTTCTCCTGCCCTTTCCCCGTTGGCCACTCCCTGGGAGGAGGGACAGGCCCGCCGGCTTGGGGCAAAGTACTTCCCCCGCTATTTGGTCTGTTCTCGAACCGATGGGGGGACGTTCGCCACCTCCAAGCCCATGTTCTTCGTTCAGCACATTGAGGACATCTTCGGGGAAATCGAGGCTCTCAATAAGATGCGTTCGGGGTCCGTTCTTATAAAGACCACCTCCGTCACACAGTCGGCGGCGCTCCAGGTGTGCGACCGCCTAGGGGATATCCCAGTGTCCATTGTCCCACATCTGGCACTAAATAGGACGCAGGGGGTTATTTTTAATCGGGACCTCCTGCTGCAATCTGATGAGGAGCTCAGGGCCAACCTGGAGCGCCGAGGCGTGCATTTCGTCCGGCGAGTCCAGCGTGGCCCCTAAGACCGTCGCATCGACACCGGGGCATTTATCCTCGCCTTCAAGGGGGACGTTCTCCCGATGAAGGTAAAGGTGATGTGCTACCGGTGCGACGTGCGACCTTACGTCCCGCCTCCTATGCGCTGTTTTCGGTGTTTGCGCTTTGGGCACATGTCGTCACGGTGTGAGGCTGAGCCCCATTGTGGCGATTGTGGACGTCCTCTTCGTGAGGAACATAAATGCACCCCACCACCTCAGTGCGTTAATTGTCCTGGCATCCACTCGCCTAGATCCTCAGACAGCCCCGCATATCAGAAGGAGAAGAAGATACAAGGACTCAAAACTTTGGATCGTCTCTCTTATCCTGAGGCCAGGAAGAAGTATGACCACCTCCATCCCGTGCCGTTGACCACTTCGTTTGCCTCAGTTGTGTCCCCTCCTTCCGCGGTATCCTCACCCCTATCGTGTCCCTCCTCCGCCTCCTCCCCCCATCCGGGGTCTCTGCCTCCGCCTCCCAAATCCCTCCCTTCCAAATCCTCCTCCCCCGTGGCCCCGCCCCCTCTGCCCCAGGGGCCACCCTTCCTCCTCCTCCTCCTCCTCCCCCCCCGCCGCCTGAGAAGCGATCCTCTTCTCAGGTGTCCATCGGGGAAACGTTCCAGACCCCAGCTTCCGAGGTCCGGCGTTCGACAACGGACCCCGCGCGTGACGACCTTCTTCGGGTCCAGCCCACCACCCCTGTGCCTCCTCGGACTTCCAAGAAGGCCCCCAAGAAGAAGTCTCTATGCCCCTCTCCACCGCGGCGCGTTTCGTCTGACGCTCCATCCGTGAGTCGCTGCTCCCGGCCTTCCTCAGTTTCGCCGGGACGCTCTGCTGCCAGGCGCTCAGCTGGCCTCTTGTCGGCAAATGATGCTGCCCCTCCTACACCACCAGGGACAGCGGCCACAGCTGGTGACGACTCGATGGAACAGAGTCCGCCTCCCGCCGGTTGTAGCGTTGTTCCCTCGAAACCTGGCCTTCCGCAGCCGTCGAGGTGACCAGCTCTTCCCCCAGCTCGTTCCCCCTCTTTTTTGACTAGCGATGGCCTTGTTACATTGGAACATAAGAGGTATTCGATCTAATCGGGAGGAATTACAACTGCTCCTCCGCCTGCACTGCCCGCTCGTCCTTGGTCTCCAGGAAACCAAGTTGCGCCCGACTGACCATATTGCCTTTACCCACTATTCCTCAGAGCGGTATGACCTCACCCCTGTGGACGGTATCCCAGCTCATGGTGGGGCCATGTTGCTCGTTCGGGACGATGTCTATTACCATCCCATCCCATTGACCACCCCACTCCAAGCAATAGCTGTCCGTATTACTCTTTCTGCTTTTACTTTTTCAGATTGTACCATCTACACTCCATCGTCGTCTGCTGTTAGTCGGGCTGACATGATGCACCTGATTGTTCAGCTTCCCCCGCAGTTTTTATTGTTTGGCGACTTCAATGCCCATCATCCCCTTTGGGGCTCTCCTGCATCCTGTCAAAGAGGCTCGCTCTTGGCGGATGTCTTCAACCATTCAATCTTGTCTGCCTCAATACTGGCGCCCCGACTTTCCTCTCTGACTCTACTCATACCTACTCTCACTTGGACCTTTCGATCTGTTCTACTACTCTTGCCCATCGGTTCGAGTGGTATGTCCTTTCTGACACCTATTCGAGCGACCACTTCCCCTGTGTCGTTCGTCTCCTGCACCACACCCCATCCCCACGTCCTTCGAGCTGGAACATACCGAAAGCTGACTGGGGACTTTACTCCTCCCTGGCGACCTTTCCGGACCACGATTTTCTCAGTTGTGACAGTCTGGTCGAATACCTCATGGCTGTTATCATCAATGCTGTCGAACGTTCCATTCCTCGTACTACCTCTTCTTCACGTCGCGTTTCCGTCCCCTGGTGGAACGAGGCTTGTAGAGACGCTATCCGTGCTCGACGACGTGCTTTACGCACCTTTCGCCGCCATCCTACGTTGGCCAATTGTATTGGATACAAACGACTCCGAGCGCAATGCCGTAGAGTCATCAAAGACAGCAAAAAATCTTGTTGGGCCTCTTTCACCAGCTCCTTTAACAGATTTACTCCCTGTTCTGTCGTATGGGGTGGCCTGCGCCGGCTGTCGGGCATTAAGGCCCACTCCTCAGTACCTGGCCTGACCTCAGGTAATGAGGTCCTCGTTGATCCTGTGGCTGTCTCCAACGCTTTGGCCGGTTTTTCGTGGAGGTTTCAAGCTCCGCCCATCACCACCCTGCCTTCCTTCCCAGGAAAGAGGCAGAAGAGGCTCGGTGACCTTCCTTCCACTCGCTGAATCTGGAAACTTATAATGCCCCCTTTACTATACGGGAACTCGAACGTGCGCTTACACTGTCCCGGTCCTCTGTTCTGAGGCCAGATGCCATTCACGTTCAGATGCTGGCACACCTTTCTCCGGCGGGCAAAAGCTTCCTTCTTCGTACCTACAATCGCGTCAGGACCGAAGGTCAGGTCCCCATGCGTTGGCGTGACGCCGTCGTTGTTCCTATACACAAACCCGGGAAGGTAGACACCTTCCTTCTAGTTACCGCCCCATTTCTCTTACAAGCTGTGTCTGTAAGGTGATGGAGCACATGGTTCATGCTCGGTTAGTTTGGATTCTTGAATCTCGACGGCTACTTACCAATGTCCAATGCGGCTTTCGTCGCCGCCGCTCCGCTGTTGACCACCTTGTGACCTTGTCGACATTTATCATGAACAACTTTTTGCGAAGGCGCCAAACGGTAGCCGTGTTCTTCGATTTGGAGAAGGCTTATGATACCTGTTGCAGAGGAGGTATCCTCCGCACTATGCACAGGTGGGGCCTACGTGGTCGCCTGCCCCTTTTTATTGATTCCTTTTTAACGGATCGAAAGTTTAGGGTACGTGTGGGTTCCGTATTGTCCGACGTCTTCCTCCAGGAGAACGGAGTGCCTCAGGGCTCCGTCTTGAGCGTAGCCCTTTTTGCCATCGCGATCAATCCAATTGTGGATTGCATTCCACCTAATGTCTCAGGCTCTCTCTTTGTCGACGACTTCGCGATCTACTGCAGTGCCCAGAGAACATGCCTCCTGGAGCGCTGCCTTCAGCGTTGTCTAGACAGCCTATACTCATGGAGCGTGGAAAATGGCTTCCGGTTCTCTGAAGAGAAGACGGTTTGTATCAACTTTTGGCGATATAAAGCGTTCCTTCCGCCATCCTTACATCTCGGTCCCGTTGTTCTCCCATTCGTGGAAACAACTAAGTTTCTAGGGCTCACGTTGGACAGGAAACTGTGTTAGTCTCCGCATGTCTCTTATTTGGCGGCCCGTTGTACACGTTCCCTTAATGTCCTCAGAGTTCTTAGTGGTTCATCTTGGGGAGCGGATCGCACTGTCCTGCTTCGCTTGTATCGGTCCATAGTCCGATCGAAGCTGGATTATGGGAGCTTCGTCTACTCGTCTGCTCGGCCATCCCTCTTACGCCGTCTCAACTCCATCCACCATCGGGGGTTACGTCTTGCGACCGGAGCCTTCTACACTAGTCCTGTCGAGAGTCTTTATGCTGAAGCTGCCGAATTACCATTGACCTACCGGCGCGACGTACTGCTGTGTCGGTATGCCTGCCGGCTGTTGTCTATGCCCGACCACCCCTCTTACGAGTCCTTCTTCGCCGATTCTCTCGACCGTCGGTACAGGTTGTATGCTTCTGCCCTGCTGCCCCCCGGAGTCCGCTTCCATCGCCTGCTTCGACAATTGGATTTTGCCCTCCCTACCACCTTCAGAGAGGGTGAGAGCCCGACCCCACCTTGGCTCCAGGCTCCGGTTCATATTTATCTCGACCTCAGCTCACTCCCGAAGGAGGGTACTCCGGCTGCAGTGCATTGCTCACGGTTTGTCGAACTTCGTGCTCGACTTGCCGGTCACACCTTTATTTATACCGATGGCTGTCGATGGTGTCGGCTGTGCCTTTGTCGTCGGGGCCGCCACCTTTAAATACCGGCTCTTCGACCAATGTTCCAGCTTTACGGCCGAGCTTTTTGCTCTCCATCAGGCCGTTCAGTATGCCCGCCGCCACCGCCATTAATCGTATGTACTCTGCTCTGACTCACTCAGTGCTCTTCAGAGCCTTGGAGCTCCCTATCCGGTCCATCCTTTGGCTCAACAGATACAGCAGTCCCTCCATTCTTTCGCTGATAATGGTTCTCCTGTCAGCTTTCTGTTGGTTCCCGGACATGTAGGAGTGCCTGGGAATGAGGCTGCAGATGCTGCAGCCAAGGCTGCAGTCCTCCTGCCTCGGCCAGCCTCCCATTGTGTCCCGTCATCTGACGTTCGTGGGGATGTTTGTAAGAGGCTTGTGTCGTTGGGGTGGGATGCTTGGTCATCCCTCCAAGGAAACAAGCTCCGGGCAGTAAAACCGCTCCCAACTGCTTGGACAACCTCCTCCCGACCATCTCGGCGAGAGGAGGTCCTTCTGACCAGGTTGCGGATTGGGCATTGCCGGTTTAGCCACCGCTACCTGCTCTCCGGTGACCCAGCCCCACTGTGTACTTGTGGTCAGGCATTAACAGTGCCCCATGTTTTATTGTCGTGTCCCCGCTTTAGTCAATCTCGTGTTGTCCTGTCCCTGCCATCTACTTTGAAGGATATTTTAGCTGATGACGCTCGAGCAGCTGCTCGTGTTCTGCATTTTATAACTTTGACTGGCTTGTCCAAAGACATCTAACCTTTTTACTTATTTTATCTACATCTTTGTTAGGTCTTTCTGGTGTCCCCCCCTCCCCTTGAGTTTTACTAGATTCCCTGTGCTCTAACAACAGTGACTGGGCGCTAATGACCTCAGTAGTTGAGCGCCCTTAAACCCCACCAAAAAAAAAAAAAGAACCTCCCACCCCGAGGATGTAATTTTACCTGGCTTGCGTATTGGCCACTGACTTTTTAGTCATTGTCATTTGTCAACTAGCGCTTCCCTAGCGCTTTGACACAGTGCCCATTTTTTAACAGTTTAGCTTACACTCCTGCTTGGTTTTGCCGACGGAGTTATCGGCCGATTTAGCGACTTGTTATCCGTCGTACCAGTATGGCGCAGGCCACTTAATTTTTCGTTGTGGACCTCCGTTTCGCTATGGAGTATTTTTTAGACGTTTGTCCACGTCCATGTTTTTAGCTATCTTCTTTTATGTCGATTTGGAGTGACGTGTAGTCGACACCACTTTCTCAGTAGGTGACACATTCGTATTATTGCTCTGTCAATCGTCTGACCGTTTACTTTGGTTAAAAATTTCTCCATCGTTAACCCTACCATTGACACCAATGTTTCTTCATAAGAACCAGCAGTGTGCGTCAACGACTGCCAGGAGCACAATGCTCTTGTGTCCTTCAGTCTCTGAAGTAGGGGCCTCCTCGTCTCGGTGCCCAGAAGATAAGCTTTTCACCGTCAACTGCTCCTATATGACGGAGCTGCCGCAATAAATTAAATAGACGCGCTACTCGTTTCCATTCAGTAGCTGTGTTTGGAATCTGAAACAAAATATTTATATTGTACACTAACATCTTTAGTGGAAATATTATAAAGTCCCATATTAGAATGTAGATGAGTAATACAAATGTTGAATTTTAAATAACTTTACAAAACAGTTCTCAAGAAGTGTGTTTCACCATATATAATGAATCGGTCTATTAACAATAGTAGTTCCATGCAGTACGAAAAGTCGACATAATGTTCCATTTCATTACACTCATTCGCTTTACAGCTACCATTTTTTTCCAAAATATGGAGTCTATTGCAAATGATTAAACTTGCTCCATGATGAATTACAGTCCTTGCACAGCTTAGTGGTACAGACACAGAAATACAGCATGTAGTGCTGTTAGCATGCAAATATGCAAGTTGCTACGGTAGAACTGCCTCGCGAGGGGTGGGGGGTGGGGGGGGGGTAGATATGTATTTATATCAGTCAAGACATCCATTTTAAAGCTGGAAAAGATCTGATCACAATCACTGCAGATAAAAATTTTTAAGTAGCAGCAATTTTACTAACGAAGCTAGTTAACCATTGAAAGTTAATTAATATGTGCATCTGCTGATCATTCACTGGTAATGTGGACACTTTCATCAATATGTCAACTTACTTCATGGAAAGAGATTGAGCCCAAAAAACTAAAACAATTTATGTACTCGTGAATATTAGCATAAGTCCTGGTGGTAAAATTCCTAACTACTTCTAAACATTTTGAAATCAATAAATACTTACTAAACACGTTTGACACGGCAAAAATTTTAACACTGCAAAAGTTTAGTATTGATCTTGGACAGACAGAACTGTGAAGAGTTTACTAAAGGATCTCTGGTTATTTGTGTTATCTAATTAAAGAGGTTTGGTAAAACTCTCAAAACTGGTGGCCTAAAAACATGATCTGCTCATAACTTCAAATATATAGTTTATGTTGGGCGCTGGCAAGAAATCTGGGGATATAGTGCATATGGAAAACAGTGCCGGTGCACCTTGATCAAACTAATTTTTCAGGAGAAAGTTCCAAAAATAAGTCACTTCTAGAGAAGCAGCTATGGCAAACAAATGGATAATCACAGGTGTTAGGTGATTTTCCAAAGCTGTATAATTTTTAACTTCTTTATAGAAGAACTCCATTATTCGACATCTCCTAGTTTACTATCACAGGTACAAGAGTTATAATGGAGATATTGGTACTGCTTGCTGTACAAAGAAAATCATTCGGTGACAAAGTAATATGCAACGTAGAACATTAAGTCTGTATGGAATGTGTTAAAACATGCAACTGGGAAGGGCATACTTCGGCATAAGCTACAAATCTTATATGGGAGTAAAGTAAGAGAAAATCATCAGCAATTGGCAAATTTTGTAAATAAATATTTCTCTGGTAAGGTAGAGATGCAATGAAAACCAAAATTCTCTTAACAGCATTTTCTGTCAGGGAATGATGTACAAACTACATATTTATGGAGGCAACTAAGACGTACTTCGTGAGTAATGCGAACTACAAAGTTAAGAATTACAATAGTAATTAATTACGAAAGGGGCAACTACTATTCCCTGTTACATTACTTGATCACAATATGCTGCTCTCCTAGAAAACCATGTACGTAGGTCTAAAAGTATATGACAGTGATGTCATACTCCCAAGCTCATTTCATTAAACATGGTGGGATGCCACTCAGTTTTTCAGGCGGACATGTAGAGGTGTGAGGGGCGTAGTTGAAAGTTTACACGTGTGGAGCCACTTCTGTGAACAAACCTGGAGAGGGTGCATCCAGCACAGAAGCGTGAGTTACTAGCTGACGTCTATGAAGCAGGAAGTGATTACACTACTTGACATATTATAAGTTACCTGGTTCATAGTGTGTATTATTGAAAAAAATATTGTACAATAATAACAAACTTAATAATACAGTCCAGTAATTAAGACACTGACCTAATATGTGGGAGGGTCATCCTCATTTCGAGTTTCTTAAATTATTTCGAGCAATGCTGGGATTATTCCGTCAGCTACGCCACAGATGACCAGCTGTCCCTTCCTCATACAAATATAATTACATATTCTGCGTGTTTGTAAGCTTGACCTATCTTTCATATATTATGGTGACAAATACTGTTTCGCCGGTCGGAGTGGCCGTGCGGTTCTAGGCGCTACAGTCTGGAGGCGAGCGACCGCTACGGTCGCAGGTTCGAATCCTGCCTCGAGCATGGATGTGTGTGATGTCCTTTAGTTAGGTATAATTAGTTCTAAGTTCTAAGCGACTCATGACCTCAGAAGTTAAGTCGCATAGTGCTCAGAGCCATTTGAGCCACAAATACTGTTTCATTGAGAAATGTTGTTGTTGTGGTCTTCAGTCCTGAGACTGGTTTGATGCAGCTCTCCATGCTACTCTATCCTGTGCAAGCTTCTTCATCTCCCAGTACCTACTGCTACCTACATCCTTCTGAATCTGCTTAGTGTATTGATCTCTTGGTCTCCCTCTACGATTTTTACCCACCACGCTGCCCTCCAATGCTACATTTGTGATCCCTTGATGCCTCAAAACATGTCCTACCAACCGATCCCTTCTTCTAGTCAAGTTGTGCCACAAACGTCTCTTCTCCCCAATCCTATTCAGTACCTCCTCATTAGTTACATGATCTACCCACCTTATCTTCAGCATTCTTCTGTAGCACCACATTTAAAAAGCTTGTATTCTCTTCTTGTCCAAACTGGTTATCGTCCATGTTTCACTTCCATACATGGCTACACTCCATACAAATACTTTCAGAAACGAGTTCCTGACACTTAAATCTATACTCGATGTTAACAAATTTCTCCTCTTCAGAAACGATTTCCTTGCCATTGCCAGTCTACATTTTATATCCTCTCTACTTCGACCATCATCAGTTATTTTGCTCCCCAAATAGCAAAACTCCTTTACTACTTTAAGTGTCTCATTTCCTAATCTAATTCCCTCAGCATCACCAGATTTAATTCGACTATATTCCATTATCCTCGTTTTGCTTTTGTTGATGTTCATCTTATATCCTCCTTTCAAGACACTGTCCATTCCGTTCAACTGCTCTTCCAAGTCCTTTGCTGTCTCTGACAGAATTACTATGTCATCGGCGAACCTCAAAGTTTTTACTTCTTCTCCATGAATTTTAATACCTACTCCGCATTTTTCTTTTGTTTCCTTTACTGCTTGCTCAATATACAGATTGAATAACATCGGGGACAGGCTACAAACCTGTCCCACTCCTTTCCCAACCACTGCTTACCTTTCATGCCCCTCGACTCTTATAACTGCCATCTGTGCAAATTGTAAATAGCCTTTCGCTCCCTGTATTTTACCCCTGCCACCTTCAGAATTTGAAAGAGAGTATTCCAGTTAACGTTGTCAAAAGCTTTCTCTAAGTATACAAATGCTAGAAACGTAGATTTGCCTTTTCTTAATCTTTCTTCTAAGATAAGTCGTAAGGTTAGTATTGCCTCACGTGTTCCAACATCTCTACTGAATCCAAACTGATCTTCCCCGAGGTCCGCTTCTACCAGTTTTTCCATTCGTCTGTAAAGAGTTCGCGTTAGTATTTTGCAGCTGTGACTTATTAAACTGATAGTTCGGTAATTTTCACATCTGTAAACACCTGCTTTCTTTGGGATTGGAATTATTATATTCTTCTTGAAGTCTGTGGGTATTTCGCCTGTCTCATACATCTTGCTCACCAGATGGTAGAGTTTTGTCATGACTGGCTCTCCCAAGGCCATCAGTAGTTCTAATGGAATGTTGTCTACTCCCGGGGCCTTGTTTCGACTCAGGTCTTTCAGTGCTCTGTCAAACTCTTCACGCAGTATCTTATCTCCCATATCATCTTCATTTACATCCTCTTCCATTTCCATAATATTGTCCTCAAGTACATCGCCCTAGTATAAACCCTCTATATACTCCTTCCACCTTTCTGCCTTCCCTTCTTTGCTTAGAACTGGGTTGCCATCTGAGCTCTTGATATTCATACAAGTGGTTCTCTTCTCTCCAAAGGTCTCTTTAATTTTCCTGTAGGCAGTATCTATCTTACCCCTAGTGGGACAAGCCTCTACATCCTTACATTTGTCCTCTAGCCATGCCTGCTTAGCCATTTTGCACTTCCTGTCGATCTCATTTTTGAGACGTTTGTATTCCTTTCTACCTGCTTCATTTACTGCACTTTTATATTTTCTCCTTTCATCAATTAAATTCAATATTTCTTCTGTTACCCAGGGATTTCTATTAGCCCTCGTCTTCTTACCTACTTGATCCTCTGCTGCCTTGACTACTTCATCCCTCAGAGCTACCCATTCTTCTTCTACTGTATTTCTTTCCCCCATTCCTGTCAATTGTTCCCTTATGCTCTCCCTGAAACTTTCTACAACCTCTGGTTCTTTCAGTTTATCCAGGTCCCATCTCCTTAAATTCCAAATTTTTGCAGTTTCAATCTGCAGTTCATAACCAATAGATTGTGGTCAGAATCCACATCTGCCCCTGGAAATGTCTTACAATTTAAAACCTGGTTCCTAAATCTCTGTCTTACCATTATATAATCTATCTGATACCTTTTAGTATCTCCAGGATTATTCCAGGTATACAACCTTCTTTTATGATTCTTGAACCAAGTGTTAGCTATGATTAAGTTATGCTCTGTGCAAAATTCTACAAGGCGGCTTCCTCTTTCATTTCTTCCCCCCAATCCATATTCACCTACTATATTTCCTTCTCTCCCTTTTCCTACTGACGAATTCCAGTCATGCATGACTATTAAATTTTCGTCTCGCTTCACTACCTGAATAATTTCTTTTATCTCGTCATACATTTCATCAATTTCTTCATCATCTGCAGAGCTAGTTGGCATATAAACTTGTACTACTGTAGTAGGCATGGGCTTTGTGTCTATCTTGGCCACAATAATGCGTTCACTATGCTGTTTGTAGTAGCTAACCCGCACTCCTATTTTTTTATTCATTATTAAACCTACTCCTGCATTACCCCTATTTGATTTTGTATTTATAACCCTGTAATCACCTGACCAAAAGTCTTGTTCCTCCTGCCACCGAACTTCACTAATTCCCACTATATCTAACTTTAACCTATCCATTTCCCTTTTTAAATTTTCTAACCTACCTGCCCGATTAAGGGGTCTGACATTCCACGCTCCGATCCGTAGAATGCCAGTTTTCTTTCTCCTGATAACGACGTCCTCTTGAGTAGTCCCCGCCCGGAGATCCGAATGGGGGACTATTTTACCTCCGGAATATTTTACCCAAGAGGACGCCATCATCATTTAATCATACAGTAAAGCTGCATGTCCTCGGGAAAAATTACGGCTGTAGTTTCCCCTTGCTTTCAGCCGTTCGCAGTACCAGCACAGCAAGGCCGTTTTGGTTAATGTTACAAGGCCAGATCAGTCAATCATCCAGACTGTTGCCCCTGCAACTACTGAAAAGGCTGCTGCCCCTCTTCAGGAACCACATGTTTGTCTGGCCTCTCAACAGATACCTCTCCGTTGTGGTTGCACCTACGGTACGGCCATCTGTATCGCTGAGGCACGCCAGCCTCCCCACCAACGGCAAGGTCCATGGTTCATGGGGGGGGATTGAGAAATGATCACAATAAATTAATACATGATTACCACCAAAATCGGGCAGCAATATACTGATACAATACTCAACCTGCTGCACCCAAAACTGGCTAATAAGATTACCATAGCCAACTAGTGAGTACATACGTGTGTGGTACATTATCTTTATGCACTACTTTTCCAAATTATCAAGAACTGCCTGCATAGTTTCTGGGATGGTTTTTGATAATGTATTAATCGATAGGCTCGTTACATAATCCAGACACGTCTCGTTGCATAATCCAGAGACCGAAACGTCTCCCCAGTGGCCAAAAATCTTAAGCGACTGTCTCCCTACAACAAAATAAGTATAAACGTAGCTCCATTAGACGCAGGATATTTTTGCTGCCAACAAACATTTATGTAGAAGTTGATGTTCTTGGTTTTATTGATTCTCTCATGTTTCTATCTTGGCGACAAATGTCAATGTTAATTATACTCGGTAACTTTAAAAATATGTCCTCATTCATTCTGACGAAGTTCCGAAAAGATTTTGTGTATTGAATTCTAAGTGACATAGTAAGTTACCTTACGGCAATAAGTCTATAAAATTTCAAGAAAAATGTAGTAGTTTATCCGAAAACTGAAGGTTGGCACTGCTTTTTAACTGCATCCAACACACAATCTAGAATGTCTGGCAAATTTGTGTTGTTGAATTACTGCTAGCACGTACCTCAGTTCACTGTACAGCGTATGAACTGTTCCTCTACTGCCGATACCTTTGACATGTCGATAAGCTTCTGTGGGGTTTTCTCCGCTCATTTTCCACAAGAGTCAACAACGTCAACACAGCGAATTTACTTGGATTCATTTTCACTTGTAACTTCGTGGGCTTCGCGCACCAACGAGACAGCTAATGATTCGTGCGACAAATGAAGTCAACTTCCGCTAGAGAGCGCGAAATCACGTTAACTGGCTCACACCGTGTGCCAAGAGCGCACTCTCTCGTGACGTAGAATTTCTCGTGCGCGTCTTCGTCAGCGGTACCTGCCTCGTCGTGTGCCGCCGGCATAACCGTTGCCACAGTTTCATTCCCACTTCACATTGTAATCTCAGAGGAATTGTTAGCAAATCATCAAACGTATTTAACATGTTACTGTCAGTAACAGCTAACTCTGTAATAATAGGTGACTGTAGATTTAAAATATTTAGAAAACACTGCTTAGTAACCTATTTAATCCTAGCCATCGGGAAGGCCGGTGTGGCCGTGCGGTTCTAGGCGCTTCAGTCTGGAGCCGCGTGACCGCTACCGTCGCAGGTTCGAATCCTGCCTCGGACATGGATGTGTGTGATGTCCTTAGGCTAGTTAGGTTTAATTAGTTCTAAGTTCTAGGCGATTGATGACGTCAGAAGTTAAGTCGCATAGTGCTCAGAGCCATTTGAACCATTGAACCTAGCCATCGGATACTAACATAGGCAACAGTAACGACTCGTGTGTACTTGGGTATGTAATCTTATCCTACCTGGTCTGTGTAACACATTTATTACAGAAGAGTAGTAAAGAAAATTCTGTCCTCGAATATTTTAAAACAGACAGTTACAGGAACATTTTAAACGGAAGGCTACTGGTCTTACAAAGTACTATCAATGTGACATCAGGAAGTTTAGTCTCAAGAGCTTATCAACCCAAGGGAGTAGGATAACACGCCCTAATACTTCATTCTTAAAACACATCAAACCACTGGCTAGATGAGAATGAAGTATACGCGTAGAATGAATAGCCACATCGTAAGAATGACAGCTGATAGTCAGGGAACCTTACACCATGTTTTCAACTGCGTACTCATTTCTTAACCTTGATACAAATACAAATTAAACTCTCTCAAATAATCAGGTGCAGGATGTCAACATTGTTCCAGTACTAAAGTCAAATGGATTCACTGCAACTATTCTTGTTCTCAGTCAGAATTTTCTTCTCTTTTCACCAATGTTTGACAACTTAAAACTCCGTCTTTCTTTCCTTATTGCATTACGTACTGATTTTCTTCCCTTATTTCTGTTCTTTACTGACTTCTTTCTTTCTTGTTTCACGAAAATAAACATTAGATGTCTATACCTTTAATTCTATGACTATGATATGACTATGTGCAAATTCGAAACGATATCCTGTGCATCATGCACCGTAAAATACAGCTGCAGAGAACATTCTCAACCAGTCACTTCTAGTAAATTTCAAATTCTGCTGTGTAGTTAACCGAAGACTGCGAACGTAACTGATTGCATAAGTCAGTCTGTAGCAAGAGTGGTTAAGTAGTAGGTTAAAGTAAAGGTGGTATTTCTCATAGTTGCCGACGGTAAGATTGTTACGTCTCAAGTTTCGTGCTGATACCGAGCGATGTGGCCCAATGGTTCGTACACTGGACTTGCATTCGAAAGGACGACGAGCGAAACCCGCTTCCGGTCATCCCGATGTAGGTTTTCCGTGATTTCCTTAAATTTCTTCATGAAAAAGTGAAGTTGATTGTTTCGAAAGGGCACGCCCGACTTCCTTCCTCATCCTTTCCTAATTTGATGGGGACGATGACCTCACTGTTAGGTCCCCTTCCACAAATCAACCAATCAGTCGTACCGCTAAGGATGTGGCAGAAAATGTGCCGTTGGCTGATCATTGGAACGATTACGATAACCATCGGATAAAATAAGAAATCACAGAAGCTTGAATGTGGACTGTGATTTGATACCACGTTCTTTGAAGTGCGTGTCCCATTGTATTACTACTACGCCTGCTGGCCTAGTACAATTGGCCATATTATCGAAGAAATACTAATAATATTTTGCAAATTGATGCCAAATGTCTGTACTCTAGTGTAGCTGAATTAGATATACCAACATATTAGCGATTACAATTCGCTTCCGCTTTGGTGAAAACAGCAAATTGTTGTGCAAGCACTTACCGAGACGCGTGAAGTTGTCATCGATAATCGTTAAATCGCCGCCCACGGATGGGATCAAGTAAATGAAAGCTCCACAGTATGACTCAGCAGCGTTCTAGACGCCCAAGACTGTGATGAGGATGAGATTATGTGGTACTCTTTCAAACACGCTTGTGCCTCCTGGAAGCGACGGGGCGCTATATTATCCATCCATCAGTCAGCGTTAGGGGAGCCCTTGCGGTACAGCCACTGATCACACCAGTGATGCTTACGGGATAGGCTCTCAAGTACCGCGGCACGAACGGAGTGAGGAAAGTAGGAGCAGTTTGTACTTCACTGATCGATTAGTCCGTACGTCAATACAGTTGTAGCAGCTGTGATGCTTTTACTTGTCTTACAGGAACAGTTTCATATCCTCGTGACAGAATTATGCACCAGCGCAACAGTGGTTAAAAGTGTCGAAGTCTTTATTGACAAAGTAGCGGCCACGCGATGTGGTCGAGTGGTTTGAGGCACCATGTCACGGATTGCTCGGCCCCTCCCGCCGAAGGTTCGAGTCCTCCCTCAGGCATGGATGTGTGTGTTGTCCTTAACATAAGTTAGTTTAAGTCGTGTGTGTCTAGGTACCGATGACCTCAGCAGTTAGGTCCCTTATGAATTCTGGCACATTTGAACATTTGGACAAAGTAGCGTATCAGCTCCGGCAACTACGGATGGCGATTACACCTGAAACAACCAGTTTCGAATTCTACCGTCATTTCGTTTCCACTTTAACCTGACTGTTAAAACCGTTCAAAATAGCCTGTTTCAGAAGTAACAGATTTTCGGGTTTTTTATTGCTGGTTTTTGAGTAATAAACGTAGATTTAGAACAAATATTGGTAATTTCCGACGGAGGTGAAGGCCCTCCAGCGGGTCAGGGGATTAGAATAGGCCCGAGGTATTCCTGCCTGTCGTAAGAGGCGACTAAAAGGAGTCTCACACGTTTCGACATTATGCGATGTTCCCCTATAGGGTTTCACCTTCATTTTTCAAAATTTTCCCGAAAAGCCAGCCAATTGGGGAAGGGCGCCTTACATGGTTCATTGTGTCCATCGTGCATTGAGATCTTTAGCCCACTTTCTCGTCGTCGCATTGCAGACCCTCCCAATCTCTTGGGTGAGGACACCTACCATGGTGCAGTTTCCACCAACCACTATGTAGTGTCGCTTTCTGAGTCGACGATGACCATGGGCTTCTTTGCACCTCATATCCAGCACGGTAATCAGGCCGTTGTGGTGGGGCCGCCATGTGCCCTGTTGGTTGTAGCCCCCTGCCCACACAGGGATCGCTCTGCTGATGCCTGCGCCGTAAACTCGACACGTATGCCAAGGGGTAGATGCCCATCCCCCTGGGGCAGTGAGACTATCGGCAATGGCCATCCTGCCAGGAGGCCTTTGCTGCGGCCGGGTGGTGCCCGTCGGGAGGGCCCCTGGTCGGAGTGGGTGGCATCAGGGTGGATAAAGCGCGATGAAGTGTAGTCCATCACCTCTTACTGGTTGTGAACACCAGCAGTCTCTAATCGTTCACGACCTCAATACGATACACAGAAGTAGTACCCCAAATCGTTCCCCTCCCTGGCCACACCATGGGAGGAGCGTCAGGCTAATGATGGCAGTTGATCTTATTCGGCCCAATACCTTGTATGTTTGAGAGCCGATGGGGAATCTTTCATGACAACGAAGTCTCAGCCAGCATTTAGAGGAGTTTGGAGAGGTGTAGTGCTTGTCCAGTATGAGATCTGGGTCAGTATTGATCAAAAAAGCATCCTCTGCCTAGTCGCGGGCGTTACTTCTGTAAAATATCTGGGAGTATGCGTGCGGAACGATTTGAAGTGGAATGATCATATAAAATTAATTGTTGGTAAGGCGGGTACCAGGTTGAGATTCATTGGGAGAGTGCTTAGAAAATGTAGTCCAGCAACAAAGGAGGTGGCTTACAAAACACTCGTTCGACCTATACTTGAGTATTGCTCATCAGTGTGGGATCCGTACCAGATCGGGTTGACGGAGGAGATAGAGAAGATCCAAAGAAGAGCGGCGCGTTTCGTCACAGGGTTATTTGGTAACCGTGATAGCGTTACGGAGATATTTAATAAACTCAAGTGGCAGACTCTGCAAGAGAGGCGCTCTGCATCGCGGTGTAGCTTGCTCGCCAGGTTTGGAGAGGGTGCGTTTCTGGATGAGGTATCGAGTATATTGCTTCCCCCTACTTATACCTCCCGAGGAGATCACGAATGTAAAATTAGAGAGATTCGAGGGCGCACGGAGGCTTTCAGACAGTCGTTCTTCCCGCGAACCATACGCGACTGGAACAGGAAAGGGAGGTAATGACAGTGGCACGTAAAGTGCCCTCCGCCACACACCGTTGGGTGGCTTGCGGAGTATGAATGTAGATGTAGATGTACTCGCTTGTGACAAGCTGGGGGATATTTCTGTAGCCATCACGCCCCATAAGAGCTTAAATATGGTCCAGGAAATCATATTTCACGGGGACATTCATTTACAGTCTGCCAATTTGGAGTGGCGTGGTGTATATATCGTCCGCCGTGTCCACCAGTGTCCAGGGGATAATCATGTTGCCACCGGTGCCTTCATCTTGGCCTTTGAGAGTGATACATTGCCCAAGAAGGTCAAGGTGATGGTCTACTGCTGTGATGTAAAGCCCTATATCCCTCCCCTGATGCAGTGTTTTAAGTACTGGAAGTTCGGCCATATGTCTTCCCACTGTACTACCAGTGTCTCATCTCATCCCAACACGTGCCCCACCTCCCAACTGTGTCAACTGTGGAGAGCACCATTCGCTTTGCTCGCCAGACTGCAGGATTCTCCAGAAAGAAGGGAAAAGCATGGAGTACAAGACCCTGGATCGACTGACCTACACTGAGGCTAAGAGAAAATTTAAACGACTGCATCCTGTGCAAATGATACCATCTTACGCCGCCGCTACAACAGTTCTGGCAGCATCAACTCTGCCAACCCCAGTCACCTGTCAGAGCTGGAAGACTGCACCTGCCCCTTGATGGTGGGGCATTTCCGTCCCTGTGGCTCTTGCACTACCTACTTTGGGAGCAACACCCCCCCCCCCCCCCTCCAACCATTTTTGGGCCTCCATCCCTACGTCTAAGTTGGAGAAGCGTAAGTCTTCTTCCGCTTCTCTTGCTAGGAAAGGGTCCCATGGGTCACTCCCTTCCCAGATTTCCGTTAGTGGAAAAAGTGACACACACCAGTCGCTGAAGAGCCCAAAAGCAGCTGGTTGTAGGGTTCATGCTCATCCTCAGTCCTGGACAATAAGGCAGTTAAGTCCTCCCAGCCTGGGAAACCCAAGGAGCAGCTAGAGATATGCAATAAGAAAACCCCTAAGACCAAGGAAATGGCAGTGGCACCCTCACCAGGGCTACCTATAAGTTCTGCATCTGAGGATGGGTCTGCTGAGACCCTAGAGCTCGATAGACCCTCAAACGCAATGCGTAGAGACTGCTCAGGCAATAAGTCGGTGGCAGAAGGTGACTCTGAGGCGTAAATTACCTCATTGAATGTTCCATGCCATCCCAGTCTCACGATGACGTCATCCTCCAGTGGAATTTCGGCGTTTTTTTCCACCACCTGGCTGAGCTACGGCAACTGTTAAGCTTTACACGTGCTATCTCCATTGCCGTCCAGGAAACCTGGTTCCCAGCAATGCAGGGATATTACAGGAATCGTAGAGACTCTAATCGATTGTCAGGTGCGTTTATGTCCTGAACTCAGTCTGTATTGATACTGTGCACCCTCCAACCCCTCTTGAAACTGTGGTTGTCAGAATAAGGACGACACAGAAAAAAACTGTCTGCAATGTATATCTTCCTCCACATGGTACCCTTGAATGTATTAGCTGCACTGACTGATCCACCCCCTAGACCTTTCCTACTTTTGAGAGATTTTAACTCCCATAACCCCTTGTGGTGTGGCACTGTGCTTACTGGTCGAGGCAGAGATGAAACTTAACTGTCTCAGTTCTACTTCTGCCTCTTAAATAATGGGGCCGCCATGCATTTCAGTGTGGATAATGGTAGTTTTCAAAATGACGACTGTCAGTCTGAAAGCGTATCTTAGAATTGATCTTCAAATTCTGCCCCACTACCTCAACACCGTCTGTTTTGCGCTGTATTATTACAAAGGTGCCTACAAACCTAATAACCAAATATTCTACGATTTCTACTGAGGTTTCACGTACCTACGAGTTCATGCAACCCTGTAGGAAATATATTCATAAGAGCAAGAGACAGAGATAGTGCCGGCACTGTGACTCGAACTCACAGTTGATGGAATACGTTCCTCATGTCCCCATGTAGATGAAGACCGAGGTCTTACGATGTACCATTGTTTCGAAACAGCATCCGCTGATATGGAAAACAAGACGTATAATTTACGACTACTATGATGACTATGCCTTGGGCATTATTCACACGGTACCGTAGTAAGTAAGGTCCAATTGCTTGAATGTGTACGATTTCGGCCCACACATTAAGGAGGTTCGTTGCCTGTTATACAGCTCCATTACACAATCTTCAAGTGCTCCTCTTTCTGCGTATTTAATACAGTATTACAGCTCTCATTCAGTCCTGAACAGTTTCAGCAAATACTTTGCCACTTGGCATTCGGTAATACTAATGCAAGCGTCGTATTCAAATCACAGAGCTTTTTCTTACAGGGAAACTTTTCTTGCTGCGTAGAAGATCTGCCGGAATCAGAGCGCTGCACTCTTTCCATCTTGCTTCGGTGGACGAAGGGCAGCTGTCGCTGGTAATATGCCTCGGCTGACCTTTAACCTTTAAAGCGGAAGCCCGTATCGTATCAACAGTTCAGCCAATACGAGTATGTAAAGTCTACCTTTTAAGGCACACGAACCAGGAATAAACATATTGCACCAAGGAAACACAAGGGATAACATGGACAAAGGAATGTCTCAAGTTTCCTTAGCCGAAAACAGAGGAAAGGAATAGTATTAACACTACGTCAAAAATAAAACGTCTGCACCAAGAAAGTTATAACAAACACTGAGTAAGTTTATGGAACCTGCGAAGGTTCTGAAACGGTTTACCTACAGGAAAACCTAAATATATGTACCTTGAAGCTTGAATATTAACCTACAAAAGCTGCGGAGTTGAGTGTGTGGGTTCGTAAAATATTAATAACATGAACTATAGCTGTGTGTATCACAGGCTGCGTCGACATTTCTTGCGGCCCGCATCTCGTGGTCGTGCGGTAGCGTTCTCGCTTCCCACGCCCGGGTTCCCGGGTTCGATTCCCGGCGGGGTCAGGGATTTTCTCTGCCTCGTGATGGCTGGGTGTTGTGTTCTGTCCTTAGGTTAGTTAGGTTTAAGTAGTTCTAAGTTCTAGGGGACTTATGACCACAGCAGTTGAGTCCCATAGTGCTCAGAGCCATTTGAACCATTTTTTTTTCTTGCGGAATGTATGACAAATCAGAAGATGTAAGCTAACTGTTGGTGCGTAGGTGACAAAGGATGTTTTGATTCTGCTTGAGAAGGAATGAGTGAAATGAACAGTTATGTAAAATAACAGCGATATAGATTTGCTATTAATGGTGAGATCACGTTCAGAAGGCTTGTGAGGAAATTATTGTACTTGGATGGATAATTAATAGGAATAAGACAAATAAGAATTAGTTTCTCTAGACTGCTGGTCGTAGTCTTTTGTATCTCATGTAACTGAAGACATTGATCCGACGTGTAGTTTTCGAGATATTTCAATCAGTTACCATCCCAATTGACCTGTCTCGCATGTGGGCATCACACTCGCCTCGCCACCTCACCCCATGCGTGAGTGGTGAGGGGCAGCTCTCAAATCTTCAGTGGGAATTCCCGTTTCTTATTGCACCTTACGGTTTTACTGCAAAATCTACATACGTTTTGTCTGAAACTCCTACTTCCGTTCGGCACAGATTGCATTTCAATCGGTGGAACAGAAATGAGTACACAACTATACGACTTGCTACTTAATAGCCCTTGAATTTCCAGTGGCACACGACTCCCCATCTCCATGCTGAGAGGACAGGACAGGACAGATCACTATTTCCTAAGTTACAATTTTAGACCCCATTAGCAACGTTGTCTTCCTCCTACATATCGAACAGGGAACTATTCGACGCACCTCTGTGGCCGTGGTTTGAGGCGAACGCTAATCTACTTTTCCTATTAGGGCAAGTGCTCACACGTTGTGCCACCAACTTCTGTACACATAGTGATCTGATTTTCAAATCACCTTACACAGGACAGAAGCATATCTGTAGGAATGTCAGCATAGGCGTTTCTGGTTCGGCCCACCATGTCTTGACTGCCTGTTGGCCCATGCTAGTACACATTATCTTTTAAATGATCCCACAGGAAAAATACGGAACGTCAAATCCGGCGATCTAGCGGGCCAATTAACAGGGCCACCTTTGGCGATCCAACGACCGGAGTAAACGTGCTCCCGTGCTGTAAGTCAGTATCGCGCTGGACAACCGTCATGCTGAAACCACATACGTTGTCGAACGTCGAGGGAAATATTCTGCAGTAGTACCGATAGTTCCTATTCCAAAAACGTGCTATATTTTCGTCCATTCCACGTGCAGTCGATAAAATACAGAGGAAGAGTTTTGTTCCCCATGATGCCTCACCATACGTTAATCGACATTGGACGTCAGATGGTCAACTTCCCGTAGCCGGTGGGGATTACCTACATTCCATTAATGTATGTTATTCCGGTTAACGCTACGGGGGTTTGTGAATGTGGACTCATTGAGAAATAGTTCCTCGGCAGAGAACATGGGGGTCGTTTCCATTTGTTGACGTGCCATTCACAAAACAATACCTGGTTATGGAAATCGGGGCCATGAAGTTCTTGACACAGTGACACGTGGTATGGATGATACCCGCGACGATGAAGTACTGTGAGGATCCTACCTACGGACATAACAGAATCGCGGTGTAATTGCCGGGCGCTTATCTGTGGGTTGTGGTGCATTGCTTGTAGGACAGCTATTTCATTAGCTTCTCCTGTAGCACGTTTCTTTCTTTTAATTTTGCCGATTTGTACGCTGCCATCAGACATAAAGACTTGAAGACTTAAAGACATTCACAAGCTTGTAAAAGAACTAATTAGAGCGAGCTTTCTCAGGAAAACGGTTGGCTTACAAAGCAACAGCAAACCTAACATTTCTCCTACATTCTCCATAAATCATAACCATTTCAGTTTCTTCTCCTGCGGCCGCAACGTTAATGGTCCACTTGCACGTCTCTTTTCCAGTTGAAAGGTAATTTGGAGGCAATAAACACTGCGCAACTTGTATAATGTTAGAGCCGCCATCTGTTCAGCATCTGCACGATACGTGAGCTCCAGTCGTAGTGTACTGCTTATTATTATTATTATTATTATTATTATTATTATTATTATGTGTTGTAATTCGTCACACAGCCACGGTGACGCGTCAAGCAGTCCCCTGTTCATATGTCGGAGGAATACAACGTTGGGAATGTGATTCCCTGTTAGACGTTACGAAATACTGGCCTGTCCAGCCCTTGCAGCGTGGAGGTGGGGTCCGATATACCAGTGGATATTCAAGAACCTTTAAGTGGCATGTCGTAAATTACAATTGTGTAACCATTTCCATTCCTCCGACTACAGCGCAATCCGTTGCGAAACGAAGAAAATGCTTCAGACAAAATGTATGTAGATTTTGCGCAGAATCGTAACCTGCAATCAGAAACGGCGGTTTCCATTCAAAATTTCGAAGTTGCCCCCACCACTTAAGCACGGGGTGGGGTGTCAGTATCGTTGGATGTCCCACCCCGAGACAAAATAAATTGAAATTATAACTTTTTTGGATCCGATGAGTAGTTTTCGAGATATTTCAATGTCTTCCGTTAATTGAACACCCTGTATATTACTACTTACAACTAAATGGTTCAAATGGCTCTGAGCACTATGGGACTCAACTGCTGAGGTCATTAGTCCCCTAGAACTTAGAACTAGTTAAACCTAACTAACCTAAGGACATCACAAACATCCATGCCCGAGGCAGGATTCGAACCTGCGACCGTAGCGGTCCTGCGGTTCCAGACTGCAGCGCCTTTAACCGCACGGCCACTTCGGCCGGCACTACTTACAACTACTAAATCATACATCCTTCCTGTAAGGATACGATTGTTCAAAGGAAACCTATTCGTCGTCTTGTTCCATGAAATTATCGTCAACTGGTGCTTCATAAGAAAGGATGTAAAGGTGCTAGCTAGTGCAGTAGCATTTTTGGGGGATATAGGCATCTGTTCAAAACAAACTGCCTGCAGATTGACTGCCTACTTTAAATGGGAGCAGAAATCAAATTTACTAAAGTGTATGGAAAGTAATACGAGTAAATCACAACAATAGGCTGGGTGCTCACTGGATCAGAGTTACTTATTATGAGACCCTTGCAAATAAAACTCTGTGTACGTATCTTCAAGAATTAATTTTTATTTGTACACTGCTCACACTGTGGAATGATATCTCTTTGTTCTTGAAAACTTCATAATTATAGCATTATTAAGTAGTCTAAATTGTTATTCAGGTGGAACAGTATTACTCATTTCTGTAGGGGTAGTTAACTGTCGATTTTCTGCCCTCTCCCACTAGTTTACACACACACACACACACACACACACAGACAGATAGATTGAAAAAATAGAGACAGAGAAATGAATGAGCCAAACCATAATTATAACCTATGTGGCTACATTTCGATGTGTTTAGTTCCACTGAAACTATTACCTAATAAAATTAAACAGTTGCGGCCGTCGTTTTGATTTTATTATATCACGACCAGTCTTGGTGACCCAGTACACCATATTCAATCCTGTATGCATACACAATAATTATAGCGTCACCGCCGGCCGCGCTGGCCTGCGGTTCTAGGCGCTTCAGTCCGGAACCGCGTGACTACTACGGTTCGAATCCTGCCTCGGGCATGGGTGTGTGTGATGTCCTTAGGTTAGTTACGTTTAAGTAGTTCTAAGTTCTAGTGGACTGATGACCTCAGATGTTAATCCCATAGTGCTCAGAGCCATTTATAGCGTCACCGACTTATCATCCATGCAAATAGAAAGAATCAAGGATACTAGTGAAATTAGAGTAATTATTTGATAAATGCTGACAGGTAAATCCGTTATCTGTACTTAAAATAGAATTATATACACTACACTGGAACCAATTTCCACACTCTGCATTGTACAAATGTACTGTTTATTAAAAAAACGTTAGTTAAATATTCCGTGGTTAAAACTGGTCAGTTATATAATATACTGAACTGCAAAACTCTGAAGTAAGCTACCGATCCACAAAAGCAACTGTAGAAGGTGAAAGATTTCCGAGAGAAACTGCAACATCAGAAATAAGTAAACCTAAAACTTAGGCATCTGCGTGCAAATAGCCCAGAAGAAAGGCCAGATCAACAGTATCTAATTATCAATTTAGGTAAAGCTATCAAGTGGTAGAGTAAATATGTCTGTCTGTCACGTCTGTAGTTTATAACTACGTTGATAAATGTAAATACACAGCATTATTCAAAAGTCCCTTGACAGTTTGCGGGAATACACGTTTATTCACAAAATAGAAGCTACAATTTCATTACACACCACATGCGGGAGACATCAACACATTTCAGTGTGGCAAGACTGGAAATTTACGAACAGCTACCATCTTTTCTTGGGTGGCACGAAACAAGGTTGCCAACATGTCCTATTTTATTGCTCTTGCTGCACCGATTATTCGCTAAATCAACTGCTCTAGACTATTAATCCTTATGAGGAACATCTTCGAGCTGAGAAAACCTCAAACATAAAACGTCCAATAGCGTCAGGTCACGAGGGCTGGCAGCCCACAGTGTAGGTGAGACACGGTCAATCCATCCACCAGAGAACGTTTCCTCCAAGTGAACCGAAACGATGATTGCTACGTGCGGAGATGTGCAATATCCTTTTCCAATCGTAATTCCAGATACTGTTCATGCACGTCTTGGTAAATTGTTCCTGTAATTGTGTTTTCGCCAAACATAACAGGTCTGTATACATTTGTCGAATCACTCCCATCCATACATTTGCTTTACGCTTTCTAAACTTCCCCAGGAAATCCTATTGGACCTCTTGGTAGGTCATCTCTTCCAATTGAGCCGAAACCAACGGATATTCTTCCTGCAATTGTGAGCATTCTTCAGCAGTATCTCCAAAAAATAGAAACCATTAGTTCGTGATTTCAAGGAAATTCAGTTGACTTTTGAATCACCCTATATTAACAATAAATATTGTTGATACTGTCCATTACAAGGGCTACTTTAACATGGATTCATAATTCTTTGGTAACTTATTTCCGACATTGTTGTATTTCTTTCATACATTTATCATTTTGTTCAGATATATAAATAGCACAATGGTACAACGCATAGAGTGGAAATTCGCTATGGTGTGCTAAATACTGTTTTGGGCATGTGACACTGCATATATCAGTCAGGTTTCATCAAATGTTTCCTGTAAGTTCTGTTATATACTATTGGCCTTGATTCTTATTCTGTTTCTAATCTTTCTTTGTATTTGTATGGTTGGTAAGTTGATAATGCTATCATTACTGTCCATGCATACAGGCATGAAGATGGTGTATTCAGTAACCGGAACTTACTGCACAGTAATAAAATAATATCAAAACGACGGCTGCGGATGTTTCATTTTATTACGTATATGAACGGCCGAAGTCACGCACACCATTAGTACCAAGGACGGACATACAAATATTTAATTTAGTCTTATTCCTTAAAAACTTTCGAATTATCATCTAAATATCGTGTTGTCGCTGCAAGGAGATTGCAACACTCAAGCATTGTTGAAAGCTATCAACTGGAAGATGAAAAGTGGAAGGACGATTAGCTTCCAAAAGAAAAATTTGAACTTCAGATGAAAGAAAAACATTTTTCTTTATATCCATTATTTAGTAAATTTATTTATTTAGTTACTATTTTGACTTACTCCAGGTAGCTAAGCTTTCGCTCTGCGGTTCAGCATGTCAAACACGTTACTTATGAATCAAATACATTTTCAAAAGTAACTGGCATAAAAATGACCCATTAACTGATGGTTGCGAACATTTATCAGCTTAAACCGATGAAACTGGTCTTCTGTGCTACATATCTCTGAAAAGGACGATAGGACGAGCAAATAACATACGTCTCGTTCCTAACTTGAATACGGAGCGATGAAAACACAAATACACTGTTGCGCTATAGCACGGGTTTTCCACGAGCTAATGTACACCGATCAGATATTTGCACAAGCACCTAAGATAGCTTCAAGCAGGGAAAGACACACATAGAAAGGCACACATAGTATACAGCTACTGGAATCTCCGCACCGATGAAGAGGTCACTGGAGCTCAAGCGCGTAGTATAGAAGGGCAGTGAAGGATATTTACCGCTATAAAACATTCATCCAGAAATTTGCTTCAAGGAGTTCACGGGAAACCACAGAAGAACTGAACCCAGACAAGGAGACGCAGCCAGGAGCCGCCGTTTCCCAGAACAGTGTTTACAGACTTACCAGTGCGCCATCAAGCTCGCTTTGGAAACGTCAAGTAGAAAAAAACTGATTATATGGAATTATAGCAATTCATCAGTAACAAAGTGCAGTAACAATTGAGGGCAACTGTGGAACAATAATCGGAGGAAACTACCACAATGCTAGACCGATGTTTTCTAAACGAATAGCAGTGAGTGGAATGAGGTCCACCAAATTGATATCGGACTGACGATGCTGCTCACTCGACTCAAAATGACAAAAGATTACGGTGAGAAACTTAGAGTTTTCCCCTTTAGCAGACACTGTACGTTTGTAGCGGCATCCACCCTGAGATAGAAGACAGCGGGAGCAAAGAATGGTACGTCGGCGAGCGGTATGGTGGCTAGTGAAGATTTGCTTTCCAGTCTCTCACCTCTGAAAGAGAGTCTCATACAAGAGCCATCAAAAGTGTGTCTGTTCTGTGTTTACTTCACTGTCCCCATACGTCCTAGACTTTCTCTCTGAATTTTTTCAACGAAGTGCGTATACAGACTGGTATACAAACGACTAAGTTTCCTACATATTCGAGTATGATGGTGAGTATGGTGAATCGCTGTGGCCATCCCAGCAGACGGAAGAAAATTTATTTTAACTTTCATACTGTCAAAGGTGACTAAGATTTTACAACTTCCAATACAAGACGCTCATCTGTTCGGCGCTGACTGACTTCGATTATCATTGATTTTCTGCTTAAGTAACAGAAGTGAATCCGAATTCAGAGAAAACTACAAAAGAATCCCATCTCTATTGACTATGAAGTCGAAATGCAGTATTTTTCAAACTGGCGTGAAGAGCTTCGCTGTGCAAATATTCAGCAGTTATGAGGAACATCATCACATTAACGGTATAAGGAAATATTATGCAATGGGTTTCTCATAGAGATACAGAATTTGAATAATTTTTTTGTTTTTGAAAGTGCTTTACCGATATGAGTCTAATTACAACACCAGCAGCATCTTGGCTTGCCTAGAATGTCGTTTACTGACCCTCATTACGCATTATACCTGCCTGCGTTAGAAAGAATCACAGGACTGATAAGAATATGTAGTCCGTTGGTTCAGGAATACAGAAATACAAGTCACTTAGGAACGGAGTAAATAGGAAGTCCACGGAAGCAAATGTGATATGACTGCATGAAAAATGTGAGTGACTGACACGGCATATGGAAAAGTCAAAACAACTTTCGGTGAAATTAAAAGAGGGGCGGTAATATCAAAAGCGCTAAGTGAATTCAACTGTTGAAAGCAGAGGAGAGAGGGGATAGGTGGAAAGTTGAATGCCTACATAAGGGGGAGAACGTTGTACAATGGTGTGGTGGAAGAAGAAATAGGAGTCAACAAGGAAGCAATATGGGGTCCAGTATTACAAATGGAGTTCAAAAGACCGTTGGAGGATTTAGGATCCAATAACAAATAGAATAATTAACATTCGATAGGAATTCCATAAATAGTTGGGGAAGTGTCAACAAAACAGCTATTCACCTCGGCTTGTATATTTATGAGCTTGATGTCAGACATCACAGTTTCCGAAAACAATGATCCACACCAGTCGGAAGACAGCAAGAGCCGATAAATGCGACAATTATCGCACAGTCAGATTAACAGCTCATGCATACAGGTTTCTGACAAAAATAACACACAGAAGAATGTAAAATGCAATTGAGTCTGTGTTGGATTATTGGTTTGACTTTCAGTATAGGTGAAGGCATCAGACAGTTCTGACGTTGCGGTTGATAATGGAATCAAGACGGAAGGAAGATCAAGACACATAATTGGGATTTATCGTCTTAGAAATTGCGATCGGCAATATATAATGGTGCAACGTGTTAGAAATTCTGAGAAGGAAATGTGTCAGTTACAGGGAGAGTCGGATAATTTACTATATGTACAGGAACGAAGAGGATGCAATATAAATGGAAGATGAAGAGGGAAGTGCTCTGATTAAGAACAGTGCTAGACAGGTATGTCATTTTTCGCCCATACTGTCTGGTCTAAAAGTCGAAGAGTCAATGACAGAAACAAAAGAAATGATCCAGAGTGGGATTCACATTGAAGGTGAAATGATAGCAATGATAAGATTCCTTGATGGCATTGCTATTCTCAGTGAACGTGAAGAAAAGTTACATGAAAAAGCTTATTCCATTCCATAATGGGCTGATTTGTACATTTCTCCACAATTATATAAGGAGACAGTCTATGTTGTCAATTTATATTTATTACAAAGACCGTACTTCGCCTGGTTAATCATTTCTCACATTTTGGATGGCTATCAAAGCGTCACATATCGCCGGTTGGTAGGTTGGTTAGTCAGGACGGTGGTAACAAACCATCTGAAGAACCGTGGAAGAAAATACACTTAAAATAGTCGAAACCGCCAAGTGAACTGTAGCGTAGAGACACACGTACATCGAATGACCTGGGTAACAGGTGACTAATCTATGTAATAGACGGGTGTCATTCAGACTAAACGCCCTACCAGCTGGTGTTATAAAACACATTGATAACTTTCAAAATCCCAGGAAGCTTCGACCCGTCTGTCTCTATATAGAATTACAGGGCTTGTTGACTGGAATGAACAGTCTAATGAGTACAGAGTACGGATTGAGAGTAAATGGAAGAAAGACGAAGGTAATGAGATGTAACAGAAATGAGAACAGCGAGGAATTTAATACGAGATATAGCCATTACGAAGAAAACTAAGATAAGGAATTGTGGCATCTAGACAGCAGAATTACCCGTCGCGGACGGTGTAAGGAGGACACAAAAAGTAGACTAGCACTGGTAAAAAGGCATTCCTGGCCAAGAGAAATCTACTTGCATGAAACACTGGGCTTCATTTGAGGAAGCAATGTATCAGAATGTACGTTCAAATGGCTCTGAGCACAATGGGACTTAACTTCTGAGGTCATCAGTCCCCTAGAACTTAGAACTACTTAAACCCAACCAACCTAAGGACACCACACACATCCATGCTGAGGCAGGATTCGAACCTGCGACCGTAGCGGTGGAGCGGTTCCAGACTGTGGCGCCTTGAACCGCTCGGCCACTCCGGCCGGCAGAATGTACGTCTGAAGCACGTATGGTAGTGAACAATGGACTTTGGGTAAACCGGAATTGAAGAGAATAGAAGAATTTGAGATGTGATGCTACAGAAAAAAAAGTCCGAATAGGTATTGAAGGCTCAACGGAACCTACGGGTTGTCGTGTCATCCTCAGCCCTTAGGCAACACCGGCTGCAGATAGGGAGGGCATGTGGTCAGAACACAGCTCTCCCTGCCGTCATCAGTTTTCGTGATCGGTGTCGCTACTTCTCAGTCAAGTAGCTCCTTAATTTGCCTCACAAGGGCTGCGTGCATCCCGCTCATCAGTAGCAGTCGGCAGACCCGGATGGGATCCATCCAAGTGCTAGCCAAGCCCGACTTAGCTAAATACGGTTTTCTGACTGGAACCGATTTTAATACTACGACTAGGCTTTTAGCGTGATACATAGACGGAAGATGGAAATTAGGTAGAGTGAGAAGGTAAGGAATGAGGAGGCTGTCCGCAGAATCGGCGAGGTAAGGAATGTATGGAAAAGGCTAAAAGGAAGAACGGACTAGATGATAGTACACTTCTTAAGACGTCAGGCGAAAGTGAGCGTGGTACTATAGGGAGCTGCCGAAGTTGAAAACTGTAGACTAAGATAGAGATTCGAGTACATCCAGCAAATTATTGAGGACGTAATAGCAAGTGCTACTCTGAGATGAAAAGGTTAGCTCAGGGAAGAAATTCGTTGCGGACCGCGTCAAACCTGTCAGAGACTGACAACTTATAAATGTATCTCAGTGAGGCAATAGTGACCACCATGCAAAATCTAAATGAGAAAGGGTGAATGGTGCCGGAGAGGACCGATACAGAATTTCCTTCGAGGTAGGTTCGCCGGCCGGAGTGGCCGAGCGGTTCTAGGCGCTACAGTCTGGAACCGCGCCACCGATACGGTCGCAGGTCCGAATTCGGCCTCGGGCATGGAAGTGTGTGATGTCTTTAGGTTAGTTGGGTTCAAGTAGTTCTAAGTTCTGGGGGACTAATGACCTGAGAAGTTGTCCCATAGTGCTGAGGACCACTTGCAACATTTTTTGAGGTTGGTTCACTGATTAAGGGGAAGGTGACTAAACAGCGAGGTCAGCGGTCCTATCGGATTAGGGAGTTGTGGGGAAGGAAGTCGGTCGCGCCCTTTCCGAGGAACCATTCCGGAATTTTAAGCAATTTAGGGAAATCACGGTAAACTTAAATCAGGATGGCCGGACGCGGTTTTGAATCGTCGTCTTCCCGATCGCGAGTCGAGTGTGATAACCACTGCCCCACATCGCTCGGTTCATTCGAGGTGTACGATCATACAGCCACATTATACACCATAATAAGCCGTCAGTTATTAAACAGTCCTATTTTCAGCAAGATAAGTATTCAGTGAAACTGTTTATTATTAATTTAGTTGTTATTTTTTTTAGTCTGTTAGCAAGATACAAGAAAGATCAAATGTTGCACGTAACACAACATACACTCCTGGAAATGGAAAAAAGAACACATTGACACCGGTGTGTCAGACCCACCATACTTGCTCCGGACACTGCGAGAGGGCTGTACAAGCAATGATCACACGCACGGCACAGCGGACACACCAGGAACCGCGGTGTTGGCCGTCGAATGGCGCTAGCTGCGCAGCATTTGTGCACCGCCGCCGTCAGTGTCAGCCAGTTTGCCGTGGCATACGGAGCTCCATCGCAGTCTTTAACACTGGTAGCATGCCGCGACAGCGTGGACGTGAACCGTATGTGCAGTTGACGGACTTTGAGCGAGGGCGTATAGTGGGCATGTGGGAGGCCGGGTGGACGTACCGCCGAATTGCTCAACACGTGGGGCGTGAGGTCTCCACAGTACATCGATGTTGTCGCCAGTGGTCGGCGGAAGGTGCACGTGCCCGTCGACGTGGGACCGGACCGCAGCGACGCACGGATGCACGCCAAGACCGTAGGATCCTACGCAGTGCCGTAGGGGACCGCACCGCCACTTCCCAGCAAATTAGGGACACTGTTGCTCCTGGGGTATCGGCGAGGACCATTCGCAACCGTCTCCATGAAGCTGGGCTACGGTCCCGCACACCGGTAGGCCGTCTTCCGCTCACGCCCCAACATCGTGCAGCCCGCCTCCAGTGGTGTCGCGACAGGCGTGAATGGAGGGACGTATGGAGACGTGTCGTCTTCAGCGATGAGAGTCGCTTCTGCCTTGGTGCCAATGGTGGTCGTATGCATGTTTGGCGCCGTGCAGGTGAGCGCCACAATCAGGACTGCATACGACCAAGGCACACAGGGCCAACACCCGGCATCATGGTGTGGGGAGCGATCTCCTACACTGGCCGTACACCACTGATGATCGTCGAGGGGACACTGAATAGTGCACGGTACATCCAAACCGTCATCGAACCCATCGTTCTACCATTCCTAGACCGGCAAGGGAACTTGCTGTTCCAAGAGGACAATGCACGTCCGCATGTATCCCGTGCCACCCAACGTGCTCTAGAAGGTGTAAGTCAACTACCCTGGCCAGCAAGATCTCCGGATCTGTCCCCCATTGAGCATGTTTGGGACTGGATGAAGCGTCGTCTCATGCGGTCTGCACGTCCAGCACGAACGCTGGTCCAACTGAGGCGCCAGGTGGAAATGGCATGGCAAGCCGTTCCACAGGACTACATCCAGCATCTCTACGATCGTCTCCATGGGAGAATAGCAGCCTGCATTGCTGCGAAAGGTGGATATACACTGTACTAGTGCCGACATTGTGCATGCTCCGTTGCCTGTGTCTATGGGCCTGTGGTTCTGTCAGTGTGATCATGTGATGTATCTGACCCCAGGAATGTGTCAATAAAGTTTCCCCTTCTTGGGACAATGAATTCACGGTGTTCTTATTTCAATTTCCAGGAGTGCAGAATATTGTAGCATAATTTGAAATTTATTAATACAAATAGATATTTTAGTGTATAAGAAAAAGAAGCAAAATTTCTGCTTTAAGAAATAACACAAATACTTTAAAATTGTGCGTAGTTCCCTTTGGACGTATGACGCACAGGTGCACGTTAATCAGGAATCCAGAAGGCACACGCCACTGGTCTGCTGTAATGTGCTACATAGGTACATTCCAAGATGTAATTTATAATTCTACACTACATAATTTGAAACGTACTCGAATTATTATCGCTGTTTCAGCCATGCGACACATAAACAGGAAAAACACCGTATAAACTAATATCAACTTACTGTGGGATGCTAAATTCCGAAAACGGCAGCTGTCTTGGTGTCCGATAACTTTTTTCCAGCATTTCCTTGATTCAAAAAACAATTTGGTTTCCAGTTCATTCTGTATCCGGGTCTAGAATGGAGGACCACGGAAACTTCTGCTCTTTCCTACGCCCTGCCTGCAGTAGAAGTAACTCTAAATTCGTAGAATCACAAGGTGACATTTCTTCAGATTACCTCTACTGAACACTGTCCTCAAAAATACGCCAACAGAAGGAAATCGCAACACTAGGAAGGAGCTGTGAGACGTAAACCACAATTGGTGGGCGTGTTTTTACATCTGAAAGATGATTATTCACATATCGCCCCAGTCACTCAAGGGTCGCTGTAGTAGCGCAACTGTGAAGCTGCAAGTCCGGTTTGATTAAAACATACGCTGTTAAGACCGTGAGCGTTAGTTACTTTTGAGGTAGGACGTGATGAGTTGATATTGGTAAGTATGCCTTCAAGGTGGCAAAGATGCCAGCATCAATGTCTCACTGAACACCTCACTAAGTTTGAACGAGGTCTTGCAATAAGGCTATGAGAAGCTAAATGTTCCTTCCGAGATACTGCAGACAATCTTGGAAACAATGCAGCTACTGGACACAATTGCTGGCAGAGGTGCTCATGAGAATTTGTAGTCGCGAGAATACGGGTCCCCAGACAGCGCTACCGTGATGGAAGACCATAATGTTCGGTGTATGGTTCTGACTCATTATACTGCATCCGCAGCAGCAGATAGAGCGGCATTTGGGAGCACAGTGACATCGTTCTCTTTCACATCGATTACTTCAAAGACACCAGAGAGCTCCGTGCATTCCAGTGACACCAAACCACCGCCATTTGGGACGTCAGTCGTGTCAAGTGAGAGCTCATTAGAGGGCTTGGAGGACATCTGTTATGCTTTCCGATGAAAGATGGTTCTACCTAGGTGCCAGTGATGGTAGTGTGTTGGTTAGGAGGAGGCCCACCAAAGACATGCAACCAACCTAGAGTTATGGCAAGCGTCCGATGTCGTATGTAAGCAGCACAGCACTCATAGTTACCTCATGCAACCTGAATACAAATCTGTACGTCAGTGAGGTGATTCAACCTTTTCTGTTACTATTGAATAACAGCTTTACAGGAAGTCTTTTCCAGCAGAATAGGACCGAGCGAAGTGACGTAGTGGTTAGACACTGGACTCGCATTCGGGATCAACAGAATAAGCTTGCCCATATAGCGTTGCTGTAACACAACATTTTCGGCAGAAAGTCGACATGATACCTTAGGCTGCTCAATCACCAGATCTATCTCCAATCGAGCACGTATGGGACATCATCGGACGGCAACTCCGACATCATTCACAAACAGCATTAACCGTCCTTGTGTTGACCGCTCTAGTGCCATCTCAGAAACTGACATCCGACACGTGTACAGCACAATGCATGCACGTTTGTTGCCTGCACTCACTTTTCTGGCGGTTACACCGGTTGCTCGTATACCAGAATTTCAGATTTTGAATGGCTTGTCTCTCGCTTACATAAAACTGTCATCTTTTAGTGTTAATCATTTAAATATGTTACCTAGATAAACGTATTCGAGAAATTTCATTACTCTAAATTAATTAGTTTTGGTGTTGGGACCCATTTCGCCAGTCATTGATACAATGTGTGTGTGTGTGTGTGTGTGTGTGTGTGTGTGTGTGTGTTTACAATAGTTATGTGCAATAACAACTGCTATAATTCTGCTTGGAAAATTGGAGGTAATAATAACTATACCCTTCCTGCTGCCATACAGTGCTTTCAGAAAAATATTATTTTCACTTTGCCTACGTATGTCGTAAATCGAACGAGGTACTTGAACGTAATATTTTGAAATGAAATTTATGCGTATACGTGCTGTAAGACTGTATCGTTACAAAGTATGGATAAGGAACATAGATTTATCTACTGGAAAATGAACAACATAGCGAGTAGAACAGCAAAAACAAAGGAATTTAAACCCCAACACCATTCACAGAGAAACAAGTCGGAGGCCGTAAAATAAAAACCGCTAAAGGTATCGTAATTTCATTTCCCAAGGAGGAAGGTGTGGGCCGTACAAGAGCTACGAATACTCAGATTAGGTGCTAGAAAAACACGAAGGAAAACCACGTGACGTCAGAGCGAGTCCGCGCACGTGTCGACCGTCCACTGCACTCACTCGTGCTGGAGAGAGAGAAATGCAGGTTTCAGAAATCAAAAGGGTGTACATCTACATTTATGCTCCGCAAGCCACCCAACGGTGTGTGGCGGAGGGCACCTTACGTGCCACTGTCATTACCTCCCTTTTTTGTTCCAGTCACGTATGGTTCGCGGGAAGAACGACTGTCGGAAAGCCTCCGTGCGCCCTCGAATCTCTCTAATTTTACATTCGTGATCTCCTCGGGAGGTATAAGTAGGGGGAAGCAATATATTCGATACCTCATCCAGAAACGCACCCTCTCGAAACCTGGCGAGCAAGCTACACCGCGATGCAGAGCGCCTCTCTTGCAGAGTCTGCCACTTGAGTTTGCTAAACATCTCCGTAACGCTATTACGGTTACCAAATAACCCTGTGACGAAACGCGCCGCTCTTCTTTGGATCTTCTCTATCTCCTCCGCCAACCCGATCTGGTACGGATCCCACACTGATGAGCAATAGGTCGAACGAGTGTTTTGTAAGCCACCTCCTTTGTTGATGGACTACATTTTCTAAGGACTCTCCCAATGAATCTCAACCTGGTACCCGCCTTACCAACAATTAATTTTATATGATCGTTCCACTTCAAATCGTTCCGTACGCATACTCCCAGATATTTTACAGAAGTAACTGCTACCAGTGTTTGTTCCGCTAACATATAATCATACAATAAACGATCCTTCTTTGTATGTATTCGCAATAAATTACATTTGTCAGTGTTAAGGGTCAGTTGCCACTCCCTGCACCAAGTGCCTATCTGCTGCAGATATTCCTGCATTTCGCTACAATTTTCTAATGCTGCAACTTCTCTGTATACTACAGCATCATCCGCGAAAAGCCGCATGGAACTTCCGACACTATCTACTAGGTCATTTATATATATTGCGAAAAGCAATGGTCCCATAACACTCCCCTGTAGCACGCCAGAGGTTACTTTAACGTCTGTAGACGTCTCTCAGTTGATAACAACATGCTGTGTTCTGTTTGCTAAAAACTCTTCAATCCAACCACACACCTGGTCTGATATTCCGTAGGCTGTTGCTTTGTCTATCAGGCGACAGTGCGGATCTGTATCGAACGCCTTCCGGAAGTCAAGGAAAATAGTATCTAACTGGGGGCATGTATCTAATATTTTCTGGGTCTCATGAACAAATAAAGCGAGTTGGGTCTCACACGATCGCTGTTTCCGGAATACATGTTGATTCCTACAGAGTAGATTCTGGGTTTCCAAAAACGACATGATGCACGAGCAAAAAACATGTTCCAAAACTCTACAACAGATCGACGTCAGAGATATAGGTCTATAGTTTTGCGCATCTGCTCGACGACCCTGCTTGAAGACTGGGACTACCTGTGCTATTTTCCAATCATTTGGAACCTTCCGTTCCTCTAGAGACTTCCGGTACACGGCTGTTAGAAGGAGGGCAAGTTCTTTCGCGTTCTCTGTGTAGAATCGAATTGGTATCCCGTCAGGTCCAGTGGACTTTCCTCTGTTGAGTGATTCCAGTTGCTTTTCTATTCATTGGCCACTTATTTCGATGGCAGCCATTTTTTTGTTTGTGCGAGGATTTAGAGAAGGAACTGCAGTGCGGTCTTCCTCTGTGAAACAGCTTTGGAAAAAGGTGCTTAGTATTTCAGCTTTACGCGTGTCATCCTCTGTTTCAATGCCATCATCATCCCGGAGTGTCTGGATATGCTGTTTCGAGCCACTTACTGATTTAACGTAAGACCAGAACTACCTAGGATTTTCTGTTAAGTCGGTACATAGAATTTTACTTTCGAATTCACTGAACGCTTCACGCATAGCCCTCCTTACGCTAACTTTGACATCGTTTAGCTTCTGTTTGTCTGAGAGGTTTTGGCTGCGTTTAAACTTGGAGTGAAGCTCTCTTTGCTTTCGCAGTAGTTTCCTAACTTTGTTGTTGAACCACGGTGGGTTTTTCCCATCCCTCACAGTTTTACTCGGCACGTACCTGTCTAAAACGCATTTTACGATTGCCTTGAACTTTTTCCATAAACACTCAACATTGTCAGTGTCAGAACAGAAATTTTCGTTTCGATCTGTTAGGTAGTCTGAAATCTGCCTTCTATTAATCTTGCTAAGCAGATAAACTTTCCTCCCTTTTTTTATATTCCTGTTTACTTCCATATTCAGGGATGCTGCAACGGCCTTATGATCACTGATTCCCTGTTCTGCGCTTACAGAGTCGAAAAGTTCGGGTCTGTTTAGTTATCAGTAGGTCCAAGATGTTATCTCGGTTCTCTGTTTAATTGTCCGAGGTAATTTTCGGATAGTGCACTCAGTATAATGTCACTCGATGCTCTGTCCCTACCACCCGTCCTAAACATCTGAGTGTCCCAGTCTATATCTGGTAAATTGAAATCTCCACCTAAGACTAAAACATGCGGAGAAAATTTATGTGAAATGTATTCCAAATGTTCTCTCAGTTGTTCTGCCACTAATGCTGGTGAGTCGGGAGGTCGGTAAAAGGAGCCAATTATTAACGTAGCTCGGTTGTTGAGTGTAACCTCCACCCATAATAATTCACAGGAACTATCCACTTCAACTCCACTACATGGTAAACTACTACTAACAGCGACAAACACGCCACCACCGGTTGCATGCCATCTATCCTTTCTAAACACCGTCTGTGCCTCTGTAAAAATTTCGGCAGAATTAAACATTGCAAGAGACGAGGAATGGCACAAGCGATTGAGGGAAGGATGGACGTGGTTTGCCGATGATACACGGTGTGCAGCGTCACATAGCGTTAACGTGGCCATTTTACAGCAGGTGGAGACCGTCCTTATTGAAGATGGGCGAGTTACGATAGGACTCATCCCCGCAAAGGTCGGACTCAGTGTCGTAGTTCCATCGGGAGTGCAGTGCTCTTCATACACATACACCATTCTTCGGCGAATATCCGTTTCCAGGAAACCTTCTGTGATCAGGAAAAGCACCGCACTCCTTCGCTCTTCTTGTGAAGCATCCATTTCTCTGTTTTCAGCACGACTGATCGCAATGGATGGCCTTCGGTTGAGCGTGCTTGCTCTGTCGTCACGTGAGTGTGCACCCTTGTCTCTCTGGCAGAAACTTGGGGACCTCAGTTCCGTGATAGGAACCATTCAGCAGTCTTCGTTTCACGGCAACCAGTTAGTTTCTTTTTGAATGTAACTTAAATGTTAACCAGTGTCTTCTTGTTCGAATACAAGACAACGCAACAATGCATACATTTCTTGTTGCGACGAGTTGCGAATTCTAATGAGCAATCAGTATGTAATACTGAATAAGTTGATGAGCCCACTAATTAGTAAATTAACTGATAATTGTCGCCTCTTGTAATTAAGAGTAGTATTGCATTTGTGTTCTTAGCGATGATTATTGAAACCTGTTGCTTCATGTATTTGGCAGATATACTGATGTCAACATCCTATTTAAGGCCCCCATCCGACACAAGAACTTTCTACAGCGTCACATCCCTTCAGTCGTCGAGACACTGTGGAGAGCTGGGGGGCGAAGAGGGACGAAAGCGCACTCCTCCTATAGAGGAGACTTCTTTTATAAGCCTTACTTCCATCTGCCTGTATTGCAGTATTTCGAATGATCGTTGTTGTTGTTGTTGTTGTTGTTGTTGTTGTGGTCTTCAGTCCTGAGACTGGTTTGATGCAGCTCTCCATGCTACTCTATCCTGTGCAAGCTTCTTCATCTCCCAGTACCTACTGCAACCTACATCCTTCTGAATCTGCTTAGTGTATTCATCTCTTGGTCTCCCCCTACGATTTTTACCCTCCACGCTGCCCTCCAATGCTAAATTTGTGATTCCTTGATGCCTCAAAACATGTCCTACCAACCGATTCCTTCTTCCAGTCAAGATGTGCCACAAACTTCTCTTCTCCGCAATCCTATTGAATACCTCCTCATTAGTTACGTGATCTACCCACCTTATCTTCAGCATTCTTCTGTAGCACCACATTTCGAAAGCTTCTATTCTCTTCCTGTCCAAACTGGTTATCGTCCATGTTTCACTTCCATACATGGCTACACTCCATACAAATACTTTCAGAAATGACTTCCTGACACTTAAATCTATACTCGATGTTAACAAATTTCTCTTCTTTCAGAAACGCTTTCCTTGCCATTGCCAGTCTACATTTTATATCCTCTCTACTTCGACCATCATCAGTTATTTTACTGCCTAAATAGCAAAACTCCTTTACTACTTTAAGTGTCTCATTTCCTAATCTAATCCCCTCAGCATCACCCGATTTAATTTGACTACATTCCATTATCCTCGTTTTGCTTTTGTTGATGTTCATCTTATATCCACCTTTCAAGACACTGTCCATTCCGTTCAACTGCTCTTCCAAGTCCTTTGCTGACAGAATTAGAATGTCATCGACGAACCTCAAAGTTTTTACTTCTTCTCCATGAATTTTAATACCTACTCCGAATTTTTCTTTTGTTTCCTTTACTGCTTGCTCAATATACAGATTGAATAACATCGGGGAGAGGCTACAACCATGTCTCACTCCATTCCCAACCACTGCTTCCCTTTCATGCCCCTCGACTCTTATAACTGCGATATGGTTTCTGTACAAATTGTAAATAATTTTTCGCTCCCGGTATTTTACCCCTGCCACCTTCAGAATTTGAAAGAGAGTATTCCAGTTAACGTTGTCAAAAGCTTTCTCTAAGTCTACAAATGCTAGAAACGTAGGTTTGCCTTTTCTTAATCTTTCTTCTAAGATAAGTCGTAAGGTTAATATTGCCTCAGGTGTTCCAACATTTCTACGGAACCCAAACTGATCTTCCCCGAGGTCCGCTTCTACCAGTTTTTCCATTCGTCTGTAAAGAATTCGCGTTAGTATTTTGCAGCTGTGACTTATTAAACTGATAGTTCGGTAATTTTCACATCTGTCAACACCTGCTTTCTTTGGTATTGGAATTATTATATTCTTCTTGAAGTCTGAGGGTATTTCGCGTGTCTCATACATCTTGCTCACCAGATGGTAGTGTTTTGTCATGACTGGCTCTCCCAAGGCCATCAGTAGTTCTAATGGAATGTTGTCTACTCCCGGGGCCTTGTTTCGACACAGGTCTTTCAGTGCTCTGTCAAACTCTTCACGCAGTATCTTATCTCCCATTTCATCTTCATCTACATCCTCTTCCATTTCCATAATACTGTCCTCAAGTACATCGCCCTTGTATAAACCCTCTATATACTCCTTCCACTTTTCTACCTTCCCTTCTTTGCTTAGAACTGGGTTGCCATCTGAGCTCTTGATATTCATACAAATGGTTCTCTTCTCTCCAAAGGTCTCTTTAATTTTCCTGTAGGCAGTATCTACCTTACTACCCCTAGTGAGACAAGCCTCTACATCCTTACATTTGTCCTCTAGCCATCCCTGCTTAGCCATTTTGCACTTCCTGTCGATCTCATTTTTGAGACGTTTGTATTCCCTTTTGCCTGCTTCATTTACTGCATTTTTATATTTTCTCCTTTCATCAATTAAATTCAATATTTCTTCTGTTACCCAAGGATTTCTATTAGCCCTCGTCTTTTTACCTACTTGATCCTCTGCTGCCTTCACTACTGCATCCCTCAGAGCTACCCATTCTTCTTCTACTGTATTTCTTTCCCCCATTCCTGTCAATTGTTCCCTTATGCTCTCCCTGAAACTCTCTACAACCTCTGGTTCTTTCAGTTTATCCAGGTCCCATCTCCTTAAATTCCCACCTTTTTGCAGTTTCTTCAGTTTCAATCTGCAGTTCATAACCAATAGATTGTGGTCAGAATCCACATCTGCCCCTGGAAATGTCTTACAATTTAAAACCTGGTTCCTAAATCTCTGTGTTACCATTATATAATCTATCTCATACCTATTAGTATCTCCAGGATTCTTCCAGGTATACAACCTTCTTTTATGATTCTTGAACCAAGTGTTAGCTATGATTAAGTTATGCTCTGTGCAAAATTCTACAAGGCGGCTTCCTCTTTCATTTCTTCCCCCCACTACATATTCACCTACTATGTTTCCTTCTCTCCCTTTTCCTACTGACGATTTCCAGTCACCCATGACTATTAAATTTTCGTCTCCCTTCACTACCTGAATAATTTCTTTTATCTCGTCATACATTTCATCAATTTCTTCATCATCTGCAGAGCTAGTTGGCATATAAACTTGTACTACTGTAGTAGGCATGGGCTTTGTGTCTATCTTGGCCACAATAATGCATTCACTATGCTGTTTGTAGTAGCTAACCCGCACTCCTATTTTTTTTATTCATTATTAAACCTACTCCTGCATTACCCCTATTTGATTTTGTATTTATAACCCTGTAATCACCTGACCAAAAGTCTTGTTCCTCCTGCCACCGAACTTCACTAATTCCCACTATATCTAACTTTAACCTATCCATTTCCCTTTTTAAATTTTCTAACCTACCTGCCCGATTAAGGGATCTGACATTCCACGCTCCGATCCGTAGAATGCCAGTTTTCTTTCTCCTGATAACGACGTCCTCTTGAGTAGTCCCCGCCCGGAGATCCGAATGGGGGACTATTTTACCTCCGGAATATTTTACCCAAGAGGACGCCATCATCATTTAATCATACAGTAAAGCTGCATGTCATCGGGAAAAATTACGGCTGTAGTTTCCCCTTGCTTTCAGCCGTTCGCAGTACCAGCACAGCAAGGCCGTTTTGGTTAATGTTACAAGGCCAGATCAGTAAATCATCCAGACTGTTGCCCCTGCAACTACTGAAAAGGCTGCTGCCCCTCTTCAGGAACCACATGTTTGTCTGGCCTCTCAACAGATACCCCTCCGTTGTGGTTGAACCTACGGTACGGCCATCTGTATCGCTGAGGCACGCAAGCCTCCCCACCAACGGCAAGGTCCATGGTTCAAGGGGGAAGCGAATGATCGTAAAAACATAATTTAGTAATAAATGCTATCTTTACTTAGGGGTTTCGGTATACTCAGCGAAAAAATGTACTTTCCTTTCTCAATATCCCGTCGAAATGTATGTCTTTGTTGATTTTGTATAGCTTTTTACAGTAGAAAGTAAATGCATTTACACATCGTTTAAATGGTCTCTGTCTGTGCCAACTGCTGCGTTAGGGCCAAGCAGCGTAACAAAATAAATAAGTTGCCAGAAAACTGGTTAATAGTACAAACGAAATAGTGTTTCAATAGTACAATTATCTTACATTCTGTTTCAAGAGCAGTTGTGAAATCCGTATGTTAGTGCGTTGCAATCACTCAGAGCGATTCTGGGTCATACGACGACTCTTTCATTTGTATACAGCTGTTCGCGAAAGTACAAAACACCGATTCCAAGACAGATTTCCCGGTAGTAAAACAGAATTTAAAATCACGGCTTCGATTCGAAATTATCAAATTCACTAAGTAGACATACCAGTTTTTAACTGAAAGGCTATACGAAACATTGCCTTAAATGAAGCTGCTCTGTAAAGCGAAATATAAGAAATCAACGAAAAATAAAAGTCTTTCTTATTGTAACAGACAATGAGGACTTTCGCCTTAAACAACACCATGTTTTACATACATTTAATTCATGTCATTTCGTTGACTTAGATAATATCGTATACACATTGATAATTTCAGACGATGTTAATTCGCTCTAGTACCAGCATTTTGAATTGACTGACGTATCCTGGCGGTTGCTGGGTGCCTGCGGACGCGCCAGCTATCTACGCAGTATAGACTGGTATTCGGCTCGTGGTTAAAAAATATCTCCTGTTTTCCAACCCAGGGGCGGACTGATGGGATGCACCTCACGCTGCTTAGAGGAACAGCGGCGTCGACTTGCACATCGCTGTGGAGGAAGCCACAACAGCCATCACAGTCGTCTTGAAGGCAAAGAGAACCGCCTTCCCAGCCGCCGTGGCTGCGGAGAAGGACGAGACCTTGAGGCAGCTTCGCGCATTCCTTGCCCAAGGCCTACGTTCAGCAGAACGGGGTTAAAATTTCAGCGAACTCCGACAGCAACGAAGAAATAGGTTCTGGTGCCTGCTCCTGCGAGTGGCAGGGCGCCAAGAAGACATCCGTCGACCCAACGGCAACGGCAGCGTCGCTGAAAGCGATGGGGGTGACAAGCGCGAAAGAAAGGAGACAAGGAGGCAGCATACAGCGCCCATGCGCGAGAGAACGTCGTGCAGATCTCCGATGATTCTGCAGCACAGTACGACGAGCAAACAGAGCTGCTCGAGGAGCACCTGCGGCAAAACCTCGCCACGTAGTAGCAGGAGACTCCGAAAAACAGCGAGCTATCGCCGTTCAGGATCAACCTGATCAAGTCACTAACGTCACGGCGCAGCAGAGGGCTCAAGGCAGCGCCCCTTGCATGCCCTTACGCAGTTAACAAGACATCCGCTTTTGCTCTAATATCCGACCCAAATAACGCTGGGAATTTTTTCTCTTGGTGCTTGCCTTGACACTTTTTCCCCCTCTGCCCTTCAAACCGCTGCCCATCGTTCAGTTTTCGACCCAATCTACATATCATACATCGCAGAACCCACATCGTGACATACCTCACTTCAGGAAAGATGGCAGTAAACCTGTTGAGTTGGTCATCGTGCTGTCATGGGCATGTAGGGGCTCCACCCCTTAAAAAAATACTTTCTGCAGTTACCTTGTATTCAGACTGAAGTAATGAAACTGCTGATACGAATTATGTTTCAATTTATTTACCAACACTTACTCCCAATACTGGAGCGATTCTATGCCCACTGGCCACAACTCCATCTAGAAATGCCGACATGTTGTGGGGCCACTAATATTTGACTTCGATTCAACGCAAGACGCCACTTGGCGCTTCAGGCTGAGAAGGACGCCAGAAACGGCCAGAATTTAAACATTTCTACACAGGAGGTGCCACGATTACTAGCGAACACTTGAAGCACCAAGTTGACAGTTGCGCCAAGTGCCAGGTGTGCATACAGTGAGAGTCACAATTACTAGCAAAAACTTACACCAGTAGAAATTTACGAGAAAATCCGGGGAGGAGGATGGTGCCAAATGATAGCGTGCTTGTGTCGAAGATATTTTGGAATCGTTCCTCCTTCGATTGGTATTGTTGGAGATCACTGGATTCTGATCACTTAATTCACTCATTAGGTGACGTAGCATGCCACTTATCAGGTCAGCAGTACGTACATACCACGGCTCACTTCTCAGGAAATGACTATGACCAGGCCGGTAGGCGATTTCAGGCTGAAACTTCACATCATTATCTTATTTAGCAAAAAGCAATTAACTATTACTATTAACAGAGACTGAAATTGTGTGCACTGTAAAAGCGCAAACAAGAAAAACAACTTACATACAGGAGACACTACTAGAAGCATAATCTCAAAGGCAGGAAACGTATGTTATTGAACAACGAACGATGGAAACGGCCGATAATGGTTAATAGATACCAGTAAGTGGGAACAGAATGAAGAATATTGTTGTCATTAACAATTAAAATAAAATTCGAATAGAAGAAAATTTTAGTGACTGGGAGAAGTTACGAAGAGTCTCCCACAGGGCTCAATTCTGAGTCCACTGCTATTCATCACGTTTAATTGCTACTTTATGGCGACAATACTAGCGTTGTAGCAAACACCATTATATGTTTGTAGTTTTAATATAAAAATTTAAATTTGACATCGATTTCTGCATACAGGGTACCTTTGGCGTTTCCCTGCATTATGGTGTTACGTTATAATAGGCCTACATCTTCTGTAGACTATATTCGATCACCTTTACGAACCGACCACCTCCATTCCATCTCGCTCACAGTCGTAAGTATGTTTTCTTCACAGTGTAAACGCTGAAACGTTTTTATACGTCGCTTCATTATTTGTTGGGTAACACTCAGTTTCTCAATAGACAAGATCTTACTGCGGCAATTGAAGACTGGAAACGCACAATATTTGTGGACATGTGCTTCACTTACATTGTAAGACTGGTTTCGAAAACCGTATCTACCTAACAAAAGTAATTCAGATTCGTTTCACGTAATTGCTGTCTATCGAGTTGAATCTCTACACACAAATACTCGTTACTTGGTTCAGTAACTTAATTATTAATGCAAGGAGCTTTCTATTAAATATATTGATTATATGTACTCCAGTTTAACATAAATTTAGATTTAGACCTGTGTTCAAACTTGCTTTGTAGAGGTCTGCAGTAGTGGTTGACGTTCATACACACTATAATCGCATAGCACAGTATTATCAGCGAAAGAAGAATTCATTAGCCATATTCGCAAAAGAGAGGTTTTGAATTAGTATTTATTGCTGCTGAGAATTATTTTGGTGACAGGGATAAGCTTCTTACATGACGTCACTTGCCGTTCTGGTTTTCTACTACTGTAATACTCTGATGAAGTCCAATGGAAGCTATAGCATTGACGTATTCTCCCTTTTAGACCACTTCTGTTGAATCAAAGCCTTGATTCTCAAGGGCTGTTAGTACATTTCTTGCTGTACGACAGTCAAAAATGTGTTGACAATCATTAACTCTCTTGTTACGTGGGAGGAGAGGGGAGGAGAGAGGAGGAAATGTCCAGTTGGAAGTACAGCATACCACACTTAAGCCAAAAGGTTTAAAACGTACATGAAGAAATTACAGATATGATTAATGGTTGAAAAATTTATAAACCTTTTAAAATCAGGTGTAGTAGAGCTTCTGGAAAATATTTACAGAAAATTACAGAGTAAAAAACTTAATTCGGGTATACAACAATTTAAAACAAGGTTAAAAATATGTATTGAAATAACAGTGACGTTCTTAGAAAAAAAAGCACTGTAACTTCTCTAAATATTTTAATGATCTACACAAGGGAGAAAAGGTTTGTTTAGTGGGCCATTGCGTTCTGTCAATGGAAAGGACAGTATTCGTGTGTGTATTACGAAGCCGGGATGGGCGTAGGAATTTGGCGTTTGGGAAGTAGCACAGTTTACAGAAGAGAAGAGATGAGGAAAGATGGTAAACGAATGGGAAGCTCTGGTGTGAAGTGTAATAGGTAAGCAGTAATTATGATTGATAGGATGGTTACATATCTGTACGGATTTTATACTCTGAGAGCGGAGTGGGTGATCGATTCAAAATGCAGTGCGTGTATGTGTAAGATACGGTGGGACAGTTGAAACGTTACACTGTTCTTTCAAATAGTGTAATGGGCATACGTTCAGTTGCAACAATATCGTCTCAAAAACATCAGTAAATCTATACTTTTGCTTGCTGGTCACAAGAAATAAACCGGTATAAATAGCGGCATACTCCTACCACCGTGCGACCATGCAACCATGCAAAAATGTACGTGCGAAGATGTTAACTATAGTTTCGCTAATTCAGACTGAAACGTGTCATCCTTCTTCCAGTTCTCACAGTCGAGACGGAAAACTAAAAACTCCGTTTGTGCCCCCAGTGATTCCCAACTTTTCATGTGCTACAGGTATTTCTTTAACTTTTCAAGTATATTCCACATAGCTCTGGTACTTCCTTGTGATAATTCAATTTCTTTGATTATATCTAGGCTGAATGTGTGCAGCCTTTCTTTTGTGTTGCGTTCTAGGCATCTTTGTCACACAAGGGAACGATCGTTAAAATATAGTGTTCAGTTATACCATTACTGTTTTAATTGTGCAAATGATGAAATCTAACTTTTAACCAAATAAGACAAGAGTCTTCTGGAATAGGGTTTCTCCGCAGTGAAATGGATACTTATTCTAGTACACATGCAAATTATTGAAAATTGACAAACAGTAAGTTTTGAATTAGTTACAAGCCTTACACAGAAATAGGAAATAAACTAGAGGGATCACGTTCGATGTGTGAAAGTCAGGAAAAACGTCTAGTGATTCCCGCAGTGTAATTCCAAAAGACAACAAAATTATGGACATCCTTTAAAAAGATGTAATGACCAATTCTCAGGTGGATGATGCCAGTAGGACTCATCCAAGAAAACTGTCATGATTACGATGCTGGTGGTGATGGTGCTGATGGTGCTGCTGCTGCTGCTGATGATGATGATGATGATGCTGGTAACGACGATGCTGCTGCTTCTGTTAATGATTCTGCTACTTTTAGTGACGATAATGATTGCCCCAGTCGAAACGTTTTTCCGTCGCACCGTTATGGTGTAACACAAGGACTAGGCACTTCTCTCGAAGAGCTGAAGAGAAGTGTTGGCCCTCGGCGCAGCAGCTGCCACCTGTGGCGGCCGCAGGGGTCCTAATTCTTGCGCGCTGTTCGCCCTGCCGAGTTCCTGTCAAAGTGCCAGCAGAGTTCTCCGGTGAAACGCCCCAGCTTGGCTAACAGGTTCAGACTTTCCGGGAGCTCCAGAGAAAAGAATTATCGGAAAACTACCTCGGAGTTTTCAAGTTGTCGCATTTCATCTGTCGTAAAACGTCAACTCTAGTACACATTTCCGTTCTGCAAATTGTGTGACGGATTAAGACGAAGAGTAATCTGACCTTTCCTTTAGGCATGCTGTCACTCTTTTCGTCACTCAATCGATAAGCAGGCGCAATTACAGATGTTTAGAATTAAATTTGCGAACTGGGCTATAAATATATTATGAATATTTACATTACAATGTTTATGAGTTGTTGGGTAAATTTGACTCTAGAACGAGTTATTAATTGACGTTTCTACACGTACTTCTGAAACAGCAGTGTAAAGAGCACGAGAAAGCAAAATTGGTACGAACATTAGAACATATCGAATATAAATAACTCACAAGATTAATCTTATCATGTTTTAAATTCAATCTGTTACAGAAGTAGTGCCCGGAAAACCATGGATAGTGGATATTATAATAGATTCAGTTTCAGTAATAAGGTCTGGTATGTCAGGAAATAGAACATAGGTGATAATGCCCAAATAAAGTCAGAAACGTATTTAGACAGTTTCTGAGGGAAACCAGTTCATATTTAGAAAAGAGTATTATGAAGATTCAGCCGAGTGACCGATACCAATGGAGTCCTTATAGAACGTCGCCTCTACGTTAGGACCTCAGTTCAGGAGTGTAAATTTACATCCACTTTTACATGAGTAAAACAGTGTAATGTCCTTGTCATGGACAACTTTCGTATTTTCAGTTTGCATACTATCTCTCCGTATCTTATTCCCTTAATGTGTTTTGAGACCTAGTGTCAAGTCCTCATGCTGCCTGTTCTACTAATGGCACCTCTCAAAAGACGTCGGTTCACAAAGAACATGTCAGACAACTACGTAATTGTTTCCTCCACAAATATAAATATTAAAAATAACGAACATTATCGTACTAACGCATTACAGTGTCATGAAGTAATTTTGACATATCTTGAAATACAACAATTATAAATTAGGTAACTGATTCCACCGTAAAAAATATGGATGCCCAGTGCCTTGGTCCACGACAAATACAACACTGGGAGGCCAATCCCATAAGTTGGTCACTTTCTGTTATTGTCACTCGGTTAACACATTACCAATAGACCTAAAGCACCAGGTATTTTAACTGATTTTGTAGTTGTACACTCTGTTTTCTTTTCCCCTATTAAGTTGAATCAGGTCTCTATTGGACACTTAAATTAAATACAATAATTTGGCCCTGTAAGTTCGATGAAAGGAAATTACTGCTTATCATATCGGCGATTAAATGATTCATCTGACTACTAAATCAAATAATGGTCAGAATTAACTCAGTTCATTAGTCGCAAATAGTCAGATCTCACAAGAAAAGATTTTAACAATTATTCGGTTGTGTGTGAATTTCTAAAGAACCAAACTGCTTAGGTCATCGGTCCTTAGACTTACACACTACACAAACTAACTTATGCTAAGAACAACACATACACCCACGCCCAATGGAGGAATCTTACCTCGGGCGGGAGAAAGATTTTAACAATAACTGAAATTATTTCAACAATTTTGGTTAGATAACACTGCAACTGAAATCGTGAATGACAGTGTAGGAGATACTACAACCAGTCACGAGGTTTTCTTAATAACTATATTGTACCATTACTAATTTCGGGCCTGGCACTTATCATATCAGCAGCCGATGTAAACAGACGTATCCGCCAATTTGTATTTAATTCAGTTCATAGATCAGCATGTATTGCAAAATAAAATCAAACATTTGTCTTGTAATATGTAAAGAACGGCTTTTCATAAAGTAAGTACAATGTATGGAGCATACGTGAGTGTCAGACAATGTAATTACAAAACATTTGTTATATTTTAGGACGCAGTTTTGTAAATTATGCAGTGACGAAAGCTTTGATGTATTTTAAGACACAAATGTAAAACTTGTAAAGACGTCAACCCCTGAAACAAGTATGATACAATAAAATCATTTCAAAAAGAACGTGTGTCTCGTTTCAGCATTTTCTACAGTGTAGTAGCTGAAATCAAGAAACTCATGCTTTCGCAAACGTGGATAAAGGATTTGGAAAAATAATTCGATGTGATCATGTATCCAGCAGAAAGCACTTACGTCTGTGGAGGTCATTCCGCGATTTTTGTAGCTCATTACATTGAGATCGCCACGTGGGATTAGCCCAGCGGTCTCAGGCGCTGCAGTCATCGACTGTGCGGCTGGTCCCGGCGGAGGTTCGAGTCCTCCGTCGGGCATGGATGTGTGTGTTTGTTATTAGGATAATTTAGGTTAAGTAGTGTGTAAGCTTAGGGACTGATGACCTTAGCAGTTAAGTCCCATAGGATTTCAAACAATTTTTTTTTTTTACATTGAGATCGAAAACAATACACAAAGACATGTATGCGGGTGCGTATCTATTATTGGAGTAGAAAGCTTGTTGAATTTCTGACTGCAAATAAGTCTTCAAAGTGAACACTGGAATTACTGAACGTTGCTTAATGAACTTCACCTTTCGACGTGGTTCACAAAACGATTGCGGCTGCCTCTCACCGTACTTAGAATCTACCCGTGGTGGCTGTTAAATCAGTCATCGTCTCGGTACCAAAGACTCGTCTCTGCGTGTCTCTGTCTGTTAAAAAATTTTCTAGCTTCTGGGCTCCAAACTATGTTCGATTTACAACCATTCTCTGCCTGCCCTGGCGCACTGGCCACCATGATCCGCTCTTTGTATGTGCAGTCTCACTCTCTTCTAGCACTCCCAAATTACTGATACGAACCAAGTCTACGAGTTTGTTCAAATATTAAATCAGTTTGGAATCACTCTGTCAATTGTTTGCGTCTCACGTAATACAAAAAAGTCACAGATTAACTTTCCTGTTCCATTCTCTCAGTTGTTAACACAGCAATCCGTGTTTCTCAGCGTAGTTTGACTGCCTGCTGTTTCCTCCGACAAATCTTTCTCCAACTTCACAAAAACTGCTCAGACATCATTTACCTCGTGTTTCGCGTCACACAGGGAGTTGTGCAGCGGTTCTACCAATAGCACTAGTGGCAGACTCTTCCGAGTTTTATGGTGTACTAGTACTAATTCATGCTTCATTATCCTCTGAGTATTTTACATGTTGTCAATGCTGCAACATACCCCGAAGAATTACATAGGAAGGGTATACTGTGCTATTTAGACTAGAAACGTGCGGCTCGCTCACAGATTCTTCCTATGAAGCAGCAAACAGAATGATGACGATCCAAGAGAGTAGTACCATCACCAAAATTTCGCCACTGGAGACTTTCCACTTAATTGTTCATGTAATTCATTAACTTGTTCTGACTACGATAATTTCTAAATTTCTTGCACCTAACCGACAGCATGAAATCTTGCTCACAGTAGTTACCGTCTTTGGAATCGCGGACGGAAGCATCAAACCTGTAGCATCGTCCGTGTTCACTGTAGATAGTATTATATCTTACACTAAGTAAAAGAAGTGAATCGTGTTTTTCTAAAAGACAAATATCTAAATGTAGAACCGTCTATCGTCTTCCCAACACTGGGTGCTTAATACAAAGCTTTGGGTTCTTGGTTCTCTCAATCACTCGAAATCGTACCTTAATCACGATTTGTAGAGTTGTAGTTGTGTGTATCGATGATGTAATTCTTATAGTTGCGGATGAAACCATATGTTAATCAGTTTGACCCCTAGTCCCCCTGTTATTTTTCCTGGACGCCTTTACAGTTCAAATTTTATGAATTACCCTGAAACACGAACAGAGAACAATATGTTAAATCTGTTTTTGTTGCACTCAGTTATCTGTTACAAAAGTTGGAACAACATCGAGGGATTTATTCGAGAAATTGCGCATATTCAACATCGCTGACCTACCCCCTCATGCTGCGAAGGACTATGTCCTTCATCTACTTGTCCACACTAATACGTTGAAATTGTCATTGAAGAGAAAAGCGATGTGTTGTATTTTTTTCCTTAATTCGTGTTAGGGACGGAAAACCGCTGAGGTCAAAGTCCCAAATGAAATATTAATTTGGATGGATTACTAGTTTGTCAACAAGCTGGCTGTCTTTAGATCATGAAACATTCTTGATTAGTGTTGGTGCCATTACGCCTTCAGCATGTTGCAATATCTTTCGTAAAACGACAACATCCTTACAGGAAAGTGAAAACAGCTTTCCATCGTTCGTGTTCAATGTAATTGAATCATGCTCTAGAAAGAGAAAGGCGTAATGCCCTTACTGATATTCATTGTGACAGTTAGTTAGCTGCAGTGTCATGACGAGTTCACCCTTAGTCCAGAAGCCAATGATCACTCCCCTTTTGGTCGCTAGATATGTCGCTTCGTTTTCGCATTACGACAAAGACTACAACATTTTACGCGTTCGAACGACACTCCTAGTGCTGCCAGCGGCCGTGTGTGAGTGGTTATTTCCCATTGACGTCGAACGAAGGCGGGGGTCACATGAACTCGGTGTGGGAGGCAGTACTATATTGGGTTGGGTTGTTTTGGACCGACCTGACAGCGAGGTCATCGTTCTCATCGGATTAGGGAAGGGCGGGGAATAAAGTTGGTCGTGCCCTTTCAAAGGAACCATCCTGGCGTTTGCCTGGAGCGATTTAGGGAAATCACGGAAAACCTAAATCACGATGTTTAGACGCGGGATTGAACCGTTGTCCCCCCCAAATGCGAGTCCAGTGTGCTAGCCATTGCGCCACCTCGTTCGGTACTATATTGCCCATCTGTTCTTCGTGATACACAGCACCGCCCTAACAATGACAGCCACTGGATTTGGTTGAGCGTCTCCGTGACACGCTCCCGCTTTCTAAAAGATCCTTGGATGAAACGCGGATTTCTTCGTTAAGTATTGCGCTGAAGCGCCAAAGATTCTAGTATAGGCGTGCATATTCAGATACAGGGATACGTAAACAGGCAGAATACGGGCTGCGGTCGGCTACGTCTGTATAGGACAACATGTCCCTGCAGCAGCTGCTATACCGGTTATTGCTGTTACAGTGGCAAGTTATCAAGATTGAACTGAGTTTGAACGTGCTACAGTCGACGCACGAGCGATGGGACACAGCGTCACCGATATAACGACGCAGTGGGGATTTTCCCTTACTACCATTTCACTAGTGTACCGTGAAGGGAAACTTTGAAATGTAACATGTAAGTTCCTCCTGGACACGTAAAAATCAAATCTCTGACATTGCTGCGGCCGGTGGAAGATCATGCAAGAACGGGATCAACGACGACTGAAGAGACAGAACTGCAAACCTTCCGCGAACTGCTGCTGTTTTGAATGCTGGGCCATTAACGAATGTCAGCGTGTGGATCATTCAACGAAACATCGTCGACATGGGCCTTTGGAGGAGAAGACCCATTCGTGTACCCTTGATGACTCCTTATCACAAAGCTTTGCGCTTCGCCTGGACCCGTTAACACAGACATTCGATGTTGATGACTGGAAACATGTTGTCTGGTCAGACGAGTCTCGTTTCAAATTGTATCGAGCTGATGGACGTGTACGGCTACGGAGAGAGCCTCATTTATCCATGGAACCTGCATGTTGAAGCTGGTAGAGGCTCTGTAATGATGTGTGGCGTGTGCAGTTGGTATGATACGGGTTCCCTAATATATCATGGTGAGACTCTGACAGTTGACACGTTCGTGAGCAACCTGTCTGATTACATGCTTCGATTCATCTCCATTGTGCACTCAGACGGACACGGACAATAACAGCAGTACAATGCGACGCCCCACACGTCCAGAATTGCTTCAGAGTGGCTCCAGGAACACTCTTCAAGAGTTTAAACAGTTCCGCTGGCCATCAAGCTCCGCAGATATGAACATTATTGAACGTATCTGGGATGCCTCACAACGTGCTGTTAAGAAGAATTCTCCACACCTTCGTACTCTCACGGAGTTCAATAGAGTCCTGCAGGATTCATGGTGTCAGTTCCCTCTAGCACTACTTCAGACATTAGTCGAGTCCATGCTACGTCATGTTGTGGCAATTCTGCGTCCTCGCGGTGGCCCTACACGATACTAGGCAGGTGTATCAATTTCTTAGGCTCTTCAGTGTATGTATCTAACTGATGCTACGTAAGGGCCCCAAACTGGTGAGAATCATTCAAGAAACGGTAACTTCTTTCATCAAAGAACTACTATTTGTTGAGGTCTGAGCCTGGCTTCTGCTTTTTCTACCATTCGTTCCCGCGATCTGAATTCTGCTTGGCGGGCGCTGGACTTCGGGTCTTTGATGCTCAACTGGCCTGTAGGTTGTCATGTGAGGGACAGATACGAAGTGTACGGAGAGGCGAGGAACTGTCTGGCCCTGTGACTTGGTATCAATTAAACACTCTCGTTTTAATTGCGAAAATAGCGTTGTGCGTCTCGAAAATAATGGGGAAATGTGTTAAAGGTTGGTATCCGTGACCACAACGCTGATTTGTAGCATCTGCAACTGGGAATTCTGCGTGACTTGCAAGCGTAATCGGCTGAAAGAATTGTACTACATAGTGATCTGGGTCTCAGATGATAATGCAGTTAGCTGATTACTAAATGGAGTCCGTTCCCTTATACTGAGTTCGATAGGTTTGTTTTATATTTTAGGTCTGCTATTAAATTTTTAGTTAACAAAGTTACCGTAGTTGGTGGTCGTCTTGTGCAGACATGCCCGTGTGGGCGAAATTGAGAACGGCGTCGAGTTGGGTTTTGTTCCACCGTTGATGTTACTGGGAGCTCCTTCGCTTGGCCAGTTTGGTGAATGCTCTCTAGTGGCTTAGAGAAAGAATCTTATAGTGGATAGAGGTGCTATCGCGTGTGTAGTGAGTGAGAATGAAATTCTGTGGAAACATTTTATCAGTAGACGCTACAAATTAAATACAAACATTTGTGTGGTGGGGTTCATGTGCACCAAATACGGGCGCGGATCGAGATCACTGTTGTCTGAGTGTGACGCGACCCGGTAGCACCGTGTGCGGCCAAGGTCACGTGTTTCAGCATTGTCGTATGGTACTGCTGGTATTCTGTGCGTATTGCTTAACTCTATAGCGAATCGTGGGTTATTCCTTCTTTCTTTCTCTTTGCTGATTCCTATAAGGGTGTCATATAGTAAGGTTTTACACTCCTGCGTGCGGACGTGATTACACATTTCATGCAAGTGTGCTGATCGTGCTAGATTTTATTTTATATACGATTCTTGCTGATTTTGTTTCAGAAGGCTTTCCCCTTAGCGGTAGTGCCTGTAAAGGTATTATAAGTCGTATGAATTCTGGTGAAGAATACAAGGTGTTACGGTCGGCCTCAATAAGTGTGACCAGAACACTGGCTATTATGTAAGTGCTATACTGTGTAGTCTAAGTGGCCTCGCTATACTGGATATCAGTGTTAAATTTAATTACAAACAGATATAAATGAATTTATTTTTGGCCATATGGGGCTGCCGCTAACCCTGAAGTTAGATGCGCTCCACGACGGTCGCTTAGGTTGATATAAATGGTTGAAATGGCTTTATGCACTATGGAACTTAACATCTGAGGTCATCAGTCCCCTAGACTTAGAACTACTGAAATCTAACTAACCTAAGGACATCACACACATCCATGCCCGAGGCAGGATTAGAACCTGCGACCGTAGCAGCAACGCGGTTCCGAATTGAAGCGCCAGGAACCGCTCGGAAACAGTGGCCGGCTAGGGTGCTACTTAGTTTTCTAGCATGTTGTTGTTGTTGTGGTCTTCAGTCCTGAGACTGGTTTGCTGCAGCTCTCCATGCTACTCTATCCTGTGCAAGCTTCTTCATCTCCCAGTACCTACTGCAACCTACATCCTTCTGAATCTGCTTAGTGTATTCATCTCTTGGTCTCCCTCTACGATTTTTACCCTCCACGCTGCCCTCCAATGCTAAATTTGTGATCCCTTGATGCCTCAAAACATGTCCTACCAACCGATCCTTTCTTCTAGTCAAGTTGTGCCACAAACTTCTCCCCAATACTATTCAATACCTCCTCATTAGTTACGTGATCTACCCACCTTATCTTCAGCATTCTTCTGTAGCACCACATTTCGAAAGCTTCTATTCTCTTCTTGTCAAAACTGGTTATCGTCCATGTTTCACTTCCATACATGGCTACACTCCATACAAATACTTTCAGAAACGACTTCCTGACACTTAAATCTATACTCGATGTTACAAATTTCTCTTCTTCAGAAACGATTTCCTTGCCGTTGCCAATCTACATTTTATATCCTCTCTACATCGACCATCATCAGTTATTTTACTGCCCAAATAGCAAAACTGCTTTACTACTTTAAGTGTCCCATTTCCTAATCTAATTCCCTCAGCATCACCCGACTTAATTCGACTACATTCCATTATCCTCGTTTTGCTTTTGTAGATGTTCATCTTATATCCTCTTTTCAAGACACTGTCCATTCCGTTCAACTGCTCTTCCAAGTCCTTTGCTGTCTCTGACAGAATTACAATGTCATCGGCGAATCTCAAAGTTTTTATTTCTTCTCCATGAATTTTAATACCTACTCCGAATTTTTCCTTTGTTTCCTTTACTGCTTGCTCAATATACAGATTGAATAACATCGGGGAGAGGCTACAACCCTGTCTCACTCCTTTCCCAACCACTGCTTCCCTTTCTTGCCCCTCGACTCTTATAACTGCCATCTGGTTTCTGTACAAATTGTAAACAGTCTTTCGCTCCCTGTGTTTTACCCCTGCCACCTTCAGAATTTGAAAGAGAGTATTCCAGTTAACGTTGTCAAAAGCTTTCTCTAAGTCTACAAATGCTAGAAACGTAGGTTTGCCTTTCCTTAATCATTCTTTTAAGATAAGTCATAAGGTCAGTATTGCCTCACGTGTTCCAACATTTCTACGGAATCCAAACTGATCTTCCCCGAGGTCCGCTTCTACCAGTTTTTCCATTCGTCTGTAAAGAATTCGCGTTAGTATTTTGCAGCTGTGACTTATTAAACTGATAGTTAGGTAATTTTCACCGAACTTCACTAATTCCCACTATATCTATCTTTAACCTATCCATTTCCCTTTTTAAATTTTCTAACCTACCTGCCCGATTAAGGGATCTGACATTCCACGCTCCGATCCGTAGAACGCCAGTTTTCTTTAAAGCTGCATGTTTTTCTAGCATAGGTAATACCAATGGAAATCTAGGGTTGCTACTCTGGGCTGCTTATAAATATATCTATCTCAAAGCGCGGTAAACTATTTAAATTCGGTTATGCGTGAAATGACTTGCTTGAGCTGCTAGTGCTCTGGCATTTATTGAGAGTAGCGAATAAAGTGATACTATTAAGGTGGTACACTGGGCACTGGTAGTTACATGTAATACGTTCCGTGGCGACTGATGTCCAGGGTTCATTAGTCGCTACATATGATACCATTTGTTAATGTGAAGTGATTCTTGTCCACGTAGACAAACAAACAAACTATGAATTCGTCTGCCTTAGATTATTTTGTGAAGCAAGCCTGTTAAAAGAGAACATTAAACATTAACATTAGTGATCAAACCTTGAGTGTGTACTATCACATGATTAGACTTAAATCTTTCGAATATGGTAGTGTTTTGAGTTAGTTTTCAATTTTTTAATTAAATAAGAACCTGTGGATTTTAGAAAAATTTTAAAGTGTATTCATGTTTGTTGATACTGCATTTTTAATTTTGAAATGTCAAACTTAAGATTATTCTTGGTACAAATTTGTGTTATTGTTCGATATGCACCTCACATATTGTGTATCCGGCTGTATTTAAGAGGTTGGTGACAATGTGATTGGGCCATAGTTCTTATACCGATCTCAGTTACGGAGTGGTATCTGTGGCCATTACTGCGGGGGATCGGTGGTGAACGACATCACCTTCCAAGCTGGTCGTACCTTAGCCACGCGGAATCTCCGCTGTAGCCTTCAAGGTTGAGCTGGGCGCTAAAGACAGTTTCAGTGAACGATAGCCAGCTGTGTACTTTCTCATTTTGAGAAGACCATATATTTTACTAGCTAAAAACATTCAACAGCAAAGATCACATAAATACTTCTCTATTTAAAACTGCAGCTTACTGATGACTTTGCTGTCATCTCCGGGTCTTATAAAATCTTTTTGTTACGAAACAACTTCATCTTATGTGACTATCTAAACCTCCCCGGAGTGTTAGCGGATCAAATTCTGGTCGGGTCTTCAACAGTATCAAACAGTCACCTGCACTCAATATTTACACTGACCGTCTGGCCGCCATCATCAGGTGACTAAAGCTAATCCGTCCTCGCCGATAACTGTTTCAAACCGTGAACGACGAAACCCTTACATGCAGCATGCGCTTTCGTATGTTGGCTGTGTATAACGGTTTTAACCAGTCATCGGAGAGAGCGGTTTAGCTTTTCTCTCGTGATGATGGCGGCCAGGTATACCGAGGAAATGTGTGCAGATGACAGTTAGATCCGGCTGAAGATCCGACAAGAATTTGACGTGTTATTGTACGTTAGACTTCACGCCAAGTAGTCAACTCAACCTTGTTGATTCATAAACTCGGCCCCCCCACTCTCATTCAATAAAAAAACTCGTTTAATCATCACTCCACTTTAGGTCCGTCCGGTGGCTACCCATATTCGGTTGTTAATTCAAATGGTTGAAATGGCTCTAAGCACTACGGGGTTTAATGCTTCCAGTGATCTTTCACCGGTGGCGTAACAGAACACCTTTTGATCTCTTCGCCTTTGTGTACATAATGGTTACATTTCTCTACATTCACAGTCGACTTTCAGCCCCTGCATCAATCATCGATTCGCTACAGGTGGTGCAAGTTCACTGACGTTGAGTAAACAATCACTTAGCTCTTTTATATGTCATCCACCTCCTTGCTGTTTGAACCGCAAACCTCCACATACATTAAAACAGTTTCTAAAATTACAGAACCTCTGTTTTATAATGCACTGAAGAGGAGCTGCGTTATTCAGCGGTGGTGGACCGCTCACCACTCGTGTAGCGTTAACTGAATAAAGCAACAACAGAAATGTAGCACACGAGTGTCTGCACAAGTACCGCGTTTAGTTTCAAAGTGAGGGAACCAAGCGGTGCCAAACATAGATGTCACCCATGGACAGTTGGTTTCTCATTTTCCTTTAGTTTCCTTTTTCTTCAGTTTATCGGCAGTTCGAAGCCTGTTACACTGCCTAAAATCTAAAAGGTCGTGACTGGAGAGTGCTTCGATTCAGTGAAACCTCTCTGTTCAAATACTATGGCCGATATATTGAGATAAAACATTATGGTCATGTGCTCCATGTGTTGGTCGACCTTCGGAATGCAATGCAGCAGTGACTCTGCTTGGCTACGATTCGACAAGTCATTAATAAGTTAGAAGAAATAAATACACGTTACTAAGTTTTATGCACACCTTCCTGAACTGAGGCTTGTGGTTTGTGGGCGCGGATCTAGAACAAGATAATGTCTCGAATTGGGTTACATCAGGTTCACTTGGGGTGAATTTGGTAGCAAAGGTATCTGTGGTGTCACTGCCAGACACCACACTTGCTAGGTGGTAGCTTAAATCGGCCGCGGTCCATTAGTACATGTCGGACCCGCGTGTCGCCACTGTGTGATCGCAGACCGAGCGCCACCACACGGCAGGTCTCGAGAGACGTACGAGAACTCGCCCCAGTTGTACGACGACGTTGCTAACGACTATACTGACGAAGCCTTTGCTCTCATTTGCCGAGAGACAGTTAGAATAGCCTTCAGCTAAGTTAATGGCTACGACTTAGCAAGGCGCCAATTGTATCAGTGCATGTATCTTACGAGTCTCATTTGTATAGAGATGTACCAAACGAAGCATTAAAAGTTAAGTATATTCCAAAGCTACGTATTTTCTTTATAGCAGTCATAACTTATCCTGTTCCAGACTTGACGCCAGTCGGCGTGTGTGTACGTGTGCCTTTCGGCTTCCTCCTCAGTGTGGCGTGACTAGCTTGTTACGCCACAACAGTATCAAAATGAGTTGCCTGTCATGCTCGTCAAATCACTGTAGCGCGGCTATGAGCATGTCGAACGAACAGTTATTCTGCTGGAATATGCGTTTGTCCTCGGAGAAGACATCGTGCATGAAGGGATACCAGTTATTAACAATAGTGTTCACTTGGTCCGGGGGGGTTTTCTCCCATAGTATCTTACGATCCACAACGGCCTTCGTCCATCGCACGGAGCATGTATCGAGCAGCCGTGCGCCAGAATGACGCGTATCCGGACACCACAATCAACCTGATGTAATAAGTGAATCATCCCGTCACGACTCAATTCCATTGATTCACGGTCCAATGTCGCTGACCCCTTGCTCATTGCAATCGTAACTGACGATGACGTTTGCTCAACTGGGGAACACCCAATAGTTGCCTGCAATGTGGATTGAACTGTGCGCTTTGAAACATTTGTGATGTAAACGGCATTGCATTGTATTTTCAGAGCTACCAAAGATCGCCGCCTATCCTGCGTTAGACACAGGAAAACCCGCCGATCTCCATTTTCTGTAATTATGCAAGGACATCCAACACTATGTGGTCCACATGTTGTGATGATTGCGACAGTAGGATGCGCACGGCTGCAGCATCAAGGTGTAGTGAGGCTGCGACAGAGGTAGGGTTGTCCTTCACTCAGCGCATGATGCAGCAGCAGCAGCGGATGCCTCTGGTCCCCCACCTTGTCGACTGCAGCATCAGGAAAGCAGCCGACAAGCTTCGCCGTTTCCGAGACGCTTGTTCCTCTTGTACCCCTCCATAACAATCTGCAGTTTCTCTAAGTTGCTATTTTCACTGGCCTTCGCCATTTGTTGCTCTTATCGCTAGAAATTTCGCCTCTTACCACTTCAGTTGCCTGCAGTGCCACCAGACCACATTCAGTAATGTCGTTTGGACTGACAGACAGCAAAAGTCAGGTCCAGCCGTCAAATTGGAAATATTGTTCCTGTCTTTCGCTCACACTGGTGCCTTTCCTTCACGAAATGTGATATTCGTGTGTTAAGTGCATCTCGTAGCTGTATATTACTATAATGGGTGCCTCTGTAGTGTTGTATAATGTTTAGGTGTGTAGATGAGAGGACGGAGGTGGTGAAACACAGTGTCGACACATAACCTGCTCTTGTAGAGTAGCACCATGGGTGGACTCCAAGCTTACTGAGCCCATTCGACGGACGTATAACCGTCAACAGTGACACATCCCCTCAATACATAACACAGTGTTGAGAGCTTTGGAATATAACCCAGTACACTGATCAGGAACTTATCGCCACCACAGCTCCTCGTCCTTGCCGGAAAGGCGAAGGGAAAGCCGCCAGTAGTACGTGGCGTACCCGAGCGGTCATTCATCTAAGTGCTGGCCACGCTCTACGTTACGTAACTTTGGTGATCCGAAGGGAACCCCCCTCTATTCAACGAGGAAGGCCGCTGTCAGTCTCACAGTAACAACAACCATATCTTTCCGAGAGTCAGTGTTTCAGTACAGGTAGGAAAAGGACCAACTGCAATAAAAAATATTGCGCAAGTTATGTATATTCTATTCCGTTTACCGGCTGTGTTATTAGCTAATGTCCTAACCTTAAGAATCAACCAAAGAACGCTAGTGAACGTGGCTGCTGGTAATTAATTATATGTATACGTACATCTATTAATTTACTGTATGGACTTCTCCACTGCTAGCCACAACACCAAAGGCTTTTCTTTGTTTACAGCCGTGTGTATCCTTAGCCGCCGACGAGACATCGATCTCAGCGGCTAGTATCAATTAAAATGGAAGGTGATTAGTTGCCTGTAGCAAACGTGAAGGAGCAGGATTGATTATTACGGCAGATGACCCTAATGGATGGAAGTGTCTAACAGAGGCCTCTATACTAAACCCCTGCTGATGCTGCTCTGCAGAGTGTTTCAAGATCTATTAAATCCGTTAGAGACAGAGAATGAACTGTCAGTACAGTGCAATGACTTTCAACGTATGGGAAACATCTGAAACCATATGCTGTGAACGATAGCGAAGTGCATGACAGAGGGTAATTGCCATTGTACCGCTTATTAGGGCTCTTCCCCATTCTATTTGAGTCTGATTGATTAAATGCCCCTGTGACCGCTGTTATTAGTCTGATCTTCCCTTCGCGATCCGTACGAGGGAATTATCTATGTTCAACACATATTTTTTCAAAATCTCTGTAACCGTCTACCATGGATAGTGTTGCTAGATTTGTTACCAGCAGGTTTGATCATCACGCAAGTACTATGGACACTCTTCGTGAGCTGAAATAGAAATGCCAGGACTGAAGATGGCGTTCTCTTCGCGAAGCACTATCGAGGAGGTTTAGGCAACCGACGTTTACGGCTGACAGCAGAAGGCTTCTTCTGCCGTCAAAGTACCGTGTGTTCATAATTAAATTGCAGCTACTCATGCAGATCCAGAGTGGGCTGTAATTAACGTCCGACACTGAAACTTGGTATATATGGTAATGCGTTAATGGGGAACAGATTTCCTCTGAAAAACAGATTAGCTCCAACTGCAGCCACCAGGTGCACATCTTCTGCTGTAAAGTGTTTGTATAACGGGATGATATCTACTCCGTTACTTGACAGTGAACTTAGCAGTGTGTGAACGCTACACCTGTCGAGCAGAGAGGACGTGCACTGTTTGTGAAACTCGTTCTCTTCGCGAAGCACTATCGAGGAGGTTTAGGCAACCGACGTTTACGGCTGACAGCAGAAGGCTTCTTCTGCCGTCAAAGTACCGTGTGTTCATAATTAAATTGCAGCTACTCATGCAGATCCAGAGTGGGCTGTAATTAACGTCCGACACTGAAACTTGGTATATATGGTAATGCGTTAATGGGGAACAGATTTCCTCTGAAAAACAGATTAGCTCCAACTGCAGCCACCAGGTGCACATCTTCTGCTGTAAAGTGTTTGTATAACGGGATGATATCTACTCCGTTACTTGACAGTGAACTTAACAGTGTGTGAACGCTACACCTGTCGAGCAGAGAGGACGTGCACTGTTTGTGAAACTGTTTTATCTGAACGGTAGCAATTACAGCGTTGCGCTGACACTGTACTAACAACTGGAAGGTCTGAGATGCCGATTTCATTAGCTGCATTAAAGAAGATGGGTATGAATTTCGAAAATGTGAGTGAGCGTGGTGTGGCACCTGGAGGAGAAAGGTGTCCGATCCGGCGGAAATTACTGACGAGGTTGCTGTAGCTGACTATGCTGCACGTTCCCCAGGTAAGCTATTACTCGTGCACTTCATAGTCAACACTAAGGAAAGTTTTGAGGAGTTTTTCACAGTACAACTCGTAGAAGATTCAGATAGTACAGCAACTAAAACCTCATCATCCGCAGCATCGTTTGTAATTTGCTCTTCGACATGAGGCCGGCAACATTGTACGGAGTAATGAGGCACTTTTTTCACTATGTGGTGCATTGAATATACAGAAGTACAGTTAAGCCGCGTATTGTGCCCGAAGAACCATTGCGCTCGACATAAGTGACTGTGTGGTGTGGAATCGCAAGCATTCTTAGGCTCGGTCCGTCCTTCTTTCAAGAGAACACTCCCAGAGGGCCTATCAGGAGTATCGTGACGTCTACATCTGCATCTACGTGATTTCTCTGCTATTCAGAATAAAGTACCTGGCAGAGGGTTCAATGAACCACCTTCAAGCTGTCTCTCAACCGTTCCACTCTCGAACGGCACGCAGGAGAAACGAGCACTTAAATTTTTCTGTGCGAGCCCTGATTTATTTTATCGTGAAGATCATTTCTCCCTATGTAAGCGGGTGCCAATAGAGTGTTTCCGCAATCGTAAGAGAAAACTGGTGATCGAAATTTCATGAGAAGATCCCGTCGCAATGGAAAACGCCTTTGTTTTAATGATAGCCACTCCAAGTTATGTATCATGCCTGTGTCACTATCTTCCCTATTTCACGATAATACAAAGCTAGCTGCCCTTGTTTGAACTTTTTCGATGTCATCCGCCAGTCCCACCCTCACCGCACAGCAATACTCCAGAATATGGTGGACAAGCGTGGTGTAAGCAGCAATTTAGTAGACCTGTTGCAACTTTTAAGTGTTCTGCCAGTGAATCGCAGTCTTTGATTTGCTCTACGCACAACGCTACCTATGTGATCGTTCCAATTTAGGTTATTTGTAATTGTAATCCCTTAGTATTTAATTGAATTTACAGCCTTCAGTTTTGTGTTACTTATCGCGTAATCGCGATTAGCAGATATCTTTTAGTATTCATGTGAATAACTTCATACTTTTCTTTATTCACGATATCGAGGCCCCCTCGTACAGCACGTGATTCCTGCTGTGGAACTATGTGGAAACCACTGTTCTTGTGGAAGACAGGGCAACTCGTCATGTCGTTCTGGCAGTGAAAAAATATCTGCTACATGCAACCTTCCACGATCGTGTCATCTCCAGAAGCATGGCCTACAAAATCATCTGATATCAAAACATGTGACTTTAAGCTCCGGGGACATCTAATAGAACACGTTTACCAGGGCATTTGGGTGTCTACCTTCTCTGAATGTCTGTATAATGGACCACTTTTCTCAGATTCCACTGGAACTGCTGCAGCCATCTGTTGAGCACATTTTTTTGCGGATATAGCATCTCGTCGACATTTGGAGTGCTCATATTGAACAAATTCGTAAGCAGCGATTAATAAAAAAAGCAACATAATGCCTTTCTCACTTGTTTCACTTTCTCTGCCCACGTCCCGTTCTCAGTCCAGCGTCAATATGTTTTAGTTTAACTAATTGGAATATCTGCATAGTATCGCGGTCATAAGATAAATACAGCCCACACAGGACATATGAGAGTAGTTGCGCTTTAATTGTAACCGCCCGGTCTATTTCACTAAGGACCACGAAGATAAGGCGAGAGAAATTACCGCGTGTACGGAGGCTTATAAAAAGTCTTTACCCTCGCTATAATTCCGAGTGGGACAGGGAAAGGTATGACACCCAGCTGTATGTAGTACCCTTCGCCATGCCCTGTACGGTCTCTTCAGGAGTATGTGTTTCGATGTAGTTTTAGAAACTAACCTGTAATCATTCAAGCTGTCCTTTCTGTAAACTGATGAGCCATGGTTCGACCTGTTGTAGCAAACAACTTCGGTGAAGATTCAGCAAAAACTATGTCATAAGTAGGGTATCACAATTCGGCTCTGTGCCTTGTTGCAAAAAAGGCGTTCAGTATGCAGGAACAGTACTCATCAAGCTGACTTTCTAAAGGGAGCTGGACAGGATTCATGAGAGGAGCAGTTGCTAACAGTACAGTACCACCTAGGCAGTGGAGTTGCTAATATGATGGGTGAACCACAGCATAATGTCATGATTCCTCAATGGGCGTGCCGCATGCTTTGGTATACAGGACAAAGTCGCTACGTTGCAGAAACGACAGCTAGTATAAATATTCCCAACTCCTCTTCAATAATTACAAGCCGCTAGCCGAGGGGATTTCCACGCCACGCACGGAGATGAACAAGCCGTCTACATTCGTCAGATAGGGCCACCAATGGCAGCAGGAAATGCCTGTGCTATCTGAAAGACGTCCATTTCGTGCCTTTCCACTGGAGAGAATCACCCACTGGCAACTGTCACCTTCTACTGGTCGCCATCCTGGCGGGCCGGCGTACGATCCTGGCCGTCTAGTTGTCCAACCATCAGCACAAACGCATTGTGTGAGCAAGCTATTTGCATCAGCCATGCGAGACTGCGGTTTGATCCTGCCCGCCCCAGAGTTTCTTCTGCTGGCCTGAAGAAGCAGGGGAGCAAGAAAGTCCGCTTTCTGCTGTCCATCATGGGTCACCACGGCGCCTCTGTTATTGCGCTGACTGCTGCAACTCGGCAGCCACCACAATCGCCCTGGAAAACATACATTTCGCAGCCTGTCAGATGGGCTATTGCTGACTCCGGCACGCCCGTGGCTGCCTACGTCACGAAGGCTATCGCAATTTTTTTTTCACCTCCGCTGCTGTGATATTTATGCGGCTTACGACTGATCCAACCAGCACTTTGTCCGCAGTTCGTGGTCGTACGGTAGCGTTCTCGCTTCCCACGGCCGGATTCCCGGGTTCGATTCCCGGCGGGGTCAGGGATTTTCTCTGCCTCGTGATGACTGGGTGTTGTGTGCTTCCCTTAGGTTAGTTAGGTTTAAGTAGTTCTAAGTTCTAGGGGACTGATGACTATAGATGTTAAGTCCCACAGTGCTCAGAGCCATTTTTGAAGCAACCAGCACTTTTTCTATCAAGTGTCTCTGACCGACACCAGCCGTGCTTCCTGGCATATGACGGGCAGCTTTACCCCAACCCATCGGTGGCTCACACCAGGCACTTTAATGTTCCACATTGTCGTACGAGATTAGTGCAGGATAACTGTATTTAACTGGCATTCATCCAATGTACCGATGTCTGCACGATGTTTTACATATGACTGAACCTACGTTGTTGTTTTATTTGATGTCGCTGCTAAGGGCTACACCTAGGTGTTTATCTGAGTTAACCTATTTAAGCCGTCACTCACTCAAATTGTGAGCATGGCATGCTATGTATTTTTCATTTTGTGAAGCGCTAAATGTTACATTACAGAACATTTAAAGCCAGTTTCCAGTCTTAGCAGAACTTTGAAATAGGAATGCAGACTTTTTCTGACAGTGCCTCATTATAGGTAACTGCATATTACTATCTTCTGGGAAGATACCCAACATAAACAGCACTTGAGATTTGACGCTGGACAATATGGTGTCAGATTATTCCCATTTAACTCAACGTCTTGATTTAGCAGACAACGTAGGAACCATATGAATATTTTACGAGGACTGATGAAGAACAGGACTTAAGACAAAGGAAAATAATTTACAGAACCTTCTCCAAAATAACACCAAAGTCATTACACGGCAAAACGAAGATCTTATAAGAGATTGCTAAAAATGCAATTTTACTTTATATGTGTAGCTGAATTCCCATTTTAAAACGATAGGAGAAAACGATGTACTATATTCTCTTCAGGACTGTAACTTGCTGGTACCGGCTTCGGATAGTACAGGCTATGGATATACAACTTCAGTAGGAATGTCTGGGACAGAATTTAAACGTTCGTGATGCCAGATGTGGATAACATGTTACATCTGCGGCGCCTCTGTCTTACTAGCTTAGGTAATTACCACTACGTCCATTAATTCTACTCGAGGTGAGTATATTATGATGATCGGAATGGTAATATTGATTTGTTAGGGCTTCATCAATACGTAACATTTTGTCAGAAATACTTTGTGTACCTATATAGACACAAGTTCAAAAATGGCTCTGAGCACTATGGGACTCAACATCTGTGGTCATAAGTCCCCTAGAACTTAGAACTACTTAAACCTAACTAACCTAAGGACATCACATACATCCAATCCCGAGGCAGGATTCGAACCTGCGACCGTAGCACAGACACAAGTCGGTTGGTGAAGAATGCAGTGTTGACTGTAATTACTATTATTGTGAAGCTTTACACGAAAAACGCTGTTTTAGGTCGTAGAATTATCTACGGGTAAGATCAACCTTGTAGAGAGAAAATCTGATCAGCATCATGAACTGTGTTGTCGGTGGGCCACAGTATTGTTAAGGAATTAACCACGCATCAGTTACTTATGGATACTGAACGTACGTTATGAATAACTACACGTGATTTCCGTTATAACGTGCCTACAATTAATATTGTCTATGTTCGCCTGTGAAAATGGACTCGATAAGCAACTTCAGCTTTCAGTAAGCGGAATCTAACCTGCATAGCTCTGTGTGCGTGTTGTCTAAATGCCAGTGTCACTGTTTTTTAAGCCCTCAACAGACAGTCAAAGTTAGAACTAACGTATAGATATCTGACTGCATATTTGAATATGAAACAGTACAGGAAAAAATGAAACTATAATAATGAATACCTAAGCTTTCTGACTGCGTTTTTGAACAAGAATTTATAAGTGATACAGAGTATCCCTTGTGCAACGGAATTTAATATATTTGAGTACTTGACATGTTGTGGTGTGTCAGTGTCTCTGATTTGGACCTAAATTTTGCACTCACCTCTTTAGACGACTGCCTTTTTCCACCTGGTTTAGAGCAAATCGCAGCAGCATGCAACAGCAGCTGCTAAAGCTTATTGTTAGTAAGTATGAATTTAATAAAAAGAAGTTTTTTTGGGGTCCTGTTAACTACTAAATAACTTTTGAAAAGGGATTTCATAAATGAGTCCTGCAGGTTAGTTTCTATTTACTGGTAGCTCACGCTGCTTATCGAGTCCATTTTCACAAAAGAACACAGGCAATATTTGTTGTAGGTACGTTACACCGTTTGTGATTCCACTGAATTTTGGCGAGAATTATTCTGCACTGTCAGAAGTAAAATTTTACACACGCAGCAGAGTTACAATGAAATAAATTACAACGTACTCCATCAACAAGTGTTTAATTGGATACAATAAGTACAACTGTTTACAATAGTTTTTTTCTGTGGGGATCAGGTTCTGGGATGACAGCCCATGTATACCTTCTTCTTTGCTGGCGATTGGAAGAAATCAGATGGGAAAGGAAGTGACGAAACATGTTTTGTAGCACTCAGACGAGAGAAATGCTGTTCAGCGTTCCATTAGACGTAGGCTTTTTGAACGAAGCGTTTCATTTCCGGGAAAACCAATTTCCTGCTCGGGTGCCTCCACTGCTGAACTGTCAGTCGGTCGTTTATTGGAACACCCACGCAACGGAAATTAAAATAAACAGTTCTCATTTCTGTAACCTTATACAAGGAGGGCTGTCAAAGTAGAAGTACTAGGTAAGGAAACTTCAATTTACGCGACGGTTCTGGATAATGTCATAAATCAAAAAGTGTCATTCTGTTCACGCTGGGTGCTAGTGTCCAGAAGGAGAGCGACTCGTTCAGAAGCTTTATTTCAGCAATACAATGAAATTTCCCTACTTACTGCAGAGAACACATAGGTGTTAGTCTTGACTCCTGGCCCTATTCTGCTGTTATTTTCCATGATGATAGCCAGTAAGTTCCTATTCGCCTGGGTAAACGAGAAACTGTCGCGCTAACTTTCGTGACACAAGGAGACGCGGCAGCCTCTGAGCTAATCAGATTTGTGGATTAACGACGGAGGTGGGGAGCTGGTCAGTTTGTGGGTATTGGGCGGTTTCCCACATCCCATTAGATAAACAGCCCGCTGGTACCAATGTGCCGCCTCAGATAAACACTCTACGCAAATATTCAATAAAAAATTCTCACAGCGTTGGACATGAGATCCAGTCACAGACGGAGGGATAGACAGATTCGTTGCCTGAGTTAATTGTGTCGCCAGGAAGGAAATATAATCACCAAATGCCTCTAACACTTGGAAACCGTCGTTTAAAAATGACGACCATGTAGAAAAATGGGACAAGCAAAAGAAAAAGATGAAGAAAAATAACAAGTGAGTTCCTGAACTCTCAAACTGTCTTCGGTAGGTACAATACTCGCACCAGTCGGATACAATCGACATTTGACGAATAATTATTGTACGATGTTCACAGACAAGTTGTCGGCTGATGTAGGGGCAGCAACAGATGACGCACACGTATGCACAGTGTCCCACTGGAGATAAACACATACTGAAATTATAAAAATACCTTACGGCATAGCTTTCTTCGGTTCTGTTCATACTTGTAGAACTTTAAGCTCAGTGCCGGGAAGTCAATTTCTTAAACCAAATTACATCATTCTTTAAAAAATAAAGAAAATTTTCCTTTATTTTTAACCACCTTAGTACATGGCGTTGCCTGGGTATGTATTTATTCCACTTCTATTAGCCCTTCTTCTCCTTCCTCTTCACTTTGTCCATTTCTTACACCCTCCTCTCTGTCCATTTCCTCCTGCCCTCTCTCTCTCTCTCTCTCTCTCTCTCTCTCTCTCTCTCTCTTTGTTTACTACCTCATCATCATCTCCTTGCCCACTCCTCCACCCGCTCTCTCAGCCCATCTCCAAACTTATCTCTCTTTGCCCATCGCCTCCTACCTCCCCTCTTTCTGTCCGTCAGCTCTTCTTCCCTTTCTCTGTTCAACCACCCTCACTGTTTCCATCTCCTCCTCCCTCATATCATACACGTCCTCCTTCCCCCCTCTGACCATCTCTTCCTTCCCCCCTTCTGTCTTCACTTTAGAACTGCCACCCCAATGGGAGATTACTGGTTTCCCCCATAGTAATTCTTTCCAGATAGCCACATGTGTACCACATTTTCCTTAAATCGATCACAATTATTTCACGTATATTCAATATATTTCACACATGTTTGTACACGTATTTCGCCTGTATCTCTAGCGAATTTAGTCCTGGACTTTCGATTTCAAGCAGCCCAATCACTATGACGTCTCTCTCATGAACTATGTTTTGTACAATGAGGTAATGTTGGAGGGACTTTCAGTGATATAGACGCATTATATTGGCAAACTGTCATGTATACAGTTAGCAGTACAAAGTAATAAATTAAACTATTATGCATGATGCCGTAGTTTATCACGCTTCTTAGTGTTTTTGAGATCATATGTCTTGGACTACAGTTTTGCAGGTACAGTTAATGGTACATTTTAAAGCTGTCTTCAGATTGTGTCTTTAATAGAGTTAGTACTAAATAATAAATTAATTATAATGCATAGGATATAAGGCGTGAACAGCGAACATGTAAACATTTTCACTTTTCAGTATTTTGTGGGATTTGTTAGCAGAAAAATTTCGTAAAGGTTTGTAACACATCGTGGGTTACCATTATTTTTCAGACGCTCTCCTCTCCTCTCCTCCCCCGCCCACCCCCTTCTACACATCGATTATACCCATACAGTAAACGATATTTGTACCAAGTTTGAAGTGTACATACGAACATGCTTACTTTATGAGTTCAAAAGTATCCGAACACCCCAAAAACATACATTTTTCATAGTAGGTGCATTGTGCTGACACCTACTATCAGGTACTCCATATCAGCGACCTCAGTACTCATTAGACATCGTGAGAGAGCAGAATGGGACGCTCCGCGGAACTCGCGGACTTGAAACGTCGTCAGGTCATTGGGTGATTGAATGTCACATTTGTCATACGTCTGTACGCGTGATTTCCACACTCCTATACATCCCTAGGTCCACTGTTTCCGATGTGATAGTGAAGTGGAAAGCTGAAGGGACACGGGTACAGCCAGACCTCGTCTGTTGATTGACCGAGGCCGCTGACAGTTGAAGAGGTTTGTAATGTGTAATAGGCTGACATCTATCCACGCCATCACACAGGAATTCCAAACTGCATCAGGATCCACAGCAAGTACTATGACATTTAGGCGAGAGGTGAGAAAACATGGATTTCATGGTCGACTGGCTGCTCATAATCCAAACATCACGCCGGTAAATGTGAAACAACGCCTCGTTTGGTGTAAGGAGCGTAAACATTGAACGATTGCCGGCCGCGGTGGCCGTGAGGTTCTAGGCACTTCAGTCCGGAACCGCGTGACTGCTACGGTCGCAGGTTCGAATACTTCCTCGGGCATGGATGTGTGTGATGTCCTTAGGTTAGTTAGGTTTAATTAGGTCTAAGTTCTAGGGGACTGATGACCTCCGAAGTTAAGTCCCATAGTGCTCAGAGCCATTTGAACCATTTTGTGAATATGGCTGTTGCCTTCTTGAAAGTCATGGTCATAGCATCCTTATAATCCACATGACGTAAGGGCAATAAGTGGATGTTGAAATGTGCATTCTAGTTCATATTTATGGTAACCTCATTTATTGGCAGAAGTCATAGTAAGAAATACATCTCGAAAACGTAACAGAACCATCTTTGAACCGAATTACACCTTTAACCCACTGCATTCTAAACATCTCATTGCAACGCAGGTGCACTCGCCTCCTTACATCGTCTGAAAAGAAGCCAACTCGCCATCCCTAGGTTTACAGAGCAAAGCTGTAGGCAACTAAGGTCAGGTTTGTGTGCTTTTAGTCTTGTAGTAAACTTTTAGCTCTGTTGGCATTTTTCAGCAGAGGCCTTGTTAAAAGTAACTCCCTTTAAAATGTTCGTCGCATGCAGCAATTTTTTTTTTTTGGACACTCTTCCTTTGAAGCTCTATATGGCTGAGAATGGTTAACCAAACCCTGTTCCTAAGTTGAGGATTCCTGCACTGAGACACTAACAAATCAAGAAACCTCACTTACGTTGTTTTTATGGTCACGTGGAAACACGACAGCTCAATACCGACATTTTGTCGGGTCTGTAAGTAGCCCATGCATACAAGTAACCGGCACGTGCAAACCACGCCATTGTCATGGAATACATCATCAGTACAGGGACACGTGACGGCGCAGTACCGGTTCTGCATACACTGAGAAACAAAATTGAAGGACCACATTTCCAAAACACCCTAATTCCTTCCTATTGTGTCCCATAAGTTGGAAATTTGACACAAAAGCGCCTACAACCTTCCTCTCTAATTGTGCAAAAGCGTGGCGCTCTGAGACTTCATCTTCCGTCCCGCCGACGCTTCGTATGGGAAGGTGTCGGCGCATACGAAGAAAGAGGCCACACCTCAGAAGTGTGCGTCTAACATCGCCCAGTTCGGTAAACCCCTCGGTGCCTCCCGTGCGACTTGGTTTATCTTTTTGAAAACGTGCCTGTCAGAGACTTCGACACCAGTGACGACGCTGGCGTAGCGCAAAAATGTAGATAACCTCCACGTAAGGATGTCGAAGGGGTTGACTGACCCTCAGGCGCTAGAACATCCTCGTGGTTAAACTGACATCGCTTTCTGACAGCTACGTTTTTAAAGTGGTCTAGAAAGTTTAGAAAACTCAAGTGGCAGACTCTGCAAGAGATGCGCTCTGCATCGCGGTGTAGCATGCTGTCCAGGTTTCGAGAGGGTGCGTTTGTGGAGGAGGTATCGAATATATTGCTTCCCCCTACTTATATCTCCCGTGGAGATCACAAATGTAAAATTAGAGAGATTCGAGCGCGCACGGAAGCTTTCCGGCTGTCGTTCTTCCCTCGAACCATACGCGACTGGAACAGCAAAGGGAGGTAGTGACAGTGGCACGACAAGTGCCCACCGCCACACACCTTTGGGTAACTTGGGGAGTATAAATGTAGATGTAGATGTATGTACGTGAGTGGCACTGCGTGTTGTGCCGAACTGTGTGATGTTAGTGGGACACTTTGCCATTTTATTGACGCACGTGCCAGTGTCGTACTCTCCCGTGATAAAGCCACAGGAGGATGAGAGAAAGTAGGGATGAAAAAGCATGAAAACATTGTTTCCATTACGTTCAAATCTCGTGGATAGATTTGAACGGTCCTAGTGGTTCAACCCTGTGTGCCACAACAAAAATTGCTGTCGCTTTACACTCCATTAGGGTGAGATCACGTTCACTGAGGATGCGGTACCTCAATGTTGGAGGGGTGGAGTGCCCAGTGCCCAAATCTGTCAAGAACGTCGCCCTGTTACTCATAGTACTACAAATCTCGTTTTCGACAAGCAAAATGGAATCAACGCGTTAAGGGAAGGAGTGCTTACATTGATTACATAGACGCTATTCATGTTACACCTGGACGAGTCTTCCGGTCGATTTCTTATGCCAGCAATACGAGAACCCATCTGATTTCAGCACTTAGTGTCGCGGTTTTCACCTCCATCTAAGAGCCCTCAAAGCAATGAGTGAAATGAAACTTCCTGACAGATTAAAACTCTGTGGCGGACCAAGAATCTCATTCTGGAAACATCCCCCAGGCTGTGGCTAAGCCATGTCTCCGCCATATCCTTTCTTTCAGGAGTGCTCGTTCTGCAAGGTTCGCAGGAGAGCTTCTATAAAGTTTGGAAGGTAGGTGGCGAGGTACTGGCAGAAGTGAAGCTGTGAGGACGGGGCGTGAGTCGTGCTTGGGTAGCTCAGTTGGTAGAACACTTGCCCGCGAAAGGCAAAGGTCCCGAGTTCGAGTCTCGTTCCGACACGCAGTTTTAATCTGCCAGGAAGTTTCATATCAGCGCACACTCCGCTGCAGAGTGGAAATCTCATTATGGCAATGAGTGAAATGTCGGTAGGAGGGGCTGTGAGAACCTTTCCTACTTGTCACACGTACACAGTGACGTTGGGCAGAATGGTGGTGTAATCTGGTGCGAACGTAACATCATCAACCGACCTTACGGCTCACTTCTGAACTTCTGAGCCGTCACCTCTCTTTCGCTTGTGTCGACACCTTGTTGTCTGGTGAGTCCCCGAGCCCGAGGGTGATGTCGCAGGATATCACTCTTTAGTACTACTGCAGTGGGAATGCTGTAGGTACGTTTGAGCCAAATTTAAACTTACACGTTGCATTGAGAGACAATTTCGGGGTTTCTGATAAGTTATGCTTTAGTTTTGTTGGCCCATGTATTTTCAGCGGCGTACTTATTAGTTACGGATCTTTCATTTATAACATATTTTGCAATATCCATAAATTCATTAAAACTGTGTTGTAGTCTACGAGCTTAGTTGTAGAATGGCCAAAATTAACTACTGTTTCAGCCCAGTTGTACTAAATCTTTTGTGAGTAAGTAGTAACAAACTATGTACGATAAATCAATTGACACCATACATTCCGCCCGTTCGGGCTAGCTTTCATTTCCAGCGTCAGCGTTCGTGTCGATCATAAGTCTGTCTGAAAGTTGCCAGGATTCAATTCTCACAGTCAGGCCTGAACACGTTCGTGGCCGGGTTCGAGGCTGCCCGCAGTTGGCTGTCCCAGTTGCCGCCTCCGCCGATAGCGCAGTGCCAGTCGCAGTGATTAAACCTGCGCGTTCGGGGCGCAGGGGTGCTTAGAGTTCATTACCCGCTGCCGCGCTCTGGTGATGTAGCGTCCATGGCCGGCGAGTTTTCTTGCAAAAGAAGGCGACTGGGGTTTTCGCCGTCGAATCATGAGCTTACCACGAGGAGCGGAAAATTACTTTCTTCAATACCGGGTTTCTCGTCAGAAACGAGCCGGATCCCTTATTGCGGTTCCAAAGCAATTTTGAAATCCTACGCACTGGGAATTATCGTAATTATAACGAGAAATAAGAATCTACTCTCGGTTATAATTCTGTCTCTCTGTTTACATTTCCAGTTGTCATGTCTTTCGAAAATGCAGTAATTTCACGCACTATGAAATTCGTTATGAAATGTTGGTGTTTCATTTGTATTGTTAACCCAATCGTGGCTTCTATTATTATATCTTGTGCGTATGAAACAGATGGTTCCATTGTGGGTCAAGCATTTGAAAGAGTTTCGAAGAAATTCAGGACGGCTATAATTAAACCTCCGCTACTTGTTCCCATGAGAAACGAGTGATGGTAGGACATTGAAAGTCTGTGGAAACATTTGTAAGGAGACACTGGAGAGGAATGAATAATAAACCATTTGATTTCCACATGAGAGGGCGACATTTGGTGACTGAGTGTACAATGTTTACTTTCCAGGTTACAAGCATTGCTCAATATGACGAGCATTTGCATCCGTGACAGGCTGGAACAGCAGTACAGATTCCTGTACTGATGTCCAAAACAACGGTAGACCTTGGAACGTTCAACTGCCGTGACACGGCTTGAAGATCGCACATTGCGTCCAGAATCCTCGTCGGTGGCAACATTAACTTCATCAACAATATGTGGTGCAATTGACCGTCGGCCTCTTCCGGGAGTAGTTCTGAAAGTACCAGTTAATTCGGACTTCTGAATCATGTTCTTCAACCACGGTGTCGAAAGAGGATCTCTCTGTACTCATTTAATGCGTCTATGCTGGCGTAGAACAGTAGTATCATTGCCGAGCAGTTGTACCATTGTTGTTGTTTTGGCTAAACTGCTTTACACGTAATTCTCTGCTCATTTTGTCCACATACATGTTGATTCTCAGCAACTGTAACGGACATTGATGCTCCTGTTTGAACCCTAGGTAGCCCCGCCAGTACTGTGTTGAAACGAAAAGTCATGACACCAACTCTATTAAGAATACAATTCCTATATATTTGGATACTCTTACGGTAAATAACTTTTCACCTATCCAGGTGGAGTGGCGAAAGTTTAATTATAACAACACTGTATTAAGTTAACGATTCGTAATTAAGACTTCAAGGGCAGCGCTGAAGAAGGAAGTACATTTATGGACATGTTGAATGTATCGCGAGAAGATAAAAGTATGAATTTGAAAAGTTTGTACGACGAAAATAGTTCTTCAGCTCCCGATTTACTATCAAAAGCCTACCACAAACGTAATTCGTTTTTATGCCACAAATTTAATCGATTAGATGTTTAATGTCATCGTAAATTTACCATTCACATACACCCTGCAATCAACAGTCTTATGTGTTACGTTATTATTTGAAATACATGTTCCTTTGACGAGTTACCCAGAGATATGCTCAACATAAATTCCTTACTAAAGCAGAAAATTGGACGCGTCGAGAACGCGTCAGAGGCATTTAGTCTTGAATGAAATGTAATTTGCAACCCTTTCCGCTTCAATTAGACGCCTTAAGAGGGGGTACGGGGGAGGGAACGTCTGTGGTGCCTGTAGAATACAAATGCCTTATTCACAATGACGCAGCCTTCCTGGTCTTCAGCCTACAATGAACAAGTTTATATAATACAGGAGGCGTACCAAAGCGTAATAAATAACCTTCCGTCCTTACGAACAGTCCACTCTTAGACAATTTTAACTGCCGTTAATGTGCAACTTCATCTCAAAATACGTCAGCTCTTCATGTGCTAGAGCCAATGGACAAACGCCCTTCCATTTATTTACTTTTTGTTCTGTGGGTCTGCTACCAAATAACATATGCTGTAGAGTAATTCATACGTACGTCAAAATAGAGAGCGTAACATGCTTTTAACATATAGATTTTTCCCAGATTTTGTATCAATCTAACGAAAGCAAATGATCGAGATAAACAAGAAGTATTTATGAACAGCAAACAAGGTGAGCAGACATATACGATCCACAGGTGAGTGATTTGCGGTCCATCTGTGATTTGCTAATTACCACTGGACCAGATCACGTAGTGAAGGTAGCACACATCAGATGCTCAGATCAATGAAGTGCTTGGTAATCCCATTTACTAAGAATGACACTAGTTACAAACATAAGGAAAGGAACCTGTTAAACATATTGTAACGTTAAATACTATTAACATTAGAATTTCACTAATTTTGAATATCTGCGTCCGTGACGAAGTGAAGCTATTTTTGTTTCTTTGAATGAGCAAAATACTGTATGTACATTAAAAGTTTAATCGAGAATTATAAGAAATTAAATAAGGTAACTCAAGCACTTGGAGAGTAATACATTTAATTTTGTTAGCTGACATTCGAAAACATATTGTTTCTTGGATTGAATCGACAGACGATGTATGTAATATGACAGAAAATATAAAGTGCGAATGAAACTGTTAAAATGTCTCTTTGACACTAGTAAATTTATAATTAATAAAATATTAAAGTTTTAAAGTAAAGCCGCGAGGGATTAGCCGAGCGGTCTAGGCCTGCAGTCATGGACTGTGCGGCAGGTCCCGGCGGAGGTTCGAGTCCTCCCTCGGGCATGGGTGTGTGTGTTTGTCTTTAGGATAATGTAGGTTAAGTAGTGTGTAAGCTTAGGGACTGATGACCTTTGCAATTAATTCCCATAAGATTTCATACACATTTGAACATTTTTTAAAAGTAAAATACGTTCGACCACTACATAATAGCCCGGAATATTTTTTTAATTGTGACAGTTCCGGCCGTGAAATTTTACATTTTGTAACCATTTAAATTATAACTACTGCACTTACTAACATGGAGAAGATTAAATGAACTGTACGATGTTCCTTTTTGGAACCGTGTGTATAAAAGGTACACAGCACAACAAATAGATTTTGTATGGTGTATAAGAAGATGTTTCTACACAGAATCTGTAAGGAGAGAATATGTGAAGAACTTCCACTGGAGGAAAGGACAATTGTTAACATATCACTCGACAATTTCTTTAGTATTAAGGGCAGACAAGGACTGTAATATAAGCAACATAACAGTTGAGGATGATATGTGAAGGGATACTTCAACAAGTTACAAGAGTGATAACATGCGTTCTTTCGGAAGACCTATTGAAACATCCCCTTAGAAAAATTAATGAAATGCTGTGCTGATGAACCGCTTACATTATTTTATTTTCAAACAGCTGAGCAGAACTGAACGTACTCAGACATTTCGCTCTTTGCCTATTCTGATCAACACTAAACTGACACACAATATTTTTAGCGCAACGCAATCTGTCATTCAATAATTGCTACAAAAGAATTGCCCTGTTGAACATTAACCTATACTTTCCACAAATCATTTACCTCACAAAAATCTTCATTATTCGAACTACTGCACTACAGCGAATGCCACTACTGCCAGCTAAATAAAAGATTCAAACTACCGAAGGCACTAACTACTGATGGGCATAGTTAAAAAATGAAAGATTTTTATAGAGAACAAACACTGTATTTACCTTAATAGTGTTCAAAAGTCATAATATATATAGCAGTTCATGACATCCACTCGTACAAATGTACTGTCTCTGATGAACACACGTCCAGATCATCCGCTCTCAAAACTCCGCCATTTCTCTCCCCACATCCACCACTTCTGGCGGCTCACCTACAACTGCGCAACGCTACGCGATGTTCCCATCCAGCTGCCCAACACCATAATAGCAAACAACAATTCAAACCAGCCACAGACTGCACACAGCACAGCCAGTGATTTTCATACAGAGCGCTACGTGGCGTTACCAATAAAAACCCTAAACAGACTAATTACATAGCCACTATGCTCCCCACAAAAAAAATATTTCATAATTACAATAACAAAGATATCAAATGCACACACTTATTGATACAAGGTTGGTCAAAAGCTAAAATTTTCTCACAGTCCATAAAGACATTCCTGATCATTCATCACAGTAAAATTGCAGTGTTTTTTTTCTCGAAGTCTGAGCAGTAAAAGAAAATGCACCCGGAAGTAGTGGATTTCCATGCAGTCTTGAAGCAGTGTTGTCGTTCCAACGGAAAGACAGTGCTGACTCTTAACATGCATACAGGTAATGGGCCATAACAGAGCTAACTCACAGCAGAGTCAGTCGAAGTTGAAGAATACTGGTAGGTAGGTCATCACAGAGCAGACCCACTGTAGCCCTGATAAAGATTATGTTATTGGTGGGCCACCAGAGGTGCAGACCCACAGCAGTCCATGTAGAGACGGCCAGCAGCCATCTGTTGCGACTGTGCAGGTGCACAATCACCATCGAGGAGTCTTGCGGAGAATATAGCAAGTCCATAAACCACCACTTGTGCACTCACAAAGTTTTTGGAATTGTCCTTAGAACCAGCAATGCTGTTGACCAGTCCTTTGCTGAATTATTAACAAACGTGCAAACACTAACAATCCCAACTTGTCAGATATTGTGCATATACTATGACCAACAGAAATGTGTGCACTGAAATGAATGCTTACAAGTTACTTAATTTGATGAACAGGTGTCAATTACAGTTTTAAATTTGCGACATGAGAATACAATTACAAAGGTACAAAATACATCATTAAAGAACATAACAATACAGATAACGTTTGTGGTAATACAGGCTTTACAAAAGAATGGAAATAACATATACATCAGTGTTACAGGAATTATGGCATAAGTACATACATAAAATATCAGAATAACTTTCCAAACATCAACTTCACACATGAGCATTAAAACAAAACAGAATAAATAATCTCTAAACATCTTTAGAAGAAAGATGACATGTTATTAATGCAAATTATATTTGAGGATAACAGTATTCCTCATCATAGTGAATGTAGCTTCGTATTAGAAAAATTCTACAACATAAATCTTATTAGGTAAACACATAAAGACAGGAAAAACAAAAATAGACAAGGGTACACAAACACAGAGTGGAATAACCCAAAAGGACAGGACAGTGTTTGTTTTCAGTGTGACATTTGGTACTACAGTCCAACACAAAACTTCATTTCATAGATGTTTCCTCTCATTTTGACCTTTTTTTTTATACCTTGTCAATGCATTTCTTCCAATTCATCACAACTCGTTCTCTTATATAGCCTACCCCATCTTAAGCTAACTTACATTAGATTAGATTAAATTAATACTTGTTCCATAGATCATGAATACGACACTTTGTAATGATGTGGAAGGTGTCAGGTTAATAAATGATGTCTGTACAAGATATTACATTACACAAAATATTGCATGACACTAATGTTAAAGTTTCTTTTTTTCCCTTAATTTATATCTGAAAATTCAGCCAATGAGTAGAAGGAGTTGTCATCCAGAAATTCTTTTAATTAATTTTGAAATGTTAGTTGGCTATCTGTCAAGCTTTTGACGCTGTTTGGTAGGTGACCAAATACTTTTGTGGCAGCATAATTTACCCCTTTCTGTGCCAAATTCAGATTTAACCCTGCATAGTGAAGATTATCCTTTCTCCTGGCGTTATAGCTATGCACACTGCTATTACTTTTTAACTGGGTTCGATTATTAAAAACATATTTCATAAGTGAATATATATACCGTGAGGTTACTGTGAGGATCCCTGGATCCTTAAATAGATGTCTGCAGGATGACTGAGGATGGGCTCCAGCAATTATTCTGATTACACGTTTTTGAGCAATGAATGCTTTTCTACTCAACGATGAATTACCCCAGAATATGATGCCATACGAAAGCAGTGAATGAAAGTAGGCATAGTAAGCTAATTTACTGGGATTCTTTTCACCAAAATTTGCAATAACCCTAATAGCATACGTAGGTGAACTGCGATGTTTCATCAGACCATCAATATGTTGGTTCCAGTTTAACCTCTCATCAATGGACACAACTAAAAATTTTTAAAATTCTACCTTAGCTACAGACTTCTGTTCAAAGTCTATATTTATTACTGGAGTTGTGCCATTTACTGTACGGAACTGTATGTACTGTGTTTTATCAAAATTTAAAGACAGGCCGTTTGTTGAGAACCACTTAATAATTGTGTGAAAAACATCATTTACAATTACATCACGTAGTTATTGGTTTTTGGATGTTATTACTACACTTGTATCATCAGAAAAAGAACCAACTTTGCATCTTCATCAATGTATAATGGTAAGTCCTTAATGTATATCAAGAACAGTAAAGGATCTAAGACCGAACCTTATGGTATCCCATACTTGATAGCCCCCCCCCCCCCCCCCCAAGTTTGAGGAATCAGCGGTTGTTTTAACATTACATGAACCACTTATTTCAGCTTTCTGCATTTTTCCAATTAAGTATGAATTAAACCATTTGTGCACTGCCCCACTCAAACCATAATGATTTAGCTTATCTAAAAGAATTCCATGATTTACGCAATCAAAGGCCTTTGAGAGATCACAAAAAATACCAATGGGTGATGTCCAGTTCTTCAGAGAATTTAATGTTTGATCAGTGAAAGTGTATATAGCATTTTCTGTTGCAAAGCCTTTCTGAAAACCAAACTGACATTTTGTTAGTACTTTATTTTTACAAATATGGTAGCCTACTCTTGAATACATTAACTTCTCAAAAATTTTTGATAGAGCTGTCAGAAGAGAGATTGTGCGGTAGTTGTTGACATCCGAAGTGTCCCCCTTTTTATGCAATGGTTTTACAATGGCGTATTTCATTCTATTGGGGAAAACACCATGCTCCAAAGAGCTACTACATACGTGGCTGAGAATCCTACTTATCTGTGGGGAACAAGCTTTAGGTACCTTGCTGGAAAGGTCATCAATTCCGTAAGAGCTTTTACTTTTCAGTGAGTTTATTATTTTACTGATTTCAGAGGGAGAGGTTGGTAGAATTACAGTTGTTTCAAACTACACAGGTATGGCCTCTTCTGTTAGTAGCTACTGAGCTACTGAGCTCAGATGGTAAACTAAGGGACGAGGCAATGCAGCAGCACAAGACAATTAACACAAACAGCAATGACAAAAAAAGGCAAATTGGCAAAGCAAGCAGCAATATATATAAACTAGCAAAGCAATTGCAATATTACAACTAATATAAAGCTATGTGCAGCAAACAAGAAAAATAAATCAGCAGTAAAACTGGCTTAACAAAGTAATACAAAGTGAAATTCAGTAGCACTACGCGTGGCAAACAACAGCAGCAAATGCTATATCTTATACCTAAACATGGCAAAGCTCAAGCAGAAAAAAATATTACACTACAGACAACAATGCAGATAAGGGAAATGTCTATTCACATCTTAATGTCAATGTAATTAAAGTGGTGCACCACAACTTATCCTACAAAAGAAATTACCAAGTACTAGAAAAGAAAATTATGTATGCATTTCCTGTGAAGAGAAATGTCTATTTGTGCTCTCTTTTCTAGGAAAGTACATCATAAAATTATTCTTTACTGGGTCTGTAGACAGAATATAGTGATATTAGTACTTCTATTAAATTTTATTTTAACCAAGGCTGCAGTGCAACTAGAAACAAGATATTAAACAAATTGAGCAATTCTCTGAACTACAATGACAATAAATGGAAAATGTTTCTCATCATTTCATTTTAGTAAATATTATAAATTAAGAGCTCCACATTGTAAACAAATGTTTTCAAGTTCGAGCGTGTCGTATTTGCGATGCTTTTTACAAAGAAATGTCAATAGTGAGGATAATGGCCTCCTTTTTTCTCCACTTGTGCCTCCGAAAGGCACGCACAAAGGGCTTTTTTCCAGGCGACTGTTGCGCATCTGGGTGCTTACAGTGCATTACGTCAAGGTGACCTACCTTCCTTACCGAAATATTTACGACATCAGTTTCCGCTACAGTGACAGGTTGATACAAATAAAATTTCACAGGTAGAAATATTTGCGTTACAAATCTGTAGGAAACAAAATCCTATAAATATAACAGTGTCCAAAAAATTTTCGCAGGCATTGCGACACATGCACGCATTTACACACATTTCATAACTCTTAAAGTACGATTCTTGGTTTCCAAAATCCTTTTCCACAAATCAGAGTCCCTAACCACTACTTATTATTCATATACATATAAACATGTAATCACATTCCTCATATACAGTAACATCATCTTATTGATCATACACATACCTCAACAGCATAATACACATCGTCTTTCTAATAATAACATCATAACAGATCAAACACATCTCAAAATGGTCGCAGCTTCTTTCAGTAATTTCAAGACCTTTAGTAAAGTCATCTACCTCAAACGTACTTCAAAAATCATGCTCCCTTACGAAATACGACATTCAAAGCTCTCATAGTATCACAATGGTTCCAAAAAAATATGAACAGTTCATACAGTGCTGCCAAAATACAATTTCATAAGCGTGAAATTATCCAACTGTGTAATTGCGTAAACATGTGTCACTGACATAGTCAAAAAAAGAGTTTGTTTCTCTGTTAAATAATCAGATAGCTGTGTAATTCTGTGTTAGAGAAATATGGTACCGATGTCTAAAGTTGTATAAGCAAATACCATATTAGCTAAGGCTCCTAGCGCTCGCTACACGCTTAGTACACAAAGTAGGCGTGTACCCCCCTGAGGATTAATGTAATTATACCCTGAGGTGTTACAGATTACAGAAATGGAATGAAATGTATCACGGAAAACTTTCTTTGTAATTCAAAAATCTTTAAAAATAAATGTTTTAAATACAAAATTAATCACTCAAATACGTGTACTGCCACGCTAAACTGTGCGTCTTGTAAGATAATCTCTGTCTTTAGTTACGGGTACAAAATGTGCCAAGTGTCGTAATTATCGTCGCCCGTAAGCAAAGTTATGTAGAAGTCAATGTACTTACGTCGTAATAAACAAAAGTGAAATGCTTTGCTTATAGATATCGTAGTTATTACGCTTATTGCCGTGATGAAATAAGTAATGTAATGTATTGTTGTGCTACAGAAGAGGCGGTAACAAAAGTTACTACTAAAACCAGTTTTACTTCCCAGAACAATACAGAAAAACTGTGCAGATGTAAAACAGTTACACCGCAAAAGCTACATTAGTAGCGTTGTGATATAATCGTGTAGCTGTCAAAGAAACCAAGTCCTAAGTCGTTTTTAATCTCACAGAAAGTACTTCAAATAAAGAATGTCTTTTCAAGTAAACCAAAATGTTGCATTAAAATCTCATTAGCAGTATATGTTCTAAGTATGTAAGTCGTATATTCGTTACATAATCTTGCGACTAACAAGCGTGAATTTACAAATAACAACATTGTGTCGTCTGTTCACTATAACAATGCATTCGTAATTACTTGTCTAAATAAGTTCCCTAGGTTCTTGACTGGATAGTTAACTTTAAACACTGTTGCATGTTAACAGTTTCTATGTCTGACAAAGCATACTAGTAACGTGAAGTGAAAAGATTTATGGCAAAGACAAAGTTAAAAAGCAGATTATCTCTCAAGAAACTGTTTTACGTGTTAAACGTGGTGCAATCTTTTACCCTTTCTACTGCGCAGAGTTCCAACTTCAAAGCTATTATCATGTGGTATATGTCGGTAAGGAATGCTCAAATTTTTCTCAAGGTTAGCGTCTATGTTATTTTCCTCTGAGGCAGCCGCCGCACGTGGCTGCCTGCGGTGCGAGTCATTGCCTGTCTTTTTTGGTGCACATCGTTATTGGGATTAGGAGACCTAACTTCTGCAAATTCACCTTGAAGAGAGGGCCCAGCCCTGTTTCAATCCCACCAGTTCTGATGAAATTCAGGTGTGTCGTTATGATTATATCGTCTGTCGTCATGTTGGTAGTTCCTGTAGTTTCTTTCTTGTCGGTTACGTGGTGGAGAACTTCTCCCTGAGTCGTAACTATGCGCTGAACTGTTGCGTCTGAAGTTATTCTGTCTCCCTTGATAATAATTATATTGGTTCCCATATTATCTGTTTCTCTGATTGTCTCTGTGATAGTCATTACTACGGAAATGCGATCTTTCTCTGTAACAATTATTACCCTGGCAGTGGTTGTCATATGGGTGGTGTCTGTTTTGGTCACGATTTGCGCTGTAAGAATAGCCTTGTCGTGTACAGTTATTGTTTCTGTCGTCACGGAATTGTGACTGATGTGACCTGTAATGATTGTTTTCCTGTATTCGAGTTCCACGATTGTCAGTGTCAATTTCCAATTATTGTAACAGTCCCTGAAAAGCTTCAATGTCGTTTTTGCAACGTCCTGCCAAAGGAATATGTCGTAAACGATCAGGCAATTTCATTAAGCAAATGCGGATGAGTTCTGAGGGGCTGTATGGGTTTGACAGGTACTGATTCCTGTGCAACATGGCTTCAAAATATTTCACAAGACTGGAAAATTCAGATTGTTCGAAATGTTTCATCATTATGATGCTATGTTTTACTCGGTCTTGTGTAGCTTGAGACCAATATGCTGAGAGGAAGGCAAGATAAAATTCTCCTTCACTGTGACAGTCGTGAATGACCGATCGCCTTCTTACAGCTGGTTCATTCTCTAAATAGCCACACATAATTCTAATCTGTGCTCTAATGAGCAGTTGGGAGGAAAACAATGAGAGAATTGATGAAACCACGCTTGTGGATGAATGTCGTTGCCGGAATTCTTAAATGTTTTGAATTTACGTGTAGTAATAAACAGCTTATAGTCAAAATCATCATGTCGGCGAGTCGCATATCGGTCATTGTTACTTCGTTTCGGCAGTTCCATCTCAAAATTTGGTGTACCTTGCCAATTTCTTTCATAATTTCCGAAGTACGTTGTGTGATTAGTTTGTCGCTGTTCCGTATTTCTACGTCCCTCTTCCCGTGTTGGAGCGCGAGTCTCCTTTGAAATAGTATAATTCTTGTATTACCTGTGTCAACTGAACTTGTACTTCCCGGATTTCTCTTTTGTGTTGCGTATTAATTTGATTCTGATTTTGTTTGAATTTCCTAATTTGTTAGTATTCTTCTGTGTCATTGAAGGCTACGGGTCTTGTCATTCAGATCATCATCTACCTTTGTAGATAAGTTAGTGAACTGATCCGAAAGTTCGGCTACTTTCTCCGATAGTGAACTGATTTCCTCAGTGTGTTTTTCTGAACCAAGTTTCAGACTGTCCATTTGTGTTGAAATCGTATCTACTGCGTCCTTTAAGTTTTCCTGAGTATTTGCAAGTTGCGTAACCGAATCAGTAGATGCAACTGAGTCACTTTTAGCTTGCAAGATGTCGTGATTTTCATGAACAACAGTTTGCAGTTCTTTTATGGCTGCTTCGTGATTCTGTAATGCATTTTCATGACGCGAAAAAATAGGTTCAAAATGCTCACAGATTTGTGTTTTTACGTCATTACAGACTTTTTGACATTTCTATTCGATTATAAGTAACTCAGCAATTAAACCTTCGCGTGTTTGTTCAAGCCTGGTGTCTAACCTTTGAAGTTGTTGCTGTGTTTGTCTCTGATTTTGTTCCCTTGTGTCTAACTTTTGAAGCTTTTGTCCCATTTTTTGCACTAATTGTAATAACAATGCATTGGTGTCTGAAACATGTTCCTCAGTGCTTTTCGGCAGTGAATTTGCACCGGCAACATTCAGTTTTGACTTATTTGTGAAAACGGTGAGGACCCAAAATCTGAATCTACAGTGTTTGCGAGATTGTGTCCTGAGGCGAGCTGTTGCCGACCGATCGATCGATAATGCTTCCCTGTTCACTATTGATTTCACTGTCTACGCCGTTTTTTGCCGCCCGCTCCATTTCCCTATGCACAATTATCAAATTACTACTTTGAATGTCTGTTAATGCATTACACAGTGGTGCTGATAAGCTACGCTCGTCGTCACTATCATTTCTCAATTTACTTTGGAGCCTAGTGTTACGTTTTTCACACGCCATTATTGTCACAATATTTCACACGAAACACAGAAAAGCACAAACTGAGGAGCATAAAAAAACCACATTATCTTAGCACTGAAAATAATATCTCGTTAATTGCTAGTGCAGCTGCGAAGTGCTTGGTGCAAATCTACATGCATGCTACAACTGTTTTACTGTACAACAATGAAAAACTACATCTACAAAGGAAATTTTCTCTATAATTACGCGCTAGCAATAAACAATAGCTACACTAATTACACAAACTACAAGAAAAAATCAGAAGATTCCAGTGAGATATATTGGCCATATGAAACGGCTCCTTAGAAAAATGACTGAATTACTGTGCTGATAAACCGCTTACATTATTTGATTTTCAAACAGCTGAGCAGAACTGAACGTACTCAGACATTTCGCTCTTTGCCTATTCTGATCAACACTAAATTGACACACAATATTTTTAGTGCAACGCAATCTAAGTTTCAATAATCCCTACAAAAGAATCGCCCTGACTAACATTAAGCTATACCTTTCACAAATCACTTACCTCATAAAAATCTTCGTTACTCGAACTACTGCAATACAGCGAGCGCCACTACTGCCAGCTATGTAAATGAAAGATTCAAACTACTGAAGGCACTAACTACTGATGGGTATAGTTAAAAAATGAAAGATTTTGATAGAGAACAAACAATGTATTATCTTCTGGTAAACCTTCCCGGATGTAAGGTCGTGGCCCATGAAACTCTGTTTCATGGACCACGACCTTACATCCCGGAAGGTTTACCAGAAGATATGTCATCCGGTCGTGAAAGCCTTCATACTAAAAACAATGTATTTACCTTAATAGTGTTCAAAAGTCATATATATATATATATATATATATATATATATATATATATATATATATATATATATATCAGTTCATGACATCCACTCTTACAAATTTACTGTCTCTGATGGACACACGTCCAGATCATCCGCTCTCAAAACTCCGCCATCTCTCTCCCCACATCCTCCACTGCTGGCGGCTCACCTCCAACTGCGCAGCGCTACGCGCTGTTCCCATCCAGCTGCCAAACACTACAATACCAAACAACAATGCAAACCAGCCACAGACTGCACACAGCACAGCCAGTGATTTTCATACAGAGCGCTACGTGGCGTTACCAATAAAAAACCTAAACAGCCTACTTACACTATGTATGAGTTCAGAAACTTTTGCCTTAAACCTCGAACCTTGGTAAGATCGTGTCACTAGCAGTGAATGGAAGTCACATCTCATGTCCATTCAGTTGTGCTAAGATACAAAAATAGCCCCCATTTACCACAGCCAAAGCTGTTTAAAGAAAGCGAAAAAAAATACAAAAAGGTTAAAGAACTGCTGTAAATAAACGGCCAGGAAAAACTATGGTTTGATGGTTACACTACCTGGTTGATGACGTGCGGGTCATTGGTTCGATTCCCACCTCCTGAAAATATCAGTCGATTAACACCTGAACGTTCTGGGACTTATTTACGGAATACTGAAACTTGTTAAAAAATTCTGTTCATAAAAATGAGCACTGTCTACTGAGTTAGGGTCAATAAACGTGTTTTCGCTGTGGGGTCTTACCCCTCGGTGATGCTAGATTTCAGATGCTATGCCACTGTATTGTCCCGGCTATATCACAACATTTCGAGCAAGTAAGACGAAACTTCACAGAAAAAATTTACTTTTTTCCATTATTTACGCAACAAAACGAATCAAACAGTTCCTCGGGACATACTAAAATGTAAAGTTTGTGAACATTACAAGGACTGAATATATTTCTGAAATTCATTTCGTACTAGATAGCAGGGGCAAGAAAAATGTATACAGTTACTTAACTGTTCATTGCTTCTGATGTACACGATGCAGTATGAAGATAAATCTCGAGGTTGTTACACTGACGCTAGATTTATCGCCTCCCTTCATTATATGGCTTCTGAGCGTCTTTGTAATGCGTAATGCTCACTTTCCTAGCCTCACGAAAGGAGGTGCTGGTACTCTCAGTATTCGCCTTCTCTGTGCAATTTAATTTTATACTACTGATGCACTATTACACAATTTATTTCGTAATTTGAAGCGCACGTAATTAATTCCACTATTGTGAGGTGTTCCAACCGGGTAAAGTAGGCATCATTTTATTTGTGTAAGAGTACCTGGCGTGCTTTTACAAATTACGAAATTCATTTCCTTTAATCATGTAAACGTCCAAGCAGTTTATTCACTGCCAGTCGAGTATCGAACGCCTATTCAAAAAGCAGTTGAAACAAATGTAACTGGAAATCCCAGTTACATCATAGTATGAAAGTTAACAGCTATTTTAACTTGCTGTTTTTTACGACTGGAAAGTGAGCATTTATTCTTACGTGAATAATATCACTTTATCGTGTCCAGCAAATTTGATTACTTATTTATATATAGTGCAATTGTATGCCTCCCATTGTGATGGGTAGATGTAACTCCACAGTACATGATCTTAAATATTCAGATTTTCCTTGTATTTACTGGTTGTACTTTGAATCTGAAATCTAATGGATATATAATCGGAACTCGTAACTCTAGCTGTACCACGAACCAATACACTCAGTACACAGGGTGGTATCCGTTTCACTAATCATGATCCAACTGGAAATGTTAATTGGTATTTCCATTATGTTTAATCATCCTTTGTGCAGTCTCGTGACGATCATTTCGGCGTTAGGAAAGGTAAAGGCACGAGAGAGGTAATTCTGACATTGCGGTTAATAATGGAATCAATAGTAAATCCTTCATAGGATTTCTCTACCTGCAAAAAGCGTTCGACAATGTAAAATGGTGCAAGATGTTCGAAATTCTGGAAACGGAAGGAGTAAGCTATAGGGAGGGACGGGTCATATACAATAAGTACAACAACCAAGGGGAAATAATAAGAGTGGACGTCCAAGAACGAAGTGCTCGCATTAAAAAGGGTGTAAGACGTGGATGTAGGCTTTCACCCTTAGTATTCAATCAGTACATCTAGGAAGCAATGTTGAATATAAAAGAAAGATTCAGGAGTGGAATTAAAATTCAAGGTGAAAGGATATCAATGATACGTTTCGCTGATGACATTGCTAGCTTGAGTGAAAGTGAAGAAGAATTACATGATCTGCGGAATTGAATGAACAGTCTAATGAGTACAGACTGTGGACTGAGAGTAAATCGAAGAAAGATGAAGGTAATGAGAAGTAGCAGAAACGAGAACAGCGAGAAACGTAACGTCAGGGTTGATGGTCACGAAATACATGAAGTTAAGGAATGTTGCTAACTATGCAGTAAAATAGCCAATGACGGACGGAGCAAGGAGGACATCAAAAGCAGAGTCGCAATGGCAAAAAGGGCATTCCTGGTCAAGAGAAGTCTGCTAATATCGAATATCAGTCTTAATTTGAGTAAAAATTTCTGAGAATATACTTCTGGAGCACAGTATTGTATGACAGTGAAGCATGGACTGCGGGAAAACCGGAACAGAAGAGAATCGAAACATTTGAGATGTGCTGCTACAGACGAATGTAGAAAATTAGCTTAATTGATACGGCAAGGAATGAGGAGGTTCTGCGCAGACTCGGAGAGGAGAGGAACATGTGGAAAACACTAATAAGGAAAAGGAACAGGATTATAGGACATCTGTTAAGACATGAGGGAATGACTTCCATGGTACTAGAGGGAGCTGCAGAGGGCAAAAATAGAGGAAGACAGAGATTGGAATACAACCAGCAAATAATTGAGGACGTAGGTTTCAAGTGCTACACTTAGATGAAGAGGTTAGCACAGGAGAGCAATTCGTGGCGGACGGCATCAAACCAGTCAGATGACAGATGACAAAACAAAGGTTCAGTTTATTAGTGCTTGTTTGTTAATCATTTTTATTCTTGTTGTAGTCTTTAACAACTGTTTATGAGTGTTGCTTAAATTGTGTTATTGTTATTGCCAAATATTGATTGGAATTTCTTACGAAAATTACTTCGTGTTTCATTAATAACCTGTTCTACCAATTATGTTTTGCCGTTTGGTCTGCAAATTGCGGGCGGATTGAGAAGCTGTTCTTCTACTGTATTTTGTCCCAGACGTTACTGATCTTATAGCATTCGCTCATTTGAGTGTAGGCCTGGTTGCCTTACATTGCGAACTTGGCATCCACCTCTTACATGAATTCTATTGGTCGGTATTATTTTGCGGAAGGATTCTGATTTTATTGTATGTCATTACTTTCATATTGAGTTTTTTTTAAGATATTATTCAGTCTTCCTGCGAATCATTTAGATTTATAAATTGTTTACTTTATGAACAGTTTTAGTTGCCCCGTGTATTTGCCTTAGTTATATACGTTATTAGTTATCTTTGCATATGTGTTTTATAAGTGCCCAGTGCTTGCATCGCTCCACCAGTCTGTGCTGTGGTGTGTCTATACTAGTGGTCGATGTCGTGGTTTGAACCCTGTGTACTGATATGTTACTGGAGAACGGGATTACATTTCTGAAAGAGAGAGCCTGTGTAATTGTTTTGTCAATACTGTGACCTTGTTATCTATTTGGCAGTCCTTAAAAGACTGAAACGATATCAGTTTTCATGCAGATAATTCATTTCTTACTTTTATCTTCGCAAAAACCCTGTCACTGCTGATTCTGTTTCCCATAAAACTTCGTTCATTGTTTCTGGAGATATCTTACATATTTTGTTCCTGAAGCACTGCCTGAACTAAAAAGCTTGCAGTTTGAGCAATATATGACTGACATTGTATTTAATAACTGTAGGCACATTAAAAATCACAACTGAGGCTTGGTCGATGTACCGATGGCTGATATCTGAGTTCCTTGGTTCGACACTGTCATTGGCATAGATTCTGTTTAGTAAGTTATGTATCACTAATACTGAGGTTTTCAAAGTAAGCGTAAAGCGGTGAAATCTTACACATGACGGCAGATGCAGACATGCAAAAAAAAAAAAAAAAAAAAAAAAAGAAGAAACCTAATCATTCGTCTGTTTCGAGAATTAATTGAGTAAGATACATGGCGTCCTTGAAATCACCAGTCAGTGTGCAGTTAAATTATATCCGTGAATTATGCAGAATATGAGTTTATCAAACTTTTTCGTGTACAATTATAAGTCACAGCGGGCTCACCAACTGTTACGTAAGAAAACCTGCGGTACGTGACTCCATGTGGCTTATATTGATGGAACGTCACCACCAAACAATATACACTGCACACCCAAATACAGCCTTTTGTATATGAGCGGTCAGAGTAACCACGGTGGTCAGAGAATAGCCTATCCGGTTTCTTGTGTAGATAATTTTCATTTAAAGGACGAATAACATAGGTTTTGTGTTAATTGGTTTGTTACATTTGATTCTAGCTTCGTTAAAGATGCGGAATATGTATAAATATTAGCTCTACGTCTACGGAGTACATATTTACGCCAATTTACCAAGAGAAGTTTTATATTTCAATTTGTACGGTGTCTCTAACCGACAGGTATCGTAGCAGTTCACAGAAAATTGGTGCCGTTTACAACGCCAAGCATCCGCCTCGCTCCGCCGAGCTGGAATGCCACTCCACTAAATTTCACCGTTACGCAATAAATTTTTCAGCGGAGGCAACGTCCAAATTCAGTTAATTAAAAGTTCATTAAGGATAAATGGATCGTTAACTGGCCCTGAGATGAGCATTCCGCGGCGCCTTCCCGCGTAATGAAGCGGAGTGCCTGCCTGCCAGCCTGCGCTGGTTTGAAGTGGCAGAGCGCGTGGGCACGCCGCGGTGCCGGCGCCGGGGCTGGAGGCGGCGGGGGCGCTGGGGGCGGCCTCGTCTCCTGCGGTGGAAGTCTGCCGGGCCACGTGGCGACCACGTGGCTCCACCTAGACAGGCATCGTTTGCCTGGTCCAGCCCTTTTCTGTTACTTGATAGCCACTACCCTGCTTGAGTCAGCCATCCACAGGCCACTGTTACAATAGCATTGTGGAAGTCAGACTCATTCACATCAGTAGGACGAGCTGATACTCAGATCGCTAACTGTGGACTCATACGCATTTAATGAGAAAGATGTCAAGCAACGGATAAATAGAGGAGAGAGGTGGGTGTAGCAAACGTAAGATATCGGTGCTCTACCTCACAATAGATAGCTGACAGTATTCATAAAAGAAGTTAACCAGTAGTCTATATTATTCCCTGATATCTCAAAATTCCATAGAGCTAAAAGTCATTACAGAGTCTGATCACAGGAAATCCAGAGGGAAAGAACTTTATCTGTTGCGAACGAATAAATGCTACTTTAACATCAGAAAATCACGGTAGATATGGGGTGTTCAAGGGTAAATGGACTAGGTCAGCTACAGACGATTTATAGGACGATAAACCCTGCACTGGTCGTGCAGTGATTTCATTAATCCACCAGAACACTGAAACTCGACACACGCAACGATAATTTTTGCGTGGAGTCCTAATAAGCCTTTAATCATTTATAAAAAACATTGACTCTGAAATATGGCTGATCCTAAAAGCGTACCTAAAAAACACACGTTAATTCTCCTACCCCGCTCGTCCAAGCTGTGATTTATCACCATGTTCAGCACTCAGATTCTTGAAACGTGGCGGACACCACGACCAGCCGCAGATTGCGATATTTTAGCTCTCCATCCGATCTCCAGAGAAAGACTCAAGTCAAGTGTTTTGTTTCATATCCGATATTCAGTATCCTCTGCTCTGTCCCAAGACGAAGAGTTCCCTCCCAATCTCGAATACAAGTACAATGCCCTCTACCAGTACCGTCTCCATTATCCACACTGCACGTCGACACAGTTCTCGACCACGAATGTAAATGCTTCTGCAAAGTGCTGTTATTGTGATACCCCCTTCACACAAATGTTTTACAATATCAACCAATCGTCACACACCTGGGCTTCCAGTTCTCAAAACAGTTCTGATTTACTTTCCTACTCTTCAGCCAGTTCAGTATTTTAGGCAGTGTTATCACCTGCATATACGCACTTCGTACAATTTGGAGCCCTGAATTCATCTACTCAGCCACTGGTTCAGTTTAGCTCTCCTTGAGCCAGAGATATCCATGCTCTAGGTAGCGGCTTTGATTAGTAATCAAAACGTCCTGAGTCTCGGGATCGAATTCTCAGTAAAAGTCATCATTAATGGCAGCCGAAGGCTTCGGGCATAAAACGTCACCCTCAGTCAGCCAACGGCCTTGTCAAAGAGGGCACAGCAGTGGACCGGGTTTCAGGGCACTCTCTTGCCCTTGGGCTGGGAAACTACATCTACGTCTACATCTATATAGACACTCCGTAGCCACCGTAAGGTGCATGGGGAGGGGGGTACCCTGTACCACTACTTGTCATTTCCCCTCCTGTTCCACTCGCAAAACAGAGCTAGATAAAAACGACTGTCTGTACGCCTCCGAATGAACCCTAATTTCTCGTATCTTATCCTCGGGGTCCTCACGCGCGTTGAATGTTGGCGGGAGCATAATTGTTAGACAGTCAGATTCAAATACCGCTTCTCTAAATTTTCTAAACAGTGTTTCCTGCAAAGAACGCCGCTTTCCCTCCAGGGATTTCCATTTGTGTTCTAGAAATATCTCCGTATCACTTAAATTTTGTTGGAACCCACCGGTAAAAAATATAGCAGCCTCCTCAGAATTCCCATGTCGTCTTTCAGTCCGAACTGGTATGGATCCCAAATACTGGAGCAACACTCCAGAATAGGTTGCAGCAGCGTCCTATATGCGGTCTCCCTTACAAGTGAACCACTCTTTCCTAAAATTTTCCCATCAAACTGATGTCGACCATTGGCCTCCTCTACCTATCACAGTTTTCATATGCTGGTTCCATCAATGTTCACATGCTCGTTCCATCTCCTATTGCTTCGAACCGTTACGCCAAGATATTTAAATGACTTGATTGTGTCAAGATGGGCACTAGTAATACAGTATCCGAACATTATAGGTTTGTTCTCCCTACTCGTCCAAATTAACTTACATTTTTCCACATTGAGGACTAGCAGCAGTTCATCACAAAAACCGAAAATTTCATCTAAGTCGTCTTGTATCTTCCTACAATCACTCAACCTCGTCACCATACCGTACATCTCGGCATCATCTGCAAACAACCGCAGACTGCTACCCACCCAGTCCGCCAAATCATTTATTTATAGGGCGAACAACAGCGGTCCTATCACACTTGCCTGGGGCACTCCTGACAATACCCTTGTCTCTGGTGAACACTGGTCATCGAGGACAACATACTGGGCAATTAAGAAGTCTTCGAGCCATTCACGTATCAGCGATCTTATTCCACATGCTCATACCTTCGCCTGCAGTGGGGCACCGTGTCAGATACTTTCCACAAATCTAGATATATGGAATCTGCCTGTTGTTCTTCATCCATAGGTCTCAGTATATCATGTGAGAAAAGGGCAATCTGAGTTTCGCAATAGCGATGCCCTCTAAAATCATGCTGATTCGTGGACGTAAGCTTCTTAGCATAAATAATATTTTATTCTAACTGAGAATGTATTCAAGGATTCTGCAGCAGACTGAAATTAGGGATATCCGTCTTTGCGTTGTTCCCTTCTGTTACCTTTTTTATATTCTGGAGTTACCTACACTCTTTTTCGAGTCGCCTGAAGACTTTGTGATGGCCGAGAGATTCGCGACCTGGAGATATATTTGTTTTCAAATCTTTAAATTGCTTCACTACGCCAGGTGAAGAGGTCTCCCCGATGGTCAAATGACGATATGTTTGAACGCTTCCTCTGCTTTATGATTTCTTGAAGGTAATACACTCCTGGAAATTGAAATAAGAACACCGTGAATTCATTGTCCCAGGAAGGGGAAACTTTATTGACACATTCCCGGGGTCAGATAAATCACATGATCACACTGACAGAACCACAGGCACATAGACACAGGCAACAGAGCATGCACAATGTCGGCACTAGTACAGTGTATATCCACCTTTCGCAGCAATGCAGGCTGCTATTCTCCCATGGAGACGATCGTAGAGATGCTGGATGTAGTCCTGTGGAACGGCTTGCCATGCCATTTCCACCTGGCGCCTCAGTTGGACCAGCGTTCGTGCTGGACGTGCAGACCGCGTGAGACGACGCTTCATCCAGTCCCAAACATGCTCAATGGGGGACAGATCCGGAGATCTTGCTGGCCAGGGTAGTTGACTTACACCTTCTAGAGCACGTTGGGTGGCACGGGATACATGCGGACGTGCATTGTCCTGTTGGAACAGCAAGTTCCCTTGCCGGTCTAGGAATGGTAGAACGATGGGTTCGATGACGGTTTGGATGTACCGTGCACTATTCAGTGTCCCCTCGACGATCACCAATGATGTACGGCCAGTGTAGGAGATCGCTCCCCACACCATGATGCCGGGTGTTGGCCCTGTGTGCCTCGGTCGTATGCAGTCCTGATTGTGGCGCTCACCTGCACGGCGCCAAACACGCATACGACCATCACTGGCACCAAGGCAGAAGCGACTCTCATCGCTGAAGACGACACGTCTCCATTCGTCCCTCCATTCACGCCTGTCGCGACACCACTGGAGGCGGGCTGCACGATGTTGGGGCGTGAGCGGAAGACGGCCTAACGGTGTGCGGGACCGTAGCCCAGCTTCATGGAGACGGTTGCGAATGGTCCTCGCCGATACCCCAGGAGCAACAGTGTCCCTAATTTGCTGGGAAGTGGCGGTGCGGTCCCCTACGGCACTGCGTAGGATCCTACGGTCTTGGCGTGCATCCGTGCGTCGCTGCGGTCCGGTCCCAGGTCGACGGGCACGTGCACCTTCCGCCGACCACTGGCGACAACATCGATGTACTGTGGAGACCTCACGCCCCACGTGTTGAGCAATTCGGCGGTACGTCCACCCGGCCTCCCACATGCCCACTATACGCCCTCGCTCAAATTCCGTCAACTGCACATACGGTTCACGTCCACGCTGTCGTGGCATGCTACCAGTGTTAAAGACTGCGATGGAGCTCCGTATGCCACGGCAAACTGGCTGACACTGACGGCGGCGGTGCACAAATGCTGCGCAGCTAGCGCCATTCGACGGCCAACACCGCGATTCCTGGTGTGTCCGCTGTGCCGTGCGTGTGATCATTGCTTGTACAGCCCTCTCACAGTGTCCGGAGCAAGTATGGTGGGTCTGACACACCGATGTCAATGTGTTCTTTTTTCCATTTCCAGGAGTGTATTTATAACTTGGGCTTTTGTTTTGCTATCTTCAGCGTCCACACTGGATTGTTCAATAAGTGAGTGAATGGAGTCCTTAGACCCTCTTAGCAATTTTACATACGACCATTATTTTCTCGGCTTCTCCCTCAGATCCTTTGCTAAGGTGTGACAGTGGTAGTTGTATGCTTCGCCCATAGATCTTTTCACAGACGCACGAATCCCTACCAATTTTCACTTGTCGTCGTTTGTGCGTCCTTTATTTAACCTAGAGTGCAACAGCCTCAGCTTCCGCAGTATCTTACGAATTTCGTTATTAAGCCATGATGGGTCTTTTCCGTCCTTTGTCCACTTACTACACACACAAGTCTCCAGACCACGATTTATAATCCGATTAAACTTACCGCCAAAGTCGGAAGATCAGCAGTGACCAACCATTTCAACCAATAAATTGAATAACAAAAGGAAAGAAATGTTCTGGGAGCTTGGAAGTTTGAAATTGGTAGGGAAGGTATAACACCTCAGAGAGGGAGCTCTAAGTCACAATCTGGATATAATTTGAGTCTGTGAAGCGAAATTCAGAGAGGAGAATGATTTTCGGGCAGGTACGTGTAGGATAATACCAACAGCAGCGCAATACGGCGTAGTGGGAGAATGATTCATTATCAATAAAAAGGCAACGCACAGAGTGATTTATTGTGAACAGTTCAGAGGAGTTGTTTTCTTCAGAAGTGACAGGAATCCAGCACAGACAGCGATAGTTCAGGTGCACATGCCGGCGTCGCAAGCAGAAGATGAAGAGATAGAAAACATACACGAGGATGTTAAAAGCGTAATTCGGTACGTCAAAGGAGATGTTAATGTGTAAGTCAAGGGGGACTCGAGGGATTCGTAGGGAAGGGAGTAGAAGAAACGATTATGAGAGTACATGGTCTCGCTAGCAGGAACGAGAAGGGAGTGATACTGAGTATCGAAATAAATATCAGGCAGTATTAGTAAATACTCTGCTGAAGAATCACAAGAGATGGATATATATTCGAGAAAGTGCGTGAGATACGGGAAGATTTCAATTAGGATACGTCGCAGCCAGGCAGAGATTCTGAAACGAGATGTTGCATTACAAAGCGTACCCACGGGCAGACACATACGCAGGTCACAGTTTAGTAGTAATGAAGAGCGGCCTGAAGTTTAAGAGACTAGTAAGGAAGAATCAGTGGCTAAAGAAGTAGATACAGAAGCCCTAAGGGATGAAGAAATATGCTTGAGATTCTCTGAGGCTATAGACACTGCGGTAGAAATGGGCATCTCTAAAAGGCGCAGTCACATAAGTTGGAAAGGAAATCGAGGTCGAAAGAAGAGAACTGCGAGCAAACCATGGATAAAAAAAAGAAATACTTCAATTTATCGATGAAAGAAAGGTAGCAAAATAATCTGTGACGGGCAGAGCGAGAACGACACAAAAAGCATTTTTGGCCAATAGTATCAAGCATAGGCATTAATTTGAATAACAAATTACTGAAAATACGCGTTTGGAGCACAGATTTGTATGGTAGTGAGACATGGGCTGTGTGAAAACCAGACCAGAAGAGAATCGAGGCATCTGAAACGTCCTGCTACAGAATGTTGATAATTGGGTAACCTGATAAGGTAAGGAATGGGAAGATACTCCTCAGAATTTGAGCATATCGAACGTATGGAAAACACTGACAAGACGACTGACCAGGGTGGTAGAACATCTGTTAAGACATCATGGAATAACTTCCATGGGGCCGGAGGGAGCTATCGACAGTAAAATTTGTTGAGGAACGCGACTGCTACGGTCGCAGGATCAAATCCTGCCTCGGGCATGGATGTGTGTGCTGTCCTTAGGTTAGTTAGGTTTAAGTAGTTCTAAGTTCTAGGGGACTTATGACCACAGATGTTGAGTCCCATAGTGCTCAGAGCCATTTGATCCATTTTTTGTTGAGGAAAACAGAAACCGGAAAATATCCAGCAAATAATAAAGGACGTAGGCTGCAAGTGCTACTCTGAAATAAAGAAGTTGGCACAGGAGTAATTCGTGACGTGCACCATCCAACCGTTCAGAAGAGTGATGACAAAAAAAAAAAAGGCTACAGGTTTATTCATGTGATGCGTAAAGCAACAATAGAAGGTCGATCCACTGTTTTACGTTGATAAAGGAGTATCCTCTCACCCAGAGTTCCCTGAAGACGGCTTATCGGCACAAAACAAAGTTCCTTTGAAGTTTATTTTCACTAAATGCCGCTGCTAGTAACAGCTGAGACTCTTCACAAGTGAAGATATCGTTATGCCCCAGTAACTATTTCCGTGAATGTAGCGCTGATTCTGTATCGTTCGGCGAGCTGATAACTGCAGGAAGGTGACAGCTCTTTTCTAGCCCTGACAAATGCCTGGTCGACGTTCGGGACCTGCTACCAGCGATAGCCTCGCCTCTGCTTCCTCTGAAGCACCAGGGCGCACTCCCCAGGCCTGGTACGTCCGAACGTCAGCCCACTGACATGGCCTACTGTGTCCGGCTGGGTTCATAATGTACCCAGCTGAACTTCAGAGGTTCAAATGGTTCAAATGGCTCTGAGCACTATGGGACTCAACTGCTGTGGTCATAAGTCCCCTAGAACTTAGAACTACTTAAACCTAACTAACCTAAGGACATCACACACATCCATGCCCGAGGTAGGATTCGAACCTGCGACCGTAGCGGTCGCACGGTTCCGGACTGCGCGCCTAGAACCGCGAGACCACCGCGGCCGGCGAACTTTAGAGGAAGTTACATATAAAACCACCACGAGCCTGAAGAAGGAACTAATCCGGAAGCGAATGGCTTACTCCTAGAAATCACTGAGATTACGCACCACTATTATTAACTGTTTTATGAGCTGACAGGAATAAAATTCAAATAACAATGATTTTTTAAATCAAATGTCGACCAGCACACGAGATATCACACTGGCAGTAGACTACAACTTATGAATGGACAGAGACATTGTCTTCATTGTGTTTCAAAAATCAACAGTTTATAAAAGTATTTTTGGTGTAATGTGGTGCCATTATGCAAAATATCTGTCACTAAATGCATGATATCTTAGAACCACCAATCTCGTACTTATTTAGGGTACATTTGATTAGGTCGGGGGACCATCCTCAGCTTACAGATGAACACTACTTCTAATTTTAGTATTATTCGTTGTAGTCAGATACATAAGTGATTTCATTTGCAGCATCTGTCAAGTGCGAAAGTCGATAGTCCTTCACATTGCGGATCTGGGATACTGAAGGGGCAGAAACTTGAAATAATATTTCAATATCAGAAACAGCAGAAGTTGCAAAATTGCTCTCTTTATTACTTGATGATGACTAGGTATGGGACTTCAATCGCAATCCATTCTCAGATCATCCACCCAATCAGAATAAATATTATTTCACATAGCAAAAATCATAACAATTGTTAAACGGTGGAGTACAGTGCAAGTGATCATGAAACTTGGTACAAACAGAAAATGTTATGTCTGTATTCGATTTCATGATCACTTGCATTCTACCACTTCGGGTGATGATTGCCATGAATTTTCTGTGCTCAGTAATAACTGTTCTCATTGGATGGATGATCTGAGAATTGGTTATGAATGAAAACCCAAACCCACTCATCATCAAGTAATAACATGTGCTCTTTTGTAGCTTTGACTGTTTGTCATATTGAAATGAGACTTTCACACTGTTACGCATATTTCCTGACCAATGGCTAACCTGGAGCTGATCCAATATAGTGTTTCTAAATGCCTTAAGGACATGGAAAACTGTATATAGAAATTTTTTTTATTTTTCGATATACATACAGGGTGTAGGGTACCACAAATCAATTAAAGGCATCCGATATCCCTTTGAAGCTACGCAATATCGATATTATCCAGTGAAATGTGCAAACACCTGACCTAAATTGTCTTACACTATTGACAGTCATATATTATGTCAGTCAGACACCACAGAAGAATCAGTAATTGTTCGCCTTGTTTTCCTGTGATGTCTGTCCATTTGATATGAGATATGACTGTCAATTTCTGTGACAAATTATGTTTGGCATTTGTACAATTTCATTGCATGATTTCTATGTTGTTTACCTTCAAATGAATATGGGATGCTTCCTATTAATCTGTTGTACCCTCCATCCTGAATGATGATTAATAACCGAAACCGTTAGATGAGTAATGCGAGAAAAAAAAACGCCAGATGCTTAAAATGCTTTTATAAACTATTTTATTACTTAGTTGTTTAAAATTGAGTATCATCTGCTGATTAATTGGGTTTCCTTCGGGTGGAAAAACGGTTTCAAGAAGGCTAGTGCAGCCGTTTTATTCATTTAGTGACAGATATTTTATAACATGAGGCGTATCTGTACCCAGTAAAAAATTAACTTTAACTGACCCCAGCCGTAGTACAGTAATCCCTTGCGTCGACAGGATAGCCACTGAAGTTTACTCTGATGTCTTATCACAATGCGCGGAATATAGGTGTTTCATGGGTTTCATTACCGCAAAGAAATATGTACTTAGTATTTATAGAAAAGCGGCAAGTACTGACACTAAAATCGGAAGTTACAATCATCTACAGAGTCATAAACATGCAACTTTCCCTTCCGTGATTCTCCAGCTCACATCACTCATCATATTTGAGTTTGCCTTTCAAACAGAGTTAGTGACCATTAACCAAACAACCTTCAGAAAAAGCTGTGGCTGTATTTCAATTGATAATATTCTAGAAAAAAGGAAAATGTGATAAATTGTACCAGTTCTCCATGCTGAATGGAATGTCAGTAGATCCAAAAATTTATCCTGTGTCCTGTATACTGGTAAAACTTCTGTCGTCTACACACCTCCATCTTATCGTAACAACAGCATCGTTAATCTTTTATTGAGTATAACGGCAAAATTAAATCCTTGCTGCAGAGTGGCACAAATAAAATCACCTATAATTGCGATGGAATATTATATGTTGAGTAGTCGGACAGAGCGGTGTCAGTTAGGTTGTCGGATCATGAGAGACTGTGAGAGATAAATGTATCGTTTGCGGGGTGTGTGTTTGAGGAGAATACATATGATGTAGATTGTGTCGTTCTGCATACTCCTACGTAAGGCAGAATCATTATAATATCAAAAATACTTGGAAACAATAAACAAATGAGACGTGCTACTTTAGCTCTAAATGATCGTAAACATGCGATTTGCTCTAGGCTAAAATTTTCATTTGTGCTATTGTAAAATTTCAATAATAAACCGAAGTAAGTTTTGCAAATTTTATCAAAAGTAACTATATCTGTATAGCAATAAAATCTTATTCTTCATTTAACATTAACTGCAACAACGTCTGCATAACAAAAAATGTAATATCTTCTTTCACAAACACACACTAACAATCATGGTATGTAGCATCTGTATGTCGATTAGTAATAGGAAGTCGAATGTAATGTCATCTGTGGCTCTGCCATTCAGTTCCCGACTAATGATCGCCTGAGAACCCGAAACCACACTCGTGATCAAATAAAATGATTTCCAGTAAATCATGACTGTTCGCATAATGAATTTTCACTTACGAGGATTGGTTGCCAGCGATGGTTTCTACCTTTTGAAACCATCAATATGATGATGTAGGCTGAGATCCTAGGTATCAAACCATGTAGTCATTCACCCTGGTAGGCCCTCGTTTGCTAATTCCACAAAAAAATGTCGGAAGAGATGCTCTACAGAATTTTTAAATCTGCATCCAAACGATTTTATCATTATGTTTCTCAGTCCATTGTTTTGAATGTAATTTTTCGTGTTTATATATCTTTGTCACATCATTTTAATCACCATAGTACTTTTTCAGTTGCTATGACCTTCTCTTTCTATAATTATTTTTCCTCTTGGAAGCCTTGTGCATGTGAGTTTAATTATTTCCCTGTATTAATATTGATCTAATTTCCTCCGCATCATCAACATATATTTCAATCGGTGTTATTTCATTCATTACTCCTGTTCCTCATTTTTCTTGGATTTCATTTTGCTAATAATCCCTTGGTTCGCTTAAATCATAATCGGTCGAGTAGCTCCTCAATCGGCATCACGAGGCTAAGTGTATCCCGAAAAATGGCAACAGCGCATGGTGGCTGGATGGTCACCCATCCAAGTGCCAGCCACGCCCAACAGCGCTTAATTTCGGTGATCTCACGGGAACCGGTGTACCCACTGCGGCTAGGCCGTTGTCAAATTTCTGTGTGACTATTACTTAATATACATCTTTTTTCGAAAACCATATATTTGTACCCTCTTACAGTCAATATTAATAAACCATTTTGCTTTTTGTTTCTCTACCAACATATTGGCATTTTAAAACGTCTACAATGCTATGACAGATAAACAAAGAAAATTTAATTCACATGCACAAAAATTCCAAATGGAAATAGGATGACGTGAAAATAGAGTGAAAGCTATTGGACATGTAAACCTGGTGATTAAAATTGTGTGACAAAAGTAAGTATGACAATGAAATACTTTTGTATCTTTTAACTGACTGAAAACAATGATCGAAGTAATTTCGATAAAAATTTAAACATATTTCAAAGTAGCCGATAAATTTCAAACCCTGGCAGATGAGGCCTGTACTACAACCGTTACAGTGCAGGACCAGTTTGTGTAATATTTCTGCTTTGAAAGCTGGATAGCATAATGCGATATTGTGAAACAGTTTTTCGCCGATTACTCGCAAGTAAGGGCCCTCCAGGATGAATGGTTCCATGGTGCGATACCTGTGACCTTAACCTACATTACAGTATTGATAGTTTCAAAAAGTCGATCCCATCGTTGGGAACTGCCCCCTGTCAGCAGCGGAGTTTTCGACATTTTGAAACTTATTGACAGATTCAAACTGTGCAACGGGCCAGAATTGGAACTGGAGACCCTCGCTTTTTGCGAGGAAGTGTTTCACGTTCCTTGAAATGATGTAACCGACCATATGTAGCATCAGTCAGATATTCAGAAAACATAGTCCATCCACACTTGCTTTAGTCACGGAACACAACTTAATAGCGCGTAATGAGGCACAACCTCGATGATTAGTTCACTGACTGTGTGTATCAGATCTACACGTCAAATTGTAAAGTGTTACTGAATTGCAAATGTAAGTCAGCTATGATTATTTGTACACTAGACCGTCTTACTTTCGATGTTCTTTCCGATACTGCATATCGGTTCTGTAAGATACTTAATTTATTGCTACAGTATCATATCGTCATACAGGGCTCAAAAAATATACTTTCCCTTCGTTTTTAATTACACGATTCCGTATAGATCACATTGCAGCACCACTTGAAATGACAAGGATATAATAGCGACCACAGAGGAGTTAAACTGTTCTCTAGACGGGTTGCGTGCGAGTTACGTGCTCACTCTCAATCACGAGACAATGTGCTAATTAACCCTGCTGTCTCTGGTATTGGCGTGAGTGCCTCCGCTCCTCCCGACCTCAATATCAAACAGGTATGAGCATCGGAGACAAAGGTTCAGTTTTAGTACCCTACAAATTATTATACATCGTAATATATGTTGTCTTTGCACTGACACAGGCAATAAGTAATACTTAAATTTCATTTAACATTGTCAAAGTATTATGTCTTGCGCGATGTCACGTTGTTTTGCTCATCCAGATCATAATTTATACGTTTAAATACCTCAGCTGTCAGACGTAAACGATATTTAAATAAGATTTATTAGTCTACAAGACTACACAGGAGTTGTACAAAATATGGAAGCACTATAAATGGAAACACTGGAAACATTACGCATTATCTTGCCTGATACGGTTTAGGAAACCTGTTGGCACTAGAAACAACTTCCGGTCTTCTCGGAATGGATAAATAGAGGCCCGGTACGATTATCAAGAGAATCTTAGCCCAATCTTCCCACAAAACAGTGGGAAGTTCAGCTAACGATACTTGAGGTCGATAGCGATCACACATCCTTCTGTCCTAAGTAGACTACAGTAGCTCAGTAAAACTGTGATCAGGTGACTGAGCGGGCCACAGGAGACACAGCAGTTCATCCCTTTGCTCAAAAAATCAGACGACGCGACCTGCGTGAACATAGATTCTTTTTGTCTTGGAACACAGCGTAACCACTGGGGAACAGACATTGTACCATGTGACCATGGGAAGGGCACTGTCAGTCAAAGTGATGACTTTATCCTTGGCATTAATCGAACCTGGTAATAGTACCCGTAGGACACGTGGAATAAAACGATATGCTTGCGCAAGTCATCAACAAACCTCCTCCATGATCAGTCTTGGGGCGTAGATTCGTCCAGAAGTAGGAGTAATATGAAACAAGACTCATCCGACCCAATGACTTTCTCCCATTGCGCCTTAATCCATGCTTTATGGCTTGGGCGCCATGTTGTACTGTTACGGGCAATTGCATCGCTGATGAGTGCGTTTGGAATTGCTTCTCGCCTTGCTGACTGTGTTCACAAGTATGTCATTCAGTTCTCCAGTGACTTTTGCGCTGTCGTCCACTTACTTTCTCAGTCATTGCAGTGTCTGTATTTTACAGTGTTTTACATTCATGCATGTCACTAGAACGTTAGCATCGAACTACACAGACACCGTATTTTACGCCGAAGCAAAGGCAATCTGAGGCGCAAACATTCCCTCTCCCTTTACGGGAATTACGTAATGTGCGAGCAGTGTGGGACGAGACACTATGGCATGGAAGACTGAATTAGTCCTGGAGGCAATCACAGCTCGCACAACTGATCAAGGCGACCGCTCGCGATAAGCGAAATTTCCAATATAGGCACAAACTGTCATGTGTTTCTAGTGAATGGTACAGACGATGTATAATCTTATTCGGAGTCTGCAATATTCAGTCCATTTGAAACCTATTGAGTACATTGTATAGGCGGTCTTCGTGGTGAAATAAAGCATCTCAAATAGCAAGCGTAGCTGACATCTGCGTTTATGTTGAAGCATGCATATCTGGAGGTGTTCCGATTTTTTGTCGACTCCTTGTATCTTCAACTTGAATGACAATAGGAACCTGGGATGGAGTTTAATTTAATTACCGAAACGAGACGTTTACTTTCCGACAGGGGTCTCTGTTGTGCAGTGAGCCTGCTATCTCACTCGGTATCTTGTTTGTTACTACTGTGAATCAAATGGTTCAAATGGCTCTGAGCACTATGGGACTTAACATCTATGGTCATCAGTCCCCTACAACTTAGAACTACTTCAACCTAGCTAACCTAAGGACAGCACACAACACCCAGTCATCACGAGGCAGAGAAAATCTCTGACTCCGCCGGGAATCGAACCCGGGAAAACGGGCACGGGAAGCGAGAACGCTACCGCACGACCACGAGCTGCGGATACTGTGTATCAAGTAGAGCTGAAAATACCACAACACCAACAGGTGCCCTACGGTTTCCTTTTCGACGCGTGACATTCAGTTATAATGGTTCTGTGTCGGTACGGCAAGAGTACGGCCCTGAACCTCCAACAGCGTAAATGGTCGTATTGCTCTCGTATTTCACAATTAGCATTCAAGGTTAGATGATCTCACAGTAAGAATTTTTCTAGAAAAAACTACGACACTATATGGTAACGATATTGGTGTAATAGCCCACATCTAATGGACAAGTATTATCGTCTGAATGTTTATCGTGCGTCACGTGGAGACTGCATTAAACATTGCTGATAGGTATATGAAAACTATGCTGCTACGTGTAGTCGTAGAAATTAAAATGGTCCAAGGCTATATGTCTATGAACTGAAAGACGCAGGGTTAATAAAATATGTGTAAGAAACATTCGGGATTTATTCTTGACATGAAAACATTATGAAAATTTCATACGAACAAGTGCGCAAAATCCTTCGTACCGTGTCATGCAAGGAATTTCCTGTACTCACTCCCGGGTCGCTTATTTATCTCAGATTCATATTTTTACTGAGTTTCTTTTTTGCAGTTGGTCATGAGTTTTATTTTGTTTCTTCTCGGTGTTGTTTGTTGTGTTTTAGATATTCATTGTCTGAAATGACGGATAAGCACTGCATGTATGACCTAATAGATGCAAATGCGTGCACGGTATGTCAACTTCATGCTGCACATAATCCCAGGAAACAGTTTTCTCGGTTAAGATCGTTTTGCAATACTCCGTCAACGCTTGCGAGAGCCAGGATCGTTCGAGCAGAAGGTTGGAAGGTAGGATTTTGGCCTCATTCCTAGGGCTTCTTCTTCTTCACTAGAGCAGTTGGCTGCAGTTGTTCATTTACTTCCGTGAAAATGAAGTAAGGCCTGAAAGCATACCTGAAAAGATGTAGTTTCAGAAAGTGTACACTGTTAGAGTAACATTTATGGGCGAGTATACCACGTTAAAAGATTTAGTGGTCAATATGCCCTACTGTGCTACAGTATGCCACCCTACACCATCTCACCTGGACCACAAAACTGATTTTGTTGGAGAATGCTGGGTGTATCCTCATACGGCTAGAGACGGTACAGGTAATATACCCAAGGAAATTATCAAACATCATCGATTTGGCGGTCCGCACGAATGTACGGGGTCGGTTTTAAATTTTTCGTGGTTCAACTACATCATATTCCCGTGTCACTCCAGACTGCAATGATGATACGAACTCCTGGCTTCGTTTGGCGGGTGTTTCATTTTGTATTGTGGCCACCATAGCGCAACAGATCATTTCAGACTTCAAGGGAAAGACAAATAAATTATTCTGCTTAATACAGTTCCTTAGTTTAAGGAATCTTTCACCTAACGTATGTAAGGTGTCTAAATATTTTCATGAAACGTTAGCTGTAATTTATAAATTTCTTAATTTTGAGTACCACGATAATGCTAATGACTTCTTGAACAAACTATATCTATGCGAATATATGCAGTGTTTTTACCAGATTCTTCACGACATAAGTTATGGAAGTTGGTACATATCAGATAAGAGTTTTAAAAATTTTCCTTCATGGTGGAAATGGTTAAAGTGTGGCGGCGTATAACGTAGCATAGACCTACTGACCTAATCCTTGGACACAAGTTAGTCACAGGTCAGTATTATTGTGACACTGTACTTCTTCACCAAGTGTGTCTTTTCAGGGGTGTTTTCTGCTCTGACTTCATGTTGATGTATTACAATGCGTGAATGCATCAAACTGCGCTAGTGTAGGAACTATTTGAACGAGAAGATATTCAGCAAACGTGTCATTTCTGTTCGTCTCACTGTGTATCACTCTCTTTTCCAGTACGTCGTACTACACTACGTGGACTGTACCAGATCTTTCTCTGTGTGGGCCGGCCGAAGTGGCCGTGTGGTTAAAGGCGCTGCAGTCAGGAACCGCAAGACCGCTACGGTCGCGGGTTCGAATCCTGCCTCGGGCATGGATGTTTGTGATGTCCTTAGGTTAGTTAGGTTTAACTAGTTCTAAGTTCTAGGGGACTAATGACCTCAGCAGTTGAGTCCCATAGTGCTCAGAGCCATTTCCCTGCGTGGTCCAAGTTTCATTGAGCTATGTTAGTTTACAGTGACACACACATCATGCCAAAATTATTTTGGTCCTCAACTTTTGCGTCTGAGAGTGTTTTATTTAAATTGGTTAAGGTTAAGTCCCATATTATAGTGGAGCAGCGCAACGGAGCAGAGTAGATCTGCACGTTGGGCAACTGTCGCAGCGTTGCTTAGCGTCCAGCCACAGTGGGGCGGTGAGAGATGCTGCAACAGGCAGGTTCGCTTCACTGCGTGGACCAAAAATAAATAACCCGGCCAATGTGTAATCTTTCTCGATTTTAAGCAAAATACTCCGTAAAAAAATGATATTCACTCATCCGATATGTTTACCCATCAGCCTCATCATAAACTGCTCATAACTTCATTAATCATAATAGTCATAGTGATATTTCAAAATGATGTGGCTAGTGCTAGAAAGTCGAATAGTTTGAAATCAGAGTTAGAGCTCCCTATGAATTTTCGTATGGGATACGCTAGGTCATACGTTGCTGCAAACCAATGTACTTGACATACAGAACTGTTCTTTAAACTTGGGATGGAATCTATAACTCACTCATTTACTAGAAAACGGATGGTCTATGAAGCACTCTGTTTGCTCGCATGCCCAGATGGTATATCGACAATTAAACACTCATAACCCTCATATATCTCATAAATGATTTCAATTATCGAAACAAGGTATGGGCAAATAAGAGCACCCAAAGGGAGGAGTATGTTGCCATATGGTTACTGTGCATACATTCCTCATGTAGTGTGATATACCACAGATTTCTGTCAACGTAATAATCTAATTTCTTAATGGTTATTGGCAGGTGGTGTAACAGGAAGCGTTACAGATTCATAGAACGCTGGAGTAATGTGGCTCTGATATTCATTACAGTCGATATGTATTAGATCCAGGGAAATAACATTTCAACAAATGCTTTTTCCGGACACAACGAGCCCTGAGAGGAGCATATTGTTGGAAGCCAAAAGAAACTTCTCCAGAACTGGCTGACAATATTGTGAAACTTTCATATTCTCCACAGCACTGTCATTGGCCTAGAAAGATCAGTGTGTTGATGAGCAACATACTACTAAAATCGATCGTTCTCTACAAGTCACTTACCAGACAGGCTGAAACTTTAACAGAATTTCAAATGAAGGTGTCCAGATGAGACGGTTTCGGAAACTTTTTCTCACTCATGAGAACGTTATTTTCACCTATTTGTCGGCTGTGCTGCTTCAACTTTGTTTTTGTTGTTGTTGTTGTTGTGGTCTTCAGTCCTGAGACTGGTTTGATGCATCTCTCCATGCTAATCTATCCTGTGCGTGTTTCTTCATCCCCCAGTACTTCCTCCAACCTACATCCTTCTGAATCTGCTTAGTGTATTCACCTCTTGGTCTCCCTCTACGATCTTTACCCTCCACGCTGCCCTCCAATGCTAAATTTGTGATCCCTTGATGCCTCAGAATATGTCGTACCAACCGGTCCCTTCTTCTAGTCAAGCTGTCCCACAAACTCATCTTCTCCCCAATCCTATTCAGTACCTCGTCATTAGTAATGTGATCTACCCATCTAATCTTCAGCATTCTTCTGTAGCACCACATTTCGAAAGCTTCTATTCCCTTCTTGTCCAAACTAGTTATTGTCCATATTTCGCTTCCATACATGGCTACACTCCATAAAAATACTTTCAGTAACGACTTCCTGACACTTAAATCTATAATCGATGTTAACAAATTTCTCTTCTTGAGAAACGCTTTCCTTGCCATTGCCAGTCTACATTTTATATCCTCTCTACTTCGACCATCATCGGTTATTTTACTCCCTAAATACCAAAATTCCTTTACTACTTTAAGTGTCTCATTTCCTAATCTAATTTCCTCAGCATCACCCGACTTAATTTGACTACATTCCATTATCCTCGTTTTGCTTTTGTAGATGTTCATCTTATATCCTCCTTTCAAGACACTATCCATTGCGTTCAACTGCTCTTCCAAGTACTTTGCTGTCTCTGACAGAATTACAGTGTCATCGGCGAACCTCAGAGTTTTTATCTCTTCTCCATGTATTTTCATACCTACTCAGAATTTTTCTTTTGTTACCTTTATTGCTAGCTCAGTATATAGTTTGAATAACATCGGGGAGAGACTAAAACACTGTCTCACTATTTTCCCAACCACTGCTTCCCTTTCATGCCCCTCAACTCTTATAACTGCCATCTGGTTTCTGTACAAATTGTAAATAGCCTTTCACTCCCTGTATTTTACCCCTGTCAACTTCATTACTGCCTCTAGTTTTAACACAATGAAAGAAATAAGAAACTTACGAAATATATTCCGTACTTCTAGTTAGTGAATCTGTTGACATTTCATTGGATAACTGGTCCGAAATGAAGGACGCTGAGAAAAACATCTGCTGTCAAGGCTTCTGCTGACTGCAGTTTTCTCGACATTAGAACAAAAGAAACAAAAGCATGAGGAACAGTGGTGACCCTCCTACCCGCACCGACACACGAATTCTACCAGCGTTGGCAGAATGCAGAGCGCCGCTGTGTGCCGCTTTGCTCCGCGCCGCACAGCTTGCAGCGCCTCTGTGATCGCGAGCATTGGGCAGCCCTGGTTTGCTTCCCCAGCCTAGCCCTGCTCTGCTTCTGGTGCCACGGTGTTCTCGTCTGTGACGCGCCACTCTAAGGTCACTCCAGCCTAAGGCGCAGTGTAAGCAGAAAGTGAGGCCCACGTCAAAGACAGGTCTTGGCGCGCAGGTCACAGCACTCGATGCTACAGGTCTTACGAGTGCCAGCAGCCGTCTCCGGCGGAGAGAGATAACCTATATCAGACAAGTTCAACAGTTCTTGACTACGTGTTTCAATAGATGCAATTTGTCGATAACACACGACAAAATTAAGACATTTAGGCGGTACCTTTCCAATTGAATATTGATTTCTGATGGTCCCTGCAAGGAGCCGAGCAGTCGCGAAGTGTGGCGAACAAGCCGAGTAGTGTGACGTCACAAATTCTTTGCAGGGCCCATGTGTCTCGCTGGCCCCGAACAGAAATTGGGGACGTGGACGTCCGGCATCAACGAGATGAGGACGTGTCGCTGATAGGACGTGGGAAAACACTCTCCTGTGTTACAGCAATACGACGGGAAAGTTTTGTGCTACCAGGGGAATCCGATACGTAATCTTCGTCAGACCAAGGCAGAAAGTCGAAGGGGTTCTAAAAAGGGTGGCTCCTAATGTTACTACCTCGTAATAGAAGAAAAATGTCACCGATACGGAACGAGAGCTGAGGTAACAGACATCAAAACCAAGGTGCTTTTCGTTGCGTCGAGATCTTTCCACGAAATTTCAATCACCAGCTTTTTCCCTCCGAATGCCGAAACACTTCATTGGTTCTCACCTATGCGTGGAGAAATTACTATCGCAACAAATTAAGAGAAATAACAGTTCAAAAGAAGAGACTGAGGTGTTCGTCTTTCTCCGCTTGCCAATCGAGACTGCAAAGTTCGAGACATTTTCTCAAAGTGATTCAGTGAACCTTCTGAAAAACATTTAAGTGTAAAATGCATGTAGACGTACATGAATCTCTTGTAGCTCGTGAATATTCTGCGGCTGAGGCATTGGGTACGGCCGCTATTGTTGAGAAATAGATGTAAGTCATATTCGTCCTTTCAAAGAAACTGAGTATCTATACTGATCGTTTCAGGAATATTTACAGACTGTCTTGAAAAATGGTTCAAATGACTGAGCACTATGTGACTTAACATGTAAGGTCAGCAGTCCTCTAGAACTTAGAACTACTTAAACCTAACTAAGGACCACACACACATCCATGCCCACAGACTGTCTTAAAAAGGTTTCTATAGTGCTTCAGACCAAGTGAATGGCACAGTTCAGAGAAAAGCAAAGAAATATATCACCTGTGTAATTAGTTTCACACGTTGTGGACGTTTCTGAAATGTGTCTGTAGTTGGGAAGTTCTGCACACCAGACTGGAGGCACCACCACGTGTGCGACGCACCTTAGTGATATAGGAAGGATTTTATGAGGTGTGTAATTGGTATCCACGGACTTGTAACACTGGTGATATGTTCCTCTGGATGGAATATCGATCAGCGAGCATGTCTGCTAACTCTTTTTCTTTCTTGTTGATTAATTTTGCTTACCACAGTTTGCTCCACCTCTAGGTAACGTAAGATACCTCTTTTTAATGAAAGATGAGGCCTTCCCTCTTTACACATAGGTAATGAGACCGTTCATAGGGAATCAGTTCACAAATGGGCGACAACTATTATACAACAGTTTGTCAAAGTTTGGAAAATCAGTAGAATTCTCACCTATAGTGTTATCAACAAAATCCACTACTGTACTACTGATGACAAACAGCTGCAGACAGAGTCTGCCATAAAATATCTAGGCTTAACTATCCAGAGCGACCATAAGTGGAATGGCCACACAAAAGAGGTAGTGGAAAAAGCAGATACCAAACTCAAATTTATCGGTAGACTATTAAGGAAATAAGAAGGCGCTTGTTCGCCAGATTATTGAGGTTAATCTATCTGTGGCCCCTATCAGATCGGACTGACAGAGGAGACAGAGGAGATCCAACGAAGAGCGGCGTGTTTCGTCACGGGATCGTATGGCTGGCGAGAGAGTGTTACAGAAATGCTAAACGAACTCCACTGGCAGACGTTACAATAGAGGCGTTGTGAACCATGCGGAGATATGCTATTGAAATTTCGGGACAGCACATTTCAAGAGGAGTCGAAAATCATTTCCCCCCCCCCCCCCCCCCCACATACATCTCGCATATTGATCACGAGGAGAAATTCGAGTAATTAGAGCCAATACATAGGTGGGTTTTATCGACAGTCATTTTTCCCACGCAGTATACGCGAGTGGAACAGGGTTGGAGGGATCAGATAGTGGTACCGAAAGTACCCTCCGCCAAACACAATTAGATTGCTTGTGGAGTATGATGTAGATACAGAATTGTAAATATCCCATTCTGGGACGGGTCCAGAAAGTTCACGTAATATTGTAGCTTTTAGCATGCTACAAGTCGTCATTCCGACTTTCAACGGGATATCCGCAAGACCTCAGTGCGCCAGTGCCATTGTAGAAAATAAACTAGCATTGAATCATAACAATAGTAGGCTATTTCACCGTATGTTAATGAATATCTTTGTACATACATATATAAAAGCTTTTCCATTTTACGTCGAGCTGTGTACTGCGTCCACTAAAAGCTCATAGTGTTATGAACGGCATATTATGTTTCCTATACTTCTAATTTCAACGACGATCTTAGACGACTTTCTGGGCACTTCAGCTGAGAATACCGATGAACGATACTCTCTATGACACTGGCTGACTTTATCATAGAAAGACCTGTTTCTCCATTCAGCAACGCCTCAAATTTGTATGTTCATTCCAGTTGTCGTTCCTACACGCATCAACGAAATGTTTTGCATCACCTCTGTTCCCAGAGTTCCGTAACCTGTACAGAAAATTGGAACAGAGATCAACATAAACATCATTTCCCCCCTTTTTTATTGCTCATGAAAACCACACATTCCTCGTTGGACCACCATACAGCGAGACCTTCAGAGGGGGTGGCCCAGATTTCTGTACACACCGGTAGATCTTGTACCCAGTAGCACTGATGCATGCCTGTATTAGTCGTGGCATACTATTCACATGTTCAGCAAGGCACTGTTGGTTCAGATTCTCCCACTCCTTAACGGCGATTCGGCGTAGATCCCTCGTAGTAGTTGATGGTCACGTCGATCATAAACAGTCCTTTTCAATCTAACCCAGGCATTTTCGATAGGGTTCATGTCAGTAGAACGTGCTGGCCACTCTAGTCGAGCGATGTCGTTATCCTGAAGGAAGACATTCACAAGAGGTGCACGATGGGATCGCGAAATGTCGTCTATGAAGACGAATGTGTCGCCAATATGCTGCCGACATGGTTGCACTATCGGTCAGAGGATGGCATTCACGTATCGCACAGCCGTTACTGCGCCTTCCAAGACTACCAGCGGCGTACGTCGGCCCCACATAATGCCACCCCAAAACAGCAGTGAACCTCCACCTTTCTGCACTCGCTGGACAGTGTGTCTAAGGCGTTCAGCTTGACCGGGTTGCCTCCAAACACGTCTCCGACTGGTTGAAGGCATATGCAACACTCATCGGTGAAGAGCGGTGTGAGCGGCCCATTCGGCATGTTGTTGGGACCACCTGTACCGAGCTGCATGATGTCGTGGTTGCAAAGATGGACGCCCCATGGACGTTGGAAGTGATTTTGCGCATCATGCAGGCTATTCTGCACAGTTTGAGTCGTAACACGACGTCCTGTAGCTGCACGAAAAACATTATTCAACATGGTGGCGTTGCTGTCAGGGTTCCTCCTAGCCATAATCCGTAGGTAGCGGTCATCCACCGCAGTAGTAGCCATTGGGCGGCCTGAGCGGGACGTGTCATAGACATTTCCTGCGTCTCTGTATCTTCTCCACGTCAACACCATCCCCTTGGTTCACTCCGTGACGACTGGAACAATTCCCTTGTTGAGAGCCCTTCCTGGCACAAACTAACAATGCGGACGCGATCGAACCGCGGTATTTACCGTTTAGGCATGGGTGAACTAGAGACAAAACGATCCGTGTACCTCCGTCTTGGTGGAATGACTGGAACTGATCGGCTGTCGGGCCCCCTCTGTCTAATAGGCGCTGCTCATGCACGGTTGCTTACATCAATGTGTTGATTTCGTGACATCTCTGAACAGTCAAAGGGCATGTGTCTGTGAGATGGCATCCACAGTCAACGTCTATCCTCAGGACTTCTGGAAACCGGAGTGATACAAAACTTTTTTTCGTGTATTACATTCTATTCATTATTGATAAAAGACTGTGACGCTACATTTTACTTGTTTATAAGAAAAGCAGCGTGTAACTTAGACGTCTCAGCCACGTCATTTCTCAGGGCCACTCGTGTCTTCAGACGGGCGCAATGGGGGCGTCGAAGAGATGTACTTCACTTGGCAGCTCACTGCTTCATTTGTAAACATAGGGGTGACTAGAAACAGCGTCGCGTCAGCGCCATGCCTCCGCCAGTCGTTCCGACCATGTACCTTCTTTGGCATTCTGCCTAAGGCACCCTCCTCCACACGAGAACATATACGACGCCGATAATACAGGCGCAACAAAATTCTGATGTATGCACCTCGGTGTTGGTATTTATCTGACGACCCAAACAGTCTTAATTGCTGAGGCAAGTGCATTTAAATTGCAGTGTGTGACTCTCGATTTAAGCAAAGATGTCTGATGGAGAAGTGTATTACATTAAAACCCGTAACATAAATACGGGCGAAAGAAAATAAGGGCGAAAGTAACATTTTTATGCTTTGACAGGATATTAACTATATACATCCTCCACTGTCGAGGAAGGATGGAGGACGCATCACTAATAGTTAATTCAAAATAGAATCTTATCAAGCATGTCCATTAATTCGTGCTTCTATAGGTAATTCGAAACTAATTTCTGTATAACACTTTGGACAGGTGGCTGTCTGCGTTTTGCGTTTTGGTACGTTCATCCATTAAAAGCTGAGGGTACACTACGCGATGGTGAGCAGCTTTGCTTTTCTCTCTCTCTCTCTCTCTCTCTCTCTCTCTCTCTCTCTCTCTCTCTCTCCCTCTCTTTAAGCTGGTGTATAAGAAAAAAAAATTTCTCTTACTTACTTGTCAACTAGAAAATTTCATTGACGTTCTCCCTAGTCCTTCATGAGCTACATATTTTCATGTCCCATGGGCCATTTTCAAGATAAATCTTAATGACAACTCATTGCATATTCACATCACAAATTAATCTGTAAATATGGATATATGTTGACCATTTAAGAGATTCTTTATACGTACAGAAGTGTCTTCGTCATTTTCACCTACCATCGTTCACACATACAATATCAGTAATTCTTTAATGGAATACGAGGAGTTGTCAAGGATAAAATTATTCAGTTTGTTTTCAAATTTTCTTTTGCTGTATCATAAGTAAGTCATTAGAAATCCTTATCCCCTTTTTGTATCAAAGGCAACCTTAATTTTCAGTAACGACTTTCAGTCGTATTGTGCACATCGTTTTCCTTTAGAACTGGAGAGAACTATTTACAATAAACTTCATATGGGAATAAATATACTGGGAAGTAGTGGTCAAATCGCTTACTTCCTTAGTCAGGCATCTACAAGATGATCAGTGGTCAGCACCTTATATTACTATCGAAGCACGTTTTTCAGCAGTGAAGACTCCTTTCTTAAAGTCGAGTTATCCCAGAGTACGATTTTATATGTCGCTTTTAAATGAAAATGTGCAAAACATGTCAACTTAATGATTTCTCTACCCCAATTTACTGTAAGATTCTCAGTGCAAATGTTGGTGAAGTAAATTGTTTCAGGTGTTTCCTAATGGGTTTTTTCCAGTTTAAATTGTCATAAATACAGATACCTAAAATTCTTGAAGTGTTCACAATAATTATTAGTTTCTCACCGTGTCTTAAAGTTACCATTGCCGTAGTATCTCTCGACGTGCAGAAATGCTTATGTTGTGTGGTCTCAAAAATGAGGTAATTCACGGAAAACCACTCAATATCACTTTTGAGAAAATTGTTAACATTCAAGTGTCAGCCAGAAAATGAACTAGTTGCGATTCGCAGAGCGATATGCCATAGATAGGTAGCAGAAAACAGCAACCGGTGCTATTTTCTTATTTAATTCTTATAAAATTTAGTGGCTGATCTTAAACTGGTATCCATATCAGGATTTACTGAGAATATTGTTGCTGCTCAGGTAGAATAGTGTTCGTGAATCTAGATAATCTCACTAGTGAAACAGGTCTGTAGTTATCGACATTACTCATATTAATTTTCTTACGGAGGGGTTACAGAATGATATACTACAGTCAGTCTGAAAATTGCCTTGAGTTAGTGGCGCATTACATATTTCGGATAAGACAGGCGCTATTACGCTGGAGCCAATATTTCGTGCTCTGTTAGAAACACCATCAAATCCAGATGAGTTTTTTGTTTTCAAAACAATATATAATTTTCTGAAGGAAAAGGTTGTCATACATTCGCATGATCGAATTTTATATAAATTGCTATTACAATATACTGCTCTGTGATTTCCCTCTTGCACTGTTTGTCTCTATATTTTCTAATCTATTTCAAGAATAATTATTAAACGTCATTGCCGCCTGTGACTCACAATTTGTTGCCTTTTCATTGCATTCTTTTTTGTCTTGTGACTGGTTCGATGCAGCCCGCCACGAATTCCTCTCCTGTGCCAACATCCTCATCTCAGAGTCGTACTTGCATCCTATGTCCTCAGTTACCTGCTGGACGCATTCCAATGTCTGTCTTGCCCTCTACAGCTCTTTCTAGTACCGTGGAGGTCCTAGATGTCTTAACAGATATTCTATCACCCTGCGCCTTCTCCTTGTCAGTATATATCTCATATTCGATTCCTCTACGATTCTGCGCAGAACTTCCTTATATCTTACATTATCGGTACCTAATTTTCTACATTAGTCTGTAGCACCACATCTCAAATGCTTCGATTCTCTTCTGTTCCGGTATTCCCACAGCTCATATTTCATAGCCATACAATGCTATACTCCAAACGTACATTCAGTTTACTCTCAATCCATATTATGTGCTCATTAGACCGTCCATTTTCTTCAGCTGATCATGTAATTCTTCTTCACTTTCACTCAGGTAGCAATGTTAACAGCGAATCCTATCATTGATATCTTTTCGCCTTGAATTTTAATTCCGCTTCGGAACCTTCCTTTCGTTTCCGTAATTGCTTCTTCCATGTGCAGATTGTCTTACAACCTTTGTAATCCGGGCATTTCGTTGTTGGTCGTCCACTCTTTCTATTCCCTATTGGCTCTTGTGCATATAGTATATTATTCTTCTCTACAGCTTACCCCTACTTTTCTCAGAATTTCGAACAACTTCACCATTTTACTGTGTCGAACGCTTTTTTCAGGTCGACAAATCCTATGAAAGTGTCTTGATTTATGATTAGTCTTGCTTTCATTGTCAACCGCAACGTCAGAATTGCCTCTCTGGTGCCTTTTCCTTTCCTAAATCCAAATTGATTCTTTTGTATATTATTCTTGTCAGCAGCTTGGATGCATGAACTGTTAAGCTGATTGTGCGCTAATTCTCGCACTTGTCGGCTCTTATAGTCTTCGAAATTCTGTGGATGATGTTTCTCCGAAAGTTAGATGGTACTCATACATTCTACACCCCAACTTGAATAGTACATTCGTTGGAACTTCCCCAAATATTTTCTGATGGAATTTTATCAGTCCCTTCTTCCTTATTTGATCTTAAGTCCTCCGAAGCTCTTTCAAATTCTGATTCTAATACTGCGTCTCTTATCTCTTCTAAATCGACTCCTGTTTATTCTTCTGTCACACCAGACACATCTTCAACCCTTATTGAGGCCTCTTTCCATCTATCCGCTCTCTTCTCTGCACTTAGCACTGGAATTCCTGTAACGTTCTTAGTGTTACCACGATTGCTTTTAATTTCACGGAAGGTTCTTTTGGTTTTCTTACATGTTTCTCGAATGCTTCACTATTTTCATGCAGCCTTAGGTTCCCTGCACTTCCTATTTAATTCATTCCTCAGCGACTTGTGATTCTGTATTCCTAAGTTTCCCGGAATATTTTTGTGCTTCCTCCATTCATGGATCAGCTGAAGTATTTCTTCCGTTACGCATGCTTTGTTTCTACTTACCTTCTTTGTACCTATAGTTTTGTTTGCAGCTTCTGTGACGGCCCTCTTTGGAACTGTCCATTCCACTTCAACTGTACTGTCTACTGAGCTACTACTTATTGCTCTACCTATAGCCTTAGAGAACTTCATGCGTATCTCGTCATTCCCTAGTACTTCCGTATCCTACTTCTTTGCGTATTGATTCTTCCTGACTAATGTCTTGAACTTCAGCCTACCCTTCATCACTACTACATTGTGATCAGAACATATCTCTGCTCCTGGGAACGCCTTACAATCCAACATCTGATTTAGGAATTTCTGTCTGACCATGAAGTAATCTAGAATCCTACAATATCTCCGGCCTGTTCCAAGAATACATCCTCTTCTTCTGATTCTTGAACAGAGCATTCGCTATTGCTATCTTAAATTTATTACAGAACACCATTAGTCTTTCTCCTCTCTCATTCTTTGTCCCAAGCTCATATTCTGCGGTAACTTTCTCTTGTACTCCTTCCCCTACAATTGCATTCCAGTTCCCAGTGACTATTAGAGTTTCATCTTTGTTTCCGTACTGTATTAAACTTTGAATACCCTCATATACTTTATCTCTCTCTGCATGTTCAGCTTGCGACGTCGGCATGTATAACTAAACTGTAGTTATCGGTGTTGGTTGCTGTCGATTCTGATAAGAACTATACTATCACTGAACTGTTCACAGTACCACACTCTTTCCCCTACCATCCTATTCATAACGAATCCCATTCCACTTATCGCATTTTCTGCTGCTGTTGATATTAACCTATACTCATCTAAGTAGAAATTCACTTCATGTTTCCATTTCACTTCTCTGAGTCCTACTATACGTAGATTGAGCCTATGCGTTTCTCTTTTCAGATTTACTAGCTTCCCTACCCCGTTGAAGCTTCTGACATTTCACGCCGCGATTCGTAGAACATTATCCTTTCGTTCGTTACTCAGCCTTTTTCTCATGGTCACCTTCTCCTTGGCAGAGATCTGAAAGGGGGTGGCGGATTTCGAACCCGGGACCTGTGATGTTTTATATACTAATCACAGATGCTGCCCCTTGACCACGGGCTTGTAGCTTGCTTCTAGATGTTCCTATTAACTCTCATGTATCTTTAAGCTTCTGTTTGTCGAAATAGTTCTAGTTCAAAGTAGACCAGATCTACGACAGTTGTTATTAGAATACTATTACCTGATTTCGATTTTCTTGGATCACGGATCTTCTGACTGGTTTGATACAGCCCACTAGTACTGTGTCAGTCTCATCTCCTAGTAGCACTTTAAGTCAACGTTATCAGTTATTCGTAGGATATAATCTTCCTATTCTTGCTTTTATACTCTACAGCTCCATACAGTACCTTCGCGGTTATTCCCTGATACCTTCATACATGCCCTATCATCTTCCCCCTCTCCTTGTTGGCGGTTGCCACATTTTTCATTCTTCGGCGATGCTGAGGAGAACTTCTTCATCTGTTACCTCATCAGTCATCTACTTTTCATTATAATTTTATAACAAGCTATTTAAAATAAGTGGATTGTAATTTTTTCCCGTTTTTTCTCAGCCCATGATACACTTCCAGACTCTCCTTCTCAGCTTTTTTGACCAGGATTACGCTCTATGTCTATGGTAATCTGCTCGTCATACCCTCTTCGATCCTCCCATAACGTGTCTTTCTGCGTCCAAGGTAACAGAATTTATTAATTTCACATATTTCTTGGTAACTAATTTTTATATTAAGTTTAATGTTAATTTCATTTCTGCTGCTCTTCATTATTTTCGTGTCTTACGGTTTACCTACATTCTGTACTCACTAAACTGTTCATTTCATTCAATAGGTAATTCTTTCTCTCTTTCACTGGAATAGTAATGCCATCAATGAATCTCTTCATTGATATCCTTTCATCACGCACCTGGAAATTTCTTCTGTTTCAGTGATAGCTACGTTTATGTGTCGATTGAAAAGTAGTGTCCGAAGACAAGCTGTGTTAATGCTGTTTTTTTATCCGAGTACTTCGTCCTTGGTTTTGTGTTCTTACTGTTCTCTCTTGGTTTTTGTATATACATTGTACTACCCGACAATCCTTATAGCTTACACCTATTTTCCTGAGTATTTAGTACAACTCGCAACAATTTGCTTTCGCAAACACTTCATTTTCATGACTGGCTTTTTCTGTCAAGCGCAATTTCACAACTTCCTCTCCGCTACATTTACCTCTCCTAAAGTCAAACTGATCTTCATTTAACACATCCTCAATTCTCTGTACAATTCCTCTGTGTATTAGTTTCCTCAGAAACCAGGAACTGTGAGCTGTTAAATTGAATTTTCTCATTTTGAGAAGAAGGAAGGAGCAACCTCTTTTAATTGCAAAAAATGTTTTAAAACAAAGATAGCATTAATATTTCTTTATTTAAAACTACTTGTTTCGACAGACTTTGTTGTCAGATTCAGGTCTTAGAAAACTTATTTTTTATATGATACGTTTTCATTTTAAGTTTTGTCACACACCAAATTGTGAAGTATATAAAAAAGGAGCACGTTATGACAAACATTTAATAATAAGCAGCTTTTTATCCACAAGGTAATGTGGCGATATGAACAATTTATAATGAACAAGTTTAAGAACAAAAAGATTTTTTAAGACATGAAAATAATGGCAAAGTCTGCCAAAAGTGGTTGTTATGAATAAAAAATATTTATACGATCTTGGCTTAAAATATTTTTAGCTTACCGTGCGATAGTTGTCACACAACACAGGTGCAATCACAAACGTGTCCGAGCACGTCGTTCATTTTACATTATTGAACATGGAGCTCCACAGCAGACCACCTTTACGTGTTCACTCGTTGACCTAACGACATCGCCAATTACGACTGCAGTGGGTACGGGACTATCGGAATTCGACTGTTGTTTAATGTAAATGCGTCAGATCTTTTGGTGAATCACATTTTTGCTGCAGTAGGTCGATATTCGTCTTCAGAAACGCCTTCAACGAGGTAAACTCTGGTCCGAAACGTACAGCGCGACTCATAGACAGGGTTGTGGGAGCAATATTATGCTATGGGAGACATTCCACTGCGCTTGCATGGGGCCTATGGTAGTTACCGAAGACACTCTTACTGCTGCGAACCACCTGCACCTCTTCACGCTTGATGTTTTCCCCGACGGCGATGTCACCGTTAAGTGGTAAAATTGTCCGTGTCTCGGTGCCAGAACCGCGATACCGAGGTTTGAGAAGCATTACAGTGCGCTCTAGTTGATGTCTCAGCAGCCAGATTAGCATAATGTAAATCCTATTTAACCCTTCTGAGTTGCTACTGGGCGCCGTCACCGCTTACGAAAGACAGCGGCCCGTTGTTTAAGAGAATTTCGTGACCTGCCGAAAAACGGTGGGTTCCCTGATATGCAGAATCATTGACGTATTTTGTTCCAAAGACCTATAAACAAGTTATTTAGCAGGTGGTCATAATGTTTTGGCTCATCGATATAGATTCTCTAATTTGAGTTCAATAGTCGATCGTATGAAACGTCTGCAGGTACCAATGATTTGCGAAATTCCGAATAAATATTCTCTGTGCCTTCGGACTTCGTTGAACTCAAATCTTCAAAGCCCTGTTAAACTATTTTAATACTGGATAACATCTAGCTTTGACATCGACACCCATTTCTTCTTCTATCACGCACTTTGACTGTTCGTCCTTCTCCTACAAGCCCTAAATGGTTTCCACTAGTATGACATTTCTCCACTGAAGAGGGGAATTCTACTTGGTGGTAAGCTCCTCTGGGACCAAACTGTAGAGGTCATCCGTCCCTAGGCTTATACCCTACTTAATCTAACTAACTTACGGTAGGGACAATACACACACCCATGCCCGAAGGAGGACTCGAATGTCGGAGGAAGGGAGCCGCGCGAACCGTGGCAAGCCGCCTGAGACTGCGCGGCTACTCCGTGCGGTCAGTTGTACTTGCGGTCTTAATTTTGTCACCTTTGGCTTTAATTTTACGAATGTAGTTTCGACTTTTCCGCATGTTGAATCAATCCTTCCGACGACAATTCCTTTTTTGAATTTCTTCATATGTTTCCTGCAGCCGTTTCACACTGACTTCCTTGCACTTTCTATGACCTTTACTTCCAAGAGACTTACTGTTTTATTGCCTTTCGCTGAACATTTTTCTTTTTCGTCGATCAACTAGAGCATTCCTTCTGTTGCTGAAAGTTTCACCGCAGTTACCCTCTTTAACCCCGTCACTTGTATGACTGGCCGTCATTGAGATGTCATTTCCTCTTGAACTGAAGCTGCGTCTATGGTTTTCATTATCTCAATACCTACAGCCAGAGCGAACTTTAAACGTACTATATCATCCCTCAGTACTGCAAAATTTCACTTGTTTCCATGCTGGATACTTCGAATTCTTCTCTCAAACTTCGGTTTACTCATTAACTCTACTGGGTAGATCTTGCAGTCAACTATGTGACACCGGATCTTATGTCTCACCATAATTTAATGCAGCTGCAACCTTCGCCTGCAGCCAGGCCATTTTCAAACGACCTCTTCCTCACGTGAAACATGAGAACTGGATTCATTATCACTAGGTGAAATTTTATTACAAAACTAAGTTAGTCTTTATCCTCTCTTACTCCTACTACTAAGACCTCGTTCTCCCATACCGCTTTCTTCATTTGCCTATCCTACTACAATAATGCAGTTCCCATAATTATTAGATTTTCACCTCGCTTTACATACTGTACTATCCACTCCGTTTCATCATTTACACTGACGGAAAAATATCGCAACACCAAAAATAATGTATGTACAGTAAAAAATGGTTCAAATTGCTCTGAGCACTATGGGACTCAACTGCTGTGGTCATAAGTCCCCTAGAACTTAGAACTACTTAAACCTAACTAACCTAAGGACAGCACACAACACCCAGTCATCACGAGGCAGAGAAAATCCCTGACCCCGCCGGGAATCGAACCCGGGAACCCGGGCGTGGGAAGCGAGAACGCTACCGCACGACCACGAGATGCGGGCTGTATGTACAGTAATAAAATTTCGGGACTGCCAGTGATTCATGTTGTAAGAACACAGGGTAATGTAAGCGCGAGACAAGCAATTTCTAATATAAAGTGCTGGGACGTTAACAACCAGCGTAATCGGCAGAATGATGAAGGTATGCAGGCAAATGTGCATGCATTGTGTAGTACAGGCGCCAGATGTCAGTGAATTCAGTGTTCGGTCAATACAGGGACGCATAATGCAGGATGTGGATGACAAGGAGCTGTCGTCAAATGATGTCCCATATGTGCTCTTGTGTAAGCAAGTTCGGGTATGGATCAGGCCAAGGAAACATGTCGATAATATGTAGAGCGTCTAGGGCTACAGTAGCGGTATGTGGGCAAGCGTTATTCGGCTTATAAAAAGCCCTAGAATACTGTTCGTGAATGGCAGCACAGCAGGTCGAATCACCAGATTGACGTACAAATGTGCAGTCAGGGTGAGTGGGATAATCGAATCACGGACCAAAATTCGAAGACATGTAGGTGTAGTGCTTCAAGCATGGTGACTGGTTGCAGTTCCTTATCTGGCTTCCTTATGAGCAATTCACATCCAACACTGGCACCGAATCAGAAGCAACTTTCATGAGAAAACTCTACAGACCTCCACCCTGCCCTCCAGTGAGCTCTCGCTTGACATCACTAAAGTCCCAAATAGCGGTGGTTTGGTGTCATTACAATGCGCGCCGCAGATTTGTCATTGAAGTAAACGATTTGTAACGGTTCGTGGAATCTGTAGCCCAAATTACAGCTGCAGATGCAGTGCGACGCGCTAGAGGCACATTCTGAACACGATGGTCTTACTCTCCGTAATGCCATGTGGTCGTCGAGAGCCTGGTGTTCTTACGACCGTAGAATCGTGTGACCGTTGCTGCCACTAATCTTGTGCAGTGGGTGCATTCCTGCCAAGTCTTCATGCAGTATCATAGGAGGAACATCCAGCTTCTTGAAGCCCTATTAAACGGCCCCGTTCGAACTCGGTGACGTGTTGATATGGGCGTATTTGTTGTCTTAAAGGCATTCTTAATATCAGTTCACCATGTTGAATCAGAAAGGTAACTAATGCTCACTAGCGTTAAAGCGTATATTTGAAACAAATCTGATTTGCCACTAGCGCGACTTTTATGTTTCTAGCGTTATTTTAAATAGACATCATCTTTCAGATTTAGAAACATGACTACCTGTTGTCTTTTATGTCGCACAGCAATCTCTTAGTGCTGCGAATTTCTTCCCGTCAGTGTAATTTCTCTATCCTTCGAGATCAGCAGGTATTGTTACTGGGTTGGTTTGCTGTCGATTCTGACGAGAACATTCTTATCATTGAACTGCTCACACTAATTTATTCTCTATCTTCATAACCATGACGTATCTTACTCCAGTTACATCACTTTATGCTACTCTTGATATGGTTCTATGCTCATACGATAATAAAAATTTATCATCTCTCCTTTTCCATTCAATAACCTCCTCTATATTTCGACTGAAATCTTGCATTTCCAATATCAGATTCTCTACCTTCTCTAACGTATGCAGACCTCTTACACTCCACGCTCTGTCTTTCGAAATATCACTCTCTCGTTTGTTATTCAATTCTTTTTTACAGTCGCCTCGCCCTACACAGTCTCCTACCAGATATCCAAAACCGGAAACTTTTGCTGATAGAGAAATCATTGACACTTGAGTTATCGCATATATATTATCTGACTTACATCTGCATCCTCCTGCAGTTGATCATTGTTGAGTCTTCCACAATCTAGGGTCAGTTTCCCACGGAAATAGGATGTTCCGAACTTCTGTCTGCTCCTTTGTTCGACGAGGCTGAAAAAGAGTGGCCTTACACAGATTCTATTCGGCAGCCACTTCTGGTGATTTTTTTATTCTCATTTTAAACAGAATCTGTTGTCGATATCGGCATCTACAACATACTGATTTTTAGCCAAAGACCATAACACCTGACCATTTTCCTTTATCTTACATCACACTATCAAAAAACTACGTAACCTAAAACAATTCTGAGATTGGCTCTCATTCTGGTTTTAGTTATTCCCTTAATAATCTCTAGCGTGGTGTAGATTCTGTTTCATTTTCAGTAGCAAGTATTATGTTCTTGATGTCCTACGAATATGAAACAGACAATCCATTTTGCAGATCAACAGACCTCATCTTATACAACAGTAGAACGACATAAAAAAATGCTTAGCTATTGAATATCTAAAGATTGATAATCATATTGTACCATCACTGGCTGCTACACGAAGTCTATTCATGCCACTCTTGATGTCATCAGAAACGTAACGTGAACAAATATTCAAATTGCTCTGAACACTATGGTACTAACGTCATCAGTCCCCTAGTACTTAAACCTAACTAACCTAAGGACATCACACACATCCATACCCGAGGCAGGATTCGAACCTGCAACCGTAGCGGTCGCGCGGTTCCAGTCTGAAGCGCCTAGAACCACTCTGCCACAACGGCAGGCGTTGCGTGAACATCGCAACTCAGTGCACAATGTTTAAATATTGCTCAGAAGATCCAATATGTCAGTTACACAATAGCGTAACACATACAACCACCGCGTAGTTGCGAATTATACGCAAAACATCGCTATTATATGTCTGAACTGCGACTGATGGCAATTTTATCAAGCCGTTAGCAGGTGTTCAGAAATTGGGTGCTTCGCACTGTTTCGTTAGTAACACTCTGGATTTTCTCAAAAAATATGTTTGAGCTGAATTCCGTTTTTCAGAATGCGTTTTTTATTGTACGTAGCCGGGGACTGAACATCATGTTGTATCCACACACACATAGAAACATATATTGTGTCTGATGTCGATTAGTGACAATGTAAACTAGTAGCAATAATAACTGTTCTCCTAGCAGGTGATGCCAGTGCAGTACCGTTTTCGACATGTATCTTCAAGCTGGGGTGCAACGTCTGCTGAAAAAGTTTCTAAAAGTACACCTTCGTGAAAGAATCAACGGAGAAATAACAGTCAACCGGTTGCAAATAATTGTTTAGTATGTTCTCCTTCGTTTCGACACCTCTAAGCATGTCTTCATCCGAATAAAATGCTAAACGTCCTGAAGCAGCAATGTGAGAAGACATTAATCAAAGTTCATAACAGACATGTTCAAGTCAAAAATTAAAAACTTTCCAAAATTCGGTACATATACATTGCAGGGGACAACATGAGCACTCGCTCATGTCTGATGTTGTTTCTTGCAGGGTGTACATACCGAAGGCTGGAACGTTTTGATTTTTTATTTCTGACTTGAGCATGCCTGCTATAAACTTTGACTGTTGCTTTCTCGCATTGTAACTTCACGACTTTTAGAATTTCAATCTGATGAAGACATCCTTACAGGTGTCGAAACGTAGGTCATTGTACTAAACAATTAGTTGCAACCGATTGGTTGCGTTATTTCTCCATTGAGACTTACGCACGGTTGCTGAGAGACAACCATTTAAAAAAATCATTAATTAATATTTAACAGAGCACCACACAGAGATGAAGAAGCTCGCACGGGATAGAGCTGCATCAGACCGGTCCCTGGACTGAAGACCACCACCACCACAACAACAACAACAGAGCACCACACTCTTAGTCGGAAGTGAGGAATAGGTCAGCAGAGAATAAGATGAGGTATTAGCAGAAAAAGGACTGTAAGGTCGGGAAATGTGTTATCCTTCAAGAGCTCCAGCAATACAGCACTTGGCCGCGAAGCAATCCACGCTAGAGACCTGGTTGTGCTCTGCCAGTACGTTTCACGTATGTACAAGTTGCTGGAAAGTTGCACACTACAGCTTATGTACACATAGTGATATAACTGGTACATTGACATATCATTTGAAATTTGGATTGTTTCCCAAAAAAATTTCTTAGATTTTCATCAATATTTCTTCAGTAGTGGGATATTACGTGGAAGATGAGACAAAATATTACATAGGATAATGACTCTCACACAAACGATTTAACTTCTGAAATTATGCAACTGTTACTGGAAGACGTCTGGTTTATATTACATATTGCAGAGGTAAAGTATCCACGTATACATGTTACATCACAAAATTTCGAGGCGAGCACATAGAACTGTTAGTGTAAAATAAATATCGTGTCAGGTAGCGAGCGGTTTTCACTTTTCTTTTCCATTGTTCAGAATGCCGCAGGAGCCGCCGGCCGTTTCCTTTCGTGCAATGACGAATAATTATTACCTTCAAGCACTCATGAATTTTATGCCTGCTATTGGCCGTTACTGAAATGTAAGACTGATGGAAACATATTGTAAACAATGGCAATTCGTGGTTGCGGAAACATGTTGAGAGGGAAAAAATTCTTTGTCGTGTGCTCTCTGTCTCCTGTACTTAATAACTTTACGGAAGGGAGAATATGCATATTTCATCTCGTACTCGCTCTTCTCGAACGAAAATTTTCGTATTTTCTTTGTTGGAAATTTCCAGAGGAAGGAGTAAACGGCACGTCGATGTTTCACTCTTATATATTTTACGTGACAAACAATATTTACATTCGCCGCAGCAAGTATCGGAAATGTCGCGATGTGTTTTGTGGCGCATGACCGATAAATATTGAACATTTATGCTCAACATGGAATTCATAAAATAAAATATATTTTCATCTTTATTTAACACCACAGTAGTCGATGCTTAGGCCTCATTTTGTGCTTTCTATATCTATTTTCAACAGTAAAAATGATCCTACACGTGAAGTGCGCTAACGTCTTTCTTAGTTACCCTGTTGTAATCGAATGACTGGAAGTTAGAAACGTTTAGCTTAAATTTCACCTACAAACGTCTTTGCAAAGGATATTTCTTTTGTAGTGGCTTGTGTTCTAATAACGTGGGTTTGTGTTGATAGAGGAATGTTGTATTGAGCTCTGTTGGGATACGGCGTGGCCCAGGACGAAGAAGAATCTTTCAGGACACGACAGGAAGAACAATTCCAAACAAGATGGTCTACTAAACATGGCCGTAAAGCATGTACATTAATAGTTATGGGCACTTACTCATTTAAGCTACTGAAAACACTTTTATTCTCTTGAATTTGTTAAGGTATGCGTTTTACAGCCCATTTTGAGTAGACTTTTTACTTCAAATGGTCGATCCTGTCGTATCCCTGAATACTGACCTTTCCACCTTAGACACACTGTATGAACACAAGATGAACCAAAATCTGTACAGTAGGACGCCACTGCGCATTCTCAGCAACAGTGTGTCTTATCAAAATTTCGTCCTGCAGTTATTTCCAGTAGAAAATACACGACAAATAAAGCCAGTTTATCAACACTGTCTTCATATCTACGACCAGAGGTCATTCAGCACTGTGTAGCTGAGCAGCCCACTGCAGTGGGAGGAGCTTTGCGTCCGAGTACCCGAGCAATGATAATTCGATTCTCCGTCTAGGTACGATTTCTCCTTTCTTTCATTTTAGAACTGTGAGGTAAGGTATCTGGTTTCTTAATCATTCTGCAGTAACTACAGCAAGTCTTACACAAAATAGGTGCAGTTCTTTAATACGGTACAGGAATGATAGCACAGTGGTTTTTGTTATTCCGCTGTTAAAGATGTAGTCTACCCTCAAACATATATTCTCTTCTCTTCCACGCACAATGCCCCTACAAGATTTGCAGTCCGTTGTCAGCATTCCTTCCATTCTTTTCATCTATACACTAGGGAAATCACATAGATATATAGTTTAAGTGCATTCTACTACTAAGGCAGTTAGCTCATTTTTAGGTGATCATTTATTTATTTATTTATAATTTATTTTTTTACTGCTCTCGAATATTTCTGACAAGTTTGGCTAATAACTGCTGCCCTCAACATTAAGGTAAACTGTAATTGCAATAGTTGTGTCTCAAGGGGGCAAGCATGAAACTCTCATTTTATCAAACAATGTATCTTAAATATTCAAGATGAACAAGTAAAATTGTATGTCGAGGTTAGTCTGGAATGCATCTTTAAATTCAGATTTCAAAATAATATACGAACATGTACATTATTATAAAATTATCACTCATAATACATACTAATTATTAATATTCCTTTCCCTAATCTCTATATATAAAAGGCAATATCCCGACTGACTAACACATACACACTCATCATCGCCCAGCCCAAACCACTAAGGACACAATCTAGAAACTTGTAAACGGTGTTGGTCTTATGACGCAGGTTTCGTTTAAGAAGGAATTTTGAGACTTTCGATCTCTAAGGGAGTGAAACTGGGAACGAATGGTTCTTTGAAAATAAGTCGCTGTTTTAAAGCTAGACGTACGAAAACGGCATGAGAATACAGAAGGCAATGGAAACCACAGCAGCATAGAAACAGAATGTTTATCCACAGGATACGTGGCCTGTAATTGCGAAAGTATCATGATCTGTCCATTGGTAAAACATTACGGAATAGGCCCCATTCGGATCTCCTGGAGTGAACTGCCCAGCGGAAGGTGACCATGAGGAAAAGATCGAATAACCAAAGAAATCATAACGTTCAGTGAGGCGGGGTGTGGAATGTCAGAAGCTTGTACATACATTGGAAGCTAGGCAGTCTGGAAAAGTAAATGCAAATGCTCACCCTAGATATAGTGGAGGCCAGTGAAGTGAAATCTAAGGAAGACAAGGACTTCTGGTCAAATGAGTATAGTGTAATATCAACAGCAGCAGAAAATTCTGTTACGGGACTAGGATTCTCATAAAGAGGAAGATAGGGTAGATAGTGTGGTATTAGGAACAGTTAAGTAATAGGGTTGTTTTCATCAGAATCGACGACATACCAACGCCGAAAACGGTAGCTGAGGTATACATGCATATGTCGCAAGCTGAAAATGAAGTGATACAGAAAGTAAATGAGGATATTGAACAGGTAATCAGTAAGTTAAGGAAAATCGAAATCTGTCATGGAAGACTGGGATGCAATTGGAGTGGAAGGATTAGAAGAACGGTTGCGGGAAAATATGGGCTTGGTACTAGGAATGAGAGAGGAGAAAGACTCACTCAGTTTTATAATGAATTTCAATTAGTAATAGCAGATTCTCTGTTCAGGAATTACTGTAGGAGGAGGTATACATTGAAAAGGCCGAGAGAAAGGGCAAGATTTCGAATGGATTACACCATGGTCTGACAGAGATTCTGAAATCAGATACTGGATTGTTAGGTGTACCCAGCAGCAGTGTAGTAGTCATTAAGTGTACGCTGAAGTTGAAGAGAATAGTCAGGAAGAATCATTACTCAAAGAAGTCCGATACCGAAAAACAAAAGATTGAAGACAGACGCTTGAAGTTCTCTAGTTGAAGAATGTACAGTCGTGGACAAAACGAGCGAGACCCCTCGCCTTTTCGTTATGCTGATCCGCACGGCTTTAAAGTCTGCTACACAACATAACAGGCAAGGCGACGAAGTGCTACCAACATACTATGCGCAGGCGTGAAATTGACAAACTATCTGAACTTTTTTAGACTGTATTCCATAATTTGTAAGACTATATTAATGCTGATCAGTGTGTTAAATACAACACGTAAATATAAGACAGAACTGAAAGAACAAACGCTAATTGGTATGAACTGGACAAATAAAAATGAATTTCAACTTATCGAGATGACTTAACTGTTTCAGTAAGACAAAGAACCCCAGATCGTTACGAAGTAGCAAAATATTATCCGCATTCGGCCGCGAAACGGTCTGTGTCAACGTTCAGACCAGTCATACTGGATTACCGTTGCTGACCTACCATGAAAGTGTGCAAATTTAGCAATGCGTGAAGATTCATAACGAAATTCAGTTAAAAATCATTCAGTGCCACGCTTAAGTCAATTCCATTGTTGACAGAAGCGGAAAAAGTAGGCAGTAACATGTATGAAATTCTACAAGAGTGTCATATTGACATGCACAGGGCGCCAGTACAGAATAAAGGTAGCGATAAAACGTATTGGGTGCGCGAGAATTTCTTAAAATTGCTTTACTGATATTCTACCTGCCTCCATAGAGATTAGAACCGAAAACAAACCAGACCTTCCTTTCACTATGCTAGCAGACAACCTAGGCAAACAGCCCTCTATTATTACCCCAGACATGAACAAGCAGGCAATTTCGAAATGAAAATCTGCAGTTTCTGTTGCATAGAGCTTTCTGGACTCAAAAACATGAATTTTCTTCCTTTATGTCACCGCTTATGTGACAATCATTCGGGATGTTTATCGAAATAACAAATTACTGTTATTAGAGAGTAAATTTTGTAGGATAATTCTGCACCACCCCAGGAAATAAACGGCTACATAGCTGCCAAACGTATTCTGCATTGTTTCGAATTCTCCACTAGACTCGCCACAGCCAGAAAACGTTCATTAGCAGAAGTGTTTCTTAAGCTAGCTAGCAATGAGAATGTTCGTACTTCTAAAACGCGGTGGCATTAATACTGGGATGTGAATTACCACGTGTATAGGCAAATACATTCTATTTGCATTCCTGTAAACGTGATTTGGATCGAAAACGTAGCTACGACTAATATGCTTATGTATCGACAGCAACTAGAACATTTCGAATAAAGAGTAGCGGGTGTTATTTATGCGGCCCTCATCTTCAGTGTTTTCGTTGTTAGGATTTCGTCACCTAAACCGGTAAAAACGGAACCCTACTAGTCTCACTTTCTTGACCGTCTATCGGTCTACCCAACCCTTAAAACCCGTTTACCTCCAGAACGGGTGGACATAATAAGCGGAAATGTATCGCACTTCTTGCTGTAACCGGTCCCATGCTGGTGTAAAAAAGTGAGCTTCTATGTCAACGCAATCAAAAGATACGACGGTTTATGTAAAGAAAATTTACGCGAAAGGTCAAAAAATGGCTTCAAGAACTATGCGACCTAACTGCTTAGGTCATCAACCCCTAGACCTAGAACTACTTAAACCTAGCTAGCCTAAGGGCATCACAGACATCTATGCCCGAGGTAGAATTCCAACCTGCGACTGAAGCAGCCGTGCGGTTCGTCACTGAAGCGCCTGGAACCGCTCGGCCACCGCAACGCGGCGAAACCCTACTCACCTCATGTATAATGATAATATATACTGTCTAGTGAGGATAAACTGTATTCGCCAGCAACTCAGATCGTTTGCTCACGGAACTTTTACGAAGCTACATTCAAACTTTGTCGAAGTCGTCTGCAATATCCATTACAAACACCCTAGGAACTTCGTATGCGATATCCACTTCTGAAGACGCTGGCAGATACTGCAGTACTATAACAAGTAGGTGGGAATTTATTGTTATTGGTCCACGCATGACACTTTATTTAAATATCAATTTAACGCGCCTAGGTGTTTGTATATGCCTGAAACTATTGAACAAAAAGTAAATAAACAACAAACGAGCCAGCCGCGGTGGTCTCGCGGTTCTAGGCGCGCAGTCCGGAACCGTGCGACTGCTACGGTCGCTGGTTCGAATCCTGCCTGGGGCATGGATGTGTGTGATGTCCTTAGGTTAGTTAGGTTTAAGTAGTTCTAAGTTCTAGGGGACTTATGACCACAGCAGTTGAGTCCCATAGTGCTCAGAGGCATTTGAACCATTTTGAAACAGCAAACAACTTCGATGTTTAAATCAAATGAAAGTCACATGTCGTAATTAAAACATAATTTCGTCGTTACATCTACATGACTACATCAACAGGATTTCTTGGCAATCCGGACTTACGTGCCTGGCAGAAGGTTAGGGTTATTTCTCTACCGTCCCACTCATTAACAGTGTGCGGGAAAAAGGACCACTTAAATCTTTTCTTGCGAGCCTTGAATTACATTATTACTATGGTTTCTTCCTGTGTTCCCGAGGAAATACCCCGATCTTGCTGAAACTTCGCTCAGTGAAAGCGGGGACAAAATAAGCGAACACGTGTCTCGGCTTATCTGCTTACACTCTACCGCTTCTGAGAAAACGACGGTCAAAGTTTTCAATGCGCTGTTACTATAGTGTAGACACCTCTTAGCGGGTAAGCATTCAACTGGAGCGGTGGCTCTGCGGCTACCATAGCGATTTCTGAACTTTGCGCTGCGAGTTCGAAACCCGGTTTTTCCTTTTTTTTCCCCTCACTCTCTGAATTATCTACGAATGTTTATTCCAATTTATGTTGAAACACTGTTGTCGTTATTCGTCAGTTAATTTACTGTGTAAAGAAATAAGTTAAAAAGGGAACACACAGTGCGTAGTGGGGCGATCACTCTGTTGTAGAAATAATTCAGAAGCCAAGATCGCTTAAATATTGTTTACTGGATAACCGGTTTCAACACACTAAAGGTGCCATCATCGGATCTGAATGTAGATTAACATTTATAAAATATTTGGTTATAACGATACATGAGGCAGCCCAGATGATGTTAGATCAGCTTGTCTCATTCGTTTATTACTTTTTAATTCATTAATTACACATAAAGTTAATTGGCGAATAATGACAACATTATTTCAACATAACTTAGAAAAAAACATTCGTAGATAATTCTGATAGAGAGGCAGGAAAATAAAATAATTAAAAAACCCAATATGGTATCGAACACGGGAATCAGTGTTAAGAAGGAACGACGGTAGCCACCGCTTCAATTGCGTTCTCGGCTGCAGAAGGTATCTACACTAGAGCAACAGCGCGTTGATAACTTTGACCGTCGTTTTCTCGTAAACGGTCGAGTGTCTGCAGATAAGCCGAAACACATGTTCGCTTATTTTGTCCTCTCCTTCACTGAGCAAAGTTTCGGGACAATCAGCCTATGACATTTGGCGAGTTCCCCTCGCTCGTCGAGTCGCTTCTTACGCCCGGCGAGAATTATGTATGCCTCCGAGTAAACTGCGCCACCTGGAAACACGGCGAGCGGGGATAAACACGTTTTCCTTCTTATAAGGCAACCTTCTACAGATAATATTCACGAAGTGTTCTTCAGGTTGCCTCAGATATTTCAGAAATGTTTCTTGCCTCAGGCCTGCCGCATATGCAAAACGTAAACATTTCATTTCATGTAATATTTATCAGGATAAGACATGACAAGAGTGGACCAGTCACTTCTGAGAAAAATTAGAGATTCTAAGTTGCTCCACTATGTAATGACACGGGCACGGGCTTGCGATCTGTCTTTTATGCCATCGATTTCCGTGTTACACATACTTGGCCACTGCGTTGCGGCTGCCATCTTGGAGGAGGCAGTCTGTTTCCTGCCAGCGCTGTTTCCGCAGCCAATATTAACCGCGACGAATCATTCAGTCAACGCTAAATGGCCCATCTGGCTGAGGCAGACAAGGGCGCTATAATACTCCATGCAGAGGGATCTTCAAATGCCGACATAGCGAGAACTATGGGTCTTCACAAGTCGACGGTAGCCAGGTGGATCAGACGAAAGGAAGAGAGTGGTAACTTGAATGGGAGGCCTCATGGCCGTCGCCGCAAAACAACGCAAGCTCAGGATCAGCAGATACGCCGTTTCAGTGAGAACCACCCATTTGTCAACGCACGACAAATCAGCAAATTCATGAAGCTTGGAATGAGTTACTTGAATCTCCTAGTTCTGTGGCTCGAGTTGTGGGCTCAATGCCCAACAGACTTCCAGCTGTTGTGGAAGCCAAAGGAGGCTATACGCGATTTTTTTTTACAGACTTCTGTTTTATGTAATTTCAAGGAAACGCAATAAGTGGAATGGGGACAAACAAATTAATTCACAGCAAGATATGTAATATTTAATTTGATAAGAGAAGAAATACTCACCTTATATATTCATTCAGTCTCTATAAAATACGTGACACACGTGTGTATGCAAGAAGGGTACAAAACAGTTCAGCACAAAATAAAAATGTTGAGGAGAAGCTCCCCGATGAAGACGTAATTGCAGAACAAAGGTTGGGCTAGAAGGAGAGGTAAGGAGGCCCGAAAAAGCAGAACAAAATCAAATACCCAATAGACTTTGAGTAGTTGTCGCAGCAAAGGGCGGTTGGTATATGCGATTCGGAGCAACTGTACAAGAATAGTTTTATTTACTGATTTTTGAGGCTTTATTTTGTGACGGCTAAACAGTGCTGCATCATGAGACCCGCTATTTTTCCACATGTGGCTAAACATCAGAGCTGAAAAAATTTTGAGAGGTACCGAAGTTCTCTGGAAGAGTAAAGTGTTTTAGACAAGAAGATGATTTTTAGTTCATTTCATTTTAACCATTCACACTATGCTTCGACATTCTAATCTTTGATTTCATTTTATTATTACGTATCTTTCCTTCAGTGAAAGTCAACGGTAGTAAGTTTCAAGATATGAAGAATAACTGAATGTTTTTAATTTGTGGAATAGCGTATTTAACAGTTCATATTTTCAACAAATCTGTAGTTATAGGACATATTAAGAAGCAAGTAAAAATGGCACTGTGGAAAGATCAGGTTGGCCTCTAAAGGGTAACGACGGTAAAATAGCAAATACTAAACAATGGGTAACAACTATTGTTGATGGTGAGTAGCCGTAATCGATATGTCACTTTTCCGTAATTGTATTTCTGAAGTTTATCGTCAATCCTAGGACTGACATCGATACTCTGTTTTACGTAAAGAATACAACCTTCAAAATTTATTTAGCAGCGCAGAATATTAAATCACAGTTTATAGATCAGGAACCTAATCCAACTGCCTTTAATTTTATTCTCACGGATGACTTTGGGACAGTAAATAACAAGAGAAATAACAAAACTCTCAGAATCAATATATAGAATTCAAGTGTCCAGTGGATTCAAAAGTTTGCTATAATAGCGATTAATTGCTTTTACAGACTCCTTCATGCCTACATTTTCTATCAGACAATGTTTGAAACTAGGACTAAGAAGGTAAACAATTTTTCCACAAATTGTCAAATTGGAAGTCGGAGAGACAGTTACACAAATTACGATGACAACAAACGTTTTTCAAGTAAACTGATCACAGGAGGAATCCAACGCATTTATTGTGAGTTACATGCACAGTATGTAAACTGGCAACGCCACCAACACACAATACCACTAACAAGGGAACATCCCCATCGCACCGCCCTCAGATTTAGTTATAAGTTGATGCAGGGGATAGGCCTTGAAAAACTGAACACAGATCAATCGAGAAAACAGGAAGAAGTTGTGTGGAAGTACGAAAAAAATAAGCAAAATATACAAACTGAGTAGTCCATGCGCAAGATAGGCAACATCAAGGATAGGGTGAGCTCAGGAGCGCCGTGATCCCGTGGTTAGCGCACGCAGCTGCGGAACGAGAGGTCCTTCCGTCAAATTTTCCCAGGAGTGAAAAGTTTAATTTTTATTTTCAGACAATTATTATCTGTCCGTCCGTCCGTCCGATGCGAGGTAACCGCGCCGTAGTATGATGACGCTACACCTAAAAAACATCGAAAGACATGACGTCAGTCGACTATAGCGCACGGAAGAGAGAGTATTCCTGCTAATGAGGCTCCCTGGCTGGCAGTTAACTGTTCGCTACTTTGGACGAGAGTGCATTAAATACGTGCGATGCATTGCGTGGGCAATATGAATCCAGCAAATATAGCTCGTGACTCCAATAACAATGTCAATGAATATTTTCCGAACTGTAAGGCATCGGAAAGTTCCTTAAGGGATCGAACGATTGTCGAACATTTGTATGATTATTTCCTACATTTGTTGAATAACAGTACGTGTGGTGATGATTGTCTGAAAATAAAAAAAATCAAACAACTAACCCGAGGGAAGACTTAAACCAACGACCTCTCGTTCTGCAGCTCCTCACGCTAACCACGCGACCACTGCGCTCCCGTGCTCAAGCTATCCTTGATGTTGCTTATCATGCACACGGACTACTCAGTTTGTTTGGTTTGAATATTTTTTTCATAGGTCCACACAACTTCTTCCTGTTTTTCGAATGATCTGTGTTCAGTTTTCAAGGCCTATCCACTGTGTCAACTTATAACTAAATCTGAGGAGAGTGCGATGGGAAGGTTCCCTTGTTAGCTATGAAACAACTGTAGCAAAACGGAGCATCCTCGTTATCCATGTGATGGATAAGACGACTAATTCGCAACATAAATGTCAATGTAAGCATCAGTTTCTGTTGGAACGTGCTTCCCGGACCAAATAACATACATTTCCTACGTCTTCAATGCGAATCATGTAGCAAATGTAATTTAAAGGACATAAAAATATCGAGTGAATTTACTAAAATAATTATGAACCACTTGAATTTGCATTCAACAGGCAATGTTCAGAAGTCTGGTGTAGCAGTACTGCATGCTCTAATTCGAAACAACAAAAATCAACAGAGTAACTATTATTGAACGTCATCAGGTCACTCATCGAGCATTCCTATGCAGTACTGTTACTGGTGACGTGTTATGATGCCTTTATCGTTAACTTCCTAAGAAGAAATGAAAGGCTGAGCCCCACCAAAAGACGTAAACTCGAGGAGAGAGTTGCGTGAACATATTATTTTACATCTGATAAATCCAAAAGTGTGTTTTGGGCTACGAATTCTGCCCCCAGGGTGTGTGCAACACAGCTGGAATTTGTTGCCAACAACTGAGTCACCTTTCGGTCACAGTGTAAGAAAATCGAGCAACAAAACTACATCACCTGTGCTACTGCATGATAACGCACTATGTTGATTTGAGAAACAAAACTATCCAGGAGATTGATAGGAAAGTCGTCTCTCAGGCACATTTGTATTGATAGGGAAGTCCTCTCTCAAGCACTTGTCCCTCTCGTCATATATTTGTAAAATTTTACCTTTCCCACTCTAGATCGATCAACCGTCAAGGCAATTCATTTCTAGACGAAAATACTTTTAAAACTACTCTGGTTTATTGACATCGTTAGAACAAGTAGGTTTCTACAGGCGTAGAATTTGTAAACAACTTTAGCATTGTCATATCGTTTTAGATATCGTGAAAGAAAATTCTGCTGCTAATTAATTTCTCTTTGATAATTACTGTTGCGTTTAGTAAACTAATGGAAAATGCAATTAAAATATTCACTGTACTAATACAAACTAAAGTCAGCTTAATACAGAAACATCACGACGGCAGTCTATCTTAATAAAGCATTAAGTTTCTGTGAGACAATTGGGCTTATTTTAACACGAATTAGTAGGATATTACAGACTTTACACTTAGAAAAGATCTGTATTTATTTCATTTCCTGTACCATTCGTAAGTGTTATGAAAATGGGGCTTTTCATAGATAAAATTATGTATTCACAACAACAAAAAAATGTCGGCAGAAAACAAAAGTGGCATTATGAATCTGGCAGTACCGTAAGGTTTTCACTCTGACACTAAGAGTTACTGAAAGTAGCAAGAAGAATTTTGCTCGAGCGTTGTCTTACGATTCCCTTAATAAGTTTTTATCTGCCTGCTTGTAGCTGTGCTACAAAAGAATTAAAAATCTGGCTTTCAGCAAGTCTCGAAAGGCGAACAAAAGCAGCTTGCACCTGGTTACTAAGCATGTTACCTGGGGACTGGTTTTTTCTTAAAGCGGGAAGACATCCTTTTGTGGTTCAATTGGCAAATGTCAGTCAGACGTGTGACGTTAGTCTAAGCGTTTCGGTGTGTTGAATTTGTACCAATGATTTTTGTACACGTTTTTTCTGTCCCAAATAGAGTTGAAGTCTCCCATTAGTATTTTCACGTCATCTTGGTGAATTTTGCTCATGGTATTTTCGAGTGTGTTCCAGAATTTTTCAACATTGTCGGTGTTTTTCTTATTTTCGATGTTGGTGGGTTCAAATGGTTCAAATGGCTCTGAGCACTATGGGACTTAACTGCTGTGGTCATCAGTCCCCTAGAACTTAGAACTAGTTAAACCTAACTAACCTAAGGACATCGCACACATCCATGCCCGAGGCAGGATGCGAACCTGCGACCGTAGCGGTCGCGCGGTTCCAGACTGTAGCGCCTAGAACCTCTCGAACACTCCGGCCGTCGATGTTGGTGGGGACACGTGCATTGATGAGTGTATATGTTTTACTGGGGCTCTGAATGACCATAGTCATAAGTCGCTTGTTGACGGGCCAGCCGCGGTGGCCGAGCGGTTCTTGGCTCTTCAGTCCGGAACCGCGCGACTGCTACGGTCGCAGGTTCGAATCCAGCCTTGGGCATGAATTTGTGTGATGTCCTTAGATTAGCTAGGTATAAGTAGTTCTAAGTTCTAGGAGACTGATGACCTCCACTGTTAAGTTCCATAGTGCTCAGAGCCATTGGAACCTTTTGATTGTCGATCGGTGTGAATTCTTTGGCAGAGTTGATAGATCGGTGTTCGAGAAATGCAATGCCGAAGATTGGTACGCCTTTCGTTACCTTTTGTTGTATTCTGCTCTTGAAGATGCAATGGTTTCCCTAATACAAGGTTTCATTGTCAGTTAGTCGTGGTTCTTGAAGTGCAAGGATGAGAATTTTTTGTCGGTCCATTTCTTTTGTGAGATTATTTAGTTTTCGTTTTTGTATCAAGGTATCGATGTTTACTTTTAAATGCATGTTTTTTGCTTGTAGGGAAATTTACCAGAGACCTTCGATATTCTCTGTCGTGCTAACCTGGACTCCCCAGAATCCGAAAATCCAACTGCCGCCTGTCGACAGCCGGGTTGTGTACCACCTGGGATAAAGTTGACTTTGCTTGCATAGCTTACGTTTGCTTGTGTTTCATTGGTTGTGCTTGGGTGATACCAGGACCGGACAGGACCAGAGGGTGTTGAAGCCTTTGAAAGCAAATATTTTCAGCCAAGCTCATTGAGCTAACACGGTGACCAGAGTAACGGTGATTTTCACTCAGACGTGTCTGGATTTTGCGTTCAACGGATTGAGTAGCCGTTCAGGATTGTGTTAGTATTTGGTTCACCCCTAGTATTTGATTTCCTCGGTACCACCCATATGGGGGAGGGTTTCCACTATCCGCCACACGCGATTATTATTATTATTATTATTATTATTGTCATTATGTCTCAGCAAATCCCATATGGTGTATCTTCCCACCACTGAAATAGATGTGTATTGTTCGATTCAGTATTTCCATCACATAAATGTGGTTTATAATTACGTTACATTGCTACTAGTAGACATATTTCTCACTTTTTCTTAGACAGTTGCTACCTGTTACTCCATCATAGGAATTTATGTGCGAAGCATTGTTGAAATACAGACGTTCAAATTATCCGATTTCTGTAATTTCATTTCGATACCAGATCGTTCTAATCGGATTCAGCCAGGTAGTCTTAATGTGGATATCCGACCACGACTGTCATCATATGATAGACTGTGTAAACCACATTCTTTATCGGACTGTTGAATATAGATCACTTATCTATGACAGGACCTGAATTCTTAAACACTGTGGAAAATAATAATCCGATGTGCTTATTACAAATACGTTATTCCAATATAAATATGTGAACTAACGAGATAACAGTTTATTTACAGGAGCAGAACTAATGTTCAAATGTGTGTGAAATCGTATGGGACTTAACTGCTAAGGTCATCAGTACCTAAGCTTACACACTACTTAACCTAAATCATCCTAAGGACAAACACACACACCCATGCCCGAGGGAGGACTCGAACCTCCGCCGGGATCAGCCACGCAGCTCATGACTGCAGCGCCCCTGACCGCTCGGCTAATCCCGCGCGGCTACTAAAAGTATACTCGTCCACAAAACCCATGTGGACAATTATCTGATAATCGGTCAAGCTTTGCTTTGTCGCAGCTCTTTAGGATACAAGTCCATTTACTTTCAGGCTCTTACATACAATTCTTGCAATGCAAGGTAATTGAAAAAACTCATCCACTCGACGCCAACTGAGGAACTGACTGGTGCATGTGTTGTTCAACACACAGTAGTTGTCACCCTCACTGGAATCAATGAGTGTGTGCGTGTGTGTGTGTGTGTGTGTGTGTGTGTGTGTGTGTGTGTGTGTGTGTGAGTGAGGTTTCGTGTTAATGCACAATCTGAATCAATACTATTAACATCAGACAGACAACCGGGCATCAAATATGACTGTAAAGTATGTTAATGCGATGGGAAGTTACAAACTGAATTTTCACCTAACCCACGTCCTGCATATTACGTTAAGTAAGATGTATTAACTCCATAGTATCGTTAGCAGAGAGTGCGCTCTTGTTGTCGAGGCCTGCGACAAGCGCAGCGATCAGCACTGCCCAATGCCGCCGCGATTTGTTTATGTTGGCTGAGCGTGGACACTGCAGCAGACCCTTCGCCATAAACAGAAAGAAATCACCTTGGCTCTGACTGCAGTGAGCGGATATCACTGCCTGCGTGTTCTTATAGTAACCAACGTGAGACTCTACTCACAGGTGCCATGGAGCAATTGCAACGGGTATCATGTCATTAGTCATGAGAATATTAACCAGTGATGAAATGTCCACTCTATTTGAATCCTAAGAAAATAGGAACCTTCTCACAAAGGAATGTGAGGTGATATCAAAATTTCTCCAACATACAAAAATTAACTGCAGGGCTTTCATGTATGCAGTAGTAGCACACAAGGAAATAATATGTCTTGGAAGCGTATATTTCATTTCCTCTTCTCATATTAACGTCCTTGTTTTAGAATGAAGTGAGAAAATTAACGCGAAAAACTTAAGTTCCTGAGAAGCATATAAGTCATTTCCTCGTCTCATATCATAGCTTTTGTTTTAGTATGAGGTGAAAAAATAAACAGTTTACGGCTCTGAAACATAATATGACACCAGATTCTTATCGTAGGCGCTATCGGAAAAGCAAAAAGCAGGGAGCTGTCCATTCTTTTGTCCTAAAGAGCGGCGACAAAGCAAAGCTTGACCGATTATCAGATAATTGTCCACATGGGTTTTGTGGACGAGTATACTTTTAGTAGCCGCGCGGGATTAGCCGAGCGGTCAGGGGCGCTGCAGTCATGAGCTGAGTGGCTGATCCCGGCGGAGGTTCGAGTCCTCCCTCGGGCATGGGTGTGTGTGTTTGTTCTTAGGATGATTTAGGTTAAGTAGTGTGTAAGCTTAGGTACTGATGACCTTAGCAGTTAAGTCCCATACGATTTCACACACATTTGAACATTAGTTCTGCTCCTGTAAATAAACTGTTATCTCGTTAGTTCACATATTTATATTGGAATAACGTATTTGTAATAAGCACATCGGATTATTATTTTCCACAGTGTTTAAGAATTCAGGTCCTGTCATAGATAAGTGATCTATATTCAACAGTCCGATAAAGAATGTGGTTTACACAGTCTATCATATGATGACAGTCGTGGTCGGATATCCACATTAAGACTACCTGGCTGAATCCGATTAGAACGATCTGGTATCGAAATGAAATTACAGAAATCGGATAATTTGAACATCTGTATTTCAACAATGCTTCGCACATAAATTCCTATGATGGAGTAACAGGTAGCAACTGTCTAAGAAAAAGTGAGAAATATGTCTACTAGTAGCAATGTAACGTAATTATAAACCACATTTATGTGAAGGAAATACTGAATCGAACAATACACATCTATTTCAGTGGTGGGAAGATACACCATATGGGATTTGCTGAGACATAATGACAATAATAATAATAATAATAATAATAATCGCGTGTGGCGGATAGTGGAAACCCTCCCCCATATGGGTGGTACCGAGGAAATCAAATACTAGGGGTGAACCAAATACTAACACAATCCTGAACGGCTACTCAATCCGTTGAACGCAAAATCCAGACACGTCTGAGTGAAAATCACCGTTACTCTGGTCACCGTGTTAGCTCAATGAGCTTGGCTGATAATATTTGCTTTCAAAGGCTTCAACACCCTCTGGTCCTGTCCGGTCCTGGTATCACCCAAGCACAACCAATGAAACACAAGCAAACGTAAACTATGCAAGCAAAGTCAACTTTATCCCAGGTGGTACACAACCCGGCTGTCGACAGGCGGCAGTTGGATTTTCGGATTCTGGGGAGTCCAGGTTAGCACGACAGAGAATATCGAAGATCTCTGGTAAATTTCCCTACAAGCAAAAAACATGCATTTAAAAGTAAACATCGATACCTTGATACAAAAACGAAAACTAAATAATCTCACAAAAGAAATGGACCGACAAAAAATTCTCATCCTTGCACTTCAAGAACCACGACTAACTGACAATGAAACCGTGCATTAGGGAAACCATTGCATCTTCAAGAGCAGAATACAACAAAAGGTAACGAAAGGCGTACCAATCTTCGGCATTGCATTTCTCGAACACCGATTTATCAACTCTGTCAAAGAAATCACACCGATCGACAATCAAAAGGTTCCAATGGCTCTGAGCACTATGGAACTTAACAGTGGAGGTCATCAGTCTCCTAGAACTTAGAACTACTTATACCTAGCTAATCTAAGGACATCACACAAATTCATGCCCAAGGCTGGATTCGAACCTGCGACCGTAGCAGTCGCGCGGTTCCGGACTGAAGAGCCAAGAACCGCTCGGCCACCGCGGCTGGCCCGTCAACAAGCGACTTATGACTATGGTCATTCAGAGCCCCAGTAAAACATATATACTCATCAATGCACGTGTCCCCACCAACATCGACGGCCGGAGTGTTCGAGAGGTTCTAGGCGCTACAGTCTGGAACCGCGCGACCGCTACGGTCGCAGGTTCGCATCCTGCCTCGGGCATGGATGTGTGCGATGTCCTTAGGTTAGTTAGGTTTAACTAGTTCTAAGTTCTAGGGGACTGATGACCACAGCAGTTAAGTCCCATAGTGCTCAGAGCCATTTGAACCATTTGAACCCACCAACATCGAAAATAAGAAAAACACCGACAATGTTGAAAAATTCTGGAACACACTCGAAAATACCATGAGCAAAATTCACCAAGATGACGTGAAAATACTAATGGGAGACTTCAACTCTATTTGGGACAGAAAAAACGTGTACAAAAATCATTGGTACAAATTCAACACACCGAAACGCTTAGACTAACGTCACACGTCTGACTGACATTTGCCAATTGAACCACAAAAGGATGTCTTCCCGCTTTAAGAAAAAACCAGTCCCCAGGTAACATGCTTAGTAACCAGGTGCAAGCTGCTTTTGTTCGCCTTTCGAGACTTGCTGAAAGCCAGATTTTTAATTCTTTTGTAGCACAGCTACAAGCAGGCAGATAAAAACTTAATAAGGGAATCGTAAGACAACGCTCGAGCAAAATTCTTCTTGCTACTTTCAGTAACTCTTAGTGTCAGAGTGAAAACCTTACGGTACTGCCAGATTCATAATGCCACTTTTGTTTTCTGCCGACATTTTTTTGTTGTTGTGAATACATAATTTTATCTATGAAAAGCCCCATTTTCATAACACTTACGAATGGTACAGGAAATGAAATAAATACAGATCTTTTCTAAGTGTAAAGTCTGTAATATCCTACTAATTCGTGTTAAAATAAGCCCAATTGTCTCACAGAAACTTAATGCTTTATTAAGATAGACTGCCGTCGTGATGTTTCTGTATTAAGCTGACTTTAGTTTGTATTAGTACAGTGAATATTTTAATTGCATTTTCCATTAGTTTACTAAACGCAACAGTAATTATCAAAGAGAAATTAATTAGCAGCAGAATTTTCTTTCACGATATCTAAAACGATATGACAATGCTAAAGTTGTTTACAAATTCTACGCCTGTAGAAACCTACTTGTTCTAACGATGTCAATAAACCAGAGTAGTTTTAAAAGTATTTTCGTCTAGAAATGAATTGCCTTGACGGTTGATCGATCTAGAGTGGGAAAGGTAAAATTTTACAAATATATGACGAGAGGGACAAGTGCTTGAGAGAGGACTTCCCTATCAATACAAATGTGCCTGAGAGACGACTTTCCTATCAATCTCCTGGATAGTTTTGTTTCTCAAATCAACATAGTGCGTTATCATGCAGTAGCACAGGTGATGTAGTTTTGTTGCTCGATTTTCTTACACTGTGACCGAAAGGTGTCTCAGTTGTTGGCAAAAAATTCCAGCTGTGTTGCACACACCCTGGGGGCAGAATTCGTAGCCCAAAACACACTTTAGGATTTATCAGATGTAAAATAATATGTTCACGCAACTCTTTCCTCGAGTTACGTCTTTTGGTGGGGCTCAGCCTTTCATTTCTTCTTAGGAAGTTAACGATAAAGGCATCATAACACGTCACCAGTAACAGTACTGCATAGGAATGCTCGATGAGTGACCTGATGACGTTCAATAATAGTTACTCTGTTGATTTTTGTTGTTTCGAATTAGAGCATGCAGTACTCCTACACCAGACTTCTGAACATTGCAAATTCAAGTGGTTCATAATTATTTTAGTAAATTCACTCGATATTTTTATGTCCTTTAAATTACATTTGCTACATGATTCGCATTGAAGACGTAGGAAATGTATGTTATTTGGTCCGGGAAGCACGTTCCAACAGAAACTGATGCTTACATTGACATTTATGTTGCTAATTAGTCGTCTTATCCATCACATGGATAACGAGGATGCTCCGTTTTGCTACAGTTGTTTCATAGCTAACAAGGGAACCTCCCCATCGCACCCTCCTCAGTTTTAGTTATAAGTTGACACAGTGGATAGGCCTTGAAAACTGAACACAGATCATTCGAAAAACAGGAAGAAGTTGTGTGGACCTATGAAAAAAATATTCAAACCAAACAAACTGAGTAGTCCGTGTGCATGATAAGCAATATCAAGGATAGCTTGAGCACGGGAGCGCAGTGGTCGCGTGGTTAGCGTGAGGAGCTGCAGAACGAGAGGTCGTTGGTTTAAGGCTTCCCTCGGGTTAGTTGTTTGATTTTTTTTATTTTCAGACAATCATCACCACACGTACTGTTATTCAACAAATGTAGGAAATAATCATACAAATGTTCGACAATCGTTCGATCCCTTAAGGAACTTTCCGATGCCTTACAGTTCGGAAAATATTCATTGACATTGTTATTGGAGTCACGAGCTATATTTGCTGGATTCATATTGCCCACGCAATGCATCGCACGTATTTAATGCACTCTCGTCCAAAGTAGCGAACAGTTAACTGCCAGCCAGGGAGCCTCATTAGCAGGAATACTCTCTCTTCCGTGCGCTATAGTCGACTGACGTCATGTCTTTCGATGTTTTTTAGGTGTAGCGTCATCATACTACGGCGCGGTTACCTCGCATCGGACGGACGGACGGACAGATAATAATTGTCTGAAAATAAAAATTAAACTTTTCACTCCTGGGAAAATTTGACGGAAGGACCTCTCGTTCCGCAGCTGCGTGCGCTAACCACGGGATCACGGCGCTCCTGAGCTCACCCTATCCTTGATGTTGCCTATCTTGCGCATGGACTACTCAGTTTGTATATTTTGCTTATTTTTTTCATACTTCCACACAACTTCTTCCTGTTTTCTCGATTGATCTGTGTTCAGTTTTTCAAGGCCTATCCCCTGTATCAACTTATAACTAAATCTGAGGGCGGTGCGATGGGGATGTTCCCTTGTTAGTGGTATTGTGTGTTGGTGGCGTTGCCAGTTTACATACTGTGCATGTAACTCACAATAAATGCGTTGGATTCCTCCTGTGATCAGTTTACTTGAAAAACGTTTGTTGTCATCGTAATTTGTGTAACTGTCTCTCCGACTTCCAATTTGACAATTTGTGGAAAAATTGTTTACCTTCTTAGTCCTAGTTTCAAACATTGTCTGATAGAAAATGTAGGCATGAAGGAGTCTGTAAAAGCAATTAATCGCTATTATAGCAAACTTTTGAATCCACTGGACACTTGAATTCTATATATTGATTCTGAGAGTTTTGTTATTTCTCTTGTTATTTACTGTCCCAAAGTCATCCGTGAGAATAAAATTAAAGGCAGTTGGATTAGGTTCCTGATCTATAAACTGTGATTTAATATTCTGCGCTGCTAAATAAATTTTGAAGGTTGTATTCTTTACGTAAAACAGAGTATCGATGTCAGTCCTAGGATTGACGATAAACTTCAGAAATACAATTACGGAAATGTGACATATCGATTACGGCTACTCACCATCAACAATAGTTGTTACCCATTGTTTAGTATTTGCTATTTTACCGTCGTTACCCTTTAGAGGCCAACCTGATCTTTCCACAGTGCCATTTTTACTTGCTTCTTAATATGTCCTATAACTACAGATTTGTTGAAAATATGAACTGTTAAATACGCTATTCCACAAATTAAAAACTTCCAGTTATTCTTCATATCTTGAAACTTACTACCGTTGACTTTCACTGAAGGAAAGATACGTAATAATAAAATGAAATCAAAGATTAGAATGTCGAAGCATAGTGTGAATGGTTAAAATGAAATGAACTAAAAATCATCTCCTTGTCTAAAAGACGTTATTCTTCCAGAGAACTTCGGCACCTCAAAATTTTTTACACCTCTGATGTTCAGCCACATGTGGACAAATAGCGGGTCTCATGATGCAGCACTGTTTAGCCGTCACAAAATGAAGCCTCAAAAATCAGTCCACATTCCATTTACTGCGTTTCCTTGAAATTATATAAAATATACGTCTGTAAGTAAAAAAAAAAAAAGACGAAGAAGAAAGAAACAAAGCTTGAAACAGCTGATTGGTGAAGCCTCCTTTGGCTTCCACAACAGCTCGAAGTCTGTTGGGCATTGAGCCCACAACTCGAGCCACATAACTAGGAGATTCAAGTAACTCATTCCAAGCGTCATGAATCACATCAGAAAGCTGTCGGCGAGTCGACGGTGACTGCCCTTTTCTCGTATTGCTCTGGCCATTTCTGCCCAGATATTCTCAATGGGATTCGTGTCAGCTCCTTTAGGTGGCCATTCCGTTACAGTAATATTACTATGGTCGTCGACCCGCCTCTTAACCACACGTGCCATATGAATAGACGAGCGATCTTGTTGGAACATGATCTGATCATCGCCAAATCTTGCTGCCACAGCAGGCAACATCACGTTCTCCAGAATTGATATGTAATTGCGCGCATCGAATCTTCCTTCCACTTCCCACAGGAGCCCACACCCTTCGGCCGATATCCACGCCCATACCGTTACCGACTACAAATGGCTCTGAGCACTGTGGGACTTAACATCTGTGGTCATCAGTCCCCTAGAACGTAGAACTACTTAAACCTAACTAACCTAAGGACATCACACACATCCATGCGCGAGGCAGGATTCGAACCTGCGACCGTAGCGGTCACGCGGTTCCAGACTGAAGCGCCTCGAACCGCACGGCCACACCGGCCGGCACCGACAACCTGCCACTCCTTCGGCAACTGTAAATATATTTTCGATTATACCTAGCAGATTTAGGCCGGTAAACTAGTACTTTTCCGGATGATGCCGTAGAGAAAACTTTTTGGTGCGTGAAAATCTCTCGCCTCCAAAACTGGAGAGGTTTGTCGCCATTTTCAGTAGCAAAAGCAAGGCAAGCTTCTCTTTGGGAAACAGTCAATGTCTCTTTCACAGCAGCGCTTCTTGCTCTCAGTCCACCTTCCCTTACACGAGGAGTGACGGTCTTACTGCTAACATTGAGACCCAAAGTTTGCTGAATTTGTCGTGCGTTGACAAATGGGTGGTTCTCACTGAAACGGCGTATCTGCTGATCCTGAGCTGCTGTTGTTTTGCGGCGACGGCCATGAGGCCTCCCATTCAAGTTACCACTCTCTTCCTTTCGTCTGATCCGCCTGGCTACCGTCGACTTGTGAAGACCCATAGTTCTTGCTATGTCGGCATTTGAAGATCCCTCTGCATGGAGTTCTATTATAGCGCCCTTGTCTGCCTCAGCCAGATGGGCCATTTAGCGTTGACTGAATGATTCGTCGCGGTTAATATTGGCTGCGGAAACAGCGCTGGCAGGAAACAGACTGCCTCCTCCACGATGGCAGCCACAACGCAGTGGCCAAGTATGTGTAACACGGAAATCGATGGCATAAAAGAGAGATCGCAAGCCCATACCCGTGTCATTACATAGTGGCGCAACTTAAAATCTCTAATTTTTCTCAGAAGGGACTGGTCCACTCTTGTCATGTCTTATCCTGATAAATATTACATGAAATGAAATGTTTACGTTTTGCATATGCGGCAGGCCTGAGGCAAGAAACATTTCTGAAATATCTGAGGCAACCTGAAGAACACTTCATGAATTTTATCTGTAGAGGTTTGCCTTATAAGAAGGAAAACGTTTTTATCCCCCTCGCCGTGTTTCCAGGTGGCGCAGTTTACTCGGAGGCATACATAATTCTCGCCGGGCGTAAGAAGCGACTCGACGAGCGAGGGGAACTCGCCAAGTGTCATAGGCTGATTGTCCCGAAACTTTGCTCACAAGGGGAGGCCGCCAAATGTGAAATTCAGATTCGATTCATACTGCGCATAATAAAAGCTAATGGCCAGAGGTGTAATGTGGCAAAGCACCAAGATGCACTTCTCAGCTGTTGTCGAGAAAATCGACAGTTAGAAGAAACCGTTGCGGTGAAATACTCTCTACGATTAATAATTTTCTACAGCGTCGTGGCGCAGCGGTAAGCGCTCGAGTTCGTAATCCGAAGGTCGCCGGATCGAATCTCACGCCATGCAACATTTTTTTATTATTATTATTTTTTTGTAATTCAAATATATATATATATATATATATATATATATATATATATATATATATATATAAACTATTAATGAATTGCTTATGCATGTTGGTGAAGGCGGATCGCTCTTCAGTTGTACCGCCTCCATTTTACCGTTTGTTTAACAGGGTGTACCAAAGCTCTCACGTCCGCACTGATTTTCGACGGTGTTATAAGTTGTGCTAGGGACCGCATCTACCTTCTTTCGAAGTTAGCAGGCAACTACGCTGTTATGCGGCGGCTCGTTTCGGCCCATTCAACATCTGTCCTTCAAGTGTAACGAGCGATTAACGGAGTTTATATTTCATACCTGCCACAGCAAATTTGTGTTCGTGGGGTTTCTATTCTAATTCGAACGTTTGACTTACGCTATACGTATTCGTTTCGGAATATCGTTTCTACGTCTTCCGCTAACTATACGTGGTTAACATTATGAAGACAATTAATAACATTTGTGAAATACAAATTTGTTTGCGGAAAACATAATGATGTTCGAAGTCGCCAGTTTTTCCACGACAAACGACTTTCAACAACTTATTATATGCATAATTGTAGCAACCTGTTGCCGGGAATTATATATATATATATATATATATATATATATGTGTGTGTGTGTGTGTGTGTGTGTGTGTGTGTGTGTTTATACACACATTTGAATTACAAAAAACAAATACTAAAAAAAAAAAGTTGCATGGAGCGAGATTCGATCCGCCGACCTTCGGATTACGAACTCGAGCGCTTACCGCTGCGCCACGACGCTGTAGAAAATTATGAATCGTAGAGAGTATTTCACCGCAGCGGTTTCTTCTAACTGTCGATTTTCTCGACAACGGCTGAGAAGTGCATCTTGGTGCTTTGCCACATTACACCTCTGGCCATGAGCTTTTATTATGCGCAGTATGAATCGAATCTGAATTTCACAATTGGCGGCCTCCCCTTGTCAGTGAAGGAGAGGACAAAATAAGCGAACTTGTGTTTCGGCTTATCTGCAGACACTCGACCGTTTCCGAGAAAACGACGGCCAAAGTTATCAACGCGCTGTTGCTCTAGTGTAGATACGTTCTGCAGCCGAGAACGCAATTGAAGCGGTGGCTCAGTGGCTACCGTCGTTCCTTCTTAGCATTGATTCCCGTGTTCGAGACCATATTGGGTTTTTTAATTATTTTATTTTCCTGCCTCTCTATCAGAATTATCTTCGAATGTTTTTTTTTCTAATTTATGTTGAAATAATGTTGTCATTACTCGACAATTAACTTTATGTGTAATTAATGAATTAAAAAAATAATAAACGAATGAGACAAGCTGATATAAAATCATCTCGTCTGCCTCATGTATCGTTATATCCAAATGGTTTATCAATGTTAATCTACATTTAGATCCGATAATGGCACCTTTAGTGTGTTGAAACCGGTTATCCAGTAGACAGTATTTAAGCGATCTTGGCTTCTGAATTATTTCTACAACAGAGTGATCGCCCCACTACGCACTGTGTGTTCCCTTTTTAACTTATTTCTTTACACAGTAAATTAACTGACGAATAACGACAACAGTGTTTCATCATAAATTGGAATAAACATTCGTAGATAATTCAGAGAGTGAGGGGGGAAAAAAGGAAAAACCGGGTTTCGAACTCGCAGCGCAAAGTTCCGAAGTCGCTATGGTAGCCGCAGAGCCACCGCTTCAGTTGAATCCTTAACCGCTAAGCGGTATCTACACTATAGCAACAACGCATTGAACACTTTGACCGTCGTTTTCTCAGAAGCGGTAGAGTTTAAGCTTATTTTGTCCCCTCTTTCAATGAGCGTAGTTAAAAGCAAGATCGGGGTCTGACACTTGGCGTGCCCCCTCGTAAATTGCGTGCGTTGGGATTCAGTAGACAGAATGCGTCCACTTTCCTCGACTACTCATTGACATGTTTGGAAACTTTCTTTGTTGTAGTTGCACTTTGCATTATGAGGGCTGGTTTTCCTGATGAGGATCTACTTATGGACTTTGCCCCTAATTTACGTTACTGTGTAGTAGACCTACTGCAACTACTTAAACCGGAAACGTTTGTTTGTTTGGATACTCCGCTTCTTAGTTGCTACATTGCGCTAAAATATTTTCCTTTTTTTCAAAACGGCAAGTTAAGATGACCACTGCAACATGGTAAGATCAGTAACAATTTAATACTTTGAAACAGTTATGTGTGGTGTACGAGGAGTCTAGTGTTGTTGACTGAGGAATACATTAAACACGAAAGCTGCGTCCAATAACAATAATTAACTTTCGGTTACATGACAAAACACAAGTCGAAGCACTGTCAGTTCATCTCAGTACCCAGTAAAACTTAAACTGGAAAGATCGAAAACATACTTTTGTGGGGAAGGCAAACGAATGACTGCGTTTCATTGGCCGCACACTAAGAATACGCAACAGGCCAACTGAAAACACTGCCTACACTACGTTTGTCCGTCCACTGCTATAATATCCTTGACAGACGTGATTGACTGTGCACGCAAAAACGTCCAAGGAACGGTAGCACGCTTTGTAATGTCACGAAATAGGGGAGAGAGGATCCCAGATTTGATAATCGAGTTGGGGTAACATTCATGAAAACATATGCGTTTTTCGTTGCCACGAGATCTTTTCACGAAATTTCAATCACCACCATATGTTCTGAATGCCAAAACATTATTTCCTAGGGTACTTACACAAGAAGAAACCATAGTAATAATGTAATTCAAGGCTCGCAAGAAAAGATTTAAGTAGTCCCTTTTCCCGCACACTGTTAATGAGTGGGACGGTAGAGAAATAATCCGAACCTTCTGCCAGGCACGTAAGTCCGGATTGCAAAGAAATCCTGTTGATGTAGTCATGTAGATGTAACAACGAAATTATGTTGTAATTACGACATGTGACTTTCACTTGATCTGAACATCGAAGTTGTTTACTGTTTATTTACCTTTTGTTCATTAATTTCAGCCATATACGAACACCTAGGCGCGTTAAAGTGATATTGAAATAAAGTGTCATGCATGGACCAATAACAATAAGTTCCCACCTACTTGTTATAGTACTGCATTATCTGCCAGCGTATTCAGAAGTGGATATCGCATACGAAGTTCCTAGGGTGTTTGTAATGGATATTGCAGACGACTTCGACAAAGTTTGAATGTAGCTTCGTAAAAGTTCCGTGATCAAACGATCTGAGTTGCTGGAGAATACAGTTTATCCTCACTAGACAGTATATATTATCATTATACATGAGGTGAGTAGGGTTTCGCCGCGTTGCGGTGGCCGAGCGGTTCCAGGCGCTTCAGTGACGAACCGCACGACTGCTTCAGTCGCAGGTTGGAATTCTACCTCGGGCATAGATGTCTGTGATGCCCTTAGGCTAGCTAGGTTTAAGTAGTTCTAGGTCTAGGGGCTGATGACCTAATCAGTTAGGTCGCATAGTTCTTGAAGCCATTTTTTGACCTTTCGCGTAAATTTTCTTTACATAAACCGTCGTATCTTTTGATTGCGTTGACATAGAAGCTCACTTTTTTACACCAGCATGGGACCGGTTACAGCAAGAAGTGCGATACATTTCCGCTTATTATGTCCACCCGTTCTGGAGGTAAACGGATTTTAAGGGTTGGGTAGACCGATAGACGGTCAAGAAAGTGAGACAAGTAGGGTTCCGTATTTACCAGTTTAGGTGACGAAATCCTAACAACGAAAACACTGAAGATGAGGGCCGCATAAATAACACCCGCTACTCTTTATTCGAAATGTTCTAGTTGCTGTCGATACATAAGCATATTAGTCGTAGCTACGTTTTCGATCCAAATCACGTTTACAGGAATACAAATAGAATGTATTTGCCTATACACGTGGTAATTCACATCCCAGTATTAATGCCACCGCGTTTTAGAAGTACGAACATTCTCATTGCTAGCTAGCTTAAGAAACACTTCTGCCAATGAACGTTTTCTGGCTGTGGCGAGTCTAGTGGAGAATTCGAAACAATGCAGAATACGTTTGGCAGCTATGTAGCCGTTTATTTCCTGGGGTGGTGCAGAATTATCCTACAAAATTTACTCTCTAATAACAGTAATTTGTTATTTCGATAATCATCCCGAATGATTGTCGCATAAGTGGTGACATAAAGGAAGAAAATTCATGTTTTTGAGTCCAGAAAGCTCTATGCAACAGAAACTGCAGATTTTTATTGCGAAATTGCCGGCTTGTTCATGTCTGGGGTAATAATAGAGGGCTGTTTGCCTAGGTTGTCTGCTAGCATAGTGAAAGGAAGGTCTGGTTTGTTTTCGGTTCTAATCTCTATGGAGGCAGGTAGAATATCAGTAAAGCAATTTTAAGAAATTCTCGCGCACCTAATACGATTTATCGCTACCTTTATTCTGTACTGGCGCTCTGTGGATGTCAATATGACACTCTTGTAGAATTTCATACATGATACTGCCTCCTTTTTCCGCTTCTGTCAATAATGGAATTGACTTAAGTGTGGCACTGAATGATGTTTAAGTGAATTTCGTTATGAATCTTCACGCATTGCTAAATTTGCACACTTTCATGGTAGGTCAGCAATGGTAATCCAGTATGACTGGTCTGAACGTTGACACAGACCGTTTCGCGGGCGAATGCGGATAATATTTTGCTAATTCGTAACGGTCTGGGGTTCTTTGTCTGTTATCTGGATAAGCTGAAATTCATTTTTATTCGTCCGTTTCATACAAATTAGCGTTTCTTCTTTCAGTTCTGTCTTATGTTTACGTGTTGTATTTAACACACTAATCAGCATTAATATAGTCTTAGAAATTATGGAATACAGTCTAAAAAAGTTCAGATAGTTTGTCAATTTCACGCCTGCGCATAGTATGTTGGTAGCACTTCGTCGCCTTGCCTGTTATGTTGTGTAGCAGACTTTAAAGCCGTGCGGATCAGCATAACGAAAAGGCGAGGGGTCTCGCTCGTTTTGTCCACGACTGTACATCTCTTAAAAGGTCAATAACAAAAGTAGGAAAGAAAAACATAGGTACAAAGAAAGTAACAGCTTAAAAACCATGGATAACTGAAGAAACACTTCAGTTGATCGATGAAAGAAGAAATAACAAAAATGCTAAGTGAAATTCAGGAATACAGAAACACAAGTCACTGAAGAAGGAAATAAATAGAAAACTCAAGGAAGCTAAGACGAAATGGCTGCATGAAAAATGAGAAGAAATAGAAAAAGGAACTGTTGTCGGAAGGACAGACTCAGCATATAGAGAAGTCGTAACAATCTTCAGTGAAATTAGAGGCAAGGTTCATGACATTAAGAGTTCTTTGTTAAACGCAGAGGTGAGAGCGGATAGATGGCAAGAGTGCATTGAAGTCCTCCTTCAGGGAGAAATTAGTCCGATGTGACTTTATAAGAGACATGAGTAGATATAGAGGACACAGTTTTAGAATCAAAATTTAAAAGAGTTTTGGCAAACTTAAAATTATATAAGGCAGAAGGGTTCGATAGCATTATATCACAATTTCTAAAATCTGTGGGGGAAGTGGCAACAAAATGTATGAGTCTGGCGATATATCAACATATTTTCGGAAAATATCACACACAGTTCCAAAGACTGCAGGAGCTGAAGAGTGCGAGAAATACCGCATAGTCAGCTTTACAGCTCACACCCCTAAGTTACTTACAAGAATTACACGGAGAGGAATGGAAAAGAGAATTGGGGATGTCTTAGACGGCTTTCAGTTTGGTTTTATGAAGGGTAAAGGCACCAGAGGGGCAAGTGTGACGTTGCGGTTGATAATGGAAGCAAGACTAAATAAAGTCAAGACACATTCATAAGATTTTTCGACGTGATGAAACTTAGACAATGTCAAATGGTGCAATAAGCTCAAAATTGTGAAACGGAAGTAGGTTTAAGCTATAGGTAGAGACTGATAATTTACAACATGTTCAAGAGCCAATGGGGAATAATTAGACTGGATGGCCCAGATCTAAGCGCTCGGATAAAAAAGGGTGTCAAGCAGACATGTAGTCGTTTGCCGCTACGGTTCAGTCAATATATTGAAGAAGCAACGATGGGAATAAAAGAGTATTTCGGTAGTGGAACTAAACTTCAAGATAAAAGTGTACCAATGACACGATTCGCTGATAACGTTGCTATGTTCAGTGAAAGGGAAGAAGAATCACATGATCTGCTGAATGGAATAAACAGTGTAACGGCTACAGAATACATATTGAGAGTAAATCGATGAAAGACAAAGCTAATTGGAAATAGTAGAAAGAAACACAGCGAGAGAGTGACATTAGGTTGAAGTAGATGAAGTTACGGGATTCTACTGCCTAGGTAGTAGAATAAATGATGATGGACGTAGCCAGGAGGACATCAAGGCCAGACTAGCACTGTCCAAAAGGAAGTCCTGACCAGTAGAAGTCTACTAGTATTAAACATTAACGTTAATTTGACGAAGAAATTTCTCAAAATGTACGTTTTAAGCACAGCATTGCACGGTAGTGAAACATAGACTGTAAGAAAACCAGAACAGAAGGGAGTCGAGGTGTTTGAGATGTGGTGCTACAGGGCAATGCGGAAATTTAGGAGGATTGATGTAAGGCATGAGGAAGTTGTGCGCAGACTCGGAGAGGAAAGGAATATGTGGAAAAGACTGCCAAGAAGAAGGGACAGTACGATAGGACATCTTTTAAGACCTGAGGGAATGACGTCCATAGTACTAGAGGGAGCTATAGAGGGTAAAATCTGTAGAGGAAGACAGAGATTGGAAATCATTCAGCAAATAACTGTGGATGTAGATTGCAAGTGCTAATCTGAGGTAAAAATGTTGGAAAAGGGGGATGAATTTCTGCGAGACACTTCAAGACTGATGACTGAAAGAAAAAAAAAATGGGAACTGAAATCCCTCCGCAATTTGTACCACTGATATCCAGGAATATTTGATATTCACTGTCTCAGTATGGGGAAGATATCACAATCGTGTCATATGTGTCAAAAATATTTTGTTCTGCTTAGCACTATGCACAGTTATGGCACAATTAATAAAGAACCTAAGGACCCATACATTATCATGAGCTAAAACATGACAAAGGGAGGGATCTACACAAGCGACCAGAAACGCAGAAAAGCAATAAATACTCTGTGCCTCCTGTAACTCGAAGATAATGCCTGTAGGGTTTGCTTTACTAAATATCACTGCCATCGATGATCAAACACTGTTTCAATCAAAAGCTGGAACGTCAAGAAAACCGAAGAAAATGTTTTCGAAACAACTGTCTCAGCAACTTATGAGAGTTCATTTAGTTACAAGATCCTACTTTCTAAGCTTCCAAATGACTTCAAAATATTTTAGAATGTTATTGATTGGAAGAACCTCGATAACAGGAAATGCGTCGAAAGAAAATGAAGAGACGCTGCATTACGAATGGCAGAGGAAAGGATGTTCTGACCACAATTCGTCGTTTTCAGTAGATGATGTGTGCGAAAAGTAGTCTTCGATTGTCAGTGAAAAGTGTGAACATAACATTTTGGATGAGCTGGAGGGACGGAATGAGTAAAATTTTTATGTACATAACAACAATAGGAACACATCTAATAAGTAAACCGAATATAATATACTAAGTTTTGTAGAAGTAATATGCACTGAGAAATAAATGTAGGCCAAGTGTGATGTGAGAGCGCTATGTGGATTAGAAATATGTTGTTAAACAAAAGAATAGGATGTTGTAACTACCTCTTAAGAGAAAATAAAGTTGAAGCATTGTTTATGTACGTAAAGACCGAAATAAACCTTTTTTTGTTAAATACTAAGCATATAAAGGCACTATTTTTCGTGCATTTAAAGAAAACGACGGCTGGTTGACAGTCGCCATGCGACGACTGAAGTTACAAAAACTGGTACGACTACTAGGGCGTTAAATATGAACATTTTCACATAGTTTAATCATCATATTTTGTCCACTACTTCCTACTGTTCTTCATCTCATAAATAAAATATTGTTAGATTCTACCATAATTATGTATGTGCATATCAGTATGAATAGTTTTCTCCGTTTTTAGGTAAGCTGATACTTGCTGCACTGCCCATTCCGCAGAGCTAAGCTGCGACACAAGAAGACAGGGTTCGAAGGATTGGAGACAACTTCCGAGAAGCAAGGCACTTTTGGCTTCTCCTTTGATCCTAGGAAACGTCCGAGCCCAGAAACAAGAGGTTTGTTCAGAAATTTAACAGTAAGGCTATGTATGCTATCTGAGACATTCAGTACTTTGAGTTTAACCGTCAAAGATGGTTTTTCATCCTTCAAAATACAAGATTTTGCTGAACGCTTCCCCGGTAAGTGTAACTGTCAGTGAAACTGAGTGCATGCTCCGTACATTGTCTGCGGTATTGGATTCAGAACAAAAGCTATTTGAAAGCACGGAAGATAAACAGACTATGAAGCAACATCCCCATCGACAGAGGAATAATATTTCAATCGAATTCTGATTTTACACTCTTTGAAAATATCGTGCTACAGTAACAGTTTCATGTCACGAAACTGTAATACGTTTATTATTAATATGGGAAGAAAATAATAATTTACAGTATGGGTGAATTTCCCGGTATTACTTTCTATGGTCAACACTGTTTCAATGTCCTTAAAGATTATATCTGTAATTTCCTTCTGGACGACTATACTGCCGCTATAATTTTGTAATGCACCATTATGGGTTACTATCAGTGATATGTGATTTGTTCACAACACGTTTTTACCGGTTTTCACTACGGTTGCATGCTTTTTAATACAATTGACATAGAAAGCAGCAATAAATTTTACCTAAAAAGTTCGAATGTACTGTAAGGAAATATGTCTGACTCGCACTCTAACTACAGAATCAAGGAAATCCTGTTACTAGCTTTTTTATGTAAGTAAACTTCCGAAACGAACTGGTTTTTCATGTGGTTACTTCTCGTGATGCATTTGGCGCTAGCTTGCCAGTGTAACGTCAGTTCATGACACTAAAAGCAGAGAAAATCGTGTAGCGCCACTTCCACAAGAGGTGGCAAACATTCCAGACACGGACTACGGAGGATAATTTCATTGTGTGCAGAGGAATATAAGGAAACCTACTTCCCGTGTTTTCTGTACTTGAGAGGAAGTGTAAGAAACCGGTTCACGTGATAAATAGGATGCATCACATTGAACTGCGGAAGGTAGATGTAGATGGCGTGATTAACAGCTCCTGCAAGTTAGGTATAGACTAAATAGTGTAGTTCAGGCCGCTACAAGGCTTTTGATGGTAGGCGATCACTGACTTCAGTGAAATATTATTATTCTTGGTCACTATTTATTTTGCAGGCAACTGTATTTGAGGCGTACACCTACGAATACGTGAGCAGGCTCCGTGTACTGCAGTTACACCCGAATTAAAATAGACGCTCCGCAGAAGGTAGGTGTTTAATAGTTTTTTTTACATACACCAGTCGTTCCACTTCACTTGCGGAATCGTACAGTACCTTCAAAATGTTTATCTTAACAAATGTAGTTGTCCACCTCTCTTTTCGTTCGGAAATCTCAAGGCAACCCGATGGGATCCCTGTGATTCTTTTGCACATCTCATACGTCCATAATGTTGAAAGAACATTACGTTTTGATTGCCATTTTGTGGACCTCAGCCATTTCTGTATGCATTTGAATGACATCATGCACGAAGTCTTCCTAAAGCATTACCTTAAGTCGTACTTCATGAAAGTTTCTGCAATTTTCATATCATTAAAATACCAGAGCTGACAGAGGTCTAAAAATGAGAGGAATGTTATTTAATCAACTTGATAACTAATGAACTAAGCTGCTGACGGATATAACGCACAGGGAATGGAAATGAAAAATGTAGGTTTTTAGGAGGTAATGGCACCAGGGACGCAGTTGCACCTATTTATAAAGACAAGACTTAAAACAATCAGCACACTTCTTTAAGATTTTTTGACCTAAAATGAGTGTTTAAAAACTTGAAGTGATGCAGGATGTTCATTTTATGGAAGAGGTGCAATTTTAAATATTTGTATATGTAACGTAACAGTGAAGGGACAACTATAGAAAGACCAAGACAAAAGTGCTATGATAGAAGAGGATATAAAAAGAAGAGGATATAAAACCATAACGCTGTCTTTCTCTCTACTTTTCAGTTCTCTTCATCCTATGTATCTAAGATGTAGCGGAAAATAACAAATTATCTGAATATGGGATGAATATACACAGTGACATGTAAACAGCCATGTCACTGATGACACAGTAGTCTTCTGCGATAATGTGGAGGAATTAGAGGACCTGTTGAGTAGGATGGTTTAATAAGTACAGAATACGCATTGAGAATAAACTACAGATTGACCAAAGAAATGTGGATAACGGGAAATAAGATTAGTGGTAAATTTCAAATCAACATAGAGACACAAATAACCTTAGAGGTCGAGCAACCGCAACTGGAAAACAAGTACATAAAGTGAAGGACAATCAAACAATTTAAAATCAGACACGGTAAAATAGTATTTATTACACTGAGTGAGCGTCCAAATACGCACATAAAACAGATATTTCATGTGCCACGACTTACAAGGTCCAGAAGCATGCTGCTCCTTGGCAAAACCGTGGATGGAAAGGCAGATGAGCAATCGATCTGAAACATGCGTGATCAGTAAAACATCTCCAATGCCCTGTCAGATGATTATCCAGGACAGCGAACGACAATGCATATATGATATGATGAAACCATCGTCAAAATCCGTGAGAGAGATGAAGAATTAAGAGACACAATCCTTGAAAGTCTTCAACATAAAAATATATTGGCGTGGGTTAGATAGAACGGCCCGTTACAGTGCTAGCCACATACGATGTTTTACCGATCATGCATAGTTCCAACTGGATGCCCATCTGCCGTTTCATCCAAGATTTTTACCGAGGAGTGACATGTTTTTATGCGCACATGCACCTTGTCAGTCGAGCCACATGAAGTATTAGTTTTATATGGCCTGAGGATATACCTCCAGAATATGAAATAGTTTAATACAGAATTTTTACCATCCCTGATTGTAAATTGTTTAATTGTCCTACACATTGTGAACAACATCGAGACACACAGTGGATGAAGAGAACGAACTACGGTACCATGGATTCCACATATCGCTAGACGGACTTAGTTAGGACCATGTTGGACGCACACGTAGTCATAGAACTCCTTGGAAAATATATATTTTACTAGAAGATTTAGGACTTAACATACAAAATAAATTAACCGTAATGTAAACCCGTAGCACAGACTTTTAAGAAACATCAACTGTAAGGAAACAAGAAAAGAAGAAAATTGAAGCATTTGAGATCGACTTTACAGAAGAATGCTAAAGGATAAATGAAAGATAATAAAAAATACGGTAGTTCTACATAATTTCGACCAGGAAAAAAATAAAGGGAACACAAAGAAGAAAAGGTTCAAAAATGGTTCAAATGGTTCTGAGCACTATGGGCCTCAACATCTGTGTTCATAAGTCCCCTAGAACTTAGAACTACTTAAACCTAACTAACCTAAGGACATCACACACATCCACGCCCGAGGCAAGATTCGAACCTGCGACCGTAGCAGTCGCGCGGTTCCTGACTGAGCGCCTAGAACCGCTAGACCACCGCGGCCGGCAGAAGAAAAGGGATCATACAACATTAAACGTCTTAAAGCATCAGGGAATAATATCCTTGCTACTCCTAGCATCATCTGATATCTGAAATTGTAGGGGAAGATAAGAGATTGGTCAACAAGTGTCTTAGGTTTTGTTTTTTTACACTGCACTCCTGTGATGAGGAGATTGGTACATGAATGGAAAACGTGTCAGCACGCATTAATCTTGTCGGTAGGTATACTCGTAAATGCGGCCTACCCCCCCCCCCCCCCCTCCACATCTATCCACTTCTACAGTCGTAAAAAGAAAATAAATGATGTATCCCGTTAAGTAGAGGACACAACGCGCTTTCGGTTAGAACCCATGGAACTGCCAGCACCTGCTCACAGTTTTTTGATCATCAATTTGCTGCTTTTGTGGTACTCACCATTAAAGATATCTATAATGGTTCTGTTGGTGTATCCAATGGCAACGCGTAAATAGTGGATCTAATATACCCTTTACTGAATTGTTTGTCTGTCACGAAGGTATCTAATTTTGCTTGAGCATGATACGACATACAGAGGCTGAATGAAAATATGGCAACACCAAAAACAAGACACATAACCGTGCCATTTAAGTTGTAGTAAACCAGCTGGCATTCATAAAGTGTTTCAGTCGTCTCTGAATGGCTATATACAGGTCCTGTATGGTTTTCAAATAAATCTTGTACGATTATTTCTGCAAAACAGTGGCAAGTTAAGGTAAAAGTTATAGAAATGGACAACGATCACGCACTCTTCTCTCCAAAGTAGACTACAGAGGCTCAATAAAATACCCAATACCATTTAGATTTGGTGACTAGCATCCAGGTGAGATGCGACAATTCACAACAGTGCTTACAAACCCAGAGTTGGGTGCTCTGTTAACATGGAGCCCTGTCAACTTGAACACACCATCACTCCTGGGGAACAAACACTGTACCGTGGGATGGATCTCATCTGCCAAAATGGCCACAAAATCATTAAATGTAATGTTGCCTTGCAGAATAGTCCTGCAGTATCTCGATATGATTGCTCAAATTGTTACCGAAATCGCGCCATAATTTACTGTAGTGACAAAAACGCGGCCATAATTTGGAAAAAGAGTGAAACACAACTCATCCGGATAAATAACTTTTTCCAGCTCTCCGTAATCCAGGTTCTACTACTTCGGCACCACATCTTCTTGTTACTGCCGTTCGCATCCCTGATAAGGTTTTGGAATTCAATCCCTCCCTGAAAGTCGCAGCTTACGGAGATGCTATGCTTTAGTGCTGACTGGGTTCGCGAGTGCGACGTTCAGTTATGCAGTGAAATTTGCTTCTGTCGCCCCTAGAATGATCTTCCATCACCATCACTCAATACAGAATTCCGTCCGCATTGTGATTAAGCGGATGATGTTTCTCCGCTTTCCCTGTACGCGGTGTAAATCTTCACTATGTTGTCTCTTGAAACATCAAACACTTGGCTATCTTTGTTACGGAAGTTACTAACAAATAATATATATTAAACCATTTTGTGCCTTCACTATATGTATTAACATTTGAAAATATTACTAAATGTTAATCGCTTATTATTCAGCATTTACCAATAAACCTTGCTGTAGACCAATAGCGCTGTTGGCTGCGCTTTTTTGTAGCTGAGCAGAAAACTTAACATTTATATAGGACGAGAATTACAATGAAATAAAACTCCAAACAAAGAAGATTCGTTTCCATGACACATAAACTCTACTTTTAAAATATTAAATGAGCTACAACACAGTTTTTTACAGACCTCTGTGTTACGAGACATCAATCACATCGCATCAATACAATAGTTCGAAAAAGAGGAGGATCTTCTAGAAGAATCATAGCATTTTCAGTACCTTTTCCATGGGTATTTTCTGAGACATCATTTTTTTACAAAATATTAAATAACGTCATTGACACTAATTGTTTATTATTTTACTAACGATGAGGTCTTTTCATTAATATCACGAGAATACGATTAATGTTCATTCACATTCCACACACATTGCTGCCGTGAATATTATTCTGAATAAAATAAAAGCGTGGATATTACACGGTCAACACTAAATCGGACACGGTTGTAGAATCCATAAGGTGAAGAGAAAAGTTCCTGCAAGTTGAGTAAGGCTAGACAAAGAAGGAAAAGTTCCTCTGCTAACGGACAGAAACTAAAACTGTTGGCGGAAAAGACTGAAAGAAACTGTAGGCCCTTAATTTCAACCCTTGTGTAGCTATAGTCTGCAGACTTCTGTGATGAGTGAAATACTAATAACCCTGAGTGCACATTTCGATATTATATTGAAAGAGGGCTGCAGTAGAAGCAACATTTACTTCAATTAATAATAGCCCCCCACCGGGCGTCGTTATCGGTGGATAATATAAAGATTTAAGGATTCCTTTAATAACACGTACCTAGCCGTATCCATCAACGTCACCGACCACCATGCCTAGAAGCTACTAATATAGGTTTTTACAGAAGAACCGGCCATTAGCACAACGCTATTTCAATAATTATTACAAACAATCGATAACTCGGATGATAAAGACAGCCATTTCGACAACCATGTGAGAAATCAGAAAGCTGACGTACAGATGTCACTGAAAGCATAGGGAGGTGGTTGTCGAGTGGTAAGGTACTGTGATGACAAAATAATGAACACTTGAACAGAGTTTATAACTAACAAATGGTGAACTACTTAAAACTAGAAAACGCCCAATTTAATAGTGAGAGTGCTGCTGACTTTTGAATAATGCAGTGAAACACAGGGCTCACCACTTCAGTAAATACGATTCTTGAAATGCAAGGGGTGTAAGAAGTTAAAGTAATAAAATCAAAGATGGTTAGAAGTTGGAAGATTCAAAAATAAAAGTATCATACTAATTTAAAGTACTATACAGTTGCAGCAATTATAGTGTTGTTTATTAACAGGCAGTTACAGGTCAAGAACATCAACTGACGACAGAAATAACTACACTTAGCATCTGCGAAAACTATTTTAGGCCAAGTAACAAACACATACCATGGCAAAGCCAAAATAATTCAAAATACTTACATTTTATATACAAATTTTACAAAGGAAAACCATACCTCGTCTGGAAATACAGGTTGCGGCCACATTGGACCATCTTAAGTGAACAAAATTTCACTACAAGAATTTTATAGCATTCATGACCGAAACCGAGTAACTGTACCATCGGCAGGTGACCATGCTCACCAGTTGTAAGATTGGTAAAGATGCTTCAAGATTTACATGAAATTAGGTAAAAAAAATACAAGAAATTCGTTAACATTTATTTTGATGGATCTTAAGGTACCATCTGAACACACCTCCATGGGCTGTCAGGATATTACGCTTAATAACACAATGTACTTTACCACGCTATGGCCGAGTGAAACATTAGGTACAAGGCACTAAGCTAGTGAGATTGCTTCACCACAAATCTTATCGAACAGACAGTGTGTCACAAATGGTAGAATCAGACTTACACTAAAAGGCAGCCTCTAGACCGCGATTCTAAGATTTACTTAAGTGAGATTTGTAAAGAATCAGCAGCATTAAAACACAAGGCAAATTAATTATAAATAGAAAGACCTCGTTATCGGTAACATGTGAATTGAAATGCAGGTTACCAAACTAAGGCAAGTACTTAATATCAGTAGTTACAGACAACCAAACAACTTAGCAGCCATTCAAACACACAGAAGGGATCTCCTACGCGCAGCGATTAGAAACAGCTAACAAACAAAACACTACATAATTACGAAACAGGGGGTAGTTTGGAAACGGGTAACAACAAGTTATTTAGATTTACTGTAGTGAGATTTCCAGCTATATTAACAAAATAGAACCCTTTTCCAGAGAGGTACGACGAATTTACATTACCACAAATACTGTGATGAAAGCCTTAAAACCAACTAAAACATACAGTGAGATCCGTTTCTTGTCCCTTCAGGTACTGAAATGCCTGTTCCATCGCCGTTTACAGTTACAGTAACGTACATTTTTAAACATGGACTTTCAGATTTTAACATACGACATGTAAATCGCTTTCCATTGGCTGAAAATGACGTCATACGGGTTATTCGCCTCCTCTTTTCCTGTGTTTAGTCCGTGGCTTTTAAGCTATCACTGGCAGGTCTGCGACAGGGGTCAGCCAAGCCATTCCAAGTGTCATCATCAGCCGATTGGGTGACGATAAATCATTTTAATGTATATTCTTTTTAATAATTTCTAACTTCCCTACGCAAATCAGCACTTTAAAGTTATCTTCTCAGTGTGTCATTTGAAGATGGCGTACTACTAGAGGACGCAACCGTTCACATTTTTAGTAAATAACTTTGCGAAGTTTTGAAAGTATTAAAGCTGAACAGAGACGGATGGGGAATCACTCCATTGACGACAATGGCCACAAATATCGAATCCCTGTAGCATAAGCGACTTTCACAAACAGCAGATTTCTTTGGCCTGGCATCTTTGGAACGGGCAACCCACAAAACGACACAGCTAGTTCTCTGCTCGCTCGCTACAATTGAAATAGTCTACGGAATGTTGTTGGAGGTGGGTGGCATCACTACTAGATGACAAGGTATTGGATGTACTCGACTCGTCACAGGACATGGCCGTCGGGGGCTTGTCGACTTTGACCGAGTGAGGTGGACTCGCATTCGGGAGGACGACGGTTCAATCCCGCGTCCGGCCAGCCTGATTTAGGTTTTCCGTGATTTTCCTAGATCTCTCCAGGCAAACGGCGGGATGGTTCCTTTGAAAGGGTACGGCCGATTTCCTTCCACATCCTTCCCTAATCCGAGCTTGTGCTCCGTCTCTAATGACCTCGTTGTCGACGGGACCATAAACACCAATCTCCTCCTCCTCTTTGTCGGCTTAGCAAACCAAGCGGCGTAGCTGCCTAGGTGTAACAACGTAGTCCAGCGATGGTGCAGGCAGAAGTGTTCAGTACACGCCGGTCAACGAACGTTGTTGAACATGGCGCTGCGTGTTCCAGTGATCACTAACGACATCATCAGTCTCGATTATAGTGGCCATGAGATCGTCGAGACTGAACCGTGGATCAGTGGAAACATGTCGACGGGGAGGATGAACCACTTCTTTTGTTACACCAGGTCGATGGTCTTGCCTGGGTACGCCATTACCTAGGCGAAGTATTGCTCGAAGAATTTACTGCGTCAATATTATACTTTCTTCGGGCAGAATTATGCTTTGGGATATTATCCTGGACTTCCACGCCACCCTTGGCAGTAACCGACGGTACCATCACGGCTGTGAACCACGTTAAAGGTTGCTGCGGATCACTTGCAAATTTTCATGCTTGATGTTTTCACTGTTGGAGATGGCATCTTGCAGAAGGAAACAGCGTGTGTCGTAATTTCAAAATAGAGCTACAGGAGATTTAGGAATGTGAGAGAGAACATCACCAAATCCGCCTGTCCTGAAACATATATGTAATACACCTGAGTCCATATCGCTCACTAGCTTCGCCCTCACCAATTATCAGCCTCAATTTACCGGAATTGCGCGAAGACATATTGTGCCACATATCTCTGAAAACGTAAGAAGAGCTTAACGAACCCTTGCCACACAAAATCATTGCTGCATTGCGTTCCAAAGGTGTACCAAGACTCTACTAACGGCGGTTCACCTTATAAGGATATGCACCCACGTGGCACGGAATGTTTTGTCCTGCCTTTATCGTTCTAAGAGGTTTAAATTGCCAGTTTGATATTCAGATTGCGCCGTGTCACAAGCCGTTAATTTTTGTGGAGGACTAGCTTGTCGATCCCTCTTCCTTGCGTGAAAATTGCTGCTCTCTAACACTTCAGAGGTTGCACTAAAATACGGACACAACAAAAATATATTACCATGCATGATACAGCGTAGGGAACTTGTTGGTATTCAAAAAAGCGTCTCGTAGTCTCATAATTGACAAATACATGTTCTGTGAGCATGTCAAGGGAGTGATATACGGCCCTTCCTCCAAACTAGCCTCCAGTTCACGTAACAATACTGGAGGTCAATAGCGATCACGCACCCTTCTCCCAAAAAGGACGAAAAATATTCAATGAAATTGTAATCAGGTGAGTGTGGTGGCCAACGGAGATGCAAAAATTCATTGTCGTGCCCTATAAACTGGAATTTTACAATCGGAGCTATGTGAAGAGGGGCCCTGTCGCCTTGGAACACAACGTCGCCACTGGGGAACAAACATTGTACCTTGGGATGGGTATGTTCAGCTAAAATGATCACATAATCCTTGCCAATAATGTGGCAATTGCAGAGTAACCGTGCAGCTCGTGGAATACCATTATATGGCTTCCCAAATCGTTACAGATCTTCGACCATTATCATTTCAGGGACGTAAACCCGACCACAAGCTGTAAACAGTGTCCTTCGATCCCGCTCCTTTTTCTCTTTGCTCCATAGTCCAGGTCCTAAAGCTCTGGCATCTTGTTTTCCTGTTACGCTCATTTCCATCACTGATGAGTAGATTTAGAATTACGAAGCACTCGTTCTGGTGGTGTGACGCTGGATAGGTTCGCGAGTTCGATGTTCAGCTCTGCATATTCAGTTCTGCGCTGACTTTTGCAGCCGTCGTCGTCTTATTTTTCGTCAGAATCCACTTCAGTGACGATCTGTCATCATTACTGAACACAATCAATTTCCTCCACTTTCGTTTTACGACCGATTAACTTCTTGAATTTTTCAGTAATATCGTGTTTCAAACGGGCAGGGATCTTCTTGTATAAATTGCTAGCGCTCCAGGTTTTAGTTCGATATAATCCTTCGTTGTGTACACTTTTACGCTTTTCTTTAATTCCGTATCCACACGTCTCGCCTAAGCTAATCTGCTTCTGTTACCTCTCGTGATTCTACATCTTGTGCCATCTTGCTTTGTAGAGAGGTGAGAACTGCTCGACAACTGTTGCAGATCTCGTATTCCATAGGATACACTTGTGGTCGAACAATGCACAACACCATCTGATGTTTTTTCTCACAACTGGTCGAACCATCAAAATGACAAAAAAAATGGTTCAAATGGCTCTGAGCACTATGGGACTCAACTGCTGAGGTCATTAGTCCCCTAGAACTTAGAACTAGTTAAACCTAACTAACCTAAGGACATCACAAACATCCATACCCGAGGCAGGATTCGAACCTGCGACCGTAGCGGTCTTGCGGTTCCAGACTGCAGCGCCTTTAACCGCACGGCCACTTCGGCCGGCATCTCAGTGACAGAATGACTCATCTGAAAGAGCGTAGAGTCTTGTCCAGGTCACCCCAGCTTCGAATTCCGTTCCTCCTCTGTAATGACAAAAATTTAACTCTTCGAAGTGTTGGCCTGTCTGGTAAGACTTCTTTCACTCGGGGACTGGATGTTTGTGCTGCGCAAATCATTTCGTCTCATCTTCATTGATGTGCAAGTCCCTGAAGTGACGTCAAATAGGATGATCTGCTCTAGGCGGCCGAACAGTCATAAAAGGGACCTCCTGGCCAAAAGTTACATATTATCATTTCATCTGAGTTCCACTGACAACTCAGCGAGAGACACGTGACGAAGTACCGATCACGTATTTATGGTTGTAAAACTTGAACGTTATCCCTTCATCTTAGTGGTTAAAAGCCAGCCGCTGTGGCCGAGCGGTTCTAGGCGCTTCCGTTCGGAACCGCTCTGCTGCTGCGGTCGTTGGTTCGAATCCTGCCTCGGGCTCGGATGTGTGTGATGTCCTTAGGTTAGTTAGGTTTAAGTAGTTCTACGTCTAGAGGACTGATGACCTCAGATGTTAAGTCCCGCAGTGCTCAGAACCACTTGAACCATTTCTTGGTTAAAATTTTCTTAAATACGTGGTTGATAGAACGTAGTTTAGTAACTGGTACATACTGTACACAGTTTATTCGAAATAGTTTTGTGAACTTCAGAGTCTGATTTGACACACAAGAAATAATCATCTTGTTTGGGTTGGAAGTTCCTGTCGTCGTTTGTTCCGAAAGCACCATGAATTCCTTTCTTTTATTTGTCTACACATGTTTCGACAGTTATGGGCCACTTTCTGAAAGTGTATTCGAACAGACCGGCTCGATTTTAAACATTTTAAGGCATCACTATATCCTATCTGTAAACAAATCAGAACAATTAGTTTAAAGACTTAAGAACTGTGATATCGATAGCCTACGATGCCACGGCGTAGGTACAAATTCTTAGGTAGACACTACGAGAGCGAACGATCCACACCGACGATCTTGAAATCAGAAACAGTGTATATGCTGCAGTTGCGTTCGCCCTCCTGTTGTACGTTTTTCGGATGTACAACAGAGAAGTAAACGTTAATACAGGACGTAGACCACTATTACTCTCAAAAAAATTATTTCATAATTGTTAACTCTTTAAGTCATTACTATCCGACTACTTTTGCAGGCGACATGGTATAATGAAACAAAAGGATAAAATGCAATCAGGCCTGCAAATATCGACTTTCAGAATCTAGGTAGCTCAAGATTAGCATTAGATATTTTAAAAAAACGATTTAAAATTTGTATCCAAAAAAGAAAAATTACCATGAAATTCGTATAATATTTTTACAGAAGTAAATAGATACACACAGATGAGATACAGGTTTCAAAACGCACTACACTTAGGTAAACGGGGATGAGACGTTACGTACTGTTCTGCAGAAGGCGGAGACTGTGGACTCAATAAATAAGAAAATATTCGACGTAAGCTCATATCTGGATAATCTTTCGATGTTTCAACGCCTCTTAAAATTAAAATTTCAATGAACACTTCAAATCCGTTTTGATACATAGTATATTTTTACCATCAAAACAGATCTATTTACCGCTCGCTCGCTGTATGGCTAATGACGAGGCCTAACTCTCCATTAATGATCGTCATTACGGAAGGAATGTCTTATTATTATTATTTCTTTCCTTTCTCAGACCTTAGGTCTGGTTCGAAATGAAAGTGACGCGGACCTTGATCAAGCGTGACTTCCTTTTAACTGTACGGTATATGTTACATTGCGTTTAGGAACTTTCAGGTAATTGAACATGTATCAATAATAACGGATTTCTGTAGTTGTATATGTATGTTTGGATGTAGCTGTATTGCGTTGATGTACTGGTGGATATTGTGTGGTATGACTCCTGTAGTTGATAGTATAATTGGTATAATGTCAACTTTATCCTGATGCCACATGTCCTTGACTTCCTCAGCCAGTTGGATGTATTTTTCAATTTTTTCTCCTGTTTTCTTTTGTATATTTGTTGTATTGGGTATGGATATTTCGATTAGTTGTGTTAATTTCTTCTTTTTATTGGTGAGTATGATGTCAGGTTTGTTATGTGGCGTTGTTTTATCTGTTATAATGGTTCTGTTCCAGTATAATTTGTATTCGTCATTCGCCTGTACATTTTGTGGTGCATACTTGTATGTAGGAACGTGTTGTTTTATAAGTTTATGTTGTAAGGCAAGCTGTTGATGAATTATTTTTGCAACATTGTCATGTCTTCTGGAGTATTCTGTATTTGCTAGTATTGTACATCCGCTTGTGATGTGATCTACTGTTTCTATTTGTTGTTTGCAAAGTCTGCATTTATCTGTTGTGGTATTGGGATCTTTAATAATATGCTTGCTGTAATACCTGGTGTTTATTGTTTGATCCTGTATTGCAATCATGAATCCTTCCATCTCACTGTATATATTGCCTTTTCTTAGCCATGTGTTGGATGCGTCTTGATCAATGTGTGGCTGTGTTAGATGATATGGGTGCTTGCCATGTAGTGTTTTCTTTTTCCAATTTACTTTCTTCGTATCTGTTGATGTTATGTGATCTAAAGGGTTGTAGAAGTGGTTATGAAATTGCAGTGGTGTAGCAGATGTATTTATATGAATGATTGCTTTGTGTATTTTGCTGATTTCTGCTCGTTCAATAAAGAATTTTCTTAAATTGTCTACCTGTCCATAATGTAGGTTCTTTATGTCGATAAATCCCCTTCCTCCTTCCTTTCTGCTTAATGTGAATCTTTCTGTTGCAGAATGTATGTGATGTATTCTATATTTGTGGCATTGTGATCGTGTACGTGTATTGAGTGCTTCTAGGTCTGTGTTACTCCATTTCACTACTCCAAATGAGTAGGTCAATATTGGTATAGCATAGGTATTTATAGCTGTTGTCTTGTTTCTTGCTGTCAATTCTGTTTTCAGTATTTTTGTTAGTCTTTGTCTATATTTTTCTTTTTGTTCTTCTTTAACATTTGTATTATTGAGTTTCCTTGGTATATTCCACGCTTAATCTGTATTGGCTGTGATGTGATATTATTTGAATTTGTTTGGATATTAAGTGTGGTTTTCCAATTTTTCAATACCATGTCTAGGAACTGTATCAATTTAGGATCTACTTTGCATATTTCCAATATTTGTAGTAACCATGAGTGGGGTACACTATCAAAAGCTTTTTGGTAATCAATGTATGCATAGTGTAGCGACCTTTGTTTAGTTTTAGCTTGATATGTCACCTCTGCATCTATTATCAGTTGCTCTTTACATCCTCGTGCTCCTTTGCAAAAGCCTTTTTGTTCTTCATTTATAATTTTGTTCTGTGTCGTATGTGTCATTAATTTCTGTGTAATGACTGAAGTTAATATTTTGTATATTGTTGGTAGGCATGTTATGGGGCGATATTTAGCTGGGTTTGGTGTGTCTGCTTGATCTTTAGGTTTCAGATAAGTTATTCCATGTGTAAGTGTATCAGGGAATGTGTATGGGTCTGCAATGTAACTGTTAAATAATTTAGTTAGATGTGAATGTGTTGAGGTGTACTTCTTTAGCCAGAAATTTGCTATTTTATCTTTTCCAGGGGCTTTCCAATTGTGAGTAGCATTAATAGCTTGGGTGACTTCATGTTGCAAAATTATCACTTCAGGCATTTTTGGTATCATCTTGTATGTGTCTGTTTCTGCTTGTATCCACCGTGCATGCCTGTTATGTTGTACCGAGTTTGACCATATGTTGCTCCAGAAGTGTTCCATGTCTGTTATGTTTGGTGGATTGTCTATTTTAATGTGTGTGTTATCTATTGTCTGGTAAAATTTCTTTTGGTTTGCGTTGAATGTTTGGTTTTGTTTCCTTCTATTTTCACTTTTTTTGTATCTCCTAAGTCGTTTGGCCAATGCTTGTAATTTCTGCTTCTTCTCATCTAATTGCTCTATCGCTTCTTGTTGTGAGATTTTACCTAACGTTTTTCGTTTTCTTTCTGACATTTCATTTCTTATAGATTGTGTTAGCTGTCCGATGTCCTTTCTCAGTTTTTCTATTTTGATCTGTAGCCTGTGTTGTCATGCTGGTTTTGTGGGTTTCTTCTGTGTGTTGGTTGGTTCTGATCTCTGCCTAGTGTGTATATTTAGTGTAGTGAGTGCTCCTATATAAACCAGTAGTTGTAACTCTTCCATAGTTGTATATTCATTTATTTTGTTGTGTATGATTGTGTTGATAGTTTTTATTGTTGTTTCGACTTGTGGGTTACTTGGCAGTCTATGCAAGAATGGTGTAATGTCTGTATTTGTGTCTTTGTATTCTATATATGTCAGCTGAAATTTTTCTTCTATATCTAACATGTGTGTCACTTCGTGTTCTATTTTTCCTTGTTCTGGTGGCTGTCGCAAGATTTCGTTTTCCTCAGATTGTTTAATTGATGCGTGTTGTTCTTTGTTTGTTTGCTCTGGGATGTTTGAGTCCATTACTCTATTTTCTTCTTCTTCTGTTTGCACATTATTTTGTTCCAGTATTTGTTGTACTTGTTGTTTGATGTTTTCTAATTCTGACTGGGGTATCCTGTTATTTTTGATTATTACACGGATCTGATCAGCTAGTCGTTGTTCTGTTAAAAATTTTAATTCTGGGTATCTGGTAATAAATGTTGTGTATACTTGTGATCTGTATCCAGTTGTGTTGCTTCCTAGGTTTGTTGCTTGGTAATAACAGAACATGAGGTGTCGATTAACTTCATCTGACCATCTCATCCTCTGCCTTTGTTTTCCATCTAGGGTGGTTGTAGGAAGCATATCCTGCAAAACACCTCTATTTGGATTTAAATCATTTTCCAGTTGGCTAACAGTGTCGTTACCATTGTGGGCGGGCATATGGTCAAGCGTCGTCCCCGACCATGACGGCGCTTGTCCGAGGCTTCTTTAGTTCTGTCCTGAACCAACTCATCCCACTAAAAGGGGGGTTAGCCCTATTAGTGGTTTGTTCTTTTCGTCGCCTTTTACGACTGGCAGAACATACCGGAGGCCTATTCTTTTCCCGCTGACCCTCATGAATCGAAAACATGACTGCGTCGTTTCATGATTCGAGGGTCAGCAACTGATAAAAAAAATGGGGCCCCCCAAGGTCGCGATGGCGGCGTCACTGTCCAGCCGAGATAATTTGTCCTTTAAGGACAATTATCTGAGCAAGCACCCACGCCAGCAAAAGGTTGCCCGACACGTGCTGTTCGATAACGTAATGTATATAAAAGATTCAGTATATAAGGGACATGAAATTGTTGTCTTCACAGTATGTCCTCTGAATCCACTGCGAGAACGTCTATTGTGTCTGACGAGCTGCCAGAAACAATAAGTACATTTCTGTATAATGGACACTTTGTACAAACTTGCACGAATTGCCGTTTGTGGAAGACTTCAAAATGTCTTGGATGTTTCTCAATTGGAGTTACCACAAACTATAAGAGAAGATATTTTATTGGATTTCCGTTATTCAAAATTCAATTTCATGTTAAATTCATATAGACTGCCAGAATGTTATATATTTGATAGAAGTGAAAATGTTCCCATGATTAATGAAATAGTAAATGATGCAGTAGAAGTTTCGTCAAAAATAACAGCGGGAATTCCAGTTTTGTGGCAAACACTCGCTTTGATTACAATGTCTTTTTTTGATATTACTGCATTCTGGCAAAGTAGATTTAAAATTAAAATGCTTTTTTATGAAGTTACTTATAAACAATTCGTATATACTATTTGTGAGAATTGCTTATAGAAATTATCAGATTCATGGCAAAACCAGCAACTACAACCACTTTTAATTGATATGAAAATTAATATGGTAACCAAGGCACCATATTTTTCATATGGTGTAACTTGTCCGCCACACATTAAACAATATAGCCATTGGTGCATGTTCTGTGCAAATAGTCCATTATTCAGAAGTGTACGTTGTGGTGGCTCGTTAAGCCAAGTATCTGATTCAGAAGAAGACGATGCTGATTTGGCTTATATGTTACTTGCAGAGCTGTAATGGAGACCCTGGCCGACATCTTCCAATCCATCTTCAAGCTGGTTCAAGCACACGTAACGAATCCAACGCTGAAAATCTTCATTTGGATAGCTACGAGATTACACTGCCAGTTGGGAGCAACCGATGGACCCTTAGGGACATACATATTCACCATATTGAATTGTTTGACGAACTTCGAAGATTCCTGTTCACAATTATCGTTTGGTTGCCAGAACTTTTGCGAATATCTGAAATCTCAGAAAGATGGTATTACACTGATGTCATTGTCATCAGAGGACCGGACGAGGTTGATGAATTTAGTAGACGAATTGCTTCTATCGCATCAGTCTACCCTGGTGAAATTATCCTATGGAAACATGATGACGACCACATCCACCTCGTCCACGATTGCACGTATTCCTCTAGACGATGTAGATGCCGATTTAGGGTTGACCCATTTATTGCCACCAGAATTAAGAAATGTCCCCGACGAAGGCGAGCAATCACAGCCATGTCCGTCCTCGACTGGTTCAATATACTCATATATTTCTTCCTGCAAAAAAGGCCAAGTCTGGGACAAGTTTGGATTAGAGGAACCCATAAGAGAGTGCCTGGTGAGTTGGAAATTGTACAATGGGTCAGTTTCATCGATGGATCCCTCTAAGTATTGGAAAGGCAAAACCCTCGAATTAATGATCAGTTGCAACAAGAACTCACCAGAGATGGCTCACGTAAATGGCCTCATACAAAGCGCAAGCCAATCTCTGACTACCAAAGGTGCAACCCTGAAACGACGGCAAAAAAGGTACTTTCCATATTAATGTCATACAATTGCATACCGCCAGAAAATTTAGTCAATGTAATACCATCTGCTCATCCATATTTTATTAATTTGATTCACCCTAAATTCAAACGATTTTTCGATATGGGTTTAGAACCGTATAAAAAAACCATAAATGAATTGGATTTACATGGCATAGAAAATTTATTGTGTTCTGGTTCTGAAGATAATATTTTTTATTCTCATTCAACAAATGTTTGGGAGTATTATTATACTCTTCAAGATTCTCTTTCTTGGCTAAATAAAATTTTATTATTTCAATGTGAAGATGATACTGACTAGGTTACGAAATTTTTAACAAATCTTGTATCTTGGATTAATAAGAAAGGATTGTATCAATGGAAAGAATGTGCAGTGGTGGTGGTGGTGGTGATGGTGGTGGTGGTGTAGTGGCATTCTGATTAATTTCATTTCGTGAGCTGGCAGATGTGAATTATACGCACGCTATTGCGAATGGTATTGAACTCTAGTCTGCTTAGGTAGAAAAAATGAGGTTCAAGGTAAAACACAGCCTATTGTCGCATTAAATCAGGTTTCATTCGTGTGCCCGACCTGCCAGACAACATTCTTCAATCATGCAAGAACTATCTAGTATCATCATGCTGCAACAGTGCGTGACACATGTGATACCACACGGAGGATAGCTCACGATCACATCTACCCCTATCTGCGAGTAAAAGAATATAATAAGCAGGGTCTTTTACCGACATCGCTGCGGGTAGAACATTTGCTGACGGTTATCTTCAGAAAACTGCCATTGTGCTGCTTTTATTGAGGTTTTTTGTTTACACGTATGTCCGTATTTTGAATAATTGAGATATGAATTTTTTAGAGCTAACATTTCTACGCCGGTGTAAACCTTCATCGTCGAGTTCATGCCTTACACAGATATCAGTGAATGATTACTTCGTGTGCCTGGAATCGCTAGATTAGTTACACGATGTATTAATCTGTTATTTACTGAAGGTGCCGTCTGTAATGACGATAATCAGAAAAAAGTTCTCACATTATAAACAGGATGTGCCACTGCAAGTAGGGAGAGGAAATAGTTAATGCGCGATGCAGATCTCAAATTGAGTGGCGTAAAACTTCCTCCAACTTCACTACTTGGGGTTATTATAGTTGAGCCAACTAAAATAAATATTTTCTACGCCGTATATTCCTAACGCTGAGTCACTTCATAAACGAGAGACTGAAGCCAGCAGAACTAATACCCCTCATCGCGGGCTGTTGCTGAAAGTGTGCGAATTTGTGTGTAGGAATAAGCTGGGATTATTTTGAACGTTTACAATTAAATCTGTCTTCAGTATTTTATATAATAATATTTTACGTATACTCAACACTTAAATCTGTGATAATCGAACGTTATTTAGTATTCATGGAAAATCGTTCTGTTTCGCTGTATTAGGCACCAGGCAGTACACAAACAAACTAAACCAGAGAATAACAATGTCCTAGGCCTACAAATTTGTAGAAAGTATTTTCACTCCGCAGCGGACTGAGCGCTGATATGAAACTTCCTGGCAGATTAAAACAGCGCGCCAGACCAAGATTCGAATTAGGGACCTTTGCCTTTGCCGGCCGTTGTGGCCGAGCGGTTCTAGGCGCTACAATCTGGAACCACGCCACCGCTACGGTAGCAAGTTCGAATCCTGCCTCGGGCATGGGTGTGTGTGATGTTTTTAGGTTAGTTAGGTTTAAGTAGTTCTAAGTTCTAGGGGACTGATGACCTCAGATGTTAAGTCCCATAGTGCTCAGTGCCATTTGAACCATTTGAACCTTTGCTTTTCGCGGGTAAATAATCTACCAACTTAACTACGCAAGCACTACTCACGACCCGTCTTCGCAGCTCCACTTCCTTTAGTACCTTACATCCTAGGCTCCAAACTTCAAGGAAGTCTCCTGAGAGACAGTCATGACTAGCAACAATGGATGAAAGGTTACTGCGGGGATATCGCTTAGCTAAAGCCTGGCGGATGTTTCTGAAATTAATTTTCACCCTGCAGCGGAGTGTCCACTGATATGAAACCTCCTATCAGGTTGAAACCGAGTGGGGGACTGAGATCCGAACTCAAAAAATGGTTCAAATGGCTCTGAGCACTACGGGACTTTACTGCTAAGGTCGTCAAATGGGTCAAATGGCTGTGAGCACTATGGGACTTAACATCTTAGGTCATCAGTCCCCTAGAACTTAGAAATACTTAAACCTAACTAACCTAAGGACATCACACACATCCATGCCCGAGGCAGGATTCGAACCTGCGACCGTTGCGGTCCCGCGGTTCCAGACTGTAGCGCCTTTAACCGCTCGGCCACCCCGGCCAGCCAATCCGAACTCAGTAACTTTCCATTTTGCGGGCAAGTGCTCCACCAACTGACTTACCCAGGCACTACTCGCGACACCTTGTCACAGCGCTACTTCCACCAGTACCTCATTTCCTACCGTTCAAACTTCACTGAAGTTTTCCTACGAAACTAGGGACACTGGCACTCCTCGAAGAAGTTTGAAAGGTAGAAGATGAGGTACAGGCGGAAGGAGAGCTGTTAGGAGAGCTCATATGTTGCGCTTGGGTAGCTCAGTTGGGAGCACATGAGGCAAAGGTCCCGAGTTCGAGTCTGGGTCCAGCACACACTTTTAATCTGCCAGTTTCATACAAATTTATACTTCACAACATTTTTCTTAATTATTTCACGTAATTCTAATGTTTTAATAAGTTTAATTAAAAATGCTAACTGTGTTTTTTCCACAGGGCTGATGAAGTTTCAAATAATTCATGCTGATCACATAAATCTAAAACCCTTATTCGAAATACATTTTGATATAAGGAAGTCCTAAAGTTATAATGAGATACGGTATTCTTTATGTCTAATGAAATGGCGTAAATCTTAATGTTTCTTGTTTTGCCTCAAATGGTAGACGCGTAGTTTCCATCCACGCACTGCCCGGACACTCCACGTAAGGCATCCAGCAGTAATGAGCTATCATGCTGACATCCCATTGATACTGATACTCCTATTCCATTTGTTTAATGTTTTGATCGAACCTTTCTCCCTGTTCCTCATACGCAGGACATGCTTTTTTCTAGAAAACAAAGTGTCACGATCTCTTGGGAGGACATTAATAATGCGTCAAGTTTTATGTGAATTAGACGCAAAAGTATTTTTCATTGTAGGGTTTAGCGTTGACTCCACTTTTGGCGCTCTCATTGGCCAGGCTCTTTAGATAACTCCTCGTTACTTGGACGACTCCCATATGTATAGGAAGCACGGGTCATTCCTCACGGCTTGAATACATAGGAGGTGCGGACAGTGGGTTGTCCTGCTCCCAATCCTTCAAGCCAGTTTATTAAGTAACACTTTTATGACCAAGTCCTAGATCGTCTGCTGCTACTTTTTCAGTTTGCCACAGACGTATCAGAAGTGGTCAGGACAATTAACATAATCTCGTGAACCCATTAAATTGGGAAAAGCTGACACCATTCGATTTATCATCTTTCACGGAAATTTGCGTGAAATATGATAGGTGAAACAAACATATAGTGATCAACATTACAGTATCACCGAAATATATAGGTTACTGATTATAGAGTATAAAATTAAACATACTTTTGAATCAGATTAAGTACAAAAAGAAATTATAATATACTGAAGCTCAGAAGGCCAACTCATGTACCCTTGATGACTGCACAACACAAAGCTTTACCCCCATTCTGACCCCATTAACCCTGACATTGGGCTGTTGATGACTAGAAACATGTTGACTGGTCGGACGAGTTTCGTTTCCTATTGTATCGTGTGGATGGATGCGTATGGGTATGGAGACCACTTCATGAATCCACGTCGACAAATGATACGTAGTACTGACTTCATCAATCTTGCTTCTACTGAATTTTAAAACGCAACGTCAGAACTGCCTCTCTGGCGCCGTTACTGTTCCTAAGGCCAAAGTGATCGTCATCCACCTGATGTTCAGTTTTCGTTTCCATTTTTCTGTATGGTATTTTTTCAGCCCTTTGAATGCATGATCTGTTAAGCTGACTCTACCATAACTCTCGCCCTTGTCAGCTCCTGCTCTGTACAGAATTGATTATGTTTTTCCGCAAGTGTGATAGTATGTCGCCAGTCTGTCACATTCTACACACCAACGTGAATACTTGTTTTGTTGCTATAATCAGCAACGATTTTCGAAATTCCGATTGAATGGTCTTTATTCCTCCTGCCTTATTCGAACTTGAATCGCGGAAAGCTCTTTTAAATTCTGATTCTACTGCCGGATCCCCTATTCTTCCATGGTGACTAGTGTTTCGTCTATCAGGTGAACACCCTCATAGAGGCCCCCAATGTACTCTTCCCACGTATCCGCACTGTCCTCTGCATTTAATAGTAGAATTGCCATTGCACTCTCCATGTTACCGTCCTTGTCCTTAATTTCGCAGAAAGCTGTATCACATTTTCTATATTCCGAATCTGTCCACCGGACGATCATTTCTTTCTAGAGTTCCCCATATCTTTCCCACAGTTATTTCGTCTTACCTTCCCTGTACTTCCTGTTTATTTCTTTTCTAAGTGAGTTACACTTCTGTATTCTGAACATTTATATATTTCACTTTTTCATCGGACACTTTAAGTATTTCTCGGTTACCTCTTTTATACCTATGTTTCACTTTCCAACGTCTGTGGCTGGCCTTTCCAGAGTTACTCACTTCTCTTCACCCGAACGGCTTACTGAACTACTCATTATCGTAGTACCTACAGCCTCAGAGAACTAGAGTATCCTATTTTTTGGCACATTGTTCCTTCCTGACTAGTCTCTTAAACTTCAACCTACTCTTCGTTATTACTCGATAGTGGGTTAACGTTTTGCAATCCTATGTGTAATTTCGGAATATCTACTTGACGTTGATGTAATCTAACTGGAATCTTTCAGTATCTCCCTGCGTTTTCCAAGGATGCCTCTCCTCTTGTGATTCACTTTTACTAGGTAAATTTTATTGCAGAACTCAATTATTCTTTCTCCTTTTTCATTCCTATAATCAAGCCCTTATACTCCCGTAACCGTGATAGTGTGCAGCGGGTAAAACATCTACATATAGAAAAATTAATAGCAGTTAGTACACAATAAAATGTAGTACTGTCTTCGACATACAAGAGTGCTTTTAATGGTGCACAGGTCCCGGCTAGGAGCCCATGAGAGTTTCCTCGCTAGTTACGTTCAGAGATGCTGTTAAAACTTCCGTGTGGTTAATAGTGTTTTACATATGTTTCTGAAAATGCAGCAATAAAAATTTTTGATTGTTTGCAAGTAAAATACAATATGCGACAGGTAGCAAAGCAGGTTTTAATCCAATTTAAAATCATTTCTCCTGGGGAACTCATTAATACCACTGATTACTTTCTACTTAATAAGTGGTTACCAGCAGGGAAAAGAATCTTGCTTTCACATATAGATGCATGAATAGCAATAAAAAGATAAGTCTTCATAAATGTTAATACCGATGACTCGTACTGATCACTCGTTCGACATCATTTCAGAAAAAGAATTGTTCAAATGATCTATGGAAAGTATAACTTATTAACTAAATAACCATTTAACTCTCTAGACCCTCCAGAGCCACCGAATGCGCTTTGGTTAAAGTTGCAGCCACTATTCGTTAGTGTATTAGACTATCATTAGAACGCAGAACCGTGATGTGCATTCAAGTAATCGGACGACATTTTCGGCAACATCTCTAATACATAACTCATCACATGGTTGTTTGAACACATCTCTGAACACTAGTAAAACTGTGCTGGAATAATCGCCTCTTAGAAATAGCACTGTTTTGCAGCTTATCTTTCTAAGCTGTTCTTTTTTTACGATTTATTGGCTATTGGGTCGTGCCCACGCAGCCATCTAAAAAGTCGTGGTAAGTCGACGATGACGAGACGAATATAAGGACATTACGACAACCAGTCATTGAGTTGAGAAAATCTTCCTCATGACTGGGAATCAAAACCGGGCACTGTCCTTAGAAATCTGCCGAGCTGGCCGAGCAGCTGCCGAGTCGGACGTCTTTCAAAAGTATCCCGTGCTCGAAACAGGACAGTGGCTGAAGAAGCTGGAGCTAAGAGCAGATCCGTCTGCGCTCGCGTTCGCTGAGAGCGCGCCGGGAGTGAAAATCTTCGCCAAGCCTGGTTGTAGATCAACGCGCAACGGGATCCCTTTTAAGACAGGGACATGAGCCAGACAGTGATCGAATCTACCTGACGAATTAGCAACCCTTGCTCTGGCGTACCGACCGGTCTGTATTTTCTTGGTGGTTTCCCACGCTTGTTCAGGCGCAATTGTAAGGCGGAATGAAGTGAATCTGACACGTGAAGACGGTAACAGAGAAGGCGAATGATCGAGTGCGGTTTATTAGGAGTATTTTAGGAAAGTGCCACTGATCCATAAAAGAGCATAGCACACTAGGGCAGCCTATTCTTGGGTACTGTCAGAGCGTTCTGGATTTCTAGGAGGTCGGATTAAAGGAAGATAAGAGGGCAATTGAGAAGCATGGTCGTAGATGTGTTACCGGCAAGTTCGATTGATGTGCAAGTATTACTATGATTTTTCATGAGCTCGATTGGGAATACCTGAACGGAAGACGACGCTCTTTTCGTGAAACTGATTGCAGAACGACTCAGATGCAGCCAACGTAAATTTCGCTTAAGAACCAAGAGAAAAAAAGAGATGGGATAAGCGTTTCTCCCTCCCTCTATTTGCAAGTGGAACAGGAAAGAGAAAGACAAGAAATCAACAAGGTACCCTCCGCCATACACCATACACGGCCTTGCGTCGTATGTACCATCCCCAAATGATGCATACAAAGCTGTTTTCAAATCCCCCCTGTAGTGAAAGCTTCGCAGACATGACGGCGGGAAGAAAATTAAGAAATAGCGGTTGCTTCAGTGGTGCACTCATTCTACAATTACACTTTTGGAAAAATTTCTTATAATTGAATACTAGACCATAGTTAGCAGATCAGTAGGATACACTGAATACTGCATTGAGGAGATTGTATAAGACTGGCAGTCTCAGAACCTTCCGTTTATCAGCCACCTTTCTGTTACCGTTCCACAAGAAAGTAATGAATCTTTTATCTATAAAACCGCATAAGCAGTCTCCAAAAGAAGCGAACACGACATTTATGGAGCCATGGCGGCAGTATCTCCTAACACCTACAGCGAGGACGGCTTATTGGTGACCAACAACCTGTCTGGCTCCAGTGCAACGGCTTCCTTCGATGGCGGTATTATGGAGACAGTGGCCTAGCAATCCGCTTGAGCGTGACGGACTTCCGGTAGGTCCGTCTATTGTGGCTTCCATAATCCTCTGTAAACTCAGGGGAGCAGCCGTCACCACTAACAATGGGCTGCAGTCAGAGTTCCGTGGCTGTTTCTTGACCTTCACCCTATAGAGATAATCCCATTGTCAAATGGTCCACGATCGTTCGCTCCTCCAAGGCTTTGCTGGTGAACAGCACATTCAGTAGGAGCTCCCTTTAGCGGTCAGTTACTGAGAAAGAAGTCGTTATGGTAGTAGCTGGTAATGAAATGAAAGCTTTTGCATGTGGAACGATATTTCAACAGTATCCCAGAATAAAGAACCAAGTACTGCCTACCTTTGAAAACCAGTTTATCTGCTAATCAGTACTGTATATGAAAAACTGTCTGTAGATTTATTTACTCCTTCAGAAACTTAGAATTTGTCAGTTTGGGATGTTTTTCATTGAATTTTCTCATTTTGAGAGTGTTGTAAGTACGATCTGTTTTACTTGCTAAAAGAGGAATTCAGCAGCATACATCGCATTAAATACTTCTTTATTGAAGACAGCTAGTTTCGACAAACTTTGCTGTCATCTTCATATCATAAACCATCTTTTGTGGTGAAAACACTTTCCTTTTACGTTGAATCTCACTGCAAGTTGTCATGTTGTCACGCTATAAAAGGTTTGTCAAAAATGGTTCAAATGGTTCTGAGCACTATGGGACTTAACATCTGTGGTCATCAGTCCCCTAGAACTTAGAACTACTTAAACGTAACTAACCTAAGCACATCACACACATCCATGCCCGAGGCAGGATTCGAACCTGCGACCGTAGCAGTCGCGCGGTTCCGGACTGAGCACCTAGAACCGCTAGACCACCGCGGCCGACAAAGGTTTGTCATAATTCAAATATTTAAAGACATATAACACCCTTGAACCATGAATTTACTTTCAAAACCTTTTCTTAAAGAATTTACTTTATTTACTAGCGATTCATCAAGAACATTAACACATTTAATCACACTATGTGAGCGTGGAAGTAGTTGCCAATGGGTAACTGATGAAAACAAATTTCTTTCAACAAATGGAAATTTTATTCCTAAAACCCTTTCATTTTTCAAAAAAAACTGATATAAAAATTATATTAACTAAATATCAAGTTACAAATTATTCAGATGCAGAAATAACATTTTTTTTTTGACAGTATGAGCTTTCGGGCTAAGAACCTTGCCACTCCCTCTTAACATGGCCATAGTCACGACCGCTCACAACCACCTCTGAAAGACTACACTGGTGCAAATCTGCAACGCACTAGATTACTTTAAACTAAAAATTTTAACAACTCACATAAACACACAAACTATGCGCCCCATAGGAGGGATGGAAATGGTACAAAACACTCACATTAAAAAAATTACTTGCCACCGTAAGTGCAACTTGTTTTGAAAAGAAAACTCTTACGATGGAAGGGTGGCAACTTTATATACTAAAATGACCATTTAAATAAAAACCCATGAATTGCAGTCTTATATAAAATGTACAAACATACTCTACATTACACATATACCGCCTCTCAAGAAGATAGGCAAGATAAAAACATATTTCAGGAATTCGGCCTTTACACCTTAAGCAATAAATTCGTTAACACCGAATCCGACAAACATGACAGAGGCAGCTATTAACGTACGGCAGACCGACAGACGGACAGACAGGCAGACACTAACTGCCCAACAAACGCGGACGAGAGACAGACAAGCAACCTGGGGACAGGAGACTGACCAAGATAACAAGTCGAATTTAACAAGTAAATGAAACAACATATCACGAATCGCTTAACTTCTAATAAACAGCGACGTCTGGCGATGACCTGGCGCAGCAACCCCAAAACGCTCTCCCGAACAGTCCGTTGCCAGCCGCTTCAACGGACGTAGGAAGGCGCGCCGATCTACCGTCTCACGGCGTCCTAGCTCGCACTGGGCAGACCGGTGTCGTGGGTTGGCTCCTGTTGCTCTCATGTCGGCCGCGAAGCCACTACCCCTCGCTATATAGCGCAGCCCACTGGACTGACGTGGCGACCTCACATGCGCCGACCATCAAGACGGACAAGTCATCTTGTGTCCCGGTGCGCGACCGACCAACCGATCGATCCAACCGCCAGTGACCATTGCCTGAACAACTCGAGCAGACAGGCGGCCTAACACATACTAGCACTCCGGACGACAGACAGACACTGACTGCCCCACACCGACCCGGCTGACCAACTGTCCAGGTTCGCCGACAAGCGAGCTCATCGCGCCCCAGAAATGCACGTGAACCGGCTACCTTTCTTCTTTCCTACCAGAGAGAGAGAGAGAGAGAGAGAGAGAGAGAGAGAGAGAGAGAGACCAAAACCAAAGCTGCGATTGCCACACCGGCGCCACCGCCAGAAACGGAGTGCGACTGCTTCACATTAAGCGCTGAGGCGCGCTCTTCGAAACAGTAAATTGACCACGGCTCAACCCTGAGGACCTCTTGCACAAGGTGTTTTATGTTTTTAAATATTTTAATTATTACAAAGCTTTTACAGTGTGCCGATTTTTATCGACGTGACAACTTGGCGTGAGGTTCAACGTAAAAGAAACACGTTTTCACTACAAATGGTTTTTAAGACCTGAAGATGACATCAAAATCTGTCGAAAATGGTAGTCTTTTATCTTAAATAAAAAAATATTTCGTGCGATGTAGGCTGTTTGTTTTTCTGTTTGAAACTTTTTGTAGGCTAGTCGTATGTGAAGCGAGCGATACGTTCTAGACGTTATTTTACTTCGAGGTATAGCGCTAGAAAAACATTATTTACGTACACTGCTGGTCCTTAAAGTATAAGACGGCACACAATAATTGTCAAATAAGCGCGATTTGTAGTATGCGTTTGGAGACGCACATTCATTTATTTTATTTTTATTTATGTAGTTAACCAATCTAATTAGGATGATCAGGACCTCTCTTACTTTAGACCGGGTTCAACATTAACGGTAAGTATTACATAGTAGTTATCTAAGAAGCAATTTTTATGTGAAAACAAGTATTAAAATGTTTTGAGCGTCCAAAATGACGGACTGAGGAAATTATACTGACGTGAACTAAAAAATTTAATACTGGCATTAGGGCCTACTTGTGCTACTGAAGCTACAACCTTTAATAGTGATAGTAATAATAATAATAATAATAGTGATAGCAATAATAGTAATAATAATGTTCTGCCAGTCGTAAAAGGCGACGAAAAGAACAAACCACTAATAGGGCTAACCCCCCTTTTAGTGTGATGAGTTGGTTCCAGACAGAACTAAAGAAGCCTAGGACAAGCACCGTCATGGTCGGGGACGACGCTTGAACCCTATGCCCGCCCACAATGGTAACGACACTGCTAGCCAACTGGAAAATGATTTAAATCCAAATAGAGGTGTTTTGCAGGATATGCTTCCTAGAACCACCCTAGATGGAAAACAAAGGCAGAGGATGAGATGGTCAGATGAAGCTAATCGACACCTCATGTTCTGCTATTACCAAGCAACCAACCTAGGAACCAACACAACTGGATACAGATCACAAGTATACACAACATTTATTACCAGATACCCAGAATTAAAATTTTTAACAGAACAACGACTAGCTGATCAGATCCGTGTAATAATCAAAAATAACAGGATACCCCAGTCAGAATTAGAAAACATCAAACAACAAGTACAACAAATACTGGAACAAAATAATGTGCAAACAGAAGAAGAAGAAAATAGAGTAATGGACTCAAACATCCCAGAGCAAACAAACAAAGAACAACACGCATCAATTAAACAATCTGAGGAAAACGAAATCTTGCGACAGCCACCAGAACAAGGAAAAATAGAACACGAAGTGACACACATGTTAGATATAGAAGAAAAATTTCAGCTGACACATATAGAATACAAAGACACAAATACAGACATTAGACCATTCTTGCATAGACTGCCAAGTAACCCACAAGTCGAAACTACAATAAAAACTATCAACACAATCATACACAACAAAATAAATGAATATACAACTATGGAAGAGTTACAACTACTGGTTTATATAGGAGCACTCACTACACTAAATATACACACAAGGCAGAGATCAGAACCAACCAACACACAGAAGATACCCACAAAACCAGCATGGCAACACAGGCTACAGATCAGAATAGAAAAACTGAGAAAGGACATCGGACAGCTAATACAATTTATAAGAAAAAAAACGAAAAACGTTAGGTAAAATCTCACAACAAGAAGCGATAGAGCAATTAGATGAGAAGAAGCAGAAATTACAAGCATTGGCCAAACGACTTAGGAGATACAAAAAAAGTGAAAATAGAAGGAAACAAAACCAAATATTCAACGCAAACCAAAAGAAATTTTACCAGACAATAGATAAAACACACATTAAAATAGACAATCCACCAAACATAACAGACATGGAACACTTCTGGAGCAACATATGGTCAAACCCGATACAACATAACAGGCATGCACGGTGGATACAAGCAGAAACTGACACATACAAGATGATACCAAAAATGCCTGAAGTGATAATTTTGCAACATGAAGTCACCCAAGCTATTAATGCTACTCACAATTGGAAAGCCCCTGGAAAAGATAAAATAGCAAATTTCTGGCTAAAGTAGTTCACCTCAACACATTCACATCTAACTAAATTATTTAACAGTTACATTGCAGACCCATACACATTCCCTGATACACTTACACATGGAATAACTTATCTGAAACCTAAAGATCAAGCAGACACACCAAACCCAGCTAAATATCGCCCCATAACATGCCTACCAACAATATACAAAATATTAACTTCAGTCATTACACAGAAATTAATGACACATACAACACAGAACAAAATTATAAATGAAGAACAAAAAAGCTGTTGCAAAGGAGCACGAGGATGTAAAGAGCAACTGATAATAGATGCAGAGGCGACATGTCAATCTAAAACCAAACAAAGGTCGCTACACTATGCATACATTGATTACCAAAAAGCTTTTGATAGTGTACCCCACTCATGGTTACTACAAATATTGGAAATATACAAAGTAGATCCTAAATTGATACAGTTCCTAAACGTAGTAATGAAAAATTGGAAAACCACACTTAATATCCAAACAAATTCAAATAATATCACATCACAGCCAATACAGATTAAGCGTGGAATATCACAAATTTGCTATACATGGATGATCTAAAACTACTCGCAGCAACAAATCAACAACTCAACCAATTACTAAAGATAACAGAAGTATTCAGCAATGATATAAATATGGCTTTGGGAACAGACAAATGTAAGAAAAATAGCATAGTCAAGGGAAAACACACTATACAAGAAGATTACATATTGGATAACCACAGTGACTGCATAGAAGCGATGGAAAAAGCAGATGCCTATAAGTATCTAGGATACAGACAAAAAATAGGAATAGATAATACAAATATTAAAGAAGAACTAAAAGAAAAATATAGACAAAGACTAACAAAAATACTGAAAACAGAATTGGCAGCAAGAAACAAGACAAAAGCTATAAATACCTATGCTATACCAATATTGACATACTCATTTGGAGTAAAATGGAGTAACACAGACCTAGAAGCACTCAATACACTTACACGATCACAATGCCACAAATATAGAATACATCACATACATTCAGCAACAGAAAGATTCACATTAAGCAGAAAGGAGGGAGTAAGGGGATTTATCGACATAAAAAACCTACATTATGGACAGGTAGACAATTTAAGAAAATTCATTATTGAACGAGCAGAAATCAGCAAAATACACAAAGCAATCACTCATATAAATACATCTGCTACACCACTGCAATTTCATAACCACTTCTACAACCCTTTATATCACATAACATCAACAGATACGAAGAAAATAAATTGGAAAAAGAAAACACTACATGGCAAGCACCCGTATCATCTAACACAGCCACACATTGAGCAAGACGCATCCAACACATGGCTAAGAAAAGGCAATATATACAGTGAGACGGAAGGATTCATGATTGCAATACAGGATCAAACAATAAACACCAGATATTACAGCAAGCATATTATTAAAGATCCCAATACCACAACAGATAAATGCGGACTTTGCAAACAACAAATAGAAACAGTAGATCACATCACAAGCGGATGTACAATACTAGCAAATACAGAATACTCCAGAAGACATGACAATGTTGCAAAAATAATTCATCAATAGCTTGCCTTACAACATAAACTTATAAAACAACACGTTCCTACATACAAGTATGCACCACAAAATGTACAGGAGAATGATGAATACAAATTATACTGGAACAGAACCATTATAACAGATAAAACAACGCCACATAACAAACCTGACATCATACTCACCAATAAAAAGAAGAAATTAACACAACTAATCGAAATATCCATAACCAATACAACAAATTTACAAAAGAAAACAGGAGAAAAAATTGAAAAATACATCCAACTGGCTGAGGAAGTCAAGGACATGTGGCATCAGGATAAAGTTGACATTATACCAATTATACTATCAACTACAGGAGTCATACCACTCAATATCCACCAGTACATCAACGCAATACAGCTACATCCAAACATGTATATGCAACTACAGAAATCCGTAATTATTGATACATGTTCAATTACTCGAAAGTTCCTAAACGCAATGTAACATATACCGTACAGTTAAAAGGAAGTCACACTTGATCAAGGTCTGCGTCACTTTCATTTCGAACCAGACCTAAGGTCTGAGAAAGAAATAATAATAATAATAATAATAATACTAATAATAGTAATACTTGACAATAATTACGACATGAGTAACAATAATGATGGTAGAAGATATCTGAAGAATTTATAGGTCTACAAACTACATGTTTCCTGTTATAGCGAATTAGGAGAAAAGGAAATTCAGGGCGACTATATCGACTAAGAATACTGCGAAATGAGGCAGATCAGGTTGGAAAGAGGGATATACAAGGGTAACGAGAGTGTACAGCTGGTGTGATAGATATGTCATTACCTGTCTTCTGAAGCTGCAGGTATTATTTAGTTCTCTAATATAATTCGTGAGGTTGTTCAAGAGTAGAGCTGCTATTTCTGGGAAAGTCCTCCAGAAAGTGCCTTAACGATGAAATGGGACAGGAAGGATTTTGCTCTGAGGGGAATGAGTCTTTCTGGCGTGTTGTTCAGACAACAGCGTTCAGATCGAGGAGACAGAAGGAAAAAGTCGCCATCGTCGCGCTGGTGCAACACTGGGGCGATGTTATAAAGTGCCACTGGGTATATGAAACGATCACTTCTAGTTGTCATACCGAGTAACTTGAACAGGAGCTGTTACATTTGTAAGACGGCAAGACCTGTGGACGTACACTGCCTTCAAGATCTCAGTGACCCTAACTTTCAGCATGATAAGAGAAGACTGCATCAGTACAGAGGGCGTTGAAATGTTGCCCCGTGAAGTTCATTCTCCAGGTCTCTTAACCACTATTTACCGTTTTATAACTGATCCGTTTCCTCATATTCTCTTCATATTTTATACTTTGTGCAGCTTGATAGCCTTTAATCCGGCCTTTCGCTATTTCTCTTTTCTTCCAGTAGTTTAATAATATAAAATAAAAACTTTTGTGGTTGCGAACAATTGTAAGATTTCCATACGTTTAAGCAAATAGTTTTGCAGTTGTCAGCATTATTGGCGCCTAGTTCACTACCATCATCATCCATCACCATCAGCTCCATATTGGTCAACTTTATTGTAGTACAGTAGTAGGAGAGCCAAGTACTTTTAAGGACAAATTTGACATTAGACCTTTGGGTTGCCTACATTTACGGGGAAAGGTAAACAAATGACAACCTTCCTCCTCTCAAAACCCCTTCCCCCTCCTCCAATCACAACACAGTATTTTACTCACCATTAAAACTAAACAGCCAATCAGAGCCCAATACTTTATCAGCAGTTAAAAAAAAATACAGCAAATTACTGTGTTGGCTCAGAGCCGTCTCAAGGATCTAATCAGATATCGAAAATATGTGCAGTTTATAGCTTACAGTATTTTCCCAACTGAAATATTTGTATTGTTACTAACAATATGCGAAAAATTGTTTGTTAAATATTGCCTCATCAGCAAATTCCATCTTTCACACACAAATACACACACGAAATATCCTGGCAAATTAAAACTGTGAGACGGACCGAACCTCGAACTCGAGAACTTTGGTTTTCGCACACAATTGCTCTACTGATTAAGCTACCCAAGCACGACTCACGACCACTCCTCACAGCTATACCTCCGTCACTACCTCGTCTTCTACCTTTTTAATTTCACAGAAGTTCTCCTACGAACCTTGCAAGACTAGCACTCCTGGAAGAAAGGATATTGAGAAAACATGCTTAGCCACAGCCTGGGGGATGTTTCCAGAAGAGAAGAGTTAAAATTTCATTGTGGAAACATCCCACAGGCTGTGGCTAAGCTATGTCTCCGCAGTATCCTTGCTTCCAGGAGTGCAAGTCTTTTAAGGTTCGCAGGACAGCATCTGTGAAGTTAGGAAGTTAAGAGACGAGGTACTGGCGGAAGTAAAGCTGTGAGGACGGATAGTGAGTGGTAATTGGATAGCTGTTGATATAACACTTAGATGCGAAAGGCAACATTTCCGAGTTCGAGTCTCCGCCTGGCAGCCAGCATACAGTTTTAATCTGTCAGGAAGTATCACACTTGCGCACACTCCGCTGGTCAAATTTTCATTCTGAAACCACACACACACACACACACACACACACACACACACAACACACACACACACACACACACACACTCACATTTAGGTTTCTTAATCACAGCTCAATATTTCACCCGACATACTCTGTCTCATCAGCAAACTCCATCACACATTCACATACCTGTATTTTTTGCTTACCCAAGCATTTTTCTTCATCTTAAGCCACTCCTCTTTCTTCTCAATGGAAGTTCTAACCGTGAATGATGACAAATATAGATTAAAGAACAACAACAACAACAACAACAACAACAACAACAACAACGACTACAACAACAACATTGAAATGTGCAGTTCAGCATATTGTGCAATATGATCTTGTTATAGTGCATATACAAAATATAGATTACGAATTAGGTTTCATAACACATGTGCAACATTTTTTATTATAATCTTAAATCATCATACATCTGCAAAATATAGTCTGTATTTTCAGTTTACATCTTCTCTATAATCATAACAATTAGCTCACATTCTCAGTTCACATGTTCCGTAGATGTTCAACATATATACTACAATGGAGAAGTCACACTATTCGGTTACGTTCCATATGTTCAAGAATATGCAGAAAATGGTCTTCTGGACACTTTAATTAATTAATTAAAAACCGTACTTGAAACTATTGGTAGTAACGTCCTTAAGGCTACATTTTGAAGCTGCAGCAGGTTATACATGAGTGCACATAAAATCTGTTAATAACTCATGTCATAAGATTTATCATTGCTGCTAGTAGTTCCATTGCTTTTCATGTTTCTTCCTGCTTAATAAGCAAAGTCTGGAGTCCAAGTATGCAACAGTTCGCCAAGTTGACATAACTGCTCATGCGTTTTCTCGGACAAGCCAGGACTTGTGGCATCAACGATTAGCTGATGCAAAGAATGTCATACGTGGCTGAGCCAACTCAAATACACATGCCATGAGCCTTTATCTTGTCACCTGTGGCTGCAAAACAAATACTTCCTAACGAAATTCCGATACTTATACAGATGTTTTGTAAAAATAACAACCAGCTTTGTAACTGCTGGAAGTGTCAATGGGACAAATTACGTTCTGTGTAAGTTGACTGTATCGTAGATTAAGAGCAGTAACAACTGTTAGCAACATTAACGCGCTCGCATACATGATACAGGGTGACACGCGAACCACATGCCCTCTAGTTTTAAACTACGTCACCCGCAACCTGCGAATGGTCGCTGCCATAGACCAGTTACATTATCCCTGCGGTGACAAGGTAGAGGGGACAGAGTAAGCTTTATAGCATGCTTTTAATAACCTCATATTTACACGATAGGTACACTATTAGCAGAGGAAGCAGATTAAAGCGTACTGCTGTGCATATCTTCAAGATACAAGGCAGGCGAGCGTGGAATGGACTGTATGAGCTTACTTATGTGTTCTTAAGCATGATGTACACTGATCAGCCAAAACACCAAAATATTATGGCCACTGCCAGTCGTGACGTTGGATGCCTCCTGGTGGCGTTGCGGGCGCTCGACACGGGAACAAAAGTATGTAAGCGGGGCGTGGGGTTCAAGGTCCGGTCTGCTCTGTAAAGTAGTATAGATGGTGATCTGTGGCATCTCAGGCGAAAGAGCACAATTTTGGTACAAGCACAAGTGTTTCGGAGTACACCGCTCTTCGTACATTGTTGAACATGAAGCTCCACAGCTGACCACGCCTACATGTTCATACGTTGACCCAACTACATCATCACCTACGATTGCAGTTGGCACGGGACCATCGGGATTCGACTGTCTATTAATGTAAAAGTGTCGGTATTTCTGGTGAATAACATTTTTGCTACGCTAGGTCGATGTTAGTCTCCACAAACGCCGTCGTCGATGTGAACGGCGGCTCGAAACGTACAGCGCACCATGAACGCAGGCTGGTGGGAGCAGTATTATGTTATGGGAGGCATTCTCTTGCCCTTGTATGGAACCTGTGGTAGTACTCCAAGACACGGTGGTGGTGGTGGTGTCTCATGTCTGGGTGTCGCAGTATGTTTGCATTCACCAAGGCGTTTTTGATAGCGTCAAATGCGCGTTGACATTCTTCTGTCCACATCCAGTGCGCATTTTTACGCAACAGGCTCAATAACGACTCGTTATTCGTTAATTGGTTTGGAGTGATTGTTGAGCGGCGCTCGGCGCGGCGCGTCGGCTCCGTGTAGGTCACCGCCTCCGGTGTTGACAGCTACGGCGGGGAGAGTCGTGTGGCTGTCTGGTGTGCTACGGGTTGCTGCGGCCGCTGCAAGGCTGAATTAGCCGGATGCGCGTTGTATATCAGCTCGCCCGTGTGACACCTTCTTGCAGTGCTCCAGCAAACATGCAACAAGTTCACAAACAATGTACTATCCTTATGGGCATTTTTCCTGCTGTGGGAAAGAACGCACACAGTTATTGGCAGTAGGCCTTCACTAGTCTGGTTTGCACAATGTTTCGTTGTCACAGTAACGCCTTTTATTGGCACACAATATTTTTTCACCATGTCATGACTTGACATTTGTCACACGCAAGTTTTCACCTTAGAGCAAAATGTATCTCGGTAGTCAATGCGCTTTCCTGGCGTCCCTTGACATACAAAGAATACTTTTTTTGTACACACGCACGCTACAAGTTACAGTTTGACACTAGCTTGGTCCACCGTCTATTATCGGCTCACTGTTCGTGTCGTGTTAGTTCCTTGTCCACTTGCACACACGGCGATGACACAGTTTCTCATTGCTTGTTCAAAACAACCTCGTGACGTATAGCTGCAGTTTTAACAGTCACTGTCTGTCTCTGCCACACAATACTGCACTTTTGTTTAAGTTTTTTCAGTTACAATGTCCGTTGTGCAATTTTTTGTAACAGCACATTCGTAACTTCTTTGTTCGGTCTTTATCAAGGTGTGTGATAATTGCGTACATGGTAACAAATATTAAAATTTCGTATTAGTTTGTCCAAAAATCATCTATATTTATGTTCGAGTAGATTTTATTTGTGCATTCCAGACGGATTCCGGCATATTGTTCAATAACTCCTTTGAAATTATGTCTCACTTTACTTGCAAGGTCCTACGTAACTACAGTGTAGTCTCTGTACGCTAAAATTGACTTGGACTGTATCAGGCTAGCTCTTTTTACTGATTCGATCTGCACATGCTTCAATTGAAGCTTCTTTGTGCGTAACTTTGCGTTACTTAAATTTGCACTAAGTTTGTCTCCCATGGTGCCCACGGGTTACTACTGGGTGCATTACTCTCTTTGATAATACTGGTTTGAAAATAAAGTTCTCAGGGTCTCATATTATTAATATTATTCTGGGTTCGAACCTGTCAATCTGACAGCTACACACACACACACACACACACACACACACACACACACACACACACACACACACATATATATATATATATATATATATATATATATATATATATATATATAGAAAAGACTGTACCAAGAAATATTTCAAGTTTGACACACATATAGAATATCATGCAGTACACAAACTAATCACTACTAAAATGTTCCTCCTGACTGATCTGTCACAATTTAACACTACAAATAATTGCACTAATCAGGTTATCTGTGCAGACATTTAGATCATGTTTAAGCTAACACTAATTAAAAAGAAGACATAACACAAAGTCATAAACAAAAGAGAAAGTCAATCATATTCTTATAACTAAATACTTCTACACTAGTACATTATCTCTACAGATCACACATCATTAATGTTCGTTCATTTCCAAAAGAATGGTGTACCTTTTTACACATAACACACAGGACTATTAGTCATTTACTGTAGGAATATTTTCACATCCTTTCGCGGATACAGTCCCCGTACTCTCCCTGATTGGGGATCTGCAAAGAGAGAGCTACACAAATGTGGCACACTTACTATTCTAAAAGGTCCATTGTACACCAGTTGCCACTTGCTATTCTGTTTCAAGGGTGCCGAGGACTTAGGATGATTGCGTAAGAGCACCAAGTTCAAAAATGGTTCACACGGCTCTGAGCACTATGGGACTTAACATCTATGGTCATCAGTCCCCTAGAACTTAGAACTACTTAAACCTAACTAACTTAAGGACATCACACAACACCCAGTCATCACGAGCCAGAGTAAATCCCTGACCCCGCCGGGAATCGAACCCGGGAACCCGGGCGTGGGAAGCGAGAACGAGCACCAAGTCCCCAACATTAAGTTTTGATTATTCGTCACATGTCAATTATATATTTTTTTCCTTTTCTGAGCACACCTGGTAAGGTTGCACCCTGCTTTCCTTATCCTCTCTTCATTAGGCTTAGGAATGACTGGGACCTTAGGCAAAGATGCCAGCCACTCATTCAGTACTCTATTATTATTCATTATAATCTCGGTTCGTGGATACCCCGTAGAGGCAAGCGGGGTTGCGTTGTGAATTTCCAAAATATTTTGATATCAGATCTGGCCATCTTGTGTGCTTATATGCGATATATAACCTAAAAAATTTATTTAACTATCCAGATGTTCTATCTGCTAAACTTGCCTGTGGATGAAAACTGGATATTAGTATGTGCTTTATGCCTTGTTCATGTAAATAGTTCTTCCAGGTATGACCTGTAAAATAGGAAGCATTATCTGATATTATAGCTTCAGGCTTACCCACCTGTGTAAAATATTCTTTCCCTAACCATTTAACTATTCCATGAGCGGTGGCTGATTTAAGGCAGTATATTTTTAAGTATTTAGAGAAAATATCATATAGCGCTAAAATGTACTTTAATCCACCCCTGGCTCGAGGGTAGGGCCGCTGAGGCACTATAGGGTGCAGTTCAAACCTTGTGGATTTATTTTGAAACTTAGCTTTTTGGCACAGAGGACAAGTCCTGATAATGGTGCGAGTCTGCTGGCTTATTCCCTTAAAGTAACAGTATCTGGATAAAATCCTTATTGTTTTGCCTATCCCAACGTGACCCCATGCTAAGTGCGTGTGCCACACTACAGTTGGTATAGCCTGTTGCGGTATACACATGACTCCATGGTCATTTGACACACCTGTTTTATAACAAAGATTATTATCTACTATTTTCAAGTTCTGCACACTTTTAAGATTGGTACCTTCTTTCATTTTGCTAATGACATCTCGCCAAATCGGATCAGTTTCCTGCAATGTAGACATATTCTTACACATATGTAAAAAGTCCCTCCTATGAACCTTATCTTTCACTAAGAGTATTCGATATTCCTCCGATTGTTCCCAAATCTTTGACACAGAGGATAGCCCTAGTGGGAGCCTCGACAAGGCGTCAGCTACCACATTATCTTGTCCTTATATGTACATAATCTTAATTTTATATTCCTGCAATTCTAACCTCCATCTTAGCAAGCGGGTAGGGTATAATTTGCAAGACATTAAATAGCTCAGAGCCTCGTGGTCACTGAATACATTGATTTCTTTGCCATGGATGTAGTAGTTGAAATTCTTTACCGCCCAAACCACTGCAAGAGCCTCTAACTCGGTAGCGGAATATGCTCTCTCACAGCTATTTAGTGTGCGGTTGGCAAAACCGATTACATTGATTGTTGTGTGGTCGTTGCTCCTGTCCCACTGAAACAAACCAGCGCCCAGACCGTATGAACACGAATCTGTCGCTATGCAAAAATCTTTTCTCATGTCTGGGTCTCGCAGTATGTTTGCATTCACCAAAGCGTTTTTGATAGCGTCAAATGCGCGTTGACATTCTTCTGTCCACACCCAGTGCGCATTTTTACGCAACAGGCTCAATAACGACTCGTTATTCATTAATTGGTTTGGAACAAACCGTCCAAAAAAGGATGCAAGACCTATAAACGCTTTGAGTTGTCTCTTAGTTCTCGGGTTCGGAAACCCACGAATTGCGTCAAGTTTTTTGCTGTCAGGTTTGATGCCTTGTGGTGCTATTATGTGACCAAGAAATTTAATCTGATTACGTCCAGATTTGGATTTCTCATGATTCGCTGTTACTCCTGCTTGCTTAAATCTAAGATTCTACCCAGTAGTTCTACGTGCCCCTCCCAGGTGGCAGTAGCAATCACCAGATCGTTTATATACACTGTTACCCTTAGCAGCAAATCCGGACCCAAAACCGCGTCGAGGGCTGTTATGAAAACTCCTGCACGTACGTTTAGGCCAAAATGTAGTACCCTAAATTGGTAGCTCCTTCCCCCAAATATAAATGCAATATATTTCCTCGATTCGGGTGTGAGCAGGATTTGCCAGAATGATCTTTTCATATCAACAGATGTCAAATATTGCACTCCATGGAATTTTTGGATTTTCTCATCTAAGTTTTGCGGATGAGTCCTGACACGTACAATAATTTCGTTTATGTCTCTTGCACCTAATACTAACCGTACCTGTTCGTCTCCTTTTGCCACCGCCGCATAAGGACTACTATAAGGGGACAAAGATGGTTTTATTATTCCCCACTCAATCAGCTTTCTAATTTCTTTAGCTACTATTTCCTTGTAGGACCAAGGAATGGATTATGAGACTCGACAGTAGGTTTTGTGAGGCTTCACCTCGATGTTGGATTGATATCCCTGAACAATTCCTGGTCGTTCTGAAGATATATCTGCATAGTCAGATAATAACTGTACCAAATCCTGCTGTTGCATTGAGTTCAAATTTTCGGACTGTGATACTTTGTTCACAAGTGCGTCCACATTTGCTTTTAATTGATCACCTTGTACGTCTGGATAATAGAGATTTTGTCCTAGAGAATGATTGTCTAAATGTAGTATCCACTGATTCCTACATTTTATGTTAATAGCATTACAATTAGGCACAGGTACCTCTTCAGATCTGACCATGGACAATTCTATCCGCCTACCCGTGTTCATCAAACTTAATTTTCCCCGAGAAAGGTTGATTACTGCGTCCCTTTCTCTCAAAAAATCTACCCCCAAAATGCAGGCTACCTTTAGACCCTTTACTACCAGAAATGAGCACGCTATGGCTTCTCCCCCTATACACATCTCTACTCGCACTTGGAGTTTAATTATTTGTCGCTGTGCACTGATGGCTCCAGTGACTTTGCAATCGTTCACAGGAAAACCCCCATGAACCATGGACCTTGCCGTTGGTGGGGAGGCTTGCGTGCCTCAGCGATACAGATAGCCGTACCGTAGGTGCAGCCGTAATTTTTCCCGAGGACATGCAGGTTTACTGTATGATTAAATGATGATGGCGTCCTCTTGGGTAAAATATTCCGGAGGTAAAATAGTCCCCCATTCGGATCTCCGGGTGGGGACTACTCAAGAGGACGTCGTTATCAGGAGAAAGAAAACTGGCATTCTACGGATCGGAGCGTGGAATGTCACATCCCTTAATCGGGCAGGTAGGTTAGAAAATTTAAAAAGGGAAATGGATAGGTTAAAGTTAGATATAGTGGGAATTAGTGAAGTTTGGTGGCAGGAGGAACAAGACTTTTGGTCAGGTGATTACAGGGTTATAAATACAAAATCAAATACGGGTAATGCAGGAGTAGGTTTAATAACGAATAAAAAAATAGGAGTGCGGGTTAGCTACTACAAACACCATAGTGAACGCATTATTGTGGCCAAGATAGACACAAAGCCCATGCCTACTACAGTAGTACAAGTTTATATGCCAACTAGCTCTGCAGATGATGAAGAAATTGATGAAATGTATGACGAGATAAAAGAAATTATTCAGGTAGTTAAGGGAGACGAAAATTTAACAGTCATGGGTGACTGGAATTCGTCAGTAGGAAAAGGGAGAGAAGGAAACATAGTAGGTGAATATGGATTGGGGGGAAGAAATGAAAGAGGAAGCCGCCTTGTAGAATTTTGCACAGACCATAACCTAATCATAGCTAACACTTGGTTCAAGAATCATAAAAGAAGGTTGTACACCTGGAAGAATCCTGGAGATACTAAAAGGTATCAGATAGATTATATAATGGTAAGACAGAGATTTAGGAACTAGGTTTTAAATTGCAAGACATTTCGAGGGGCAGATGTGGATTCTGACCACAATCTGTTGGTTATGATCTTCAGATTGAAACTGAAGAAACTGCAAAAAGGTGGGAATTTAAGGAGATGGGACCTGGATAAACTGAAAGAACCAGAGGTTGTAGAGAGTTTCAGGGAGAGCATAAGGGAACAATTGACAGGAATGGGGGAAAGAAATACAGTAGAAGAAGAATGAGTAGCTCTAAGGGATTAAGTAGTGAAGGCAGCAGAGGATCAAGTAGGTAAAAACACGAGGGATAATAGAAGTCCTTGGGTAACAGAAGAAATATTGAATTTAATTGATGAAAGGAGAAAATATAAAAATGCAGTAAATGAAGCAGGCAAAAAGGTATACAAACGTCTCAAAAATGAGATCGACAGGAAGTGCAAAATGGCTAAGCAGGGATGGCTAGAGGACAAATGTAAGGATGTAGAGGCTTGTCTCACTAGGGGTAAGATAGATACTGCCTACAGGAAAATTAAAGAGACCTTTGGAGAGAAGAGAACCACTTGTATGAATATCAAGAGCTCAGATGTCAACCCAGTTCTAAGCAAAGAATGGAAGGCAGAAAGGCGGAAGGAGTATATAGAGGGTTTATACAAGGGCGAAGTACTTGAAGACAATATTATGGAAATGGAAGATGATGTAGATGAAGACGAAATGGGAGATAAGATACTGCGTGAAAAGTTTGACAGAGCACTGAAAGACCTGAGTCGAAACAAGGCCCCGGAGGTAGACAACTATTCATTAGAACTACTGATGGTCTTGGGAGAGCCAGTCATGACAAAACTCTACCATCTGGTGAGCAAGATGTATGAGACAGGCGAAATACCCACAGACTTCAAGAATAATATAATAATTCCAATCCCAAAGAAAGCAGGTGTTGACAGATGTGAAAATTACCGAACTATCAGCTTAATAATTCACAGCTGCAAAATACTAACGCGAATTCTTTACAGAAGAATGGAAAAACTGGTAGAAGCGGACCTCGGGGAAGATCAGTTTGGATTCCGTAGAAATGTTGGAACACGTGAGGCAATACTAACCTTACGACTTATCTTAGAAGAAAGATTAAGAAAAGGCAAACCTACGTTTCTAGCATTTGTAGACTTAGAGAAAGCTTTTGACAATGTTAACTGGAATAATCTCTTTCAAATTCTGAAGGTGGCAGGGGTCAAATACAGGGAGCGAAAGGCTATTTACAATTTGTACAGAAACCAGATGGCAGTTATAAGAGTCGAGGGCCATGAAATGGAAGCAATGGTTGGGAAAGGAGTGAGACAGGGTTGTAGCCTCTCCCCGATGTTATTCAATCTGTATATTGAGCAAGCAGTAAAGGAAACAAAAGAAAAATTCGGAGTAGGCATTAAAATTCATGGAGAAGAAGTAAAAACTATGAGGTTCGCCGATGACATTGTAATTCTGTCAGAGACAGCAAAAGACTTGGAAGAGCAGTTGAACGCAATGGATAGTGTCTTGAAAGGAGGATATAGGATGAACATCAACAAAAGCAATACGAGGATAATGGAATGTAGTCGAATTAATTCCATCTACTATTGCTTGGTGGGCCTGTTTCATATCGGTCATCGAACCTCCTTTACCGATCATTGTTCACCGGTGGACTACTGCCGTTCCGGTCTCTACCTCTATTCCGGTTTTCTGCATAATCTTGTCTCCTATTGTTACCTCCGCCGTTTACATTATTTGGTGGAGGCGTGTTATTTCGACCATTTCTGTAACCTTTTCCGTTACTTCTGCCTTAACATCCTCCTGAATCAGGTCAACTGAGTCCATAACAGACAAGAAATGTTCCATGTCGTTCTCCGGTACGTGTATAAGTTTTTCCTTTACGTGTATCGGCAAGTGTGATTTCAAAAGTCTGATCAAATCCCGGGATGAAATCTGCTCGTCCCAGTAACGGGTCTTATTAATGTGTTTCTCAAAATATTTTCGCAAATTGCCTAATCGTGGAGAATACAGCTCTGGATTATATACCTCTCTCCGTAATCTCTCCTGAATACATGTTGACCAATATTTGGCCAAGAATGCCCTTTCAAATTGCTCATATGTGTCGCTACTATCAGCTGCTTCGGTTGCCCATAATGCAGCATCTCCTTGTATGCAAGACTTAACGTACTGTATTTTCTGTGGATGACTCCAAACACTAAGCAAAATGTTTCTAAATCCCTTGATAAATACTACAGGGTGAACAGATTTCTTCTCCGTTGTAAGGATCTGAAACTGTCGGTTTTTAATCAGGCTTTCTTCAATAACTATTTTGGAGTGACATGTATTTGTTTCGCTAACATTGGATGCCTGTTCTGTCTCGCAGTCGCAATTTTTCACTGCTGTTTTTATATCCCTATCATTGTTTTACCTCGCTGGCGTCACTGTGTAAGCTGGTACCTGTAATAGATCACAATTTCAATTACCAAAATGAATAAATGTGCATTGGTGGCCCCCACGTTGGGCGCCAGTGTGGCGTTTGCTGTGTTATTTAGTGGTTTGGAATTTAACTAATTTGTAAATGGAAATGATAATCTTATTTTATTACATTGAGTAATTACTAAGCTGGTACCTGTAATAGATTACAATTTCAATTACCAAAATGAATAAATGTGCATTGGTGGCCCCCACGTTGGGCGCCAGTGTGGCTTTTGCTGTGTTATTTAGTGGTTTGGAATTTAACTAATTTGTAAATGGAAATGATAATCTTATTTTATTACATTGAGTAATTACTAAATAATTTTTCTCCCGGCTAAAGATTTGATCAAGTTGCTAAAGAACTCCGCCGTGCAATAAGCTGTTATCCAGCTCCGCAAGACGACGGTTGACATTCCGCTGCCACAGCGGAATGTCAGTGTGCACCACCCCTCTTAGGTCCTGCACTTCCGCACTCGAGCCCAAGTCTTTGGCCTCAATCGCGGCGTGCACCTTCTAGTCTATTTTTTGATTAAGGTCGGTGTCTTTTGGCTCTAACAAGTTCGTAAATTCCTTTTCAATTTTGTTCGCCTGTCCGGACATTTTCTGTTCTATAGCTTGACTTGTGTCAATTTATAATTTTTCCATCCTGTTAGCCAGTACACTGATTTCATCTAAGATACTGGCGTTAGCCACCTGGATATTATCTACTCTTTCGCTCAGTTCTTGCACCGCTTTGGGTATGCTTTCATAGTTTTGTCTCAAACTAACAATCTCACTTTCCATAGCTTCCAAAGATTGCATTAACTGCAAGTCTCTCTCATGCTGTCATCGATCACGCTCTGCTTGTTTAGCATCACGTTCCATTTCTCGTTCTGCATGCATAGCATAACGTTCTCTATCGCTTTCTGCTTGCATAGCATCACGTTCCTTATCGTGTTCTGCTTGCTTACGTGCAAATTCAGCTACCAATTTCTAGTCACGCTCTGCTTGTTCATGCACAAACGTAGCTTGGAGATTGAGCATTGGAGATTGAGCATGCCCTCGAACATAACTCTTAATGATTGCACTTCTGACACCTCACCACTGTCTGGTCTGTGTCTAGTGCGTGTGGGTGGCACAGTATTTCTACTTTCAACTGAATCACTGGCTGGCAGTGGCCACATTTCTGGCCCTTCTGCCCCCAGATACTCATATTGTACTTCCTGAACTACGCCACTAATATTGCTTTGTGCCCCACTTTCTAACTCTGTATCACTGCTTGCTAACTGCTGTTCATTATCCATGTTTATATTTTTCTGACTACGCAATCTAACCATAGTCAACAAAAGAAACAAAATCTGAACTAAATATCCTAACACTCAGGTTTCACTGACATAATCACACAAGAAATGGTCATTTGTTGAAACACTCTTATTATATACTACGATAACTAACTACTCAAATGTCCTGCTATTTAAAAAAAAACACTAACAACAACCACACCACTAATGATCCGAGAACACCGCACTGAGGCTACTTTACTACCCACAGGACAACTACACTGTAGCTTTACCTTTTGGTGAGATATCTTGGGTGCAGCTGCCCCCTGGTATTGTGGTAGGTAATTAATTTTTTGATATAATGAGCTCTCTTCTTCAGCTTGCCTCTGGCTATATAGTGTTCTCATGCAAAAAATGATATACAGGTATTACCACACAATATTGGTTAGGCAATACATACAATACATGAAAAAATTATTAATAGTTCTCCAACAAGGTTAGACTACAATAATTCCCTAAATATCTCATGGGTATTTTGTGGACACTGCTTATTCGTGCCCCACGTTGGGCGCGAGTTTAATGAAAAAATATATATATATATATAAATATATTTGTTATGTACTATGAATGGATGAAAATGGGGAAGAAATGGCTTTAAAAATTTTTGTTATTTACGCTTTCATTACGAACTTTGTTGTAGAACTCTTTTTTTTTACGTGTGGTAATAAAAATTCATTTACACAGAATTAAGCACATTTAAAATTACGTGAACTTTAGCAACTCTCTCATGCTGATAAATTGAAACTAACTGATTAATAACATTTATGACTTTGAAAATTATTTGAATTAAATTTTTTACGTATTTCGGCCTTGGCACACATTTTCTAAATGCAGTGGGTTTTTAAATATTTACTGAATTCTTTCCCGGCATTAGCTATGGAACACAAGACACTCTCTGTTAGAATAAAATGGTTAAATATTGCCAAGCAGACCTGAACGTTTAATCATTATTTACAAAACACACTTCACTATACGTTTAAGTTATTTGCTTTAGAAATTGAAAGAACCAACAGATTAATATCTTCAAACCGAGCGAGGTGGCGCAGTGGTTAGCACACTGGACTCGCATTCGGGAGGACGACGGTTCAATCCCGTCTCCAGCCATCCTGATTTAGGTTTTCCGTGATTTCCCTAAATCGTTTCAGGCAAATGCCGGGATGGTTCGTTTGAAAGGGCACGGCCGATTTCCCTCCCAATCCTTCCCTAACCCGAGCTTGCCCTCCGTCTCTAATGACCTCGTTGTCGACGGGACGTTAAACACTAACCACCACCACCAACAACTACTTCAACGTAAATTATCCGCCTATGAATGCACAAATGTAAAACCAGTAATAAATTCAGTCAGCCTCAGGATCGCTGTAAAAGAAAAATGTTTCGTAATTCACTGCTAATTTTACCTGCTCCCGATTTACCGGTTTGGTTAATTTTATAGCGGAACAATTTTTTAAATGTGCCGCCGCTGCAAATCGTTTTGTCGCGGCACAGCCCAGCAACACCAACGATAATCGCTAAAAGTGCTGAAAATTCTTTAAAGAAATATTATAGATGGCATGGGCAAGCTAATTTACATTAGTAATACACAATTTTGATAAATTATAATGTATTTATACCACAACAGTAATTAAAATTACACACCTTTATAATTTCTCCTCTAATGGCGGCTAAAGACAGATACAGACAAAAGAAGTCTACTCATGCATATAATGCTACGTCACATTTTCCTCTCTCTCTCAGCTCTCGAGGAAGACGACGAAGAATGCACATTATGTAGTGCTATTTATACTATTGCTGAATATTAATCTCTCTTTGTAATCTTATAACATTATTTTCCTCTGTGGCTATATTTTACATTTTTTCATCGCAGATATTAACAAATTTCGTAATTACATTATGAGTATAGAAATATTACAATCATAAATACACCGAGAATATTATTACAGAAAGTATTACAATAATAACCAACGCCCTTTATACAAAATTAAATAATATTTTTTGTTAAACAATTACAGTACATACGAATTGCTTCATTGCGGCGTACATAGTACAATTAAATGTCATTTCAGTTTATTAACAGTGTGTGTGCTGCCAGGGAACGTTACAGGTGGTGGTGGTGCTAAGTCCCTTTGGGACCAAACTGCTGAGGACATCGATTCCTAAGCTTACAAGCAACTTAATCTAACTTACGCTAAGGACAACACAGACACACACACACACACACACACTCATGCCCGAGGGATGACTCGAACCTCCGAGTGGGGGGGGGGGGGGCGGGAGCCGCACTAACCGTGGCAAGGCGCCACAGACTGCACGGCTACCCCGCGTGGTAATCGAAGACACACAGACAGCTCCTTACCACCTGTACTTCTTCATGTTTGTTATTTGCCCCGACGGCGATGTGATATTTCAACAGTATGACTGTCCTTGTCTCGGAGCCAGAACCACGTTGCAGTGGTTTGAGGCGTACTACAGTTAACTCACGTTGATGTCTCGGTAACCAAATTCACTTGATGTAAATCCTATGGAAGCCATCTAGGTCTCTATGGGGCGCCATCACCGCAGACGCAAATCAGCTGCTGGATATTTAAACGAAATGCATGACCTGTGCGTAGACATCTAGTGCCCAATACGTAAAGAATAATACCAATAAACTGTAGGAACCCTGACACGCAGAGTCATTCTAAAGACGGACAAACAAGATATTAAGCAGGTGGTCACAATGTTGTAGCTCATCAGTGTATGTTGCAGATGGTAAAATCATGTCAGTTCGCGATAGCTTTCCACATCTTATTTCCCCCTGTGGCCGGGCGGAGTGGCCGCGCGGTTCTAGGCGCTGCAGTCTGGAAGCGAGCTACCGCTACGGTCGCAGGTTCGAATCCTGCCTCTGGCATGGATGTGTGTGATGTCCTTAGGTTAGTTAGGTTTAATTAGTTCTAAGTTCTAGGCGACTGATGACCTCCGAAGTTAAGTCGCATAGTGCTCAGAGCCAATCGAACCATTTTCCCCCTTGTGTATAGCACGCCCATTTCATTACCAGTATGTTGCTTGGATATTTAATCGACATGATTGTGTGAATCAGTATATCCACTAACACCATGTGGCTAGTTTTCCCTGTTAACCACATTGTTTAACTAAATAGGAACCATAACTTTATCAAATGACTTCATACGAGTTAACCAGTCATCAAACTAATGCAGTCTGATGACTGCCTATTTTTGGAGGTGGCTGTCACTAGTATTAGTGTACTGTGAATGTGCAACATTAATTAATGTGAACAATTCGACTTGTACGGTGTGCTGTTCGTGTATTACTACGAGGGTGTGCAGAAATGTAATGCTCCCGAGTTTTAGTGCGATAACTCCTTAAAGTTTTTAAATAATGCACACTTTATGCATATTCTACATCCATAATCTTCGTGTCTGAATATATGTTTTTCAACATAGTAGCCCAGCTGACGAACAAATTTCTCGCAGCGAGAGACCACTTTGTTGATGTCGTCGTTGTGGAATGTTTCACGTTGTTGACAGAGTCACAACCTTAGCTCTGCTTGCACCACTTCTTCATCACTATCGAAGTGAAGTTGTCGCAGGTATCTGTAAATTTAGGAAACTGATGAAAATCAGATGGGTCCCAATCGGGACTGTATGGAGGATAATTGGTAAAACTGACACAAAGGTGTCGGATAACTGCAGATGTCGCAACGCTCGTGTGCGATCTGGCATTGTTATGCTGAAGACGAGGGTGCTCCATATGCAGACGGACTTTCTACATTCGTGTTTTCAGGTTTCAGAGGCTCTCGAAGTACCTTGGAGAGTTCATGACTGTGCCTTTAGGCACGAATTCCAAGTGTACTACACCTTGAACGTTCAGTAAAATTGTGTGCATGACTTTGCATCCTACTGACATGGTGCTGATCTTTCTCGGTGTCGGTGCCCCTTTGTAGTTTAACTCCAGTGTTGCTCTCTTGTATTTGGGGTCCAAATGGTAACACGAACAACGCAGCGTCGTACATTACTGATGGTGATACATTCAACACGTTACACAGCTTTCATTGTACTATGGGTTTTAATTGGAAATCCGTTTTCTGCGCTCAGAAACTCATTTGGAGTAACCTGTTTCTCCGCACCGACATAGTTAGGTTACACTCCGCTATCTTACACGCTACAGCTGAGAGCCCCTAGTGGCAGATGGTTGCAATTTGCGTCATCGAGGTAGGGAAGTTGACAAAGTAATCACCTATAGTGAGAACAAAACTCAAAAATTCGTAACCATTACTTTTCAGCATGTCCCCATATTATACTTGGGGGCTTCCTTTAATGTTGCTTACACTGTGTATTTACATCTAAGAACACTGTGTGTCACCAAAACGTGAGTAGGTATACGCAATGTGAGTCAACTATGCAAAGTTTCTGTTTGAGCGTTAGGAACCTTGATAAGCAGTTATCATTTTGTAGATCGTTCAGATCATTTAAATCATTCCCAATGCGTGTCTTTAAAACAGAAGATCAAGGAAAGAGGCAGCCTGCAGACCTCTGTATACATTGTCCGTGACCGTGCTACTATAGCAGCTTTTAGTTTAAGACGACCTGAAAGTGAGCTTAAAAAATCGTTGCAACATATAGCTCTCACAGTAGGTACTACATGATGTTAATAAATCTACGTATACTTTTTCCAGCAGCATACGGTTTCCACTATAAAAAGTTATATTGTACCTACACTAGGTGGTCCGGTCTTTTTCACAACAGAAAAGCTGTTTGCGGAGTACATTTAACAGACATTCACTAACAAAATGGTAAACTTAAATGTTTTATCCTCATTCCCACAGAATATTTTCCTATCCACCAAGATATATCAAATATAGAAAATTATTGTTTTTGATGTCATATTCGAACGAGATCTTGTTCTTTACTTCATTGCAGTCAGCATGCAAGCTGCAGTAGCTGAAGAGCTGATTCGCTCACCATGCAGTATTTAACATGCAAGGGACATGAAAGGGAAGCAGTTGTTGGGAAGGGAGTAAGACAGGGTTGTAGCCTCTCCCCGATATTATTCAATCTGTATATTGAGCAAGCAGTAAAGGAAACAAAAGAAAAATTCGGAGTAGGATTTAAAATCCATGGAGAAGAAATATAAACTTTTAGGTTTGCCGAGGACATTGTAATTCTGTCAGAGACAGCAAAGGACTTGGAAGAGCAGTTGAACGGAATGGGTAGTGTCTTGAAAGTAGGATATAAGATGAATATCAGCAAAAGCAAAACTAGGATAATGGAATGTAGTCGAATTAAGTCGGGTGGTGCTGAGGAAATTAGATTAGGAAATGGGACACTTAAAGTAGTAAAGGGGTTTTGCTATTTGGGGAGCAAAATAACTGATCATGGTCGAAGTAGAGAAGATGTAAAATGTAGACTGGCAATGGCAAGGAAAACGTTTCTGAAGAAGAGAAATTTGTTAACATCGAGTATAGATTTAAGTGTCAGGAAGTCGTTTCTGAAAGTATTCGTATGAAGTGTAGCCATGTATGGAAGTGAAACATGGATGATAAATAGTTTGGACAGGAAGAGAATAAAAGCTTTCGAAATGTGGTGCTACAGAAGAATGCTGAAGATTAGATGGGTAGATCACATAACTAATGAGGAGGTATTGAATAGAATTGGGGAGAAGAGAAATTTGTGGCACAACTTGACTAGTAGAAGGGATCGGTTGGTAGGACATGTTCTGAGGCATCAAGGGATCAAAAATTTAGTATTGGAGGGCAGCGTGGAGGCTAAAAATCGTAGAGGGAGACCAAGAGATGAATACACTAAGCAGATCAGAAGGATGTAGGTTGCAGTAGGTACTGAGAGATGAAGAAGCTTGCACAGGATAGAGTAGCATGGAGAGCTGCATCAAACCAGTCTCAGGACTGAAGACCACAACAACAACAGCAAAAGTAACTGAAGAACTGCATAACGCATCCCACAGAAGTTATCCAAGGGAATTAGTTGACTCGTAGGCAACTTTAAAATCTTCATCAGGTTAAATTTTGTTGGCTATCTGTATATTCAAAATGCAATTTGGGCCATAAATATTGGATAACAGTAGTTGAAGTGCATTTCAGATATACATGGGTTGCCACTCAAAAGACTAAAAGTGGTACTCTGGTTGCAAATGAACTTCGAGAAATATATAGAAGCAGTAGTGGGATTCTAATGCATTCACAGACAGACTTTCGTAAAGAATTATACAACACTGATTTCAAGAATTAAATGAGAAAATACGGGGTGTATCATAGTTAATAACTGAAACGCATACAGTTTAAAGTACATTATACTAGAAGTACAATAAATGAATGCTTGGTGCTTCGCAGTTTTCACATCTTTATCAAAACACAATTTCTATGCATTATGACCTGCACTTGAAATCGTTTATTTGCCAAAATCGGTTTTTGGTTTTATAACACATCACCAATGGCATTTGATACAAGGAAACAAACAACAGGTGCATCGATTTCTAAAAATGCAGATATTTATCAGTAATATAAGTCATTGCCATAGAAGTGTATAACGTAAGTAGAAGTTTGTACCGTTGCAATTTTGTACAAATCGATGGGCATACAGTTGTTTGTTTCTCTGTATCGGATGCCACTGATGAGGTATTATAAATCCGCAAACCAGTTTGGCAAATCAACGATTTCCAGTGCACCTCATGGTAAAAAGAAAATGTCTTTTAAGAAGTAAAATGTCTAGCAGTCATGGCCTCTAAAACTGCACGAGTTCAGCGCCATGGGTAGTTGTTCATTTTGGCTACTGTCAAAGGCATCTGTTCAACTGAACATGTGCTCGTAGGTATACATATTACAGCCTGTGCTCACTAGACGATTTTTTTCTTGTTACAATCCACACCATCTTACCACAAAGTGAATAAAATAAGGTGCACGAAGCAGGCGAGATTTCTTTAGCACTATCGAAGATGAAGTGGTGCTAATAACTCCTGAGGTAAGCGTTCAGTGACCTTTTTGCTTCTAGTATCGTGTATGCTATTGCGCCATTAAAGCTGAGGCTTTTTATCGTTTTCTAATTCGAAAGCTCCGTTGTGGAGCTATTCAATAGAACTCTTAAACGTAAGATGTTGAAAAGTTTCCTATGTAAGATCGCGGCACCTTCTCAGTTGCCGAGTTCCTAGATGGAAGTGTTCAGATTCTCTGACTCCGTTTGAGAAGTAGAACACAATAAGGTATATACACTGACGCTCATCACTTTCATAACTACCGAACTCTGAGATGGTAATGTTTGAATTTTCTGATACCGTATGAGAGTTTGAAGGCGTTTCCTCTGTAAAATCCTATCACCTTCGTAAGTACCGAGCTCTGAGATGAGAGTGTTTAAATTTTTTCATATATTATGAGAATTCGAACACAATAAGGTATATAAATTTGCGCGCAAGTCGCTTGAAGCTGCTCTAAAAAAAATAAAAATGCCAACATAATGGACAATCTCTGATTTGCGGCAGAGGAGCTATGCGCTCAGTAACACGCAGCGAATAAGTAGGTAATTAAGTGCATTAGGACACTCTGAAGTTAGTTCTCTGATCGAGAGTATGTTTACTGACTACTTTTGCCGCTGATTTAATGTATTGTTGAAAGTCTGCCACCTTGTAAAGTTTGGAATTCTAAAAGCTTGATGATAAGAGTCGTAAAAGGTTGAATACGAACCATAATTGTGGTTGCACCTGAAGAATTAGGGAAACATATCATTCCTTAATGTGAAAAAGTAACTAAATTTTTTTTATTTCAGGTGATACAGCGTATATGAATCCCGACGTGTTGCATGTCGGAATAGAATTTGGGGCGGATGCACTTTAGAGCCTGCGCAGGTCAGAGCTTTCCTGGGAGAATTTTTATTCGCCTCAAAGGTGTTTTCTTCCGTTTGAGATTTTCCAAGGAAGGATTATGCTTCTCGGATTCCAGTACAAAATTATGTCTTTGCAAGGAAAATTCCGAACGGTCTATTACGACAGTCCAGTACAATTCTGTGTTGTAGCCTACGACGAGCTTAGTAGCGAGATGTCAGAGGGCAGAAGACTAAATTTGCCGAGCTCCAGAAATCCAATACCAGGAAGGAGTGCCACTTAATAAGAGCACTGCTACATAAAACAAACATTACATACATATTTCGGATTCTTTCTTCGAAACTGCAATCAAATTTCAGATAACAGATAACGTCGAACAGATGAAAATAAACTTCCTCGTGATGCATAAAACGTGCACAAGGTACTTACAAACGTATCTATATCTGCTGCCTTTTTTGACACTATTTGTGATCCAGCAGCCAAAAGGAATTCAGACACAAAGGAATTCATACTGACTCCTGGATCAAAAATGCTATCGGACAAGTCTGCAGGTGCACAATAGGCTCTAACTCTTACAGGAATCGCGATATGCCACGACTGATGTGGATAATGGACAAGGAGAACTATATTTGAAGTGTGTGGCCACAGTCAAAGACAAACAGTCACGAAACTCTGTAGGCAAAAACTGCCACCTTTTGACACTGACGTGCGGTCTGGGCGCTTCAGTCTGGAACCGCGTGACCGCTCCGGTCGCAGGTTCGAATCCTGCCTCGGGCATGGATGTATGTGATGTCCTTAGGTTAGTTAGGTTTAAGTAGTTCTAAGTTCTAGGGGACTGATGACCACAGAAGTTAAGTCCCATAGTGCTCAGAGCCATTTGAACCATTTTTTACGCCGAAGCCATGCTAGCGCTGAGTGGCTTGCCTGTGGCAACACAAGAACGACGTGATACTAAAGAAGAACTCGATATTTTCAGTACTGTTACATTATGTTTACTATTCACCATACGGGGTGGTAAATCTTCCAGGGCGAATAGGGAAATGTAATTAAAGTAATATCCCACCTCTATGCCACCTGTGTGGCCTTCTCCTTATTTAGGTGCCTATCTTAAACTAATGTGTATCCTGCATAAAATCGACCCTTGCCAGTCTTATAAGCCACTTCTTTCTGACGGGGAGTGAAAGTAAACTATTACTTTATGTAAATAAAACACAAACGCATTCATATTGGACTACAAAACATATTACACTATTGATAAAATATTAAAGTCCTCTATTCGTCTATACCCACATGCCCTATGCAATCCAATACGTTTCCTTGCTTTATGAACTTCTTATGACAAGCTAATTTTAACAAATTCTTGGCTGCTTATACAGGACCATTATAATTACTTGCAACTACGTCTTTCGCTACGGTCGCAGGTTCGAATCCTGCCTCGGGCATGGATGTTTGTGATGTCCTTAGGTTAGTTAGGTTTAACTAGTTCTAAGTTCTAGGGGACTAATGACCTCAGCAGTTGAGTCCCATAGTGCTCAGAGCCATTTGAACCAACTACGTCTTTCCCTACACAATCTCGCAGGTAACCGCAGAAATATACTGATACGTATGTTTATGTGGCCGGACATGTTTTTGTGGCCGGCTTGTGTGGCCGTGCGGTTCTAGGCGCTTCAGTCTGGAACCGCGTGACCGTTACGGTCGCAGGTTCGAATCCCGCCTCGGGCATGGATGTGTGTGATGTCCATAGGTTAGTTAGGTTTAAGTAGTTCTACTTTCTAGGGGACTGATGACCTCAGACGTTAAGTCCCATAGTGCTCAGAGCCATTTGAACCATTTTTTATATTTTTGTGAAATTGAGGTAGGAACATAAGTAGGCCTCGTTGAGAACGTTTTAGATTGTTTGGCTAAGACTGTGAAACGTCCAAACATTTTTATACAATAGTGACACAGTGGAATGGTGGTTTAGATTTAGCGAATCTCATTAAGAGCCGAACTTATGATGACAACTAGCCATCCCTAAAATGGTCATTTATTATTCGTAACATTATCAACTTAACTCTGAGCTTCATTTGGAAATCGAAAAAGAGATATTTTTGATTGGAGCTAAATTTATAGCGACCAAGTAAGGGCCGAAATACAATCGCATTTAATGTGCTTCTCCCCTCCACATACACATACTCAGTCGTCAAACAGTATATCATATTTATACAGGCCAGCTGCTTGCCAACGCTGCAGTAGCGAAACTGCAGAAAATCTCTGTGAGTTTCGTGACTCTTACGTTTCACGCAGGTGTGGGTAAGTTGAGAATTGGGTGTGACAGGAGACGTGCTAGTGTTGTCCGTGAAGTTGCAATGCCACCGTGTCTGGAGGGCTCAGAGGTCAGACAGTTTGCCTAGTAAACAGCAGACACGCACACCAGTCCCAGTCCGATATCAGTTTTCAGGTTTCCAGATTGATTTAAATCAGTGCCCTCTTGCAGCCCAGGTCTGTTAATTCTTCGTGTGGTACTTTGAAATAGACTGATGTGGTAGAAGATCTAATAAGTCAGTACAATAGCACAATACAAACAACAATTATCATAGAAATTTTGATTTTAAAGACCAAGATGATAGACACTACTCGACGATGAGTGCTCGTAATTTCCAAATACACACAAGATAAATCCACGAAAATCTAAATTCAAAATCATCATATTTCTGAGAATTATCAAACATAACATTATTTCTGAAAGAGGCCTCACCTCCAAATAATATAAGGACGGAGGTGGAGGAAGGAGGGGGTAACGGCAGTGACCACGTCGCCTGACCATCATTACCTCCAGTACTATCCATAGGGACATATCTGATTGATTGTTTCATCTTAATAGCTGGTAAAATAATTGGAAGAGGGTAAGGAAACATGAGCGGGCGAATATTACATAATGTTTTCAAAGTGAAAAATATCATGGATCCCTCTCTGTCCCTAATGCAGGCAACCCACGGATCACAGATCAAATTTGTTCCTGAGAGAGCATTACCTTCCTCCTACAGATTTTATTAATCAGTATAGAGAGCATTACCTTCCTCCTACAGATTTTATTAATCAGTGTAGCCATAGTCCATTTATCGTTTTTATGCTTTTGTTGCCGATAATTTTCTTGAGTTCATTTGATTACGACAACTAGATAACGTCTGGTAATTCACCATGGCAAACAGAGAGGTTTTATGTGGTAAAATTTCTTGTAATTACTCGAGAATAATACAGAGAAACTAGAGAAAACGTAAAATATGTTCCTGAAAATATCATTCAACAAAGTTTCTCTTAATTTTACCACTTCCCTTATTGTGTCTTCGCCTTCTCGCATGAGACTTTGATTTCTTAACTCAAGTTTGGTCTGCAAATCCTTTCAATCAAATGGCTCTGAGCACGATGGGACTTAACATCTCAGGTCATCAGTCCCCTAGACTTAGAACTACTTAAAACTAAGGACATCACACACATCCATGCCCGAGGCAGGATTCGAACCTGCGACCGCAGCAGCAGCGCGGCTCCGGACTCGAGCGCCTAGAACCGCTCGGCCACCATGGCCGGCTCCTTTCAATCATTTGCAACCATCGTGGCTTTATTTAAAATGTGCTACTTTAGATTTTTATGATGAAATCTTCAGAACAAACATGTTTCAGCGAACCAGTTATGCTATACGTGTTAGGAGACATACCACAGAAAACACACCATAGGAGACACATGTTAAAAAAATACAGAATGTCATCTACCAGCTGATACAGCTGTAGATTTAACTACTGCCAGCTTTAGAGAGTAGTATAGCCTTTCTAAATGAATGCCGTGATTTCCATAAAATGTTGCCCATTGTTCTAATTGTAAAAAGAAGTAACGTTCCATGGGGCCAGGCAATTTGATGACCTCCATAATTTTTCTTCAGAATAATGTACTTGCTGTAAAGGAACAATATACTGTTTAGATCTCATGCCGGCTCATTGACAAAGCCACGAAATAGCGCTGCACTGACATAGTTCTGTACAGACGAGATGGAAGCCTGTATTGTCCAAATTGTGGTAATGTTTCTTCTCGCTAAACTGAGGTGGTGGTGTTGATAGGCTGTACATCCGCATAATGCATTCCCCGAACGAGTGTTTGGATGTGCTAGTGTTATCATTGATGGGTGGTGATTACACATCATACACAAATAAAATCTATTACACCAAATGACTTTAAGCAAGGCTACTTCTTCTGTCCGTCAGCGATTTGCAGCTTCAATGAGCTCTTGTTATATTCGAATAATGATTGGTTCTTGTGCTGTACAGTTTTTCGTCTCTGGTATTTCCACTACAGGCATCGTTTGTGCTAGTAGCAGTATTCCTGTTACCGGGATTCTTCCCAGAAATTTTAGAGCTTGTTCTACGGTAGGTTCTTGAATTAGACTGATGGGAAAAATTGCAGCGCTAAGGAGGAGATGTGCAGCATACGGAAAGTTTATAGGCATGTTTCTGCATCTGAAAGAAGATATTTATTCAAATTTCGCATAATAGTGGTGCTAGTAGCGCCACTATAAGTGTGCAAATGAGGCTTGCTCCAATGGTAGTGAACGTTCGTTACTTTTGAGATTGTACCTGGTGAGTGGATGTTAGTCAAGAACGCCTTAAGGTGACAAACGCCATTAGCAACAGCTCACTGAGTTTGAACGAGGTCGCCAAACAGGTCTACGAGAAGCTGGGTATTCCTTCTGCGATACTGCAGAAAAACTTGGCAGGAAAGTAGCTACTGTACACGATTGCTGGCAGAGGTGGTACCAGCATGTGTGGTTGCAAAAGAATTGGAGTCCAGACGGCCACATGGCACTACCGAGGGTGATTGGGGTTTGGCTCAGGTACCACGTACTGCATCTGCAGCAGCACCTGGCACTACAGTGAAACAACGAACTGCTACAAATCGCTTACTTCAGTGACAACTCTGAGCCAGACGTCCTGTAGCGCGTATTACAACGGCACCAAACCAATGCTCTTTGCGACTTCAGTAGTGTCAAGTGAGAGCTCATAAAAGGGCAGTAGTGGTCTGGAGTGTATTCTGATGAAAGGTGGTGCTGCTTCGGTGCCAGTGATGTGCGTGTGTTGGTTAGAAGGAGGTCAGTTAAGGGCCTTCAACCAACCTGTCTGCTTGTTAGACACGCTGCACCTATACGCCCTCGAGTCATAGTCTGTGGTGCGAAATCGAGTAACAGTAGGAGTACTCTCGTTATTATCCCACGTACCCTGACTGCAAGTTTGCACGTCAGCCTGATGATTTGACCTATTGTACCGACATTCACTCAAGCGAGTGTTTTCCAGCAGGATAAAGCTCGCCCACATACTGCTGTTGTAACCCTGCGTGGCTGCATAGATCTGATAATGGTGCGCCGCCCGGGGTAGCCGTGTGGTCTCAGGTGACGTGCCACGGTTTGCGGAGGTTCGAGTCCTGCTTCGGGCATGGGTGTATGTGTGTTGTCCCTAGCGTAAGTTAGTTTAAGTTAGATTAAGTAGAGTGTAAGCCTAGGGGCCTATGACCTGAGCAGTTTGGTCTCACAGGAACTTACCACAAATATCTGAATGATAATGTTGCAGAATAATGATAAAAACTAGACCGTGAAGTGCCTTGGCCTGTTCGATCAGCATATACACTCCTGGAAATGGAAAAAAGAACACATTGACACCGGTGTGTCAGACCCACCATACTTGCTCCGGACACTGCGAGAGGGCTGTACAAGCAATGATCACACGCACGGCACAGCGGACACACCAGGAACCGCGGTGCTGGCCGTCGAATGGCGCTAGCTGCGCAGCATTTGTGCACCGCCGCCGTCAGTGTCAGCCAGTTTGCCGTGGCATACGGAGCTCCATCGCAGTCTTTAACACTGGTAGCATGCCGCGACAGCGTGGACGTGAACCGTATGTGCAGTTGACGGACTTTGAGCGAGGGCGTATAGTGGGCATGCGGGAGGCCGGGTGGACGTACCGCCGAATTGCTCAACACGTGGGGCGTGAGGTCTCCACAGTACATCGATGTTGTCGCCAGTGGTCGGCGGAAGGTGCACGTGCCCGTCGACCTGGGACCGGACCGCAGCGACGCACGGATGCACGCCAAGACCGTAGGATCCTACGCAGTGCCGTAGGGGACCGCACCGCCACTTCCCAGCAAATTAGGGACACTGTTGCTCCTGGGGTATCGGCGAGGACCATTCGCAACCGTCTCCATGAAGCTGGGCTACGGTCCCGCACACCGTTAGGCCGTCTTCCGCTCACGCCCCAACATCGTGCAGCCCGCCTCCAGTGGTGTCGCGACAGGCGTGAATGGAGGGACGAATGGAGACGTGTCGTCTTCAGCGATGAGAGTCACTTCTGCCTTGGTGCCAATGATGGTCGTATGCGTGTTTGGCGCCGTGCAGGTGAGCGCCACAATCAGGACTGCATACGACCGAGGCACAAAGGGCCAACACCCGGCATCATGGTGTGGGAAGCGATCTCCTACACTGGCCGTACACCATTGGTGATCGTCGAGGGGACACTGAATAGTGCACGGTACATCCAAACCGTCATCGAACCCCATAGTTCTACCATTCCTAGACCGGCAGAGAGAACTTGCTGTTACAACAGGACAATGCACGTCCGCATGTATCCCGTGCCACCCAACGTGCTCTAGAAGGTGTAAGTCAACTACCCTGGCCAGCAAGATCTCCGGATCTGTCCCCCATTGAGCATGTTTGGGACTGGATGAAGCGTCGTCTCACGCGGTCTGCACGTCCAGCACGAACGCTGGTCCAACTGAGGCGCCAGGTGGAAATGGCATGGCAAGCCGTTCCACAGGACTACATCCAGCATCTCTACGATCGTCTCCATGGGAGAATAGCAGCCTGCATTGCTGCGAAAGGTGGATATACACTGTACTAGTGCCGACATTGTGCATGCTCTGTTGCCTGTGTCTATGTGCCTGTGGTTCTGTCAGTGTGATCATGTGATGTATCTGACCCCAGGAATGTGTCAATAAAGTTTCCCCTTCCTGTGACAATGAATTCACGGTGTTCTTATTTCAATTTCCAGGAGTGTATGTCTCCAATTGAGCACATAAGTAACAACACAGGACGCGAACTACAGCATCATCCACAATCAGCCTCAACTGTCCTTGTATCGACCGACTAAATGCAACATGAATGGAACTCCACCCCCAAAAACTGACATCCGGCACCTGTAGAGCACAATGCAAGCACGTTTACACGATTGAATTCAACATTCAGGAGGCTCCACCGATTATTAATGTACCAGCATTATCTCTTACATACATTAACCTGTGATCTAACAATGTTAATCACCTAGGCAAACCTATTTCCGAAATTTGATCACCGGCCGTTGTGGCCGACCGGTTGTAGGCGCTTCAGTCTCTAGCCGCGCTACCGCTACGGTCGCCCGTTCGAATCCTGCCGCGGGCATGGATGTGTGTGATGTCTTTAGGTTGGTTAGGTTTAAGTAGTTCTAGGTTCTAGGGGGCTGATGACCTCAGAACTTAAGTCCCATAGTGCTCCGAGCCATTTGAACCGAAATTGCATCATTCTACATTTACTACTTTTGGTGCTGTGATCTATTTTTCCTTCAGAGCATTTGCATTAGCGAACAGCAGAGAGAACGGCGGAAATTTATTTCTATACCATGAATACAAGAACTCGTCCGAGTTCTGTGATGGGCTCTGCCGCGTGCCACCAATTTAAACACCGGGTGATCAAAAAGTCAGTACAAATTTGAAAAGTGAATAAATCACGGAATAATGTAGATAGAGAGGTACAAATTGACACACATGGTTGGAATGACATTGGATTTTATTAGAACCAAAAAAGATTAAAAATACAAACGTTAAAAAAATATGCGATAGACGGCTCTTCATCTGAATAGCTATAGTTAGCATAACAAAGATGATGATGTTTACAGGAAATGCTCAATATGTCCACCACCATTCCTCAACAATAGCTGTAGTCGAGGAATAACGTTGTGAACAACACTGTAAAGCATTGCCGGAGTTATGGTGAGACATTGGCGTCGGATGTTGTCTTCCAGCATCCCTAGAGCTGTCGGTCGATCACGATACACTTGCGACTTCAGGTGACCCCAAAGCCAATAATCGCACGGACTGAGGTCTGGGGACCTGGGAGGCCAAGCATGACGAAAGTGGCGGCTGAGCACAGCATCATCACCAAGCGACGCGCGCAAGAGATCCTCCACGCGTCTAGCCATATGGGGTGTTTTTTTTTTTTTTTTTTGTTCTAATAAAACCCCATGTCATTCCAAGCATGTGAGTCAATTTTTACGTCTCTATCTACGTTGTTCTGTGGTTTATTAAGTTTTCAAATTTATACTGACTCTTTGATCATCCGGTATTTAGGGTCACAAATGAAACACTGAATTGAAATTTACAGTTTTAGTTATGGAAGTTTGTTATAAGGTGACCTTTGTTCCTCTTGTGTTTTGACATTGCAAATACACTCTTCCTATAGACGGCATTCTGCTGTAACTATATGCACGTTGCTCAAAAGTAGGACAAATTTGTGTTTCACATTTTGGAGGGAAAGAGCGGAAATAATACTGGTGACAACTTGTTGCTTCTGCAGCTGTCGCTCAGGCGTGTTCTCATATCTGAACGCAAGCTGACCTCCGCGTCACTTCCGGCAGCAGAAGAAGCTGGAGCACGTCCGCAAACTGAGAGTTATTGCTGCGCGACCTCAGTCATAACTGCCTGCGGGAGGTTGCAATAAGAGCGGCGACCCTGCGGCGGAGTGAAACCTGTGCAAAGAGTTGGGGCTGTTGTGTTATTGCGGCGCGGTGCGGCATGGCGGGACGGACATGAAACGGGAAGGGCCGCATCCGCCTGAGTCCGCGGCGGAAGCCTGCTAGCGGTATTGCCGAACTTGCTGGCTGCGCAACCAACGTGCAGGAAGCGTGGACAAATCTACCAGTTGGTTATAATTAAGTTGACAGTGTTTCGACTTCAGAGTGCAGCATTCCACTCTGTATACATTGTAGGAGGCTGAAACATTGTAGTTGTATTCATTAATCAGTGCGCTCTCGAAAAAATATAGTTTCAGTTTCTGCGTCGAGGAGAAAATATGGCGCTGTAAGCGTTCAGAATGAGCTGCGGGTGCAAGAGAACAAGAAAAGAGAAGGAGTGAAGAAACATATCAATGAAAGTAAATACTCTGTTGTGACAAGTTCGAAAACATTTCATAACAAAATTTTATCTACAAAAAAAAAAAATATTCCCACGAGTGTCCTTTGTAATATTGCATCTTTAAAATTATTCAATCCGTGAATGAAATTCCTGAGACACCGTGTGAAAGTTCCAACAGTGAAGTGAAAGTGGTTATGGCACGTTCTTTAGGAAAAGCTCACAAGTTACAACATGTGTTTCGTTCGTATGGTCGCCCGACCAAGCAACATTCTGCATTAGTAACACAGGTGGTAGACAGTTTCTCGTAGCGCATCGAATGTAATCGGAGTGCTATGTAACTGTATCCTACCCTTCAAAGAAGGAAGAGTCCGGATACTTCCCAGCAGATACAGTCTTTTGGATATCCTTACGATCAGAAGGCACATGGATTCAGGACTGGGTATATGGAAGGCCATAATTCTTGAAATTGCGTGGATATGCTGTACTCGTTACCGAGGGTTTCATGAAGCAAATATTTCACCTGGTAAGTAACATGTGGTGTCGCCCATGTGCATGAAAACAGTGGAGTGGACATACGTGCGTCCTTGCAAAGCTGCAGTCACATGTTACACAAGCAGACCGTTACAACTTGCAGATGTAAGTGAGCACGAAAAAAACTCGCCAGGTGTCGTCTCGTCGAAGAAAAATGGGCCGAGGTTGAAGGTGCTTGTGAAGTCATACCACACAGTCACTTAAATTGAGTGCAATGGATGTTCCCGGACAACATGTTGTGTGGTAGAACCCCTTATGCAACAGTTCTATGCTTTCACAGGACTGTGCAGAGTAAAATGTGTTTATGCCTTCCAGAGAATATACGAGACCAGCTATAATCTAGGGTGTGGGGGTGGGGGGTGGGGGGAGAATAAACAAATAAACCGTTGTATCTGCCCCTGGAGGCAACTTAAGGGGGCACCAAATTCATATTCTCGAAGAGAAAAAATATTTCTCTTGCTTGTCTCTAGTCTTTACTGGTTTTTGTTTTCTATTTTAAATTTTATGTCACAATGAAGAAAAAGTTACAAGTCGATAGGTAATAAAGAGGGCAAATTTCATGAAGAGTCTTTATTCTCCCACTCACAATTAATCCCAAAAATGGCTCTGAGCACTATGCGACTTAACTTCTGAGGTCATCAGTCGCCTAGAACTTAGAACTAATTAAACCTAACTAACCTAAGGACATCACACACATCCATGCCCGAGGCAGGATTCGAACCTGCGACCGTAACAGTCCAGCGGTTCCGGACTGAGCGCCTAGAACCGCTAGACCACAATTAATCCAAAAAAATGGCTCTGAGCACTATGGGACTTAACATCTGTGGTCATCAGTCCACAATTAATCCCACCCTGTATTAATCGTAAGTATTTTTAAGATGGGGAGAGGAAGGTAGGATGTCAAACCGGGCGATTGGGAGTAGGAGAGGCACACGCCGTAACTTCCACTGTCCTGAATATAGACCTGACGGATTCCTGGGAGTAACAGAGGCAAAACGCTTTACTGGGAGTAACAGAGACATCACGTTTTAAACTCCACTGTCCTGAATATAGGCTGGATGACTTCCATTAGGAAATACACAGGTTTGAGTTCCACAGAGGGAAATACAGTGACATGCGGAAGATTGAAGAGTGCTGTTTGCAGAGACGTGACACCGCACATTGGCACACTTAAGACCTATGACATGTCATACATTTCATCGAACATATACATTTTATATATCAAACTCTTCAGAAATTTGTGTGCTGCAAAATATACACAGTTTTGAAAAGTCGACCTTTCTTAAAATTGTTGACGTCCTATCTCAAAGCGCTCCAGTGAGGGCATGGGGACGGAGGGGGGAGGTGGGGGGCTTTGGGGGGGGGGGGGGTCGCCACTATCAAGGTTTTGCCCTGGTTCGAAAATGTCGTAAATCCGGTGCTGATACCACGCCACATGTGATTCATTTCCACGAGTGCGAAGAAACGAAGGACAGTGTCACGGCGTTGTAGCCTATCATTGAGCTTCATTTGGTGCGCATTATGAAATTGTAGGGATACATGTGTAAAGGTGTACTGCAAAATTTCTTGCACTGTTGATCAGGGGCGCGGGAGAATTCCTGTGACAGAGATTGAGCACCAGCTGCAGAATTCGAGGCAAATGCTGCACAGTCGTTACAGCTACAGCAACTACATCAGCAACTGCCGTGCAAAGGGGCCTCGGTACCACCTCATTCACGTGCTGCTTCAAATTTATTGATCCAATTCTTAAGCCAGTTTATTGGTGCGAGGCTTCTATACAACTGTTTCTGTTGATGATATCTTCACAATATAACGCTGCTATTGCTGCCTTTGTAATAAAACAACTTCACAGCGGTGTACTGTCTTTCTTCTGAATAGGAATTGCGTTCCGTAGGGCAAACATCGATCTTCTCAACACTTTGGGTCAACAGTCATTTCACAAAACAAATCGCCAAGTGCCGCCGAGCGACACACAGCGTAAACATTTCAAAAGAGGAAACATTTCACATTCTGGCTACCTGCAGCGCCGTGTTTTCACGTGATGGTATAATGTGGAACTGTTATTTTTTCAGCATACTCTGCGAGCGTAGCGATTATAACCATTCTTTACGGTGATACTGACTCACACTAACCGACAATGGAGATGTGTATTTCACAGTTTGTCCTACTAAAATGACACACTGATTACGGAAATGAAAATGTAAATGACCGACTAGCTGTGACCCCAAGGATTTCAGATTTAGTCCCGCAGCAAATGAAATTAAATGAAATGAGGTCATAGTATGACATTGATGGCTGAGAGCTTAACCTCCCCCCCCCCCCCCGGGAGGGATGGGGGCGAAGTTCAGCGGCATGCGAGTTGCAAGTCTTTACAGTTGACGCCAGATGGAGAAACTGGCATGTCGATGATGGTCTAAGATCTCCCACCAGCCTCGGAATCGAACCCAGGCCACCGGCGTGGCATCAGATGCGCTGACCACTCAGCCAAGGGGGGCGGACTCCCTAGGAAATAAAGAGCAGTATTTCACTCTTAATGGAGAGAGATCTTGAGACATTTTCGGGCAGATACCAGAGGTGGGTTATGGGATCAATACTTTTCAGAATGAGGTCAATAGGAGGTGGCTGGAGGCTAAGGCGAGACGGTTGTTCGAAAAATGTGAAGAAATTGAAAAACGTGAAGAAATCGATAAATAGATGATTGTTGGTTGGAGTGATTCACCTAACAGAAAAAGTTGGAACAGCCTTCGGTGAAGGTAAAGGCAGTTTCGACAACATCATGTGCCCACAACTAGCTACACTGTTGAACGGAGTTCAAATGGTTCTAATGGCTCTGAGCACTATGGGACTTAACATCTGTGGTCATCAGTCCCCTAGAACTTAGAACTACTTAAACCTAACTAAGGACATCACACACATTCATGCCCGAGGCAGGATTCGAACCTGCGACGTAGCAGTCGCGCGGTTCGTGACTGAGCGCCTAGAACCGCTAGACCACCGCGGCCGGCTTGAACGGAGTGAAGAGAGCGTATAGGTAGAGAGGCTACTATGAATGCCTCTACAAGAGAGATCGAGGAGGATACAAGCCGAAGCTCCCACGCCATCAGAGCTATTAACGCTGGTCAGGGAGGATTGATGCAGCTGAAAGTACAGAAGATACCATTGGTGACTCCCGACAGACAAGCCCATGATGTCTTGTCATAACAGGAATTACTTCTCTGCTGTATTGGGCCGATTCTGTCCTACAGAACTTGAACGTAACGTCCCCAGATCATGCTAGTTTTCATTATTACGTTCTCAGAATTCGGTCGCAGAATATCCCAATGAAGTAATCCCACGTGAGCTGGAGTTTTCCCAATTAATAGGTCCACATTGCTTGTATTCCGTAACAAAGCATGCTGTTATAATTTTCGATAGTTATGAACAGACCCAGAAAAATAACACTCACAAGACGAAATTAGGTGAGCAAAATTTCTTAATCGACAGCACTCAATGCAATATCTCTGGGCCCAATTTTCGATTGCAACCACCGTAAATGGAGCAATCATCCTCAGCTTGGTTCATGAATAAAAGTACAGTCGTGCTCAAAAGTATCCGAACGACCTGAATTGCATTTCGCCTGATTCGCACGCAACCCACATAAAGCAGCTGTCTAGCAGGTCCTCTAATCGCTCCTCGGTACGGTCGTTTGACTATTGAAAATAGTTCCACAAGTCAGTACTAGAAAACACTGCTCTGTACCGCAATAAGTCAAGATTTGAAGTAATACCACGATAGTACAAATATCAGGGAACACCTTATCACAGATAAGACTGTCCTTAAGACTTGTAAGCTGACATTCATTACAATAAATGACATACCTGAAATGTTACCACTCTCATTGTTACGTCAGATAGGTAATGCACGTAGTAAGTTCGTCGTATTCGTGATGTCCTCTTCAAAGTAACATACCGTACTTATTATTTAACACAAAATGACATTAAAAATGTAAGTTATTCACGAGCAGCTAGTTGCGAATATTTACGAACTTCAAATGACACGACGAACCGTCACGTTCTGCATATGGATTCACCAAACCCTGGTCATGCAGACTAAGCAAAGATTTCGTGACTGACGGAAACTAACAGTCATTCCTGACTGGGCGTACAGAGAGTGATATACCTCGACTTTAGACAGTATCAATTAGCAAATATCAACTTTACATTACGTAACGTAAACATTTTTAACGGATTAGAATTCCTACCCAGCATCTATTGTTCCCGTTAACGAACTACGAGAGGTGTTAAATATTACTTTTTCACAAGTAACTTACATGAAATGCCATGAGGTAAATCTTTGGTTTGAACAGGGATTCGAACCCAGAACTTAATAGGGTTGTTATCGAAGCACAATTACATGTGACATATTGGATTTTCTCGGCAGTAGCTACATGTTTTAACTGAAATGACGAGACGAAACATTAATTTTTTCCTTCCCAGGACTCCAACCGGCATCTATCGCTATTATATTCTAGAGAAAACGAACGTTAAATATGGGTTTGTTGCACCAGCAGCAACATGTGAGCATGTTTGAACTAGAAATAATATGAGGAAGAGTTCAGTGCTGACTGGGAATCGAAACCCACACATATCGTTGTTGACTACACAAAACGAGACGTCAGCTACCGCATTTTTCTCCACCAGTAGCTTTGAATAACATCCTTGTACTTAACAGCGATCTCGCAAATAGTTCTGTGTCTCGCAGGGAGTAAAAAACGTCAGATATCGTCAGTGTTGACAAAGAGTGAAAATACGTTGAAAATCGAATTATTATTCACCAGCAGATAGTTGTTCTCATGCTAGAGCTTGATAACACATAATGAAAACTATAGTGCCGAGCCAGGATTCGAACCCATTCACGCTCAATATGTGGAGATGTTGAAGAATCTGCAGTTTTGAACAAACAACAAATTGTAGTCGAGCTGTGTTGTCACGAAGGCAGCAAATTCCGCGTTAAGGGCGGTCTGAGTTGTATTCCCAGTTCAGAACCAATTTTATCGACGTACAGAAGCTCAAATAAAAGATGGAATAAGTGTCCTGTGACCCCACATAGCGTTTGTTTCGTCACTAGAAATAAATAACTAGTATAAGGAAGGTTACTGGTGATAGAGTTCCCACATTTCGCCACTCCTGACTTTATTGAGGTTCAACGTAACGTCTACTTGGTAGAGAAGGAATATCATGTTTAATGTGTATTTCAAACCACAATGCCATTATACGTTCTTCACTTGACGTAGACAGAAGAGAATACAACCTGTTTCGCACTATCAAAAATCATCACTAGTAGATGGAATCGAACCCAGATCCTAAATATATGATCCTATCATCAATCCAACAGACCACTAAATCTTCTCCTCTGTGACTCATTTTCCTACCATAGCGCCGTTGCGCCACACTGAATGAAACATCTGACTCACAGGCTCCCTGTAGAGTTTGCGGCATGTTCAGAACATTCATTTACTAGGTTGACCGAATCGCCATGAACTAGCTGCCGCAGCTACCCAGTGCATACATTCGACTCTATCTTGTAATCACCGAAATAAAAACACGTAACTGCCACCTACACAGAACTGCCAACAGTGTAGGATGCAGAAATTTAAGTAGGATGTGTTCCTTTCCACTTGAGCTACTCTATTGCGCTTTCTGTTTGTTGACAATGTTGTGCAGTGAAAAAGAAAAACTGTAACTCTCTGTCTCTCAGAGAAGTATAGATCCGGCCGTATGCATTATCTCACAGCACTGTGGGATGCGGAAGTTCTGGAGGAATTGTTGTTGACTTCTGTAGCTGCTGTAGCGACGTGTTAGCTACTATCGTAATGGTAAGTGTCGCACACTGTAGATAACATGTCGCGATTTCGAGCACATTCACTGCTACATTTTTTAAAAGGCAATTCTGCTCTCTGATGAAGTTATCAATTTAATGGAACTTTGAAGATAACTCTGCTTTACTTCTCAACCTAAAATAGTCGCATGTGAAAAAAGGGCTAACTTCTGCGACACTTTGTTCTTTTCAGGTTTAATGGACGGCCAGGCAGCAGATGAATCTCGAAGCTTTTGTATTATGTATGGGGAGAGCACATCGTGACAAAATACGTCAGAAAAGTATTTTCTACATTAGCTGTCGTGCGGTAGTGACATTTTATTCTTCTTCAAACCTTGTTTGACAGCTTTAACTCAGAACAAGATTTCTACATGCATGTAATCAATAAGCTGCATGTGCATTGCCAGATCGTTATAGATAACATCAGAGAATTCGCATATATCGTTTGTGATTAATTTCTCTCTCATGTTTAGTGTTGTTTTAACACCATTAAAAGAAACCATACGAAAACGGTGCACTGTATTTTAAGAAATAAAATAATACTACCCACGATAACCTTACGACGAAAGTCTGTTTTAATAAAACTGAGTATCTGTACACAAGCGTGCCTCTATCGGGACGAATTAGTAAAATACTAATCACTTAGATTTCCATTGGGTCTGTGTTTCATTGGTATGCTGTGTCATACTCAAGAGATATGCAAATGTGGCATTTCATAAACAAAGTTATGTATTCCTAGAAACCCAAAATTTGCTTGTCAGCAGTGGAAAGAGGCGTTACCTGTAGTGCAGCGTGGTGAGTTTTTCACCATTTCACTATGAGCTGAAACTATTCTGACAAATTTCACAGAAGGAAAAAAGGGACAAAATGTCTCCCACTTGAAGGTCATGTTGTTTTATTTAAATGATTACAAAATCAGGTAAAGCGAACAGTGAGGGTGTCAATATAACCACATTACTGTTGGCAGTATGATGTTGCACCGCCCAAGGCCTGTAAAGATAAAGGGCCTATTGAGGTCAGGCACATACCGAAGTGGAAGAGAGAGCACCACTAAATCCTACAATCCGTATGCGTTGCATAAACACAGAAATTACTGTTACAGTGTACTTATGGAACCCAATGCGTATTTTCGTGTGAGAAAGAGCACTGGCAAACATTCTTCGCTACATTAGGTTACTTAAACTGGTGTCACTCTGAGCTAGAGTTTATGGTCAGTGACTAAGTGTAAGATCAACGAGTAGGATGCGGGTTTTGCAACTGTGGAATACTTACCTACATTATAGAAGGGAATATTATATTTGCTCTAATATTGCAAAAAATTTGAACTTGTATAGATTAGAATGAAATCTTTCTGTATATTGCAAAGGAAAACAATTTTCTAAAACATTCTCGGTCATACACAACTAGAAACAGGTCACGTCGACCAAATCATATGGAAGAACTTACAGCGACGTATATCGGAAGGCAGTAACATCGCTTGGCTTTTGGTTTGGCAGCATGTTGTTGTTGTTGTGGTCTTCAGTCCTGAGACTGGTTTGCTGCAGCTCTCCATGCTACTCTATCCTGTGCAAGCTTCTTCATCTCCCAGTACCTACTGCAACCTACATCCTTCTGAGTCTGCTTAGTGTATTCATCTCTTGGTCTCCCTCTACGATTTTTACCCTCCACGCTGCCCTCCAATGCTAAATTTGTGGTCCCTTGATGCCTCAAAACATGTCCTACCAACCGATCCCTTCTTCTAGTCAAGTTGTGCCACAAACTTCTCTTCTCCCCAATCCTATTCAATACCTCCTCATTAGTTACGTGATCCACCCACCTTATCTTCAGCATTCTTCTGTAGCACCACATTTCGAAAGCTTCTATTCTCTTCCTGTCCAAACTGGTTATCGTCCATGATTCACTTCCATACATGGCTACACACCATACAAATACTTTCAGAAACGACTTCCTGACACTTAAATCTATACTCGATCTTAACAAATTTCTCTTCTTCAGAAACGATTTCCTTGCCATTGCCAGTCTACATTTTATATCCTCTCTACTTCGACCATCATCAGTTATTTTACTCCCTAAATAGCAAAACTCCTTTACTACTTTAAGTGTCTCATTTCCTAATCTAATCCCCTCAGCATCACCCGATTTAATTTGACTACATTCCATTATCCTCGTTTTGCTTTTGTTGATGTTCATCTTATATCCTCCTTTCAAGACACTGTACATTCCGTTTAACTGCTCTTCCAAGTCCTTTGCTGTCTCTGACAGAATTAAAATGTCATCGGCGAACCTCAAAGTTTTTACTTCTTCTCCATGAATTTTAATGCCTACTCCGAATTTTTCATTTGTTCCCTTTACTGCTTGCTCAATATACAGATTGAATAACATCGGGGACAGGCTACAACCCTGTTTCACTCCTTTCCCAACCACTGCTTCCCTTTCATGCCCCTCGACTCTTATAACTGCCATCTGGTTTCTGTACAAATTGTAAATAGCCTTTCGCTCCCTGTATTTGACCCCAGCCACCTTCAGAATTTGAAAGTGAGTATTCCAGTTAACGTTGTCAAAAGCTTTCTCTAAGTCTACAAATGCTAGAAACGTAGGTTTGCCTTTTCTTAATCTTTCTTCTAAGATAAGTCGTAAGGTTAGTATTGCCTCACGTGTTCCAACATTTCTACGGAATCCAAACTGATCTTCCCCGAGGTCCGCTTCTACCAGTTTTTCCATTCGTCTGTAAAGAATTCGCGTTAGTATTTTGCAGCTGTGACTTATTAAACTGATAGTTCGGTAATTTTCACATCTGTCAACACCTGCTTTCTTTGGTATTGGAATTATTATATTCTTCTTGAAGTCTGTGGGTATTTCGCCTGTCTCATACATCTTGCTCACCAGGTGGTATTGTCATGACTGGCTCTCCCAAGGCCATCAGTAGTTCTAATGGAATGTTGTCTACTCCCGGGGCCTTGTTTCGACTCAGGTCTTTCAGTGCTCTGTCAAACTCTTCACGCAGTATCTTATCTCCCATTTCATCTTCATCTACATCCTCTTCCATTTCCTACGACAGCCATTTGTAGGTGCAAGTAAATGAAGAAAGGTAGCGCGGTTTTGTTATCAAGTAACGTCTTCATCATTTACTTCAGTTTTGATGTAATCTACGAGTAACCGCTGATGTTTGATATTAACAAAAAAATGGTTCAAATGGCTCTGAGCACTATGGGACTCAACTGCTGTGGTCATAAGTCCCCTAGAACTTAGAACTACTTAAACCTAACTAACCTAAGGACAGCACACAACACCCAGCCATCACGAGGCAGAGAAAATCCCTGACCCCGCCGGGAATCGAACCCGGGAACCCGGGCGTGGGAAGCGAGAACGCTACCGCACGACCACGAGATGCGGGCGATATTAACACGAAAAGGACTCCATAGACTGGGAAATAACCTATTCTTGGGCAACTCCTTCTATAATGACCAAAATGCATTAAATAATCTTCAAGCACATGTGTTTCGGCAGCGGTATGAAGAAAATGATAGTAATAATGACGGTAATAATCAAATTATCCGGTAACTTCACAGTGGATTCTCTCGAACTAAGAAATTTGCTGAATTAGTGAAAAATTCAAAATCGCTTCACATCGAGGTAATGATGCCTAGAACAGTCTTTACATTCTGCTGACATGAGAATAGCCTAGTCTATGCGTCAAAAGCTTGCTTCAACTTAACCATTCAATACACCCACATTTTTTCCACCGTGACTAATTTTGTAAGCTAAGCACATCATCCGTTACTGGACACTCCTTGGGCTGGTAAATGTGGCCACAATGGTCTGGTGGAACGAACTATCACAGGTGCAAAGCGTGGGTTCAGGCATTTACTTTTAAGAGGCACAAACAGATTTACTTTACCTCTGGTAACCTCAAGATAAAGAAATTATAATCCAGAATCAGCATTAAACATCACTTTCCTTCATTACCAACTGGGCAGAGCCGGTTTATGTTGGGAAATGATATAGGCGGAAGTCATGCTAAACAGAAATACTGTCGCCAGTAAACATACTTACATTAGAAAATTGTGTTTTATTTTATGAACCGATAGTCATTTAAAGGAACAGGGCTCTTATTTTACTCGTACGTGATTAAACTAGAGACGTTGAAAAATTTTGTGCTGGACTGTGGTTGGAATTCGTATGTCCTATTTCGAGGATCTGAATCTCTCGGAACAATATAGTTCAATCATCTCGTTCCTTTTCCCAAGACTGCAATAATCTCTACGTCTCCCCCAAAGGTAAGCATGTGGGTCCGAATCCTGATCCAGTACATTTCAAGCCCTATCACGTGCACACCGACCTGTTAGTAAATAGTATCGTGCATTTTTAATGTCTGTTCATGTGTTGCCAACAATCGCAAAACATGTCGTTATTTCTGGTCAAACACACACACACACACACACACACACACACACACACCTTACCTAGAAGCTGATAGTAAATACCGATACGTAACATTTGATTTTACGTAGTTAACAATCGAATTACGTGTTGGCTTCGTATCTCCGTCACAGAACTTCACATCATGCACTTCACCTTAAATGCATGCACACTTTGATACTTTGGAATGGAGGTATATCAGACATCTTTCGTGGTTGGTTAACAGGGACAAAACGGTATTGACATGAATTCCGGTTTATTACAAAAACTGTCGTCTTTTTATTTTCGACTTTAGTTTTGGTTACTGATATTGGCGAAAATTTCGGTAATTTATGACTCTTCATGGCTACTCAGCAATATAAATAGATTAGATTAGATTAATACTTGTTCTGTAGGTCATGAATACGACATTTCGTAATGATGTGGAACGAATCATTTTAATGAAAGATTTCTGTGCCATGATTCAATTTCTTTACAACAACTTTTTACCCCCTCCTTCTCCCTCTCTCCCTCCCACCCTCCCTCCCTCCCTCTCTCTCTCTCTCTCTCTCTCTCTCTCTCTCTCTCTCTCTCTACACACACACACACACACACACATTCTTTTTTATTTTTGTTTGTTTGTTGTTCTCGACTATCGGCCAGGCACGAAAACGTCCGTGAATGAGTTTCTTAGTTTTGAGTAAACTTACGAAATAAATATAAAAACAACTACGAGAGTTACAGATTTGTGATGCTTAGTTTGGAGTAAGTTCTGAGTATTATTAGTAACTATGCTCCAGTCCCTAAACCTAGTTACAGAAATACGAATCAGACGCTTTACGTATTCCAGACCGTGGCAGTTGCGTCTTTGAGACGCCAGCTATGGTCATTTCCCAGCCCTTTGTAGGAATACATCGGTTCGTCTTCTTCCTGCTGGTACTGTAAGTGAGATTTGGCAACAAGGTAATGTATGTTTGGCATCTCTGTGATCGACGAGCTACCTCCTGGTGTGCACGGAGCTAAGTGTCAAAGTTCACTTGATTTTTCCTGTCATTTCCATTGAATAATCTGAGTTATTATCGCTTGAGGTGTAACAAAAGTTTGTAATCTTTCGGTTTTCAGCCCAGGAAAGTTGTTGTACGTGGAAATCGCAACAACTAATCTCGTCCTTCAAATAGCAGTTTAAGAGTTCTAGCCACTATTGGCCTAGTAAGAGGAAGCCAAGACATATACCACCTTGCTAGCTCTGTGGTAATGCGCTGACCTGTGAAAAGCGACTGTTATGGTTCGCGGTTCCAGTCTCGCTGACTGTGACATTTTTATCCCTTCTGTGAAAGACCTGCAAGCAGTCAGATAAAACACCGATAAGGAAATCGCAAGAAAATACTTTCAGCTCATAGTGAAATGGTGAAAAACTTACCATGCTGCACTACAGGTAACACCTCTTTCCGCTGCTGACAAGCAAATTGGGTTTCTAGGAATACATAACTTTGTTTATGAAATTCAACATTTGCATATCTCTTGAGTATGACACAGCATACCAATGAAACACAGACCCAATGGAAATCTAAGTGAGTAGTATTTTACTAATTCGTGCCGATAGAGGCACGCTTGTGTACAGATACTCAGTTTTATTAAAACAGACTTTAGTCGTAGGGTTATCGTGAGTAGTTTTATTTTATTTCTTATAATACAGTGCACAATTTTCGTAAGGTTTCTTCTAGTGTTGTGAAAACAATAGTAAAGATGAGACAGTTGATTGTGCTTCGATAACAATCCGATTACGCTCTGGGTTCGAATCCCTATCTAACACAATGCTTTGGTTCAAATGGCTCTGAGCACTATGGGATTTAACTTCTAAGGTCATCAGTGCCCTAGAACGTAGAACTACTTAAACCTAACTAACCTAAGGACATCACACACATCCATGCCCGAGGCAGTCGCGCGGTTCCAGACTGTTGCACCTAGAACCACTCGTCCACCCCGGCCGGCCACAAAGCTTTACCTCACGACATTTCAAGTAAGTTACTTGTGAAAAAACAATATTTAACATCTCTCGTAGTTCGTTAGCAGGCACAATAGATGCTGGGTAGGAAATACGTCCGTTAAAAATGTTTACGTTATGTAATTGAAAGTTGATATTTGCTAATTGATACTGTCTAAAATCGAGGTACATCACTCTGTGTTATCCTATTCAGGAATGACTGTTAGTTTCCGTCAGTCACGAAATCTTTGCTTAGTCTGCATGACCTGAGTTTCAATCCATACGCAGAACGAGACGGTTCGTCGTGTCATTTGAAGTTCATACATATTCTCAACTAGCTGCTCGTGAATAACTTAAATTTTTAATGACTTTTGTGTTAAATAATAAGTATGGTATGTTACTTTGAAGACGAAATCATGAATACGACGAGCTTACTACTTGCATTACCTCCCTGACAAAATAATGAGAGTGCTAACATTTCTGTACTTGCATTACCTCCTTGACATAATAATGAGAGTGGTAACATTTCTGGTATGTCATTTATTGTAATAAATGTGAGCTTACAAGCCTTAAGGACAGTCTTATCTGTGATAGGGTATTCCCTGATGTTTGTAGTATCGTGATATTACTTTACATATTGAGTTATTGCGATACAGAGCAGTGTTTTCTAGTGGTGACTTGTTGGAACCATTTTCAATAGTCAAATGACTGTACCGAGGAGCGGTTAGAGGACCTGCGAGACAGCTGCATTATGCGGGTTTCATGAGAATCAGGCGTTCGGATAATTTTCAGTATGACTTTACACACGTGGCCAATTTTTGTAAATATTACCCACAGAAAGCCTCACTGTCGTAAATAGCATAATGGACTCGATCCAACAAACCTGTATGAACTACGTGAACACGGTCAAATCACCATGGAACGCATTTTGAAACATGCGAGCAATTAGCGGTATGGACAGCAGCAACGACTAATATTCGTTTGGTCTTTGGCTACAACTTCATGTATATTTTGTGCTGTCATAGGAATTATTTACCAACCATTCAAGTGCTACTCCTGTCGACTTTCAACCGGCAGTTTCAATCAATAACAAGCGCACTAGCTAAAGAGGCAGTGGAAACAATGAGCATAGGTTATGAGGAAGGGCCCAGTGTTATACTGCATACAACTGCAGTGTACTTAGTCATTATGTAGAAGTGTAAACATATTGAAGGGTCATGAAGAAAATTAGTGAAGAAAATATTACCATAACACAAGGACCATAAAAGTGAATGGCGTAGCAGTTTTGTATAAATGTAGTGGATACTGTACTTTCAGGTAATTTTAGAATTTGGGTATGGATTCTTCCGTGATGTGGAGGAGTGACGAGGGAAGATAATTAAATTGGTTAAAGGTATTATAAAGGTTTGAAGTAGTACTGTGACTTCTGTTAGCAGCTCAGAAGAACGGTGGAGTGTCGTAAGTGGATCGCTGAGCAGCCAAGTCCGGGAACGTGTGAATTACGTGATGATCGACAGCGCGCTCGACATCGAAGTGATGACGCGGCCTGCACTAACGGTGCATCGATTACATAAGCCGTGGGCATCGGCCTCTGTTGGAGCTTTCCATCGTGCCACTTATCAGAGGAAAACAGCAGACATCAACGGCAGAGAAACATACTTAACAACTGCAGGCCAGCCCGTCGTGATCGGGCAGCCGAGTGGCGAATCACCGTTGCCACACAAGGCCACCACCATTGCGGACACCTTGACTGAGCGTCGAGCCGTGCCATCAGGCCTGCCCTCCTACAAGACAGCCCCTGTCGCCAAGATGGTCTACGGAGCGGAACACAGACCTTCTCGCAGCCGTTGACGTCACGCCTCGTTGGACCGCGCCGGGCACGATAGCCGCACCACCCCCCGACACATCCGACGTTCGCAGAAGACCTACGCCCACGCATTCCACCCCTGCCAGTTCAGAAACTCGCCATCGCGCCTGGCACTGAATGTGACTGCTGCTAGACACCGTCTGCGCCGGTTTATTATAACGAAATGAAAGTTCACCCTTACAGCCAGGCAGTAAATGTAATGATTTGCTACATAATTAAAGACTTTGTATTTGCCAGTAGAAGTCTTCCTCTCCATGCCCATCGACATTCCGGTAGAGACCCCTTGATCCCCACAGTCACGATATCCCGTTCGTTCTACAGGAGGAAATGTATGATGAAATGATAAGAAGAAAAAATTTAAGTCGTTCTGGAAATCATGCGAGATGATATATTACACAGTGTTTGAAAGCGCTTTGGATGGCTTCTAACCAAATAGTTTCTATGAATGAAGGAAACGTTAGACACCAGACACCACGAGAAGCTGCCACCAGACATGGGCAACCTCGTCTAGTGTCTCTCAACACCGTGCAGATGCCTCCTGAAGCTGCTCAAAAATGCAGGCCTCTTCCAGCTACTGCACCGCTTCGTCGATAGTGTGAACAGCCAATAGGATACCCTGATATCTGTGGACTGTAGAATAATTTGCTTCCACCTCAGACTCTCCAACATGGAAGTTCTTTAGCCGGCAGGCTCAAAATGTAAATCTCTGCAGACAGCTCACTTCGATGCCTGCGGTCAGTAAAGTACCCTGAAGCCTACCTGCTGGCTTAGCAGTTTCTATCGTCGTACCATTGACGAGAGTGCAATATTACATCCAGTTCTAGTGACTCCAAAGCCATTTTAGATATCATTGTATTAGGCTTAGGACATTGTCATATAGCAGACAGTACGATTTCGCAGTATGTTTTCGAAAACTGTTTTTTGTTATTCCTTATTATGTTTCCGCGTATTTCTCATGGTGTAACACTACGAAACAAGTGTTTCACTTGCAAGCGTCCAAATCAACTACCATTATGGAACCATAGCAGCGTACCAATTTTCTGCTATCGTCGAAGTTTGAGCTGAATTAGTGGTACTGAGTTACTGTATTCACATCAAGAACATTACTTCAATATTTAATTTGCATCACCCCGAGGACAGCAAGAGCTATTGTGTATGAGAACTGTTGCACAATCAGCTAAACTGCTCGTGCAACGCAGTAGATGACAATAATAATGCACGAAGAATAAAAAATAGAGCATTTATTAAACGACTATCATTTTTGATTCCGGAAGTGTAAAGGCACGCGAGGGGCAATTCTGGACATTGTGTTTGATAGTGGAATCGGAATTACAGCAAAATGAAAACACTTTCATAGGATTTGTCAAGCTAGCGTAATTGTTCAGTTACATTAAATGGTGCAAGATATCCAAATATCTCAGTAATATTCGTGGAAGCTGTTGCAAATGGCCGAAGTATTGAAAGCAAGAAGGAACAACGAGAATGGGATGACTACCCATACCGGATTGGTAGCAGTGTGAAATAACATACCATCACATAACACAAAGGGTATATATCGCGATATGGCCAAACAATTACGAATGACGCGGAACATGATGGCACATAGTATCTTTCTGAAGACGCGGGTATCATAAGAGAAGTGGGGCCCCGGTTCTCGAACACCGGCCTATCGCAATCGAAGAGATAGTTGAAAAATGATAATCAGTGATGGGTCGGTTTTCAGAATCTTGCGTGAGATTAGGCACTTGAAAATGTTCACGACTGTCAGCGTTCCGCTGCTGCTCACACCCATTCAAAAAGCTTTCCTGATTGACGCGGTTCGGATATGTTACAGCTTTTTGAGACCGATCGAAATGGCTTCGCCATGGACGAGTGTTATGTGTAATAATATTACCCCAAGGTGCAATACCAAAGCAAGTGGTGGAAATATGTGGTTTCACCACCGTCGAATGAGGCCATTGGGTCACGTGATGCTGAGTGTATTCCTTTTATCAGAACAAGGTGGAAGATCGTTCCTCATAATTGTTTTATTTGTACGTGGCGACTTTAAATGATCAATAGAGCTTATAAACAAAGATTACAGTCAATTAATTCACTGCAGTTATGGATCCATTACATTAACCATACAGATTCACTTAACATGTTAAATATATTATCAATTTTTCAAGTTATTTACTTTATTTACTTATTGCTTATTTTCTAAATACCTTCTCCTGTCAAAGAATATTTATTATTGTCAAATTATGTGTATTTACATTATGGGCTTAATCCATGACAGTAAGCACGTTTTGTCATGTATGTAACGTGAGAGTAGGTGGAAACTGAGCAACACCAAATGTAGAGGCTCCAAAGGTAATTTATTCCGACTGGATAAATACATTCTGTGAAGGCTATAGTTAACTTGCAACACGATTATTCTAGTGAAAGGTTCTAATAGTTCCGTATTAGCTCACAGAAGCGTTACAACAAACCGAATGCATGTCTGTACGGGCGTAGCAGTTTTAGTGTGATTGGCCTAAGCAAGAAAAGATGGCGAGATGACGGTACCAAGAATTTGTCAAAATCAGAGTGACAGACAAATTTACTTGTTTCTGCAACTAGTTTAGTACTCTTCTTGTGGGGTGTTGAACTGTGTTCTCTTTGCATTGGCTCAAATGTGTGTGGAATCTTACGGGACTTAAGAGCTAAGGTCATCAGTCCCTAAGCTTACACACTACTTAACCTAAATTATCCTAAGGACAAACACACACACACCCATGCCCGAGGGAGGACTCGAACCCTCGCCGGGACCAGCTATGACTGCAGCGCCCTAAACCGCTCGGCTAATTCAGCGCGGCATTTGGCATTGGCTGTCACCGTGTCCCAGAGTCCTGCGTTGCTAACAGTGGACGGACAAATATTACTTAATTTTTTTGGATTTCACGTTTTATTAAATTAAACGTCCGGAGGCGGTACACACTCAACGTCGTGAGGCCAAATAAAAACCTGATTGATAAATAAGTACCGGTATTGATACCAAGCTGCAGACATGGTTAGGCTAGCACTACGCTCAACAACAAGGTAGTGAGAAATACATGAAATCTATTCGCAATTGCGAATACGAAGAACCAGTAGCTGTACAAGGTAATGACGACAGTGAAAATTTGTGCCGGGCCGGGACTCGAATACGAATTTTCTGCAATACGCGACCGGTCGCCTTAACCGCTTTGGCTATCCATGGAAGACTCACGGTCGGATACAGACTTCCGTATGTCGTCTTTCCTGATCCAGAGCCTGTACCGGTACACACATTGTATGACTGCCGCACAGGGGACGACATTTTTAATTGACAGTCGCTGCCCGGTATTGGCGGATAAATACGATATTGCTGTACCTGTGTTGTATATACGTACATGCATGTCCGAAGGAACAACGCATTGTTCATCTTAACAACACAGGTAGTGCAGTATCTAAGGTATTAGGATGGTAGTGAAGAATATAAAGATGACGATTATTATTAACATTAATTTTGTTATTACCATTATTATTATCTCGGATTTTGTTTTCATGAATATGTAAAACAACACAGAATTGTTGCAGGTGAGTTTTAACAGTCCATGAGCTTGCAGTAGCTGTAATTTTTCAAGACTAAAGATAAACGTGGAAGATTTTTAAACAATGAAACGAGATGCTTTGAGCCTTTTTACCACCTTATATTTCGAGGTGTTTATCTCCTTTTTGACGGCATTGTGTGCTGTCCCAGAGGCGTATGTATCCTCATGCAACAAAAAGAGATACAAAGTTACTGCTTGAGTAGCGCATATGCTCCAAGGTTATGTTAGAATATCTGTGACTCCAATGTTTGTAAGGTGCTTGATTTAAAAGGAGTGACAGCACATCGACAGATGAAACAACTAATACCGTAATACTATAAACAACAACACTGTAAGGAGGCTAAAAATGAATGCATACTCCAATTTTTTATCTCTAGAATACTGAACATGGGTTGCCCATTGTATATATGACTGCAGAATGCTGCAGGAAACCGTACATAGTTGGCAAATTCTGCTGAATATAACGATTCCTGCTTTTTGGTGATTGCTTAAGAGCTATTAAAATTGTTGTCTTTCGGCTTATGACTTACGTTGTGAGAGGCGCGCAGTAGCAACACCGACTCAAAGGAAGGTCTCTGCGCTTGTTCGGGACGTCACGTCAGCTAGGCACGGCGAACGCCAGGTCTGTTGCACGCATACTCATAATGGTGGTGTCTCCCTCTCTGACACAGGAAAATGTGAAACAATTGGCGATAGTTGACCAACACGCATTGTTCTGAGAGATTTCTGCAATCAATTAATTGTGCAATTCATTACACTTCTTAACAAATAGTGTACTCCTGAAATTAAATTTCCATCTGTTTTGAGGATTGACATACAAAAATAACTTCATGGTCCAGCAGCAACAGAATTCGTGCTTCTTTACCTTATTGGTAAATCCGTGGAAGTTACGTTTGTACTGGGTTGCTTTTACAAGAAACTGTGAAAATACTGGTGCTCTCCTTTAGGTATCTTGGTTGACTATGGGGTAAGGAGCACTGAATGTTAATGAAATATCTTGCGATTGTACACGTTTGGGTAGTGGGTGGGGGACAGAAGAAGAGGCAAAAGAGAGATACTTGTTTTATCAAATAAAATTTTTTTATCTTATAAAATTTTTTTATCTTATAAAATTTCTCCTTTCAGTTGCAAGAGGGGACTATTTATCTTTTCTAATGAACAATTTTAAAAAAGTTTAAGCTCAGCAGTATTTTCGATGTATGAAGCTATTTTGTTTCCTGTTTTGAATTTCTTTCGCTGAAAACGACTGTAATCTAATGACTGGCAACAGATGGACATTTACACATGGAAATTAGTTCACATTTCCAGTGACGATGTCAAAAGAAAATAAATAAATAAATAAAACAAATGAGTTAATTGTAAGGGGGTTGGGGTAAGTTTCGATAACAAAATGGATAAAGTAAATATAGTTACTTGAATGTAACATTTCCGAAGCTTGCAATGGGGCAAGGCATCTTCTCATACTGATCTACGTCTGTTTCGACAGGATTCAGTAATACAGAACTATGATCTTCATTTATAGCTTTACGATAATAAGAAACATCTTTCATCTAAATAAAACTGCAGAATCCAAAACAATACCAAACATTTTGTCCCAAAATAAGAGATTTATAGTGATAAGCACGCCCAGGCGTTTCTGCCTGCAACAGACCTGGCGTTCGCCGTGCCTAGCTGACGTCACGTCACCAACAAGCGCCGAGGCCTTACTTTGAGTCGGTGTTGGCGGTAGCCACGCAGTCTCAGGCGCCTTGTCAGCGTCCGCGCTGCTCCCCCCGTCGGAGGATCGAGTCCTCCCTCGGACATCGGTGTGTGTGTTGTTCTTAGCGTAGGCTAGATTAACTAGTGTGAAAGCTTAGGGGCTGATTACCTCATCAGTTCGGTCCCATAAGATCTTACCACAAATTTCCAAATTTTCAACTTACGTTGTTACAGGGCGGGCTGTTGTCCACAATAAAATATTTCAGTCATTCTCAGAAGAACTCTTCGTATCCTCAGGCGTATACACAAGAGACAGGTAATGTTTACAGGCACAAAAGGATGTAACAAAAATTAGCTACACTAAGCGTATGTAGTTGGTGCAATATGCTTTCAGTTTCAGGTGTGAATAAGCTACTAAATGGTTGAGAAAGTTCTGGTATGTTGTCACTTTTAAGCACTGTTTTCCACCACTACGGCCGTATCAGTTAAACCCTATTTTTACAAGTACAAAACCATCAATGTTAGAAACAAGTTTACTGTTTCCACCCTGACCGGATACCAAAAATATACACGGATCTTCTATGGTTAGAATGCACGCTCAGTACTCTAAGAATAATTGCAATGTACTATCGGTTACTGCTCCACTACGACTGCTCAGCACGCCAAGTAGAATTTAAGTTATTTGAAATAAAGTCGCAGCTTATACAGAAAAATTTGGAATTTTCCTAATAGTGTTTTACACCTTACTTGAACGTTTGTCACTTAATCAAAATCTACTAAACTAAAAGATTACTCAGATTTAATATAAACTTAATATAAATGTATGCAGACGTAAGTATAAACACATCTGACTGTCATAATAGGCCGGCCGGTGTGGCCGTGCGGTTCTAGGCCCTTCAGTCTGGAGCCGCGTGACCGCAACGGTCGCATGTTCGAATCCTGCCTCGGGCATGGATATGTGTGATGTCCTTAGGTTAGTTAGGTTTAAGTAGTTCTAAGTTCTAGGGGACTGAAGACCACAGATGTTAAGTCCTATAGGGCTCAGATTTGATTTTTGTCACAATAGTGGTCACTGAACATTCCTAGACTGCAGATCGCTCTAGCGCTCGCTACACTAAAATGATTGTATTGTATTGTATGTTAACCGGGGACCTAGAAACGACGGATAGGCTCCGTCCCCGCCGCAGCCGCAGTGGTCCGCAACCCCACGACAACTACCACAGTCCACTTCACCCCTCCGTCGCCCCACACCGAACCCAGGGTTACGCTAAAGTGATACACCTATCTTCTGATTGGTCGCATCCAAATAATAGCCAGTCAGCTTTCGAGATTTATGTATAATATACCGAGTTTTTCAATACGAATAAGTCACATTACGAAAGCGGTCTGGGCATAATTCTTAAGTATTATGTTTCAAATAAAGAAACCACGCTAATTAATTCCTTTTTAATTCGTCTGAATTATTAAGACGTGCTTCTTGTTTCGTCAAAGCCGTACAATGGCGTCTCGTGACACACTTATTTCACCATTGTACGTGAATCATTCACACGATGGAAGATGCTTCTTCCCACGATTTCGTACCTTCAGTTGTATAGAACTGCAAATATTCATATGTCACAAACATCCAACAAGTCTTCATTCGTTAGCTCAATCAACAAAACCAGTGAGATTATCAACATTTAATACATATCATAATTTTAGTAAATGATGAAGTTAGTGCTTAAAATGAATTGCTTTAAGAGAAAGGGTACTTTGTTATGGTAGTCAAAGGCCATAGACGTTCCAGTAAAATTCATCACTGGCTGTTAACTGTCACAATCTGAACCTCTCATGTCGTTACTGATATAGAGTAGCTCTAAATCGAGCGTTCTGTGTGATTTTTGTGTATCTATAAAAATACTGCGGATATGAGGCAGAAATTACCACTGTAGTTAGCTACCGATATTATAAACTAGAGTACTAAGTTCTGTTCCATTTGTTGTATGGCGAAAGCGGGATTAAATTTCTAATAGACCCTACTGTAGTTAACATTCAGTCGCTTATAAGGTAGTGACACCCCTCCATTGAAGCTGACAGCTGACACAAATGATTTATATGTGTCATAGCGTAGCTACAATTCATTACATGCATACCTCTAGATATCATGACTTCCATACGGCGGTGTACAGCTCTAAGCCATAACATCAGCTATATGTCCTCGCAATGATAAACGTGTTATAAGTATTCTTCATTAATACGATTTCCATTCTTGCGGTGATTCATATTGTACGATATACTGGAAGTCTTGCTTGAAGTCATTGTCAATCTAAACTGTAAAAATTGTAATGAATATTCTAGTTTATTTTACCATGTTAAGAATGATTAGCCTAACTGGGAAACAAGTTGTATTGTTTCCTTTACTTCGTAGTATATATGTCTCTTCTACTGTAAGAAGCTTTGAACTAATTTCGTCATCGTAAAAGAGTTCTGTGGGTTCGCCAGTCGCGAAACTATCATCTAGCAAATTTTTGTGACACTTGAGCAGAAATTCAATCCCATCGCTTTCGTCTTGCTGTCGTAATAACGGCAGCAAAAGGAATTAGCTGCTAGTACTCAGGAAATGTTGTAATATTATGGGAAGAACTAGTAATTAAAAGCAGCAGAAAATGAGCGTAATGCCTTTCCGGTGACAGGAAAATTTCACGGCAGAAGCTCGGACGTGTATGATATAATTCAGTGGAGAAGTTTCCTCTCTTACAGCAGAGTAGTTATGGCTGACTGAACATTAACATTCTTCAGGCACTCATTTTCCGAAAAATGAAGAGTGCGTTTGTAACAAATAACCTTCCTCTACAATTATTAAACGATTAAGACTACAGCAAGGAAGATTACGGAGGTAAATTCACAAGTTTTGTCTCTCTTTCCGCTGTCGGATTAATGGCGAGTTTACAAAAGCTGCGAGACCAGAATAAATTAAAACTCCTCTGTCGTGGTATGAAGAGAGTCTTGCTCTTAATTAATTAGTAGCCACTTACTTGATGTCGAGTTAAAGAAGGAAGTTACTTAACGAGTTGCGAGTTTTCGAGATTACATTATGCGATCGTCTCTGAAACACCACTAACTGCGGAGTGCCATATCGGCTGTCTTTAAAGTGTCTGCACAACTGTTCAAATAGACGCTGTTTGCGTTTCCTTCTGTTTAGTATACGTTGCTACAAGATCACTTTCTGCTGCTAGTATTAGATGATTACATATCGTATAGTACAAATGTTTCAATATTTGATTCAGTTAGTAATTTCACAACATATATAGTCTGTAAATCTATACTTCACCACACGCGCGCGCGCGCGCGCGCCCGCACACACACACACACACACACACACACACACACACACACACACACACACACACACTTAAAATTCTAGCTCTCTTATTACTTAAAAAAGTAGTCATGAAAATCTCGTCTACGACTGTAGTTAACGACGAGGTGAGCAGAGGTATGATAAAAATCTTTGATGATATTATTATTTCATTTCATACATACATCTTAATTCCCTCTTTTGTTGGAGATACGTATCCTATCGAGTGGAAGTAAAACTTAATTCCACCTACAACAAATCACTGCAACTGCAACTGTAGTAACCGAAGTTACAGATGACATCAGAGATACAATGGACAGGCATAAAACCACACTTCAAATATATTTGATATCGGCATGGCTTTTGATTCTGTTGGACTCGACATATTATTGATGAAAATGGAACACCTGAACGTCTCAATTCCCTTGATCCCCCAGATATAGAAAAAAGATAAGATATCATGGAAGAGAGATGTGAACACGGTAAAATGTGCTGCCAGGAACTGTGGTCACGGCAGTCCTCCGGGGTACACCTCTTAGTCCATTGCTTTTCTTTAATATTTCATCTGTGTTCGGTACTTAAAACTACAACATAGATATTAATGAGTTCAATTTTTACCTAAAGTTTCTACTCGTTGATAATATCCACTTACTCTATCAAAAAAATTTTCATTATGTCAGTATTATCTTGGATTATCGTATAAATTGAGGAGGACATACTTTCAAAAACAGCGTTAAGAGCCTCCTTGCCTAGGCAGAAACAAAAAATTTAGAAAATTATTTCCATCAGCAATAAAACAAAAATTTATCCTATCTTTAATCTGTCCAAATCTTATTACCATGACGTACCACTCAAGTAGAACTAGCTATCTACACATACGTAATACACTGAAGAGCCTAAAAAAGTTGTACACCTGCCTAATATCATGTAGGGCCCCTGCGACCGCGCAGAAGTGCCGCCACACGATGTGGCATGGACTCCACTAATATCTGAAGTGGTGCTGGAGGGAATTTATACCATGAATCTTCCAGGGCTCTCCATAAATCCGCAAGGCATTCGAGATATGCTCAATAATGCTTACGTACATTGCACTTGTGGAAGGTTTATCTAGATGTATTGGGGGTCCCATATCACTCCAACTGAACACGCCGCACACCATTACAGAGCCTCCACAAACTAGAACAGTTCACAGGTTACATGCAGGGACCATGGATTCATGAGGTTGTCCCCGTCCATCCATTTGATCCAATTTGAATTGAGACTCGTCCGATCAGGCATCAAGGTTGCACGAGGGAGCCTTCGGCTCCGAAAGACCATGTCTATGACGTATCGTTGAATGGTTCGCACGCTGACAATTGTTGATGGACCAGCATTGAAATCTGCAGGAATTTGCGGAAGGCTTGCACTTCCGTCATGTTGAACGATGCTCTTCAGTCTTCGTCTGTCCCGTTCTTGCAGATCCTTTTCCCGGCCGCAGTGATGTCGGAGATCTGATGTTTTATCGGATTCCTGATATTCACGGTTCATTCGTGAAATTGTCTTATTGCAAAATCACCACTTCAACGCCACATCGGAGATGCTGTGTCCCATCGCTCGTGCGTCGACTATAACATCTCATTCAACCTCAATTAAATCTTTATATCCTGCCATTGTAGCAGCAGTAACCGATCTAACAACTTCGCCAACACTTGCTGTTTTATATAGGCTTTGCCGACCGCAGCGCCGTATTCTGCCTGTTTACATATCTCCGTATTTGAATACGTATTTCTTTACCAATTTCTTTGGTGCTTCAGTGTACATCCATGTAACATTCGGTTGTAGAGCCACATCAACATTTCTATTCTTGATGGATGCGACATATTAGATGATGTAATATTCACCCACTGTTTTATACACTAATTTCTGCGTCGCTAGTGTCCTTAATGTATCTCCTATGTTGTCAAGTACTTCGCTTCGTACCGCAACTACCATTCAGAGACGGGATACAGTCCAGCATCTTCGCTATACGTCTGCATAATACGAACTCTTTCTCCATGTCCTTGTGAATTTGTCCAGTTACTTATTAGTCTAGAACTGGCCGAGAAATATTCTATGCTTAACCCAAAACACCTTCCGTTCAAGCAGAGTTACAAGCTTTATCTCTTAACATTGCCATAGATTCCCTCTCAGCATATCGCAGCCGTTTGCCTACTTTTCAACAGTGAATTAGCTGTCATATTTGCAATACTTTCCGTACTTTCCTTTTTTTCATCCTTCATTTTTGTCTATCTGTCCATAAATTTTCTTCAATATTTCTCCTTCTGATAGAGCACTGAATTTCATGATCCATGTGGACGGCAGTCTCCCTCTTTTCTTTCTTCCTGATGGCTTCCACTCCATAATTCTATGCGGTAATGTCTCCTTTGACATCCTTTTTGTATTTCCTTACCATAGCATTTGTTTTTCTTATATAAAATCTGCAGTGGAATTTTTAATGTCAATTTTCTTCCTGATGACTTCATTTCTTTCTCATCTAGATATCCCAGGAGTACGCCTCCAAAATTCCATCTCCGTTGCCATCAACCTTTTTACTATTTCCGGTTTAACTGTCCACACATATGATCCGTATGTCACAACGCTTCTGATAATTGTGTTGAAAATTTTCCTTTTTGTTTCCTTTCTAACGTGTTGTCGCATAAAATGCCATTCAATTTTCCAATACTAAACTTCGCAGCATTTATTATTGAATTAATTTCCTTGCATTCTTTTTATCTTGTGTGATGTTGACTCATAGATATCTGTATTTTTCAGCGTATTTAATAATTCCCATTCCTCCTTCCAGTGACAAATCTCGATTTGGTTCTCCTATTAGCATATATTTTGTTTTATTCCTGTTGTCCTGAAGTCCTCTTTTTTACATTCTAATAATTTCCTGATAATGTCTTCTCTATCTTGTGTCAAAATTAGTTCGTTATGATTGAATTGTAATGAATAAATCGGAATATCATTTACTGCTATTCCCAAGATTTTACATTTTCTTTTTCAGTTTTCCAACGTTTTTTTGTATATAATTTGCAGTGTGGTGTTGACATATTGCATCCTTGATGTAATATTTTTGTAACTTTAAATCGATGTGAAAGAGGTTTCTTAGAGTTTCCAAATCGCTTTAATTATGATGGAACTAATATTAAACAAGTATATTATCATATACTTTTTCTTTGTCTACAAATACTACATAATGGGATGGATTTCTAACTTTAGCTTTTCAACTATTTCTTGCAAGCAGAATATACGGTCTGTACTAGATCTCCCTGTTCTGAAGCCAGCCTGTTCCTCGGCCCTCATTTCCTTAAAATCTGCTTTCAAAAAAATTTGATAATCCTTCCATAATCTCTTAAATACGTAAGTTACAGTTATTTCTCTTTAGTTCTCACACTCATCATTTCGCCCTTCCTTGCGGATTGTTGATACAAAACTTAGTTTCAAGACTTCTGGTATGGCCTCACCATTTAAGCATTCGTTAAAAGGCTTCTCAAAATTTCATGTAATTTATCTACACTATATCTGACTAGTTCATCTGGTTTTTCTCCAACTCTAGTAGCACTCCTTTATTTTAAGTTTTGATTTTTTAGTACTTCTATGTCAGGTGAAATGCTGCCATTATTTTCTGTTTGTTCTATGTCGTTATTAATTGTAACCAAAAATTTTCCTCTGCTTTCAGTGAATAAATCTTTGACATATTTTTCCGAATCTGAATGCTAATGTAGTTAACTTTTTGAGTTCCTTTAGAATTTTTTCTGAGTGTTTCTAAAATGTCATTATTATTATTATTATTATTATTATTATTATTATTATTATTACCTTCTTCTCGTGTGCTATGCACATTTTAATGTAAATTCAGTAAATAACTAACAGGGGGCGAGAAAGCCATCAGCTTGACATAATGAATAAATGGATAAAACAAATAAATTCTTAAACTAAATGGCATTGAGAATTTTGTTGGTGCTGCTACAAGTACTTAACATATTCGCTCGCTTGAGTATATTTTCTTACTTTGTTATAAGCGACTGCCTTTAATTATGGACATTCCGCTGAATAACACTTAGCTCGTAAAGATGTGTCATCCAGGAAGGTTAATGAAGTAAATGTTACTTGAAAAAGGTTCAGTTTACCTTCCATTTCAAAGGAAAGTAATTTTGGCAAATTTGTGCTAATTTTAGTAATATTAATGACATCTGTAAATAATCCCGACAACTTCTTATGTACTACTGCTGCCCACATAGTGTTATAAAGGTGGCAACCATCTTCCACACCAGGCAGTGCTGATACGGTTATTATTTAGGAAATACTTGTTGGTAACGTCAGTATCATATTAATGCATCTTTGTGTATCATTTTCACCTCTGGATAATGCAGAAAAGTAGAAGGAGTAGACTGGGAGTAATTTATAAATTGTCCTGAAGATGTCTAACAGTGAATACGACTATTCTATGCGTATTCTGTACAGCATTATAGCACTTCGAATAACATAAGGTTACAGGTTGTCCTTTGTAATGCTTTAATGAGTCATTAGCGAAAACATGTGCTACAAATTGAAGTGTGACTTGAAAGTCACATGAATTCCGATTTAAACACGTCCTCATTGTTACACTCTGTACAGCCACGCGATAAAAATTAATTTGAATAAAACGTGTTTAGTGACAAATTTATTTTTCATATTCCTTCATTGAAAATACATCTCTCTCAATGAATAGTACTACTATTATCTCTTCATCAGCGTTGAAGAACTGTAAGGTTTACACGGTATGGTAGCATTCAAAAATATTGTAAACGGTATTGTATTTTAGCCAAGTATTAAATATATTATTGCAGGGCTGCGTTAATGCCGTACATAAGATAAGTAAAAAGTAGTAGTGGATGACATCAGTTACTTCTAATAAATAAATTGGAAAATATTTTATTCCACCGATTTAATGCAACATTTATCATCCATAGCTGGCACAACAAGTAACGATGCATAATGGTACGCTAAATCATTTTTAAAAGAGGGACGGACGCAATACATTTATATTCACCTTTAGTAAGGTTTGGCAAATTCCTATCATTTTCAGCAAGCCATTTGTCACTTTTTCCTCCCTTGCTTTGTGAGTTCCATTCTCCAGACGATAGGAGCTCTCAAGTTACTTTATGTGGAATCTGTTCTAAAATATGTGATTGCTAAGATTAGCATGTGGCTAATAGAAAACAATATAGGATACGTAACACTCCACAGAGTCGATAATAATATATCTTACGTACATTTGTAAGGAGCAGCAGCACTATCAAGATCTTCACTAAAGATCCTGTTGTATGCAGGAATGTATCGTAAGGAATATCAGAACCAGTCGCACAAATTCCCTCTCAGTGTAATGAACTGTAGTTCCATATAAATGTGAATAAAAATAGGAAAATTCATTTAACAGAGAAAGGGAAAATGGTATTATGGCATAGGATTTGTGGTATTAATCTTGAGCACGTCAAAACGCGTAATTATTTTGGGGCAGTGGGGCAGTCGCGTAAAATCGGTATTAGGCTAGGCGAAAGGAAGTGCTATGAGATAATTCAGTGCTTCCGCAAAATGATGGTATACATGACTCTAGGGAGACAAATTCTAGGGTAATGATTCAACGTTACGAGTTGTCATTTCTCATGGCGACTTTATAACAGCTAACAGACTCAAAAGTACGGCTAGGTTTCTTAACTGGTTGGAACATCCCATACGACGATCACTGGATGAAAGATAGCCGTATTTCTCACGAAATCTTGTTAAGTGAGTATGGAGACGCGTATTGTAAGAATATTCCTTAGTTACTTCGTATTAATTCTTGAATCATTTACGAAATAATTTCAGCTGTGTCGTAATAATTGAAACAATTATTTAAACGTAAGTTAATATTTAAAATAATACGTTTCTAAATCATACTAAAAAGGAGAAAAAATTTCTCCTTGACCGATACAGATACCTAACTCTGTACAGGTCGTCCTAACAAGTTTTACTTCTTTTTGTTTTTGTTTTTTTGTCATCATTCTTCTGATTGGTTTGATTCGGATCGCCACGAATTCCTCTCCTATGCTAACCTCTTCATCTCAGAGTAGCACTTTCTACCTGCGTCAGCAATTATTTGCTGCATGTATTCCAATCTCTGGCATCCTGTACAAATTTTGGCCCTATACAGCTCCCTCTACTACCACGGAAGTCATTCCCTCATGTCTAAACAGATGTGCTGTCATCATGTCTCTTCTTCTTAGTAGTGATTTTCACATACTCCTTTCCTCTCCTATTCTGCGCAGAACCACCTCATCCATTACCTTATCTGTCCACCTAATTTTCAACATTTGTCTGTAGCACCACATCTCAAATGCTTCGATTCCCTTATGTTCTGGTTTTCCCTCAGTCCATGTTTCACTACCTTATATTGCTGTACTCCAGACGTACATTCTCTAAAACTTCTTCCTCAAATTAAGGCAGGTATTTGATATTAGTAGACTTCTCTTGGCCAGAAATGCCTTTTTTGCCATAGCGAGTCTGCTTTTGATGTCCTCCTTTCTCCGTCCGTCATTGGTTATTTTACTACCTAGGTAGCAGAATTCCTTAACTTCATTGACTTCGTGACCATCAAACCTGATGTTAAGTTCTCGCTGTTCTCATTTCTACTACTTCCCATTACCTTCGTCTTTTTTCGATTTACTCTCAATCCATGCTCTCTTCTCATTAAACTGTTCATTCCACGCAGAAGATCATGTAATTCTCCTTCACTATCACTCAGGATAGCAATGTCAACAGCGAATCGTATCATTGATATCCTTTCACCTTGAATTTTAGTTCCACTCCAGAACCTTTCTTTTATTTCCATCACTGCTTCCTCGCTGTACAGATTGAGCAGTAGGGGCGAAAGTCTACGTCATTGTATTACACCCTTTTTAATACAAGCACTTCGTTCTTGGTTGTCCCCTCTTGTTATTTCCTCTTGGCTGATGTACATATTGTATGTCACCCGTCTCTCCCTATAGCTTACACTTACTTATCTCAGAATGTCGAACACCTTGCACCGTTTTACATTGTCCAACGCTTTTTCTAGGTCGACAGATCCTATGAACATGTCTTGATTTTTATTCAGTCTTGCTTCCATTATTAATCGCAACGTCAGAATTGCCTCTCTCGTGTCTTTACCGTTACTAAAGCCAAACTTCTCGTCATTTAGCGCATCCTCAGTTTTTTCTTCCATTCTTCTGTATATTATTCTTGTCAGCAACTTGGATGCACGAGCTCTTAAGTTCATTGTTTGGAATTTCACTATTGTCATACATTCAACACACCAAAGTGAATAGTCATTTTGTTGCCACTTCCCCCAATGATTTTATAAGTTCTCACGGAATGTGGTCTCTCCTTGTGGTCTTAAGCCCTCCAAAGATCTGTTAAATTGTGATTCTAGTACTGAATCCCCAATCTCTTCTAAATGGACTCTTGTTTCTTGTACTGCCACATCAGACAAACCTTCCCCCTCATAGAGGCTTTCGATGTGTTCCCTCCACTTATCCGCTCTCTTCTCTGCATTTGACAGTGGAATTCCCGTTGCACTATTAATGTTATCACTCTTGCTTTTAATGTCACCGAAGGGCGATTTGGCTTTCCAGTGTGCTGAGTCTGTCCTTCCGACAATTATTTCTTTTACGATTTCTTCGCCTTTTTCTTGCAGCCATTTCGTATAAGCTTCCCTGTACTTTTTATTTATTTCATACCTCAGCGACTTGTATTTCTCTCTTCCTGAGTTTCGTGGAACATTTCTGTACTTCCTCCTTTCATCGATCAGTTGAAGTATTTCTTCTGTTACCCATAGTTTCTTCGCAGTTGCCATGTTTGTACCTATGATTTCCTTTCCAATATCTGTTATGGGCCTTTATAGAGATGAAACTACTCTTCAACTATTCTGCCTACTGAGCTATTCCTTATTGCTATATCTATAGCCCCAGAGAACTTCCACAGTATCTCGCCGTTCCTTAGTACTTCCGTATCACAATTATTCGTACATTGATTCTTCCTGACTAATGTCTTAAATTTTAGCCTAATCACTATTATATTGTGATCTGAGTCTGTGTCTGCTCCTGGGTACGCCTTACAAATAAGTATCTGATTTAGGATTCCCTGTCTGACCACGTTGTAATCTGACTGAAATCTTCCCGTATCACCCAGCATTTTCCAAGTATACCTCCTCCTTTTGCGATTTTTAACAGACTTTCCACTATTACTAGCTGAAACTGGTTACATAACTCAATTAGTATCTCTCCTGTTTCGTTCCTTTTCCCAAGCCAATATTCTCTTGTAACCTTTTCTTCTACTCCTTCCCCTACAACTGCGTTCCAGTCTCCCAAAACTATAAGATTTTCATACCCCTTTACATACTGTATTACCCCTTCAAAATCCTCATACTCTTTCACTATTTCTTCATCTTCAGCTTGCGACGTCTGCATGTATACCTGAACTATAGTTGTCGGTGTTCGTTTTCTGTCGATTCTGATACGAATAACGCTGTCACTGAACTGTTCACAGTAACACTCTCTCAGCCCTACCTTCTTATGCGTAACGAATCCTATTCCAATCTTCTGCTGCTTTTGATATTACTATATACTCATCTGACCAGAAATCCTTGTCGTCTATCCATTACACTTCACTGACCCCTGCTATATCAAGATTGAGCTTTTGCATTTCTCTTTTCAGATTTTCTAGTTTCCCTACCACGTTCAAGCTTCTGACATTCCACGCTCCGACTCGTAGAACGTTATCCTTCCTTTGATTACTCACTCTTTTTCTCATGGTAACCTCCCCTTTGGCAGTCCTCTTCCAGAGATCCGAATGGGAGACTATTCCGGAATCTTCTGCCAATGGAAAGATCATCATGACACTTCTTCAATTACATGCTACATGTCCTGTGGATACACGTTACGAGTCTTTAATGTAGTGGTTTCCATTGCCTTCTGTATCCTCATGCCGTTGTTCACTGCTTATTATTCTGTCTTTAGTGTCCCACCCCAAGGACAAGAGAGTGCCCTAAACCTCTGTTCGCTCCTCCTCCCTCTTTGACAAGACCGTTGACAGAATGATGGGTGACTTCTTATGCCGGAAGTCTTCGGCCGTCAATGCTGATTATAAATCAAATTTTAAGCAATGGCGGGATTCGAACACGAGACTGAAGACGTTTTGATTATGAATCAAAGACGCTACTCCCTTACCATGTATAAATTTTTAATATCTGTGACAGATGTCAGTAAGATTTATAACGGAAAACGTGTAGCACTTGCAGTGATTGATGCATTGATGAATAATTCACCTCCTATGTGTTACCTGCCGCGAGTACCCCGGGATTTTGTTATAAATATCACAAGTATTGTGAAGGTTCTTACAAATTCATAAGCACATATTTTCTTGATAATTTGTGTGGGGTCTAAAACTTAATAATTGTTTTTATTGACATTATTATATTTCTGCATTTTAGTCTTGTTGGTGGGAAATTTCTAAAGAGTATCATACATTTTATTTAATCAAAGCTTTACCCATCAATATATATATATGTTGCACGCATCTCAACTTCCCATCCTCCCACTCTTTCTGACCTTGTCGTTCTCCCACTCCCCCTCTCTCTGCTCAGCTGTGCACGTCAACTCAGCCTGTGTGACCGTGCGGTTCTAGGCGCTTCAGTCTGGAACCGCGTAACCGCTACGGTCGCAGGTTCGAATCCTGACTCGGTCATGGATGTGTGTGATGTCCTTAGGTTAGTTAGGTTTAAGTAGTTCTAAGTTCTAGGGGACTGATAACCACACATGTTAAGTCCCATAGTGCTCAGGGCCATTTGAACCATTTTGCACGTCAACTCACATGCTGTCTGAGATGCATTTTGATACAACCTACTCAACACGTCAGTCCTGCAGAGCTGCTGAGATTTCAGGCATTATCTAAGTTTGACACCCTCTCTCCAAACGGACAGACCGACAAAAAACCGAGTTGATAGTGCATTATCGTCCTGAACTGAGTCATGTTTAAAATTTCAAGTCTCTAGCGCATTAGGAAATTAGTCTCAAATCAGCTGCCAAATTTGTATGGGAGAGACAGGCAGAGAAGAAGGCGACCTAGAAAAAAATGCCTTTTTGAAACACTAACCAAGTTTTGTTTACTGAAATACTATCGTATCAAAATAATACTTCTATGCCAGTCATTTGTGTGACAACATGGATAACATCACACACACACACACACACACACACACACACACACACACACACACACACACACACACACACACACACACACAACCCCCACCTCCTCTCTGTCTTTCACTTGACCCTGCTCAGAACGAGATGGTGAGATCAAGAGAATCGAAGGAGGGTAACCTGGTACAATATTTTACAGGAAGAGTCACTAAACTCCGGTAATTTACTGCAGAAAAACAGTTACATGTTATTGAATAACGGTAATTTTGACCATTGTGTACTCTCTGTTATGCATGACTCTTGTACCATGATCATGAATTCTTTTATCTGGGAGGTACTGCTGAGTATCTCCTTCAAGTGCATAACGGGTTAGTAGAGATAGTCACATGATGCAGTTAGGAACGCCAGTCTTTTAAGTAAATCTGTATAGGGAGTGCGGTTACTGTTTAAAGCGGTTATTCTAATAAGCCTTATCAGTAATTGGAAAACCGAAAACCGTTCTTTTGTGAATGGGACCCTGCAAAAATATTTCATACCTAAGTGGAGTGTTGTGCAGCGAAGGAGGCCCTGATTTCAAATTTAAATTTCGGGAAAACTAAGATCGGCAGACAAGGCAATAAGTAGTCTGTTATTTTTTGAAAATTTCCACCCGTCTCAGATTGGAGGAGGCGCGAACGACTAATAAAATTTGTCATCACATCCTGTAGTATCTGAGTGGATATGGATTCAGATGCCAAGCACGTCGCCGATTGCGACTCGTGTAACGCGGTGGGATGGTTCCAGTAGCTAGTGTCCTTTAATGCACTCTACAAAAAATACTTACAGGGAATAAATTCGGGATAATATGGAGGAAAATCGATCTTTGCGCGAGTAAATTTGTAGTAATCCTATGCGATGACTCTATTTCCGACGTATTCATCAAGAAATCAAAACACCTGTCCCGTGGTCAGGCCCCATCTTTCATGAACCACTCGGTTTACGCAATCTGAGATTTTCAGAATCTAAAACCACCAGTGTAGTTTATTTACGACTCAGTTTAGATGGAAGTGTTCTTCATCTGTGAACAAGATGCAGCCAACATCAAATCAGTCGTTACCAGCCATTGTGATAATCAGCTTCGCGAAGTCAGCCTTAAAGAGATTCTATAGGCGCTGTCTCACTATTTTCTGCGTCGTAGAACGCTCCAATTCTTGGGGCAGATTTCCTTGGTGACGCTCCTCTTTGGGCTAAAACGGCGCGGGGTGCAGCGCAAGTGGCTGTGGAATGGATAGCTGGACAGGGAAAACATGCTAGGAGAGCAGGGTATATAGCTACACTCACTGCCTGTATGTAAATAAGATCAGAATTTAGAAACAACTTTTCCAGCTGGTTATAACGCAACATTAAAAAGAAAGAATAAAAATAAAAAAGGGAATTTCCTATCTCCAAGGAAACTGTCGGATAGGTCCGCGGCACAGCTGAAGCTACTAGGGCGCACAAGAAACCCACTCTTGCTGTAGTTGCCCCACCGGCAACCCTAGCATAGTTAACGCCCGTGGCCGTCCGGAATAAGGCAGCGTCCGCTGCTCACCGCCCCTTGCAACCTGCAGAATCTCCTCCCAGATGCGCGAGAGGCCAGCAGACGGCGCTGTAGCCGAAGCTAAGTGCTCAACGGCAAGACAACACGAAGTGCCCACATCGACATATCGCACGTATCCCACCCTGCACACTTAAAATTTTTCTGAATAATTGCTGAAAGCCCGGGGCCCACATTCCTCACTAGATCGCCAGCCATACTACCTGCTCGCGTGAATTGGGCGTACATCTTGCTAGTGGTTTTCGCATCGTAACCTTTTAAAACACTAAACCTTGTTTGAAAACTGCACCTTCCTCACGAAGGACTGTGTTCTAACCTGTGGTATTACAGTACCAGAAAAACTTCTTGTTCTGTGGAATACATGATATCAAACTTATCCTTCGGCACGGTAACCGCATTCCAAGGTTCAACGGTGGAACTGACCGCTGCAAACTGAACTGAACTTTTTATAGGCGCTATGTACTGCGTTCACAGACCCATCTCTTAACAGTTTTTCGAACTACCTCTGAACTTCTGTGTAACTTACGCATAAAATTCTTACAACTCTCACAACAAACAAATGGTTTGTAACATTCATCTATCTATCTTAGTTTCTTAGATATTTAATTCTGAAATAGGGTGCTCCACCGCTGGACACCCTCTAGGCGTGATATGTGCCTGTAAGGCAGGAGTCTAAGGGCGCAGCATGAACATGGCGGTTTTTTCGATAGTATGCGACTCCTACGTTGCCACCATCGTATAGAAGTCAGTATTACCTCATTCTACACGCGGATGGACTGGGTTGCAAGTTAGCAGAATATCGATAATACTGTTATTGTTCATCATCCACAACGAACTGCAGCGTGGTTTGTATAACATATTTCACAAAACTTATTGAAACAGAAACTGGTTCTGTTGGATTAATGCGCGACTGCACTTAACGGAACTGGTTCAAATGGCTCTGAGCACTATGGGACTTAACTTGTAAGGTCATCAGTCCCCTAGAACTTAGAACTACTTAAACCTAACTAACCTAAGGACATCACACACATCCATGCCCGAGGCAGGATTCGAACCTGCGACCGTAGCGGTCGCGCGGTTCCAGACTGTAGCGCCTTTAACCGCTTCGCCACCCCGGCCGGCACTTAACGGAACTGTGACTACGGTTTACAGTAGCAACAATCACATACGTTTCCTCGTTTATTGCGTGCTGTAGTTATGGCCAAGAACAGAGAAACTGGTCTCATTTGCTTGTTGCCCTCTGTGAAACGTTCATAATTGCAAAGAGCGTACAGTAGCGATGAAAAAAAAAAACGCTCGTAGCTCTTAACGCACGGTTTTGAGTCCATGCTGCTGGGCGTATTTCCCTTGTTTGGTCTGTACTGTCACCTCTGAAAATATGCAGGGCATCAGACAAATGTTGTAGAGGTTTCTTGAGGAACGAATCGAGGATAGGAACCTGTATCCAGAAACATCATCAAACGGCGCTACACAGTGATGATGTATTAGTCCTGGCACTTGCCACTAGCCCCTTGGGCGGCAAACGTGACTTTGTTCTCCAAGGACCCGGAAGCAGAACGTGTCGCAGTGTTGTTTGTTATTCAGTGATCGCGACTGATTGCTATCATCGCCAGTGGAGAGGGAGGAGCTAGCTTCTGAGTAGAAATGCCTTTCTTTCCTAGGAACCTAAGAATTCTTTGCTGTGTTGCGCAGTAAATGCTTTCGGACACTGGTTTCCATCTGCAATTTAGTTTTCTCCTGGAAACCTCTAAAGTCTCCAATTTTCTTCGGCATCGAAACGAAAAATAAACTGCAGATGGGCTCAAATGGCTCTGAGCACTATGGGACTTAACTTCTGAGGTCAATAGTCCCTTAGAACTTAGAACTACTTGAACCCAACTAACCTAAGGACATCACACGCATCCATGCCCGAGACAGGATTCGAACCTGCGACCGTAGCGGTCCCGCTGATCCAGACTGTACGCGCCTAGAACCGCTCCGCCACTCCAGCCGGCCAGCAGATGGGAACCCATGTCATCAACGAAGGCAAGAGATCATCGGATTCACAGGAGACAAGCCTTGTCAACTCGGCAACTAGCTCCTCCTCCTCCGCCACTGGCGACCGTCGCAATCAGTCGTGATCACTGAATAACAAATATCATTCTGAGACTTTCTGCATGTGGTCCGTCAGCATATAAAGTCATGTTTACTGCCGAAGGTGTGGCCTAGTGGCTGGCGCCATACCTGTAACTTCTACGCTCTAATGCGTCGTTGCATTACGTTCTTCGACAATCGTTCCGACCCTCGATATGTTACTTGAGACACCCTCTACAACCCACCAACGTTTGCCGCAATATTTCTGGGACACCCTGTGCATTTTAGTTTACTAACCAAGAGAGGCGTCCTGAAGATTGGGACTACCTGCATAGTGCTAAGGAGTGTAGAAACTACAGGAAGGTATACATAAATGCTCTCTTAGTTTCGTAGGATATCTCGATTTCATCAGCTTTAATAACGATTTGTGAGCTCCCTAGGTTTCAAATTATCTTAGCACTCTCTGCCAAGGTAATTACTCATGTTTCTGTGGCAGCACTGATTTCGAAACAGAATCTATTCGTAGCTCAGCTTTCTAATACAACGTTTGAGTGTTACAGGCGAGCAATCGTGATGTTGAGTTCATCACGCTGGTTGTCTAGCGATATTTTTGCCACTTGATTGACGGTATCTCATTTAAATGTGGATTACGCGGGATGTAGCGTCACTAATTCCCAATACATCGCTGGATATGATCCTGTAATTTTTCTGCTTTCAGCGAGATCGTTTCTCTTTCAGGAGGCCTTCAGTAACAGACTGCATTCAACTGAGTGTGTTGTCAGCCACGTCGAATCCAGTTCTTCCTTTTTTAGGGTACTCGGATGCTGTTCTTGTAATACAGGATGTAGTAGCTGATATAATTTGAGTTCCACGGCCTGGAATCTGAACAACAGTGATCAGCATGCTTAAAATTAAGTATTTCGGTTCTATAAAACACTGTATTAGCTGCAATGTAGACCAACTGCGAACCATGTTCTCGGGCAATGGATGAGCCAGTTGATATGTGTACGCGGCTCGAAATCTCCCTGATCACTGTCAGAAAACTGGATGAAGCTGCGAACAGGTGTGTCGGGAGAGCTGCAGAGAGTTGTGTAACACGGATACGAATGGTACCTTCAGTATTTAAATGGTTCAAATGGCTCTAAGCACTATGGACTTAACTTCTGAGGTCATCAGTCCCCTAGCCTTAGAACTACTTAAACCTAATGAATCAAATTACATCACACACATCCATGCCTGAGGCAGGATTCGAACCGGTGACTGTAGCAGAACGGCTCGGCCACAACGACCGGTCGCCTCCAGCATGCTCCTATCCTACGGATACTGTCACATCTACAGGAACTACAGTGTCTCTCATTATACGGCCACCTAAGAGTTACTGACATGTCACGTCTCGGAGAAGACGGCGTGTAGAGCAAAGACAGTGACTAGGGAGAACTCAGGATGTTATACCCATTCCCCCAACCAATAACATCCAGAAGCTGCCTTCCACTGACACTGAAAGTGAGTTAGTGTGCCTCACTTCACCCTTTGGGAAACCTGTTATGTCCGTCACAGGAACAGTCTACGTATAAGAGTAGCTTTTTATTAATCGTCAACACTTTAAATATATGGCGAATAATTCCACCTCTTAGGGAAATCCCAGCAAGCTTGGGAAATAACACCAGGGTGCAATCTATGTTGTTGCTACACACTAGTGAAATCAAGGACACAGTAAAACTTCTGCTCACACACACCTTTATTCTCACACGTCCATTTTACAGTTCCCGTTGAAATATATCCGCTACAGAGGGCAGCACAATGTACAGACTTAACAGAAAACCAACAGATGGCGTAGGAGTCTTCATTCCCCGACATCCTCCCCACCCTGGTCCATCTCGAGGGGGATGACCAGCTGGACCGGTCGACAGATCTTCAAAGCATCTGGCTGGCGAAGGATGATGCACCGTATTTTACTGTCTCTGCCATGCCGCACTTCTTCTACCACAGCCCTCATCCACAAGTGCCGTGGTTTGCTGTCTTCTTGGAGCAGAACAACCTCTCCAATTCTCGGTTTCCTCTGCAAAGGGTATCCCTTCACCTCATGATATTGTCTTAGCAGCAGGAGGTATTCTGTCTTCCACCTGCGCCAGATGTCGTCATTGACCTTTTGTCTGAGTCGGAACTCCTTGGCAAGGTCCTTTCTAGTTGCTGGCTCTGGCCCACATGGAATTGTTACTAATTTCCCACCATTTAGAAGGTGGGCTGGCGTCAATGCAGTGTCGCTCTCTCCTTGAGTGATGGGTCGTGAGTTTATTGCGGCTTCTATGCTGATCAAGGTGGTGTTTAAGCTCTCTTCATCCACCTGGCAGCGACCAAGAACTTTCCTCAGGCAGCGCTTGACTGAGCCTATCATGTGTTCCCACCAGCCTCCCCACCAAGCCGCACGTGGTGGTATGAATTTCCAAGTGATTCCATGGTGGGCACAGTAGAGCTGTACGTCAGTATGCTGCATGGTTCTGAAAAGCTCTGGCAGTTCTGAGTTGGCTGCATGGAATGTTGTAGCATTGTCTGAGTAGACAGTGACTGGTAGGCTCCTACGTCCTGCAAAGCGTTGCACGGCCATCAAAAATCTGTCAGTGGGCATGTCAGTTGCAAGTTCAATATGAATGGCCCGTGTTGTTGCACATGTGAATAGGACCATGTAGGACCTTTTTGTTTGATGTCCAGATTTGACATATAATGGTCCGGCAAAATCGATGCCTGTTACTGCAAATGGTCTTGAAGGCTGAACTCTGTCCAGTGGTAGTGGGGCCTCCATCTCTTCACACCGGCGACTGTGTATTATCTTGCACGGTAGGCAAGAGTGAAGAACTCTCCTAACAGCTTGTCGTCCTCGCAGAATCCAAAATTCTTCTCGCAGGTCCCCTAACACAATCCGCACACCGATATGATGCAGTCTTACATGTGTATGCCTGATGAGAAGCTCAGTGAACTGGTGACGTCCATCCAATATAACTGGATGCTTCTCTGAGTGTGACAGTGCAGCACATTGCAGCCTACCACCAAGACGAAGGATGCCATCCGATATAAAGGGATTGTATCGAGCAATCTTTGATTCCTTGGGCAATTGTTCTCCCTTACGCAATGCAAACAGTTCACTAGTGAATAGTTCCTCTTGAACTCTTCTGATCCAGTAGGTGCGGGCATTTTGTAATTCCAAAGCACTAAAACTGCCGGAAAATCTATTTTTGTTTCTTGTTGTGCTGATAAATCGAAATACGAAGGCAATTACATGCAGTACTCGCCAATATGAACTAAACATTGCAATGTCCAGTTGTGGTTCAGTGATGCTGATCAGAGTGACATTTGCTCTCGTTTTGGCTTCTGGCATTGATGGAGGTGGGGATAAGATTTCCAGTGGCCAGAACTGCTTGGCTTCTGAAAGCCATCGTGGACCACCCCACCAGATATCAACAGATGGCGTAGGAGTCCCGGGACCAAAATGTTGCTACACACTAGTGAAATCAAGGACACAGTAAAACTTCTGCTCACACACACCTTTATTCTCACACGTCCATTTTACAGTTCCCGTTGAAATATATCCGCTGCAGAGGGCAGCACAATGTACAGACTTAACAGAAAACCAACAGATGGCGTAGGAGTCTTCATTCCCCGACATATGTGTATGTTTGGGGGTCCTGATAAAACGTGTTCAGGCAGCCACTGAGGGAACAGGGTTGAACAAACTGCAGACTGTGGAAGACGTTCGAATAAATGCTTGTCGATAGATTTCTGAGGTCACAGTGGGAATATTCCAGCGACTACCAGTAAAGACTGAGAAGATAAGGCTTTCTCAAGCAATTTGAACGAAACTTAGGGTTTGACTCATTGTCCCTAGAACTTACCGTGAGCCTCTGGTTCTTAGTCGAGTGGAAGGCTTGAACCAGAGACTTCGAACTTTCCATGGTTAACTCATCTGTGACTTCCTATACTTGCGTCATAGTTGTGAGAATGGTAGGATCCGTTCTAAATCTTTCAGAAGTGCAGAGGACGTCAGTGGCTACTATCCTGGTATTGTATCTGAGCGGGTTACTAACAAGTAATTTTAGATCGGGCGATTCTCCATCCGGTCCAGATAACGATAGCTATAAGATGTATCAGTGTCAGAGGCAAAGCAATTCCCTCCGTAGGCGAGATTATTGAAATCCTCCTGATCAACTGCCGAAGCATTCGTAACAAAGTGCCAGGGGTTGAAGTGTTCATAAGAAGCAGTGGAGCTCATTAATACAAGGTGTATAAAAAAGAATCATCTGAATTTAAAAACTCGTAACTATTATGTTGTTTGAGATCAGGTGTATGGTCCATTTTTCTTTGCCGAGAACACTGCTGCAGGAAGCATATCAGCACATACCTCGATATACTTGAGAACGTTCTTTTCCCACAATTGGAAATTGATTCGAACGAGATCATTTACTAACAGGATGGGACACCACCACACTGGTACCTGGAAGTACGAGAATTTTTAAATCATAGGATTATTGAACGATGGATCTGTCTCACTGGACCAAATCATGTAGCCTTACATTACTGCCTCCAAGGTCACCGGACCTGATCGAATGTGATTATTTCTTGTGGGGCATATAAAAGACTCTGTTTATGTTCCTCCGTTATCTACAACAATGAATATACTGAGGCATTGCTTAACAGCGGCTGTGAAAGCTGTAACGCTAGACATGCCCGCTGCAGTGTGCGAACTACTTCAGTACCGCATTGGCATAATTATGCCGTTCATCTCAAGGGAGGCATATTGAACATCTATGAAAAGGTATGAAAAAGAACTTGTTGAGTTTGCCGTTCATCAAAATACCAAATGCATTGTATATGTTTATTAGTTTCAGAAATATAGATGTGCTAAATTGGATGATGCTTCTGATACACCTTTATTACGTACAAAAAGCTGGTTAGAACCCGAAATTGAAAGCAGCGAGATTTCTGGGAAAATTTAAGCTAGTTTAGAAAGGATTCACTACTGGTATATCAAGAAGGTTTATTTGTTGTAGTTGACAATAAACGCATGTAGAATGAAGTTGAAATTGAAGCTGCATTCAATAATATTTGGGCAAGACTCTGTATCGAGAGCGACCATAAACTTAACAGTTACATCTTTTATCGAACATGGTACACACACACACACACACACACACACACACACACACACACACACACAGAGAGATGCATCCGAAAAGTTTTGAGGTTTCCTCAGTTCGCAGTTACACACGTTTCCAATCGTACTATCATTCTAGGATGAGAGTTTAATCTTCCTGCGATCTATTGGAACAGCTATGTCACGGACGTTATTTCGTACCATTAGAAACGTTACTAAATGACTTACCTGAATACTCCATGGAGCAGGCAGCTCTTAAGCCCACTCATGATGGAAGAACCCTATCTGATCCAAAGTATCCGAGCACATCCTTGTAGAGCGGAATTGATCACTCGATGAGAAGAGTGGCGGATCGCCACTATTAAAGGTTGTGGATTTGAGGGGGGGGGGATGCCTATTGTGTATCAGCAGACAAGCGGTAGATGCAGAATGGGTCGGCCGGAAGAGATCAGTGATTCGAACGTGGACCAGCCACTGGATGTCATATGAACATCAAATCCAGCAGTCACCATTGTACAGCTGCTTAAGTCGACTGTTGGTGATTTCATTGTTAATTAAAAAAGTCAACAAAGCACATCCAAACCAATATTTGGCAGACTTTACGCACTAACAGACTGGAACCATAGAGCATAGCGTAGGGTGTTGTAAAAAAAAAATAAAAATAATAAAATAAAATCAGCGGAAGGAATCATGTGTGAATTCCAAGGCTCTGTCAGCAGATGGTATGTCACAGTGATTGTGTTTAGGAAGTTAAGATGTAAGGGGTTTCATAAGCGACACTCGAGGCTGTGTAAAGAACAATGCCAGTGGACAATGGGTAAATTAAAACGAGTGATTTGCTACAGTGAATTAAGCTGTAACTTGTGGCAGTTTCATAAATGGGTTTGGATTTGGCGAATTCCTGGAGACTTACCTGCCAGCATGTGAACTGCTAACACTTACGTACAGAGGAGGCGGTTGGGTTGTGGTCCCCTCATTCCGCTGAAGAAATCGCTAAATTCGCAAGGATTCGAAGACATTTTAAGACGCACAAGATTTGGTACGTAGGACATCCGCAGCTGAGAATCAAGATAATTAATTTCGAGAGATCCGCTTCAGTTGTAATAATAATCGTTTAAACCAAGACCGGTTTTGAGACTTTTAAATACCATCATCAGGTGCATGAAATTGCAGTAGTGGTTGGCGTTGCTATCGTGCTTTTTCCTGGCTGCGGACAGTTTCCTCTAACACAGGAACTCCAGGACTGACCTACCCGACCACATATAATGTGTTATCAAATACGAGGGCAGTTCAATAATAATAATTTTGTTTTTGACAACATAGCTTTCTTCATCCTCATAATTTTGATGCTCCTTCTCAAAGTAGTCTCACATGAATGTGATACACTTGTCACAGCGTTTCTGCCAATCTTCAAATACATGCTGGAAAGCATTTTTGAAGAGGTTCTTCAAAATCACCTCCGCAGCCTTCACTACTGCATTTGATGATTGATAATGCCTCCTACATAGGTGTTTCTTCATGTTAGGGAATAGAAAAACGTCACGGAGTATAGGGAGGGTGAGGGATGCACTTCACTTTGATTTTTGCAATGTATTCTGCAACGACATTGGCAATATGCGGCCGCGGATTATCGTCGTGCAGCATCCAGCTTGCTTTACGGAAATGTGGTCTTTTGCGCCTGATATGTACTTAAATGTTTTCAGGACATCCCTGTAGTAGTTCCCAGTTACTGATGTGTGTGTGTGGGTACAACATGCTTATAAACCATTCCATGAATATCAAAGAATTAGCTGACCATAACTTTCCCAGCAGAAGCCATCACTTTTGCTTTTCTGGGGGTTGGTAATGTAGATTTCCACTCGCAGCTTTGCTGTTTCATCAGCAGTTATTGCATTGTAAGAAACTACGTAACTTCCTCTAACATCAACTTTAACTGCATGCCGACCTGCACGTGAATGTCCTTTGCTCGGTAATCAACAGTCTTGGAACACAACGAGCACAACCACGTGTCATGGGTAATTTTTCTGTCACCAACGTGTGGCTGGCATCCAATGAAGGGTTCAGTATTTCAGAAAGAGATCTTAAGGTAATTCGTCGATCCACTCTCACAATGACAGGAGCAGCGTTGATGTTTTCTTCCGTAAGAGCAGTAACTGGAGCACCGGGTCCACCTTCCTTTCAAATTGATTGTCTCCCTTCTTTAAACATTCTAAATCACCTTTGCTGTGCTGTAGGGAAGAACTGGCTCTCCATAGGCCTACTGTAAAGCTGAAGATTTGTTGAGACGAAAGCAAAATTTCAAATCCCGATATTGTTCCTCGCGTGTTACCTCCATTGCAGCGGTTGGCGATACTGAACATGTCTGACTTTGCTTGCCTCTCACAGACGGAAACCAGGAGCCCCAATAATGAAACTACTACAACGTGTTTGTTGCACATTAAACTAACAGAATAGCATAAGATTAAAAATTAGAGCGAGAAATTATTACCATAAAATTATTATCATTATTTATTGAACAGCCCTTGTACTATAATTTCGTACTCCTGAAGGTGGGATTTAAAAATCTTATAACCGGTCGTGGTTTAAATAAATACTGGTACAACTGGAGTGGATCACTCGAAATGAATTAGCGTTTTACAGTATTCAGTGCCGTAGAGAATCATTTCAGGTATGATTATCGTTTCTATCAGCATGACTATGCACTCTCTCATATCACTCCAGAAATTGACTAGCCTAACCAGAATCGTGACTTGAACGCAACTGAACACTTTTGGGATAAGTTAAAACGTTGACTTCGCTCCAGCGTCCGGTCTCTTGTTTCGGATCTTGAGGAAGAATGGACAGCCCTTTCTCGAAAGGGGTGGACGGACCTCATGTTAATGTCCAATGATAGGTGTCCGGAAAGATTTCATCACAGAGAGCATATTGGCTCTAATGGCAACCAGGAGACCTGACATGGTTCAAATGGCTCTGAGCACTAGGGGACTTAATTGCTGAGGTCATCTGTCCCCTAGAACTTAGAACTACTTAAACCTAACTAACCTACGTACGTCACACACATCCATGTCCGAGGCAGGAATTGAACTTGCGACCGTAGAAGTCGCACGGTTCCAGACCATAGCACCTAGAACCTCTCGGCCCGATCTGACATGTTTGAGGATGCGCATTTGATATTTTTTCAGACACCTCGAGGCATTTTCATCAACAACGGTTATCAGAACGCAGAGCGAAAAATCAAAATTAAAAACTTGTTTATGTGTAGCAGACTAGATAAGGAATCACTAATGTCATATCTCTGTGTGTAACATTAAGTTCTAGCCATGTGCATGTAGTTCAACTGTGACTCGTGTTTAAAATAATAATTGTCAGCAGCACTTGATTAGCGATATTCATTCCACAGATGAGACGAGATTACCGCAAAAAGGATAAAAACTCAGACAGGATAAGACCTAATAAAAAAGAGATGGTGTTTCCAACAGCTGAACCATTTCAGCGCTCACCGAAGGAAATTATGGTGAACGAAAATATGGATGAGCGATGTAGCATAACTACTTTCGTCATCCGCAGTCGAAGCCTTTCGTACCAAATGACTGTCATTTTGTCCAGGCAAGCGGCTGTTGGTATTCCTCTTGAATTCCGTTCGTTGGAGAATACGTTCTAAAAGTAGAGGCAATATCTGCATGCCTCAACAAACTGCGCCAATGTAACTAACTGCCTTGAGAGCAGTAACATCACTTTTTTCCAATTAAAGTAACTAATTAAAAAAATGTGAATGTGCTGGTAATACTGAACTCTCTAATAGCAGCAAATATCTAATCCAGAGCAATCCGCTGGCGCTGCATGGTAATTTCGTTAATGCGAAACATCAAGTATCTGATTTTCAGTAGAAGTGGCTCATGGTACAGGTTGTTTATTAAACGATTCTTCCCTTGTGATAAGAGTGCACCATATAAAAATATAAACTTGGGTTAGGCTTTAACTTCGTTGACGTAGTTTCTGGGAAGGATTTCCACGGTACAACTAGCTCAATGGCTCGCTCGCTCTTTCATTTCCAATACTCGTCCATTCGAGGCGGCAGTAACAACAAGAAAATACGTTTTGTGTTTCAACAGGCGCAATTCAGTGAGTGGGAATACACCTGTCTTCGTCGTGAAAATTTCTTTTACTTTGTCATGTCATGACATGCTTCAACTGATATCTATCATCATCTCTGTTAAATTAATGGGATATACCTTGCTGGTATCGTCTCCACTCTGCAACAGCACCAGTGCACAAACTCTAGGTTCGCGATAAATCCATCATCAGACTGGTTAAAATCGATACAAAGTATTTTCTCATTTAATACTCCATTCTGTAACACAGTCAGTGCCAAAATTCAGGGCACGGTTGTGTTACCTAATGTAGTAGGAAGCGACTAATCCTTTATATTGATTTTAACACGTCTGGTATGGCAAATAGTGAAAAGGTTCAGCGAAAAAGTGTATTACTATTTAGTGCAAAAAGTGGTCGCAGATGTCCTGAACGGCTACTTCCCAAAGTGGTAAAAGTTGTGAACTACATACAGCTGTGTTACGTGAGTTTTGTTGAGGTTACGGGATTTAGTGATCGTGACAAAGACGAGAAAAACGTTGCGATTGACGTATGCACGTAGCAAAGAATAATTGTACATTTAGTAAGTATAATCAACAGAATACAACTGTACAATTTCTTGGGAGATGTGTCTTACTACTTGCTTAATACGTAAAAGACACTGTCGATGAACTGGAATGTTCTTACCGAGACGAAGTTGACTGATGAGCGGCACGCCGGCTAGAGTGGCCGAGCGGTTCTAGACGATTCAGTCTGGAACCGCGCAACCGCTACGGTCGCAGGTTCGAATCGTGCCTCGGACACGGATGTGTGTGATTTCCTTAGGTTAGTTAGGTTTAAGTAAAGTTCTAGGGGAATGATGACCTCGGCTGTTAAGTCCCATAGTGCTCGGAGCCATTTGAACCATATTTTGATGAGCGGCAGGGTGTTCGAGGATGGACAAAGTAAACAGACAACGATCGTTGTTGAGAGACAAGGTGCTCGAGATTACTTGGATATTGTGGTGAGGTATTCCTTGTTCGGTCGGTGATGTGAAAACCGGTTCATTAGCTGCTAGGCACAGCCAATATAAAGCCAGAGTGTGCACTGAAACTGAGTAGGAAGCCTTGTTGATGGCCTCCTAGATGAGGACAGCGTTAAGTCTGGATTGTGCAGGACTGACTGCAGAGGGGTAAGGAGGCGATCTGAGCACTCGCCTGGTGGAGGGATATGGGCACAGTCACGTGACACGTAGAAGCGAGGTACTGCCGCGGCGGCAGCGCTGTTCGTGGCAAAGCATAGCCTCCAGCGGCGGGGCTGGCGCAACACGATACCGTGGCTGCCTTTGGAGATTCAGATGAAAGCGACGTGATTTGCTTTGTTTTCGTCTAGCCTTACGAGCGCAGATCATTAGTGGACCAAACTTGCAGGAACCAGTGGTAGTTGATTATATGGGAGGTAGCAGTGGTACAGGCGATAGCCAGGGGCCACAGCCCTCGTCAAAGTATTCGACAGATTCAAAACACAGTTACATAATGAGAGCAATATGGTAGTGTTTTCCTATAGGTGGTACGCCACAATCATCAATTTGTACCCAGTCCACAGAAATCTACTGGTGGGGCCAACGTCGGTTTAATCATTCCTCGTGTGTAACTTTATATCTGGCGCCATAATTATCGGTGCTGTGAGATTTGTTTTTCAAATCATATAGTATTCAATAGCTGGAGGTCATTCGTGACGTTGATAAATAGCACTTAGAGTTTTCTGAGCTCATTTTGCGCGTGGAGACAGCTTCAGTACTTAACTTCAAACATGAAAGAGAATTGTTCTCATCTACATTTCAGTTTAGTTAACATTGATCCGCGGCAATTTAAGATTTTATCCAACGCTGCAACCAGGAAGAGAGAAAAGACTTATTCGTTTTTGTGGGATAGACGCTTATAGGAATCACATACCCGTTTTTTTTGTGGGGGGCGGGGGGATCTCTCTGTTCCACAATGTCGAGAACACGCCGACACCTTCATTTTTCAGCTGGACAGGCACCACTGCCTTGGATGTAAAGGGTATTTACATTAACATCATTAACGTCAGTCGTAAGGGGTACGGATATTGCATTGCACCATAGAGTCCAATGTCACCAGATGTCACAGTATTTGAATATTTCTCCTAGCGAGGGTCTGTCAGAAGTATCGCCAATGCCTCTCCTGCTTCAGTACGTTTGTGTGACATACGACGATACCTAGCGATTCAATGAACACAATAACTGATAACAAGCTGGACAAAGAATAGAACAAGTCTGACTGACCTCTGCGTATTTGCCGAGCTACTGCTGGAGGACTTATAGGACAGCTAAGAATCTAAAGGTAAAAATTCAGTACTAAACATAACTAATAAAGTACCTCAAGATTGCATGTTCCAGCATGTAAAAGATATACCCTCATAAAATAGTGTGATTCTCTTGCTTTTAAAGCTTGGAGTCCTACGATTGTGTTAAATTCGTCCTAAGTAAATCACTTTATGCATGAGTAAAATGCAATGTAAAATCGAATGAATGACTGAATCACCGGGCATCATATGTTTTGTTCGAGTATCAGCATCTTACGGAGCTGCTTTATAGCAATTAGGACATACGTGAGCCACATTATTCCAGCGTATGGTACTCTTGATGTTTATGACTGCTGTTCCTGACGATAGGATCCTTGTAAATGGCACTGTAATCACTGTTGTTACACCGCAGCGATAACCATTGAAAAATACTTCACAGTATTTCCCGGTTGTAATGTTTGATTGCTTCCCACGCATGAACCATAGACCTTGCCGTTGGTGGGGAGGCTTGGGTGCGTCAGTGGTACTGGTAGGTGTAGGCTTACCGCAGGAGCAATCACAACACAGGTGTATTTGTTTAGAGGCCAGACAAATGTGTGGTTCCTGGAGAGGGGCGGCGGACTTTTCAGTAGCTGCGGGAGCAAGAGTCTGGATCATTGACCGATGTGGTCTTGTAACATTAACCACAACGGCCTTGCGATGCCGATACTGCGAATAGCTGAAATCAAGGGGAAACAACACCCGTAATTTTCCACGAGGGCATGCAGCTTTACTGTATGGTTAAATGATGATGGCGTCCTCTTGGCTAAAGTATTCCTGAGGTAAATTGGTCCCCCATTCGGATCTCCGGGCGGGGAATATTCAGGAGGACGTCGTTGTCAGGAGAAACAAACTGGCGTTCTACGGAATGGAGCCTGAATTGTCAGATCACTTAATCAGGAAGGTACCTTAGAAAAGATAAAAAGGGAAACGGATAGGTTACTGTACTACAACGTCATTATTTTGATTTAAATTACTGGTGACACTGAGTTGACGCCTTGCCTGCCCGTGAGCGGCAGCAGCGGCGCCTATCGGTATAAGCCATTTCATATTATCCTTTCTGACTGCTATTAGTTATCCGTCGTCATGAATTGGAAGTGAGTTCGTATCTGGCTGTCAGTTGTGACGTGCCAGCAGTGAGTGAGGACCTGGTAGTGTTCTGAGTTGGCATGCGACACAAGTTCAGTTGGAGAGTGGCAGCAGTGAGGTCCGGACAGCCATGACTCGCCCGACGGTTACCGACACACATGACTGGAGTGGCGAAGACTTTGGTTGGTCGTCGGTCGGTCGTCTTGCCGGACTACATGTATTTGGCCGGCGATCACTTACGGGTTGGCTGTGTGTGCCGACTTGTGAATTTTCCCTGTTATTGCAGAGTCACTGCCATTAGCATTGTCTGGTTTTTCATGTAAGTGTTCGTGAAATAGAGTGTACTTTGTGTGATTTTGAGTGACAAGTTATTTTTAAATGATGTCGGCGTACTGGCTCTGTGGCAGTCGGCCGGTTGGTGTGGACCAGCAAGGAAATCTCCCAGCAGCGCAGTGGGCCGGGCCCACTGGCGGTTTCTACGCAGTGTCTGAGTGTGTGGGAGCTGTTCCAATTGCTACTAGGTTCGTGGCTTACCGACCCAGGACATCAAAGTTGAGTCTGTTCACACTGTACAGCTGGTTTTCATGGTTGGCTGCTGGGAGTATTCCTGTGAGCAAAACCGAGTGTTCGAGTTGGCGAATGTTTGGACACCATCCGGTGGAGTTTATTTGTATTTTGGTTATTTGAAGTCCAAGTGTACCAGCGTAATTTCCTGTCTTGTGTTTGTCAGCGTTCCGGTTATCTGCCTTGGCCGCTGATGTAAAATTCAGTCAGTGTCCTTTCCTCACCGTGTTGTCGCTGTCCAACACGTGTGTGTAGTTTTGACAGCTTATTCATACTTGGTTGTTGGCTGCTACGCCTCTTAGGTTTTGGTTTCGGAGTTCCTTGTGTACTGGTGGGGTGGAGAGCGAGATGTCTTGTCTGTGGGAATGTTGACTGTCTCTTGGTTGGGTTTCCGGCATATCGGATATAGTTGGGCCGACTACCTGTCTCCCTAAGTGAACGATAGTATTGCAAGTGCAGACCTACCCCTGAAACTGTAAGTAGGCTGTTTAGGATTTTTTATTGGTAACGCCACCTCTGTATGAAAATCACTGGCTGTGCTGTGTGCAGTCTGTGGCTGCTTTGCATTGTTGTAATACTCGCCATTGTAGTGTTCGGCAGCTGGCTGTGAACAGCGCATAGCGTTGCGCAGTTGGAGGTGAGCCGCCAGCAGTGGTGGATGTGGGGAGAGAGATGGCGGAGTTTTGAAATTTGTCATGAACTGCTATATTTATAAATGATGATATCAAGGTAAATACATTGTTTGTTCTCTGTTAATATCTTTCATTTGCTAACTATCCCTATCAGTAGTTAGTGCCTTCCATAGTTTGAATCTTTTATTTAGCTAGCAGTAGTGGCGCTTTCTGTATTGCAGTAGTGGGAGTAACGAAGATTTTTGTGAGGTAAGTGATTTAGTGATTTGTGAAAGGTATAGTTTAATGTTACTCAGGGCCATTCTTTTGTAGGGAATTCTGAAAGTCAGATTGCGTTGCGCTAAAAAAAATATTGTGTGTCAGTTTAAGCACAGTCGTGTAAAATTGTTCAAAGGGGACGTTTCATATGTCGACCCTTAGCCGATGATACCTCACTGGAATATTCTGATTTTTTTTTTGTAGTTTGTGTAATTAGTGTAGCTTTTGTTTATTGGCAGCGCGTAATTATAGAGAGAATTTCCATTGTAGTTGTAGTTTTTCATTGTTGTACAGTAAAACAGTTGTGGCATGCATGTAGATTTGTACCAAGTATTTCGCAGCTGCAATTAACTAGATATTATTTTCAGTGTTATGTTAATGTGTTCTCTTATTTATGCTCTTCAAATTGTGTTTTTCTGTGTTGTCGTGTGAAATACTGAGACAATAATGGCGTGTGAAAAACGTAATACTAGGCTCCAAAGTAAACTGCGAAATGACAGTGAAAACGAAAGCAGTGTGTTAGCGCCACCGAGTAATGAATTAACTGATGTTCAAAGTAATAATTTGGTAATTGTGCATAGGGAAATGGAGCGGGCGGCAAACAATGGCGTAGACAGTGAAACAATTAGTGAGCAGGGAAGCATTATCGATCGGTCGGTCGGCAACAGCTCGCCTCACAATTTCGCAAATACTGTAGATTCAGGTTCTGGGTCATCACCGTTTTCTCAAATGAGTCAAGACACATTTTCTGCTTGTCAAAATGTGAATGTTGCCGGTGAAAATGCACTGCCAAAAAGCATAGAGAAACAGATCCCAGACACTAATACATTATTATTGCAATTAATGCAACAAATGGAACAAAATCAGAGACAAATGGGACAAAATCTTAAAAAGTTAGACACAGCGGAACAAAATCTTAAAAAGTTAGACGCAGTGGAACAACACCAGAGACAAACACAGCAACAATTAGACGCAATGGAACAAAAGCTTCAAAAGTTGGACTCAGTGGAACATAAGCTTGAACAAACACGTGAAGATTTAACTACTGAGTTACATAACATCGAATCGAAATGTCAAAAAGTCTGTAATGACGTAAAAACACAAATTTGTGAGCATTTTCAACCTATTTTTTCGCGGCATGAAAATGCATTACAGAATCACGAAGCAGCCATAAAAGAACTGCAAACCATTGTTCATGAAAATCACGACACATTGCAAGCTAAAATTGACTCAGTTGCATCTACCGATTCGGTTATGCAACTTGCAAAAACTCAGGAAAATTTAAAGGACACAGTAAATACTCTGAAATTTGGTTCAGAAAAACACACTGAGGAAATAAGTACACTATCGGAGAAAGTAGCCGAACTTTCGGATCAGGTCACTAACTTATCTTCAAAGGTAGATGATGATCTGAATGACACAAGACCTGTAGCCTTCACTGACACAGAAGAGTATGAACAAATTAGAAAATTCAAACACAATCAAAATCAAATCAATACACAGTACAAAAGAGAAATCCGGGAAGTACAAGAGCAGTTGACGCAGGTAATACAAGAATTACATATTTCAGAGGACACTCGCGCTCCAGTACGGGAAGAGGGACATAGAAATACGGAACAACCACAAAATAATAACACAGGACATTTCGGAAATTATGAAAGAAATTGGCAAGGTGCACCGAATTTTGAAATGGAACCGCCAAAACGATGTAACAATGACCGATATGCGACTCGCCGACATGATGATTTTGACTATAAGCTGTTCATTACTACACGTAAATTCAAAACGTTTAAGAATTCTGCCAACGACATTCATCCACAAGCGTGGCTCCATCAATTCTCTCATTGTTTTCCTCCCAACTGGTCATTGGAGCACAGGTTAGAATTTATGTGTGGCTACTTGGAGAATGAACCAGCTGTAAGAATGCGATCGGTCATTCACGATTGTCACAGTGAAGGAGAATTTTACCATGCCTTCCTCTCAGCATATTGGTCTCAAGCTACACAAGACCGAGTAAAACATAGCACCATAATGATGAAACATTTCGAACAATCTGAATTCTCCAGTCTTGTTAAATATTTTGAAGACATGTTGCACAAGAATCAGTACCTGTCAAACCCATACAGCCCCTCAGAACTCATCCGCATTTGCTTAAACAAATTACCTGAACATTTACGACATATTATTTTGGCAGGACGTTGCAAAGACGACATTGAAGCTTTTCAGGGACTGTTACAAGAACTGGAAATTGACACTGACAATCGCGGAACGCAGGAGCACAACAATTACAGATCACATCCGTCGCAATTCCGCGATGAAAGAAATAACAACTGGACGCGACAAGGCTATTCTCACAACACAAATCGTGACCGAAACAGACACCACCCGTATAACAACCGTTGGCAGAGTAGTAATAATTACAGGGAAAGATCACCTCTCTGCGGTAATGACTATCACAGAGACAATCAGAGAAACAGACAATATGGGAACCAAAACAATTATTATTACGAGAGACAGAATAACTTTAGACGCAACGGTCCAGCGCGCAGTTACGATTCAGGGAGAAATTCTCCACCACGTGACCGACAAGAAAGAAACTACAGGAACTACAGACATGACGACAGACGATGTGATCGTAACGACAGACCTGAATTGCATCAGAACTGGCGGGATTTAAACAGGGCAGGGCCCTCTCGTCACGGTGAATTTGTAGAAGTTAGGTCTCCAAATCCCAATAACGACGCGCGCCAACAAAGAGACAATAGGCAATGACTCACACCGATGGCAGCCACAAAACGTACTTATGACACTAACGACGCAGCTGCCGTAGCTAGTAATTACGTAAAAATGGAAGACATTAGGGACATCTTACTCCAAGAACACAACGTAAAACATAACAACATTGCATATCCTTTGATTCACATTACAGTAAATGACGTAAAATTTATGGCAGTACTTGACTCTGGCAGTCCCATTTCAGTAATCAGTGAAACAGCCTTTAGCAAATGCAACAAATCGAACGATTGCCCCACACTTCCGTTACGTAAGATTAAATTACAAGGTGCAATCTTTGGAAAAAGTGTAGATGTACGCCAACAAACCAATTTAGAATTCTTTTGTCAAAGCCACAGCTTCTCTATGAACTTTCTTATTGTTCCATTATTGTCGACGGAAATTATACTGGGAGTAGACTTTTTGAATGAATACAAAGCAATCTTAAGCTTTCACGATGCTGAAATAAGTTTAGAAAAAGAAGGTAAGTCAGTAGCTTTGAAATTTGAAGATTGGTTCTCAAACCATGACGAAGAAATTAATCGGCTTTACCTTCTGTTAGACAACAGTTCGGAATTTTCTACGGAACTAGACACTACCAATCACTCTGCAAGTACTGACAGGGATGATATCGACGGCATATTTGAAACTAATGAGTTAATTCAGAATAAAATTCAAACAATTGAGAATTGTAATGACACTGATAGGCATGACCTTTTTGAGATTTTACAAGCACATTCCACAGTTTTTACTCATAAAACAGGAACAATCAAGTCATTTCAATACCAATTTCGTGTTCGTGAGCATACTAAATTTTGTGTTAGACCATATGTAATTCCAGCACATTATAGGGACCGTGTTAGAACAGAAATACAATCTATGCTTGCCGAGGGCATTATTGAGCCTGCAGTAAGCTCATACAACAATCCACTACATGTTGTTGAGAAGAAAAATGGATCGATCAGGCTTGTCTTAGATTCGAGACAAATCAATACTATCATCATTCCTGAAACAGACAGGCCGCAAACGTTGGAAGAACTTCTTCAAAATTTTAATGGTGTAAAAGTTTTGTCTTCCATTGATCTCAGATCCAGCTTTTATCAGATCGAACTTCATCCAGAATGTAGAAAATACACAGCTTTCCTTTGTTTCGGCGTTTGTTATCAGTTTCGGAAACTTCCCTTTGGTTTGAACATTTCTTCAGCAGCATTCATTCCCGGGCTAAATTCCATATTACCTGAGTTCTTAAAACGTCACATCACCTTATATGTGGACGATATTCTAATAGCAGAAGCTTCATGGGAACAACATAATCGCATACTCAACAGTTTGTTACGTATTTTTGCAGAATCTGGAATTACAGTTAACTTGGAAAAGTCTGAATTCGGTAGGTCAAAGGTGAGGTTTTTGGGACATATTATTTCTTCTGAAGGCATTCAGCCGGATCCTGAAAAGTTAGAAGCAATCAGAGCCATTCCAGTTCCATCCACAAAAAGACAAGTCCGCAGTTTTCTAGGTCTCGTAAATTTTTATCGTCGTTTTCTGGACATGCAAATTCTTGTTACACCAAAACTTTGTTCTCTCACTGGAAAAAATACTATTTGGAACTGGGACGAACAAGCACAGTTGGAATTCAATTCTTTGAAAGAATCGCTACTTAACGCGCCAATACTAGCTCATCCAGATCTGTCACAAGATTTCTGCCTTAGCACGGATTCTTCTAAAGTCGGACTTGGTGCCCATTTATTTCAAGAAGTCATAGAAAATGACACTACTGTTCAGAAAACCATTGCTTTTGCTAGCCGAGTGCTAACGAAATTTGAAAAAAAATTATTCCGTTACTGAATTAGAAGCTTTAGCTATCGATTGGGCATTTAACAAATTCCGTTTCTTTCTTTCTGAAAAGCACGTTAAAGTATACAGTGATCATCGTGCATTACAATTTCTTATGTCTTCGAAATTAAATCATGACAGGTTAAAACGTTGGGCATTGTTTCTGCAAGAATTCCGCTTCACAATAGTCTACATTCCCGGCAAGGAGAACATTGTTGCGGACGCACTGTCACGCGCACCAGCTGGGCTTGAGAAAAGTAACACAGAAGGTAACCTCGAGAAAAATTTCAGTATTCTTTACATTCAGAAAGTCGCCTTTGAAAACTTCATCACCACATCTTTAAAGGACATTGCTCATGAACAAGATAAAGATCCGATTTGGAAAGACATCAAAAGCAAATGGCATGAAAAGACACACACACAGATTCGGCATTATTATCTGGTTAGAAACAACATACTGTTCAAACGCTGCACTGTTGATGACAAGCTATGGGTACTTTGCATTCCTGACGATTTTGTTAATAAGCTCATTTGGTACATTCATTTCAGCTACGCACATTTTGGTCCACGAAAATGTTATCATATTCTTCGAACGACTTGTTATTTTAACAATATGGAAAAGAGAATTCGAAGAGTCCTGTCTATTTGTAAACTTTGTCAAAAGACGAAACCATCTACTATCTCCCATCGTGCTCCGTTGTTTCCTATCATTCCTTCTAAATTAAAAGAATTTGCTGCTGTTGATCTCTTGGGACCGCTTGTCAGAACATCTAATGGATTTTCGTACGTTCTAGTCGCTGTTGAACTTACTTCAAAATTTGTTTCTTTCACACCGTTACGTAAAGCCACTGGACGGTCTGTATCCAACGCCTTCGTTAAAAATTTCTTACGTGCAGTAGGACACGTTAGTAAAGTCATTTCAGATAACGGACCGCAATTCAGATCTGCTGTTTGGTCACGCATGCTTCGCAACCATAAAATCAAACCTGTTTTTATTTCATTGTACTCACCACATTGTAACCCCTCCGAACGGATTATGATAGAAATCAATAAGCTTTGAAGACTTCATTGTCACAGAAAGCATCAGCATTGGGACAGATATTTACACTTATTTCAAAACGTGCTGAATGAAATGCTTCATGATTCCACTGCTTTACCACCTACTCTTGTACTGAAGAATGAAGAACCACCGAACAGAATCAGAGAGCTTGTACCTTTCCCGAATACACGTAAACTTCGACACAAAGACATAATTGATTTGGCTATTAAAAATATAAAATCTGCAGCAGACAAAAGGAGAAAACTACACGGTAAAGCAAATGCAAAGAAATTATGTATTGGTCGGAAAGTTCTCATTAAAGCTCATTCATTGTCACATAAGAAGAAACACTTGAGTCACAAATTCTTTCTAGTTTACAATGGACCTTACAGAATCCGACGTATACCACATGATAATTGCGTTGAAGTTGAAACTCTGCGTACTAGTAAGAGTAAAGGCTTGCACCACATTTCACATGTAAAACCGTTTATTGAAAGATCATCTGCTTTTTAACTTTGTCTTTGCCATATAACTTTTCACTTTACATTACTAGTATGCTTTGTCAGACTTAGAATCTGTTAACGTGCAACAATGTTTGAAGTTAAATATCCAGTCAAGAACCAAGAGAACTTATTTCAACAGAAATTACAAATGCATTCTTATAGTGAACAGACGACACAGTGTTGTTATTTGTACATTCTTGCTTGTTAGTTACACGATTACGTAACGACTATAAGGCTCACATACTTAGAAAATTTACCAGTACTGCAAATGAGATTTTAATGCAACATTTTGGTTTACTTGAAAATACATTCTGGATTTAAAGTACTTTCTGTGAGATACCAGATGACACAGTGGTTAGTTTATGTGACAGCTACACGATTTTATCACGACGCTACTAATGAGTGACAATTTACAATGTTGCTTTTGCGGTGTTTCTGTTTTATATCTGCACAGTTTTTCTGAATTATTCTGGAAAGTAAAACATGTTTCAGTAGTAACTTTTGTGGTATAGCTACAATGAGACAGCCTTTTCCGTAGCGCAACTACACGTTACATTATAGTACTTTCTTCATCACGGCAATAAGCATAATAACTACGATATCTATACGCAAAGCATCTCACTGTTGTTTATGATGAGGTGAGTACATTGACTTCAGCAGAACTTTGCTTACAGAGGACGATAACTACGATATTTCAACAGAATTATCTTACAGCAAGACGCACATTTAGCGCTACAGGACACGCACTTCAGTGATTAATTTTGTACTTAAAACATTTATTTTTAAAAAAAATTTTTGAATTACAAAGAAAGTTTTCCGTGATACATTTCATCCCATTGCTGTAATCTGTAACACCTGAGGGTATTATTCATTAATCCTCAGGGGGGTACACGCTTACTTTGTGTACCATGTGTTTGGCAAGCACAAGGAACCCTAGCTAATATGGTATTTGCTTACACAACTTTACACATCGGTACCATATTTCTCTAACACATAATTACACAGCTATCTGATCATTTAACTGAGAGAGACAAACTTTTTTTTACTACATCAGTGACAGATGTTTACGTAATTATACCGTTGGATAACTTCACACTTACGAAATTGCATTTTGTCAGTACTTTGTGAAATGTTCATATTTTTTCGGAGCCATTGTGGTACTATGAGAGCTTTGAATGATGTATTTGGTAAGGGAGCATGATTTTAAAGTACATTTGAGGTAGATGACACTTTTGACATGAGCAGAGAATTTTTTTAGGTTTTGAAATTATTGGAGGAAGCTACGACGTTTTTGAGATTTGGCTGAGGTTTTATGATATTATTACGGCGACGATGTGTATTACGTTGTTGAGGTATGTTTATTATCAATGAGATGATGCTATATGAGGAATCTGATTATGCTACATATGTTACGATGAAATATTGAAGTGTCGACGAATATATATATGTGTAATAAGGTAAGGAGTAATGAGTAGCGGTTAGGGACACTGACTTGTGAAAAAGGATGTTGGAAACCAAGAATCGTACTTTAAGAGGTAGGAAATGTGTGTAAATGCGTAAATGTATCACAATGCTGGCTAAAATTTTTTGGACGTTGTTATATTTATAGGATTTTGTTTCTACAGATTTGTAACCCAAATTCTTGACCTGTGAAATATTTTTATATGAGACTGTCACTGTAGCGGAAACTGGTGTCGTAAATATTTCAGTAAGAAAGTTCAGTGACCACCTGCACGTAATGCATCGTGGGCACCCAGCTGAGCGGCCAGGTGTGCCAGACGCCTGGAGAAAAAGCCATTATTGCGAGCCCTTTTCAGCGGCACAGGTAGAAAAAAAGGGAGGCCATTATCCTCGCTATTGACATTCCTTTGTAGAAAGCATCGTAAATACGACACGCTAATAATAACTTGGAAACATTCTTACATCTGCACACCTGATTAGGACAAGTGTCTATCTATGAGAATTGAGAGAATTTCTACTAACTTATGAAATGCCTCATGACTACTGAATGATTATTTTATGCTTTACTTTGTACATAGTTGCTTATTTCATTTGATATCTGGTTTCCAGCTGTCTTGCAGCATTGGTTTCATAAAATAAAATTAAATGCATTTGCTAATGTGAACACTTTCTGTCAACAGATCTATTAAATAATAATTTTGTGATCCACATTCTTCAAAAAAGGAGCACTTGGAAAGGAAAGAACAATAAGAAGGGACTAGTAACAGTAAATGCATACATAATATTCTTTTAAAGTACATGGTAATATTTTTTTTTACAATAAGTTGTTGTGGTGCACCACTTTAATGACATAGATATTAAGATGTGAATATACATTTCCCATATCTGCGTTGTTGTCTTTAGTGTAATATTTTTTCTGCTTGATCTTTGCCATGCTTAGGTATTAATTATAGCATTTGCTGCTGCTGTTTGCCATGCATAGTGCTACTAAATTTCACTTTGTATTATTCTGTTAAGCTAGTTTTACTACTGTGACTACGAAGGCTTTCCCGGCGTAATAATTTATAAAATTCTTCTCGGGTATGCAGCCGGATCATGACGTCTTCAAGACACAATATTTCTGCGGTCCAACTGTCCGCCATCATCAGGTGAGAGCGCTGGTGCACAATCTCGCCGGAACTGACTTCCCAGCGCAAGCGGCAGCCCATATATAGGCCGCAGAAGGCCCACAACGCGTGCGCGAAAAGGTGCCGTAGCTGCCCTCTAGTGCAGTAAACATGCCGCGCCGCCGGTGGTGGAAAGAGGCGAAATCGAGATATCGCTGTCAAAAATAAAAGAAAATTAAAAATTTCTATTCCGACGATTGAGACGCAGACCGTTGTTTTTTAATGTCGGATAACACCGGGTCCCAAGTCTTACTTAAAAGATAGCCCTTGTCCCTATTAATAAGATTGTCAGATAAACGAATCTCTATTGATTCTTTTAAAATACAGTCCCAATATCGAGATGCAGGGGCAACCATTTGTGTCGCATCATATTGCATTCTGTGTCCCTGGGTGAGACAGTGCTCCGCCACTGCGGATTTCTCGGGTTGAAGCAGCCGTGTGTGCCGCTGATGCTCAACACATCGGTCCTGAATGGTCCGGATCGTCTGACCAATGTAAGCCTTCCCACAGTGGCAAGGGATCTTGTATACACCGGACTTCCTCAACCCCAAGTCATCCTTAACAGAGCCAAGAAACGCTCTAAGCTTGGCCGGCGGACGAAAAATACTTTTGATGTCATATCTTTTTAGAATGCTTCCTATCTTCGAGGAAATGCTCCCAGCAAAAGGCAGAAAAGCCACCGATTTGCAGGTATCTTCTGGTGGTTCAGGCGATGGTCCAAACTGGAAAGCACGACGGATCTGTTTATCTGTATAGCCATTCTGCTTGAACACAACCTTAAGGTGGTCCAATTCTTGTGTCAAGCTCTCTCCATCTGAAATGGCATAGGCTCTTCTCGCCAACGTTCGCAGGACCCCTGTACGCTGGAACGATGGATGACAGCTAGAAGCATGCAGGTAACGGTCCGTGTGCGTAGGCTTTCGATAAACACTGTGTCCCAGTGTCCCATCATCCTTTCTGTACACCAGAACATCCAGAAACGGAAGCTTTCCATCACTTTCCACCTCCATGGTAAACTTGATGCTAGGATGCAGGGAATTAAAATGATCTAGGAGGCGGTCAAGAGCCTCTCTCCCATGAGGCCACACCATAAACGTGTCGTCAACGTACCTCCAAAAACAGGTTGGTTTTAAGGACGCCGTCTTCAGCGCCATGTCCTCCAAATCTTCCATAAAAAGGTTGGCGACTATTGGGGACAGTGGGCTCCCCATAGCCACTCCGTCAGTCTGTTCAAAATATTTGTCATTGAATAAAAAGTACGTTGACGTCAGCACGTGGCGACAAAGCCTGGTTGTGTCCTCATCCAGTTTCTCACCAATTAATTGCAAGGATTCTTCCAGAGGAACCCGGGTAAAAAGCGACACGACATCAAAGCTCACAAGCAAATCGCAGGGACTAAGAGACAAGGACTTCAATCTCTGAATAAACACCATAGAATTGGGAATGTGATGTTCGCATTTACCGACGTGAGGGCCAAGAACAGATGCTAAATACTTGGCTAGATTGTAGGTAGGAGCACCCAAGTTACTCACGATCGGACGAAGCGGGACCCCTTTCTTATGAATCTTGGGTAGGCCGTATAGTCTCGGTGGCACGGCAGCACCAGGACGAAGTTTTTTGAGAACGTCGTCAGGTAAAGAACTCTTCTTCAACAGTGAAAGCGTCTTACGTTTTATCCGTTCAGTTGGGTCGTCCTGCAATGTTCTGTATGCTGAGTCCTCAAGTAAGAGATCCATCTTTCCCAGATAGTCATCACGTGACAGAAGAACCGTTGCGTTGCCTTTGTCGGCTGGTAGAACTATCAGATCCTCGTCTTCTCTAATGGATCGGACGGCTGCCCTTTCGAGAGAGGAGATGTTACTCCGTGGAGGCGGCGCCCGCCGCAATGTATGTGAGACCTCTTGCCTAATCTCTTCAGCTTGGCCCTCCGAAAGTTTGGACACTGCTTGTTCGACTGCACAGATGAATTCGGTGATAGGCACATTCCTCGGTGTAGGGGCAAAATTCAGGCCTTTCTCCAACACTGACAGTGTAGCGTCGTCCAGTTCTTTACTCGTGAGGTTAATCACTGTCCGTCGACGGGTGTCGTCATCAGATATCATAGGTTGAGAACAAAGCCGTTGAAACTTAGAAGACTGTTTCCTGACGGAGCTCCTATGCGTCCAATCTGATAGTGCCCAAGAAGAACTATCCACCCATTCCCAGGATGCATCCGACAGCAGCGACGATAACTCCAAGTGCACGAAAAGTAAATCCTTGGATATGAGATCCAGTTGTCTTCGAGTGAAGCGAATACGCTCCTTGACTAAGGCGAAACTGGCACGCTTCTTGATGTTGTTGGCCGTTTTCGTATCAATAAAATGCACAAATCTGGCAAACTTAGGTATCACTCTTCCATCGCGGCATCTCAGCAAAAAGGCGAGGGCACTCAGCAACTTGCCCTTCTTCTTACGAAGTTTATCAAACTTCTTCACGAGTTCCACCATCTCCTCCCCGTAGAGGCTTCTGATGTGACTACGAAGGCTTTCCCGGCGTAATAATTTATAAAATTCTTCTCGGGTATGCAGCCGGATCATGACGTCTTCAAGACACAATATTTCTGCGGTCCAACTGTCCGCCATCATCAGGTGAGAGCGCTGGTGCACAATCTCGCCGGAACTGACTTCCCAGCGCAAGCGGCAGCCCATATATAGGCCGCAGAAGGCCCACAACGCGTGCGCGAAAAGGTGCCGTAGCTGCCCTCTAGTGCAGTAGACATGCCGCGCCGCCGGTGGTGGAAAGAGGCGAAATCGAGATATCGCTGTCAAAAATAAAAGAAAATTAAAAATTTCTATTCCGACGATTGAGACGCAGACCGTTGTTTTTTAATGTCGGATAACACCGGGTCCCAAGTCTTACTTAAAAGATAGCCCTTGTCCCTATTAATAAGATTGTCAGATAAACGAATCTCTATTGATTCTTTTAAAATACAGTCCCAATATCGAGATGCAGGGGCAACCATTTGTGTCGCATCATATTGCATTCTGTGTCCCTGGGTGAGACAGTGCTCCGCCACTGCGGATTTCTCGGGTTGAAGCAGCCGTGTGTGCCGCTGATGCTCAACACATCGGTCCTGAATGGTCCGGATCGTCTGACCAATGTAAGCCTTCCCACAGTGGCAAGGGATCTTGTATACACCGGACTTCCTCAACCCCAAGTCATCCTTAACAGAGCCAAGAAACGCTCTAAGCTTGGCCGGCGGACGAAAAATACTTTTGATGTCATATCTTATTAGAATTCTTCCTATCTTCGAGGAAATGCTCCCAGCAAAAGGCAGAAAAGCCACCGATTTGCAGGTATCTTCTGGTGGTTCAGGCGATGGTCCAAACTGGAAAGCACGACGGATCTGTTTATCTGTATAGCCATTCTGCTTGAACACAACCTTAAGGTGGTCCAATTCTTGTGTCAAGCTCTCTCCATCTGAAATGGCATAGGCTCTTCTCGCCAACGTTCGCAGGACCCCTGTACGCTGGAACGATGGATGACAGCTAGAAGCATGCAGGTAACGGTCCGTGTGCGTAGGCTTTCGATAAACACTGTGTCCCAGTGTCCCATCATCCTTTCTGTACACCAGAACATCCAGAAACGGAAGCTTTCCATCACTTTCCACCTCCATGGTAAACTTGATGCTAGGATGCAGGGAATTAAAATGATCTAGGAGGCGGTCAAGAGCCTCTCTCCCATGAGGCCACACCATAAACGTGTCGTCAACGTACCTCCAAAAACAGGTTGGTTTTAAGGACGCCGTCTTCAGCGCCATGTCCTCCAAATCTTCCATAAAAAGGTTGGCGACTATTGGGGACAGTGGGCTCCCCATAGCCACTCCGTCAGTCTGTTCAAAATATTTGTCATTGAATAAAAAGTACGTTGACGTCAGCACGTGGCGACAAAGCCTGGTTGTGTCCTCATCCAGTTTCTCACCAATTAATTGCAAGGATTCTTCCAGAGGAACCCGGGTAAAAAGCGACACGACATCAAAGCTCACAAGCAAATCGCAGGGACTAAGAGACAAGGACTTCAATCTCTGAATAAACACCATAGAATTGGGAATGTGATGTTCGCATTTACCGACGTGAGGGCCAAGAACAGATGCTAAATACTTGGCTAGATTGTAGGTAGGAGCACCCAAGTTACTCACGATCGGACGAAGCGGGACCCCTTTCTTATGAATCTTGGGTAGGCCGTATAGTCTCGGTGGCACGGCAGCACCAGGACGAAGTTTTTTGAGAACGTCGTCAGGTAAAGAACTCTTCTTCAACAGTGAAAGCGTCTTACGTTTTATCCGTTCAGTTGGGTCGTCCTGCAATGTTCTGTATGCTGAGTCCTCAAGTAAGAGATCCATCTTTCCCAGATAGTCATCACGTGACAGAAGAACCGTTGCGTTGCCTTTGTCAGCTGGTAGAACTATCAGAACCTCGTCTTCTCTAATGGATCGGACGGCTGCCCTTTCGAGAGAGGAGATGTTACTCCGTGGAGGCGGCGCCCGCCGCAATGTATGTGAGACCTCTTGCCTAATCTCTTCAGCTTGGCCCTCCGAAAGTTTGGACACTGCTTGTTCGACTGCACAGATGAATTCGGTGATAGGCACATTCCTCGGTGTAGGGGCAAAATTCAGGCCTTTCTCCAACACTGACAGTGTAGCGTCGTCCAGTTCTTTACTCGTGAGGTTAATCACTGTCCGTCGACGGGTGTCGTCATCAGATATCATAGGTTGAGAACAAAGCCGTTGAAACTTAGAAGACTGTTTCCTGACGGAGCTCCTATGCGTCCAATCTGATAGTGCCCAAGAAGAACTATCCACCCATTCCCAGGATGCATCCGACAGCAGCGACGATAACTCCAAGTGCACGAAAAGTAAATCCTTGGATATGAGATCCAGTTGTCTTCGAGTGAAGCGAATACGCTCCTTGACTAAGGCGAAACTGGCACGCAGTGGCGGAGCACTGTCTCACCCAGGGACACAGAATGCAATATGATGCGACACAAATGGTTGCCCCTGCATCTCGATATTGGGACTGTATTTTAAAAGAATCAATAGAGATTCGTTTATCTGACAATCTTATTAATAGGGACAAGGGCTATCTTTTAAGTAAGACTTGGGACCCGGTGTTATCCGACATTAAAAAACAACGGTCTGCGTCTCAATCGTCGGAATAGAAATTTTTAATTTTCTTTTATTTTTGACAGCGATATCTCGATTTCGCCTCTTTCCACCACCGGCGGCGCGGCATGTTTACTGCACTAGAGGGCAGCTACGGCACCTTTTCGCGCACGCGTTGTGGGCCTTCTGCGGCCTATATATGGGCTGCCGCTTGCGCTGGGAAGTCAGTTCCGGCGAGATTGTGCACCAGCGCTCTCACCTGATGATGGCGGACAGTTGGACCGCAGAAATATTGTGTCTTGAAGACGTCATGATCCGGCTGCATACCCGAGAAGAATTTTATAAATTATTACGCCGGGAAAGCCTTCGTAGTCACATCAGAAGCCTCTACGGGGAGGAGATGGTGGAACTCGTGAAGAAGTTTGATAAACTTCGTAAGAAGAAGGGCAAGTTGCTGAGTGCCCTCGCCTTTTTGCTGAGATGCCGCGATGGAAGAGTGATACCTAAGTTTGCCAGATTTGTGCATTTTATTGATACGAAAACGGCCAACAACATCAAGAAGCGTGCCAGTTTCGCCTTAGTCAAGGAGCGTATTCGCTTCACTCGAAGACAACTGGATCTCATATCCAAGGATTTACTTTTCGTGCACTTGGAGTTATCGTCGCTGCTGTCGGATGCATCCTGGGAATGGGTGGATAGTTCTTCTTGGGCACTATCAGATTGGACGCATAGGAGCTCCGTCAGGAAACAGTCTTCTAAGTTTCAACGGCTTTGTTCTCAACCTATGATATCTGATGACGACACCCGTCGACGGACAGTGATTAACCTCACGAGTAAAGAACTGGACGACGCTACACTGTCAGTGTTGGAGAAAGGCCTGAATTTTGCCCCTACACCGAGGAATGTGCCTATCACCGAATTCATCTGTGCAGTCGAACAAGCAGTGTCCAAACTTTCGGAGGGCCAAGCTGAAGAGATTAGGCAAGAGGTCTCACATACATTGCGGCGGGCGCCGCCTCCACGGAGTAACATCTCCTCTCTCGAAAGGGCAGCCGTCCGATCCATTAGAGAAGACGAGGATCTGATAGTTCTACCAGCCGACAAAGGCAACGCGACGGTTCTTCTGTCACGTGATGACTATCTGGGAAAGATGGATCTCTTACTTGAGGACTCAGCATACAGAACATTGCAGGACGACCCAACTGAACGGATAAAACGTAAGACGCTTTCACTGTTGAAGAAGAGTTCTTTACCTGACGACGTTCTCAAAAAACTTCGTCCTGGTGCTGCCGTGCCACCGAGACTATACGGCCTACCCAAGATTCATAAGAAAGGGGTCCCGCTTCGTCCGATCGTGAGTAACTTGGGTGCTCCTACCTACAATCTAGCCAAGTATTTAGCATCTGTTCTTGGCCCTCACGTCGGTAAATGCGAACATCACATTCCCAATTCTATGGTGTTTATTCAGAGATTGAAGTCCTTGTCTCTTAGTCCCTGCGATTTGCTTGTGAGCTTTGATGTCGTGTCGCTTTTTACCCGGGTTCCTCTGGAAGAATCCTTGCAATTAATTGGTGAGAAACTGGATGAGGACACAACCAGGCTTTGTCGCCACGTGCTGACGTCAACGTACTTTTTATTCAATGACAAATATTTTGAACAGACTGACGGAGTGGCTATGGGGAGCCCACTGTCCCCAATAGTCGCCAACCTTTTTATGGAAGATTTGGAGGACATGGCGCTGAAGACGGCGTCCTTAAAACCAACCTGTTTTTGGAGGTACGTTGACGACACGTTTATGGTGTGGCCTCATGGGAGAGAGGCTCTTGACCGCCTCCTAGATCATTTTAATTCCCTGCATCCTAGCATCAAGTTTACCATGGAGGTGGAAAGTGATGGAAAGCTTCCGTTTCTGGATGTTCTGGTGTACAGAAAGGATGATGGGACACTGGGACACAGTGTTTATCGAAAGCCTACGCACACGGACCGTTACCTGCATGCTTCTAGCTGTCATCCATCGTTCCAGCGTACAGGGGTCCTGCGAACGTTGGCGAGAAGAGCCTATGCCATTTCAGATGGAGAGAGCTTGACACAAGAATTGGACCACCTTAAGGTTGTGTTCAAGCAGAATGGCTATACAGATAAACAGATCCGTCGTGCTTTCCAGTTTGGACCATCGCCTGAACCACCAGAAGATACCTGCAAATCGGTGGCTTTTCTGCCTTTTGCTGGGAGCATTTCCTCGAAGATAGGAAGAATTCTAAAAAGATATGACATCAAAAGTATTTTTCGTCCGCCGGCCAAGCTTAGAGCGTTTCTTGGCTCTGTTAAGGATGACTTGGGGTTGAGGAAGTCCGGTGTATACAAGATCCCTTGCCACTGTGGGAAGGCTTACATTGGTCAGACGATCCGGACCATTCAGGACCGATGTGTTGAGCATCAGCGGCACACACGGCTGCTTCAACCCGAGAAATCCGCAGTGGCGGAGCACTGTCTCACCCAGGGACACAGAATGCAATATGATGCGACACAAATGGTTGCCCCTGCATCTCGATATTGGGACTGTATTTTAAAAGAATCAATAGAGATTCGTTTATCTGACAATCTTATTAATAGGGACAAGGGCTATCTTTTAAGTAAGACTTGGGACCCGGTGTTATCCGACATTAAAAAACAACGGTCTGCGTCTCAATCGTCGGAATAGAAATTTTTAATTTTCTTTTATTTTTGACAGCGATATCTCGATTTCGCCTCTTTCCACCACCGGCGGCGCGGCATGTTTACTGCACTAGAGGGCAGCTACGGCACCTTTTCGCGCACGCGTTGTGGGCCTTCTGCGGCCTATATATGGGCTGCCGCTTGCGCTGGGAAGTCAGTTCCGGCGAGATTGTGCACCAGCGCTCTCCACCTGATGATGGCGGACAGTTGGACCGCAGAAATATTGTGTCTTGAAGACGTCATGATCCGGCTGCATACCCGAGAAGAATTTTATAAATTATTACGCCGGGAAAGCCTTCGTAGTCACATCAGAAGCCTCTACGGGGAGGAGATGGTGGAACTCGTGAAGAAGTTTGATAAACTTCGTAAGAAGAAGGGCAAGTTGCTGAGTGCCCTCGCCTTTTTGCTGAGATGCCGCGATGGAAGAGTGATACCTAAGTTTGCCAGATTTGTGCATTTTATTGATACGAAAACGGCCAACAACATCAAGAAGCGTGCCAGTTTCGCCTTAGTCAAGGAGCGTATTCGCTTCACTCGAAGACAACTGGATCTCATATCCAAGGATTTACTTTTCGTGCACTTGGAGTTATCGTCGCTGCTGTCGGATGCATCCTGGGAATGGGTGGATAGTTCTTCTTGGGCACTATCAGATTGGACGCATAGGAGCTCCGTCAGGAAACAGTCTTCTAAGTTTCAACGGCTTTGTTCTCAACCTATGATATCTGATGACGACACCCGTCGACGGACAGTGATTAACCTCACGAGTAAAGAACTGGACGACGCTACACTGTCAGTGTTGGAGAAAGGCCTGAATTTTGCCCCTACACCGAGGAATGTGCCTATCACCGAATTCATCTGTGCAGTCGAACAAGCAGTGTCCAAACTTTCGGAGGGCCAAGCTGAAGAGATTAGGCAAGAGGTCTCACATACATTGCGGCGGGCGCCGCCTCCACGGAGTAACATCTCCTCTCTCGAAAGGGCAGCCGTCCGATCCATTAGAGAAGACGAGGATCTGATAGTTCTACCAGCCGACAAAGGCAACGCAACGGTTCTTCTGTCACGTGATGACTATCTGGGAAAGATGGATCTCTTACTTGAGGACTCAGCATACAGAACATTGCAGGACGACCCAACTGAACGGATAAAACGTAAGACGCTTTCACTGTTGAAGAAGAGTTCTTTACCTGACGACGTTCTCAAAAAACTTCGTCCTGGTGCTGCCGTGCCACCGAGACTATACGGCCTACCCAAGATTCATAAGAAAGGGGTCCCGCTTCGTCCGATCGTGAGTAACTTGGGTGCTCCTACCTACAATCTAGCCAAGTATTTAGCATCTGTTCTTGGCCCTCACGTCGGTAAATGCGAACATCACATTCCCAATTCTATGGTGTTTATTCAGAGATTGAAGTCCTTGTCTCTTAGTCCCTGCGATTTGCTTGTGAGCTTTGATGTCGTGTCGCTTTTTACCCGGGTTCCTCTGGAAGAATCCTTGCAATTAATTGGTGAGAAACTGGATGAGGACACAACCAGGCTTTGTCGCCACGTGCTGACGTCAACGTACTTTTTATTCAATGACAAATATTTTGAACAGACTGACGGAGTGGCTATGGGGAGCCCACTGTCCCCAATAGTCGCCAACCTTTTTATGGAAGATTTGGAGGACATGGCGCTGAAGACGGCGTCCTTAAAACCAACCTGTTTTTGGAGGTACGTTGACGACACGTTTATGGTGTGGCCTCATGGGAGAGAGGCTCTTGACCGCCTCCTAGATCATTTTAATTCCCTGCATCCTAGCATCAAGTTTACCATGGAGGTGGAAAGTGATGGAAAGCTTCCGTTTCTGGATGTTCTGGTGTACAGAAAGGATGATGGGACACTGGGACACAGTGTTTATCGAAAGCCTACGCACACGGACCGTTACCTGCATGCTTCTAGCTGTCATCCATCGTTCCAGCGTACAGGGGTCCTGCGAACGTTGGCGAGAAGAGCCTATGCCATTTCAGATGGAGAGAGCTTGACACAAGAATTGGACCACCTTAAGGTTGTGTTCAAGCAGAATGGCTATACAGATAAACAGATCCGTCGTGCTTTCCAGTTTGGACCATCGCCTGAACCACCAGAAGATACCTGCAAATCGGTGGCTTTTCTGCCTTTTGCTGGGAGCATTTCCTCGAAGATAGGAAGAATTCTAATAAGATATGACATCAAAAGTATTTTTCGTCCGCCGGCCAAGCTTAGAGCGTTTCTTGGCTCTGTTAAGGATGACTTGGGGTTGAGGAAGTCCGGTGTATACAAGATCCCTTGCCACTGTGGGAAGGCTTACATTGGTCAGACGATCCGGACCATTCAGGACCGATGTGTTGAGCATCAGCGGCACACACGGCTGCTTCAACCCGAGAAATCCGCAGTGGCGGAGCACTGTCTCACCCAGGGACACAGAATGCAATATGATGCGACACAAATGGTTGCCCCTGCATCTCGATATTGGGACTGTATTTTAAAAGAATCAATAGAGATTCGTTTATCTGACAATCTTATTAATAGGGACAAGGGCTATCTTTTAAGTAAGACTTGGGACCCGGTGTTATCCGACATTAAAAAACAACGGTCTGCGTCTCAATCGTCGGAATAGAAATTTTTAATTTTCTTTTATTTTTGACAGCGATATCTCGATTTCGCCTCTTTCCACCACCGGCGGCGCGGCATGTCTACTGCACTAGAGGGCAGCTACGGCACCTTTTCGCGCACGCGTTGTGGGCCTTCTGCGGCCTATATATGGGCTGCCGCTTGCGCTGGGAAGTCAGTTCCGGCGAGATTGTGCACCAGCGCTCTCACCTGATGATGGCGGACAGTTGGACCGCAGAAATATTGTGTCTTGAAGACGTCATGATCCGGCTGCATACCCGAGAAGAATTTTATAGTTTTACTACTGATTTATTTTTCTTGTTTGCTGCTCATTGCCTTATATTAGTTGTAATTTATGCTGCTTGCTTTGCCTTTTGTATTTTTTATCATTGCTGTTTGTGTTAATTGTTTTCTGCTGCTGCATTGCCTCGTTCCTTAGTTTAGCATCTGAGCTCAGTAGATTTAAGTTAGCTTAAGAGGGGGTAGACTATATAAGAGAACAAGTTGTGATGAATTGGAAGAAATACATTGAAAATCTATAAGAAAATGGTTTGGCCAAAACAGTATTTTGAAAGAGGATATGAACCAAAAAAAAGTAGGGTTTAGGGACAACAGGTTTAGGTAGGATTTTCTTGGAAATAAATGATGAAGTAAGATAATGGAAAATAAATAATGAGGTAAGAAATATGTGAACATATATATACAGAAAGCAAGCTTGGATAGAATTTTTTTGGTGGAAACAAATGTTGAAATAAGAGGAAAGATGTATGGAATGAAGTTTTGGGGTGGACTGCAGTACCAAATGTCACACTGAAAACAAACCCTGTCCTGTATTTTTGTGTTATTACACTATGTGAATTTGTATTTTTCCTGTCTTAATGTGTTTAGCTAATAAGAGTTATGTTGTAGAATTTTTCTGATAATATGTTATTTTCTTTGTAAAGATGTTTAGACATTATTTATTCTGTTTTGTTTTAATGCTCATGTGTAAAGTTGATGTTTCAAAAGTTATTCTGATCTTTTATGTATTTACTTATGTCATAATTCCTGTAACACTGTTGTATATGTTATTTTGATTCTTTTGTAAAGCCTGTACTACAAATGTTATCTGTATTGTTATGTTCTTTAATGATGTATTTTGTACCTTTGTAATTGTATTCTTATGTTATAAAATTGTAATTGACACCAGTTCTTCAAATTAAGTATCATTTCACTGCACACGTTTCTGTTGGTCATAGTATATGGACAATATGTGAGAAGTAGGGACTGTTAGTGTTTGCATGTGTATTAATAATTCGGCAAGGGACTGGTTAACAGCATTGCTGGTTCTCAGGACAATTCAAAAACTTTGTGAGTGCACAAGTGGTGGTTATGGACTTGCTCTATTATCCGCAAGACTCTTCAATGGTGATTGTGCACCTGCATAGTCACAACAGATGGCTGCTGGCCATCTCTACAAGGACTGCAGTGAGTCTGCACCTCTGGTGGCCCACCAATACCGTAATCTCTACCAGGACGGCAGTGGGTCTGCTCTGTGATGACCTACCAAACGATATTCTTCAAAACTTCGACTGACTCCGCTGTGGGTCTGCTCTGTTGTGGCCCATGACCTGTCTGCATCTCAAGAGTCAACACTGTCTTTCCGTTGGAAGGACAACACTACTTCTTCAAGACTGTATGGAAATCCACTACTTCTGTGTACATTTTCTTTTACTGCTCAGTCTTTGAGAAAAACACTGCAATTCAACGATCAGGACTGTCTTTATGGACTGCGAGAAAATTTTTGCTTTTGACCAACATTGTATCAATAAGTGTGTGCATTTGATATCTTTGTTATTGTAATTATGAAAAATTTCTTCAAATCTGTATTGGCCACTGTCCAACCCAATTTGTAAAATTTTTTGTGGGGAGCATGGGGGCTATGTAAGTAGGCTGTTTAGGTTTTTTTATTGGTAACGCCACCTCTGTATGAAAATCACTGGCTGTGCTGTGTGCAGTCTGTGGCTGCTTTGCATTGTTGTAATACTCGCCATTGTAGTGTTAGGCAGCTGGCTGTGAACAGCACATAGCGTTGCGCAGTTGGAGGTGAGCCGCCAGCAGTGGTGGATGTGGGGAGAGAGATGGCGGAGTTTTGAAATTTGTCATGAACTGCTATATTTATAAATGATGATATCAAGGTAAATACATTGTTTGTTCTCTATTAATATCTTTCATTTGCTAACTATCCCTATCAGTAGTTAGTGCCTTCCATAGTTTGAATCTTTTATTTAGCTAGCAGTAGTGGCGCTTTCTGTATTGCAGTAGTGGGAGTAACGAAGATTTTTGTGAGGTAAGTGATTTAGTGATTTGTGAAAGGTATAGTTTAATGTTACTCAGGGCCATTCTTTTGTAGGGAATTCTGAAAGTCAGATTGCGTTGAGCTAAAAAAAATATTGTATGTCAGTTTAAGCACAGTCGTGTAAAATTGTTCAAAGGGGACGTTTCAAAACTATTGAGCGCCGCTGGCTGTATTGCCTTTTCTTACTGGCGTTTGATTGTGTATTTCAATGGCTCATAGCCGATGTTTTGAATTTGGTTTTTAGTTGGGTTTTTAATAATGGGCCTTCAGCCGTTTTAAAAATTAAAGAGGTTGTGTCTTCAAGCCGTACGATTGTGTCACATATTCAGTCGATAGTTAACCTTGGACATTTGCGCTGCGATGTTTGGGCAACTAAATAAAGTTATATGTGTTCGAGTGTAACTGACTGCAACTCATTTTGTCCCCTTTCCACAAATGCAACTACCTGTCCTGTCCTGCGGATTTAACCAGGAGTTCCAGTTTGAATTAGGGACGTTAGGTGGTAGGGGGATCGAGACTTCTGGTCAGTTGAATATATGGTATTAAATACAAAACCAAATTGGGGTAATACAGGAGTAGATTTAATAATGAATAAACATTGGGATGCTGATAAGCTACTACGAACAGCATAATGATCACATTATTGTGGCCAAGATAGGCGCGAAGCCCATGCCTACCACAGTAGTACAAGTTTATATGCCAACTAACTCTGCAGATGACGAAGAGATTAAAGAAATGTATGATGAGATAGAGATAAAGGAAATCATTAATATAGTGAAAGGAGACGAAAATTCAATAGTCATGTGGGACTGAAATTCGATAGTAAGAAAAGGAAGAGAAGGGGATGTGTTGTTGTTGTGGTCTTCAGTCCTGAGACTGGTTTGATGCAGCTCTCCATGCTACTCTATCCTGAGCAAGCTTCTTCATCTCCCAGTACCTACTGCAACCAACATCCTTCTGAATCTGCTTGGTGTATTCATCTCTTGGTCTCCCTCTACGATTTTTACCCTCCACGCTGCCCTCCAATGCTAAATTGTTGATCCCTTGATGCCTCGGAACATGTCCTACCAATCGATCCCTTCTTCTAGTCAAGTTATGCCACAAACTTTTCTTCTCCCCTATCCTATTCAATACTTCCTCATTAGTTATGTGATCTACCCATCTCATCTTCAGCATTCTTCTGTAGCACCACATTTCGAAAGCTTCTATTCTCTTCTTGTCCAAACTATTTATCGTCCATGTTTCACTTCCATACATGGCTAAACTCCAGACAAATACTTTCAGAAATGACTTCCTGACACTTAAATCTATACTCGATGTTAACAAATGTCTCTTCTTCAGAAACGCTTTCCTTGCCATTGCCAGTCTACATTTTAT